>NC_087474.1:3391834-4668359 GCF_036417665.1 Passer domesticus
TCTTCTTCTCTTCTCTTCTCTTTCTCTTCTCTTTCCCATGTGAGCTGTCCTTCCTGGAAGGAAATCAATTGTTTCCCACTCAGATCTGCCTCCCTTCCTGTGGCACATGTCATAAACTACAAATAATGAAAATACACTACAAAGGCACAGAAATCTAACACATCATCTCATCTCACAGACTCCTCAAAGGATAACACAGGAACCTTCCTCAAGTAATTCCACCCCCCTCTCCTCATCTCCCTCACTTCTTAATATCTCCATTTTTCATGAAAACATCCCGTCTGCCTAAAACCACAGACCTCTCATCTGGGTAAATCCTGTAGCAGTGGATCTCATTTGTATGTAAAAAATTTATCAAAAGAGGCACCAGTGTTTTTAAAGAAGCTTACTGTGTTTTCATCCTAACAATTTTCCCCTCCTACTGTCAGGGAGCTGTTTCTGTCACTCGTTTCAGGCAAGAAAAAGAAGTAGTGATAAAAGGAAGAGAGCTTGTGAAGTGGCACCCTGCCAAAACAGCAAAACTTGTATTTTCCCTTTCCTCCAAAAACATATCAAACCAAATGGTTTCCTAAAAAGAGGGACCTACAAACTGAGAGTGTTCCAGAGAGATAAATAATAACACCAAGGGAGTAAAGAAATAGAGGCCATGGACAAGGAACCTCCAGGGACAAAGGTGAGAAGGAAAAGGGCTCCTCACAACAACATGTGCTGGCCTGGGAGCCACTGCTCACCAGGAACCACAGGCAAAGAGTGTCTGCAGCATTGTCCTTTTTCTTTCAATTGAGTTCTTTATTTCTGCCAAAAAAATTCTTCAGTGATCCATCTCTTGAAACATGAATGATCTCTGAAGGCGAAATATTCAAATTTTCTCTGAAAGCAGCTGGTTAAATTTTTGTTGCCTTCCCATGGGAGTGTTTGTCTCAACTTTCCCTTTAAGCAATTTTAGTCACCATGTCTTCTTTTTCTGAATCAGAGAAAATAAAAATACATCCCTATCATCTTTAAAAAATCACCACATTAAATAATACCCTCTGATATTAATTATAAATTGTGCTGTTGGCTGCAGAGAACAGCACATAAACTTTTGGCTGATGATCCTTACAACCTGCATCCATCTGCAAACATCCCTAAAATTCAACCTTTCAACTTTCTAATGCATTCACTTTTTCAACTCTTTTCTTTTCAACTCCTTCTGCATGTTTGGGAGCTGGAATGATTGACCCTCTCTGCAAATATCCCTGCCAAGGCAGACACAACCTGCTGAAACTGTCAATTGGCTCCTGTTGTGTTCTCTGTCTGGGGATTTCACAGGCAAAGCCTGCCAAAATGAGCAGTTTTCTGTCTTATCACAGCACCACAAGGGTTTTGCAAGAGGAAAAGTGGGCTTTCCGTGCTTTCCTTGTATTATGTGGGATAACTAATTCATGTTTGGGGAGCTCAGCTCATCCTGTGAAAATTTTTGGACTTTGGCAGTGGTAAAAATCTGGTAAATGGTGATTTCCTGATGATAATTAATTACAAAGGCATCTGTTAAAATTAGACTATTAAACTTGAGCATCACTCCTAGGCATTTTAAAGGACCCATTGTGAAGCAAGATTTTGTCAAGCCTTTAGATGAAATCTCAAGACTGATTTATCCACAAAGTCCCATGGATAGCTGAAAAAAAAAAAAAGATAGCTGATGAAGGGGGTTTGATTTTTGCAGGAGAGGCGCTGAATTTTATGTCATTCTCTTGTTTATTCAACTGCCACGGGCAATGGCAAGGCAGAGGGGTTGGCTGAATTCTAAAATGAATGAATGTAAAACTTGGTAAAGAGCTGACTGATTAGAGGCACTTCTCAGCTGATGACCGTCAATTAATGCTAATTTCCAATGAGCAGCAGAGAAAAGAATGGATTCCCGCTGGCTACACTGAGCTGTCTGCACAGATCAAATGACTTCCTTCTCTGCATGGCTGCATGAAGCAAAGAGTGAAGTCTCAGAGCATAATTGGGTTGGACTTGATGATCCTGAAGGTCTCTTCCAACCTGGTCATTCTGTGAATTCAAAGAAAAGGCTGAAGGATCTGGAGCATCCTGGCTGTGTTTATACTGTGCAAATCTGCTTTGGTTTTTTGGACCCAACATTCCAGTCTGCCCACGCTGCTGGAAAATATATCTTGGTGATGCCTTCTTCCCTGCCTCCTGTAGCACAGAGCTGACTATGGCACTGGCATCTCCTGGGCTGGTGGACTTCAGATTTTCTCTTGAACAATTCTCTGACTTTTCCCAATAAGTCTCAGACACACATCAGACACTGCAAACACCTTCTTACCTTCCAAAGGATGGCTCTGGCACAGAAGAACAGCTCTCAACTAGACAAAGGAACAGGGATTCAGCTGTTTCATGGCTCCTCTTCATCCCCTTCTTAACAAACCTTCAAGGAAGGCCAGGGTTGGACCCTTCAGAGAAGGGGACACAACTCTGTCACTACTTGGCACCAGCCATGCAGGGCTGGCACTGCTGGGAAGCTCCAAGAGTGGTTCCAGAGGCTCCCAACAGACCCTAAACCTGGATACTGGCAGGAGATTCCAATCTCCAACCCGCAATCTTCAGTGCTAGGGCACAGATTGATACTGCAGAAGTTGCTCTGCCCAGCTGGAGTTACTCTGGGCAAAGCTTCCCATGGACTGGCCTTGCTTCTCACACTGCCTGGGCTTTAATGAGGGAAGAGAGGAAGAGATGAGAGCTTGGCAGGCAGATGGAAATGGGAAATGGTGGCATCACCACCCCTGGAAATGCTCATAAGGTGTACCAATGTGGCATTGACTTAGGCTGGAAATGTGGATTCAATTTGTCATCTGTGAGAGGTGGGGCAGTTCTCCTCTGTCCATGGGGCAGTTTTCTTTATCTCTCCCACAGCCAATCCTCCCTCCAGGAGATCTCTGCTCTCCATGGCCACTGAGTGTCCCTGAAGGGCTGATCAAATTCCAGCATCCCATGGGGAGATGCTCCGCCCAGGGCAGGAGCCAAGCATTCCTACCTGGATACAATCTGAGCCTGGAACAGCACAGCAGCCTTTGCCCACTGCATTCCCAGAGGAGCAGCTTTCTTCTGCCCTGCATTCCCAGAGGAAGAGCAGGCCCATCTGCAGCAGCCCTGGAGCTGCAGAGGAAAACTGCAGCCTTGTGCAGGATCCCTGCTCCAGCAGAAGCACAGCTGGCACTGCAGGAGGGCTGAGCCCCCATGGGATGGGACTGTGCCACCACCCTGACCCACAGGGCTCAGCTCCTGCCCTGACTCTGAAAAGAAATGAAGAAATGTAGTGTCTGTAGTTCAGGAGACAGATATGTACATACTGTTGTGTTTATTTTTAGTATTATGCAATACACCAGGCAAGGAAGGGATATTTTTTTGTCAAAGACACACCACAACTTATCCTTTCTCTTCGCAAACCTCTAATGTTATTTTCTGAATCAGTTGATAACATATACAGTCAATCTAGTGGTAGGAACTTCTTCCTAGATGGCTCCAGCCAGCAAGCACCTGGGAGCTACAGCTTGTCGGTAATAAGGTGTTTTGTATTACAGCATTGTTTATTTTAGTTTGTTTGTTTGTTTTATTTTCTTCCCTAACAAAGAACTGTTATTCCTGCTCCCATATCTCTTCCTGAGAGCCCCTTAATTTCAAAATCCTAATGATTCTGAGGGAGGGGGTTTACATTTTCCATTTCAAGGGAGGCTCCTGCCTTCCTTAGCAGACACCTGTTTTTTCAAACCAAGACAGGCACCTGGGGACTTGGTTTAGTGGTGGACTTGGCAATGCTAGGTTAATGGACTCAATCTTATAGGACTTCTCCAACTTTAATAATTCTGTTGTTCTATATTTTCCCTAAAAAAGCTTCCCCTCTCAGCAGAAATGTCACCAGCGCTGAGAAATTTCCTTGGAGATGTGTGGGGGAGCCTGTGGAGGGATTGTTCCGCATGGGTTCTGTTGTGTTGAGCATGTCAGCTGCCATCATCACCCCTTTGGGGTGTGGATCATGAACCCACCAAGTTTCACAAGCAGCCTTTTCCCCCACAAACTGCCTGGCATATGCTGCTCAAAATGAGAAGGAGGAAACTGGGTAGGGATCTTTCTGGGAGAACCTAGGGTGTGTGAAGGAGGCCAGATGGAATGAAATAACCCAGAAGAGCTGAGATGTCACATGTTTGGGAGCTTCTTAATTTTTTTAGTGCCATGGAAATGAATTTTGCACTGCCCTTTGCTACAAAAGTCCCCTTGTTGATCACACATCCCCCGGAGAAAAGAATGGGGCAAAGCTTCACATTTCTTGATCATCACCAAATACAGATAACCTGAACAACTCCTCTGGAAAGATTAGCACAGCACTCTCCTCCCTGCATTTCCAGCCATCATTTTCAAATTCCCATTTTCAAATTTTCAAATTCCCCTCATTTTCCTCCCTGTCATTTTACAAATGCATCATTACCATGGGACACGACTTTTGCTTTGTTAGCACATGAATTAAGGGTTTCCGAGACAAGGCAGAAGTAGAGTTGGCAATATTCTCCTTCCACATTCCTGTAATCACTGTGGGTAAAATAAAAAAAACAGGAGGAAAAGAAGAAACATGCAAATGTGGTTAACTGGGACCTGCAAAGTCAGGAGCAGAGACATGAAGGGCTTCTGTGCAAAATGTCCAATGCAGAAAGGCTGGGAGAGATGGAGGGAGGAACATACACCCAAAAATAAATATCTGGACAGTAAATGCCTGTCAAATTCAGTCAAAAGGAAATACCTGGCTTCCATCTGGGTTAACCCCTTCAGACCTCCTGAAACCTGCAGAGATCTGATCAGTCTGGGGTGGGCCCAGATAAATCATGATGTGAGAAACTATTTTCTCTTTTACAACAAGGTACTCTACAGTGATTAATTCAGCTGCCTGCTTGGTGAGGAAGGACAGGTGCTCCCTATATATTGGCTTTATTTTACTAGAGCCTTGATTTTTCTCACTCTCTGTACACTCAGTTCCTCTGTGCAGTGAGACTAAACACTTCTGATATTTCTGAAAACCTCAGTTATTCTGTTTCACTCACTGCTGCACTGCTTGAAATCACATTATTACAGAGAATCTCAAGTTTCAAAAGATTTTTTTTTCTTCAAAAGAGAAATTCAGAGCAAACTTTTTTTTTCTCTTATCCTTAAATCCTTTTTAACAGATTTCATTATTTTAGAAAGAGTTTTAACTCAAGTGTTTCAACTTTGCAACGTTCAACCAGCATCTCTAAGGAACAGCTGACATGAGCTCCAATCTGACTGATTTCACAGGTCCTGTTATCTTTGCTTTGGAGAAAAAAAATCTCCATCTACTGATAAAAATATACTGAGAATTCTAAATCCTGACAAGTATCTTTATTTCTGACTGATGTTTCTCCTCAGAAAAGAGGTCAAAGCCTGCAAGTTATTGGAAGAAACAGCTTTCCAGCACAAATGTCCTCCCTTGGATGAGGAAAACGCTCTTTTCTACACCTCCCTTGGTGAGCAGAGTGGCCTCCTGAGTGCAAATATCCATCTGTGAGGACATTTGGATCCCACAGAATTGGCCTGGTTTTGTCAAGTGCAAGTTCACCTGCTCTAATGTGGAAGAATATTCCAATTAGATGCTGAAATGTAGTTTTTTATTGCCTTTGCACAGCCTTGAAACCCCCAGAGTGAAGACAGACATGAAACAGAGCCTTTAGAGACTTATGCTCCCCTGGGGCAAAAGCTGGAAGATGCTGGGGCAGAGCATCTCAAAAGTCATGAAATATTTATGTTTAATCCACTGAGCCAAATCCACATTTCCAAACCAAACCTCACAGATATCAAGGAGACTCTCTGCAGACCAAGCAGAGGATTTATCTCCCCTCTTTTTGATGGTCTGGGTGTCCAATCTAAGACAGATGTCCACAGAAATAGGATTCTCTAGAGGACAACTTCAACCCTTTTCCTTGGGGTGGACTAAATCCCATCATTTAGTGACAACACAGGGAGTGTAATGAGCAAAACTGCCTCAAATGTCTGAAGTTAGCTCAGATGAGATGAATCCCAATGTCCTGCTCAGCATGGGTGGGATTTTTGGGATCTGCTCCACAGCAAAATGCAGCAGGGCTGGGAGGATTTTGGGATCTGCAAGATGCAGCAGAGCTGGAAGAGTTTTGGGATCTGCTCCCATAGCAGGATGCAGCAGGGCTGGAAGGGTTTTGGGATCTGCTCCCATAGCAGGATGCAACAGGGCTGGAAGGGTTTTGGGATCTGCAAGATGCAGCAGGGCTGGGAGGAGGAGCCAAGGCAGCAGGCAGGAGAAATATGGAGCCGAAACTTGGAAATCCTCTCCAAGCACATTGGATTGGCTGGGATTGTGCCACCTCTGTGGATTGCTGTTGGATAAACAGCCCCATTTGTTTCAGACACACCACGTTTCCACTTTGCAAAGCTGAAACACGCTCTACTAAATAGACACAATCCAGCAGCCCTCCCAAAGAGCTCATTACCCAGCATTAGAAGGACTGTGGCATGAATTCTGCTTCCTTCTGGAATGAACACTGGGATTTATTGACTGAGAAGGTTGGAGCTTCTTCATCCCTGGAGGTTTCCAAGCAGGTGTTAGACATCCCTGGATAATGTAAGCACTTCATTTCATAGAAGAAAGGTTTGAAGTTTGGCCCGTTTGCATAAAGCTTTCTTCATGCAGGCAGAAGAAATGAAGTGGCTTTCTATGCAGGATTGTGCCAAAGGAACACAAAAGAGGGATGCTTCCAGCCAGGATGAGTCACTGATTTCTGTTTAGCTTTTCAGAAAGAGCTGGTCACTAACAACAATAAAAAACTAATTTAAAATCATTCCAAGAGTGAATTAAAGCACTGCAGCCTAGATGTCCTGTCCTCCTTTACTGACCATCTAGGAAAGTGGATGGAAACTGGGGTTTATTCCCAGCAGTGTGTTAGTGCTTTATAACATGGGGTAAAACTGCTTTGGGCCTTGTTTTGCCCACTGGTGAAACTGGAGTTGCTGGCACTGACCTTCCCTTGCAATCCCCTGCCAGGGAGCAGCAGGAGCGAGGCGTCCCTGCAGGGGCTTCCAGGAGCACCCAAAGCTGCCTGAGGGCTGAAGGGGCTTTGGCACTGCCCAGGAGTGGCTGAGGAGAGGGAAACTGCACTGGGGTGTTTTCCCAGGCTGCAGTGATCCACAGGGCTGGGGTGCCTGAGGGCTGCTCTGAGTGGTTGGTGTGACAGCAGGATCTCACTGTCCTGTGGCAGTGATGCCTTGAGAAGGCTGACCTGGAACAGAGACTACATGGAGCTAAAGAATAAAGTATAATAAAAGAATAAAGAATAAATAAAATTTATTAAAAGGCCTCCATGGATCCACTTTGGTCAGCACAAGAGCCCAGCCAGGGCTGCACCCAAGATGAACCCAAATGGTCCCAAAATGCACGAGCGCTGCCGGGGTCTCTCCCTGGGCTCAGCTCTGCTCCATGTGCACATTGCAGTTCAGTGTCCAATCCCAGCTGCAGCCCCTGCAGTCCCATCCTGCTTGTTTTTCTCTCTCCAGCCCACGGGGTTTGTGCTCTTGGGCTGAGATTTGGATCATTTGTCCTTGGTGCCCAGCTGGAGCAGGAATTGTTTTGTCTCCCTGCTCTGTGCAGAGAGCTCACCATGCCCTGATGTGAAGCTCAGACCCACACACCAAAGCAGCACAGGACCTGAAAAATAGAAAAGCTAAAACCTTCAAAATTTAAAAGCTAAAAGCATCACCAGCAGATCAGACACAGCTGCCAAGGATGGCACAAGCAGGAGCAGGCTCAACTCGTGCTGGGCTGACTCCAGGCCATAGAACCATAAAATCACAGAATGGTTTGGGTGGAAGGGGCCTTAAAGATCATCTCCTTCCATGGGGTGGGACAGTTCCCACTAGACCAGGTTACTCCAGGTCCCATCCAGCCTGGTCTGGAACACTCCCAGGGCCAGGCAGAAAGAGAAGCACCTTCCTTCCTGGGTCTGGAGGCTGAGCAGGTTCCTGCCAGGAGGATTCTCCATGCCCTGGGTCAGGACCCAGCCCGGAGCAGGGCAGACACTGGTGCTAACCTGAAACACAGCACAGACACCCCACAAAATACCAGAGCAGAGAAGCTCTGACCTAAGCAAATCTGGGGGGCTGGAAGAGCAGAATCTCAGAAAAGAGAGAGCCTGGTTCCACTCCAGCAGGAGCCCATATTCAAGTTCCATTGACTCCAACAGCAGAACAAAGCCCTGGCACTTCAAAGATTTCTTTCATGGTGCTTTTCCCATTAATAAGCACCATCTGCTCCTTTCAACAGGAGAACCATCCCCTGGTTTGCTCCCAGCATTTTGCTCCCCAGGGACTGGCTGTGTTTATATAACCAGGGATGGGCAGAGAGGGGACTGACAGCTTCCCAGAGCACAGGAGCAGCTCTGGCTGACAACAATGGGGCATTTGGCTCCCAGCAAAGGCACTGTGCCTGCCTGGAGAGTCCTCCTGTTTCCAGTTCTGCAGTAGAAACCACTAACTCAGCCTGCAGAGCAGGAGATGAGTGCTTGGGGTCACTTTAAATGACTTATTGTCACACAATTAGCATTTGTATCAGGGAGTTGCAGCAGTTCTTTCTGGAGTCCACAATACAATGGATTTTTTTTTTTTAAGCTCGGAAAGCTTTTGGAGTGTAAAAGCAATTTTTTTGACTAAAAATTGCAGAAATTGGAGGTATTCAAAAGTCAGCTGGACATGGTCTTGGGCAACCAGCTCTAGGTGGCCCTGCTTGACAGGAGGTTGGGCCAGGTGACCTCCAGAGATCCCTTCCAGCCTCAGCCAGGCTGTGATTCTCTGTGAAATACCTTAAAATACAGGAATAATCCATCTGCTGGGCTTCATGCAGTTTTCCTAGAGAACAATTTGATATCACCATGGACACCCCAGGGTGCAGACCCAAAGTAAATCTGTGCATGGCCTAAGAAAGAAAGGAGAGAAGAGGTAGGAAAAGAAGTATTGTTCTGAATTTCTGCTCTAACCCAGAGCAATACCAGATTCCCAGGGAAGCCAGACAGAGCCTGGTGCCAGTGCTGTCCTCAGGTGCTCCATAAGGCTTCTCTTCAATGGGGGGAAAGAAATACCCCTGGAACTTGCCCTGAGTTTTGTGTCATATCCTGATTTTCTGAGTGTAAGGCTGATACTGGCTGTGCTCTTACAATAAAATATTGGAATAACTGAGGTTGGAAAAGACCTCTGAGATCAGGGAGTCCAGCCATTCACCCAGCAGTGCCAAGTCCACCACTAAACCCTGTTCCCAGATAGCTCATCCACATGTTTTTTTCAGCACTTCCAGGGACAGTGATACCACCAGTTCCCCAGGCAGTCAGTTCCAATGCCTGACCACATGTTTAGTGGAGAAATTCTATTAAATATCTGATCTAAACCTCCCTGTGCATGACTTAAAGACATTTCCTCTTGTCCTACCTCTTGTTCCTGGGAGAAGAGACTGACTCCCACCTGGCTTCACCTTCCTGTCCCCCCAAGCCTCCTTTTCTCCAGGCTGAGCCCCTTTCCAGCTCCCTCAGCTGCTCCTGGTTCTCCAGAGCCTTCCCCAGCTCTGTTTCCTTTTGAGGACACTCTCCAGCCCCTCAAAGTGTTTCTTGTTGTGAGGGTCCCAAAACTGACACCAGGATTAGAGGTGGGTTTAATGTGAGGCCTCACACTGCACATTTGCACTAATCCTCTTATTTCTCTTGTTGTTTACTGGAGGATAACAAGTCTCTCACTCCACTCTGATGGTTTCAAACCAGATGATTCCAAGAGTTTTGAATTGCACAGCAAATGAAATCACCCCTTCAAACAACAAAGCTGCTTGGGCTGTTCTCATATCTACTCTGCTGTTTTGGTTTGAAAAGACAGGTGTCTGCTAAGGAAGGCAGGAGCCTTCCTTAAAATGGAAAATGTAAACACCCTCCCTCCAAATTGTTATAATTTTGACATTAAGGGGCTCTCAGGCAAAGATATGGGAATAGGAATAACAGTTCTTTATTAGGAAAAACTAAAAATACAAATGCAATAGTACAAAAAAGAAAACAAACCACTGCCAGAGTCAGAGCAGGAGCTGCCCCTGTGGGTCAGGGTGGTGGCACAGCCCCATCCCATGGGGGCTCAGCCCTCCTGCAGTGCCAGCTGTGCTTCTGCTGGAGCAGGGATCCTGCACAAGGCTGCAGTTTTCCTCTGCAGCTCCAGGGCTGCTGGACATGGGCCTGCTCTTCCTCTGGGAATGCAGGGCAAGAGAAAGCTGCTCCTCTGGGAATGCAGTGGGCAAAGGCTGCTGTGCTGTTCCAGGCTCAGATTGTATCCAGGTAGGAATGCTTGGCTCCTGCCCTGGGCGGAGCATCTCCCCATGGGATGCTGGAATTTGATCAGCCCTGCAGGGACACTCAGTGGCCATGGACAGCAGAGATCTGCTGGAGGGAGGATTGGCTGTGGGAGAGATAAAGAAAACTGCACTATGAACAGCAGGGAACTGCCCCACCTCTGACAAAGGGTAATAGAATACACACTTAACCCAGGACATCTGCTCTTGCAAAAGATTGGTGTTGAGTGGCAGGAATTTGTTAATTTTGCAGGCCAGTGCTTGTTTGAGGTTTTGCTTCAAATGAAAAGGAAAATGCTCCAAAGAAAATGGAGAGCACAAGAGATGAGTGAAGGTGTTTCTTATACCATGAGGAGCTCCAGCTGCCTTACAGAACGTCACAGCCCACTCTGGCTGAGTGGAAAACAGGGAAATGGAGCTTTTTCTATTCCCAGCCCTCTCTCCTTTAAAGCCTCCTCTCCTTTGAAGTATTGTTTAAAGAACCAGGATAGCACTTTTTTCTCCACCTCCAAAGGAAGTTTAAGATAGCAAGACAACCAGGCTTTTAGTGTCAAAAATCTCTTCTCTCCTGAGCAGGCACCCAGCAAATCCCTGGGGCTGCTGCAAGCTCACACTGCCAACTGCTGAGCTCTGGGAACGTGGGCACTTCACCAGGACTGCTCACCTGGGCAAGACATTTATCTATGAAATATTTAAATATTTATCAACAGCTTCAAGAGCCTTCCCTGTTGGGTTTCTCACAGAACCAGGAGCAATGTGAAGCTTTGGAGTTGCACAAGGACCTGTCATGCTCTGGGTGTCTCAGGGTGGTGGCTGAATCACCAGCAGCATGAGAGTTACTGACCATAAATATCCTGGAGCTGAAGGGCTCATAGACATTTTTTTCCCCAAACCATTTGGCTTCCATGTCCTCCTGGAAGGATTTCCACCCCATTTCTTCACCTGCAAGTCTGGATTTTAAGGCTTCTTGGTGGGAATCCCAAGGGTTTGCTGGCTGTGCTGGCTAAAACTCAGCCTAAACATAAATCAGCTGGGCTTTGAAGGACAAAGATGGCTTTCCATATAATTTAAAAGAAATAAATCTGTGAACTACACTCCAGGCCTTTTAAGAAGTCATTAAAGCAGATAAAAAATCTTGCTTGTTTTATTTTCTCCACCAGCTTGTTGGTCCACTGCAGATAGATAAAACCACTTTGAAAATGTGTTTTTACCTTCTGAAATGAATTTCTTATCCTTATTCACTTCTGTAGACTTTACACATAGAGATCCTGACAATCCTTTCTCAAGTGGAAGAGAGTGAATGAGTCTTGAGGAGGGTGATATTGGGGATCAGGGAGATCAAACCAAACAGGAGCTGAAAGAAGAAGCAATAACTGCCCTGCACCAGAGAAAACTTGTCCTTTCAGCACAGGCTGAGCATTTTAATTCAGAGTTACTATTTTCCTTTGTCCAAAGAAGTGAGTGGTGCTTCTCTCCCAGGGTGTACTTTTACTATATGGAGGCTGTACAAGAAGTAAAGCAAGGAGGAAGGAAATGTTCTCTGCACTAGAAGGCAAAGCAGGAGAAGATCAGCAGAGTAGCC
This sequence comes from Passer domesticus, assembly GCF_036417665.1. Taxonomy (NCBI): domain Eukaryota; kingdom Metazoa; phylum Chordata; class Aves; order Passeriformes; family Passeridae; genus Passer; species Passer domesticus. The sequence goes on from NC_087474.1 coordinate 3,403,807, forward strand.
AAGTGAAGGCTCACAGTCAGGAGTGAGAATGGGGCACAGTGATTATCATATCTGGATAATTATGATTGGATTAATTGCTAATGCAGCACCTAAATATTGCCAGTGCAGTATCTGAAGAATTACCCCATCATCTACATAGTTTAGATTATAAATAATTTTATTTTAAATAGATTATTACAGATTAAAGTTGGGTTATGGTCCCTCCTGTTGAGTCACAAGCTTTTCTCACATTCCCATAATGTCTAAACTTCTCAGAGAAGTCTAAGCTGCTTCGTCTCAGATTTGGTCAAAAATCTGTGTCTAAAGGGTTACAATATAAGCAGGTTTGGCCACAAACACACAGGTTGACACTCTCTGATCTCACAGAACTCATGGTTACAAAGCATCAAGGCAATGGAGCTGCTTTAGGATTTTATCTCTGTATTTGACCAGATTTTAGTGCCCTTTATCACCCATCCAGAAGTGAGTGTTCCTTGCCTTGGAGCTGGACATACTCTGCAGGGATCCACCCAGAAGCAGCCTGGACACACCAGTTTGCCCAGCTGGCCCAGCAGCATTTTATCCCCTTTTTCAACAAAATCAATCACAAACACCTCAGATCCCCCATCCCTGGAATGCACCATTTAAAGGAGCATCCAGACAGCTCCTTCTGCAACACCCATGTGGTGTTCAGAGAATCATGGAAGAGGTTGGGACCTTAAAAATCATCTCATCCCACCCCCTGTCATGGGCAGGGACACCTCCCACCATCCCAGGCTGCTCCAAGCCCTGTCCAACCTGGCCTTGGACACTTCCAGGGATCCAGGGGCAGCCACAGCTTCTCTGGGCACCCTGTGCCAGAGCCTCAGCACCTTCACAAGGAAGAATTTCATCCTAATATCCAATCTAACCCTGCTGTATTTCAGTTTAAAGCCGAAGTGTTCTTAGGACAAACCACATTTCCTGTCAGAGAGCCTGGAGGGGGAGATGAGGGGTGTGGGTGGGATGTGCACAGACTCAGCTCTCTTGCAGGGCTGGCACTCGGGGCAGCTCTGGGGATTTGGTCACACGTTGATCAGCAGCTCCCCCAGGGCTGTGTCCCCCCCTGTGACATCAGAGGGGGCTCAACCCCTCCCTGGCCTCCTGGAGAGGGAATTCACAAATTCTCTTGCCTTCAGTCTCCACTGTCACGTCCCAGGGAGGAGAGGGGCTGGGAAGAGGCAGGAGAAGAGGGGAGGCAGCAGCACATCGGGGTTTGTTCCTGACATCAGGATTTGCATGGCAATTCCTGCACATCCCTGCCTGAGCCAGAGCCCAGCCTGCAGAAACCAGCTCAGGGGGGCAGAGGTGTGATCCAGCCCAGCCGAAGGCAGATGTCTCAGGTAGAGCGGATCATTCACACCCTTGACATTCCTCCACTGAACAGAAGCTGCTCTCACTAGCAGGGAGCCTGGCTGGGCTGCAGGGATTTTTGAAAGCAAGGGAAACTGAGGCACCAGCACAGGACAGGCTCGTGCCCAGACTCCACTTTAGTTCTCTGGACTTGGAAAACACCTGCCAGTCCTAGGGATACACATTTGGCTGCCTTTCAGTGGGATGGGGGGGCTGAAAGGCAGCAGGTGACAGGCAGGACTCACTGCTCGAGCAGCCACAACTTCATTGCAGGTGGCTTTTGGCAGGGAGGATGTCACTGTGATGTTTTCTGAAAAATCCACTTTGCCCAAGATTTTCTCCTGGGAAGCTGAGAAGCCTCAGAGAGGAATGAAAACAATAATTATCTGATTGCTGCTCCTGTGTTTTGCTGCTTTGGAACGTGGCAGGTGCATCTTTGATTGGTTCCATGTGAATTGTTTTTACTTAATGACCAATCATGATCCAGCTGTGTTGGAGTGTCTGAGTCAGTCACGAGGTTTTATTATTCATTCTTGTTAAGCTTTCTGATGTATCCTTTCTATATAGTTTAGTATAGTTTTAGTATAGCATTATATATAATATAATATAATATAATATAATATAATATAATATAATATAATATAATATAATATAATATAATATAATATAATATAATATAATATAATATAATATAATATAATATAATATAATATAATATAGTATAATATAATATAATATAATATAATATAATATAATATAATATAATATAATATAATATAATATAATATAATATAATATAATATAATATAATGTTAATGTAATATGGTATAATATGATCAATATAATATAATTAATATAATATGATATAATAATAAATCACTCTTCTGAGAGCACAGAGTCAGATTCATCTCTTCCCTCGTCCTGGGGACCCTCACAAACACCACAGGAGGAGCTGTGGGGTTTTCTGTGGGGAAAGGAAGAGCACTGGACAGCAGCTGCTCTTTTGGGAAGGCTGCTCTGCTCACAGCAGGGCTGTGCTGTCTGTTCAGCCTTGTGCATGTCATTTAGACACTGATAGCTGCAGGTTTTTATGTTGGCTCATAATGGGGTGGCTGCTTTGGGGTAGAAAGTTGCAACCACAGCAAAGAGAGCAGGACCAGGGGATGAAGGGTGACTGGCACAGAGATAAGTGTCCAGGTTTTTGCAAGATCCCAGTTCCCTGCTCACCACTTCAGACTCTTGGAGATGTTTGGTCAGTCCCACAGTGGTGCCAGCACGTGGGGCAGGGTGAGCAGGGCACGGAGGGTGTCAGAGCTGTAATGAGGGATGCAGGACTCCAGGGGCTCTTCCAAATGCTGTTTATTACATCCAAGATGTTACAGCAGCCCAGGGTCATGGGTGACAGAGCCTGTGCCTACAGCTGTCAGCTCCAGCTGCAGGCAGGCCTGGAGACCCTTTAATTCTGGTTACAATGCATTATATACTTTTCTTTGCTGAGCATCTTAATACAGAAGAACCAATCTATACCTTTATTTTTACCTATAGCTTATCATACCTACTATAATTATCACATTCATGTTACTATTCTCCAATCACTGAAAGTGAGTATGTTACAGTTTAAGCTAGAAGTTGTTTTTCAGTTTTCTTGCAGTGGAAAATTCTGAGACCTTTTTTCTACTTGCAACATTGACAGGCTTGTTTGCCTGTGCTATCTTTTTTTCTTGGTAAAACCGTCTTGTTTGAGGTGTGTTTTTCCTCTGCTCTAAGCCATAAAAACCCCTTCTAACTCACATACCCTTTGCCTCCTTGGTTATCCAGTAAGACTGGCTCAGCAATTCTTTTCTTCTACATCAAAACTTGCTTCCATCTCTATTCCTTCTTCAGATCCTACATTCAAAAATCTTTCTGCCAAGCACACATAGCTGTGAGACTTCCTTGTCAAACTTTCATCCTTCCCAACAGGAGGGGTTTCTGATTTGGGGGCATCACAGCCACAATCCTTCCTTCTCCCTCCTGGCAGAGCAGGACAGAGTGACCAGGAGCTCTTCTCAAGAAAACAAAACCAACTTCAGGTTCAAGAAGCCCATGGACTGTAAGAAGCAGATAAGTCACTGTGATCTGGCCAGGCTTGAAATCAACACTGGGGCCATTTGTGCTTACACCAGTTTTTAATTTTGAGCTCTTATCAGAAGAATATGATGGATATGGAAGCAGCCACAGACACTGCAGTTGTTTTCTTTGTGGCAGGAGGGGAAACTGTGGGCTTGGGCTGCATAATGAAGCTCTGAGAGATGCAGGCCAAAAAAAGAAGAGATTTCCTTGCTAATCAGATGCTCAGAAGCAATTAAAGAAAAGCAGGGGGTTGGAATAGCATAAGAAATTAGTTGTAATTTTGAACACTTTATTCTCTTGTATCACATTTGCCTTGCTGTGAGAGCTGTTTCCTAAATTAACAGCAACAATCCCTAGTGCCACAAGGCAGTGAGGGGCTCCCTCAGCCTCAGCTGGCACCTCTCATGTTTGCAAATCTCAGGAGCAATCCCAGGCTCACCTGAACAAATAACTGGGCTCCCTGCTGCCTTATCTGCCCACACACAATTGTCCATCCCTGCTGCACTGTGTGTACCCAGCACAACATCCCACCTCTTGCTCTGAAGCCTCCTGATGTGATAAATTGTGGCATCTTTAATAAAACCTGTGGCAATATTTCCTTCTAAATAGGAAAAAGCGAAGATTTCGTTTACCCATCCTCCTTCATTTTGCCAAATTTCATTTTTATTCTATTGTATAATTAATCAGGCAGTGGTGCATATGACAGCTTGGCTTAAATTTAGTTCTCACTTCCCCTGTGTAGCCTTGTCAGATACAGCTGGCAGGTCAAACACGGGGTTGGGGTTGTCTGAAAAAACAACACAGAACTCTCCAGCCTGGATCAGATCTTTTCTCCACCAATTTCAGCATCTTGTCTCCAATGGCAACCAGCTCCAGGCGCTGCAGGGAGTGAGAGGTGCACAGGTGCTGGAGGGAAGGGTGGACCAACACCCAACCTGCCCAAAGGAGCTCCTGAGGGTGGCAGGACACTCCCACATCCTCCTCATCCTGGGTAGCTGCTGATCCTTATGCTCACCCTGAGTGCCCATGGGACAGCCCAAGCCACTGAGAGCTTGGTGGCTGCTCAAGGTTTCAGACCTGTGGAAATGTCAGGGGGTAAAATGGGAGAGATCCTTTCCTGCAAAGTGCAGAACTCCAGGCACTGTGAGAGCATTTCAGTCCTGTGCTGATCCCTGCACCAGGGAAGTGCAGCACAGAACTGGCAGGTGCACAGGGCTGTGAGATTGACTCTTTACCCTTTCTCCATGTAGGGTTTCTCTCCTAGTTTAATTCATTTCACCTTCCCACCAAACACCAGCAGGTTGATTACAGGCACCACTGCAATCACTTCCTTCTACTCCTTGATCCCAGCTCTGTGCAGATCTGTTCTTCCAGGTTATTAATCCCAGATGGGTAAACTGGACCTGTGTCTTGCCTTTTGCTGATCTGATATGAGGAATGATCTCCCAAAGGAGGACAGGGCTTGGACATGCCATGTCAGCACCTCTGTGTTTCCTGGAATGACTCTTCATATCAGGACATCAAATCATGATGCAGTGGAGAGAGATTTGGCAGGTGAAAGTCTTGGAGGATTAGGGTGGTTTATGAGGAAAGGAATTTGGGGATGACATCCTGGTCTGAGAAGACATTGGGAAATAATTATCATTTAAATAAAAGCAAACAAAATCAAGTTTATAATATATATTTGGGAAACAGAGAGAGAATAGAGAGAGAAACAAAGAAGATCTGAGCAAAACATTCACACATTTATTTATACATACTGCCTAAATGCAAGAGACTTTATTTGACCAAAAGTGAAGCATTACCTCAACAAATAAAAGAAAACAAACAAACAACAACAACAAAAAAAATCACAAAATCCCCACAATATAACAGCAAATTTTCCCAAGTGTGAGGTTTTCTAAGTGGGAGAGCCAGGCAGGGCTTTCACTGGCATCTAGTGGTGCATTGCAGAGGCAGCCGATGGCACAGCTCCACTTCCAAAGTGGATTTCCCTGGGATAGTGGAGACACTTCAGGCTGGAGCATCACCACTTCCAAACTGGGTTTAAAGAGATGGTTTTGGACACAGCCTAACTCTGTCAAACTGTCACAGTTTTCTGTGTGAAACACTTTGTGCATGAACATAAAATGCTTGGAGTCTGTGTTTCACCACATGAACTAAACCTTGGGATCATACCAAGGAATATTTCATCTCTCTTTCCTTGGATTTTGGGGCTTTGCATGAGTCTGAGGGAACATGAGGCAGATCTTGTCTGTTTGGAGGAGAGGCTGACCTGGGGCTGGGGAAATGCAGACATCAGTGGAGAGGAACAGCAGCCCTGAGAGTGCAGGTCCTCTGCCCTCCTGGAGGAGCCCACTGTGGAATAAGTTAAATTGTGCCCCAGTGGACAGATGGACACAGCTGGAATGGCACAATCCTGGCCCCTTCCTCCAGAACCTTCTGGAAGCCAAGTCACAGAGGACACAGTCTCAAGCTATGTCAGGGAAGGTATAGGTTGGATATCAGGAAAAAAAAAATTCACCAAAAGAATAATAAAGTACTGGGATGCTCTTCCCAGGGATGTGGTGGAATCACCATCTCTGGATGCATAAAAAAAAGACTGGGCATGGCACTGGGTGCTGTAGTCTAGTTGAGGTGTCAGGGCATAGGTTGGACTCGATGATCTTAGAGGTCTCTTCCAACCTCATTATTCTGTGATTGTGTGAAGTCACACAGACAGTCTCCACCTCTCCAGTTGCTCCAGGTGAGTCCCTCTCCATGTCCTGTCCCAGGTCTCCCCCTCCATGGTGCCACACACCCAGATGGGCTGCTGGAGCTGCTGGCTGGGATCAGGCAGGATTTGTGGGGAGGTATTAAGGAAAAAGAAAGGATGGAAAGGGGAAATGTTGACCTGGGCTCTGCTGTGGTCCTGCACCATGGTCTCTCCTGCCTGTCCAGGACCTGCTGGGGGACTCTTGTGCAGCAAAGCAGAGCAGCTTGAGTAAGGCAAACTGAGTGAGGGCTGTGTGTCTTCTGCTGTGCATGTCCTCCATAGAGTGAATTTCCATGAATTCCCTCTTCACTGGACTGGTACAAGCTGCAATGGAGGTGCACCCTCAAACTGGTGCTGCTGCCTCACGCTGCTGGTTGTACTGGGGTAGGAAATACATCAGCAGACTTTAGCCCAGGCATGAACAGTGTGTAGAGTAAACCTGAGCTCCAGAGAACCTGTGAATTTTCCTGTGTGACCCAAGCCAGACACCTCACCATCTCCTGCCTCAGTCTCCCGAGTTAAAGAGGAGAAGAACAGCGTGTTTGCAGCCTTGAATCGTATTTAGGAGAGGTTTGGAGGTGCAGGTGCATTCAGGAATGACAATTGTCCAGCCTCAGAGACAGGGAACAGCCCCTAATCTCTGCTCCTGCCCTTCCCTCATCCCTGAGCCCCGGGAGAGCTGAGCTGGAAGTAAAGGGTGAATTTGGATGCAGAGGATGTGGAGACTAGAATGACAAAAAAAAAAAAAAAAAGGTAAAAAGTAGGCAGGAATTTCTTTTCAGCGTTGGTCTGAATTGAAGGATTTGTTGGTTTTTGGCAGAATTTTTTTTTAAAAAGAAATCTGTTTTTTCACTGTAGTAAGGATTGACTTGAGACAAACTAGGCACATTTTTTCCATGGAATTCAGGAGGAATTTGGCCGAGGATCACCTCACTGACGATCTGTGGGTATGACTTCAGCATCAGTTCTGTCTCCAGCATTCAGCAGGGCCTGTCTGGGTGGAGATGGAGCTGGGCACAGGCTGTGGTGGGCAGTGTTTGAGCAGGAGAGCTCCTCTCGTGCTCCATGGGACACAATTGGTGCTGCTGTGGTGGGAACCAGAGGGTCCTTGGCTCCAGAGCAAACATCTGCTCCAGCACAAGTGCCTTGGGATGTTTACTTGTCCTTTGAGAACAGGATAGTTCCCATGAGAACTGCTTGGAGAGTCCCAGGCTGTGGAGAATCCGATGTCCCCAGAGATGGGGAGTGAGGGGAGGAAGAAGAGCAGGGTGAAAGCTGGGTGAGCAACAGGGCACTGAGTATCCCACACTTCCAAAGGAGCTTTACCTGCTCAGATCTGACCCTGAGGAATGAGTATTTGCCCACCACCACCCCCCTGGCTGCCTCTCATCCCATCCAGAGCCAAGGGGAAAGCAGCCAGGTAGCACCACATGGGTCAGGTGGGGCTCAGGGTGTGCTTGGAGCCACCTCCTCCATCTCCTGATCCAAAGCAAGCCACTCCCTTCAGAGGGGCTTCCTGTGCTGGAACAAAGACAAGGGGAGAGATCTCCATGAGCTCCAAAGCTTCTGGCTTCTCATCCCCTGCAGATCTGAGTGAGGTCATAGAAAAATGTGACCTCAGCCAGCTTTCAGGTCCCTTCCAACACAAACCATTCTGTGATTCCATGATTTCATCCCCAGGAAATGTACCTGGTGCAGCAGCACAAGGTCACAGATGTCAGGAGAGCTGTTCCCTTCTCCTCCTTTCTCCTGCCTTCTCCTTCAACAAACTCTGTCAATGTGTCACCCCACATCTTTAACCAAAAACCAACAGAACCAACCCAAACAGAAAGAGAATGTGAAAACATCTGTGACAGGGCATGATCCAGAGTGAAAAATGGAAAACTGGAGCTGTGTTTCCCAAGATTTCAATTTAATAGCATTTCCTTCCCCTGAGGATACTAAATTCCTGTAAAAGACAGGTATAGTTTTTCAGCCTGATTTTGGAAAGGGAGAAACTAAAGGAAACATTGGATCTCAACAAAATCCCAAAAGCAGGATATGTCAGAAGCACACCCTCATCCTTCTGTTCCTCCATCCCATGCTTTGAAGCAGTTGTGGACTCATTTAATCTGAATAATGACATCAAGAGGAATTGGTTTGACTTCTAAGTGACACACATGTGAAATGAGAAAACACAAACTGCACGAAATATGCAGTGCCCAACACAAACTGAACTCCTTTTTTACAGTACTATTATTTTAAATTAATAATTAATTTCTTTAAAAACTTTCTGTCCTTGTAATTGGCCTTTTTTTTCCCCCTGCATTTGTTTCCTTGGTGGTAAATCCACCAGCCCTAAACAGGCAGAGTGATAACAGACCATGATAACATGAACACACACCAAACCACCATGTGGAAAGCTGGGAATTAATCCATTCACTGGAAAGCAGGCCGTGGTGCAGGACTGCTGCTTCCTGAAAGCTCTGTAGCCTGTTTTTTTGTTGTGTTTTGTTTTGTGCAAGATGTTCTTGCTCCAGTAATCTTTGCACAGCTCTGCCCTACTTCTGCAAGCTGCAGACACAGCGAGGCTGGCTCAGCCCTTGCCCCCCAGTCCCCCACTTCTTGCCCCTGGCTTGGGAATTTTCTTACAGGAATGAAATAAAATTGGGGAATAAATCACTCAGCACCCCTTTTCTCATTGATTTCTTTTGCCTATATTATGTATTGCTAATTATCCCTCTGCACACAAATAGAGTTTGGGACAGTGGAGAGGCAGCCACGGACATCACAAAATCGTGGCAGAACTCCTGCCCTGATGAGGTGACAGCTGTTCCAGCCAGTGATGAGTACCAGACCGTGTTCCTGGAGCAGGGATACAAGGAGAAAAGGCTTTGCCTCAGCATCTTCCAAATGAGAGCCTGGAGGACAATTAGAGAGCGAGCAGGGCCTGGCTGGACACGGCTTTGGAAGAGAGCAGCAGCTCCGTGTTTATGGGATGTGCCTGGGGCTTTCTAGAAAACTGACAGCTGTGGGGTGAGTGGAGATACATCCTCATAACAAAGCCTCTCACCTGCAAATCTTCCCAGTGTCGAGTGAGGAAATTAAGAAAGTTTGGAATAGATGTGTTTTCCCTACCTCAGTGGTTGCAGGTCCACAGGGTGAGATTTTTGGGGGGGCTTGTGCAGGGATAGGAGTTGGACTCAATGATTCTTGTGGGTCCCTTCCAGCTCAGGGTATTTTGTGATTCCATACTTAATCTCACCTGAACTCCTGGTGTTTACATCAGGCCACCCCTCATTCAAAACCAAAGGAAAGAAACAAAGAGATGGGGAAAGTGATTTTTCTGCTCCTTTTTACATTATGACTGGGATCAGACTCCAGGACTCTTTCTTTGTCTCCATGAGCAGCAGAGGGGAGCCAGGCTTGGAGTGAGACATCCCCATCAGTCCATGGTGCTTTTAGCCTACAGAAAAATTTTATAAATAATTTTATTTATAATTTATAAAATTATTTTGTAAGAACAGTGAGGAATTTTTAGTTATCAGACAAAATTGGTGCATGGGGTCAGCACTGCAGATACCTGTGGTGCAAAACCCCCCCTTGGCAGTGGTGGCTGTGCTGATGGAGCTCTGCCTGCAGGATCTCTGAGGGAGCTTGCTGCTGCAGGCAGGAGGGTGGAAAGGCTGCTATAAACCTCAGAATTTCCAAGTTATATTTTTTATGACTTTGTTTCCATTCAGTGGTAGGCAGAAGGTAGCTGGGCAGGACATGGAGTAACTATCAGGAGTGAAATATTAATATATGATCCAGTGTTGTTTGCTGTTCATGCAACAAAATAAATTGAATTTTGTACTAATCCTTCATTTTAATATCACATCTCAGCATGCTTTTGCTGTGTAGGATCCTTCAGCTATGAGATTCACCCTTCCCCCTATATTTTTTTCTGTATGTGCTCTGATTTGCAGGTAATTTGAAAAAAAATCCATAAAATATAAATATATATATATAAAAAATATATATATAAATGTACATTTATATATAATGATATATATATATAATATATTTTATATAAAAACATAAAATATAAAAATATATGCTTTATATATAAATATATACATATATATACACACATACATATATAGATATATATACACATACATACATATATACATATATACATATGTAAATATAAATAAAAGCTGTACTAGAGAAAGATGTGCATCAGTGCTGTCAGATGCAAGTCATCCTGAATGTGGGGGGAAGTGAGAGCTCGGGGTGGAAGCATCCACTTGGCACCATCATCCCCATCCTGATTCAGCTGAGGGGAGGATGGTGTGAGGCTGAGGTTTTCCTGCAGGAATCACTGAGAAGGAGCTCAGCTTTCCAAGTCTCTCTTTCAACATCTTGGAAAAGCACACTCAAGGTCCTCACTCATGTTGGTGTAAATCAGTCTGGAAAAATCTGTCACAAACAGAGGTTCCTGGGATATTCCTGTGGGGACATCACTTGGTGACCCAGTGGGATGTTCCAAGGCCAGCTTGGATGGGTTTTGGGGCAGCCTGGTCTAGTGGGAGGTGTCCCTGGACATGGCAGGTGTTGGAACTGGATGAGCTTTCAAGTCCCTTCCAACCCAAACCCTTCCATGACTCTGTGATTGTTTCCTGAACTGTTTTCCAAGCAGCTCTTCACTGAGCAGGTGAATTTCTGGATTCTCCAGCCTCCATCAATCCCCATTTCCATTTGCTGGTCGAGAGAGAAGCTCTGCCCCTTCTCCCCCACAGAGGACATTTGTTATTCAGAACAAAAATATTACATTGCTGTGTTTATTTCATCAAGTCAAAATTCATAGGCAGCATCTGTGCAGAAGATAAAATGTTCTGGGACAGTTTAGTCCTTTTCTTATCTGAGTGATTAGGGTTATGTAAAGTCTTTTCTCTCAAACACAGAGATGGGGTTTCATAAGCAATGGACCAAAATAGTGCCAAGTATCCAACCACCTCCCCTCGATCACACAGGATTAGTACAATTAATCTGTGGGCATTAGTGACCAGCAGGGTTTTGCTTGGAGGATATAATATATATTTATTATTTCATATCTGATTTCCTCCCAAGAGCAGAAAATTCAGCTGTGGGCTTTGCTCTTCATCATTATATTTGTTTGCAAATGGGTCTATGGGATTTGGAAAATTATTGAGGAGCTCCTGCTCAGAAGAAAATTAAGCTCAGGGATATTGATTAGACGGGAGGTGATTCTTCACTTTGATCTAGTGCTGTGCCCTGCTTTGGGGTCCCCAGCATAAGAAAGACTTATGGAGCGAGTCAAGAGGAGGCCATGAAGATGCTCCAAGGGATGGAGCCCCTCTGCTCTGGAGCCAGGCTGGGAGAGCTGGGAGTGCTCACCTGGAGAGGAGAAGGCTCCAAGGAGACCTTGGAGCTCCTTCCAGGGCCTGAAGGGACTCCAGGAGAGCTGGAGAGGGGACAAGGGCGTGCAGTGATCAGACAGGGGTGTGCAGGGATAGGACAAGGGCCAGAGCAGCCAATGGCCACCAGAAAGAGCAAAGCAGAGGAAAAAACGGCCCAAACACAAAGTTTCCTCTCTCCTTCCTTCCAAAGCTGTCACTGACTAATTCTATAAATTATTCACCACTTCCTGTATTAGAAGAGAACATGAACTTCTCTATTTTACTCCTTCAAACGCTTCCTAAAAGTGGGGGTGATCCCAAACTGTCTGAATCCACAGCTGATCCAAGGGATGCAGGGGGAGACACTGGGGGGCTGAAGTGTGTCCAGGGAAGGGAACAGAGCTGGGGAAGGCTCTGGAGCACCAGGAGCAGCTGAGGGAGCTGGAAAGGGTCTCAGCCTGGAGAAAAGGAGCTCAAAGGGGACTTCTTGGCTCTGCACAACTGACAGGAGGAGGTCAATATCTTGTCCCAGGTAACAAGAGATAGGATAAAAGGAAACAGCCTCAAGTTGAGACAGGTGAGGTTTAGATTGGATATTAGAAACAATTTCTCCACCAAAAGTTTAGTGGTGGGTTTGACAGTGCCAGGTTAACAGTTGGACCTGATTGTCTCAGTGCTTTTTTCCAACCTAAGGGATCTTATAGTAACTTAGAAAAAAAAACAAACACAAAAACAGTGGGGTTTGCCGGCACTTTTCATTGTTCTGAGCTTTATGAGATGAATGGGCAGTGTTCTCCTGTCCCAAAGCAGGGAGATGGCTGCAGATTACAGAGGTGTTACATGATCAGCCTGGATGGGAACATGGAAATGAGGGTGGCAGAGCCATGTGGACTTAGACTGGGGCTCAGCAGCCCCTGCTTATAAATACTAAACCCTTCCTGTGTGGCACAGAGGGTGAATTGCAGGTCACAGCAAAGATAGGAATCAAAAAGGTTTAAGCTGAGCTTCCAAAATGCATCTGTTGGAGCCATCTTTGTTAGGACAAGCCTGTCACCTTCAGCAGTTTTTATTTTTTATGAGAGTGATTTTTGCAACACACCAGCGAGGTAAGGTTCATGTTTTTATCTTCAGACTCCTTCCCACAGCATCCCATTCCAGCAGCAGATTAAAAACAGAGGTTTCATGACACCTCTTTGCAAAACCTGCTTGAGACTGAGCCAAATTGTATCCTGGAGTCTTCCAACCACAGAGGCTGCAAGCAGAAACTACAACCATCCACTCTTGGGATGATTGGATGGGGCTTGGAGCACCCTGGTCTAGTGGGAAGTGTCCCTGCCCATGGCAGGGGGCTGGAACAAGGTGGTTTTAATCTCCCTTCCAACTTGAACCATTCCATGATTCATTCCAGGCACAGTTCTGTGCACTCCCCTGAGGATGAGCTACCATGAGTTACATTTCTCAGCCTCTCACAGGTTTGTTGTCCCACCTGCATTAAAACCCATCCTGCAACACCATTTTCAGCCATTGAATTAACAAAGAGAATTAGAGCCAGGCAGTGCTGGAGGTTCAGGGCTGCAGCACAACCGAAACACCCAGGAGAGTTAAAAATAAACAATTTCAGTGCCTAAACACCATCTTTCCACTGCTATTTTCTGCCTGACAGCTCCCTCTCCTGGGAAGCAGGTGCTGTGCTGCTGAAGGTGCTCCCTGCTCAGCTCCCATCGGTGCTGAGCAGCAGCAGGACGAGGACAGAGCCTCCCAGGGTGAGTTTAGGCAGAGTGGCATCAGGCAGCCCCTTCTGAGCTATTTCCAGCAGCTGCTTTTGGAGGAGGTTGGAGATTCCTGCATGACTGAGTGCTGGTCAGTCACAGCACCCAGTTCTGGGGTACCCACAGGGGATGGGAGCAGCTCCCAGCACTGGCAAACTGCTGCTTGGGGGTGCTGGAGTGAAATTTGCACTGTTCTGCCAAGGACTGCCCTAAATTTCTGTCCTCAGATATGTCCCAACCCTTTCATTTATTTGAAACACAGATGAGCCATCAACTTTTAGGAAATTGCGTGAGTTTTAGAGTACTTGTGTTCAGCTGGGTACATCTCCCAGGCTGTGATATAAAAAGGGGGTGAGCAGCTCAGGGGTGCTGGGCAGGGCTGGGGCACCACCATCAGCATCCATCCAGGTCCCACCTCCTCCAAAATCCTCATCCTTTGCCCTCTGCAACAGCAGGAGCACCTCTCTTGTGCCTGGCATTGGTCTGGCCCCCTCTTGAACAAATTAAACATCATGCAGCTGGCTCAAGAAATTGTTTTATATTTCAAATAACAAGGTTTTTAACAGCAAACCACACACAGGGTGACCTGCAGTCTGGGTTAAATCTCCCCTTTGAAGCCCAAGCAGTGAAGTCATGACAATTTGCTGTCTAATTAGTTCCCTGGCAATGGTTTCCCACTCCCTGTGAACTTTCCCAGTCACTGCAAAGTTTTCTTCCATGAAGGATACAGCCCTGCTGCCTGTGCTGGGATGTTTAATTACCTTTACCAACCATGGACAGCAGCAGGGGTGGGAGATGGATAGAGAGGAGTTGTCCTGATTCTTCAGGCACTGCTGAAAAGCTGGACAGAGGGAGTGTCTGGCAGTGAGCAGGTCTGACACCTGCTTGGAGGCAGAAATGTCCTTCAAGGCAGCTCAAAACCCAAATAATTTCAGGGACTGTTCAAAAGCAGGGACTGATGTCTTTGGAAAGCCCTTCCTGCCCTTCTCCAATGCCCCTGGTCCATGTGCTTCTGGAGCTTAGCTAAAACTGAAGGAAATCACTCAGAAACATTCCCTAATTGCTGTTTGCCTGCCAGGCTGAAGCAGGCATCAGCTGCCAGTACAGAGAAAGCTTCCAGTCACATGAATCCCATTGATGGTTTCAAGCATCCTCTTCTGTATCCTTTTTTTAAAGCCTTTCCATGCTGGGTGTCAGAGCTGCTGATGCCAACACAGCTAATGCTTCCCAAAGAGGATCAGTGCACCTACAGCTGACAGAGCCAAATCCTGATTTGGGGTGCAGAAAGGTGGGGATCACTCCTGGTTCAGTTGCCACAGACTGCCAGGTGGGGCAGGCAGGTAAATTACAGAGGTGAAAAGTGTCCTGGGCTGCATCAAAGGCAGGGCAAGGAGGGGGATTCTTCCCCTCTGCTCTGCCCTTGTGAGACCCCACCTACAGTGCTGTGTCCAGCTCTGGGGCTCCCAACTTGGGAAGGACCTGGAGCAGCTGGAGTGAGTCCAGAGGAGGCCACAAAGGTGCTCTGAGGGCTGGAGCCCCTTTACTATGGAGAAAAGTTGAAAGAGCTGAGGGTGTTCACCTGGAGAAAAGACTCTGGGGACATCTGAGAGCCCCTTCCAGCCTAAAGGGGCTCCAGGAGAGCTGGAGAGGGACTTGGGACAAGAGCCTGAGTGACAGGACAATGGGGAAGGGCTGAGAGTGCAGGTTTAGATGAGGTGTTAGGAGGAAATGCTCTCCTGTGAGGGTGGGCAGGCCTTGGCACAGCTTTCCCAGAGAAGCTGTGGCTGCCCCTGGAAGTGCCCAAGGCCAGCCTGGATGGGGCTTGGAGCAACCTGGGATAGTGGGAAGTGTCCTGCTCATGGCAGAAGGTTGGAACTGCATGATCTTTACTATCCCTTCATACCTCAATCATCCCGGGATTTGGGGATTTGTGATTTCTGACTTCTCTTCAAATGAGTGTTTAAACCCAAGCAAAAACTTGAAGAACACTTCCCAACCCTCTGAAGGGAAGGTTTCTAGCCCAGGGATTTCTCAGTGGGTTGAGAGCCTGCAAGACAAGGTGTGAGGCCTCCCCCACCTGGCTCAGGTCAGGAAGGTTTAAGGCTCCCCAAAACCAAGGTCCTCTGACAGCACAGGGATTTGAATTCCTCCAGTGCCCAGGGAGGTGAAAGGGTGCCTGGATCTTCTCCCACCTGCTCTGGTTTCAGCCCTTGCTGCCAGAAGACACTGAATGAAAAAACAACCCTGCCAGCTCTTTGCTGCTCGCTCCCTCAGCCAAGGAAACCAACCATGTCCAGCAGGAGCAAGAACTGGAACGGGATTTTCCACCCCTGCTCTGTTCTCCTGTGTGCTCCCAATTCTGCAGAAATACAGGTATTAAACACCTGCAGCCAAAAATGGAGCACTGAACCCATCTCTTGAGGTGGCTGCTTGAACCACAGTGGAGAAAAGAGATCTGGCACTGGGATCATCCCTTCCCAAACACCATCTGGGACCACCTTCCACCAGAGGCCAGGGTGATCCAAACAGAGGTGAAAGTCTGTGCATGAACCTGTAACAGCCACAGCCCTGAGCAGGAGGGCAAAACTGAGAGAAAAAAGGGGCATTTCTAAAGAAAGCACAAGGCTGCAGGAACAGAGAGGCAGGCATATACAATGGTGGTTTTATTTGTAACACCTTCAGCTCAGGCTGCAATTATTTCAGTTTTTAAAGTTAAATCTGATCAGCAATTGAGGAAAAGAAAAAAATACCCAAATATTCCCTGTGTGCACAAATAATGCAGCTTTGAATAATACATGGTAGTTTATTTCATATTAACATGAACAGTAAAAAGTGGACATTTTGACAGGATTTTACTTCAGGTCCTTTTCTTTATTCCTCTATTGTGTCCTTTTTGCCAGTCTCTTGTCCCTCAAATTGTGGATACTTTGCCTCAACATCAGCCCAGGTGAGATAACCGTTGGCCAGGTCTCGGATGATGCCAGGAAGTTCAGAGAACTGCAGGAAAAGCCACAAAGACATAAGAAAAACAAAGTCACCAAAATCAAGCTGGATATTTGGGGACATGGGCAATTTTTACATCAGCAATGGAACAGGTACAAAATATTTCCTGGAAGCCAATTTTTGGGGAGAAAACCATTAATTAGGATACCTTGGATCAATCTGTTATTAGGGTGATCCAGGAGGGAATGGTAATGTTGTGCCACAGTTTGGGAAGGGAAAAAACCCCACTACACACATCCAAAAGATGCTGTAAGCCAGGATTCAGCTAGGCCCTACCTACTCTAAGACCAGCACCAAACAAGCTGCAAGTTGCCTTTTCTTTGCTCCTCACAGCACACTGTCATGGTGCAAAGGATCAGCCAGAAAGCTGAAAATGTGCAGAAGCTGAAGGATAGCAAAGTCTCATCTCTGCTGCTGGGCAGTGAGAGATCACCCAGGTGACAGACAGACAGAAGGGTGCCCTGAGGAACTGGCACTGCCTGTTACAGCCTGCCAAACCCTAGCCTGGTCAGCAGCCCCAGGCACTGCAGGTGCTTCTGTGGAGCTGCAACTCAGCCTCACAGGTGAGCACCACCTCCTCCTGTGCCTGGGGTGAAGGCCAGGGAGAAAAGAACATCAGGGAGAAAAGAACAACCTGAAAACCTCCCAAGACTGCAGATCCACAGCTCTGAGCAGAGGCAGAGCCCACCACAGGGAGGCTTTTGCTATTCCAGTCTGCACTGCAGCCACACTGGCAGTGTGCTTAGGGCACACACAGCTTTGGGGCAGTTCATCAGCTCCTGTGGTGCAGCACAGGCAACACCAGCTGCAAGGCAAACCCCAGTGTTCTGCCTCTTGGTGCCTGTGGATTACAAGGAGTCCTACCTTTGAAAGTCAGACACAACCCAAAAGTTGTGTTAATGCTTTGAAGTCAATGCTTTAACTCAGCAGCCTTCTCTTGGAAAGAGCCACTCTGAAGAGCAGTGTAGCCAGCACAAGGCATGGCTTTCAGGTAAGATCAACACCTCTGCATGCAAGAAAAACAGAAGATTCTGCCCACTTTATCAGCTGGGCCAGCATCTTCTGTCTGACCCAGATCTGTGCCTGGGGATTTCTCTCAACAGCTAAATTGCTACAGAGCTGGAGGCAGCTCCCACAAGGATTGGTAACAGATCAGAATCAGCAGGGGATGCTGTCCCCAAGGCCAAAAGGAGCACCCCTGCCTCTGCCAGCCCCCAAGCCCTGTGTGCTGCACTCAGCACTGGTGAGGTCACACATGGAGTGCTGTGCCCAGCTCTGGCCCCTCAGCTTGGGAAGGACCTTGGGACACTGAGCACACCCAGAGGAGGCAACGAGGCTGGAGAGGGGCTGGGAACACAAACCCTGAGAGGAACCCCTGAGGGAGCTGGGGGTGCTCAGCCTGGAGAAAAGGAGACTCAGGGCTGCCCTCATCACTCTGCACAGCTCCTGAAAGGTGCCTGTGCTCAGCTGGGGCTGGGCTCTTTCTCCAGGCAGCACTGACACAACCAGAGCACACAGCCTCCAGCTGCGCCCAGGGAAATACAGGCTGGATATCAGGAAAAAGTTTTTCACAGAAAGAGAGATAAAGTTCTGGAATGGCTGCCCGGGGAGGTGGTGCAGTCCCCATCCCTGGGTGTGTTTAACAAGCCTGGATGTGGCACTGGGTGCCAGGGTTGAGTTGAGCTGTTGGGGCTGGGTTGGACTCGATGATCTTGAAGGTCTCTTCCAACCTGGTCATTCTGGGAATTCTGTGAGTTTTTGTGTGAATTCTGTGAGTTGTGTGAATTCCATGAGTTGTCTGAGTTGTTGTGTGAGCTCTGTGAGCTCTGTGAGTTGTTGTGTGAGCTCTGTGAGCTGTGTGAGCTGTTGTGTGAGCTCTGTGAGCTGTGTGAGCTGTTGTGTGAGCTCTGTGAGCTGTGTGAGCTGTTGTGTGAGCTCTGTGACTGTGTGAGCTGTCTGCGCTCACCTCGGCGCGGATCTGGCGCATGGAGTCGCGGTCGCGCAGCGTGGCCGTGTGCGGGGTGCGGTTGACGGTGTCGAAGTCGATGGTGATGCCGAAGGCCACGCCGATCTCGTCCGTGCGGGCGTAGCGCCGGCCGATGGACCCCGCCGCGTCATCCACCTTGTGGGAGATCCCGTTCCTGGTCAGTGCTTCGGCTGCAGGGCACAGAGCAGGGATTGGTACAGAGTCCCAGCACAGGCTCCCCGTACCCCTGATGCCTCAAGTTTTAGCTTTTTTATTTTTCAGATTCTGCGCTGCCTTAGCGTGTGATTCTGAACTTTATATAAAGTGTGAGCAAGTTCTTCTCACGGTTCAGTCAGACAAAACAATCCTTTTCCAGCCCCAGAAGCAAGGACCCTGCTGCAGCTTCGGGCCCATATACAAACAACAGTGAACTGAGGACAGCAAACTGGGAGGATGGGACTGCATAACCTGGAGCTGTAATTGGACAATTAACCCCAATATGGAAATAGACCAAAACTTATAAAAGTATGAAAACTCATGACCCAGCATCCATCTTGGGTCCATCCTGGGTGGAGCCATGGCCAGACTCTTGTGCTGCCCAAGGTGTATCCTCTAAAGGCCTTTTAATAAATGCCTCCTTTATTCCTTTAACACTGTCTAGCCTCTGTTCCAGGTCAGCCTCTCTAGACACCACCCCATAAGCCACTGCCTGTCCCTGGTGCAAGCAGCATCTCAGAGCCCCAGTTTTACTCTCTGACAGAACACCCAGTGTTCCATTCTTTGTAGGACCACAGGGTCAAACCCACCCTGCTCTCCCAGCTCTCCACATTTCACTACAACTCTCACCCCAAGTGCAAAGTCACCAAGTTCTTCCCCTTGTCATCAGTGCCATGACTCTGCTTTAACACCAAACCCCAGGCTCAGTGTGCAGGGCACAACCAGAGCAGGGAGACCAAGTCCCAGGCAGAACAGATGCTGACAGCAAAAGGCACTGTCTGACATGCAACCCCTCTTCCTACCCTTCCTCTGCTCAGTTTTATGGCCCCTGTCTTTCCCCATGATGCCCACTACCAGTTTGACAGAATGGTTGCAGGCTCAGCAGCTCTGGGACAGACTCAATGAATTAGGTGGCAAAATAAAAGCAAAGTAAACTTTAATAACAAAATAAAAACCCCCACTGTTCCAGCTTCTCCTAAGCAGTGGGAAAGATTTATTTTTGACACAAAAGGAACAAAAAAGCAATGTCTTTTACACTCCAAACCAACACAGAGACAATCATGGTGATGGGTTTTTTGAGTTTGATGGATACCCAAAGCTTGTGGATACTCATCTGGTTCAGGTCAGCAATTCTCCCTGTGCATTTTGGAGAGCCACATGATCCCAATGCTATTTTGAGAGCCCTCTCTTCCCAGTGCACAGCCCCATCAGCCCCAAAGTGCTTAACACACTTACATAATTCCTTGACAAAAGGCATGAATTCCTGATTCTGGCTCAGAGGAAGAACGGAGCACTTGAACGGTGCTACAACAGCTGGGAAGCTGAAGTACTGTGGAAAAAAGGAAAAGCACAAGTCAATAAATACAAGTTTAATGGTTGGATCAGACTCATAGGAGGTGAGAATAAGCTCTGACTAAAGCTGGAGGCAGGGTGAGTGTTCAGGGGGCGTCTCTGGCCTACTCTAGGACATCAGCAGTGATACCTCATACCACTGGAGCAGGACTGGTTTTCTTCAGCCTCCATTCCCCCTTATCTCCTGACACCTAAATGTTACCTCCCACCAGAATGGGTCTGTTAGAGCCCTCCTAAAGAAATCTAACCTCATCTGAACTACAGAAAAATTAAGGGTGGAGGTGTCTTTCCAGGAGATTTAGTCCTAGGCACAGTCTAAACCAAACTTCCTGTTTGACACTCCACACACATGGAGCATATGCAGCAAAAAAGTTTTTAGAACCCTTCACAGACACCCTCAGAAAATCAAAATGTGCTAGAAGTGAGGGGAAAAATATTAAGATCTTTCCTGACAATCAGCAAGGTATAAAAGGGACAGAAGCAATGCATGTGAGATGCACCACAATATAAAGCAGCCCAGGCTATATGGAAAGTAAATGGGTACTAGAAGGAAAATAAATCCAGTATTTTATACTTCAGGAGCAGTTTGGGATTCCAAGTCAGCTGTGTCCTAACTCTGAGCTCCTGAACCTTGTTCCCCCAGTCATAAATGTACCACATCCTGTGGCACCCAGAGACACATATAAGCACTTTTATTATGTTATATTTCTTTTTTATGAACATAGTCCAGGAGCCAGGAACAACGAGCAGGAAGCAGCACCAAGTTTCCAGCCAGCTTCTCATGTGCCACCAGCAATGGCACAGAGCACCACACCTGGGCAGTGGCTGGAGGAAGCTCTGTCTGTAACACACACATCCCTCTGGCTCCTGCTACAACAAAGCTTCAGGCCAAGGTTTTAGGGGTGTCCAGAACCAGAGAAGGCTGAATTTCACAGGGGTCTGAGCAAACAGTTAGTCCATTGTCCATGCTGCTGCACAGGAGTATGATTCCAGGAAAAGCAGCAGCAAGAAAGGAAATTAAACACGGAAGAGATGCCTGTCTCTGAGCAATGGAACACTAAGTGTGGATCCAGAGGAGGAATTTCTCATCCCCTTGCAAGGAATCCAGCGAGAGCCTCATGCACACATGAGCAGAATGCTCTCATGTAAAAATGACATGTACTCTGGCAAAACCAGCAGTGCCACACCCCAGCTGGGCTTTCCCATCTCTGCTGGGATTGTGCAGTGCTCCTGTAGCCCTCTCCCTGGGTGTCAGGGGAGGGCAGGTGCCTGCAGCTGGCCCAGCCTCAGGGGCACTCACCGTCCTCTGCTCGTCTCCTTCCCGGATGCGGAATGTGTGCTCGAACACTGTGTACATGATCCTGCCAATGCCAAACGAGGGCTCAATGACATTTGGGATGATTTCTTCCACTGGAACACAAAATAATACACATCACCATTAAAAAGATGTTTAGACGACAAAAAGATGTGGTTGCTGATGCTGTCCTTCTGCTCAGAAGTTTTGGTTATGTGTAGATGAGTACATGGAATAAAAGATTAAACATTTCTGCTCTCAAGACAAATACCTGAAATAGAGACTTGGATTTAGCTCATGTACAGGACATATTTAGGCTGTAGAAAACAACTCGGGGCCCTTTCTCTGGCTTCTCTGAGAAGCTAAACCCATGCATTTTGGAAAGTTTCCTTCTAGCCCCCTTTCCTGTATCAGGACAAAAGCTCTGTGGAGATGCAGTCACTGACTTTCCAAAAGCTTTCTTTCTCTTAAATTTCAAGGAAATTACATTTGGCATTTTTCCTATGCTGTGTTACAATATTAACAGGACAATGCTACCAATAAAGCTCATACTCGAAGTGTATCCTGATGATGATTAAACAACAAAGAATCAAATTTACCATGTAATGTTTTCTGAAATCTCTTCACAGTAACCATGTCCTTTGTTAATAGAAAAGTTTTCCCTTCAGTTTCAACAGTGAATTCCCTGCAAAGGAAAAAGAAGTAATTTAAAAGCTACAGCAATAAACAAACAAGTTTTATTTCCTTAATTGCATCACTTGGTTGACTCTGAGAGTGGGATGACAGAAGCCAGGGAAAACCCCAGAGATGAAAGAAACATGTAGCATGCCCATTAAAAGAAATTTGCATTAATAATAAAATTACTACATGTACATTAAAAGCAACCATTTTCATAATCACAGTGAACTTTGCTGTGGTTAACAGCCTGAAGCAAAGTCAATTGGGGAATTCTCAGGATGAAGCCTACACACCAAAGAGAAAAAGGGAGGCACACAAAGCAGGCACTGGACTATCAATAAAACCAGGGATATTGACTGTAACTCATCTACTGAACCATTTCAGAGATTCTGGATGGACTAAGTTTCTTCTCTGCAATAATTTTTGTGCCCATTTTGAGTGCTACTGTTTTTTTCTGCACTTCTTCATAGAGAAGTGCAAGAAATACATTTTATCTCGGGGAAGAAAGAAAGATGTGTTACCATTCTGCAATGTATTCACTTATCCTATGCCTTTCACCATTTCAAGCAGGAAATTAAGTTTGGGTTTTTTGGTTTTTTTTGTTACTGCACCATTAGCTTTCCCCTAACACAGCTGTTGGCCTGCTTCAGCCAAATCTAACAACTGTAAAGACTTCTCATATTTTCAGTTGTTAGGAAGGCAGGTCAAAGAAAATCATACAAATTCCTGCCACAGTAAATTAAAGGCTGTAACAGGTCCTAAAGCAGCTCACTAAAGACTGGAGGATACTCAGGCAAGTTTTGCTTCTCATTTAACTATTTTGTTCCATTGGCCACAGAATTATTTTATTAATTTTAAAGTTCTAAGTCAGTCCTGGTCCACTCTCAAACCAGAGTGGGGAAGCTGGTAAAAAAATTCTCATTTCACTGAACTATTTCTCTTGTGGGATGATCCTACTAAAGCCAGCAGCTCATTCCCACACAGACAAACAAATATTTCTGTGCATACACCCAGAGATATGTTGGATGGGTGACCAGCAATGCCTGGTGAGAGCACTCAGCCATCTCAGATGACCCACACAGCCTGCTCTCACAAGGAAACTGGTTTCAGGTGGCTCAAATTAATGCAGCAGCCCCTTGGGGCCCACATCAGGCTGTCAGAGGAAGGTACCACACACACAGAGCTCACCCTTTCTCGTTGAGCAGCTGCTCCATCTCGTTGATGTAGCACTCATCACACATGGAAAGGTATTCCATCACCACCTTGGCATCCTTCTTGTAAGCTTTGCCAATGGCTCCCTTATTTGCCTCAAACTGAACAATGTTGACTGTTCTGTACTAGGCTGTTAAGGAGCTTGTGAGGACAGAAGGCAGGGCCTGGTTCCTTCATTATGTCAAAGTTAATTACTACACAACACAAAGACATCTCCTCCACTACTGGATGAAGGAACTTCCCTCCAAGAGAGGAAAGGAGCAACAAATGCTCAGTCCTTTCCAGGCCACTTCCCAAAGTCATGCTGGCCTGTAGTTGCAGAATTCCCTGTTAAATATACAGATGTAACTTGAAATAGAGCTGTGCAGATCTCCAAGACATCTCCCTGTCCAACCCCTCTCCACTTTAGGAGAAGCTGGTTTATTCTGAAAGGATATGGGTTCTTTGAGATGCTTCTCAGCTATGAGAGGAACTTTGGTGGCACGGGCATGGCAGGAAAGGTCATAGCAGGAACGATCAGCACAGCCAACGATCTCAATCCAACCCTGAAAAAACAAAACTGGAAGCTTTCACCAACTCACTTTTTTGTCCACTTAACCATCAAATATGTTTATTCACCCTTAAGCCCTCCCTGCTCCCATGACTGTTTTTTCTACATAATTAGCTCTGTTACAATAAGCAGCCCTCCTCACAGCTGCTCCCTCATTTGAGTGATTCCATTTGTTTCCAGAGGAAACAATCAGTCATGTACCCAGTGCCTGTGTTCAGGGCCAGCTTTTCCACATGGCTTGGCAGAGCACAGCCCTGTGCCAACAGCTCAGGCTGGGGCCAGAGCACACAGCCCTATCACTCACATGCCACAGGCACACAAGGCATCATGTCCCCAGGGCTCTGCTTGGCCATGGGACACACAGCAGGCAATCAACCACACTGGAATGGTCAAAAGCCTGGCTTAGGAGCTTCTACAACACAGATCACATGGAAGGGAAGCTCTTAATTCAGTATTTCAGCATGTATGGCAAGGAGGAAACTCAGAATACTGGTCACACTGGATTGGTGAAGCAGCA
This sequence comes from Passer domesticus, assembly GCF_036417665.1. Taxonomy (NCBI): domain Eukaryota; kingdom Metazoa; phylum Chordata; class Aves; order Passeriformes; family Passeridae; genus Passer; species Passer domesticus. The sequence continues at coordinate 3,427,987 of NC_087474.1, forward strand.
AATATAACCTCCCTCTGGATTTCCTAACAGACAATTCCATGTAAGACAAGGCTCAGCAGCTGCTTCCCACTCACTGTCACAGCAGTGTGGGATGTACAGGCAGACAGATGTTATGTGGTTTTTCAAGCTGGAGTTATACAGCAGGGTGTGAGAAAAAGTGTGTCAACAGAAAAAATCCCTGTGCTTGACAATCGTGGTGTTTCAGGGTGTTCTGAAGGATTTTTACAGAAATTAGGCTATGAGGGTGTTCCAGCTACTTCTCAGAAAACACAGAATACAGGTTTATCTGGTTGTTCAACGTGGAGAAGAGAAGGCTTTTCCAGTGCCTAAAGGGGCTCCAAGAACTGGAGAGAGACTTTGGACAAGGTCATGGAGTCACACAACTGGGAATGGCTCTAAACTGAAAGATGGCAGGTTTACAAATAAGAAAATTCTTCCCTGTGAGGGTGGTCAGGCCCTGGCACAGGGTGCCAGAGAAGCTGTGGATGTGCCATCCCTGGAAGTTCAAGGGAAGGTTGGATGGGGCTTGGAGCAACCTGGGCTAGTGGAAGGTGTCCCTGCCCATGGGAGGTGGGTTGGATCTTTAAAATCCCTTAACCCACACCATTGTGTGCCATAAATTTATAGAATGGATTTTAAGCTGCTCAGACCACTTCCCTTCTTACAACTGAGCACTGCAAGCTGATACAAACATTTTTGGTCAGCTAAGTAACAAACCAAAGCATGGTTCAGCTCCCAAGGTGCTCCTTTCACACCCCTGGAATTGCTGTGCTCACTCCTGGGTTAGGCTGTTGGACATCCTGATCATCGTGACAAGGCTAAAGTTGAATAATCTTATTATATACATAGTGTGATCCACACCATATCCAGTTTTGGGCTGGCTGGAAAGATAGGCTGTGAACTTGTGGAGGTCAGCTATCCAGAGGAAACCATTCCTTCAGGTCTTTTCTATAAGAAGACAAATCACTCATCTGAGCTGCAGGAGGTTTGGTTTTTTCCCTAATATTCAGTTTGGTAAAATTTTACTGGCTGCTATTCCTCTAATGTGCTGTAATAAAACATCACTAGTGATGAGTCTAAATCCATACCAACAATACAGGGGGGAAGAAAAGGCACTGAACAAGGCTTGAATGAAAAAGCTCTTAATGACTCAGCAGGAAGATGATAACAAATCCTTGAGGAATTTTTCTTCCAGTACCAGCTGTCTGAACTGGCAGGAGTGAACTCATTTGTCACAGCATGGAAGAGGGAAAGGAAGAGCAAGCATTCAAGCAGGAAGCAATCTGCCCTGGAATAACACCTCCAGCAAAACAAATCCTTCCCCACTGCTTTTACAGAGGTTAGAGTCTTTGGAAAGCACCAGGACTCAGTTCCCTTTAACTCCAGATGAAATTTGACCAGTGAAGTGTCCCCAGGCTACTCCAGGCTACAGCAAAAGAGCCTGGACCTACCAAAGCAGCATGAACAGTTCAGAAACTTTGTGGAGGGAGCTGAGCTGCCCCTTGGTCATGGATTCAGAATATTTCAACTGCACTATGTGTGTTCAGTCCAACATGGAGCTGGACAGACACATCCGACCCACAGCCCTAACTTTAAAAAAAAACAGAAATCAACCAGACCTGACGGGGAACTTGCTGTTTGCACTTTGCCCACTTACATAGGAGGTTTTGGACTCTGCATCCCAGCAGTCACAGGCATAATGAGCCATCTCATTCTCCATGTGCTGTCGGAAGCGCAGCTTCTCCGGGGAAACGCCCACCTTGGTGAGGAAGAGGTAGATTCTGCCGATGAAGTAACCGAGAACAGAGTTATTGATCACACCCTGCAGGGAGAAAAAGCAGGAAGAAACACCCACGTGAGTTCCTGAGGAAGCAAAGTCATGATATTTTGAACTTCTGCAGGCAACCTGACATGTTACAGACAAAACTGTTAAGTTCTGTCTCCCCTGAAGCTGTTATAACTCTTCAAATTCTCCTTGTGCCACTGGCACCATCTCCATCTGATCCAACAGTGAGTTACTGTCACTCCAGGACTCATCACCCACAGGCTCTGAGGATCACCTCCTTGTAAATACCCCACTGTATGCAGCAGTGCAGTCACTGGCATTACAACAGCTGCACCCTGCAGTTCACAGCTGCAATACAACAGAGGGTTGGTGTTCTTTTTATTTTTTTGGCTCTTGTTTTTGGGATTTTTTGCTTTGTTTATGTTTTTTAAAGGCGGTGTTTTGGTGGTTTTTTGGGAGTTTTTTACATTTGGAGATTGGAGGAAATGGGGTGGAGGAGGTTGGTAAATCAACTCATTCACAATTAGATTAATCAGGTAGTGATTCACCTAATTATGCCAGCCACGTACTCATGGGGATCAGCAGCTGAATATGAGATTTCCAGATACTGCTTGTATTAATACTCCTTATTGCTCCTCTTCACTAGCTAAGTGTAAAGTTTAGCTTATACCCCTATACCAGCACCACCTGCACTCTTCTGGTAGCAAGGGCCAGGCCTAGATCTCAGTCTCACTGATTCACAGAAGAGAAACTACTCATAAATCTGGGAGCAAACCCCAGACTGGCACCAACACAACACAAACTTTGTGCGGGGAGCTGATCCATGCCCTCAGTCCTGGATTCAGAATATTCCAACTGCACTACGTGTGTTCAGACCTACACAAGACTGGACAGACCCATCAGTCAGAGCCTTTATTTTAAAAAGCCAGTTTGTAACTCAGCCCTGAGAGCAATATGGCAAGGAGCAAGCTGGGTGAGGCTGCAGGGGAAGGTTACCTGCTGGACGGCGTCTCCCAGGCGCATGACGTGCGCAGACTGCCCGCTGACCTGGGCCTTGGCCGAGTACAGCAGGATGTTGAGATCTGCCACGTTCTCAAACTTGGGGTGGTTTTTCTCACTGGGGTCCACAAAGTGCTCAATTTCTGCCATGGTGAATTCCCTAGCGAAAACAAAACAAACAAACACACATTAAATATTATATGCATTAGACCATTGTGCTTCAGCTTCTCACAGCAAGCCAGTAATTTAAAATCCTGCAGACCCTGGACAAGACAATGGGCAGACTGGAACACGAACCAGTCTCATCACTGGATTTAGTTTCATCTTCAAATTCTTAACAAAACTTTCCACAAATTCATCTATTGCTCTCCAGGCCATGGTTAACACCACTGTGAATCAGAGCAGAGAACACCACCTTTGGAAGTACTTCCAGAAGTTCTCTACAGTTTTTCCAGACTGCTGTGATGCCCATATTAGAAGCAGTTGTTCTTTACAGGATCTGCTGATTAAATCAGTAGCTTTAACTCATGTCAGAGGTGCCAAAAATAACCAGGTGAGGTGGTAATTTCCTGAAGATAATGATACTGCTGCACACAGCAATGGCATGAATTCTGTTATAAGAACTTGTCTTTAATATATCTTTACTCAGAGATTGATTCTGAGCCTTCTTGCTTGAAATAATTTTCCACTGAATTAGCTCGTTATCAACAACCTTTAAAAAACCTCTAGGTAATCATTAACTGTAAATCACAGCCATCAGGGTGTAATTTGCTGTGATTGCATAATAACAGTCTCCAATAAATGTGCCACAAGCATATCATTTATATTTGACTGAAGATGATTTCAGTGAGAGAAGTTCTCATTTCCAGATGAGCAAAACAGAACAGGAGGGCTGAGGAAATTCCCGAGTTCCCTCTGTGCTAAGGATGCCATGGCCTCTCAGTGACATTTATGGCACCACAAAATAATCAATTACCAAGTTTACAACATGTACTGTGCATGGAAGCTCTTGTCCCAAATTATATGGAAGAGACTTCCAATTAGGATAGATCAGTTTAAATACAGAGATTATGCCTAGTGAAAGGCAATAATCACTTTTATCCAGAGACAGAACTGCAGGTAATTCCCAATAACCCTGAGCCTTCCAGCTTGACTGATCTTGCAACACAAACACTGGTCCTGAGTCAGGTTATCTCCCAACTTCCTCTCTGGAGCAAGCTGCAGAACTGCAGAATCTGCAGGCCTGAGACAAGGAAGTATTGCTGCAAGGTCAAGCACGTTTTATTTCAGTTTCAAAGCAAATTGCACAAACATAATTAAACAAGTAAAGCCCTGTAGGGAACACAGCTACCCTGGACATGATTCTTTTAGACTATGATGGAAGCCAAATTCTGTCAGTGAAACTGAGTTTATCTCTAATACAACAACTATTTCAGAGATTCTACTTCTCACCAGCCAATCTTAGAATTCTGTACTTAAAACCTAAACTGTGAATTCATCTGTAGAGCCTGAGGCTCACCAGGCACAAAATCAGGATTCCTCTGGGAGAAAGCACTGAAGTGCAACAATGCTGCACAAACCCTGGAACCAAAGGAAGATGCTCCCTGCTCCCAGGTGCCCTCCTGCTGAAAGAGGAAGTTGGCAGTACCTCACTCTGATAAGGCCGGAGCGGGGTGAGATTTCATTCCTGAAGGAATTTCCAATCTGGGCAGCAGCAAAAGGCAATTTGCCTTGGTTAAACTCCAGCAGACGTTTGAAGTTGAGGAATATTCCCTGTGCAGTTTCTGGCCTCAGATAGCTGAAAAGAGATGGAGGAGAGAAAAAATCAGGAAGATTTAAGGGTGGGAAAAGCAGGGAGAAAGGCACAGTTGTTACAAAACTCACAGGTGCAAGTTTTTCTCTTGAGACTTTTAATTCCAGACAAAAAAAACCAAAAAAACAAAAAACAATTAAGCAGGGAAAAAACTGAAGGGGGAGAAAACTTCACCTCCTGGTATCCTGAAGTAGATTTTCTACAGCCATGAAGTCACTGAAAACTGGAGACCAGCATTAACTGGCTTTATGAAAACCACTCCAACCAGCAAGGGCACAGCTGGGATCTGTATTTTGGGTGCTTTAAGTATTTTCATGATTCTCCAACAGCCCCTTGTTTCTCCTGCCTTTCTCTAAGACTCCAAGGAATGCTAACCTGCTACAGGAGGCTGGGACTAAGAGGCAGGAGAAGGCTACTCCAGAGATTTCATTTTTATTCCAAATCATCTCTAAAGCAAGGAGAATGAAATTAGCACCTACCCAGGCATATTTCCTCCAGGCCCAATGGAGGTCTTGAACATCAGATTGAAAGAAACAGGAGGGGACAGGTCATTCCCAGTGACAGGGGACTTCACATTGTAGTTCACAAAGAGATCTGCAAGCTCTTGCTGGCCATAGTTGTCCAACTAATACCAAAACACAGGAGAATTATTTTAATTACTAGACAAGACAACAGGAATGAATTTCCTCTTTATCTTTTACTGAGCGTGATCTACAGCTCTGAATCACCTGCCCAAAATATTCCCTTCTAACCTAAATTTTCAAGCAAGCTGAAGTTTGAAGCAGTGACAGAAGAATACACTTTGCACATTTGCAAACCCATTTTAGGAATAGGTCTGGGATTTAGTCATACCACAGGATGTCTGAGCTTAAGAGTGGGTGTAAAGCACAAGAAAAGTCATTGGGACTGCACCACCACCCACCAGAACAGATCTTTTTGAACAGATTCAGCTAAACATGGGGAGCTCTGTGTTGGGAGCAAAAAAAATACAGCAATGAGAGAGAAGAAAGCTAAAATTTCTGCAGGGCTTTGTTTGCATTCATTTCTTTTTCTTCTGCTGCTTGAAACACAATATTCAAGCTATGCATTAGATGCCCTTTCAGAGCTGTTCTGCATTTCTAGTTGTCATGATCTTTCCTGTATCAGGATAAAAATCCAAAACCAGGAAATAAAAGTACTCTATTAATAGAGATATTTCCCTAAATGATGGTCAAAGTTCAGTGTTGTAGTGTGGAAAACCTAATGACAGCTGCTCAATGATGCAAAACACTGACAAAAAAATGTTTCTCTGGGAGGAAACATTCATTCAATGCATGGCTTTGGAAGCATGTGTCCTAGAAGTCATAAGAACAAACATTAAAAACAAAGAAAAACAACAACAACAAAAAAAAAAAGCAAATGTTTGTACAGTTGTTCAGGAATGTCAGACTGAACACCAACTATTCTCATGGTAAACACAGGAAAAGTCTTTGTGGGGAGCCAGAGACAGAGGAACAAATCTCCAGTGCTTCAAAGCACTGAGACAATTTCAGAACAAAGCAAATCAGTGCTGAGCAAACTCAAAGAAACCCTGACAAAACTTGTGATCCATCTCTGTTCCCTTGTATGACAATCCCACAGAAGGGACTGACAAATGTAAAAGCTTTTTGCAGGGTATCAAGTGAAACAGAGTAAACCAACTCCTAGACTGAGCTTCAGCCCTACCAACCCAACACTCAAGAGATTCATTAATACAACAGCAAAAACTCTCCAAAACAGTCAGGGAGATGTGATTCACCAGCAAGCTCAGAGTATTTGCTAACAATTACATTTTCTGTATTTGAGAGATCTCTGGGGTAAAGACTTCTGAGCACCTTCAGGAACAGAAAAGGGCTATCACACACCCCTCTCCCTGAAGCAGCCACCTCCCTGTGCAGCACCCACCTGTGTTAGAACATTTTCCATTTCTGCCTTTTTCTCTGCTGTGCACTTCTTGTCAGACATCAGTTTCTGCAGGTGAGCTGGAAGAAAAGTTGGTCATGAGTTTAGATTGCAACTCCATCACTGACCCCAGTGTGAAGCAGCTCAGGAGGATCCCCCAGCATGAGTTAAGTGATGTCCACAACTTGTCCTGACAGCGTCCACCAGGGTAATTCCAGTCATGTCCTCAGGGCAGTTCACTGTACTGGTGTGCCACAGGGAAAACAACACATTCTTATCCAGTTCCTTTCCAATATAATGTCTCTAAACCCAAGCACTCCTTTGTAGTCCTTTTCTTACTTTCTGTTATACAGACTAGAAATTAAATGTCTGATCCCAAGCAGCAAGGCTGGTTTTGTTCTCAGAGGCAGGTCCAGAGCTGGTAGAGTGGGGCTGGACTGCATTTCACATTACAACACAACATCCTCCCTGACACACAAAGGCACAAAATGATGCCAAGACTTCCCACTCTTGTTTGAAAAAAGCAATTTGACTTTTTAGTCAGTAACAGCTCTGTTTGGCAGGAACAGCAGGTGGCTGTTCATAGGGAGGGGCTGCACAACACAGGGACACACTTGTTTGATGAGGCTGCTCAGTAAAGGTGGCAGAGGTTGGATGGGCTTCTTCTGAGGTGTTTTCTTTTTTTTGACAAAAGAAATTCTTAATGAATATCATGAAAACTACTTTAATGCCAATACAGATTGTTCTGCGTACTTGAATTTAAATGAAAAAGCTCAAAAACCAAAGAGCACAACTCACTCAGGCAGAGTGGAAGAATCCTTCCATTCACAGTGGAGCTGTACCTGAGAAAGTTTTCAAACAGGCTTCTTACTTCTGAGATTCCTTCCTGTGACTTTCTTGGTTTGTTTTTCCAAACAAATTTTAATAACCAGAAAGAAGCATGAGGATTTTGCAAATCAAAGAAATGCCTGAAGTCTATTTCTAAGGTACACATGAAAGTCATCCACTGCCATGTAACTGACCTCTCACAGGAAAAACATACTCTGACCCCTCACAGCACCAATAAATTGTTTCTCAGTACTTAAAAAAGCAACTGAAATTCAAGAAAACTAAGACAAGAATGCACTGGAGTACAAGAATTTTGTTATATAGGGAATGCTTGGCTTAGACAACACAGTCATCTTACATACCCTGATGACACTGGGTTTTACAAAAAGGGACACAACTGTGTTTTCACCAGAGATCCTGAACCTCACTTAAGACACGAACAGAACCTATGGGATTTTTGGTATGGTATGATTAATTACTGAAAACACAAGTATGAAAGCCTGGCTACACCAGCAGGCTTTCCTTGAGAAAGATTTTGTTTCCAGTGCTTGTACCACTGCAAGAAATCCCCAGGCCTACCTAACTTGGAACAAAATCAAACCTTTTAAGAGATGATCAGCACGAAAACATTCCCCGTTTTTCACATCTTTCACCATGAAGTCAGCAAACTTGTCTACGTGGCCAGAAGTCCTAGAAGAGATGACACAAAACAAGGAATGTGATAGCTGCCAACAGACAACCCCAGGTCTGTGTGATCCCAGTGGACAGACCTTTATCAAACTGAAATCCTTCAAAAACTGCAGCCTCACTCCTACTTCAGATTACATTCATGTTAAGCAGCATCACCCCTCAGAAATTATGATCTATGGGAAGGATCAATGCATCTAAACCTTAAAATGTGTCACAAAGATGCCTTCAGAACTGCATCATGATCAAAACTAGACATAGCTGCAGTAGTGAGGAGTAACCAGTAATTCAGGTGGAGATGTTCCCAGTATTCTCTGTCTCAGCTGCATGAAAGCTTCTGCGCTTTTCCTTGTCTTCTTAATCTTTTAGAAAAAGGAATAATGACAATTTCTTACCTAATGGGACTGCTAGGAAGCTCTGAACTTCAAATGTGAATGTCACTGCTTTCCCTGACTTGGAGAACAACAGCTTCTCACACTGACCTGTGCACTGGTACCTAATTATGGTATGAAACTGGGTGACCCACACTCAAGATCCCTGTGGATAATTTTACAGAACACTGTAAATGTGTGTTTTGACCAGAAATTACATGCTGCAGGTAAAAACAAAAAGAAAACCAAAAAACAAAAGAACACAAAACCCCATATTTACTTTAGAACTGGCTCAGGCGTGAGCATGGTGCAGTCAATCTCCAGGATTTGCTCCTCCTGAATAAAGTGATGTCTCCATGCTTGGATGATGTTGTTCTTCAAAGCACACCCAACAGGCCCAAAGTCATACAGACCACTGACTCCTGCAAAGAGGAAAAGGTAAAAAAGAAGTGTGAGATTGTACAAAGCTGCACTGCTTGGAGGAGATGTCTTCCCTTCTCAGCATTTCCATCAGCTGGTTTCATTTTATGAGCATGAAGCACGGTTCAGATGCAGAGCACTGAGGCATCAGGTAGTGACAGAATCTAAAACTGATAAACTCCTGCAACCAACAACTCTAAAAACCACATTCCCTCCACCAATGGATTCTGTTTTGTGGGAGCAATCTATGTGAAGGAGGACTCTGAATACAGAAGAAGTGACCATGCACGAGCTGAAGCAGTGTTATTGTCAGTAATAAATGACATATCTGCAAACTACCAGTGTGGCTGCAAAGATCTTTACAAAAGCCAATAAAACAACTCAGAGTGTTTAATTTGGTATCTAAGGTGAAAGAGCAGTAACCACAGAGGCACTGTGCTGCCCCCTGAGATGCTCATATCAGCCATCTGAAGATGTTTACCACATTTATTCACCTGTGCCATAAATTCATTGGCAAAGTTCACTGAGGGAACAGGTTCTAAAGTTCACAGTGGGTTTGAGCATTATTGGTCTCCTTGTGGGCCATTCACTTAAGAGCTGGACTCCATGATCCTTGTGGGTCCCTTCCAGCTCAGAATATTCTGTGATTTATTTGCCAAGAGAAGCTCAGGTGCAGATGAATGGTTATAAATAAGCTGATGATCTCCTTAAGCCCAAACACCCTACCCTCAGCAAAGAAGCCATCTTCTACCAATGTAATCCTCAGGACATGCATCCTAAAGTCCACTCATTTCTCTTCAGACAGCACAAGACAAAAACTGAGCCACATCCCAACCCAAACATTTCAGGAAGGGGGAATTTTTGAAAGATTTACAGACTCAAGCAGAAAAGTTTAAAGCAAACTTTAAAAAAAAAAAATCTTGTATGCCACATTAATATAGCATTGCTACAGTGCAGCATTTCACCCAGCCAGAAAAACCAGAAAATTAGTCTAAAGGGATTAAAATGTACATTTCTTCAAACCCATACCTCCATAAATAGAAAAGGCTTGGTCATAGAAAAACCTCCTTTTGAGAGTGTCTTCCATCTTAACTCTGTCCACGATGTCATCTTTGGGCTGTAAGGCCAGCTCCTGTAAGTCAGGCAAAACAAAATCAGTCAATAGCTCCTGATTCTGGCAGGAGGAGAAATCCTCTTCACTCACCACTGTGAGTCAAAAGTCTGCAAAGATCACTTTGAAGGAAAGGTATCCTGTCAACATCCTCATTTTCCAAAGAGGAATCTTCCTACTGAGATTCAAGTGCTCAATTATGAACATTTTTGTCTGAATGCAGCATAATTTCAAACACTTGAGGTGGACTTATGACCTAACTTCCCCTGAGTGAGTTATCCTCAGCTTCCTTCACAATCACTGAAAAAAAAAGCAAATTTTCAAACCAATTCTGACCTTCTTCCCTCTCCTGACTACGAAAAGAGCTTTAAGTGACCATCTCAGACTGCACACATCCAACTCTTGGCATACATAAACCTTTCAGTAAGGTGTTCCTCACATGAAAGAATTTTGACTATGAAGATTACAAGCACCATCATCCTTGTGCTCTGCCAAAGGGATGATTTAAGGTATTTGTGCATGGAAAATCTATTTGTAACATTTTTTTCAGCACTCAGGAAACTTGGGAGTGCCTTAATGCCCTGACAAGATACTGTGACAATGTTTAAGAGCAGACTCACTACTTTAGCTGAAAACCTGTGATTTTTGCAATCTAATCCATTAGTGAGGTCAACAGACTTCAAAGATTTCCCTCAAGGCAGTTGTTTTGATCATTAAGGCAGAGTTAAGCCCAGAAGTGCAGTAAATTCAGATCCCCTGAAGTGCCTCACACTATCACTTGGAAAAGCCTTTGGGTAAGAGAAAATATTGTGTATTCATGTATTTTCCCCTTTTCTATCATCAATAATGATAAATGTGGTTTAATTTTAAAAGCACTGTACTCTGTGTACTCAGCTGCTCCACCCTGCTCAAAGCTTCAAATTCAGAGCTGCTCTGACATCTTCTAGTAGGAACCACAGGGCTTGAAAACCACCACTGCTGCCTTCCCAGAAAGGTGGAAGGGGCTGTGATCCTTGCTGGGAACAGCATCAGGAGAGAAACACTCCCAGTACTGGAGTGCTGCACCCCCAAGGGCAGATGCTGCATTTGCAAGGTCACCCTTGCACTGACAGCCCACACAAATTGTGTAAGTGCTAAGAAACCTCCCCACTGCATCCTACAGGCACCCTCCAACTCAGAGGTGGGCTCACAGGGACACCAGGACTCCAAACCTGCCTGGTGACATCCACAGGGACACCAGGACTGCAAACCTGCCTGGTGACATCCACAGGGACACCAGGACTGCAAACCTGCCTGGTGACATCCACAGGGACACCAGGACCCCTCACCTGCCTGATTACATCCACAGGGACACCAGGACTGCAAACCTGCCTGGTGACATCCACAGGGACACCAGGACCCCTCACCTGCCTGGTGACATCCCCCAAGCTTCTGAGGTTGGTACACAAAACTGGGAAAACACCTGGATAGTATTCCCTGCAGGATGACCTAGTTATCAATGCAGGTTTCATGCACTGGTTTCAAAGCCCAGTCCCTATGCTGAATACTCAGTAAAAATGACATTTTCTAGGGTTCAGTGTATGTAAACAGGCAGCCACAAGGCCAGAGAGCATTCACCCCACGTGACCCTGTAGGACAAACAGGGTCAATGGGTTTCAGTTCAGGTGAACTCACATTCTCACAGTCACATAGCTGTAAGAAGTGCTCTATTTACTCATTAATTTATTTATTTTTAAGAGTACCACCCAGGCACAACTACAATTTCATGTTTACATGAAATATAAATTAGAAAGAACATGGGTGAATTTGCACCAGCGACAGCTTTTAAGCATTTTAAGCTTCAAAAGTCTCTTTTTGTTGTTTTAGTTGGGGAAGGGGAGGGAAGCTCACAGCGTAAGAAAGTGTATTTTACTTCTTTATTGATCTAAAGACAACAAACCTCAAGTTCCATCATTTAATTTGCACAAAGACTTCAGAGCTTGGCTGTATTGAAAAAAGGGGATACAGTTTCACCTCTAAGGTTGAGAATAACAACAGGTTATTTGAAACATCTACAAAAACTTTGTTACTGTAGCAAAATGGGTGGTTTCTAAATAAACACATTCTATGACAGTCAGAGAATTTCAGGGCATAAACAATCTGAAAATTCACCACAGTGAACAGCATGTGCTCTCACTCTGCACAGAAAAAAAATCTATATAGCAAACAAAGATTAGTGAATATACACTCAATTTCAGCTTTGATTACTGGGCAACTTGAACTCATATGTATTTGTTTCCACACTGATTTAATGCTAACAGAAATGAATATAACAGGTAAAGAATGAAATTGCCACTAGCTGGAAACCTGTAAAAACTATTTCAGAAGTGATTCAGTCTAGCACTGAATTTGGACTGTTTAGACCAAACCTGCAATAAAGAATTAAGAAGAGATTTCAAGGCTTTTCAGACAAAACTGTGGAGCTCAGAATTTAATTTCCAGACTCACCTTTGCTTCTAGGACCCTCTTCCGAGCTTTGAGCTCTGCTACAGCTCTGTCTATGTCCACCTGGGGAGCTTTCTCTTCCTTCAGCTTCCTCACCAGCTCTCCCTAGGGGAAAAAGAACATTATAGATTCATTCTTTGCCACAGATGAGATCTTTGTTCCAGCTCCCCTGGCAATCCAAAAGGAGATTTCTGTCCAGCCTGCACACAGGTCTCCAGAGGCTGCAAGTGACAAACACACTTTTAAGAGTTAGCAGAGTAGACTTCATTAGGGAAATCCAATCGCCCCACAAAATTGTTAAATCACAGACTTGCCATTCAATGTGGAATTATATTCCTCTTTGTACATCACATTTGCACAAATTCCTGGTTTCTGTCTTTGAGGATGCACTAAGTGGATTCTCAGATGGTGAACACAGGCTGTGTGCTCTCCACCTCCTTCTAGAAGGCTTCTCTTCCTTCCACCTCTGCCCTTTTCTTCAAAGCCTATGACCATTTCAGACTGCTGGCCCTCTGTTCTACCTGATCAAAACTGGCCAGGAAGGACACAAATTTGCAGAAGAAAGTCTCACAGAAGACAGATATTTGCAGCCTAATGACTAAGCAAAGAAAACACTGCATTTTGAGGGAAAATCGTTATCATTTTTAAAACCTGTTCTGTAACTTAAGAGATACAACAAAGTCAACAACAAAATAAAAATAACCTTTAAAAAAAAACCCAAAGCCTAAATATTTCAGAGCAGCAAAACCCTGCAGTGGGCTTACAGGAGGTCATGACCTGAGCCAAACCACCACCACCTTGTTACAATTCCACAGAGGTCTCTCTGCCCTGTGGGGATGATTCTGCCCTTTCAGCCCAGGGAAATCTCAATCCCTACACACCCAAAAGGGCTCTTTCATGAACATGATCCTCAGCTGTCAAACCCAGCTTGCTCCTGGAGATAAATGAACTAAAAGTCTTCTTTAAGTCCACTCTTCTTCACCAAAACCAATATCTAACTTGAATTACTGAGAAGGACAAAGGTGCTGGAGGTAAAAAGCAAAGAGATGTCAATTGCCCCAAGTGAGATGTTCTAAAAATGGGATACTCCAAGTAAAACTTTTTCTTGCACCTTGCATATCTTGAAAAAAAAACAACAACAACAACAAAAAAAACCAAACCCACAATCCACAGAAATTACAACATTTCCACAATACCATTTTTTTTTCCTTCCGAACTTTGCTGACATAAACATTACAGGTAACTGAGAAAGCAAAGAGAAGAGAATACACAGATTGCCATTCTGTAATCAAATTAGAAAAGATAAAAGTGCTCCAGAGACTGAGGGGTTCAAAAGAGCATTTTATTAATAAAAGGATGTCTCCAAGGACTGCATTAAAACACACACAATGAAAAGAAGGAAAAATAAGAATCCTGTCAGGATTAACCCCATCAGCTACAAGAACAGAACAAATCTGCTGTTTCTTTCCTGTTAACTACTTAAAGAAAAACGTGAAAGTTTCACTCTGGGGCTGAGGACTGCAACTGCCATTCCTGGGTAACGTGGCAGAGGGAGGGATCTGATCTGGTGTTTTTTTCTTTTAAAGTAGTAAGTCCAAATTGCCTTTGTTGAGCCAGGGGGGTCGGCAGTGGAAAAACATCAAGGCAGCAGCAAAGCAGCTCCTGCTGACTCAACAGAGCCCTCACCCTGCTCACTGCTGAGCATCCAAAAGCAGCACACAGCAACTCTTTGTCTTGACCTATAAGTAAAGAGTGCTCAGACATACGCAAGGAGAAGGAGGAAAAAAAAAAAAACAAACACAACTGAAGCAAATAATTATGCCTGCTGACAGGACTCAATCTAATTAAAGCTCCGATCTCCAGCCCTGCCCAGGGGGAGGAGTGCACAGCAGCACTCGATGTGGCAAATTTTGCTGCAGCTTTGTCCCACAGACCAGCAAAGCAGGGAGGGATCCACCCCTGGATCACGGCAGCTTATTGCATCAGGCACTGCTGCAGGAAGATAGGCTGCTCCCTCTCCATAGGCTGAGTCCCTTAGGTTTAATTAAACCACTTCTCCTGGAGCTGCCAGACACACACTCCTGCATCCAGGGGCATCAACCACCCTGATCTTTGGTATCCCCTCCCTCTCCTCCTGTGCAAATATCTCCGGGAATTACTACAGCCAGTTGTACAACACAGTATGTGTGGCTCCAGCTGGACTATTGTTTATTTTTCCCTTGGTGCCCCACACACCAGTTTCAACCCCTGAAAAGAAGGGGTGCCTTGATATTTACAGGCAAATGACAGCACCCAGAATCTTAAACTAAATAAATTGGCTGGTTATAGAGATCAATGCTTTATTTACAAGCAGCTCTCTTGCCAAGGCATTATGCTGTACAGTGATTCATAATAAAAACTCACTGAAGTGCTGGCATAATTAGAGGGCCATAAATCCACTCATTTAATGGGGAAACACATGCACAAATCTGCGAATACAAGGGACACACGCATAGCTAAGGAGAATAATATGGATTCAGGCACATGGGGCACACACAGGCACAGGTCTGGCAGGTGGTGAAGAGAGGAGAAGGAACTCCACAAGGTCCATTACCATACACAGCCAGAGTATCAAGATTTATTTAGGAAACGAAAAAACAACCAAATCCTTCTCAGGTAAGAAGGATGATGAAGGCAGAAGCAGGGAGACAGGAAGACAATGCGATGCAGCCCCAGCTAAAAGGACACATCACCCACCTAGATTAATCACAATGATGAAATGGAAAACACGCAAAGGAATCACCATCCCTTACTGCATCAGGCAAATATGCAACTCCAAACGAACGTCATTCACCTCCGAAACCCGGCACACACTCAGCTCTAGGGGGACATCACGGCGTGACCCCCAAGGGACGAGGGGGCTGTTTTACACGGGAGACAGGGCAGGGGCCTAGGGCAGGGCACAGCCCGGGAGGGGACACCCAGGTAGGCTGACGCACGGACCCAGCCCTGCCAGGCAGCTCGGGCACCGCGGCGAGGGCGAGGAGCCGTGAGGGGAAAGCCACACGCGGTACGCTGCCGTGCCCGAGGGACCACCCCGCAGAGCTGGGCAGGGACGCCGGGGACACCCTTGGGGACACCCACGGGGACACCGACAGGGACACCCATGGGGCAGCCTTGGGGACACGGATGGGGACACTCATGGGGCCCCTCCAGGCCGCGCAGCGCCCGGAGCCGGAGCCGCCGCAGCGCCCGTGGGGGATGCGCCAAGCCCCCTCCGCAGGGCGGGCAACCCCCGAGGGGGGCCGGGGGGCACCTCCCACAGCCCGCCCGACCCCCGGGAGACACCCCCGAGCCCCTCGGGCGGGGCGCGGGCCGGGCCGCGTTACCTGCTGCCGCACCGCGTTCCGGAGCGGCGCCAGCAGCGCCTCGGCCTGCGGGCCGTCCATGGCGGGGGGGGCGGCGGAGCGGAGCGGGCGGGCGAGGCGGCGCAGCAGGGCGGGCAGGACGCTACGGGGAAGCGGCATGAGGAGGAGGAGGAGGAGGAGGAGCGGGCGGAGCGGCGCCCGCCCCCCGCATGATGAAATCGCGGCCGGGGTAAAGCGCGGCGCGGGTGGAGCGCGGCACTTTCCGCACTGGGGCGAGCGCCCGCAGATTCGGCACGGGGGCGCGCGCGGCCGGCAGGGGGCGCGCCGCGCCGCCAGTGCGCGCTCCCGCGGCCCCCCCCCCCCACACCTCGCCGTGAGGGGAGCGGGGAAAGGAGGAATATGGCACCGGCCCGAGGGGACACCCCTGGGCAGAGAGAGTTTGTGTGTGGTGAAAAGTGCTACACGCTCCCGAGTGGTCTGCCCCGCTCGCCCAGGTGACGCATGTCACCCCAAAAGTGTGGATGTCCTCGGGGATGGGGGCGCCCCGCTGTCCCTGAGCACGCCCCCAGCCCCACAGCAGGGTTTGTGTGTGGTGTATGGGGTTAGGGGGGTGCCTTCTCCCCTTCAGGTGACACATGACAGCCCCTAAAATGTCGCTGTGCCTGCGTGGGGGACACCCCACTGTCCCTGAGTATCCCCAGGCCCACACCAGGGCTCAGGCTGTGTCCCCCTGCAGTGTGTGTGAGGCAGGGTGGTTCCTGTCCCCACCCAGGTGACATGTCACCCCCAGAAGTGTGGCTGTCCTGAGCATCCCCACGGCCCCACACCAGGACACCGACCACCTGCACCCTCTGCTCAGCGTCCCCTTGTCCCAGAGCCACATCCCGGCCGTGGGGCAGGGGACGAAGGGGGATGGCGGGGGGCTGAGGGCGCGGTGATGTTGTTTTTCCGATCAGCTGCAGTACTTGAGCTCCAAAGGCTTTGTAGCTTTTGGGCTCGGCGCTGTTTTGCTTTGCGCTGATCCAGGGCCGTGCCTGGCTGCCCGGGGCTCCGCAGGGTGGGCTCGGGGCAGCGGGCAGGAGGCCAAGCCCTGCTCTCCCCGCTCTGGGGGGTCTTCCCTGGGAGCCAGGCCAAGCAAGCCCTCAGCAGGCAGAGGATGCACTCAGTGGATTCTCAGATGGTGAACACAGGCTGTGTGCTCTCCACCTCCTTCTAGAAGGCTTCTCTTCCTTCCACCCCTGCCCTTTTCTTCAAAGCCTATGACCATTTCAGACTGCTGGCCCTCTGTTCTACCTGATCAAAACTGGCCAGGAAGGACACAAATTTGCAGAAGAAAGGCTCACAGAAGACAGATATTTGCAGCCCAATGTCTAAGCAAAGAAAACATTGCATTTTGAGGGAAAATCGTTATCATTTTTAAAACCTGTTCTGTAACTTAAGAGATACAACAAAGTCAACAACAAAATAAAAAAACCTTTAAAAAAACCCCAAAGCCTAAATATTTCAGAGCAGCAAAACCCTGCAGTGGGCTTACAGGAGGTCATGACCTGAGCCAAACCACCACCACCTTGTTACAATTCCACAGAGGTCTCTCTGCCCTGTGGGGATGATTCTGCCCTTTCAGCCCAGGGAAATCTCAATCCCTACACACCCAAAAGGGCTCTTTCATGAACATGATCCTCAGCTGTCAAACCCAGCTTGCTCCTGGAGATAAATGAACTAAAAGTCTTCCTTTAAGTCCACTCTTCTTCACCAAAACCAATATCTAGCTTGAATTACTGAGAAGGACAAAGGTGCAGGAGTCCAAGCCCTGCTCTCCCCACTCTGGAGGGTCTTCCCTGGGAGCCAGGCCAAGCAAGCCCCCGGCAGGCAGAGGAGCACGGTGCCACAGGAGAACTTCCCATCCTCGGGAGTTAAATCCTCTGTGAAAGAGAATCCAAACACTGGTTACATAAAACAAAATTTAAAGCAAATTTAAAATATATATATATATATTTCCCACACATGCTTTCCCAACTGCCCTCCTCCTCCTCACCCTCTCCCCTTCTCCCCCTCCCACTGTCAGAGCCGGGAGCATCGGCACTGATGCAATGTTGGCGTAATTGGAGTATTCAGGCTGCTATTTTGTACCTGTCTGTTTATTTGAGAGACAGCCTCAACCTCCTAATGAACGCGTCTGAATATTTATCTGCTGCTCCTGAATGGTGCATTTGTGTTTCAAATGCTTAACTGTTATTTTTATTTAGCTGCAAATTGCTGTTTTTATTTCACTGGCGTACCTGCTTGGAAATTGCTCTAGCATGAGGTTCATGCCGAGCTGTTTTCTATTTCTGAATTCTTTTTTAATTAATCCTGTGCTGATAAAAGTGTGAGGACTGGCTCTGCAGTCCCCTTCCAGCTTGTCATGGAGCTAATGTGTGAAGATTGTGGAATCAGCCTCAGAAGGAACTGGCTCATGTGGAGGAATCCCAGCCAACTGGAATGGAGAAAACATAGGCAGAACCCTGGGAGATGGGAAACCCCAGTGACCAGGGGCAGCTCTGTTGTCCTATGCTACACTTGAAAGTACCTGGACCAAGCAGCAACATTTCTGAAAAATCTCTTTTCTTCCTCCTCCTAGAAGGTTTCCTCCCCTCCTCAGTGGCAGAGGCTTGGTCCCCAGGGCAGCACACTGCAGATGGACATGGACCAGACTGGTGCCTTGAGCCTTTTCCCCTGGATAAAATCCTGCCTTGCACGGGGTGCTGACCTCTCCTTGGAAAACAAAACAAAACAACAACAACAAACCAACCAACCAACCAACCAAACAAAAAAAGGCCTGGGACCAGTTCCCAGCACTGTCACCAACTGGTCAGGGGCAACCACCTCACCACAAGGGCCAAAAATTCCTCCTCCCTGCCCATTCCCAACTAACTGTGGGTGCAGCACTTCACACAAACGACTTCATGAAGCATCTGGCTGAGAGCACCTGTGGAGCAAGACCTGTCCTTGTGAATAAATCCTTCATGGTGTATTTGACTGCCCAGGCTCTGGGCTAGCACAAGGTTTGGGCTGTACAGTCAACTTGAACTTCTAAAGTTGTGTCGGAGTGTTTTTTTAGATAAAAGAACAAAGCAATAAAAGAATAAAAAACAGGGAAGGAAAAGGAAGGTGAACACATTTTTGGAGCAAGGTTAGAAGTGGGTGAGTGGGCAGAACACAAGGAAACCCCAAATGTCCCTTTTGTGATGGTACTGCTGAAGATGGAGAGTGTTGATTTGAAGTCCTCGGATCCAAGGCACACTGCCGGATCCATGTTGGGTTGTGCAGGATGGCAGGAAAATCAGGCAGGGTTTTGCACCCAGCCATAGCTGCCACGAGAGACCATGAGCAAACCCAGACCCCCAGAACTGGGTCACATCTGGGGTTGGGTGGTTGGACCTCACCTCCAACCTGATTTCAGTGAGAAGGGCTTTGTGCATCCTCTGCCACTGGAGGGGCTGTGGGCACAAACCCAGTGTCCCTGTGCCATCTTCTCCGCGCTTTTGGATCCTAGGGGGCTGCCAGGCTGCTCTGACACTCCACCAGAGATGATCTGTGTGTCTGGTGCTGGTTTGCCAGGAGGACCCATTGCTGGCATCATCTGTGACTCCTGGACACACCATCACCACTGGCTGACGTCTCACAAGTGCTCAGGGGCCAGCTTTCCCTCTCCTTTTAAACATGTCCCAGCTCTGTGCCTCTTTGCACCTGATAAGCATCCTGGTGGGGGCTGTTTGAACATGTCCATGTTAGTTTTCTGCTCTGTACCCCTCAAAAGGACCCCAAGGGGCAGGAGGGGATCTAGGAAGTGCATTATTCCATTCCCTTCTGGTGTGGCCTTGGAAAAGCCATCTCCATTTCCTTCCCTGGGTATGAAATGGGACACTGTCACCCCCACAGTAAAGGGGAGCTCCCAGCAGAGCAGGGGAGATTTACTGCATGGTGGAGTTTGCAGGAAGATAAAAATGAAGAGGGGTTCAGGCCTCGCCCCCCATTTCAGCTGCCAAACTTCTGGGTGCAAAAACAGAGAGGTGTCAGCATCCCTGAAAGATCTGGGGGTGTTAAAGACATACGAGGAGGAAGTATAGGTTGGATATTAGGAATAAATTTTTCACTGAAAGAGTAATAGAGTACTGGAATGCTCTTCCCAGGGAGGTGGTGGAATCACCATCTCTGGATGTGTTTAAAAAAAGGCTGGACATGGCACTTGGTGCTGTGGTCTAGTTGAGGTGTCAGGGCATAGGTTGGACTCGATGATCTTAGAGGTCTCTTCCAACCTCATTATTCTGTGATTTGTGAAGAGAAGAAACGTGGCTGTGTCCCCCCCGTGCCGCTCTCCATGGGGAACAGCAGCAGCGGGGGAGCAACGAGACCACAGATGGGAGGCAGGAGGGAGCTGCAGTGACTGAAGGGATGGAGGGGAGGGCAGAGCCCTGCTCCTGCCACGGGTTATTTATTTTAATGGAAGGAAAGGGGGATAAGCCCTTCGCAGAGGCGTAAGGAGGGGAAAGGTGCAGGAAGGGGAGGGGGAGCGAGCCACAGGCAGGAGCCCATGGCTGCTGGGATCGGCGCGGCTCCTCAGTTCGCAATCACATCCTCGCTCCACCGCATTTCCGTCTCGGCGCGTTCTCCAGGCAGATGCTCCAGCCCCGCTGGCAGAATCCCCTCGGAACCCCCAAGCCCGAAGGCGATTCCCGCGCATGCAGAGGGATGGCGGGGGTGTCGGAGGGGTCTGGGCTGCGTTCGGGGGTTCCCTCGGCCGGGGCAGGGAGGGGAGCGGGTCCCGGTGCCGCTAGATGGCAGGCGGCCCCGCTCCGCTGCCGCCGCATCCCGGCCCCGCCGCGGGGCCCCCGGCTCCCCGGCATCCCCGCTGCGCTCTGCGAGCAGCGCCCGGGACAGGCTTTCCGTGCCGGCATCCCTTGGAAAACCGAGGGGCACCCGAGCCAAAGGCTCTTTCGCAATGCGAGGAGACGGCGGGGACAGTCCTCAGAGGCTCCGACGCCTTCCCGAGACAAAATCCTGCCTTTCCCTTCCCTCCCGCCTGCGCTTTTGGTTTCCTCCTGTTTTTCTTTCCTTTTTTTTTTATTTTCCCTATCCCTCTCCAAAGGGCTGCCCGCTTTTCCCTCATTTCAAGCATCAGGGTTGCAAAATCAGACAGATGCACCCTCTCTGAATGCAGGCTGAGCTGCAGCAACGTGCACACAAGGTCCAAGCTGATTTCCCAGCACTGGGGGATTTTTAAGCTGGCAGTAAACTAGGCAGGGCCTAAGGCAGTCTCATAAATAGCTTCACCTAGCTTTCCTCTACAGGACTGCATTTTTTCAGCCTTTGAAACAGTGTGGCTGCATCCAGCCTGCTCCTAGAGCACAGCCCCCAGCTCCTGCCTTCCCCCAAGGAAAAATGGTGAGGGAAATACCTGGCCTTCATCCCAACCCATGGCACAGAGCATGCAGATAACCACGGGATAAATCTCTAGGCCCTGTTATCATCTCTGGGGGTCAAGCTGGCTGCAGCCACCTCTGCTCCTTTCAGTGTGTCCCTCCTCCTAGGAGCCATTCCAAGGGTGATGCTGCTCTGTCCCTGGGCTACCTGCAGGGAAGGATGTTCTGAGGGTCCATCTGCATGTGGAGTTTCTGCGTGCTTTACTGTCATCACCTCTGTGCTGGATACGAAGAACTGGAATATTTGGAGTGCGTGTGTGGGAGACGCTCTGGATGTTACCGAAACTCACCCCCTCCTGGGACAGGGCTTTTTTTAGACTGAAATAGGAAGCACAAACCTCACCCTGAGCTTCCTCTAGGGTTTGGTTCTTCCTAGAGGTTTGTCCTTACTGGAAATTTCTTTTCTGCACCTCTGGCCCAGATCCAGCCAAATGCTAAAGCTCAGGCTTAGCTTCAAACCTGCATTGCCACAGTGTCTTCTTGGCTGGGTTGGATTCTCTTGGTCCTCCTCACCTTGGGAAAACTCATGCCTCTCCATGCTCCTGCTGTGAGATGATGGCAGTGGGAAGCAGGAGTATCAGCTTGCTTTGCTTGTGCACCAGCCACAAAACTAACCCTGTACGTGTGCAGGAAGAAAGTTACCAAATCTGTGAGAGCATGTGAAGATTTGGAGTCCCCAAGCATGAGCACCTGCTGCATCACCCCTGATGTCCACAGCTCAGCCCATCCTCATCCTCTCTGCTCTTCTCACCAGGGGACAGTCAGGGAATGCTTCAATTGCCAGTAGTGCCAGTGAATATTAGATACTGGCTGAAATGGCCAAGGAAAATCACAGCTGCTGTCACCAACAGGGACTCAAAACCTTGCTTCCATATCAATGACAAGCCACAACACCAGTTCTCCATGGACTGAGACCACCAAAAAAGTCTGATCCATTTGGTCACACCCTTCCAACAGCTTGGACCCTGATGATCTCCCAGGTCTGGCTGTGTAAGAGCTCTGATGAAAATTCATTATGATTTCTCAACCCTTCCCCTGCCATGAATTTAAATTCCTCAAACCCTAATGCAAGGAATTGAAGTGCATATTGATTAAGGGCCTTTTATGGATGTCTTGCAGAGCACATTAAAAATTATTTAAAACTTGCATTCCAGTATTAATGACTCTTGTCTCTGGCACTTTGCAGCAATTCAGTCTTGACTTTTAATTGAAAATCTTTAGTTAAGACAAATTCTTACAGCCAGGGAAGATGAAGTGCTTCGCCAGGTATGTGCCATGGAGGAGCTTTCAACCTCCAGGTTCCCAAGTAGCTGTGAAATTCTAGAGAGGAGTTTCTGTCCTTCAAGTGGGTGGGTGTGGGTTGTTCTTGGAGGAGCCAGGTCTTTGGGCTTCCTCTCAAGGTGCTACAGAACAGGTCTTTCACTGCTCCATCGCTCAAAGCAATGACATAGCAAAGATTAATAACCTCCTTCAAAAGGGCAGTTGCTGCATCCATGGGCAGAAAAATGTGGCACCCCGGGGCTGGTGGTGCTCTCACATCCCACCTCCAGTGGCACTAGTGAATATCCATGAGCCAAATGAATCTGAGCCAATTACTGCTGCCACCAGGTCAAACACCTCGTGCCTCCTTAGTCATGTTTCCTTCTGCCTCTGCAGCTGATCCCAGGGGGCTTCTTCCCAGCCATGAAGCTCAGGTCTGAAAGGGCACCTTAGCTTGAAAACACTCGCAGAGAGGATCTGGCATTTTGCAGAAGGAGCAGTGTGGCATTCACACTCTCTGAACAGAGAGAGACATCATTTTGTCTCTCTGGATTTTTCCTGGAGAAGCACAGAGAGAAGAAGAGAAAACAATTCTTATCTCTACTTGCTGCTCCTGTTGTTTTTGCACATGTGGAATGTGTTAGGAAGATTGTTTACCTGAAGAGATTTGTCAATTGGATTCTGCTGAGGATTGTTTTGTTTCCTTGGCCAATTGGGTCAAAGCTGTGTCCTGGCTGTCTCAGACAGTCACGGGTTTTTCTTTACTATCTTTTGTATAGTATCCTTTTAGTGTTCTTTAGTATAGTATCTCTTTAATGTAATATAGTATAATGTAATATAATATAATATAGTTTAATAAAGCAATTGTTCAGCATTCTGAATCATGGTGTCAGATGTCAATCATTCCCTGCATTGGGGGCACCCTGAATTCGATAGAGCAGCAAGAGATGTCACCTTGGGACTGTCAGCACCTTGGTGGAGACAGCACTTAATTTAATGTTTGCTGGCTCGATGGTGGCTGACAAAGGAGCTGGGAGTCTGTATTGTGGTCTGGTGTAGGAAACCAGGATCTTGCATGTTATAGAGCCTTGCGTTATCAGTGTTATCTTCCTGCTCCATGCCTGGAGCCTTCAGCATGACAGGGAAAGGGGCTGTGTCTTTGCATTCCCTTTGCCTCTAAGGAGAAACAATCCCTCCATAAATGCATCTCTGAATGTGCCTCCTCTGAAAGGAAATCAATATTTTCCATCCAGTCTCTGATGGGACAGGATGTTGAAAGCCATCAGTGCCTTCACTCCCTTGCATGGGCCTGGAGCCAGGGGAACTCCAAGACCACAGGGGTTTCCAGGTCACATCAACACAGGATAGGAGAGTCCTCCTGTGCATCAGAGGGGACCTCTGACAGCAAGGAATCAGTACTGGCCACGACCTGCTGTGATTCTGGTTTAAAAACCCTTCCTCCATCTGCTCATTGCACGCTAAACGATTGTTTGATTTTTTTTATGACTGCATGTAAAACATGAACCAGCTGGGACCCCAAGTGCTTCTCTCCACCATGAGTGGCTTTCCTGTAAGCCTCATCAAAGCCACCCGTCACCAGACACTACCCCAGGGACTGAGCTGTCCATTCAGCCCATCACATGTGCAGTACAGCTGCTCTTCTTATGCATGGGGGAGTTGGAACTGGATGATCTTTATGGTCCCTCTCAACCCAAACAACCCTGTGACTCTGTGATTTACATCCTGAGAGAAGTCACCACCACCAGTGCCATTCAGGTGGTGAATAACCATTACCCCAAGGAAGGATATAAAAAGGAAATATTTTGCCAAATGCATTTTTTTTTTTCTTAAATATTCATTCTGTTCCTTCTCTGGTTTTAGTTTTTTGATGCCATCCTTGTTCCATCTTCTCCTGAAGAGATAGAAATAGGCAGAGTTTTACTTTCACATCCAAAGAAGGTCCATGCCTCCTTTCCTCCCAGGTGGGGAAAGTGCTGCTCCATAACTAACTGTGCCATTGTGGTGTTTCACAGGGTAATGGAGTCCACTCATGTTTCCAAGGATTTTTTATTGTTCTTGTTGCTGGCTCTTCCTTGTGAATCACAATTATTGTCTTGATTCTCTGGGTCAAGTGCTTGGCTGGAAACCATGGGGTTTATCAGACTGCAAGCAAACCAAATCATTGCCCCTGTGATGTCCAGAAGGTAAAAATCACGAGCTAAACCATCAAAACCTGAGTTGAGGCATCCTCCAGGCCCAATGTCCACATATTTGCCTAATTTTTTTTTCAGATTTTTAACCAACAGTAAGAGCTATAAACTCCAAGTGTAGGCAGGAGTGCATCACGTGTGCCTTGACTCTCTTAAGGAGTGTTTGGTGCTGTAGTTGGGTGTACAAAGAGGACCTTGCCAAAGACCAACCCAGACTTTCCAAATTGTGGTGTTTTGTGCACATGGAGAGAACTGAATGCAGCCCTCCTGAAAGAGTCCATCAAACAACCAACACAACCTTCTCCCCAGACTCCAGTGGCCACAGAAGGCATTACCAGAGGACTTTCAGCAGGCAGTGAGTTATGATTAAAATGGTGGTTATTTATAACAAATGGAGCATTCAGATGGAAAAGTCCAGTTAACTCTCCTAATTGTGCCCCAGGTTGGCTGTGTGCTCAGGAACACCTTCCCTTGCTGTTGTACCACAGCACTGCACATCATCTTCTAAAATCATGATGAAGTGACTTTGATTTTGCTTTGAGGCACGGGTTTTGTTGTTCAAGGAGAAAGAAAGACCCTGGCCTCTTCCCATACTGCTTTCATTTTTTGGTTGTTTGGTTTTTTGTTTTGGTTTTTGGCTTTTTAATTTGAATGGAAGACTGGAGTTGCTTTTCTAGACATAAAATGAGGATGATGGTGGAAAGCTTTGCAGAGATGGTACATTTTATGTCCAAGCAGTCACAGATCTGAAAAACCCAAGCCAAGATGCTTCTTTCCTTATCTCTCAAGTGCTCAGGAGCAGAGGTGTTAGCTGGGATGGAAATGACCTGCAGGTGAAGAACCACTTGGAGGATGCCACAGCTAAAGCTGAAGAAAACCCACACAACACCATGTGATGTTTTCACCCTGGGGATTCAGAGGGTTTTTTTCAAAGTCTGATGTGTTTCCTGAGTGGAGCATTGCCTGGAGTGCATTGCTGTAATATTAAGCTTCTTCAAAACTGAGACCTACACGCAGAAGGATTTCACCTTCTCAATGAACCCTGTAAAAATACTCAACCCAGACACTCCTCACCACTTAGGGCAACTCAGAAGACAGAAGTGAAGTGTTGTAACTTGAACTCATCTCTAATTATCTGGAATTTGTTCACACTAAATCAAACAAAGTGAAAAGTCCTACAAGCATAGTCTATAATTCATGACTCTGTTGATTTCTCTCCTAGGCTACAGTGACATCAGTAAATAACAAAAGACTTTATCCTGTCAAAAAAATCAAGGGGGAGATTTCTGAGGAACTGGGCAATGCTCTCCAAGGGACATGAAAACTGCAGCAGCCTGCCATCACCCTGTGAGAAAAATAGAGTGAAAGCATATGAGATTTAACTAATTAAAAATGTGGGTTTGATGCAGATTTGTGTTTTTATACTGTAGCATCTGGAGTTTCCAACGAGTGTGACCACATCCTCCTTGGATTCAGCCAGACTTTAAGAGTGAACCACAAAGGAAGAAAAGAAATTACTTATTTAGGGACAAAGAAAGGCTTTTGTTTTCTGTTATTTTACACAATGCCATTCTGACAGAACCCTGCTTATTCTGGGACCTGTGTTATGGAAGCAGATCCTCCTTGTCCCAAAGGACATATCCCAGTCCTCCATCTTTAGGACATATTCCATTCCCCTGCCTTTAAGAAAAGGTAATAATATTTTCCTAATACAATAATGTTGTGATTTTATACTTCTACAGCATCTGAATAATGTGGCAGAACAAGGAGACCAGACCTCACCTGTTTTTTTTTCTCTTCAAGCTAGTGACAGACCATATCAGAGCATCCTTGATTTTCCATCTCTCAGCCTCCAGCAGCACCTGTCAGCAGCCCATCTGTTGGAGAGAAAACCCATTTGGCTCTGCTCTGTAGTTATTTAGGGAGAGAAACGACAAATGCTTGCGTCATTCAGGAGCTGAGTCCTGGGGGAAACCATCAGGTTTTGATTATTAACACACACCAAACATGAGCATTGCCTGGTGGGATAGGGATGTGTTCCCATGCTCCCAAGGCCGTGTTTTTTCCCCACTTGCCACATTCCAAGTTCAGCAGTGCCCTGTAGGGACAGGGGCCCTCAGAAGTGGCCTTTCCCCTCGAGACAGGGGTGGAGATGAACACCAAGTCTTTGTGCTGGGCCAGACGGTCAAGAGGAAGCATCACCAGCAGGATCAGCAGCTTTTTTCCTAGAGGAGGATGAATCAAAGCCAGCGAGCTCCTGGCTGCTGCCCTGGTGTCCAGTCCAGGAAAAGAGAGTTGGTGGTGACTGGGTTGGGCCACGAATGTGGGAAGATCTCTGAAGGAGAGAGAGCCTTAAAAGCAGGAAAGTGAAGCTCAGAGGATGTGCTGAACTCACTTTAGACTGGGTGGGGCAGAAAACCAAAACATGAATCAGCTCCCAAGCACTGGAAAGAGGCTGGTCTTGGCCATTTGGACTTGGCTGCCACTGACTCTTCTCATGGCCAGTCTGTCCAGCACAAGCTGGACAGGATGTGTCTGGCAAAAGGCCTGCTGAAGAGGATGAAATCACCGTGCTGAGGCTGCCTGAAACTTCCTACACCCCCTTCTGGAGCAGGAGCACCACTGATGATTTCTCAGATATCTTCCCATCTCCCAGCTATCACCCTCCTGGGAAGGGTAGGGCAGCTGAAGTGTGTGCTGGGTTAGTAAAGGAAGATGGACCATTGTACTGATTGTTGCTTTTTCTCTGAAGGACAAGACCATAAAGGGCTGGAGCAATGAATCACAGCTCAGGAGAACCAAAGCCACCATGGACTGCTGTGGCTGTCTCCAGCGTGGATGTGTCAGGAAGCAGGACAACCTCTTGATCATGGGATGGGGAGACACCAGATGGAGATGGACTAGTGGAGAGGTGGCCTGGAGGGTCAGAGAGCTGAATCCATGAAAACCAGGAAGCTCTGCCTGGCTCCCAGTGGGAACCTGGAGAACATCAAGGAACAAGATCTTCCTGCAAGTCCTGTCCTATTTCTCCACAGGGGCTGACCTGGGCCCTTTGCTCAGACCTACCAGCTCTGCCTCATTTTTCTTTGTGTAGGTGAGTTGAGGTGCTGAGGAGTGCAATATGTAGGATGTTCTTCCAGTGAGTTTCATAGGAAGGAGCACAAGCCAGGGCAGTCCTGCCTTGATTATGAGCAGAGAGCTTTGTTATGGATGTAGGTCACAAAGAGTGGGGAAATACGGCCATAGGTCAGGAAAGGTTGGGTGAGTATCCAGCAGAAAAGGGCAAACTCAAGACAGTTTGCATGGAGTGTCACAGTTATTTTTAGATTTGGAGCACAGAGAGCAGAAAGACGGGTAAAGAACTTAGGGAAGATGAGCCTGGGCCAGCTGTAGGACATCCCAGCAGAGAAGTTACAAGAGCAGCAGAGAGATCATATGGTAGGTAATCTTTCAAACAGTGCAAAGTCTTTAAAAACAATACAACAGTCACTTTATATCAGGTTCAGTATGTGGTTCTTGTAGCCCTTGTGTTTACATCTGGCCCTAAAACTCAAATTACTGCACTGACTGATGCTGATGGCTTTAGGTGTCTTGAAAATCTCATGTATTTTCTGCAGTATAATTGGTCTAAAACATGTTTTCCTTGTTTTTCTGGTGCCAGCACCATTCAGATCTCCAAGTTTTGTAACCTGCTTGTTTACACTGCTTCAAGCAAATCAGAGTCAAGCCTCTGGATGTTGTTGTGCCTTTCACCACATTCTTCCTTCAGTCTTTTTTTTTTCTGCCTTTTCCACCCCATCCCTGACAGGGGAAGCACTGTTCTTTCCATGCTCCTTGGTTCTGTATTCGAAGCAGTCACAGAAAAAGTGACAATTAGGAAAGAAAGAACCTTCAGTATCTGCTTTGGCAGGCACAACACATCCCACTGCTGAGCTGCAGCAAGGCAAAGCAGCTGCTTGCCTGGGTCAGATGGAGATTTTGCTGCTTTGTACTGTGGGATCTCCCCAGAGAGCCTGGTGCTCTGCCATGCTGCAGAGGCAGTGAAAACCCAACATCAAAGTCAAGCACTGCACGTTCACAGCAGTCCTGCAAGGAGCAGGGAGTTGGACTTGTTGATCCTTGTTATTTTTCACTTTTAGAGTGCTGAGGCCCTGGCACAGGGTGCCCAGAGGAGCTGTGGCTGCCCCTAGAAGTGCCCAAGGCCAGGCTGGACAGGGCTTGGAGCACCCTGGGATAGTGGAAGGTGTCCCTGCCCTTGGCAGGGGGTTGGAACACAAAAATCTTTGAGGTCCTTCCAACCCAAACCATTCTAGGATCCTTCTGGGACCCTTCCAACCTGAGATATTCCATGATTTCAGGATGCTCAACTGCAATTCAGACAAAAGTAGTGATTAGAAGCAAATAATAAGGTTAGATAAGTTAATATTTGGGAGACCAAGTAACCTGGGGCAGGGTAACAGACATTGACGTTGTCCTTCCCATATTATTGTGCTCTACCAAAATGATTTAAAGGTTGCTAAGCAATGGCAGTGATTTCCCCCCAAACTGAAGTAGCATAGCAGAAGCAAATGAGTTCACTGCAGTAGAACTGAACTTATATAAATATATATATATATATATATATATATATATATATATATATATATATATATATAATAATTTCTACTGAAGATTTTTGTTTCTTAAAGCATTCCAGGCAGGTGAAAAATGTAATGAAAGCCAAGATCTTTATTTTGTGTCATTTGAAGTCTTCTGGATCAGCCAAGGTGGGCCTGCAACCCCTTCTCCAGGTCTTACCTGGCCCTGGTTCAGTGTCCAAGGCTGTTGCTAAAAGCTGCATGAAGCCCCATTTTCCTTCCTTTTTCAATCCTAGGAAATGAACTGAAATCTCCACCCCAGATGATAAAAAAGAAAATCTTATCAAAGCACAACTTTATGAAGGGCAAGGCAGACAAAGAGAGTGGAAAGAAAAAGAAGATAATGTCCTAAATCATTAAACAAGCCTCATGTTCCCACACCATCACTCCTCCCTCCTTATTTTTATGAGGCAGCAACCAGCCCCCTGCTGTCAACACATCACCTCTGTGTTTGGTGGAGGAACAGGGGAGGGCTCTGGGTCTGAAGGTCCCTCTGGAGCTCTCTGCTAGTCCCTTCTGTCCCTGCTGGTCACCTCTCTCATTTCCTCAAGACACTCCCTGGTGCCTCCACAGCACCACAAGTCTAGAGAGGACCTAAAATCAGCATTTTCATTTTCATGCTACGAAAGGGAGAATTTCCCAAACAGACTTTTGGGACTGTGGTAGAGTGACCAAAGAAGTCTGGGAGCGACACAACAAAACAGCAGATGCCAGAGAATAAGAGATGAGGACTTGAAATTGTCCTGTTACGTCTCACAGGCACACAAAAAGGACACTGAGGTGCTCAGCAGAAAACTCCCAGTGGGACAGGAGCCATCAGCAGTTACTGGAGGTTTCACCTGCCTCCCCCAGGTGAGGACCAGGCAGCACTGGAGACATGGAATGATGTGGAGCTGGTGCTGCCAGCTCCCTGCGGCTCATCCGTGCAGTGCACCCCTCCACATTTCCTAGTATTTGTTCTCCTGTTCTGGGAAGAGTCGAGAGCTGCAAGAGGCCCAGCTCACAGGGATGTTTAGAGAAAGGAAAGACCATTGTGTGAAAGACTTTGGTATTTCAGGGTTTGTTTTCCTTCTGACGCAGAACAAAACACCACCATGTCAAAACCCTCTGCAGGGCAAAACAGAACAACAACAACAACAAACTACCAAAAAAAAAACCAAACCAAACAAACCAAAAATTTTCAAGCAGTGGCATTTTGGACATAGTCTATGGAAGTGTTTTGGGATTTTCAATCTCAAGATCTACTGTTGTAGCTATTTCAGGATTTTTGTGGTTTTTTTGGGTTTTTTTTGGTTTTTTTTTTTTGTTTTGTTTTTTTTTGTTTTTTTTTTTTAAGGGGGGGAAGAAAGAAATAAAAGAAAATAAAAGCCACACTAAAGCAGAGAAGAGAAGTTTTTCATGTGCCAGGGGCTGACCCTGTCTCGGTGGGTTTTCTCTGCAGTGGCACCAGGATCAAAGCATCTCCCCTCTATCCACTCTTGGTGGGATGCAGAGCTGCAAAGGAGCCTCCAAGTTTTAAGCAGGAAAACTTGGGAACGGGCAGTGCAGCCACCCTGTGTGACATCAGCAGAGCTGTTTTGCTCAGATTTCCTTGAGTAGGACTCAGACCAAGCAAAGAAATTTCAGAAAGGTGGGACCTAAGGAACAGACCTGGGGGAAAGCCATTGCTCTGGGCGGTGTTTTGGGTCAAAGTGCTGTCACTCCAAGGGCTCCAAGCCCAGCCTCCTCGCTGCCCTGGGGGTTCCTGTGGCTCCTGACGCTTTCAGCCCCTGGCACGGGGATGTTTTGGGGGTGGCTGGGTGAGTTTCCCGGTGGGGCAGCCCCGGGTGCCGATGCCTTTCCCGGCGGCAGAGAGCAGCTCGCCACCAGCTCTCTCCCCGCGCTCGCCTGGCGCTTGGCACCGCGCCCGGCCGCCTTTCACTGCCGCCTTTTCATTCGCCTTAATTCACTGCGTTTCCTTTCTTGCTCCTTGCGAGGAACAGAGGGAGAGCTTGTTCCAGCAGACGGGCCCCATCCGCCCCACCCGGCTCCGCTGGAGCGAGGGCTGGAAAAGCGGGATGCGGGCGAAGGGGGAATCTCCCACCCCTGCGGGGCCCCCGCGCCGCTTCCCAGCAAATACGGTAAGAGCTCAGCCTAAAAATGTGAGTCTGATCTCATGACACAGGGTGGCCCTGCATTCCTCACCTCTGACATAACCCGCTGGGAGTGTGCTCCGCACAAAAACACAAACAAGATGTCCTGGCGGGCTGGCGGCGGGGGCCGGGCAGCTGGCAGATGTTCCGCAGAGCCCCCCGGGTGCCACAGCTCCGGCACAGGCTGTACCCTGGCGGGGAGGGCACGGCCACAGCCCGGGCTGCCGGCACTGAGCCGGCTGCTGCTGCCTGGGTGGGTGCCCGGCCTCTCCCCCGGCCCTGGCGAAGGTAACGTGCTGTGGTTCTGTATCAGCCAGGGAGAGGCAGCTGGATCTCTTCCCAAAATCTCCCCTGGGATTTTGCTTGGCCGATGCCCCAGGGCGTTTGTAAGGACTTTGCGGTGCTTTTGCAGGAGGCTGGTGGTTGTTGGGGGGTTTCTTTCCGAGTGTGCCTAGGCAGGCTCTGCTCTGGCTCTGGCTCTGCCATGGCCATGCTCTTCTGTCTCCGTGAGCCTCCCCCTCCAGCAGCAGCTCCGAGGCCCTGTTTGCTCTGTCGTGCCCCACAGAGCCTGGCACCCAAAGCCTGGGGTGCTGTGGGGCGGTGATTCCTCCCTGCAGCCGGGCTCAGCCCTGGCATGGGATGCTTTGCCAAGGATCACGCGGAGAATCCCAGTCCCGCTGCCGTAAACACGAGGCTGTCTTTGCTCCCAGCCAAACCCTCCTTCAAAGCACAGCCTTGTCTAGAGCAGGAGCAGATCCTGCTCTCCCCTCTAGCACGGCCACGCTGCACCACTTGTTTACTTTCTTCTGCAAATGCCCTAAACCTTGACAACGACCTATTTTCCCTTCTGTTACGCAAAGCTCCTTTCCTAGAAAGAGGCTTTGTAACGCTCGGTCCAACCAGCCCAGCTCTCCTCCATGTGTGTAAAAGCAAACTGTAAGAGCCTGGCAGGTTCAGCTCAGCTCCAGCACATCCAAAACCCACACAGGGATGAGTCAGGAGGCTCGGGCAGATGTTACCTGAAACCATCCTGGGGAGACAGCTGGCCAGTTTGTGGGGAATCAGATAAGCACTGAGGCAGCTTCAAGTCCACTCCTCAAACTTTGCTTTTTGTTAGTGCTTTTCATCCATCTCCTCCTTCTCCAGCATTCAACAAAGCTGGGAGACAGCTTTTTTCCCAGACATTTCTCTTTCTCTCCTTACTTTTCACTGGCAGGGAAAACATCTGATTTTTTATTTTTTTCTCTTTTTTTTTTTGTTTATTTTCATTTTTAAAAAGGAAATTAAAAAAATAATTCTCTTCCTTCCTCCACAATACTTCCAAGTTTTCGAGATTGCGAGATTGCTACTCCTCTGGCAGAGGATGCTTTGCAATCAAACACAAGACAAACAGTGGTAATGAGAAACAATAGTAACAAGAGAATAAAAATTGTTTCAGATTTGCTTCTTCAGAGCCCACAAGCTTGATCGCAGAGCAGAAGAGAGCCTTTCAGCCTCATGGGTCCAAGGCTCTTTTCAGACACTCCTTTATCCTGGGGCTCTGATCCTTTCTTTTTTCTCAAGGAGGTGCTCTGGCCATGCTCAAGCTGTTGGCAGCATGGAGTTGTCTCCTCCTCCCCTCACTGGTGATCACAAACAGCTCCTTCCACGATTCCTTCTACATCTCTAATCCACAGCCCAGCTTTTTAAGCTAACACAAAGTCAGGGATGGTTTATTTTAACATGCCAGGCTGTAACCTGAAGCTAGAGATACAAATTCATCCTAACAAGTTTCCCTTGGCCAGCTAAGAGCACAGGTTAGAGATTAATCCAACGGCAGCAGATGGTCTGGGCTGGACTCTTGCTGCTTCCCACAGCTGCTCTTTCCTGTCCCCTCAGTACCTGCAGCCTGGCTTGGCTTCTATCCCTGTGCTTGCCTGGACAGGGACAGGCTGCTTTGCACAAAAACAAAAGCAGAATTTGAAGCCTGATGTGCTGGAGGCAGGCTGTGCCTGTGGGTGGCTCACAACACCAACACCCACTCGTGTTTTCCATCGCTGGGAACCACCAGGCTTCAAACCACTGCCAGTGACTCCTTGTGCCTCTGGTAGCTTGTCCATGCAGGACAAGGACGATGGGGAGGGCTCACTTTAAGCCAGAGAAGTTCTGCTGTGGGTCTTAGCCCCTGTTCAAACCAGTTTGAGGTGACACAGTGGGTGCAGGTCCTGGAGTAAGTAACAGATGAGTGGGAAGCCACTTGTTGGAGGAGTGAGTGATCCCATACATGACCTGGTCTTCCCTGGTTGTAAGAGTTCAGGTTGAACCCTTGGATGAGTTCTTGTGTCCCAGAAATAGTAAATTTCCCTTTCTCTCTCTCTCTTTTCCTCCCCTCAATACCTGGCTGCCTGTTGGCACAAACCTTGTTGGCTTTAGCTCTTTGGGAATGCAAAGATACCATCAAAGAAAGCTGGAAATTATACCTTGGTTCACAAACAGTAAACAGGAAGTGACAGAGGGACTGTCTAATCACATCTGCCTGTTTTCCTGCCAAAAATGCCAGGGACTACTTAATCCCAATGTGCTGATGAGTACTTTGGGTACATTACCCATAACAGTCTATGCCAAACCCCCAATTTTCCATACTTTTAGACCAAGAGGAGGCAGCTAGAAAGTCAGCAGGAGTAAAAGGCATAATTTTAATTTACCTGGAGAGGTATAGATCAGGTGAGGAGGATGTGGGCATTCCTTCCCTCTTCACTTGGCATCTCTGGCCACACAGGAGCCATGAGGAAAGCTCTGAGGATACTTAAGGGAATGGTGGATATAAATGCATGAGGGGTTGTACAGACCCCCCTTTCCACCTCTGGGATTAAAGAAAGCAATGGAATTAAAGGAAACAATGATTTTACTGGTAATTTTGAAAAGCATCACATGGGGCTTTTCCCAACTAAGGGCGAAACTTGCATAGGGTCACCAGCACATTGTGACTTCCCAAATCCTCCTGCCTGGCTGAGCAGAGCTGTCTTGCTCCTCTCCCCCAGCCCCTGGCCAAGGCAGGGGTCTCACACATGACTGGGAAAAGTTTAATATCTTTGCATGAGGCAGCAGCCTGCAAGATGGGTTTGTAGGAATTTTCTTAACTTATTCCAGCTGACTCCTTTGGGGTGAGATGAGCTGTGCTCTAAAAGGGTCATTCCTGGCTGGAAAGGGAGCACAGGGAGATTTACCCAGGGGCTGCAGCTGTGACCCAGTGGAGCAGCAGACAGCCCTCAGCATCAGCCACTCTTGACTGTCCCTGGGATCAGAAGGATGCAATAGGATCCTATTTGTTTGGGGTTTTTTTAGGGACCCAGGTCTCCTGCTTGG
Source organism: Passer domesticus (assembly GCF_036417665.1). Classification (NCBI taxonomy): domain Eukaryota; kingdom Metazoa; phylum Chordata; class Aves; order Passeriformes; family Passeridae; genus Passer; species Passer domesticus. The sequence goes on from NC_087474.1 coordinate 3,462,799, forward strand.
AATCTAGTGACAGGACACAAAGCTGCTTTCAGTACCCACCAGTCTTCCTCCCTGAAATTCTTTCCTGAAAAAAAACATTATCCCTATGCCAACTGCATAAGCCCTGCCTGGAAACCCCATGGAATAAAGGATCCTTGACTGGAGCTGTTCTTTGAGCTTTCATAGCCCTGTAAAAATTTCCCCAGATCTGCTGGCAAGTTTTGAATGTGACACTAGGCTGAGGTGATCTGAAGTACAAGTGTCCTTCCAAGGAATGTTATCCACTCACCCTATTTTATTTTTTGCCTGCTTTTAAATGCCCACTGAATGCAGACAAGTCAGAGGTTGGCTGCTGGGCTGATTCCTGTGCTTGCTTACACAGGGATTATTGGGCACCTGGGATTTCCAGTGGCACAAGGTTTATTAGGGGTGCTAATGTGCTGGAGCAGGGGCTGGGCTTTGTAGCTGATGTGCTGGTTTTGGTTCTTTGGCCCACAGTGATGAGCAGTCATGTCACAGGGACAGAAGCTAAAAGTTGGGTGCTATGAACAGAGGAGGGCTGGGATGTTGGCAGGCACCCTTCCCACAAAGGCAGCACTAATATATTTCCAGTTTCATTTGTTTTCTCCATTTTAAAACTGGAGTCAGCAAGTAAGGGAACGCCAGTGTTAGGATTAAAAATAAAAATAAACTAAAATTGAAAAAACCAAGGCAAGAAAAAGCCTTCTTTTGAGCATCTAGGCACAGCAACCAGAGGGAAATAAACCATGTCCCAGAGTTATTATCTTACTGTAATTCTGTGCTCAGTGACAGGATAAATGGCCTATTCCTGGAAGTGCTCTTTCCATGGTTGCGTCGACGGGCTTGGATTTAAGGTCAGATTACCTGATTTAACAAACTGGAGAGTGTCAGCTGATGCCAGTAACCAACCAAGTGCCTGCTGTGCCTCCCAACCTTCTACCTCAGTGTCTGAAACCATCTCCCTCAACCAGCAGTTCTCAAACCTCAGTGTCTGGGCTGTGATTCAGCAGCATAAGGAACATCCCAAAATACAACCCCTAAAGTATTCAGGCATCAGCTAAAACCCATACATGGTCCCCATACTTGGAAATTCATTTTTTTCAGGACTTCAACATTTCAAAGCTTGAAATTGCCTTTCACATTCACTTCTAGCTAAAGGATGTGAGTGGGGAAACACAGCCCTGTGTGCAGTCACTGCTGGACAGAAAAGCCCCACTGCTGCTTCCTCCATCAGGCAGAAAGGACCTTGATGCTGATGCTGGAAGGTCACATATTCCATTGCTATCTTGTTTTCCATGGAACTGCAGCCAAAGCTGAGGATCTACCCCTCTGGGCTCACTTAAGGGATGTCACTGACTTGCTGCCATCCCTTGGTTTCCCTGATGAGAAGTTGCTCAGCAAACTACTGATCCTCATTCCACTGGTGTGTCTGGAAATCTGCTCAGCTTTGCTCTAGATCCAGAACAGCATCATGAGCTCAGGAGCAAAACAGTGGCAGTGCAGAAGTCTGCCATTTTTAATTCTTCACTCTGATTTCCTTTTTCTGAACCCAAATGTGTTGACAGTTGGGTTTTCTCTTCCCTGAGTCTCCCAGGGCTGTAGGCATGCAGCAGTGAGTGTGGGATTTAATGAGGTTTGTGCTGTTGGTTGATCCAGGGAAGGACTGATGTGGATAGCAAGACAATTCCCAAGATCTGCAAGGAGAATTGCATGGGCAGCGTCATTGTGTTGAAAAAAATAATTTATTTTCTAATACCTTTATAGAGCAAAACACAACCCCAGCCTTTGGAAGACATGTGACATGGTTTAGAGGCCTGGAGCCAGTGACCCTGAGATCCTCAGCTGGATTGTGCCAGATGCAGCAGAAGGCTGGAAAACCTCAGGAATTCACTTGGCCCACATTCAATTCTCTTCCTGTGGAGTCTGATAAAGCCTTAAACATCAGCAGGGCTGGGGACAGGTACAGGCACTGTCATCCACAGCAGGGATGGCCCTGGCATGCTCTGCAGCCTTCAAACAACCCTGAGGCAGTGCTTTTATTTCTCCCCCACTGATGAGGTGTAGAACTAAGGGCCTGGCAGCCCTGGAAATGGAAAATTCCTGATGTAACCATGGTTTTCATGATAACAGTGGGCACTGAGTCTGTAACAAGCTCTGTGGCTGGCAGCTTGAGAAGAACCCTTGGTTTTACAGTGCTGTATCCCTGCAGAGTGGCCAGTTCTCCCTGATGTTTGCAGCTGGAAAACTGCAAAGAAAAAAGCCCATAGTGCCTCATTTGCTGCAAAATACAGCAATTGAGGAGCAGGAACACTCCTGAACAAAGTGCTACAGAGAGGTGATGCTGTTTGTTCTCTCTGGAGCTGAGCCCAGGGCCTATGGCCGAACCTGTTGAATCCCACACCTTCAAAGCCAGAGCCTGGTCTGTGCTCATGCTCTCCTATCTCGGGGTGAGAGCTTTCCTGGAGCCACCAAAAGAGTCCAGACCCTTTCTTCTGTAATCTGTCCTGCCTGTCAGGATGCCAAAAGCCACGCCAGACCTGGAGCCTGGGCCAAAACTGCTATGTAGACTTGCCGAGAGAAGAGAGCTGGCACAAGGGGCTGTATAAAGTGAGATATGTGAGGCTGCAGGCAAATAGTTTGGTAATCATATGGGTAGGCTGGGCTTGGCATGTCTGCTCATCAAGAAAGAAAGAAGCAAAACAGCTTGGGAAAGGTTTGGAGCCTGGTTTGGTGGGAGCTCAGGAGAGCTTCTAGGGGTTAAACAATCATTCTCTGAGGAAGGTTGAGGTGAAGGGCTCAGTGATATCCCAGTGAGGCCAAAAAACCCTTCCCAAAGAGGTTTTCCCAGTGGGGAAAAAATGACCACGTTGCTGATAATGAATCCCATTCCATGGTGGGAGTAGGAGTGTGTACCTTACTTAACACATTTGCAGGGGGATATATCCCCTGGGAGCTGGCACTGGTGCTCACGGCCAGCCAGGCCCCCAGTGAATATTTCTGATCAAAGCCTTCCCAAGCTGATCTATTTTCAGCCCAACCCACTCAATACCTTGATTGCCACACAGCTCTTTTAGCTGCTCTTAGGTAAACAGGCTGTCACTCCTTGGCATTTTGCCTCGCTAAGCCCAAAAATACAAGTGGCACAGAAAATTAGAGAAGCTGCTCTCCCTCGCCAGGAAAAATGATGCTATTTCTGAAATAAACTGGTTTTAATACACCTCACTGGCCATGCAGGGATAAATATGCATAAATACACTTGAACTGGAGGTTCAGCTGTTGACATCTCAGTGTGAAGACTGAGGCAGAGAGAATTATGTGTCTCAGGGGAGATGAAGCACTGCACAGGACACTTTTCACATGTCCTCCCCCAGCCAGCATCCCTGGGGCTGAGCCACAGGCTTGAGCAGATCGAAATCAGAGCTCCATCCACGACAAATCTTATTTTTGAGGAATGGCAGGAACACTGGCCAGAGCTGGAAATTGTGTTTTCAGTTTCCCCTTAGTAAGTAAACACAAAGAAGTCAACAACAGATGGAGCATCACATGGAGTTACACAGGTCAGCACAGACTGCAGAGAACCCCTGAGTCTGAAAAAGGAATAATTTGGAGGGGGGAGCAGCTGGGAGATTTTTCTGAGAGATTGAGAAAGAAAGCAAAAAATCCTGGTGTGAGCAAGCTGCTCTGCAAGCAGCAGCTGAAAACCTTGGGTTTGTGGAAGGAGGCAAAGATGGGCAGGTAACAAAAAGCTCCTAGGTAGGACAGGTTTGGGGTTTTTTAATTTGGCTGGAGACTAAAGAATGCAAGAGAGAAAAGAGAAAAAGGTGTTGAACTTATCACCAAAATGAGCAGGACTAAAGCAGGCAAAAAGCAGAACAAAACTGGATTTTGTGTAATGAGCAGACAGAAGCTCTGCCAGACAGAGGAGAGATTTCCAGGAGTTTATAGAGTGCTCTGGGGAGTCTGGGGTGAGGCATGAGGGATTCAGGTGAGTGGAATGCTGCAATAATGGGCTGCAGTGTGGAGGAAGATGAAAGGGAGGAAAGGGAGCAGAGCACACCTATTAATAAAAAAATACCCATTTCTTTTCAGATTTATTGATACCTCAGAGCCTGAGAGTCTCTCATGCCTCTGCATCTTTGTGCTAACATTACCCAAGAGTGGGCAGGATGTGTGATGAGCCTTTGAGTTCAAGTGGGGAAGAGCTCTGGACGTTAATTTGTAGAAATGAAAAGAAAACTTTGGTTAACAGAGATTTCAGCCTGAGAAACCTGTGCTGCAGGAGAAAGATGGCACCAGTGTTTCTAAAAACCCAGCTGGCCATTGCTGAACATGCTCTACCACACATCAAAAATGCAATCACTCAGCTGGGGACCTCGGGATGGTGGCTGTGGATTAATTCAGCGCTGGAGGGAAAATTGATGGTTGCCCTGGGACCAGTGTTTGCTGGGCAGTGACATTCAAAGAAAGGACAGCCCCATCTGGTCATGGGGAGAGCAGTGACAGTGCAAGTGCAAGTGATCACAGCAGACAAAGAGCAGGTCATGAACTCACCCCAAGGGAGGGGCAGAAGGGTTTTGTTGGGGGCCGAGTCCATAGGAGACAGAGGTAAAGTTTATTCCTTGCAGGGTGTTAATGAAACAGGTACTGAGAAGTTCCCGTCAAAAACAATGCTGGGAAGTCGGGGATGGTGAGTCACCAAAATAATGTGATAATAAACGTGATAATAAATATTTATCACAGGGAGAGGGCTAACAAACAAAAGCTAAAATTGGGAGTGGACTTCATTACAGCTGAGGATTGCTTCCGAGGGGAGAGGATACAGGATACAGGGCTGGCTGACCTCTGGGAGAAAAATGTGATCACAGCAGAGAGCTGGCAAGCAGGTCCAAGGGAATTTGTATTCCAGAGGAGGCAGCTTTGGTAACATCGATGCTGACAAATTATTAGGGCACACTTACAGGGCAGCAGTCTCTGTTCCTCACACCCCACCTTGTGTGCAGCCAGCAGGCCTTGGAGTGCACCTTCAGGGCACTGTAACTCATCCGGCCCAGAACTGTCATTTTGGATTCCTGCTGCAAATTGGGACAACAGGTTCCTGGTCCCCATCAGCTGCTCCTGCAGGATTTCAGCAGCTTTAAGCAGATGAATGCAGTGCCTGATACTTTGCAGTCAATGCTCTCACGTGGCAAATGGAGCTGTGAGGCAGGAGATGGGCTCCCAGAGGGGTGACTGGGACCTTTAACAGCCTGTGAACCTCCAGAGATTGGGATTTTCCTGGCTCCAGCCCGTGCATCCCCGCTCGTGCCATGTAAGACACGCTGAAGGTAACACCGGGCAATTTTTACCCATCAGCAGCTTTCCATGCTGAGCAAATATTTGCCTTATCATGGCTTTAACCTGCCCATCTCAGCTGCAGCTAAATGTCATCCACAGAATAAAGCTGGGGAAGACCCTGTGCTGCTTTGTGCAGCTCCAGACTGACCAGAACATCGAGGGGCAAAGTCTGGATGAGAAGCAGCACAGAAAAACTCCCTCAATTTCCAAAGGTGGCATTTGACAGGGGCATTGTGGCCTGCTGAAGATGTTTTTGAAGTCCCTGGAGAATTGGTGCTGCTGGTGAATGATGATCACTGAGAGCTCCCCTCTCTCCCCCCGTTCCCAGGCTCGGTTGTTTCTGCTTTGCTCTCTCTGGGGTTTGCAGCCAAGTTTCTCGTCCGGTGACCGAGTGTTCCCCTCCGGAAGGGGCAGCTGCGGGGAGCCGCGGTTCCCCGGGCCACGGTGACATTTGCAGTGACCGGAGGTCACTCGGCGGAAGAAAACAAAGAGCGCTGGGCGACCACGGAGCGGCCCCGCAGAGAGGGGAGAGCACAAGCGGGGCATTGAGGACCCGCGTTTTGCCTCACACCATATTCCTTCTACTTTCTATAAAACATTCTTAAAATCATTCGCAACACTTTTTTTTTCTTTTTTTTTTTCTTTTTTCTTTTTCTCTTTTCTCCTTTCTCTTCTCTTCTCTTCTCTTCTCTTCTCTTCTCTTCTCTTCTCTTCTCTTCTCTTCTCTTCTCTTCTCTTCTCTTCTCTTCTCTTCTCTTCTCTTCTCTTCTCTTCCCTTCCCTTCCCTTCCCTTCCCTTCCCTTCCCTTCCCTTCCCTTCCCTTCCCTTCCCTTCCCTTCCCTTCCCTTCCCTTCCCTTCCCTTCCCTTCCCTTCCCTTCCCTTCCCTTCCCTTCCCTTCCCTTCCCTTCCCTTCCCTTCCCTTCCCTTCCCTTCCCTTCCCTTCCCTTCCCTTCCCTTCCCTTCCCTTCCCTTCCCTTCCCTTCCCTTCCCTTCCCTTCCCTTCCCTTCCCTTCCCTTCCCTTCCCTTCCCTTCCCTTCCCTTCCCTTCCCTTCCCTTCCCTTCCCTTCCCTTCCCTTCCCTTCCCTTCCCTTCCCTTCCCTTCCCTTCCCTTCCCTTCCCTTCCCTTCCCTTCCCTTCCCTTCCCTTTCCCCTTCCCTTTCCTTTCCATGCTGCACGTGTCCAGCGAACAGAGCAGAGTTGGGAATGGGTCTGGAGCACAAATCTGATGAGGAGCAGCTGTGGGAGCTCAGCCTAGAGAAAAGGAGGTTCAGGAGGGACCTTCTGGCCCTCCAAAATTCCCTGCCAGGAGGGTGCAGCCAGGTGGAGGTAAGGCTCTTCCCCCAAATAACAAATAGGACCAGAGGAAATGGCCTCAATTTGTGCCAAGCCCCGGCACAGGCTGCCAAGGAAGGGGTGGAATCACCATCCCTGGAGGGTTCAAAAGACATGTGGCACTTGGGGACAGGGTTTAGTGGTGGCTTGGGCAGTGCTGGGTTGCGGGTTGGACTTGGTGGCCTTAAAGGTCTTCTCCAACCCAAGTGGTTCTGTGACACTCAGGTTTGGAGGAAGATGTTCAGCATGGGCTGAATTTGTTCAATTCTCCACTTGCCACATTCTCCTCCTCGTCCTTAATGCAATCTGCACAAGGACCCTGGTGAGCTCAAAGACTTGTGCTTACAGGATCAGAGATTAAATGAGGTTGGAAAGGACCTCAGGAGGTCACCAAGCCAAATCTTCTACCAAGAGCTGGAATCAGGAATAACCAGGCACTTGTTGTTAGGCTTCCCCTCTCAGTTGGCAAGAACCAGTTTAAAAATGGTTAAAGAGTATTTTTGAGTATGAAAAATGTGTTTGCAGCATCCCTTGAATCAGAATATTGTTTGTTATTGCAGTCCCTGTCCACATGTCACCTTCCCTTGCTTCCTCTTCTTTCTTCCTGTGCCACTCTTAACCTTGGAAAGGGCTCTTCTTTGCACCTGCTCAGCATAAGGAGAGGGGGGAGGGAAGTTTTGGTAGGTTTTACTATTGGTTTTTTTTGGAAAGGTTGTTGGTGGTTGTTTTTTCAAACTTAAATGGAAAATTTCAATACTTAAGCTTTCCATCCTGGTAATGGTGCTTTTGCCAGAAAACAAAAGAAAGGGGAGGGAAGCCTGAAGGAGCAGTTAAATTTAGCTTTCCAACTCCATTGCATAAAGAAACCCTGACAGCTTTTACCAGGATTTGCACTTGCAGAAAGACATTTTGTTACAGATTTGCAGGGTCTCTTTTTACTTTAGACACAGACAAATAGAAGCAAAGTCTTTGCTACAACACAGTTTGTGTTTATCTTTTCCATTCCCCGTCTGAGGACAAGGAGCCACAGTCAGAGCTGCTCCTTAGCTCTGGATTCAGGTCCAGCCTCCTCTTTGCTGAGCCCAAGGAAGAGCACAGGCTGCCAGGAAGGAAGAATACCCATGACAGCAGAGACCAAGCAGAGATCAGGGCTTCCAGAACCCAGAACCTCACTCCTGGTTCTTGGGCACCCATAATGAAAGAAGAAGCAGCACCCTTGGATAGGTCAGCGTTTCATCTGCAGCAGCCACACGTGGCCTGACCCAAAGCCCTTTGAGGCAAATGAGGACGAGAGCCTTGCTCCCAGAACAACCTGGATGGGGTGCAGTCAGGAGGAAAGGGCAAGAAGACTTGTGCAACCATCTGCCAGGCATTTCTCTGGGAGAAAATAAACACCAAGTGCCCCTTATTCCCTCCCCTGTCCCCATCCCCTCCTTCAGGGGGATGAGCCCCAAAGGAAAAATCTGACTAGTTTTGTATTCTGGATGGAGACTGGGCCCAGGGTCAAGGCTGCCAGCCCTGTGCTGGGGACACAGCACGTGAGCAGGTTCAATTAAAATGTTTCACAGCAGTGGGAGCAGTGGGGATCATGGGCACGAGGAGCTGGCTGACCTATTGCAGACAAATTGGTCTTATAAATAAAATGAATGTGTGCGGGAAAAACAGAGAGCCTGTCACCCAAGCAAGTCATGCTGGGGCACTGGGAAATATTTTATTGGGATGTAAAGCCTTAAATGCCATTCTCCATGCATGGATGGGGGCTGTGTGGCTTTTCATCAGCCAGCCCTGCTGCCTGCTCCTGCATTTTGATTCATGGCTGAGCAGGAACCTTCAATTCCCTTTGGTGGCTTCAGAGAGCGTGACTGACACCCCGCAGGACAGAGGCTGACTTCAGCTCCCTGGTGCCCACAAAGGGCAGAGCTCAGGGCCGTGGGGACATCACTGAGAGGAGTCCTGTCCTTGCCAGGCCAGGCTGCAGGAGCCCTGCTAGTCCCCATCACACCATTTCCCCTCCACTGACGCCGATGGTGTGGGGGCAGAGGGAACAATCCCTTCCCAGTCATGTTTTTTTCCCAGCTCCATCCTCATATCCTTCCCTCCTTGGCCAGAATTAGGAAAAAAAAAAACCAAAACAACCAAAACCAGCCCCAAGCTAAACAACAAACTGAATTCCCATCTTTTCCCATTGAGTTTATTCACCCTGCAAAGGGCTCAGCCCCTTTCACCCTTTCTGAGGATAAGGGGACCTGGGATGTTCAGCAGGGTCAGACCCAACCTCCTGAAAGCCCAAAATAGACCAGGTGGGTGTAAAATAAGCTCTCCAACCCCAGCAGACATTTAATGGCACTTGTACCAATGCTAATTACATCTTAACATTTTCCCTCTGTATTTTGGTGTTTATTTTGGAAAAGCTCCTCCCTGGACTCATTTTCTTCCTCAGCTTTAAAACAATAACAACACCACGCTTGCTTTTCCCTTGGCTGTTTCCCTCATTATTTTAGCTCTGCCATTCTGCTCCTGTGCAGTCAGCAGAGGAGTTCAATCAGCCTGATGAGTAAAAGTGCATAATTTTATGGCTGCATATCAACTGACTGTTATTAAACTAATCAATCAGCTTCAGTGCAGCTACCAGTACAGCACGGGAGAGGACAAGGCAGAGGAAATGCTATGCTATTATTTTTCCAAAAGGGGAAAAAAAATACAATCTGGCCAACCAAATTCTTCAGCTTGTCCTTCTCTGCAGGGGGAAATGACTCAGTGAGTTATGGAAGAGGTGACCTGCAGCAAGGTAGTGAGGAGGAGTTTGCTCTGTCCTGCTCACCCACAGTGCTCAGCCAAAATGCCCAGCAACTGCCATGCTCCAGAGACCAGCAAAGTCATCACTGCTCTCCCATCCCACCTTGCAGTGTCCCCCTGCAGCTGCCTCTGACCTCCTCCAGCAAAGCCTTTAGGCTCATTTTCAATTAATCCTGTTGGAGGCAGTAAGGTCATCATCACCTGTGCCCATTTTTCCAACCATAGGGTCAGCAGTCATGGAAGTTAGGGAGATGATTTCCAGTGGTCTTACCCCTGTAGTCCTCTCCCTGATGACCCCAAATGGGGTGGCACATGGGAGGAAAATATGCCTGAACCTCCTTTTGCAGAAATAGTTACACTCCTTCACATATTCACTGCCAGGAAATGCAGAACTGACCTCCCCATCCCATTTGGGACATGGCACCCAGGCCAAGGGCTGCTCCTGAAAGCAGCCTGACTGTCCTCCAGCCTGTCCTCCTCCTGAGGACACCAGGGGACAGTCTGTTCTCCATGTCCCCGAAGGGCAGGACAAGCAAGGGACATGTTGCAAGCAAGGGAAATCTGGAATAAGGCAAAGCTTTCTGCTGGACACCTTTCTGCTCCCCAGGAGGTTGGGGAGGTCTCTTGGAGCAAGCACCAGTTGTTGCTTTTTTTACAGAAACCCCTGTTAAGGCTGGACCTCATGAGTTCTGCTTGAAGCCACAGGTGGGCATGGTGGCCTTGGGGGTCCCCTGCAGCTCTGAGTCCATGGGAAAAAACAACCCAGCTCTCCTTGACTTCCAAGAGAGGGAGAAGAGGTAACAGGGCTTTGAACCTCAGCAGAAGTCAGTGGGATCTTAATAAACATGAGGAGAGGGAGGGAGGAAGGGAGGAAGGGAGGAAGGGAGGAAGGGAGGAAGGGAGGAAGGGAGGAAGGGAGGAAGGGAGGAAGGGAGGAAGGGAGGAAGGGAGGAAGGAAGGAAGGAAGGAAGGAAGGAAGGAAGGAAGGAAGGAAGGAAGGAAGGAAGGAAGGAAGGAAGGAAGGAAGGAAGGAAGGAAGGAAGGAAGGAAGGAAGGAAGGAAGGAAGGAAGGAAGGAAGGAAGGAAGGAAGGAAGGAAGGAAGGAAGGAAGGAAGGAAGGAAGGAAGGAAGGAAGGAAGGAAGGACAAAGACAAGCAGATCACTTGCCAGTTTGTGCCCTTCCCACCATAGCTGGCACACTGTGCTTCCCTCTCTCAGCCATGCTCCCTCCTTATCCTACAGATAAAGAGTCAAATGGTGCAGAACAGAGCAGGCAAAGCTCTCTGTGCTGTATCCTCCAAATACTTTTAGCCTGGACATGCATCCTTAGACCCAGAGAGGAAAGGAAAGCTGCTCTCAGCCAGCTTGAGAATCCTTCCCCACTTAACTGCATTCACTAAATACAGATTGAATTGCACTGGCTCCTGCTTGGGCTGTTATTTACCCCTGGTTTTACTGTCACATCCACAGGTGCTGAGTGCTCTGTGCTGGCCACTCTGGGGCATACAAATAACTGCTCTGGAGCTTGACACAGCAGGTGACCGGGAGTAACTGGCTGTGGACTGGACCCAGAGGCTTTTCCCGGGCAGGGCAAGCAGCCCTGAAAGCCCCCACACCATCCTGCTGGCCAGGGCTCACAGCTGATGTCCCCCCCGGCCGCTTCCCCCGGCTGCTGCCAAGCCGCTCGCAGAGCTCTCCTCCAAATGAATTTTCTGGAAAACAAATTAAAGCAGGGCTTACATCACACAGCAGACAGCCCAAGCTGCGCCGGGCTGCACCGGCAAACCCTGCCTGGATTTTGGGTTGTGCTGGCAAACCCAGCCTGGATTTTGGGCTCTGCTGGCAAATCCCGCCTGGATTTTGGGCAGTGCTGGCAAACCCTGCCTGGGTTTGGGGCTGCACTGGCAAACCTTGCCTGGGTTTGGGGCTGCACTGGCAAACCTTGCCTGGGTTTGGGGCTGCACTGGCAAACCCTGCCTGGGTTTGGGGCTGCACTGGCAAACCCTGCCTGGATTTTGGGTTGTGCTGGCAAATCCTGCCTGGATTTGAGGTTGTGCCAGCAAACCCAGCCTGGATTTGGGGCTGTGCCAGCAAACCCTGCCTGGATTTGGGCAGTCTAGGCAAACCCTGCCTGGGTTAGGGCAGTGCCATCAAACCCTGCCTGGATTTGGGCTGTGCCAGCAAGCCCTGCCTGGATTTTGGGGCTGTGCTGGCAAACCCAGCCTGGATTTTGGGTTGTGCTGGCAAATCCTGCCTGGATTTGGGGCAGTGCCAGAAAACCCTGCCTGGATTTGGGGCAGTGCCAGAAAACCCTGCCTGGATTTTGGGCTGTGTCGCTTTGCTCGCAGCTGCCCCTGGAACCCGCAGCTCCTGGGCTGAACAATGAACTGATCACAGCACCTCAATATCTCCCTGTGCTCCCAGAAACCTCTGCTTGCTTTCGTTTTTTGGGCTTATTTTTCCCCCTGTGCAAAACCACAGACAAACAAAACTGGGGGGAAGCGAAGGAGACTCCAGTGGGTGTTGCAGCACAGGCGAGGTCTCAGGAGTCAGGAAATTCCAGTCCCAGCAGCCTGCTGGTCGGAGTACATGGAGGCCAGGGGTGAGCAGGAGGGGAAGGGATATTCTGCCTGCTGGGAGATCATCCTGAGCCAGGCTGGGTTTTGCTGGTGATCTGGGCTCCCTCCCCTGCACTGCCACAACCTCCTCACGCAGCCCTGGGCACACCACTGCCAGTTCTTCTGGCAGGAATCCTCAGCCTCCAACAGGTGTGCCCATCCATCAGGAGCTTCCCTGGAAAACCCAGTGTGCCCCCAGCCCTTCCTCCACTGGATACTGGTAAATAAAGCAAGCAGGGATGGGTTCCCAGTGCCAGAGGCACAGCACAGCTGTGGGAGGGCACGGCAGCAGCTGGAGCAGCACCAGGATGGGAATGGGAATGAGGTCTCTGCTCTTTGCCCAGTGCAGAGGGACTGTGCCAGCCCACATCTTGGCTTGTGCAAAACCTCCAGCCATCCCTTCTCCCCTCAAAAAAAAATCTTTATTCAGGTGAGCTCATCGGTGCTGCCATGGAAAACAAGCGCTGCTGCAAATGAGTAGTCATGAATAATCATGCTGGCTATTTTGAAAAGCTTTTTATGCTTTCCGTAAGAGATCCAAAGAAGATATGCTTTTGAATGGAAGAACAGGTCTTTTGAAATGTTTGGTTCAGTCTGCAATCAGCAGATGATCCTCAGCATCTCACCCAAGGGACAGTGGGTTCCTGCCATGCCATGCAGAGTCGGGCAGGGAAGGAGGGAGGATGGGGCAGCAGGGGCAGCACCAACTTCTGAGCATCCTCTCCTCTGCCAGGGGCTGCAGGACCTTGGGCTGAACCTGCCCTGCCTCAGCTCTCCGACTGCAGAGTGGGGAACAGGGACACCTGCACAGGCAGTAGGGGCTGTACAACCATTGAAAGATGATTAAATTCTATCCTAGACAGGCTGAGAGAGCTGGGGTTGTTCAACCTGGAGAAGAGAAGGCTCCTGGGAGGACTTAGAGCCCCTTCCAGCACTTAAGGGGGCTTCAAGAGAGCTGGAGAGGGACTTTGGTGAGGGGGAATAACCTTAAGCTTGGGGAAGGTAGATTGAGGTTGGATATTAAGAAGAAATTCTTTGCTAAGAGAGCAATGAGGTGCTGACACAGGGTGCCCAGAGAAGCTGTGGCTGCCCTGAATCCCTGGAAGTGTCCAAGGCCAGGTTGGATGGGGCTTGGAGCAACCTGGGATAGTGGAAGGTGTCCCTACCCATGGAAGAGGGGGTTGAAATTAGATGGTCTTTAAGGTCTCTTCCAACCCAAACCATTCTATGATTCCATAATTGCATCCTCTACAGAGGCAGCTCTCAGTGGCTGAAACTGAGGAGTGCAAACAGCTTTTGCATAAGAAAACCCTAAAGCCCAGCTTTTGCTTCAGCTTTTGCTTATGCATTAACAAGGCTGCAGTGAGAGGTTTCTTGTCACCTGTTTCCACTCCAGTTGGGTACATAAAACCTATTATCTACACAGATAATTTAATTCCTTTCCCCCACCCACTTCATTCTCTCACTGCCCAGTAGACCCCAACCAGGAATTAAGAGTACAAATGCAAAATCTCCACTTGTTCTTTAATGTAAGCACTTAGTCCATCTCTCCAGCCTGCCCTACCCAACCCAGGAAAGCCCAAAAAAAGGAAGAAAAATTAAAGTGAAAAAAATGCTTGCCTTGCTGTAATTAAGCCTGTAGACGAATATTTCTTTTGCTATCTATTTATTAGTATTTTGCTAGACCAGTGAAAGGGTTATCAAAACAGTTACTGGGCCATGGGAAACCTCTTTTTCTTTTTTTGCTGAGAATCAGAGATTTTTGGTGAGCCGCCTCTGGTAGCTTTATGCACTTCTTTTCTGAGGAATATTTTCATATTCTCAATTTCAGTGCTTGATGACTGTTGTGTTGGGCCACATGGTGCACATCTGGTGTAGGCAGAGCAGAGACATGCAGGGCATGTTCTCAGTGTGATCCTCTTTCATTACACCTCCCCTCGAACCCAAACATCTGCACTCGTACCCAGTGATTTGAGCCAAACAAGCCACCTTCAGAAAACAAAACCAGATCCAACTGATGGTAGCAAAAAGGAGTAAAAGCATGGCAGGGGAAGTGAAAGCTGAGAGAAAAGTGGGAGGAAGAAAAATGCAAGGAGCAAATAGCTGGAGAATGATCCGATAACCACCACAGAGCAGCAGCCTCTTACTTGCAAAAGAAAAACCCAAACAGAAAGCAGGTAAAATTTTCAGAGAAGAAGAAAACAAGATTGGTGGCAAGTAGCCATGGGCACAGCCTGGTTGTGCAGGCAGGTGCTTCTGGCTGAAGTGGGAACCACACAAAATTCATTTTGGTGTGGCCACAGGAAAAGGCAAATGTTTTGGAGCAAGTGATGGGGGTCACACCTTAGGGGATGTGTGTAGGGGGGATACATCCTGGAAATCAGTGACTCAGAACCAACTGGAATGGTCCTGGTAGACAATTGCTGGTGTTTGAACTCCCAGCAATGCCTTAGCCAAGAAGGTTGGAGTAATCCTTGGCTGCGCAGACGGCAAATATGAAGTGGGAGTGCTGAACTGATATTATCTCTGTAAACAGCATTAGTGAGACCATTTCTGAAAAGTTATGTCTAGTTCTGATGTTCACATGTCCAAAAAAAGATCTTAAGGAAACAGCAAAGATTCCTGCCAGAGTGATTTTAGGCATTGGAAGCCTACTTTGGAGAGAGAAAAACATATCCAAGGGAAAAATGAAGTGGCTTTACTGCAGGTTATCAACATCTGCGCAGGTATAAACCCTGGAAATGGCATCAAGGAAAGTTCTAATGATATGGAGTCTGGGAAATGCAGATTAAATCCAAGAGAAAGATCTGAACCAGCTGTGCAGAGTTCAGGTTTCCCCCACGAGGTCCAGATGACCTCCTAGCATCCAACACAGCTAAAGGTTGGCAGCGGTTTCATGCCAACTGCTCGCTCATCAAGGTGGCCTTGGGCTCAGTAATTGGCTGACCCCAGCTTTGGAGGAGTAGAATGGCTGGGTTTTGGTGTAAAAGCTGGAGGTTATGCCACTATGGACCCAGAGATGTGGGTGGACTTCCTGTTGTTGCTACAGGTCATGGTTTTGGGGAGATTTGGGGGACTGTGTGAATCACAGCACACAAAGTCACTTTGTGTGTTGAACAGAAGGCTGGCACAGGGAGATTTTTCTTAGATTACTCAGCCAAAAAGGTAGCAACAAAGGTAATGGAGCACAAGGGCCCTTCTTTTGCTAACTGCTAAAAACCATGGAGGAAAGCAGATGGATCAAAAGTTGTTGACGTTGATGGGGATCTTTCCAAGCTCCTTCAGTGGGTTTTTGGCTGAGGCACGTATGCTCTTGGATATCAGTAGGCTGATCTCCACAGCAAATGAAATGGCCCCTGGATGTCACTGCTGTGCTACAGTAGAGCAGCAGAAGAGCCTCATTCTATGGGATGCAAAGAAGATGGAGTTAAGGCCCAGAGACAAGGCCTGGATAACTGGAAGTGTTGGCTCAGGCCCTTGGTCTGCCTCCAGCACAGATTGCAAATGACTGCGAGTTATCATCTGACAGATGCTCTGTCGTGGCTCCAGTCCATTTCCTACTGCACGAGGCTATACATCACAGCCCGCTGCCGCCAGGCCTGCGTGGTCAAACCAGCAAACTGCTGCTTTCCCTCCAGCTTCTCCTCTTTACCTCTTCAAACCCCTCCCTTCTGCAGCGGGAAAAAAGAGCCCAAACCAACCAAAAACACAACAAAACTCAATCTGCTCTCCACCACAAATTTAATTGGTTTCAACACAAAGTCTGAGCCACGTGCTCTCATAGAAGACGTAGGAAACCAATTCATTGATGCCTCCTTCAGTTTGCAAGTTCCAGTGTAAGAGATGCTGCAGCTCTTAGCAGGTTGGTGACAATGAAACCTAATGATGACATTTAAATGTGTTATTTCTACCACCAGTCTACCTGGGGTTTAATTTGATGGCATCTAAATTTTATCAACACTTAGCCTAGGGCTCGGTTTGATGGAAGGCCTTCAGATGAGTTGCTTGTTCCTGGGAAGGCACAGGACTGGTTTGTTTGGGGTGGAGGAGAGAGAAGAACCCAAATTCCTCCCATTACCCCCACAATAATTCTCATGAGGGAAGTATGTGTAAGTCAGCACAAGAACTTGTGGGAAGTGCAGACTGTTGGGGTGGAATACAATAGTTTGAATTTAGTCTGAGTAAGAAAGACTGGGAAGAGTGGGGCAATTGCATCACTCATCTTCCTGTTGGCTGCACTAAAAACCTTTCATTCAGCTCTGAGATTTCTGCTGAATTCTTGTCCACTGCACTAAAGTAAAACAGCCCTGCTTCAAAATTGACTTTGACTTTGCAAACAAGTCTGCAGGAATTCCTACTCAGCTGACCGCTGCCATTTATTTAAGCAGCTCAGTGCAGGATTAGGTAGCCCTGGAGCCTGGGATAGCCTTTTATCTTGAGAAGTGACTGTTGCAGGTAAGAAACAGAGGTGGAGCAGTGGGAGATGTGGGATTTCTCTCACCTGACTTCATGTATCCACAACGCAGACGTTTCCAGCAGAGCCGGTCACCCTGGGCTCCCTTTGCAGTCAGCAGAACAGGCACTTTTAGGGCATGATTCATCTGCCCTATTTTCAACATCTGTGCTGGGTTGGGATAAATTACAACCAGGACTACAGAGTCTGCACAGTCGAGGGACCAACTGTCCCCAAATATGCTGTGCTTGCAGATGTCCCCCTTGTGCTTCCCCTGTGGCTGCTCCCCAAACCCACTGTGGGGACACCTCTGGTCCCCCGAGAGCCCTGAGAGGACACAAGGTGCCTGCAGGCCTGCAGGGCTTCTCATTTTGCTTTATTAAAGCTGTAACACCTAAAATCTCTTGAGATTTGTCACCTAATATCAATTGTGAATTCCCCAAGGTGGTAAAGATTCAGCTCAGGATTGATAGAGGAGGATATTCAGCTTTTTGGGACCCTCTTTAGGTCAAGGAGAGGCTGTTGCTTAAGTGCCTTGGCATTTCATTCTGTGTTGAGACCCCAGGAAAAGTTTAGGAATATGTAGGACACTTTCAGGTTGATTTTTCACTCATTTGGCAGAAATAAAGATGCATTACTTTTTAGGAGAATCCATACATGGTTATTTGGCTCTAAACAGGCCACGGAACTAGACTCATCCACAGAAAATTCTTTGGGAATTAATAATTTACAATTCCATATCAGCCTGCTCTCTGGGTTTTGCTCAGTGGGTACCATGGTTTTTTCAGGCTCAAGTACCTATTCCTAAGGAATCTCAAGAGTGCCTTGGCTCATCTGGGATGGGTTTTCAGTGCTCTCCTCATGTTTATTCTCTGGGCTGGTTGGAGATGTCCTTCAACCAGACCAGAGAATGGTCTGGACTGGACTAGATGGCCTTTAAAGGTGCCTTCCAACCCAAAACATTCTATGGTTCTGTGACCTTCCTGCCCTGGTTCTGTGACCTTTCCAGCCACATGGAATCTCAAACAGAGAAACCACACATACCCACACACTGCTTCTGAGCCTTTCTGCCCCAAATGTGGACTGTGCCCCTTAACTCTGGCTGGAACTGCTGCTGTGTGGTCTGACCTACACCAGGGCTCCTTCATCCACTCCTTTTTCCAGCCCTCTCCTGGGGATACTTCCACAACCCAGGCCTTGTGCTCCAGCAGAGTGTTCCTGGGTCCTTCCAGCACCCCTCCTTGCACAGCTCAGGCGTTTCTGAGCCCCCCACCATTCATCCCACCCCTGAGCTGTGCCTGTCCATCCATCTGCTGTTCCCGTGTGGGGATGCACACTGGAGCAGAGGCAGGACAGGAGCTTTCTGAAGGGCCAGCACTCCCTCTGAGGCAGAACTGTAATTACACTGCAGTTATATTGCAGTTGCTATGCAAACAGCCGCTCGTTTTGCTTTTCAATGTGTAATTATCACTAAATCATCGGGGTGGAGGGAGGTTTAACTACCTAAGTCGTTTACTTTCCTCTCCCCTTGGGCTCCCAAGGCATCAGCTGGCAGGGCTGACCACCTGGAGGAGGCTTGGCAGGCTGCAGCAGTGCCCCAGGTCTGTGGGTACCCAGGTGCTCAAGGAGATAATCCCAGTCAGATCCTGATGGTTGCATCAACCAGAGCTACCACCACTCAAAATTCAAATTGCTCTTGTTCAAACCCAGCCTGTTTTCTAACAGTCCTCAAAATTCAAACTGCTCTTGTTCAAACCAAGCCTGTTTTCTAACAGTCCTCAAAATTCAAACTGCTCTTGTTCAAACCCAGCCTGTTTTTTTTTTTTACCAGTGCTCAAAATTCAAATTGCTCCTGTTCAAACCCAGCCTGTTTTCTCCCCTTACAAAGGCAGGTGCAGGTTTCAGCCCTGCTAAGGAAGCACAGAGGCAGAATTTCATCTTGAGAAGAGGCTGAGCAGGGGGTGGTGACCCACACAAGTGTAGGATGGCCCATGGAAGGTTGGATCAGCTGCATTAGCTGTAGGAAAATGCTTCCCAAGAGGAGCCAGGGTCATCCATCACCATCCTTGCTCCCATCTGGGCTCTCCATGGGGATTGGGCCTTCAAACCCCCACACGCCTCCACCGTGCACTTTAACAGCAATGTCCCCAACCCTGGGGCAAGACAGAGGAGATAAATAATTAATTTCGTGGTGGCCAACGACAAAGATCCCCTTAACCCAGGCCTCTTAGCCTGAATCTCCTCAGTCTTCATGTTTGTCAGTGTATAAACCACACCCAGGGACCTTGGAGCATCCTCAGCAGCATTCCTCTGCTCCTCAGGCCTGAGGAGCCATCACCTCGTGTCCCCTCTCGTGTCCCCTCTCCTTCAGTGGTGGCTGCCACAGCAATTATTCCTGTGGCACACACACACATGTTGAGCTGGCATCGAACCACGGGCTGAGAGCTGCAGCAGCTCCAGAGCCATTAACAACCTCTGGAATTGTGCAGCCTCCCTGCTGGCTGCCTTTTACGATCCCTTTAAATTGTCAGCTAACAAGATGGTGGGGACGTGGGTTTAATGATCATTAGCAAGACCCAATTAGCAGGGAAGCATAATGAATCCTCAAATGCAGGCTTGCTAATTTAAATACTGATAATTCATGGCACCAGTTGAGTGCTTAAACAAAGATTTCAGAGGTCTTTCTGCCTGTCAATAGTGTGGGCACAAGCCTGATGGATCTCCATGAATGACAATGGATTGGAGGCTTTGGTGTGTTTGTGAGAAATTTAACACAATTTGTCTGCAGCAGCAAATGCTTCAATAAAGCTCCAGCTAAGAAACAGTCAAACTTCCACAACCATTTATCAGATTATCACACAAGAGGAAGGAGTGAAAAGCAGCAGGGAGAGAGAGAGAGAGAGAGAAAGGGATCTGAGCGCAGCTGCAAAATTTATTATCTTATTGTACCCTGAAACTGTATTTCTTCTTCCTATTGTGCCTGTGACTGGGTCATTTTACCAGCTAATTCCTGCATCTCAGAAGCACTCAGTATCACAAGGCAATGGGCCTTGGAGTCCAGGCTGTCAGCTGAACTCTGGAAGTTAATGGGCCAGGCAGCTTGCGTTGGCGGGAAGCATTCCAGGAGAAAACATCTTGATAAAAGAAAAAAACATCCAAAGAGTGACAAATGGCCCTGTGAGGCCAGAGAGGGAGCAAAAGCAAGACAGTGGAAAGAAAATAGTGCTGGGAGGAAAACAGAGGCTCATAAAAATATACATTTGTGTATACATGTATGTGTCTGACAGAAAGAACTCAATAAAAACAGGCAGCAGGGATGCAGGAGCAGCTGTGGTTTCAGGCAGATTTGTCACAGACTGGGACTGGGCAGTTTGAAACTTGCAGGAGGAAAAGGAGAGGAGAAGAAGTTGATTTGATGAAATAATTATGAGCAGGACAATGTGATGGAGAAAGGAAGAGAAGGTTTCACAGCTGTCAGGCAATTGAAAAGGATGATCAGTTCTTGCAAAGGATGGAGGGTTTAGCTCCCTTTTTTCATCTCCTCACATCTCTCTCATGGCCTGAGTGGTGAGAGGGGCTTTGCCCTCTCCAGGGTGGGGAGGACAGCAGCTGGATCAGCCACTCCTGCTGCAGACCACGGGCTGGTTTGGGTAAGCTGCAGCTCAAGCTCAGCCCCATCTGCCTTCCAGCCCTGCCTGGTGCTCCCTTGCTCTCAAGCTGCCCTCCTTGCTGATGCTGTAAAGACAGTGAGGACTCCCCACATTCCCCCTGGAGAGCACAGGAGGGTGAGGATGCAGCTCTTGATGGGTGAGATGGCAGCACTTGGGATGAAATGTCCCCTGACCATGGGAGACCATCCCCACTTGGCTCACAGAGCCCCACCAGGGCCAGTGCTGGGATCTTCATTTCCCTTCTCATATCTGCCCCTCAAGGAAAGCCAGGAACGTCCTTCAGTGCTCACACACAGTGAATTATTGGCCAAAGAGGCAAGATCCAGAGATTCCTCAGCACCAGTTAAGTGCTTCTTTGTTCATACTCAGTCCTGAGAGGCTGGGTGGGCACAGCAAGACACAGGACAGAGGATTGTCCCTGTCAGCTGCAGGCTGAGCAGGCTGACCCTGACATGGAGGAATAATTCAGTCCTTAACATAAGCAGACAGTGGTGTTGAAAAGCTCCAGAGCATTCAGGACAGGGGGCTGACAAGCCTGGCCTGGGACTTGCAGAAGATATGTGCCATTCTGGCCTGGAGGAGGCCAGCTGGGACATCCTGGGATGCCTCAAATGGCACCAGACAGCCAGGGATGGGTTGTGACCCTCTCTCAGTACAAGCATTTATATCACAAACATGCAGATAAGTGGTTGGTGAACCACCTCACATTTCCTGACCATCAGAACACTCCACAGGGAGGATGAAAATTTACTTCCCTCAGCAGCATTGGTGGTCTTGAGCAGACAAAATTCAAGGGCCAGTCTTCAGTGTGAGATATTCAATTAGTAATTGTGACTCCTTCTTAGTTTCATCTGTGCTTGCATGCCCAAAAAGTCACATTTAGAGCCCTTCAGCTGAAAATGGAAACCTGTGATTCTCACACCCTCATAGACTTGTGACTGGAATTTTGCAAAAACATAAAGGAAAAAAATGAGACCTTCATGAAAGTCAAAAGTGAAATTCCCAGGGGCCTGTTTTGGACTTCCAGCATGGCAGCATGAGACTCCAGACAAAATAATGAGAAATAGAATTGTTGCTTTGCAGCATCTTACCCCGGCTTGACCCAGAGCAGAGCTCAAAAACCTCTTCCTCTACGAGTCTTGGAGGTCAAGAAATTTCCTAATTTTCTCCTTCCAGAGAAGGTCATTCTTGCAGTTTTCCTGACTTTCTTAGAATCCCAGTATCATTAAGGTTGGAAAATACCTCTGAGATCATTGAGTCCAACTGTGCTGGCACTTTGTTGGTGCTGTTGGCAGATCAAGGGTTCTCTGGGCTGGATTTATTTTGTGCAGCAGCACAAGACTGTAAAGAGTGTTTTCAGACTTTGGAAGGATTGGCTGAGCTGTTCCCAGAAGCCAAGGTCTCTCATTTTCTCTAGAGACATGTGTATTCTTGCCCGTTTGGAAAGCTTTTATTTGGTCAGAGGAGCAGTAAATAAGGTTTTACTGACAACACCAGAACTGTGAGCAATGATGGATTGTCACCACAGGAGCGTAACTTCTCAGTGAAATAAGCTCATATTTAGTGAAGAAATGCTCCTAAGGGTGACCATCCACAGCTGATCCCGAGCCAGGGGTTATCTCTTTGAAAAGGTTGGTTAAATGACAGAGCTGAACAGAATATTAATTGTCAATATTATTGTACCTCATTTTAAAAACAATTGGAAATCTAATTAAAATTAAGCCCTCTGCTTTTGAGTACTTGTTCAGTCTTGTTGGTCTGGAAGCAAAAAGCTGACACTGAAATTTCTTATCCTGGCATGTGATTTATTGATAACGGTGCTCAAATATGGAAACTGGGACTTTGATCTTTTCATGAGAAATAGTTTTCCATCTGTAATACAGGGGCTTTTCTATCAGCTACTTTATAACTATGTAATAGCTGCAAAATATGAAATGAATCTAAATAACTATTAAGGAGGTGGGATTTTCCTCTAATCAATTACCTTTTGAAAGCTCTCATCCTCCAGCAGCTCCCTTAGCACAGGTCCACAAATGGGATTGCTCATGCAACCAAAAAAAAAAAAAAAGAAAAAAAGAACACACAAGTTGTTTTTTTTTTCTCCACAAGCCTTGATGCC
This sequence comes from Passer domesticus, assembly GCF_036417665.1. Lineage (NCBI taxonomy): Eukaryota > Metazoa > Chordata > Aves > Passeriformes > Passeridae > Passer > Passer domesticus. Next base: position 3,485,124 of record NC_087474.1, read on the forward strand.
ATGATGGATCTTCCTTTTCAATTAATTTGAAAAAAACAAACTCATCATTTCTGCATATGGAGTTGGCATCACCAGGACTAAGGACATTCCATTATTTTTCCCCTCTTGTGAGCTATGTTAATAATATCAAGACAAATCTGCTCTTAGGGAAAATTGCCTGGTGCAAGTGAAAGCAAAGCCTTTGATCCATGAACCTTCTGCCCCACAAAAAGAGCTCCCCAAGCCTGCTTAGTCTACTGAAATGGGAGCTGGGATGGGATGCAGCTGCTGTCTGCACATTTATCTCAGGGGTAAACATGAAAAATCAGGCAGAGCAAAACTGAGGGCAAAAGAGCTGAAAGTGAGTCCATGAGACTGAGCGGTTCCAGGAATGTTTCTGACTCCCAGAGCAGAGCTGTCCTGGGACAGCCTCTGGGGAAAAGAGAAGGGGCAAAAAACCCCTCTGCTGATTTAACACAGAGGCTCTGAGTGGGGAGCAGGAGGGAGGAGTCCTTGGAAACACTTTATCTGCCAGTTCCTGCCTTCTCCTCTCCCATCCTGACTGTTCTGAGCAGTGACCTTGGCCCCTGGATAATGGAAGAGGGAGGAAATTCAGAGGAATTGAAGAGAACAAACAACGGAGGTTAAAAAGCACAGCACAAGTAATTGAGAGCCTCTGGGGAGGGGTTTCTGCACCGTGCTGGGGGCTGCAGGATGGATGGATGGATGGATGGATGGATGGATGATGGATGGATGATGGATGGATGGATGGATGGATGGATGGATGGATGGATGGATGGATGATGGATGGATGGATCCATGGATGGATGGATGGATGGATGGTGCAGGGATGGATGATGGATGGATGGATGGATGGATGGATGGATGGATGGATAATGGGTGGATGATGGATGGATGGATGCAGGGATGGATGGATGGATGGATGGATGGATGGATGGATGGATGATGGATGGATGGATGGATGGATGGATGGATGGATGGATGGATGGATGGATGGATGGATGATGGATGGATGGATGGATTGGATGGATGGATGGATGGATGGATGGATGGATGGATGGATGGATGGATGATGGATGGATGGATGGATGGATGGATGGATGGATGGATGGATGGATGGATTGTATGGATGGATGGATGGATGGATGGATGGATGGATGGATGGATGGATGGATGGATGGATGGAGGAAGGGATGGATGGATGGATGGATGGATGGATGGATGGATGGATGGATAATGGGTGGATGATGGATGGATACAAGGATGGATGGATGGATGCAGGGATGGATGAGTGGATGCAGGGATGGATGGATGATGGATGGATGGATGGATGGATGGATGGATGGATGATGGATGGATGCAGGGATGGATGGATGATGGATGGATGGATGGATGGATGAGGCAGGCATGACTGTCACTCAGGTGCAACACCCCAAAATACCGTGACCAACCCCAGCACAGCCCTGTCCCACTGGCACCCACAGCTCCACATTTCCCCCTCCCAACAGCCTCTCCCCCCAGGTCCAGCACTTCTCCTCCATTTGGAGCGTGGTCCTGCAGCTCTCAGAGCTGGAGCCCCTCACATCAGCAGCATCTCTGTGCAAGATGAGCGTGCCTGTGAAAGAGATCAGAGATGCTCTTTGAAGAGTCGGCAGAATTTTTCATTACGGATTCCCAGCTGCGTTTTCCTGCTAACCTTGCATTCCTGAGGATGCAAAGTGAGACGGGGACATATGTATGGAGAACATCTTACCCCTCTCACAGGCTACTCCCACAGCCAGGAAAATATGTCCTGTGAGTTTCCTCCCTGAGGAAGGCCAAAAATCAAATCAGTTTTTCCCCTGGAATTTTCCAAACACTCTCTGGGCTGTTCCTCACTGTGTAGAAAGCTCACATTTCATCCCACAGCCCACAAAGGGTCCAGCATGGATATCTATCACAATAACACTGCCATCATCTTCCCCACTGCAGCTACCATTATTTAATTCTTATTTATAGCCCTCAGCTCAGAGAGGAGCAGCTTGTGTTAGCACACACACAGTGACAAAAAGTGACTGATGATAAGCAGCCCCTGGCAAACTCACCACTCCTGTACTTGGGGAGGGAACTGGCATATTTTTATTAATTTTTTAATTATTTATATGTAATTGCAGTGCCTGACAGAAGGTGCACAACAATGGGTAAGGGTGGGTTTTGAGTGTTTCTTGTTAAGTTTGTCTCAGCTCTGCTGTGGGGAGCACAGATGTGTGTTTGAGCTTGGTGAGGGATGGGGAGAAGGTGCAAGAACCCTGGAATATTCCAGTTCCACCTCCTGCTCTGCCCAAACCAGGACCCCTCCCAGGCCCACAGTCCTTGAGGGTGATGCTGAGGTAGGGAAGGTGAAGAAAGGCTGGATGCAGTGCCAGGAAGGTTTCCCTGCTCCCTCCTCAGGGACAGCCAGGACTGATCAGTGCCCATGACCATTTCCAGAGCACGTTCCTGATCCCAGTGGTGTCAGTCCTGTTACTGCCTCTCCAAATACAACCCATCGTTAATTATTGCTCATTAGCAATAGTATTATCAAGACTGCTATTGTATGAACGTATATAATTAATTTTTCACTTTCTTAATTAAATACTTAATTATATTAATGGTTTAAATCAGGCCATCAAAGCACTTAACAGCTTGTATAAAATGATACCAACAATGGAAGAGATCCTCATCCACACCAAGACCTGTCCATTTGCTTTGGGGTTAAAAATTAATAAAAAGTCTAAATAATTAATATAATTTAACATAAAATATTAAATATTAATAAAATAATTAAGAAATTATTTGGGTTAAAACCAGTGTGCTTAGATTCACCACAGCATCACCTCATCACTCTGTCTTGATGTGTGGAGCCATACAAAAAAAAAAAAAAAAAAAGGTGAGATAGACAAATGTATGGAGAGACAGATGTTGCAGGTGCACAGCTGGAGCCACTGCAGCATCCCCATGCTGTGTGCATCCCATGGGGAGCAGGTGTGCCCAGGCTGCTGCACAGACAGTGATCCTTCCACGAGGTTGTGGTGAATAAAGGAATTCACTCCATGCAAATAGCCTGGAACATGCACTTTTTGCCTCACACCTGGGTTAGGCAGAGGATCCAAAGCAACCAGCAGCCACCAGAGTGGTGAGTTCAAACCCTGCTGCTCCTGTGCAAATCCTCTCCCCACATTTGGGAGCTTGATTGTGCTGCTCACGCAGAGTGATGCGGGTGAGATGCCACCAGGGATCTGCAATATCCCTGCCAGCTCAGTGCAAGGGAGATGCATCTCCAGCATCCTGGAGTTTTGGTGGGAGATCAGGAGAGAGACTCCAGGGTACCACAGCAATAAGAGATCTCTTTGTTTGTATATGGGCCCCCCATGCATGATGCCAAATCTGGAGCTTAAACCTGAATTGAACCTACCGTAGCTAACGTGCAAAAGGGAAGGCACTCAGGCATTTTATCAGCATGGTTTGGGTTGGAATGGACCTTAAAGATCATTCTGTTCCACCCCCTGCCATGGGCAGGGACACCTTCCATTAGCCCAGGCTGCTCCAAGCCCTGTCCAGCCTGGCCTTGGGCACTTCCAGGGATGCAGGGGCAGCCACAGCTGCTCTGGGCATCCTGTGCCAGGGCCTCAGCAGGTCACTCTCTTCACATTGCATGGGAACTTGGTTTACTTAGAACAGAAGGAAATCATCCAGCTCCTGCTGAAAAGTGAGATCTGATTCCATGACCATCTTTGTAGCTCTTCAGCACTGGATTTCCCTGCTGCCAGCATAAATCTGGGGTCACACCATCTAAACCCTTGAGTGTTTGTGCTGTCTCCTGGCCCTCACCTTCCTGAGCTGCTCAGTGGTGGTTTCTGTCCTCACTGATTCCTGCAGCAATTTCTGCCCAGCGTTTTGCAGTGGAAGGGAATGACCTGCTTGCCACCCTGTGCTGACAGATTTCACTCTGCAGCCTGCACTGACCTCAGCTCCCACATCCAATAAAATGCCTCAGTCTCCCTTCCCCTGCAGCTCGTGCTGCCTCTGGGAGGTGGAAGCAGGTTTTGATCATGGAGTGAGTGCAAAACATTTACAGGTTTTGAAAATAATGTTCAGCTAATTTATGGGGGAGAAACTCCTGAAGGGCTGTTAAATGCAGGGACAGCACTTCTGGAGGTCCAAGAGCCACAAGTGAGCCCAAGGCCTATTGCTGAAGGCAATACCACTGCACGTTTTCCCTGCTCTCACACCCTGCTCTAAGCTCTTGATCCTCTGCTCATTTCCTTGACTCTTGAACCCTTGGTGGACACAGGACCAGAGATGGATGGGCCATGGACCAACGTGTGTGGATGTTCTTCACACTCTGCTGACTCCAGGTGTCCTTTTGTGAAATACCTCATCTTGCAGCAACACATCCAGTTCCTTTGAGGTCAATGTGACTTCAGGGTGCAAGAAGCAGCCTCAAGTCACCACTGACCTCCTCTTTCAGGTATCTGGGCTGCACAGACCACAGAGTGGAGGAGACTGGGAAATGCACCAAGACAGAAAGTGCCATTGTGTGTGGCTTGGTGTCAATTAACTCCAGGAACGCGCTGAATAAATTAAATTATGCTGCAATCTGAAACGAAACTGATTCTTAATTAAAAGATAAGTTATTTCTTAATCCTCAGATGATTTAAACAATAAAAAAATAGTTGTGGGAATTGCAGACACCCTTGTCAGTTGGCTGAGCAGTTTCAGTGCCGAGGCCCTGAGCCATTCAGGGTAACCTCAGAGCTGTCCTCTGAGCAGGCTTTGGGCAAGGTGAGCCCCAGAGATCTCCTTCAACCCAAATCAAGGGCATGGAGGGATAGGACAAGGGTAAGGACTTTAAACTGAAAGGGGGAAGATTTAGGTTGGATGTTAGGAATAAATTCTTCCCAGTGAGGGTGGGGAGGTCCTGGCACAGGTGCCCAGAGAAGCTGTGGCTGCCCCTGGATCCCTGGAAGTGTCCAAAGCCAGGTTGGACAGGGCTTGGAGCAGCCTGGGACAGTGGGAGGTGTCCCTGCCCATGGCAGGGAGTGGAATTAGATGATCTTTAAGGTCCCTTCCAACCCAACCCAAACCATGATTCTGTAACTCTCCTTTCCTGCTTGCATTGTGAACTCAGTTGTTGGATGCTGAAGAACCAGGATCTGGTTTGGAGACCTTGGTGATAAACAAGTGCAGCAATCCAGTGTGAAGTAGCATGGTGTGATGTGTCAATACAAACACAGAATATTTCCTTTTTTATTTCTAAGGTTCACTCTGGAGAACAGGGGGTGGATTCCTCTAATACCCAGAGTGGCCTCTTTGCACTGACATGTCCTTACTCCCAGGACCAGGAGTTTATGTTCCTGTTTATCACTGAGCATGAGGACTTGGAAATCTTCCTTTTATCAGCCCCCAATAAATTCTAGGAAATATGGAGAAAAGCCTCATTCCAGTCACTACAGACAAAAAAAAAGGTTCCTGCTTTGTCTGGTTGCTTACCAGGGGGTGTGCTACAGCACAAAGGTATAACTTATGGCTAAATAACACACTGCAAGGAACCATAAATCACCACAAAAAAGCCAAGAAGGAAAGTCTTATACAAGCACAATCTAGCCCGTGGGAGACAGTGGGGTTTGAGGCTGTGAGGAATGAAATCTCAGGCCTGATGGTTTCATACAATGATTTAGTCCCACTGTCACCTGAGCAACTCCCCCTTTATTTCAGTTGTGTGAGTGAAGAATAAGTCTGAATAGTCATTTTGCCCTGGCAGTCCCAATGCAGGCTGTCTTTTTGTTGACTCAAGCTCATAACTTTTCCCCCCATTATTAAAATTATTCTTTTCAGTCGTGGTCTTTTCTGAGATGTTCTGCTGCAGCACAATAAAGCACACATGTTAAAACATTCCCATGAAGCCAAAAGCACACCACAGTCCAAGGCTGGGTCTGATCCTTTGCTTCTGGAGGAAACCCTCAAGACCCTGGACATCATCAGAGCTGTTCCTGATTTATGCTGGTGCAAACAAGGGAGGAGTTGCCTTCCCACTTCGTGGCTCATCACCTTGAGTGCCAGCAGGAGAATTTAGGTTTGTGCAGGATGTTGACTTGGACTGGTGCCTCAGCTAAGGTCCTAAAAGAGTCTGTCTGCATAAAACCATTATAACAAACTGGCCCCTCACGTTTCACAAATCCCACTGCTCCTGCAGTGAGCTCCATCGTATTTCCTGGGGCTCCCATCTCTGAAAACCTGGGGACAGCAATTTTAAGACAACTTACCCTATAAACAGTAAGCTCTTATGTTTTTTATAATGGCTATCCTGTTATATCTTAAAGCCATCATTATTTTTCAAATTATGTTCCTCTCAGATCCACAATCTGTTGCAATAAACAAAATTCAATTATTAAGGATGCTGTAGTCTCTCCTTCACTAAGGATTTTTTTTCAGCATTTTTATTTAAAGGCCTATCCTTCCCCAGCTGTAAGGATTTTATGGATGTTCTCACAGAGAGAATCAAGACAGATATGCAAAGTTAAAGCTTTATCAGCTCACATAGAAGTTTTTATTTTCACGCTTCCACTCTGGAAATTGAAAGCCATACCATCTTCTCACAGATACAGTTAAAAAACTCCCTTTCTGTGTCAGAAATTCCAAAAGGAAATTTACAAAGCTGGCCCAAAAAGTCATAAGGAACCTATTTTATATACAGCTCTCTTCCCAGGAATGCTGTAGGCTTAGGGTAATTACTTGTTCTTGCAGTTTTGTGGGTTAAAATAAACCATCACTGTAGTTTGTTTTTCTTACAGCCTTATGTTAAGGTCTTTGCATTTCTGAGTTTTAGTGGAGCTGGGCCTTAGAAAAGGCTGAAGGATTAAGAGTTTAACATAATTTAATCTCTTCAAGTCTTTTAGCAGGACACTGTGTGTTTTGCAGATGTTTTTGGTTTTCAGGTTTTTGGGGTTTTTTTGTTTCATGGTGTGAGCCTGGGGCTGGAAGATGGAGCTGGGAGGCCAAATCCTGATCTTGCACTGCCACTTATTTCCTGGGTGGTCAGGAAGAAAAAAACTCTTGAATTTCTTGTCTTGAGGAGTGGGTAGAGACGTTCCCCTCCCCTCATGGACATTCTCATCCCGTGGGGCACTGAGCAGAGCAGGGTGGGAGCAGCCTGTGGGGCTGGGGGAGCTTGGGGTCTGGAGCCAGGGAATCAGAGAGTCACGGAGTTGTGGAATCATAGAATCATGGAATCAGAATAATGGAATCGTGGAATCCTAGAGTCATGGAGTGGTAGAAGAGTTTGGGTTGGAAGGGACCTTCCAAGGCCATCTAGTCCAGCCCACCTGCAATGAGCAGGGACATTTCCAATGAGACCAGGCTGCTCAGAGCCCCACCCAACCAGACCTCAAATATTTACAGGAATGAGGCATCCACCACATCTCTGAGGAGCCTGTGCCAGTCCTTCACCACCCTTATGATAAAAAACTTCTTCACTTGGAAGCCACTTCTCCTTATCCCATGGAATCTTGTAAGGTGACAGGCCCTGGCACAGGGTGCCCAGGGCAGCTGTGGCTGCCCCTGGATCCCTGGCAGTGCCCAAGGCCAGGCTGGATGGGCTTGGAGCAGCCTGGGACAGTGGGAGGTGTCCCTGCCATGGCAGGTGGTGGGACTGGGTGGGTTTTAAGGTCCCTTCTACCCAAACTATTCTGTCCTTCTGTGCTTTTGTGACTCAGATAAATGGTGTGGGTTCACTGGCACCTCCATCTGGGAAGGAGTTTATTGGTAACTAATAAAGGGTTGGAGGATGCAGATGCAGACACTCTCCAGAGAGATGGCAGCAGGACTTGTTTATCATGCCTGACAATTTTCTGCCTTTTTTATTTTAACCTCTGTATCCACAAACAACACCATGGCTCTTCCCCCTACACCCAGCCCAGTGGATACTCACAATCCCCCGTGCTGGGGGTGTTCCCTGGCTGTGCTGGCCCCTGTGCATGCCCAGGAGGTTCCAGAGATGCAGAGCATGCCCACACCATGGCCATGACTAACACTACACCTGACTGAATGAACATTTCCCTCTACAGGCACACATTTCCTTATTTTCTGCTTCATTCTGAGCTTGCCTACTGCCCCAGCATCTGCTTAGTGGAGGATGACCGATCCTAGAAGAGGTCACTTGTGTGATGGTATCTTCCTCCTGCCTGGATGAGTCACCAAAAACCCCAAGGTAAGGACACACAGAGCTTTGTGTCCCCTAGAGCCTCCCATCCTGCTGCCTGGAGAAACAGCCTCACCCTCAAACAATTGCAGAAAAGCCCAGTGTTTTTAGCTCTCCCAGGAAAGCTCAAATGGACTGTGGAAGAACTGAGTGAAGGTGTGGTCCCGGCTGCAGGGAGAGCAAGACAGAGAGAACAGATGGGTAGGACTAAATTTGACCTCAAATGGAAAAACATTCTGGATTCCTCATCCCTGGACATCAGGGCAGTCTCATGAGAGAACAGAGGGGACAGCAGCACAAGCACCCTGTGTGTGGTGTGGCTGACTCGGGAGGAAAGAGCTGCAAAACTCTTCCTCCCCATGCCATGGTGCTCTCTGCCCTCATCCCACAGCCACAGCCTGGGACTGGGCTTGTTGATGCAGCCTCAGAATGAACAATTTGCAGTCATATGCAGATGTACAAATCCCACCAAGCTATTAAAGTGATGATGATTTGTTATTCATAGAGTCATTGAATGGTTTGGGTTGGAAGGGACCTTAAGAGCATCCAGTTCCACCCCCTGCCATGGCAGGGACACCTCTCATTATCCCAGGTTGCTCCAGGCTCTGCCCAACCTGGCCTTGGACACTTCCAGGGATCCAGGGGCAGCCACAGCTTCTCTGGGCACCTGTGCCAGGCCCTCACCACTGCCATTCAGTTTGTCAAAGGGCAGTGGCTGCCCTCTGCTAGATGTGTGCCACCAGAACTAAGTCCATGGCTTTTGCAGAGGTGCAAACTCCCTCTCTGAGCACACCAAACTCAGCTGCACCCCAAAGTGACCTTGCAGGTTGTTGCAGGCATCCCTTGTTCTGGAGGATGGTCCCTGGCAGTGACACCACCATCCCTGGGGAATGGCTGCAGGAGCCAGGGAACTGGGGAAGTCTGGAGAGCCTTGCAAGGCACCTTCCCTTCCCACTTACCTCCCCAACCACTTATATCCCTCCAGCCCTTCCTCCTCTAAGATAATTAAGGGCACAGGAGAAATTAAGCTAATTCTGCTGGGGCTGCTGCACGTCTCTTATCACCAGCTCTGCCTTCCCTCCTTCCTGGGTATGTGTAATTAAAGCAGGTTTTTCTGCTCTAAGATAAAACACCTTGTTCTTCGAGACCAGTTTCAGTCACGGCAGTGCTTGGCCTAAAATTTTAGTCCTTCCCATGGAAACTCCTCAAAAACTCAGCCAAAATGCTCAGCTGCCTGTGGATTCAGGGTGAATCCCCCTTTCCCAGGCAGTGCCCAGGACAATCCTGCTGCAAAGGGCTGTCAGTCTCTAATGGGTCACTTTGGGTCACTGACTGACCCTCGCTGCAATGCCTGCCCAGCTGGCATTAAATAACAGCCTGTGCCATTTTTAAATGCTGCCATGGCAACCTTAAAACAGACCCCTGTGCCAAGCCCCAGGGCTGCTACAGCCACCCCGAGCCCTGGGGACAGATTTAGGAGGGGCATAAAGTAAAATAGCTTTACTAGAGGGCACAAGGAGAGCACAGGGCCCTTCCTTCCCCTGCAGGGCAGGGATGAGCTCAGGAGATCCCCCTGTCTCTGTGCCTGATTTTGTGGGAGAAGGGAAAGGAGGGAAAGCTCTCAGCCTCCTCTGCCTGCAGGAAACCTGAAAACAAGAGGCAGGGCTGGCAGGGAGCAGGGAAATGCCCTGGCCACCAACAGACAGAGGTTATGGCCAGTGCTCAGAGGGGAAAAAATGTGGGGTCAGCAGCTCAGGGAGCAGGAGGGACGTGCGTGAAGGCTTTCTGCAGGTCACAGAGCTGCACTTGTGAACTCACCCAGCAGGCCCTGCCCCTGGGAGGGCACTGGGCACTGATGTCCCCCCTGCAGGTGACACTGAGCTGTGGTTCCCTGTGCACACCTTCAATCACGGAGTCACAGAATGGGTTGGGTTTTAAGCCACCTTAGTGATCATCCACTTCCTAAACCCCTTCCAAGTAGGGTTTAATCCTCTAGATTAGGCTGCTCCAAGCCCCTTCCAACCCTGAACAAGTGTTCAAGGCAGCCACAGCTTCTCTGGGCAACCTGTGCCAGGGCCTTGCCACCCTCAAAGAGAATTTATTTTTAATATCTATTTTAAACCTGACTCTTTCAGTCTTTCCTCCTTGTCCCCAGTCCCTCTGCAGCTCTCCTGAAGCCCCTTCAGGCCCTGGAAGGGGCTCTGAGCTCTCTCTGGAGCCTTCCCCTCTCCAGGTGAGCACTCCCAGCTCTCCCAGCCTGGCTCTAGAGCAGAGATGTCCCAGCCCTGCAGCATCCCCGTGGCCTCCTCTGGGCTCTGCTCCAACAGCTCCGTGTCCTTTTTGTGTTGAGGCCCCGAGCTGGGCACAGCACTGCAGGGGGGGTGACACAAGGGCAGAGCAGAGTGGGACAATCCCCTCACTCTGCTTCCTCGCTGGATTTACCAGACTCCAGCCAGGCAGTGTTTATCAAACCTTGGGTCAGGGCCCCTCTCCCTTCCTTCTCAGCCTGCTGTCTCAGGTTCAAGGACACAATTCCCACAGTGTAAAGAGTCACAGGGTGATAACTGAGCCCTGTGTGCTGCATTCCCAGTGCCAGGTGTTCCTCACAAAGGCAAGGTGGTGTTTTCACCTCATTTCTTTCATTGCAGCTATAGGTGTCCATTCCTTATCTCCTTAAAGCCCATGTAAGTCCCAGGATGAAGACCAAGGCTAAGAGTCACACGAAAAGGGATTTTTTAGCACAAGGTGCAGTCAGCAGTGTCCAAGGAAATGAAAGTTGCAACTATGCCACTGATAGTGAATCCTAAACTTGTGCTCAACCCAGGATCACCCAACTCCCCCATAAGTCAGTAGGTTTTCTGTGGAAAAAAACTGTTTTCCTAAGTGTTCTTTTTTTTTTTTCTTCCTGAGAGTTCAGGCTCAGCAGGAGTGGGTGCCTCTCCCAAAGACTCTGTGTCAGGTTAAGCCAGCTCTGAATTTGTTCCTGCAGCTGGTTTTTGTGACCACACTCCCACAAATAGGGGCTGAGCAACAATCGCAGGGAACGTTGTGGTTGCCCCTGCCAGCACCTTGAGGCTTTACTACAAGGTGGTTATTGATCCTGGTAGATAACAGCCTTTCCTGTGGAAACCAATAGTATCTCCCACACTTGATTAGACTGTAAATTATTGGGGATTATTTTCATAACTTTGGACTTGGCTCTGGTTTGTTGTCTTTTTTCTGAGGAGAGAAATAGTCATGGTTTATTTTCATAAGAATCTTCTTAAGGCTTGTTGATGGGAGTCAATTTCAGGGCTCATTTAAATGAGACACATCCTCAAAGCCTTTGCTGAATCAAAGCTCAGAGCTCTCCTAGCATTACAACCTTTTATTTTTTTTTTCTTTTTTTCCTTTTTTCCTTCCACTTCACCTTTTAGTTTACACGATCCTGAGGGCAGAGATGGCGTGATAGGAGTTCCAGCTGTGAGGCTGGGGTGCTGGGATTGCCAGCAGGATGCAGGCTGGTGATAAGGCACAGCTCCCTCCTGCGAGAGGTGCTCCCGGTGCTGGCTGCATTTGATCCTGAACCATGCAAAACAAGAGGAACGTTGCATTCCTCTGCCTCCCGTTCATGTATTTCAGCACAAGGGCTGTTCTCTGGCCCTTCCACAGTGGGTGTGAAAGATTAACATCTACCACAGCAGAGCCAAACCCCGGCTGCAGATAATTATGCAGAAGGTATCTCATCCTCCCCGGGGTCACTCTTCTACCAAGTGTTTTCACTCCACCTGCCAGTTTTTTGGGGGAGATAAACTTGCTTGAACATGTCTCCTGAGCTGCACAGCAGAGCTGTTAATATTGGATAGAGCTGGCTGCTCATTTCCTCTTCTACCTGTTCTCTTTTGACAACGAAGAGAAATTCTTTGTGCTTCTTAAACTGCAGCTAGGATGTTCCTATTCCTCATAACATGAAAACACCAGGGCAAAGAGACACTCAGCCATTAAAGCTTGGTTTGGGATGCAAAGATGTGCCCAAAACCATCACCATCTCTCTTCTGTCTCCAGTATTTGTCAGTTCATTAGGAGCTCAAGGGAGCAATCATCATAAAATCCTTGGTTTGGGCTGGAAGGGACCTTAAAGATCATTTCATTCCACCCCCTGCCACAGGCAGGGACACCTTCCACTAGCCCAGGCTGCTCCAAGCCCCATCCAGCCTGGCCTTGGACACTTCCAGGGATCCAGGGGCAGCCACAGCTTTTCTGGACACCTGTGCCAGGGCCTCCCCACCCTCACAGGGGTGGATTTCCACCTGACATCTCATCTAAACATCCCCTCTGCCAGTTTACAGGCATTGTGCCTTGTCCTGTCTCTCCATGCTCTTGTCAAAAGCCTCTCTCCAGCTCCCCTGTACCCTCCTTTACTGATGAAGCCTAATGGCCTCTTCTTTGGGCTCGTCCCCTTTCCACACTCCACAGAGGAAGCTGCAGACCATGTTCAGATCCCTCCAGTTAAGAGGTGAGATTCACCTCACCCAGGATTTTCACAGGAGTTCCCTACAGCTATGCCCAGGCTCCCTTCAGAGCCAGGGGTGAGAAAATGGCAGTCCCCGAGGGGGCCTAATTTAAATGTCAGTTTTGGGATTAAATTAATCATGTTCCAGCAGTTCCCATTGCTCTCCACTGTTACACGCAGAGTCTTGAACATCCCAGAGAGACAAACTCCTCCCCAGTGCCTGCTGTGAGTGTTGTGGTCCCCTCAGAGAGATGCAGCCTGTCTTCATGTGAGGAGCAACAGGAGATGAGACTAGGCTAGGTACAAGGAAGGTTATTTTCTTTTCCCCTCACTGTTACTGAAGGACAAGGAAGGCAGCTCAGATTATCTGCTCCTCTTATGGCTTCAGGCTTCATCTTTTAACTGCTGTGATTATTAATTGATCAAATGGAGAAGCAGAAGAGGTTTTGGGATGTGTGGCTCTGCCATCCCAGCTGGCGAGATGAGCAGACTCAAAGCAGAGGATTGGTCCTGCTCCTGCAAAGGGCCCTCTTAAGATGTCTAAAGCTGCACAGACCAATCATTTTGTGTTAAGTTGATTGGGCACAGTTTGCTCTGCTGCCTCTTTCACAGAGAAGAGCAGCCTTCCCCCAGAAACTGAAAACCACCAGTATTTTCTAGAAGTGGGCAGTGACAAAAGAAAAGGAAAATAGAAAACCAGCCATTAAAAAAAAACCAAAAAAAACCCACAAAAAACAAAAACCACCCTTATAAATAGCAGATGAAAGACATATCATGCAACTTCCAGGGAACTCAGACAAACCTTGAGATGCTCCAGTCACCAGAGGTGAAAATGGAAATGTAGGAAGTGTGGTGTGAAATTGTGGGACCCTCCTGGTTCTGCAGCCCGCGCCCGGAAAGCGCCTTGGCGTATTTCTGAAGTGCAGATTTAGCACAGCATCCTGGGAGAGCACATTTCAGTTCCTGCATTTCATTCATTTTTATGCCTTTCTAATGCAGATGCAGCTGAACTATACCATTGATTCATGCACACACCTCTTTTCCATATAGATGATGACTGCATCAAAGGAGCCAGCGCTCTGAAATAGCACACAGTGAAATACCACAGCAATTCTCATTTGGAGCCTATAGTGGGAGAGCAATTTCCAAAAATGAAGGGCAAGGTTCCTAATCCATAGCAGCTTTTTGCCAGAGAGATGTGGGAGAGAAGAAACAGGATGCATCCTGCATGAATCATCGCTGTAACCACCCTGGATTTATTAACTGAAATTATGAGGAATAACCAAAAGTGATTAAAAGCTCAGATGTCTGGTGAAAGGCGTCGCCTCAAGCACTGGGTGTTGTGAGATAGTGCCGTAGTTTTCCTGTTGATTTCAAAGAATTGAGGGCTAAAAGGTCAAGCTTTCAAGAGCAAATAATTCATTGTTTAAAATTATGGGACAACCACCTATCACGGAGAGGGGTAAGGACATCCCCAGGTCCTGGGAACCTCGTCCTTCCCCAAAACAGGGTGACTGCAACCACCCCTTTTCCTTTTCACTCACCAGCTCACTGGTATTTGCACAACTGCTGCCTCCCACTCCTACCTTAGAGACCCCAAATTCCCCTTTCATTTCCACCACCTGTGGATTCACCCTCACCAAGGTGCTGAGCCACATCCTTTGCATGGAGATGTCCAGGTTTGGGGCTCAGATTTTGGCAGAGCAGTCAGTTTCTCCCTGAGGTTCTTCCTGCAGGTGTTGCTTTGTGACCCCCACCCCTGACTGCCTGGCCAGAAGGAGAGAGGCACAGGCCACCCTCACACTGGAAGTGGCTCTTCTGTATCCAAAATTATGCTGAGTGCTGCATGTCCTGAGCTTCCTGGTCAGAAAGCTTCCATGTCAAAGCTGCCTTTGACCTTCCCCCAAAACAATCCCTGAGATGCCAGAAGCTGAGAGCTCTGTGAGCTCAGGGGGTGTGAAGGAGCCTTGGGGTGATCAATGGAAGGAGCAGGAGGACTTTTCTTGCCCTTCAAGTCACATCCCTTCCAGTGCCCTTGCTCCATATTTTACAAGCTTATTTGTGCATTCAAATTCTCCTCGGTTGTGTCCTGGCTAGCACGGGTTCCAAATCAAAATTCCTGCTCTATCCAGTGAGTTCTGCAGGGCTGTCCTTGGCAGCTGGCTCCTCCAGGCTCCTGGAGGGAAGCTTGGGCTGCTGCTTTCCTTTGCTGGTTATCTCCCAATGTCACCTGCAGACGCCCTGCTCAAGCTGCCCCTTTCCCTGTCCTTGGACATCTTCACTGTGCCCAGAGCCCTCCTGCTGTGGTTCAGCCCCATGAGCTCCCTTTGGGATAAGTGTGCAGGAATTTTTGCCCTCCATCTGCCACGTCCTGGCCTGAGCTTCTGCCCACTCTCAGCCTCATCCAGATCTCCCAGGAGGGAGCTTTATGATCCCTAACAGAGAAAGCATCACTGCAGTGAGAAATGAGAGTCCAGAGCATCTCCTGGGTGCCCTGAACAAGCTGGAAGAAGAGTCACAGGTAACATCAAGGACACACATCAAGGACCCACAGTGAAGCTTGGGGTACACAGCCCTCCTCTCTCCCTGTGCTCCCCTAGCAGCTGGGTCTGTTTCCAGACCCTTTTTGCCAGCTGCTGATGGAGAAGTGAGGAGGGAAGCAGAGATGAAGATGTTCCTCCCAGAGGGGTCTGCTTCTCCTTGGGCAGCCCTCAGGATCTGAAGAGAACAGTGTGTTTCCTCTGTGTTTTAGAGGGGCCAAGAGAGGCAGGGAAGCTCAGAACTAACTCACCACCAGGTCATCTCCACTTTGTGCTGTCAGAGCTCAAACAGAGGGAGGAGAAGGGCTGTTTGTTGCTTTTTCCCTTCCCAGCTCAACAGGCACAGAGGTACTTCAGCATCCTGGAAAACACAGCAGAGGTAGGTGGCTCTACCCAGGAGCAAAACAGCCTAAATTGTAGCACTTAAAGACAGGGACATCCTGTCAACATGAGGGTTTCTGTATAAACCAGCCAAGGGGGGGGGAAATCTGGAAGGGATGGGCGTGAATTTGCCAGGCAGAAGGGAGGGTGAGGAGGTCCTGGGATCAAGGACTGGAAAGGGCATTGAGAGACCAGGCAGCCTCTCCATGGTCTGCATGGCTCAGCTCTGGGCTCTGCATCCTTGAAGGCTCTCCCCACATTCAGGGGTGTTCATCTGGGGAGGCTGGATACCCACTCCTTGCTATTTTTAAAGCTGAATGTTAATATCTTTAATTGCCAGAGCTCCAGGAAGAGAGCCAGAGCTAAAAAGTATCTACTAAGAAACTGCCAAGAAACACTGTTAAACAGGATCTAGGAAAAAAGCCAGGCACAAAAATTTATGATCTTTATCTCTGCAATAATAATTTCTCAGTGGTCAACCAAGGAGCAGAACAAAGGTCACTGGTTTTGTATCAGCTGGAGTTTGTGAAATCCTTTGTTTCCTTCACTCTGAGCTTCTCGTTTGGGTCTCCTGAGGGAGACCCTACAAATGAACACAAAAACCTGACAGTCCTGACTGACCCATTTGTCCCCATTCTTTCCCCAAGACCCAAAAAAACCTCTGCAATTCCAAGTCAGAGACCTTCCCAGCACTGGGAAAAGCCCAGCCTGGATCCTCATCCAGGGCTGAAGCCTGTTTTACCTCGTTTATTAAACAAGATATCCATAGGAACGGTCCAGTGAAATCCTGTGTTGCTAAAGCCACCTCACATGAACAGTTATGTTGATTCTATCTAAGAATTTTGCATTTTCACAGATGCAAGAACCAACCTCATCTCAGGTTTCCTTCTTTCCAGCATGATGGGGGACAAGCAAGGGACCCATGAAGACCTCTGCAAATAAATTAAAGGAGAAGAGGCTCCTTTTTATTATTATTTCCTGGTTATATAGTGGAAACCATTCTAGGCAAAATATACACAGTTTGCTTCTTGACATGGCTGCCAAGATTCCCAACTTTACAACGAGGATCGGATTTTAGAATGCTTCCAAACCAACCCCCACAAAAAAAAATTAATTGACTATCCAGGAAACTCTTGGCTTTGGATGTTGTTTATTTTTAAGGTAAAGTTCTGATCCCAGTGACTGCAGAGGGGAACTTTGAAAATATGATCTCTGTGAGCCTTAATGACTCAGAGGGTGGCATTCAGTGCCCACACACAGGAGCCTGGTGCCATGTGAGATGCCCTTGTATATCTGAGACATCCCACAGTGCTGGCAAAGGGACACAGAGCCCAGGGAAGACAGGCAGCCCTCAGAAGCAAGAGCTGGAGTCTGGGGCTGGATACCCCAGAGCTTCTAACTTGGCTCTGGGAAATGGTGTTTGGACAGCCAAGCCCAGCCCTAACGCACACATATAAAATGTATATAATCAAATCAATCAGCCACTCAATCAATCACGGGGGATGCTTCCAGATCTTCGGGTTTCATGTCAGCTCTGGAGGCAATTTAAGCAGTATTTCAACACTCAGGACTGTGTTAGAAACACACTATTTGCTTCACTGACACTTCCAAGCATGCTGAAGCACTCAGCTGGCCCAGACTCCCTGCTCCCACCCTTGCTGCTCACATCCTTTTCTCCATCCTCTGTTCCTTCTGCAGCTCTACCACAGATCACAAGAGAAAAAGCAGAGGATTTTAATTTTTTTTTTTTCCAAAGGAGAGGTGTGCAAAATGCAGGAGGCAAAGACTTTCCACTGGGCAAAGCTGTGATGAGGTTTATGGCACCCTGAGGGGTAATAGGAGGGGCTGGCACATGAACCACCAGCAGCTCTGGGGCAGCATTACCTCAGAAAGTCAGAGCCCTCACGGAAAAGCAGGATATTTTTAGTTTACCAGTGTATTTAAATCATCATGGAGTACATTAAAATTATAGTAATTATCCCACCTTCTCATGTGGGATTCTGGGAGGTGATGGATTGGTGGATCGTGTGCTCGTTGGAGTCATCTTTGGTGAGGTCCTTCTGCAAAACAGAATTGTTTTGTTTTCCCCATTTTACAGCTGCAGCATTCCTGGCCCATTAATGCCTGTCATTTGAATTCTGGGATCTGTTCACAAACCACCCTCCCCTCTCCAGCAGCTGAGACAACCCCCGTGACACCGACTCCTTCAAACAAAAATGCATTTACACGCTCCTGGAGTTGTGAGTTCCCACATGCAGGCCAGGCTGATGTTTTCTTCATGGCAGTGTTTAACCTCTGAATCATTTCTGCTTCCCCCTGCATGGCTGCACTGAGAGGAAATGCAGGGAAACCTGATGGTGCCCCAGCCCTGCTCTCATCCCACCAGTGCAGGCAGGAGAAGGGGATTTGATCCACTGCAGCAGCAGCAGCTTTGGAAAAGAACTGTGAAAAAATGCAACTCTTTTCACAGGAAAAAAAAAAAGAAAAAAATGCATTCTTTCCCAAATCAGAAGCTTCATGTTTATGATTGCAAAGAAAAAAATTAGGGAGGGATTGAACAGAATAATTTTGATGAGGAAGTCATCTCCCTTATAAATTGTCATCACCAAATTCTGGGTTATCTCCATTTTTAAACCCTCTGTTGAAGGATGGTGCATCTGATTTGAAGATGAGGTCTCTTCTTCTTTTTGTTTCTTCTCAGGAAAACAGGAACGTTTGTGTCAAAAATGGTTCCTGATACTTCTTGATGGGTCAGAGGTGGGGAGAAGTGTCCAGCATCTCTCCTGGTGGAGTGCCAGGTTTCTGCCAAGCCTTGCAGGTCCCCCCAGCCCTCGTGGTCCCAAACCCTGAGGCAGCTCTGGGTCCCTGTGGGGTGGGAGAGGGCCCCACTGTCCTGCTCTGCACGTGGGGAGCCCTGCCAGCATCTGGCCACCCCTGCCTCACACCCCTGCTCTCTGGCCCCTTCCCAGCTCCTCCAGCAGCATGTTCCTGATTATTTGCTCCCTCTAAATGCTGCAGAAAAATGCTGCTCCTCCTGAATACTAAGTAAGGAAGAGGGAAAAAAAAAGCCCAATCACTTGCTGGACTGTGTTTGTTCTGTGGTTTGAAGTTTGCTGTTGCTGCTGAAAGCTTTTCTGACCCTTGTAGGTATTTGATGCAAGTGACCTCTGGTGTTTGGGGCACTGATAGTCCCACACCGAGCTTGTTCTTGCACAGACCTTAAATATCTGTGCATCCATCTATCCATACATATAACTGTCTTCCTCTCTCTCTCTCATTCCAGTGCTATCTGATCAGTTCTTGGCTTTCCTTACACTTCTTTCATCGAATTACTGTAATTCCCCTGAGGATGTGTTCTCCCTCTCCCGGATTTTCTCTCTTTACACCCTGTCATTTCCCTCTCCCTCCTGACCCACTCCCCTTCCCTCCATGCTGCCAGTTTGCAGTTTTTCTTATGCACCCAGCATAACATATATATATATATAAAATATCTTTATATATTATATATTATATATTTTAAATATATAAATGTATAAGTTATATTCTATATTATAACATATATTTATCTATATTATGAAATATATATATAAACTATATATTGAAATATATAGACACATATATATTAAAAAACTATATATCGATATATACATATGTCAATAGATAGTTTATATATAAAAATACATATTATATTACATATAATAATTATATATAATATATTATATATAAAATATATAATACATTTTATATACTTTATATATTTTATATATTTATATATTTATATACTTTTTACATAATAAAATATATAGAAGTTATATTTCTAATGGATTTTTTGGGGTTTTTTTGTTTTTATTTTGGTTTTTTTGGGTCATTTTTTTGTTTTTGTGGGGTTTATTTTGTTGTTTTTGTTGCTTGGTTTGGTTTGGTTTTGGTTTTTTTGTGTTTGGGGTTTTTTTGGGTTTGTTTTTTTGGGGGGGTTTTTTTGGGTTTTGGGGGGTTTTTTTGGGATTTTTGTTGTTGTTGTTGTTGTTTTGGGGTTTTGTTATGGGATGATTTTCACTAATGTAAGGAGTCTGGCCCATTAATTTCAATCCTGGAGCCTCCTTGCCTGGTGACACACGAGTACAGCTGCTCCAGCTTGACGGGGAACTGTTTCCAGCGCCCCGGCTGCACATCTGCAGCAGGAAGGAAATTCTTTCTGCAGCACTGGAAAAAATAAAGCTGCCTAGATTCCCCTCCCTCCCCCCCGCCCCCAGATGATGATATTCATCCTTCAAACGTTTCAGCTGAGTGGGTGTTTAATTCAGAGTTTGGAGGGGGACGTTTATGGTGTGTTACGAGCTTTGCTGTTGAGCCTTTGTTCCAGCCAAGGTGGTGTTGCTTTCACCAAGGGCTTCTCCCAAACCTCTCAGAGCAGCAGCTACATCCAGCAATGCTGGGGACCATGATGTTCTCAGAACCAGCTGCTGGGTTAAAGCAGAGGATGTGTCTTTCCTCGGTGAGGTTGTTGTGTTGATAAATTAGAGCTGGGGGAAAAGCAGAGGGATTTATCTGACGTGGCTCTAGCAGGACTTGGAGAGACAATGCCAGTTAAGGGTCAGGTCCTGGTCTGAGACATCACTGAGGGCTTAAGAGCTTTGAAGATGGTGAAAGGCCTAGAGGGGAAGCCAGCTGGGGTCACTTGTCTTGTTCAGCCTGGAGAAGAAGAGACTGAGAGGAGACCTGACCACTGAGCTTCCTCCTGGGGGAAGAGGAAGGTCAGGTACTGCTCTCTGGTGACCAGAGACAGGGCCTGAGGGAACACCAGGCATGGGGCTGATTCTGTGGGCTGGCCTGTGCAGGACCAGGAGTTGGACTCAATGATCTTCGTGGGTCCCTTCCAACTCAGGATGTTCTGTGTTTCCATGATTTTATGACCAGCTTTGCTGATGGGACCCAGAAGACCACGTCAGCAAAGCTTCAGGAATTGACTCAAATTATTCAGGGTTTTGCTTCCAGCTGTGCCAGGAAAATCTTTTCATTAACACCAAAACTCCCTCCAGCTTTTCTTCCTCAGACTAAGCTGAGTATTCTCACCCACCACCTCCTCAGGTGCCCAGAAGGACTGAGATTCCTGTAGGAGAGGTTTTGTGCTGCAGCTCTTTGGTGACCTGTGCTCCCACATTTCACCCTGCATGTTATCTTCTCCTTTTGGACAGGAGGAGGAGAAGGACCATAAATGCCACTCATGGGATGCAGCCATGGGGGATAATCTTTATTTCAAACCTGAGTGAACATGGAGAAAAAAGGAGAGCCGTGGAAGCAGCTGTTCAACAGGGCAGCAAGAGAAGCCAAGTCTGCATTCCCCTCCCTCAGAGTACAAACCAATGTTTTCAATCTCTGATGACATTTTCCCATCTTTATGAGCAAAAATCAGGTGCTGAGGATATTGACCTGTCGCTGTTTCTATAATTCTTGCTGCAGCATGCACCAGCTTTGCCTGCAAATGGAAGATGAGCACGGGTCTAAAAGTGTCACTAAGTGTCAGAAAGTGCATTAAACTCTGGGCAACTCAAGGGGAGACACTGAGAGCTTTGGGCTGGTTTTGGAGGGTAATCAGCTGCTTTAGTGTGGAGGAACAGGAAATAGCTGCCACTGAATTTGTGGGGCTGGAATTCAGATGATATTTAGAATACTAGTGAGGAAATACATAGGCAAGAGTCACCCAGTCTGCTGTGCTGCCAAGATCTCCCTGGATTAGGTCTTGGAAAGCAGAATTTTTACACAGTTCCTGCTGAAGAAGAACAAACTCAGTCACAGACCTTATTTCTGAACACAGGCTGAAGAAGTGTAAAGATATGAGCAACTGTTGAAGTTGGCCCTGCTTTGAGCAGGGGGATGGACTGGATCATTTCCAGAGGTCTCTTCCAACCAGATTTTTTCTATGATTCTGTGGTTCTATGCTAACATTTGCTGTTTCTAGGTGGAAGCTGAATTCTGTGGCTGCTAAAATACAGTGGGATAAAGAGTTTTGACCTTTAGGTCAGAGATCTTGTGGGAGACCTCATCCACCCACTCTCCTGCCAGGCTCTGGTTCCCTCTTCTTGATGAATAGAGAATTTGTACAAAATAGGTTTGGCAGTGCCTTGTACCATAGATCTATGGGTTTTTTTCTTCCTGAAAAGAGACAAATCTGGTCTAAATTAAAAAATCAAGATCTTCTTTCAGAAGTCTGTTGGAAAGGCAAAAACAAGAACCATTGCTCTGTAACTGAATAACCAAACTCCAAGAGCCAGTTGACTGATCCAGGGTACATATTTGCATTCAATAATATGGACATTTATTGCACCTTGTGACCTCCTGAAACATGAGCAAGGGTTTTCCTTTCCCTGCATTTCACTGAGTTTCCTTGCAACACTGCCCCAGACATTTGACATCATGAGCTTGGATTTTCCAGAGAAAACTCCTGTCTTGTGGCTTTCATTCTGTATCCTTTCTAGAGCAGCAAGTATCTTAGTCTGGGTGATAAGCCAGAGGTGGGAGGGAAAGGAAATTGTTTTCCTTAATACAGTTAAGAAAACCTTAGGTTTTCTTAAAAAAAACTGGGAAAGTGATGGGCAATTTTACCCAAATACCAATGCTGAGCCAAACTCTGCTTTTACAGCTTTAAGGGTCCATGTCCAATCATCCCTTTCACCCTGGTTTGGTTCAGAGCAGGTAATTAGGTGCTTCTAGTTTGTTCTCCTGTCTCATGGTTGTTTTGGGGCTGAAATTATGCAACCCCAACTTGTGGTGGTGGTGGTGCTGAGCTGAATCCTTGTTGGGAACTCTGTTGACCAATCCAGATGGATCCCAGTGTAATCCCATGGGGCAGGAGACCAAATGATCCAACAAAAGTCTTCTCAGCCACATTTTCAGGTTGCATCTCCATTCCCACCACCTTTAAAAGCACATTTACAGACCCTGCCTTCTCTGGTTGCTTCTTGCACAAGTCTAGCCCTACCTGGGTGTGCTGAAATATAATTATTTTAAACCTGCAGTCCCCAGGAGTCCAGTTCTGTGTTGCTGGAGCCACAGGACAACAAGCAGAAGCCTGTCCTCCCCTCTGAGCCTCTTGTCCCAGCCCACAAGCACTGCCACTCCATGGTCCTGCTGCAGCTTTCCTCAGAAGACAGGGGATGGTCTTGTGGTCTTGTCTGTCTAGAAGGGTTCAGACAAGAACAGGTGACTGGTGCTGCAGAAATGAGCCCTCCTCTCCACAAAGGGAGCCTTCCATGACCTGTCCTTTAGCAGATATCCATGCTGTGGCCACCTAAAGGCTGGTGAGATGAACCCTAGTCCAAGAACACAGAGAGATTCCTCCTGGGACCTGGGGGAAGAGAATGGCCACATTCCATCCCATCCTTGCTTTCAACTCTTTTGAGCTTGTTTGCTTACTGCAGAGCAATAAAATAAATGTATGGCTGCTCCCCTGCCTGTCTCTGACTGTGAATAGGGCTCTGAAACACACAGCAGGAGTGGTTTTGGGCTGCCTTAAAACATGGATCACATGGTAAATTATTTATTTGCCTGTTTATACCCTGCAATAAAAAAATACACAAACAAAACCTTCCTTTTCCCCTCTTAAATGTCCCGATTTATGTGCATGGATAGTTTACACAACCCCCAGCTCAGTTTGTTTGGATCATACTCGGCATCTGAACAATTTGCAAGCACTTGGAGAGCTTCAGGGGCACAAACAAGTGCTGGTGCCCCTGGTCCTGCAGAGAGGGAACTGAGGAACCTTTGGACCCAGCTCCTTGCCAAGGTCACAGGCAGAACAGGATTTCAGGTTCAGAAGAGCAAACGTGGGAAGATCTGCAGAGGATCTGAACTTTGCAGGACCAAAGTCCAGAGGCTGTGGTGTCCTGCATTGCATCTTGTTTGTTACTCTGGCTGATACACTCTCCTTTTTTCCAGAGAGTTCCTTGGGTCGGGAGATTTGTAAAGATTCTCTTTACAAATTTGCAGCCAGTGCAGGATAACAGGATCTTTCTCTTGAGTAACATTCATCTTACATCTCCCTTCCTAACGTAAATGCTGAAGAAAACACAGCCAGAGGTTTCCTGACTTTGGCACTGATTGTGAACTGAGATGTGCTGGGATGCACTCTGTGAGGGATGGATTTTACAGTGATGTGTAGGGTGAGGTAAATCCCACCAGAACAGAGAGGATTTTGAAAATGGGCATTGCCCATGAGTCTCACAGGGCAGATTTTGTCCCAGAATTAATGTAGCTTGTAGACATCACCTTGAGATGTAAAAGCAGGCTGGAATTTTCACTCACTGTCCCACTAGATAAGTGTATCCCATGAGTCTGTGCCATGGAGAAATGTTGGAGCACAACTTGTCTCCTAATCCCCTAAAATGAGTGCACAGGACATCCAGGTGGGACTGAGAGCTGAGCTTCACATGAGGAAGGACAGGATCAGCTTTGTGAGCTGAAAGGAAGATAAAATGGTGTTCTGGTGAGAGATCATGTTGAAGAGCAGGTCAGAGAGAACCTGCCTGTTGATAGTCAATCAGCTCATCTTGCTCAGAGTGCTTTCCACAGCACCTGACAGCACGGGATGTGTTTGCCCTCACTACTCACTGTGGGGCTGCCACAGGCAAGGAGAAAGCTGCATGGCTGTCTTCCTCAGGTCTGCCTTTATCTGTGTTTTCCCAGCTCAAACCTGACCTTTTCTTCCCTTTAAGTCACCTGCTGAGTGATGGGGGGACAGGAGGCTGATTTGGGCAGTGCTGGTCCAGAATTGCCAACACCACCATTTAAAATGATGACTCCAACCCCAGGAAAAGCTGGGTGTTCTCATTGATCAAAAATGGTCCTTCTGAATCTTCAATGCCGATCCTTTGCTTCATCACCACAGGAACTTAAAACATACTTTCCTCAAAAAATGAAGCCCTGAAGGGCCTGGTAATTGCCTGACCCCAGGGAAATGGAAGAAAAGCAACAAACCTTATGGGTCTGCCAAGGAGAGATGGAGGTGTGTTTTCTTTTGTGTCTGGTCAATGGTATCTAAAATGCCACTTCCACCAGAGACATGCAACCCTTGATGAAGTCTGAAGGAGAATTGCCCTGAGGGTTGAATGTGCTGCCCTTTCCTTGTTCTGTTTAACTGCACTTCTTTCTGAGCAAAGAGAACTTGCTGGCGATTTTCAGAAATGCATTTCTTCTGCTTCCCATTTTCTGCTCACACAAAGGCTATTGTATGTTTTCATAGTGACTTCAGTCACTATAGCTACAAGAACATGATTGGTACCTTGATATTTGAGCTTTAGTGTCCTTGCTGTGCACGTTGGGGTTCAGCTCTTAGGCAGTGAGTCCTTTAAAATTGTGTCAGCATTAAAAGTGGTGGCATTAGTGTTGCTGCTAAAACTTTGACAAGCTTCAAAAAACAATCATGACAACAAATTCAGATCTGATGTGGCTATCTGAAACTTCCTCTAGGGCCACCACATCCCTGCCAGACATGGCCATTTTTGTGTTTTTTGCTTTAGCTGCCAGCAGGTCATTCCAAGAGGGAGATATTCATGGACAGCCCACCAGGACATCACAAGTAACCACTGTGGGCACAGCCAGGAGCACAGCTCACACCTCTGCCCTGGGACAGGTGTGAGCAGAACACCTTCCTCAGGCTGAGAGGAGCCATGAAAAACAGGGCAGTGATTTCCTTCTGAGGAGTGTCATGGCTTTGCCTAAGTCCTCACCACATGCAAGGACCTAAATTCAGTCCCTCAGTCACTGCAGTGCAGTCATGGGGCTCCACGTGTAGTTATTCCTCAATCTGCAGGAGACTGTACCCAGGGAATGTGGGGTTTGTTGTTAGCATTTTTCATGGGAATTTCTGCTGAGAAAGGTCCTCTGGTCCAAAGCAGACCTTGCCAATCTCCAGCTGCAGGAAACATTTCCAAATGCCTGTGCTAGGAATCATCTCATTTGGTTTATCTCCTTTGTAGATGTCTACCTCTAAGCTTTTCAACCTGCACATTCTTTTTTTTTTTTTTTTTTTTTTTTTTTACAATTCAGATCTGTCTAACCAGTCTGAGTAATGGAGACTAGCACAAAATTCATCCTGGAGTTGGCATCTAAACCAGAGCAGATGAATCATATGTTAAAAGTGCCTGTTTCAGTCCCCTGACTGAAGGAGGGACCTGGGACAATGAGTGCAGAGACAGACAGTGGTGCTGGAGCCATCGAAGGAGATGTGGGTGGGATGCATCTCTGATTTCTGAACCATCCCCACCTTCACCTGCGTGAAGGAACAGGGCAGAGCTGCACACACAGCTCGGGAGGGATCCTCTCCACGCTCACGCTGGTGGGCACTGGAGCCCAGAGGGCTGCCGTGGGTGGGACTCAGCAGCTCCCTGCCACCAGGCTGAGAACCAGAAGCAGATGGGAAGATGTGAGACATTGTTTGATAATGATTTGAATGCCTGCTCTCTACAAAAGGCACCAGCAAATCTCAGTGTGTCTCACGTGGCTGTCAGTGTCTGAGGAGTTGCCTGTGAGCGCTGTGCAGCCAAACAAGTCTCTGGAGACCCACGTCCAAATTGGCACCACGTGTGTCTCCTGAGAAGACCAGACTCAAACCAGCCTTCAAATGCATAATTTTGGAGTCAGATCTGGAGGTTGTCTGGATGCAAATTCAGAGGCAGGTCTGGGATCAGACTAGGGATGGCCTGAGGCACAAGACACATGTGAGGAACAACTTCATGTAGGGTTTCTCTTTTTTTCTCTTCCATGCCAATCTCCTGGCCTTTTCCCTGCCTCCTGTGGCAGGACCTGTCCTGCCATCTCTCTGTCTGTTCTCCACCCTCCTCTCACTGAAGTGCTTGTTGCCTGGCTGGGGACTCAGACTGGAGAAAAGACATTTCTCCTTGAGAACATCTCTCCTTGGGTTGCTCAGAAGTTTCTGAACTTCTCCACCTTCTCACTGTGAGAGGCATAAAATTTTAGCACATCAGATGAAAAGCCTCATTTAAAACCAGCATGACCTGGGGGCCTCTGTGTATCCCAGAGCCCTGCCTGTATGCTTCCCCTGCAGCCCAGTGTTCCAGACACATTCCCAGCACCCCAGCAGCCGTGACAGCCTCGGCAGATCCAAAATGTGTTTGCACAACTGCTGCAGCTGCACATGCACAGGGCCTGCTGCACACCCAGAGTTCAGCTGGGAAAGCACCAGCAGCACAGTGGAGCCATCCAAGCCTGTGGAAAACCTGGCAAGGTGGATGCAATCCAGCAAAATGCCTTTCTTCATCCTCCCCTTTGTGCTTATCGATCGGAATATTAATAAAAACTTGTTCAAAGCACCCTCATCTTCCCAGATTACTTGGGAATAGTCCAAGGCTTCAGCCCTAGCCATGCTTGTAAT
Source organism: Passer domesticus (assembly GCF_036417665.1). NCBI lineage: Eukaryota > Metazoa > Chordata > Aves > Passeriformes > Passeridae > Passer > Passer domesticus. The sequence goes on from NC_087474.1 coordinate 3,512,144, forward strand.
GAGCGGACTTGGGGATCAAAAGCATTTTAAAATGGCCTTGCTAATCAATCATCAACAATTGGGTAAATTAAGCCCTGCAGTCTTTCCTCTGCAGCGAGGGATCTGCCGGACGTGTCCTTAATGAGCAGATTCCTATCCCCTTAATATTCCCTAATACCTTTCTGGAGGAAATGAACCGCAGGGAGACTTTGTTGGTGGAATGAGAGGAATGCAGATAACCGTGGGCCTCTGCTTTCTCACACTGAGGGCTGAGAAAACCCCGGCTGGACAGGGGATGTTGGGCACGGCAATTTCCTTCCCGAGATCCTGATAAGGCTCCTGATAACTCCTTTGCCCACTGCCATTGCCAAAAGCAAGTGTTTGTTTTCCTTCTCATGGCCAAGTCGAGCCCTTTCCTTACTCATCCCCTGCAAGGATCATGTCCATCTGTGCCTTCCAGGGTCATGTCCATCTGTGCTGAGGGCTCGTTTCCTAAACCCACCAGGAAGAGGAGCACATGCCCAAGGTAAGGGCCCTGGAAGCAGATTCCTGTTAATCATTAACACACATTTGAGGCAATGCAAATATCCCAGGAAGGCAGTGAAGCTTGGCTCATCCTGGGGCTTTATTGGGATTGCTGGCATTTGTCACCTTTTTCCATAGTAGGAGGCATGGCTCATTCTCCAGCTCCCTCTGGGAGGCCTTTAATGAGCCCCTCTGGGGCTCAAGTGGTGCCAGGGGAGGTTTAGATCAGATATAAGAAAATATTTCTTCACTGAAAGGGCGGCCAGGCCTTGGAACAGGCTGTCCAGGAAAGTGGTGGAATCACCATCCCTGGAAATGTTCCAAAGCTGTGTGGATGTGGCACCTGGGGACACGATTTTGTGGTGAGCAGGGTGGTGCTGGACTAATGGTCAGACCTGATGATCTTGGAGGTCTTTTCCAACCTTAGAAATCCAATAAATCTATGGCTTACAGCCCCTGTGTGTCTTCCTCGCCTCCTGTGACACATTTTACTTTTATTTTTGGTCTTCGGTGTGTGAAGAGGGGGTTAGGAAGAGTTTTGTGGCCTGTAGTAAGCCTTGGCTATGGAATGATGGGTTCTGCAGGCCTTCAGTGCCCCACAGACACCTCTCTCACTGCTGTAACCCACCCTAAAAATCAGGACACCAGCACTTCTTGGCAAGTTTGAGAACAGGGGGAACTTCTAAGCCTGGAAATTGTACCTGTGTTCAAGCAGCACCTGTGTGGAAAAGGATGGGGCTCATGAGAAGGTGCTCTGGCAAAGTCAGCTGGATGCAGACAGAAATAATTTGGATTCTTTGGGCACTCAGAGGAAGGTCACCTAATTATGTGCAGGGAAACTGTGCTAGGACTGCCCTGGTCTGAGCACCAGGAGAGCATTGGAGTGGATGTTTCATTACAGGGATGTTTTCCAGCCGCAGGGAGCACACGGTGCGGGCAGAGGATTCCAAGGAGCTCTAATTCCTCCAAAGGGAGCCCAGCTGGGCACTTTTCCCTCTGCAGTGGGATGGCACAGCAATTAGCACATGCAGTTTAGCACCTCCGGGAGCGGGGGTGGAAAGGGGGAGTGGATCCGGACTGGAATGGAGAGCCCGGGCACTGCAGTGGTCACCTGGGGACTCCTCCTGCCTTTCCTGAAGCATCCGTGGTCTGCTCCTCCTACACAGCCACTCAAAATAAAAGGGGATTTATGAGATTCTGTCCACAGGCAGCGAAAGCCGCTATCGATTACTGCAAGGCTCTTAAATGAGAGTAATTCACAGCCCTCTTCAGTTTGGAAGGCAAGCTCTAATTTAATATCATTATGTCTTCATGCCCCCACACATTCCACTGTCTCATTCACAGAGCTTTTATTGGGCTCTGGATAATTTATGGCTAGATATACTGCCTTTTATCTGACCTATTTTTAGCTATTCTTGCTTTTTACATATTTTTTTCCCTGCCATCACAACTGGCAATTAAAGTAAAAAGATTTTTTAAAAAAATTATGAAGTTCCACCCAGCTTTAACCTTTATTTCTTCTCTTTTGTGTGCTGGAGGATGCTTTTGTTATTGCTACAGCATTTTGAAGACAGGAGATAACAATAAAAACAATTCCCCCAGATTTTCTGTCTTTCTTTTTTTTTTCTTCATTTCAACAAAGCACAAAGTGACCCAGTGATTGAGTACTCCTAACTCATTCAATTTTCCTTCTGTAATTGAGGTCCAGAAATTTTCAGAGACTTTTCCTGCAAGAATTCAGGTGTCCTCAGTCCTCAAGAGCTTCAAAGGAGATTGATGATGGACACGCCCAGGCCTGGATCCCAAAGTTTTCAAAGCTCTTTGATGCAGAAGGAAAACATGGACAACTTGTACCTTGGTGTCTGTGTGGGTGTGCTTTTTTTTCTTTTTTTAATAAGGAATGTTTGGTTTCTGATAAAATAAAATATATACTGTACATAGGTTTATTTAAAACTGACATGGTATTATTTAAATGTTGCATACTTGAATGTCTTAAACATTGGAATTATTTATCTGCAACAGCTGAAGAAATTAAAGAAATGTTTCAGACTTTGAAGGCTGAAGATGTCCTTGTGTCCCTGAACCTTTGTTCCCTTTTTCCAGTAATAACAGTTCATCTGCCTTTTAAAAAAGCAACCAAGCCACTCCAGATATCTATTTTTCATGCTGTTTGGATTACAAGTAAGGCCACATGATGGTGTAAATCACTCCCACTGACTTCAAAGCTCTTATTTCCTAAACTTTTTCCACTGAAAATTTTGCTCCATCAAATCTCTCCGTGGGGAAGGGATTGACCTTTTGCTCCCAAGCTGCAAGCCTTGGGTGCTGCATCCCCTGAGTTCTCCTCTGCTCTCCAGGGACAAACCTGGGTTTTCCTGGGCTGGGATGCCCAGACAGGGTATCCTGGGATACCCAGGGTTGGTAGATGGAGAGGGGGTGGTGGCACTGCTGTGGCACTGAGGGGACAGAGAGCTCAACACATGAAGAGCAGGTTGGCCAAGGGCACTGTGTCACCATCACAGGAGGGACCTGCACGCTGGGTGGAGGTGGATCTTGTCTGGTGTCTTAGGCTGGAAATGGGTGTGTGTATTTTATTTCCATCTGTCAGAGCTGGGGCAGTTCTCTCTGTTCGTGGGGCAGTTTTCTTTATCTCTCCCACAGCCAATCCTCCCTCCAGCAGATCTCTGCTGTCCATGGCCACTGAGTGTCCCTGCAGGGCTGATCAAATTCCAGCATCCCATGGGGAGATGCTCCGCCCAGGGCAGGAGCCAAGCATTCCTACCTGGATACAATCTGAGCCTGGAAGAGCACAGCAGCCTTTGCCCACTGCATTCCCAGAGGAGCAGCTTTCTCCTGCCCTGCATTCCCAGAGGAAGAGCAGGCCCATCTGCAGCAGCCCTGGAGCTGCAGAGGAAAACTGCAGCCTTGTGCAGGATCCCTGCTCCAGCAGAAGAACAGCTGGCACTGCAGGAGGGCTGAGCCCCCATGGGATGGGACTGTGCCACCACCCTGACACACAGGGGGACAGGTCACATTCTGACTCTGGCTGTGGTGTTCTGTATCACTGCATTGTTTTTGGGGTTTTTGTTTTTTGTTTTTTTCTTTCCTAGTAAAGAACTGTTATTCCTGCTGCCACATTTTTGCCTGAGAGCCCCTTAATTTCAAAATTATAATAATTCAGAGTCAGGGGCTCTACATTTTCCATTCCAGGGGAGTCTCCTGCCTTCCTTAGCAGACACCTGTCTTTGCAAACCAAGACATCTGGACACACAAAATTTGCCATCAGACTGGGAGGCTTTGCAGGGATCCAAGTCACCTGCAAGGCCTTTACAGTTTTAGCAGAACTCATCCATGGAAAACTTTTCTCTTGCCTCGATGCAGCTTGAGGCGCTCAGAAACATTTCCTTTGTTTGAGGAATTTCATACAGTTTTTCACTGCTCCCTCCTTCAAAATTCTGTTCACTCCCCACCTCTGTAAACTGAGGCAAACCCCCAAGCTCTGGAATGTCTCACTTCAGCCCTCCCACATTTACTTGCAAAAAGTTCAGCTATTCTGAGAGTTTTCTGATATTTTTAAGAAAAAGTGTCATTATGTTGATGTTTCCTCCATACAACAATTCCAATTTCTGGATGTATTTTTAGACATATTTGGTTCATAACTATTAGATCACTGTCAAGTTTCTTTTTTTATTTTTTTCCCTTCTGCATTTCTGGTAAATTAAGAATTACTTCGTATTATATCTAAAAGCACACATAGCTCACTGCAACACTATAAATATTACTCGTAATTAACTCTGATATTGATATAATTATCCCAGATGAATAGAGGAGTGTTAATTAAACATATTGAACACATACAACTTGCCAAGTGCCAAAAATCCATCATTTAACTCAAACTCCTGGTGAGCCATGCCTTGGCTTCCATAGGTGGCTGACCCTATGACCCCATGACCAGGCTGACCCGTGCTGTGGATCCCCCTGGATGTGCCAAGAATGCCCTGGGGATTCCTGGCTCACCCCAGCCCTGTGGGGGAGACAAGGGGTGCTGCACTGGTGCTTTGTGCTGGAGCTGCACGTTCCCACACGTGACAATCGTGACAGTGCCACTGAGGAGAGCCCAGGATCACGAGGCAGATCTCCCTCCCCACAGCCAACACAGAAAAATCATGAGACTGGATTTGGAAAAAAACCACAGGGTTTTAAAGACCATGCGTGTTAGTTGTTTTCACAGATGAGTTTCTTTCAAGCAGCTTGCTCCGGTCACGAGGGAGAAAAACTTTTTTTTTTTTTTTTTTTCATTTAAGAAGGAAAAAAAAGTTCTTAAACTGGTAAATAATCACCAGGTTCCAGGAGCTGGGGATTTTGAGCACTGCATGAAGCCATGGGTGAAAGGTAAGTTTTAAAGGATGTATTTTGTGCTTGAGTCACACTGCAGCTCTCCAGTCACCATACACAGAGAAGAAAATAACAGAGAGCAAATCTAACATAAACACTCTAATCCCACAACACTAAAATATGAGGAGAAAAATATGTGGCAAGAGTTTACTCTTGTGTCTGCCTGCTTATTGTATTTGCCTGCTTGTGAGACACTGTGCAGGCTATTGTACCAACCCTCAGGCAAAATCTTTCCTGGCTGGAATAGGCAGCAAAAACACCATAAATAAATAATGTGAGGGTCTTTTAAAAAAATGAAAATACAACCTTAAATCACCTGATACCATCTGATTAGAACATCCAGCTACTGTGTTTAAAGAAAAGGAAAGAAAAAAAAAGAGTATTTTATCACTGAAGATAATATGGAGTTACTTTGGAGATCTCCTTTGGAGAGAGGAGCTCCCTGACAGCAGCAGTTGCTGTAATCTGGACCCTGCAGAAAACTCAGGGATGTAGAAAATGGAGTGGAAAAAGTACTGTGTACCTTGGCTCATCAGAAGGGCTCTTTTTAGGTTATATGGTGCTTTCCTCATAGCTTATGTGGGCTTTTTTCAGGATAGATGGTGCTCTCCTGCTGGGTTATAGAGGCTCCTGTAGGATGCACAGCTCTGCCCTCTGGGTTATATGGGGTTTTTTAGGATATATGGTGCTTGCCTGCTTGGTTTTACTGAGGTGCAGGGGTGAGCAGAGCTCTTGCACTCCAGTGTCACCCAGATATAGTGGAACCAGGGCAGAGAAACTACAGCCACACCAGCTCCAAGCCTCCCAAAGCTGATTTTTGAGTGCTGCTGTTGCAGGGCAGGCTGGTGGCAGATGCTGAGGTGGGGAAAATGGAGTGGTTTAAATTCGTGGAATGGTAAAATCATCAGGGTTGGAAAAGGCCTCTGAGATCATTGAGTTCAGCCCAGCAGAGTTTGCCCTGGAAATCAGAGCAGGTCAGGAAATCAGGGGCAGGAGCAGGACTGGGCTGTGCTCACCACTGGGATGAGTGCACACGTGCTCTGCAGGGAGAGGAAGTGCGCCAAAATCCATAAATTAACTGGATCTTTTATCACTTTTAAATCAACAGAGCACTCGGATACCTCCAAAACAGCATAAATAATAAATGCAAACAGCAGCAATTTCTCAGCGCAGTGTGGTTTGGCTGGATCAGTATCGATCCCTCTTTATAACTGCATATTGTCACAGACAAAAAAATAAAACATCCCTTACTCACAGAGTGGTTAATTACTGCCTGAAATAAATCAATATTAATTGGCCAAGAAATATAAGCCAATAGGTGTGTTTAAAGTGAATCAGTTGATGTGAATTTTTTTTCAGGAATTATTTTGGAGGGGAGGGTTATTTACATTTCTAGGTGTGAGGAATTTGGGTCAAAGAAACCTGATAACAAGCACTTCGTTAACTAATTAAGCTGATAAAGCAGCTCAGTGACTGGTATAGTTCACTGAAAGTTCAGATTTAAGCTAACCAGAAATGCAATTCTCAGAAAAACTTGAAGAGAATCAATCAATTAATAAGGAAAAAAAAACTTGCTGAAGAAAGCATTTCTTTTAGCTGGGAACTAAGGGAGCTCTTTTCACTTGGAAAGATTTGAAACACTTGTAAAAGGTAGAATTAGGAAGACACTAAAACCAAGAAACTAATTGTAATTGAAATTTTTTTCTTGATTTTGTAATCCTGAAAGGCAAATATCAGATTTTATTGAACATAATTCCTACAGACTCTTTAAAAAAAAATAGAAATGTTATTTTAAACAATCCAACAAAAGCTGACGCAAATCTGCATGGCGTTTCTGGATAGCTGAATTTCTTTTTTTCCCTAAAAAAAGATTTGGTAAAAAAACTGGCTCTGCAGTTCAGAAGTGTTTGAATAAGAGCAGAACTTTGTGTTCCTTTCCTCCTGAAGTGTCCCTGTGCTTTGTGCTAAGGATATTATTAGGACACTGCTGTCCTACAGGAAAAATCCCAAACTGAGCTCGGGACCTCACCGAGTGCCTTTGCAAAGGAAGACTTTCTTCAAAGCCTTTCAGAAGGAGGGATTGAAAACCTCAGAGGAAGGATGGAATTGAGGGGGAGGAGAGGACAAAACCCATCTTGTGGCAGAGCCACGTGCTCCTGACACTGACAGGATGCACCTCCCTTAATTCAGGTACCCTCAAACTGCCGTGTGCCCCAGACTCACTTTAAGCTTCATGAAAAAAAGAAACACTTCTAGGATGAGATTTTTCTGCCCTAAATTATGTGATAGATTTAGGAGAAGAAACCCATGCTGGGCTCATTGACTGTGGAGGCAACCCAGAGTGGTCTGCTCTTCTCCATGTCTGGGAGCAGGAGCTGCAGATGGAGCTGCTCTTTGCATCCCCTCACCTCTTCCTGCTCAGGGCCTTTTCCCTGGGAATGCTTCAAAAGGCTCATCACCTCTGGCTGAGTGACAGTCTATCAGCCAGGAAAACATGCAGACGTGATTAAAGGGCTTTCTGTGCAGTTGTAAGGAAGCACTTTCACTGGTTAATCTGCTGTTAAAAATTATATTTAATTTCTGCTTTTTCTGGCTCTGTCTCTCACCCTCTGGTCACTGCCCAGCAAGGCCTGCCTGTCCTCCAAAATCTGTTCCCTGTACAGATACTGTCAGATATATCAATATAAGATATTCAATACCTTGCAATTTTCTGTTGGATAAGCCGAGTGGACCAAACTACTTAATTCTTTGCTCCTAGTATGGAGCAAATGTCTGCTCCCAAACAGCCTCAGAGGCCTGGGTTTGGTCCTTTTCCAGGGGCTGGAGGCACTTTTAGCATTCTGCCAAATGGCTGGAGCCCTTGGGTCTTCTATGTCCATGAAAACCTTGAACCTCAAGTAGGGTGAAGGACATACGCCTTTGTCACAGTCAAGCAGAAAATTCAGGTTTTCATTGATAAGATCAGCAAAAACAGCAGCAGATCCCAGGTTAGGAAACATTTTCCAGGTGTCCATTTTAACTGGCAGATGCCAATCACAGAATCCTCTGAGACCTGCTGTGAATTCTGTCCTTCAGGTTTCACCACGCAGCCTCAGGTCCAGCCCACCCAGAAACTTCTTCTGAGGCACTGAGACAACCTGGTGACCCAGCACTGCCTTGGTGACCTGTCCCAGGAAGCCCCAAAATGTGATCCAGCCCTTTCCATGGGGGTCTGAGGGGGAAATGCAAGGTGGGTGGTTTGCCAGCACAGGCAACTCTCAGGATGTGATGTGAAAGCAAAAATTGACTCATGAAAGCAAAAAATGACTTGTGAAAGTCATGGAGCAAAACAGGCTGGAAATCCTGGTTTATCCCCACCCACCAGAGGGGCAGCTGCAGCTCTGTGCTGCACCACGCTCAGCCCCACAGCAGATGGTCAGGAAGGCTCTGTCTGGCTGCCCTGGGTTTGAGCAGCCTCCCAAAGTGCTTCCCTCTGTCACTGCCTGACCGGCTGCACAATCAGCACTGCCCTGGCAGGTGGTGGGCTGGTAAACAGAGCACTTGGACATTGCCTAGTGATGTCCTGGCACGCGCTCCACACTCCTGCCTTTTGGACAAATACCTTGTTTTTCTCAAGTTTCTAAAGAGTAAATAAATAGTTCAGCTTCTGTGTAGTGGCAGTGGCCAAAGGGACACTCAGACACTTCACTCCATTGTTGGTTCTCTGGGTTTTGTGCCCCTCCACCATCACTGGAGGTGTCTAGCCAAGAAATTGCAGTGCTCTGGTAAAATAATTCTTGGAGCATGTGAGATAACAAGAGTCCTTGTGAACACAAATCCCAGATGTTCCTCAGACATTTGCTTTTTGGTGGGAAGGGGCTGGAGCAGACAGCCTGGTGGCGTTGGAGGAGCTGCTCTAACCTGGGAAAAAGGGAACAAAGGAATGGGTAAGAGACTTGCCCACTCTGCCTGTCCTGGGACAGGCTGACATCCAACATCATCCCTCCCCAGACTGGGGTGAGGGCTGAGTGCAGGGTTCTGGTTTGAGCTGCTCTGGAGCAAAGACGTCAGGCACGCTGGCTCAAGGCTTTCATTTTTTACTGCAACGCCGCCGCCTGCCAAATCAGCTGAGCTGGGAAAACAATCCATAATTGACTACAGAGGCATGAGGTTATAATGATTTACTCCTTTCCTGAAGCATGCACGTAACCCCTGCCAATTAGCCAAAAGTTAGGGAGATTTTTAATGACAAAACATCCAGAGGAGGAGGCACTTGGGTGGGGTGGGGGGAATTGTGACTGGGAATCACCAGAGTCTGAGCTGCAAGTCATGGGAACTGGAGGTCTAATGATCAAAAAAGAGAAGGTACAGTGAACAGATTTTCCAGTTGGAGATGGGAGGCAGCCTGGAGCTGGTTAGAGGGTTTTCCTTGCTGGGTTGGAGGCTTGGTGCTCTGCCCTTCTTTCCTCACCACCACCCAGCATCTACATGAGACACTGGTTGAAGGCAGGGAGAAGCAGAGTTAGGAATGGAAATCTGTCCTCTCCCATGGGAAATGTGATGGCTGAGACCTGTGGCAATGCCAGGGCCAGCTCTGTGCTGGGACAAAACCATCTGGCCCCAAGGAGCAGTGCCAGCATGGCAGCAGCCAAAGGGAGTTTCTTATTAATGGGGCAAGAGAATAACTCTTCTCCACACATCCTGAAGAGGTAAAATAGCTTGGAGTGAGTAATCCCATGTTGATCACAGATAGAAATTACTGACAAGTGCCATTACCTGGGACTAGGGAGGAGACAAAGGTCCTGCTTCTCCTCCCATCCCTCCTCTCCCTCACTCCCAGCTCTGCTGTCCTCCTTCTTCCCTCGTGGCTGCTGGACTCCACTGTGAGTGGCTTCAGGGAGAAAACTAACTTTGCCAGGAAAAAAGACAAGAATAGGGTTTTTTCCAATGTCATGAGTTGAACTGGCTCAGCCAAACCTTGCAGAAAAGATCTGGGCTGGGCTGCCTGGTGTGAGCAGTGGAAGAGGATCAGGTGCCCACAAAACCTCATGGAGATTTGCTGCTGTCATCATTGCAGGGCAGGCAGGGAAGAAGCTGGGGGAAGGCCAGAGACCCTGTGGGTTCATCTCATTGGAGTCTGGTTTATATTTCTGCACAGAATTACAGAATGGTTTGGGTTGGAAGGAACCCTAAAGATCACCTACTTCCAAGCCCTGCCATGGGCAGGGACGCCATGCTTCCTGGGATGAAGTTCCTAAAGAAGCTGAAGGAAAGCAGCTTTGCCATAAAGATCCAGAGCCCTGAGTCACTCGGTGCAGTGAGAGCAAGAGAGAACCTGCCCACTCCAAAGCCTCTGAGATCCTGCTCTGCTGAACAGCCATGAAATCAATGGTCTTAGCTGGGTATTGATTGCACCCAGTGGGTGTAAATCTGACCTTGACCCTCTTTAATCTTGATGGATTGGCCACAACTTCATCAGCTCAGAGCTCCGAGGCTGGACTTTGGGAGCAGTTTGACAGCATGTGCTGCATTCTCTGTTTTGTGGATCCAGCTGTGCTGGAAACATAAATCACAGCTTTGCGCTTCAGATGGCCACATCTCAATATATGTAATAAAGAAAACATATAACAATTATTGCCATATACTCAAACCAGGGTACATAAAAAAGGAGTGATTCCAGCTTCTGGAATCACCCTTCCACATCAAAAAAAGCTGCAGAATTAGGATTGATTGACAGGTGCAGGATCCTGACAGTGTGCGAAGTGGTGAGAGGAGTTTTGTGTGCTTGCTGCATGCACCACACTCCCCACTTGGCCATGGCAGCCACTGCTGCTTCTGGCAGAGCTGATGGAGACCTAAAGATCTGACGCACTTAGACAAGGAAAGGGAAATATCTGATGTCTTGTTCTCCCCATGAATTCAGCCCAAGCTTAAAAAAAGAGAAGCCAAGCCAACTACTCTGCTCAAGATAGGCAGCCCCTTCCCTCAGCTCTGCTGGCTCTGCATGCTTCTCACTCCACCTCTGGTGTTTACTATCACTTTGGGCACAAACATATTTGTTGCTAGGAGGAGTCCTGGGCAAGATTAGCTATCTCTAGAGCCAGAGCACAGCATGCTCCACGCAGGGATTGCTTCAACTGGAAATTCAGGGCTGATGGGAGTGAGGGCTCAGCAGCAGGTCCATGTGGAGGCTCTGAGCAGCGACAGCAGAGGAGCAGTGTCAGCGAAGCCTGCAGCCCCTGTTCCTGCAGCTCCCACAGGACCCAGGGCAAGACCCGGTCCCGTGATGCCAACTTGTGCAGGGTCAGGGAGGCAGGAGGGGGAACAGCCACACAACAGCCTTGGGGAGCTCTCCCAAGGCCACAGAGCCCCTGCTGAACAAGGTGGTGCCGTTCATGGCAGCAGCAGCAGAGGAGGAACTTGCCTGGCCACAGCTGGTGTCCCCCAGGCCTCCACTCGTAGAGCCCAGTCCCCCAGCCTGTGCTGCCCTCCAGGCTCGCCCAGGGATCTTGGTGTGATGCCCTCAGCCCCACCACTGGCAGGCACATCTGGCTTCCCAGGCAGCCCACCTGGGAGCCAGGACTGCACAGCTCTCCTGGGAGCACGGGGGGCTTTGGATGCCCTGCTCCACACCAGCCTAGTCACAGCATCTTTGTGCGTGGGCAAATGCTTCAGGGGTGATGCTCTGTGTAATGACAGCCAGACCCTATCTGTGCTGAGGTAGGAAGGCTTTAGGACTCAGCTGGACAGAAATAATTCCCTTGGCAGGGGGAAAACACACTGAAGGGGAAGGAGGCAGTAAGTTGCCTCTTTATTATCTCATGAAATAAAATTTTTATCGTACCCCAGAGGGCCCTAAAGCCCTATGGAACACATTTGCACAAGTTTTCATGGGCTTCTGGCTACATCCAGAGCAATCTGGGCTCGTGGGGGGAGTAACTCTGCCCTGGCACAGCACCTTGGCCTTGGCTTTCACAGGTGCCCAGCCCAGTGATGTGAGATGGTCCTTGCCTGGTGCTGTGCTCCCCAGCTGCAAAAACTCCCCCTAACTTCAAAGGCTGCAGAAATTCCAGTCTGTGCTCCGAGCGTGTTTGTTTTCTTTGGGTCCCTCTCCCTAACTAATTTGCTGTTGTGTTTATTGGAAATAGGAGACACATTCTTGATGAAGTGGGAAGCGCTGTGTTTAATGGAGCCCTCCGAGAAGGTTAGAGCAGGAGCATTTCTTGAACAAACAAGCCTCACACTGCACCATAATCTTCAGGCTGAAATGAATCACGGGCTCCAGATAGCGGTGGGGACTGTGACACGTGCAATTTGCATCAGACCTTCACTAAACAATCATTTGAGGGCCGATGAATGCAAAGGAGGCTTGGCTCTTATCAGCTCTGATCACAGAAGCGCTCGCAGGAAAAAATTATTAAGCATCTACATGAGCAAAACTCTTTGTCTTCTTCGGCTGAATTGCTACTTTCATTTGTCTTTAATAACATGGTATTTGCTCACTCTCAGACAGCCGTTTGCAAGGTTGTTCAGATCCAAGGCTAATTTGCTCAGGCGCTTGGCTCTCCCAGAGTGATCGCTGAAACTCCTGGTACACACAGTACTTTTCTTGAATGTTAAAGCATTTAAAGCTCTTTTTTTTTATTATTTTTTTTTCCTTGTCCGTGCCTTGAGTAAGTATTTACACCTAGTCAGAGACAGCATATAAACAAGTTAATGTTTCGACTGGGGAATGTTTTACACCTCGTTACACAGGTGGAAACAGGGCCTGTGCAGAGCAGGGCCAGGCTGTTTCCAGTAGGTCATTTTCTTCTTCTGGTCAGCCCTTATTTTAGGCCAGCCCTGCCCCACAGAGGTATGTGCAACCACGCCACTGGGTCCTGCCTATTTCTGGGGGCTGCTGCTGAGTTTGCATCACACAAAGCCTGGAGTTATTTTCAACCCAGCTTTGGCCATGGAGCAAAAGCAAACAGCTCTCCATGCACAGCCTGCTGTGGGGGCACCAGCTTGGAAATCCCACCACAGAAGGTTGTCACAGGTGGGTCAAGGGCCTGTCTGACCTGAGATTGCCCACAGCAGGACCAAGACTCATCTGATTTTTGCAGTCTCTCGTTGCACAAAGGAGAAGAACACTCAAGGTCACACCCCACCACATTTGGGCACCAGCCCTTTGAACATCAGGGTGTGCAGCTGCTGATGAGGCCCTGGGCTGGTATTTTTGGTCAGAGGAAACTAGCCTGCTTTGAGTGGTAAATCTGTGGTGTGGGTTGTGGCCACTGAACATCTGCTCTCCTTCTTCCTGCCTTGCTGGGAATGATGAGAAAGCCCCGAGCCAGAAGGGATCATTGTATTCTCTCCTCCGAGCTCCAGGATCCAGCAGACCCCATCCAGATGAGGTCCAGCACCCAGGATCTGGTGGCATGATGAGAAAATGCTCTGCCTGGATCCCAGGAGATGGAGCACAGTCCCCTCCCCAGAGTGGTTTTAACCTTCACAGTTAAGGGGAATGCACAAATTCTTTTTCCTGCCTGGTGTTTGACTGGCTGTGCACTCCAGCACCAACTTCTTGCTATAGAAGCTTCTCTGATAGATTAAAGACATACTTAATACCTGGTTTTGCTTTGGTTTTGTTCAAGAGAGGGTACTTATGAGCTACAATGTCCTCTCCATCTTCTTCCTGATAAGCTAAACAGCTCGAGCTGTGCAAATCTCACATCAGCCATTTCTTTCAGCCTGTGTATCATTTTTGTGGCTGTTTTTGGCACCTTCCTCAATTTTTCAACTTCCTCCTGAAAACGTGGGCATCAGAACAGTACTCCATGTTCCAGCTTCGGGCTCAGCAGCTCTGACACTGTCTAATCAGCAGGACCATTTCCAGTGTCAGAGCCTCAGAGGAGGGAGAGGGGGAGGGAGGAGGATTCCTTGGCAGCAAGCCGTGCTTCATCGAGGGCCCTCTGCTTTGGGATTCACACTCTTTTCCCAGCTACAGAAACCAGCCTCTGTCAGAGCAGATCTGTTTCCACAAGCTGTCTCCTCGAAGTGCAAGAAGACCTTGTCTTGTACCCTCCAGGACTCCTCACTGGGCTGCCCTGGGCTTCGGCTAGTTTGGTGTTTGCCTCTGCATCGTGCAAATATGTACACGGAAGGCCTGACAGCCACCTTCCACAAGCCTTAAAAATCAACATTCTGGCCTAATCCTGCTCTCCTGTGCCTCCTGGCCCTGTAACAGGTAAGCCTGAACAGCCCTGAGTCTGAGGATGCTGGCCTGAGGCAAATTTCTGCCCATCTTCCTGAGGCTGCACAGCCCACAACGGAGCAGCAGGTTATTTATAGCAGTTCCCATGTCCTCAGCAGCTCTCTCTTTCGAGGATGGTGTCACCATTGCTGTGCTGCCCTGTCACCACGCCAGGGCTGAGCTCTCACACCAGTTCCAAGCCACCCTGGCAGCAAAGGAGCAGATGACTGCGTGGTTGTTGGCATCCCTGTGCCCATCGGGGAGGCAGGGAGTGCAAAGGTGCCTGTGCAAGCCATCTGCAGCCACAGCCTCTCCACTCCTCGCTGCTCAAGCAGGGTTTTTCATCACAGATGGACAAAATCCCAAGGTCCTGTGCTTTGCTTTTGGCCCTGCTGCATTTCTGCAGCTTCTCCTGAACTCTCACGATCACACCCAGGAGCTGATCCCTCCACCAGCACTCCAGGTAAAAGAGGTGTCGTTGATAAATTATCTTTTTATTCCCTGGGCCTAAGACTTCCAGGCTGCCATGCAGAAAATCAGGCTTTCCACAGTGCTACATATTTAATCAGTGCATGAAAAGGCAACTCATCCAGAAAGACAAGCAGAGAAGTTCCTCCCAGCTCTGTACTTGTGGCTGCATCCACAGGCAAGGCTGTCCAGCTCTGCAAAGCAATAGATCACCCCAGCAAAGCAAGTGAAGTCATGTCTTATTGCAAGAGCCAGGCTTTTCCAGCGCTTTCCTAGAATGGAAAACACTTTCAAATTTTGTTTCCTGAGCACCACCCTATTCATTAGTAAAGTCATGGATCACTTTCTGCTGCCCACCAACAGGCAGCCACTTTTCCATGAAAGCTTTTTCTTTTTTCACAGTGGTCTTATTCTTTCAGAGCAGAAATAAGGCTTAAAATAGCATGTTTTGGAATAAATTCCCTTCCCAGCTACGTGAATGGGAAGTTCAGGTTTCTCTCCCTTGACACCTTTGCTGTTCAGCCCATGTTTCCAACAGAGCAACCAGACCAAGCAGGGGCTCTCAGCCCCACTTCTGCATGAAATGAGAGCTGTGGCTGAGACCTGTCAGGAGAGCCACAGCACTTCAGAGATCCCTAATCATGGAATAAGTAGGGAAAACATCAGATCCAGCCAGCTACCAGCATGGCCACCAAAGGAAACATTGAAGAAATAAACCAAAAATGGAAAAAAATCTTTGGGAATTAATCTGGATTTTAGTGCAGATTTGATATACATAGCTGTGAGTAAAGGCTTTACCCACTGGAGCAATGTGATATTTTCCTTTTGCCTCCCATTTTCCCTATCCTCATGCAGCTGAGGAATGTGTTCCCCGTGCTTGGTGCCCACAGGTGCTCTGGGAACAATAGCAGCCTGGGCTGGATTCAAGATACGCCCAGAAAAATCATCACTCATCGCTGCTAGACATTTTTATGGAGCTCCTCAACTTATCCCTCGAGTGTCTTACAAATATTAACATACAAATCCTCACACTTCCTTCCTCTAAGAGGCTGTTACTGCCTAGACTTTAAAAGTAAGGAAGCTAAGGCTGAGAGGTGAATGGACTGGCCAAGACCACAGAGGAAATGGGTGATCTTTGTGCTCTGGACACCCCTGACCAACAAATCCTTAACCTGGCTTCTTTCCCGTGGCAGATAAGACAGGGTAAAAGTTTGAGTCATGATTTTAAGGGGGAGATTCCACCAGCTTTACTGTCCCCCACTGTGGTGTGTCACCATCCCTGTAGGGGCTGGTGGGACAAAGACCTCATGGGCATGTGGCAGGATGAGAGCTCTCCCCCTGCAGACATCCCAGAGTTTTCTTAGGAATACAGTGGAGAATTGTGCACTTTTATTTTTATTAGGACCATTGTAAAAGCAGGTGACTGTGGCCTGCCCTAGCCAGCTGGATAAAATTCAAGGGCAGCCCAATAAACCTCTCTGCATCCTCTGCAATGGCTTTGCTTTGTTTAAAGCTGGCACTGATTTAAAGTTCAATATTTCAGGCTCTGCTGCTGCATCTTCCCTGAGATGACAGTGAAGATGGCAGCACTTAGAGGAATTCCTGGCTGCAGCACAGCTCGGGCTGTATGATTTTCATTAGCACTAACAAGCATTAGGCAGCTGACGTCCTGCTCAGGAAAACGACTGAATCTCCAAGTATTCCTCCCAAATCAACATGCTAGGGGAACAACGGGCTCTGCAGCCTTGGATTTCTCAGCTCTGCAAAGGGATTTACCTCTCCCTGGGTTTTCCTTCCCCTGGTCTCTTTTAGTGGTGCTGACATTTGATAACAAGCCTGTGTACGATCTGGAGTCTGCTTTTCCAGCTTCCCCAGCTGCCCCAATCTGTTTGGTTTTTTTATTTAAATGAGCCCATGGATCCTGAAGCTGAAAACTGTGTGACACATCATTTTGGTTTTTAAGATGATTTTATGAGTCTCTTATCCCTGCAAGGAACACTGAAAAACAGAAAAGCACCACAGTAGCACACAGCCCAGCCCTACACAGTGCAGCCAGCCAGACAAAGTACCCCATGTATCCTATTTTTCAAAAAAATGTTATTTCCTCAGTTAATCTCAAGATGCTGTAAAGTCTGACTTAGAATTTTGG
The DNA here is from genome assembly GCF_036417665.1 of Passer domesticus. Classification (NCBI taxonomy): domain Eukaryota; kingdom Metazoa; phylum Chordata; class Aves; order Passeriformes; family Passeridae; genus Passer; species Passer domesticus. The sequence continues at coordinate 3,528,874 of NC_087474.1, forward strand.
GGTGGTTCGAGGCTTCTGGGAGTAGCAAGGCAGCAAGAGGCCTGGGTGAGGCTGGGGAGGTGACAGGATGTTTAAATTGAACAGGAGTGCTGCTCTGCCCTTGGCTGTGCCCAAGTCCTTTTCTTTGCCTGCAGAGGAAGGGCTGAGGCTGCTCTAACCCCACAGCTGAGACAAGGATGCTCTGCTGGCCCTGCCTACTCCTGCACTGAAAGATCTTTGCCCCTCTCTTAGGTTGAAAGATGTGGCAGGGGTGTGTATTCTATTGCCATCTGTCAGAGCTGGGGCAGTTCTCTCTGTTCATGGGGCAGTTTTCTTTATCTCTCCCACAGCCAATCCTCCCTCCAGCAGATCTCTGCTGTCCATGGCCGCTGAGTGTCCCTGCAGGGCTGATCAAATTCCAGCATCCCATGGGGAGATGCTCCGCCCAGGGCAGGAGCCAAGCATTCCTACCTGGATACAATCTGAGCCTGGAACAGCACAGCAGCCTTTGCCCACTGCATTCCCAGAGGAGCAGCTTTCTCCTGCCCTGCATTCCCAGAGGAAGAGCAGGCCCATCTGCAGCAGCCCTGGAGCTGCAGAGGAAAACTGCAGCCTTGTGCAGGATCCCTGCTCCAGCAGAAGCACAGCTGGCACTGCAGGAGGGCTGAGCCCCCATGGGATGGGACTGTGCCACCACCCTGACCCACAGGGTGCCAGGTCAAATTCTGACTCTGGCAGTGGGTTTTTTCGTTTTGGTTTTTTTTGTTTGGTTGGTTGGTTGGTTTGGTTTGGTTTTGTTTGTTTGTTTTTGTTTGTTTGTACTATTGCATTTGTATTTTTAATTTTCCTAGTAGAGAACTGTTATTCCTGCTCCCAGATCTTTGCCTGAGAGGCTCTTCATTTCAAATTTATAATAATTTGGAGGGAGGGGGCTTACATTTTCCATTTCAAGGGAGGCTCCTGCCTTCCTTATCAGACACCTAGAAAGCCAACACAGCTCCACAGAGCAAAGTCCTTGGGGAGTCACTGCCTGCAGTTTGGCTGATATTCCCCCTGCTGTAGGTAGAAGTACCAAGGAGACAGCTGGGAGACAAAGGGAGATGGGTTCATGACACTTGGTCCATACATCTTGCAGACTCTGCTGCATGTATTCAGAAATTTATTAATTGAGCTGGGTTGGGTGAATTTATTGTTGACATTGGTGAAATTCAAAGCACTGCTGCACAGGATTGAGCACTCACCCTCTCTGTGGTCAGTGACCATGGCAGAAATTCCCTCTGGTACTGCTGCCCATCCCATCACCACCAGCAGCCCTTGCCTTACCCTCAGGGTGAGGGGTGAATCTCAGGAAAACTGGTGAGTCTGGGAAAGCCTGGTGGGTCTGGGAAAAGCTGGTGAGTTTGGGAACGCCTGGTGAGTCTGGGAAAAGCTGGTGAGTTTGGGAAAAGCTGGAGAGTTTGGGAAAAGCTGGTGAGTCTGGGAAAGCCTGGTGAGTTTGGGAAAAGCTGGAGAGTTTGGGAGAAGCTGGTGAGCCTGGCATGGTCTGTGCTCACAGCTCATCTCTGCTCGCCACAGCTCAGGCTGGAGTCCTGAGGAACGAGGCCACTGCACCTCTCAGATCAGCCTGGGAACTGCTGGGATGGTTTTATCCTCGCTGTAGCCAAGCAAGAGGCAATAAATAACACCTCCATCCAGGGAAAAGGCAGGTGTTATGTGTAACAGGGGAATCCAGCCACGCTGGTGAGTGGGACTGGCTTCCAGGGAGGGATGAATAATAACACATAGATCTCAGCTAAATGGCAGCCCTGAGAGGCAGCACTTGAATCTATATGCTTTTCAAGAGCATACCCTTAGATGAAGAATATTTAGTGGCAGGCCAAGGGGACAGCAGTGAAGAAACTGAAGTTTTTTTCAGTCTGTCTTAGTGTGAAGAATAAAGTCCATGTGGATACACTGGAAATGAGAAGAGTGAGCACAGGCAAAGTGCTCCAGCCAGGATGGAAACAGCAAGTTTGCCTCTGTGGTGAGTGGCAGGGCTTATCAAGGCTTTAATCAGTCATGGTAAAGCAATACCAAGGAAGCAGTCAGAGTGCCAGGTTCTCCACATCCCCCCAGAACTTCCCTGCAAGAAAAATCAGTAGTTCAAGGTGCTGAATGAAGGTGAGGGATGGAGACAGGCAGACACTGGAGTCTTTATGAGGGAGGAGCAAGCAGTGGGCTTTGCTGTCAAAGCATCCCAATTCCCAGCTGTGCTGCCAACTTTTACATGCCCTTGGACATTCTTCACCCCATTTTGCACGTGTGTAGTGAGGCTGAGGATGCCACCTCCCTAAAACTCTGCAGAAACAGGATCTGTGCTGTGTAGAACAGCAGATTGTAGGGCAGAGCAAGCAGAAATGCTGCTCTGTCCTCCATACTCACTGAGGGTCTGCTTGGAGAAGGTGAAATCATGAAGCAGCAAGCATGGAAGTGATAGAAATCAAATATAACGCATTTTTAAGACAAATATGTGACTTCTAGAAGGCATCAGAGGATGTTTAATGACAGACTGAACATGTCCTCTGTCCCATGCTGATCAAAAGACCCAGAAAAGCTCTAATCAACTGCTTGGGAACTTTTTTTTCCTCCTGTAAAAATGGAATTTAATTAAAAATGGAGAGACAGAGACTCAGCTGACTCAGTGGGACTTTGGCCCCTGCCTCGCAGAGCACTTGAGGACAGTTTCAAGTCCCAGCTGATGGCTCTGGAGAATCAGTTACTGGCTGCAGGATGGATTCCCCACTATGTTTGAGGGTTGTGCTCTTGGGGGTGGATTTAAGCACATGCTTAATCTTAAGCATGTGCCAAGCATCCTGCTAACTGAGGATTTTTCTGAGAAGGTCCTGATGTTATTGTTTCTCCTTGGAGCCTGTCCCTGTGCACATGTGAGCAGGCACATCACAACAGTCTGGAAAAGCAAAGCATTCCTAAATGCTTTCCCAGACAGTAAACTCAGGACAAATTTATTTGGTTTGAACATTTTGGCACTGGTGAATGTAAACCTCTCCTGGTTTTTATTTCCCTCTGCTTTCCACTTTGAGCAGTATCAGTGTCAAGCTGCCCATGGACTGAGCTCTGCAGTCCTCGGGCAAAGGAAGGCTGTAAATGGGTAAAGGTGTTGGCAGCAGCCCAGGGGAGAGCTGGGCACTGCACATCTTCACTCCCCTGCACTTCTTCTGGAGCCAGGATGGGGCCAGATTGTTCTCCAGTATCCCAAAGCACCAGCCCTGGACAGCAGTGACTGATGGCAGAGGGTCCTGTGCCCATTTTGCTGCTGGAATCCCCCTTCCCAGACCTTTAATGGTTCCTGCCTGTCAGAGGGGATATAAATGGAATTATATCAACCTCATGAGAGAAGGACCAGCTGCCTGGCTGTGCCAGAGGAGGTCACCGGGGCCCTACAGCAGGACAGACAGCCTGAGGGAGAGATGGCAAAGGCTGCAAACAGCCTGCAGGAGTTTCTCCCCAGGGTGGTGGTACTGGTGCCCTCAAGGATGCTTTAGTCCACTCTCTTGTGCTGGGATGATTTCAGTGCCAAAGACATGTTTAAATCCCATTTATCCTGCAGGTAGACAGTGGCTCCAGCACCCAGGGTGGGATGCTCTATTTAGGGGTCTCTCCCATGCTTTCTGCCTGCCCAGCTTGGCATTGCTGCCCTCCCGAGCCCAGCACTCAGAGCCAAACCCATCCCCACTGCCTGTTCACCGAGGGGCACTGAGCCCTGCTGGTGGGGAATGCTGTAATTAACGCTGCAGTGCAGGCTGAAATGTTAACGCTTCTATTAACACACTTTTGGACTTGCTTTTAACACCACAGGTGGCTTTTCAAGAGCTCAGGCTTGATTTAAATCCCATCCACTGCTTATTGCTTTAATTATGGAAATGGACAGAGCAAGGGAGCATGATTCTGGGTCTGGAACCCCACAAAAAACATGAGGGAGAAAAGTGGTGTGGTTTTATTTTCTGGGTGGATATATGGAGATCAGGGAGAGGACTGGACATGGATGGCTCTCCTGGACCTTGCTCAAGGATTTGCCATGAGCATAAAGGGAATCCACCACTCAGTGCTTTCCAGTGGGGCAAAATTGTGTCTGTGGTGGAGCTGGGGTGAGAAATACAGAAATAATACAGAAATACAAAAAATACAGAAATAATATGGAAATAATACAGAAATAATACAGAAGTACAGAAATATAGAAATAATACAGAAATAATGCAGAAATATAGAAATAATACAGAAATACATAAATAATACAGAAATATAGAAATAATATGGAAATAATACAGAAATACATAAATAATACAGAAATACAGAAATATAGAAATACAGAAATAATACAGAAATATAGAAATAATACAGAAATAATGCAGAAATATAGAAATAATACAGAAATACATAAATAATACAGAAATACAGAAATAATATGGAAATAATACAGAAATACATAAATAATACAGAAATACAGAAATACAGAAATATAGAAATAATACAGAAATATATAAATATAGAAATACAGAAATAATACAGAAATACAGAAATAATACAAAAATAAATACAGAAATACAGAAAAACCTTATCCTTCAACTCAGAGCAGAGAGCTGTGACTAAGCTCTGGCCCCACTGTTGCTGACAAACCTGGATCCCAGCAGGCTGGAAAGCTGAGGAGCTGCAGGACCTCAGCTCCAGCCCCCAGACACGAGCAGGAGCCTCCTCTGGGTGCATCTGCAGGGAGATAACCAGTCCCAAGGCTTTGCTGCTCTGCTCCTGACTGGAAATTCCAGGAGGAAACAAATCCCCTGGCATGTCAACAACCCCTCCTGTTACCTCTCCCCTAAATATAGAGCTGGAATTGCAGGGGAAGAAGTTCAGGAGGGAGGAGCAGAGCAGGGAAGGCAGAGTTCCTCACCAAAGGATGAAGGAAAGGGACTCATCTTCACTCTGATCCCCAACTGCTGCCATGAAAGGAGGTGTAGGGATGCCTCCTTACCTTTCCCTGCACAGCATTCAGCTTTCCTGCAGGGTGTCTTCGCTTTGCAGGGGCTGAGGATGGAGCAGGTGAGGCCAGAGCAAACCCCTGAGGCTGCACAGGAAAATGGGACACCCCTGTGTGGCCACCACCACCCCAGTGCCAAAGGGATTTTCCTGCCCCTCAGCGTCCCTGGGGTTGCATCCAGCCCTTGGTTCCCATCACCACTCTGCATATCTCCCACTGCCTGCTCCAGAGGCATCTCACAGCTCCCCCAGAGCCTCCCCCAGCACATTCCCCCTCCCTTCCACTCGCTGGACTTTGAGGGAAAGCCTTTCCCCCCTGTTTTTATCTGCATACCATTCATGGCACTCAGCCCTTGTGCTGTCATGCAAAACTGTGAGGAATGAGCTGGGTGATAAAGCAGAGGGAGCCAAAGCATGAAGGCCGTGAACCCCCTGGTTGTGTTTCGGAGCCATAAATTACACCCTTCAGCCACGGGTTAAGCAGGTCATTAAAAAGCAAAAAAACACCGGGAAAACGTTCAAAAAGCAGCACCCTTCAGCTCTCCCCTCCCTCACTGCAAGGCTGCACATCCCAGCCCCCTCACCTGTGCTCTGGGATGCAGCCTGCTATGCCAGGTATTTTTGGCATCGCCTCAGCTGTAAATCTTTATTGCCCTGCCTGAGCTGCCACCCTGCCAGAAAAGTTTGTTCTGGGATAAACTGAGGGTGGGAATGTGGAGGGGGGGATGGCAGGGGCTGCGTGGGGCACATTGGCTGGAGCTGGGGAATTATCTCTGCAGTGCCAGGTCCATTCCCTCTGCTCTTCCCAAGGTGAGGCACTGCCAAACTCAGGGAAGCACCTTCCCCCGAGCAGGGATGTGGGAGGAAGAGGTGCTGAGCAGAGTTAACACAGGTAAGGAACAGAAAAGGCTGGTCCACGGGTACAGCCTGGTACTTTCCAGTAAGTTAGAGCTTATAAATCATTTTGACAAAATAATTAAAGCATGTATATGCTGTGATTTATAACACTGCCTCTCGCTGCAGTGCCCTGGACTGGAGGGATGCTGGATACAGGGATGGATCAAACCAAGGGAAAACCTGGCAGAGGTGCAGCTCAAAAGCTCTTCTTGCCCTTGCAGTGTAAAGCTCCAAATCCAGAGTGACTCCAGATCAAAGATACTGCCCAGAATCAGCGTGGGTGTAGTGGGTGACTCCAGCTGAGAACTGCTGAGATCAATCTCCATCACGAGTAAAAAAAGTGGGGCTGGGTTGCCTGGCTGCACCCTCTGTGCTGCTTGAGTGGGAGCAATGAGGAGAACAGAGTAAAAACTGAAGGCACAAAGAGGCACCTTCTTAAACCCATGTAGTATTAAAGCAGAGAGAAAACCTTTTGCAGAGGCAATTACACAAATGCACGTCTGGGTTGAGAGCTGAGCCTGACCTGCAGCTCTCAGGGATGGGCAGACTTTGTTATTAAAGCTCATCAGGACAGACCCCGTGCTGGGGAGGCCAGCTGAAAACATCTGAAAGATATTTACTATTTGACTTTGCTCCATGTGTCATAAAAGGGAGAAATAAAATAACTCAGCATCAGGACAGTCCTTTGGGTGGAAGTAGAGCACTGGCACTGGGGGTTTAACAAGGAGGTGACCCAGAGGGTTGGACAGAAGGGAATGGCTCCTTCTTCACATGCAGTGCTGAACCACATCATGAGGTTTTATTTTTATTGTGGCTAGCCCAAAAATTAATAATCTGAAATTATTGTAGGAGGTTATTTTACCAGAGAAGAAAGAGGTATGTGGGATTTAGACAAACTGTCAGATCTTCCCTAAGAGAAAAAATGTAATTTCTCAGCAGCTTCGTCTCAGCCACCCTTTGAGGATCTTGCTTTTCAGAGTTTCCCTTTTTTTTGTCTAGACTTGATCAGTTCAAGTCACACATTCATTTCCCTCTCCCTTTTCCAAATCATCTGCTAGTGACTGACATTTCAGTGGAGTGCCATCTTACTGGCATATAAATGAAACTTTTCAGCATTCTTAGAAGGGGTGGCCGTTTTCTGAGATTCTTGGAACTCGAGCTGAAGATGAAAAAAATATTTTTTTTTTAAACCTGCAAAACTTAGGATTTTTTTTTTCCCCCTAACAGATGCTCTATGCAAATGTTGAAATAAGTATATTAATATCAAGCTCAGCCATCTGCCTAAATAATTTCTCTGGGAAAAAAAAAATTGCAGCATAAGAAACATGAAAATTTAAAGCTGGGTAGCAGATTTAAACAGGGAATGTCCTGTCAGGCTGCATGGATTAATGGATGAGGCAGCCAGGGCACAGAGCAGCCCCAAATCCAGCAGAACTGGTGGTTTTCCAGCACGTGCTGCACCTTGCAGGATCATCCTCTGTCCCAGGAGTTTCAGTTCCTGCAAGGCCAGGGTGCTGCTCATTTCTCCAGAGCATGAAGGGTCTGATCCAGCTGCTCAGTTCAGCTTCCATCCCAGGCTCCAGTGGAGCTGAGGAGGAGATCCAGGTGATGGGAGGATGTGAATCACCTGCCCCGCTTTGGGATGGGCTGAATCACATCCTGGGCCCTTGGGGAGGAGTGGGGGGAAGGAGCTGCCAAATATCCCAGCCTTGCAGCTCAGGGGGTGCCATGCAGTGCCCCAGAGGACGTGGGGAACAAACCTTCTCCAGGAGTGAGGCTGGAGGCTGTGCTGCCTTCCTCTGTGCCAGGACCCTGCCTTCCTGTAGGGATCCTCAGGTGGGGCATGGCAGTGACCAACCCACAATCTCCATGTTTTATTCCCAAACATGCTGGGGAGTGCAGGGGGCCAGGGCACTGCTCACACCAGGCAAACCTCCAGCAAGGCAGAGCCTCCTTAAAAACAATCCTCTGAGCCATTTCCAGCTCCAGGAAGGATGGGACCCCTTGGAATGAGCTCAGGTGAGGGGAAATCTGCAGAGCCTGGGAGTCTGTGAGCACCTGGGGCAGCAGATCCTGCACTCCTCAGGACACTTTCTTCCCATCCCTGCCCCTGGTGCTCGTGTGTCCCAATGGGAAGAGCTGTAGGAGTGGCACTGCACCCCCCAAGCAATGTTTCCTGTTCCCAGTGTGCCTCCCTCCACATCCCAGGGTTCAGCATCAGGTATTCCTGAGCTCCTCCTCAAAGTGAGGATGGGGAGAAATGTATCAGGCAAGGCATTAAAGGAGTTGGACTGGCTGCCAAAAATCCTCTCTCTCCAGAGATGGGAGGAAGGGACAAATAAACAAACAAGGGGACTTTTCCCCCAGTCCTCTTCAAAAATTCCCCCTTAGAGAGGACTTAGGGGATGAGCAGTGAGTTGTAGGGTCTCACCCAGCCCAGTGGGGTGAACCCCTTGCCCACAGTGCCCCAGCAGAGATGCCTGCACATCCCATTGCACCAACCCAACCTGGACCTAAATCAGTTTATTCCAGCCCTTGTTTGGGTTTTTACACTAAAAAATAAAGCTGATTCAGGGGGTGTGTGAGTGGAGCTCAGCACCAGTGACTTAGGACATGGGTGGTGGAGACAAAGCCAGCCTCGGTGGCCAGGGCCCTGCCAGGAGTTTTATGTTGGTGCTTCATCCAGAGGATAAATTTTCTGTGCTTTTCTGGGCAGATTGGACACAGCATTCAGGAGGCTAATGAGGCACTAAGGAACCCACTGGGCTTGGCTCCCAGCTTGTTTTTTCCAGCTTATTTTTGCCTTGGATCATAGTTCCCAAAACTTCCATCTACTCTCACAGCCCAGGCAGTTCTGCAGGGGGACGATGGCCTTGGCTCACTCTGGGGTTGATGCTGTTTTCTCATGTAGAGGTGAGTCTGGACCCAACATTTCTACCTGACTGACCTTCCTGCTGTCCCAAACAGGGCTGCAGTGTTGGGAGTGGCACTGTGGGGAATGAACTGTTCTGGGACAGCACGCATGCTGTGGGTGATCACAGGAGCCCAGCCTCCAGCCCTGGTCTTGGTTAGGTGACACAGACTCAGCAGATGTGCTTTTAAGTCAGAGAAAAAAGGCCTTAAAATCCAAGATTAAAAGGCTCCTACAGAACTCTCCTGGTGTTGGACCAACACAGTGAGCTAAAGCAGCATCCTCAGCAAAAGGAAGCTGTAACTCCTGAGCAGTCCCTGCTCCTCAATTCCCAGTGCCAAGGGCAGAGCCGAGACCCACAGACCTTGTTGAGGTTAGAAGTGACTGGATTTGCAGTGACTCAGCCCATTAATTACCAAAATACCGAGGCACAGTCCTGCCTACGTCTGGGTGATCCTCACATCACCTCCAGAGGGAGGGGGAAGCTCCTCTCTCCCAAAAAAAAAAAGAAAAAACAGAGGGTTTGAGAGATGAGAGCCACACAGGGCTGTGCCTCCAGCTGGGAAGTGAGTCCCACCCCAGCCACATGTGCTGTCTTCCCCCGTGCCATCCATCCTCCTGCCCCACCCCACCTTCTCTGCTCTCAGCTGCAGAGCTCTGGGGTGAGGCCAGGGCTGAGAAACACCAGAGATCAGGGAGGTGAGAGGAGCAGCAGGGAGCAGCTTTTGTTTACTGCAAGCACAGGGAGTGGGGAAAAGATGAAGCTTTTCTGCCCAGGGAAATATTTTTATTAATTTTTGGGGGATGTGAGGTGGACGATGAAAGAATCTCCCACCCTGTGTGCAAAGGAGATGAGCACTCATGTCTCACCCTCTGGGCAAATCTCAGTGCAGGCAATCAGTTGCCATTCAAAACCATCCCTGGGGTCTCCCTTGCACCTGGAGCCCCTTCCCTCATCCCAAACTCTTTCTCATTTACCCCAGCATGGACAAGAGTAATTGCTCATGAGATAACAGCATGACCCCAGAGACTCAGCCTCTGTCTGCAAAGTGATGTAAAAAATCTCCCCTGCACGCTGTGGTTAAACCAAATCACCCTGGGCTCATTCAGAACTGCATTTTATCAAATATTAAGCAAGTGAATGTAATTTTTTCCCCTCATTTGGGGCTTTCTTGATCTCTGGCCATACAGATCTATTTCTCTTCCATTAGGGTAGGGAAGAAGATGCCTAAAATCAGTGCAAAAAGCCTTGGGAAAGGGCTTCCAGGTGAGAAGCCTTGGGAAAGGGCTTCCAGGTGAGAAGCCCTGGGAAAGAGAATTATTTCAGTGCCAGAGCTGTCACAGGTTTGTCCCACTCACCCCAGATCCTCTCCATGAAGCCTTACTCAGGGTCAGCATTACTCCCATGAGTCATTTTGACTCCTTTTTCCTGGAGGACAGGCAAGGGCTGCCAGGCTGGAAGCAGGACAGCACACACAGAGCAGCACCAGGAGCAAACAGCTCACCTAACATCACCAGCAGGTGACAGATTTTTGGTTGCTGCCTTGTTTTCTCTTTCCCCATCAACCCATTCCCAGAGGGTTTTCCCCATTTCCAACCCACTTTGCTCTGTGTTCCATTGCATGAGGGGTTTCTTTAAAAGCAAAATAAAAAAGCACATTTTACACCACTCCACACGTATAAAAATAGAAAAGGGAGCCTTGAACAGAAGCTGCATTATGTTTGGAGCAGGTTCCTCCTGCCAGGCGTGACGTGATGCTCCTTTCCAAGCCTTGGCATGTTTTGGGAAGGGTTCATCCTTCCTGCAGGCACTCGGGGGAGCTGGGGCCAGAAACCCAACAGCTCCACTCACAAATTCCTGTGCAAACCTCGTGGGCAGCCAGCCAGGGCATGAATCACAGCCCAGGTTCAGGCTTCCGGGGGGATTGAGGCTATTTTTGTCCCCTTTTGGCTAATCCAAAAGAGGAGGTGTCCTACTGCCTCTGGCTTAGCCTCTTGAGGAGAGATCCCTTTGTCTGTGGCTTCCAAAGCCTTCAGAGATTCGAGTGGGTGGGTTTATTATCCCCATAAAGGATAGATTAAACCAGGCATGTTTAAATCCAGCCCATCACAAGGTGACCATGGAGACCAGAGGCAGCATAAAATATTTTCTACCTTGGGCTCACAGTCCCTCAAGTCCCCAGGGGTGTGACAACCTGCCTGGGTCTGACTGTGGTGCTCAGTGGGCAAGGTCAGGTGCTTCTGGAGGTGTGATTCACCTGGCAGCTTTTGGACACCCCCTTCTTGGCATTCACTGCATCTCCATGGCCTGGCAAAGGGAGTTGAGTGATGAAATCCCACAGGACATCCCTCCCTGTGTCTGGGAGAAGCAGATGGGGGAGGCAAGGAGACCCCCAGACAGCAGCTGGGGAGCCTGCTCCCTTCCCAGGCAGGAGAACTCACTGACCCACTGACAACACCTTTGCAGAGCCCCCTGCAAAGGAGAAAAGGAGGGAAAGGAAACACAGGCAGCAAAATATCTCAGCAGAGCTCAGGACTTTTGAGCAAATGAACTGTCAGGATATTCCTGAGCACTTGGGTGCATAAATATTAAATAAGCTGCAGCGAGGAGGAGAGAGATGTCTGTGCTGTTGGCAACCTGGGGCAGGGAGCAGGGGCTTGGCCATTCCACACATCCCAACACAGCCTTGGAGCAGCAGGGCAGCACTGAGCAGCCCTGGGGAGCTCTGCTGTCACACAGCAGCTCCGTGGCAGAGGCTGGCCCTGAGGTTCTCTCTTGTTGTCAGGGCTGCTGAGACACTTAGCAAATCCCACGTAGCTAATTACACTCTGCTTCGATGCCTCCCAGCCTCTGGTGCTGTTTCTTATGTTAATTAGGTGTGCCCAGCAGGGAGAGCACATCCCCACCACATCTTGCTCCCCCCCCACACCAGGAGTGAGGGATGGGGAGAGCTGGTGGAGCTCTGCTCCACGTCCCTCAGAGGTGACAGAGGGGGACAGGCTCCACCACACAGCCAGGCTTGCTGCAGACATTTCCGTGTGGCACCAGAAGCAAGTGGTAGAAAATGTCCCCTGTCAGGAGCTTGCACCCAGCAGGAGCAGTCCTGGGAGGGGGTAGGGTGTGAAGGAGGAGCAGACTTCCCTCCTCCTTAGGCCAAGTCCTCTAGGCTGGTTCCCTTTACACGTGGCAGTGTTTCCTGAGAGGCTCACAGCAATTTTAGGGACCTGTCTGTGCATTAATTCAGCCCAGACCAATCCTCTCCCGGCCCTGTGAGCCCAGCTGGCAGCATCTGAAGGGCCTTGACAGCACATGAAATCTATGCAGGCACAGGTGGGGGACCGAGTTTGCTGCAAAACCATTAAGTCTTGGCTGGGGAGGAGGAGACTGGAGGCAGGCAATCTCCAGCTGGCACGATGCCAGCTGTGCCTTGGCACTGAGCACACAGCCAGTGGCACGGGGAGGGCTGCACACAGCTGTGAACCAGAGGTCCTGGGCCTGGGTGGGATGGAGAGCCAGCAGAGTGAGAATGGGCCCCAGCTGCTGCAAGCTCACCTGCAGAAATGTCTCCTGAATGGGCTGGGTGCACCTCTGGGGCACCTGCAGCCAGCACAGCTCTTTTTTGGGCCAGGGGCGCTCAGCACACAGGGCTCACACCCAGGTCACTGGGCTGGTCACCTCAGGCTGTGCCCTTGGTGGGGGGAGTGTGTGACAGTGGTGCCTGAGCCCAGAAAGGCCTGGGGAGGCAGAGGGGACCTGCAGAGTGCCAGACAGGGGAGCAGTGTTGGGATGAAAGCTGGAGAGCAGCAGAGCAGGGGGTGCTGGCCTGGACCTTCCTCTCCTCATCAACACAGGAGCATCCCCAGAAAGATTCTCCAGAAACCTTTGTGTGTGTCCCCTTGGCCAGGCAGGATCTTTCCCTCCAAACCACTCCTCCAAGGGGGTCTGCAGTGACCTGACTGTTTTATACCTGCTAAAATCCAGCCAGCCAGCTCCTGCATGGTGAAAAAACCCCCAAAGTGCAGCCTGGAGCTGGCTGAACCCCACGGACACCCCCAGGCACCCAGAACAGGGGGAGCTGCTGGGACACCCCCTCGTTGGCAAAGGTGCCAGGCCCTGCCCTGGCTGCCTCTCTGTCTGGCTCAGAAAGCTGCCTCTGTTCACCCCACCCCACCAATTCTTTTCCTTTTCTCCTTGGATTAAACAAACCCCGCGGTGTTTCCAGCATGACTAATTCCATAATGACAGCAATATCCCCTGCCTCCCGTGCAGCCCAGGAAGGTGCCAAGCACCATTAACGTGCTGGTACACATTGCTATTGCATAATCAGCTGGATCTTCCTGGGGGAAAATGAGCTGAATTAGACACTCTCCTTTGCTGGAATAGCAGGGACCAATGGGGATTTCCACGAGAGAGATGGTTATAAAAGGAAAATCCATATGATGCTGCCTTGAAGAACTGCTGTTGTCTGGCAAATGCCAAAAGGGAGCCTGTATCTCTCTCTGACACACATTCATGTGGCTGTGGAAGAGAAGGGGCTCTTTTCTTCAGTCCTCCCATGCTCCATGGGCTGCTGCTCTCACCCTCTGTGTGCTTCTGTTCATTTCTTCACTCGGGGGGCTGAACCTGGGGCAAAAGCTTCAGCAGGGTTTCTTCAACCCTGCTTGTGCTGAGCTGAGCTGGCATGTGCCCCATGGATGTGTTCCTCTGGCTGGGATGCCCAAGGAAGGCCTGGGACCACCCCTGGAGAGGCTGAGACAAGGCACAGGCTCCTGTGAGATCTCAGCACGGTGCCCTGCCCCTCAGGTACCCCAGCTCTGCCAGGAGACGTGGTGATGGGGTCTGGTGTGTGGCATTTGGCTGTCAGATACCAGAGGAAAGGACTGGCATAGTCTCTATCCCATTACCCCAAAGGGATTTTGGACAAGCAACCAGGTAAAGAACGGAATTAATTGTTCTGCTTTGCCGAGGAAGAGGCTGCCCGTGAAGTCTCATTACTGATGCATTGCCGTGGAAATGCGTGGCAGGAGGGAGGGAATCTCACCTGCAGTACTTCCAGTGTAATTCCCTCCTTTGTGCCCGAAATTAAAAGCCAATGACTGGAAATGCAGCCGAGAAAGGCTTTAACTTGCAGCCGTTAAGTGTTGAAAACTGACACACCTGATGATGGATAGTGAAGCATCTCTTTAATTTCATTGCTCTTGCCAGCAATAACAGCCTTTGTTGGCTCTGATCTCTGGGCTGGCTCTGCTGAACCGGGGGCAGGCAATTCCCCATCCCCTCCTCCGGAGATCCAAGCCTCTGGGTGCAACATTCCCGTTTATCCTCGCAGTCCCTCTTTGCTCCTCTGCTAGATTTCCCTGACTTGGAAGCACTAACCCCTACCCGGGATGCAGGAATGTTCCAGACGACTCTGTTTATTATTAATTAGTTTCTATACGTGTGTGAAAGTCCCTGCAGCTCCCTTGAAATGAACCTCCAGAGGCAGATTTTGTACTGCTTCCCTTGGCTGCCTTCCCCCCCCCTCTGCAGAGCACAACACAATCGGGTTTCCAGCAGCACGTAGGGGCTGAGGAGAAAAGAGGAATCAAATCAGCCCTTGGGAGCTCTGTTTGGTTGTGACCAAAGGTGTTTTCTAAGTGATGGCTGAGCTGTGAATTGGAAGTGCTACCTGCATTGTTTCCTGCCCACCACAGCTATTGTTCATAGCCTGAAGCTGGCTCACCTCAGTTTTGTTTGGGAGATGAATGTTGGCTAGGACATCATCCGTGTCAACCCAGCACATCCAATGAGATCATCCTGTGGTTGCCAAATGCTTGTTGGAGAACCCTGCAATGTTTTGTGAGTATGATTCACAGAATCATGGAATGGTTTGGGTTGGAAGGGACTTTAAAGATCATCCAGTTCCTCCCCTGCCATGGGCAGGGACACCTTCCACTGTCCCAGGTTGCTCCAAGCCCTGACCAGCCTTGGACACTTCCAGGGATGGGGCTTCAACAACATCCCTCAGCAATGTGTTCCAGTGCCTCACCACCCTCAGAGGGAAGAATTTCTTTCTCACATCCAATTTAAATCTACCCCCTTTCAGCTTAAAGCCATCAGTGAATCTCCCCACCTCAGAGAGGGGACACAGTGAAAGGCAGAATGCGTAGCCCAAGCTCAGAGCTGGGGTGAGAGCTGCAATCACATCCCAGCACAGAGCCTTCCTGGTGATCCCTGTCAAAAACAGGGCGACAAGAAGGTTTTTGGTAAAATCTTTTGTTTTCCTGGGGAAACAGCAGCCTTCCTAGGTTACCACCAAGGTTTTTATTTTTGATTACTCCTCAGCTCAGCCAGGCTGGGTGAATTGTCCTCCAGTGCTGCCTGTGCTGCTGTGCTGTTGGGCACCTTTGATCTATAGCAGTTACCCAGCAGGAACCCAGTGAAGAGCTCTTGCTTCCCTCTCCCATAAACCAGTTTTCCCCAGGTTTTGGCTTACAGACATCCAGAGGGCTGTCACTGTGTGTTCCTGACAGTCACTTCCACAGCACCTGAGCTGGGCTTGGGCTGTGGATGTAAAGTTCCAGCTGGGTTTGGGTAGGCATATTTGCACCCCTGTCTGTTGAAGGAGGGGATGGTTAACAGGGTGGCTGCCTGGACAGTGTCAGGGGGTTCTCACACAGACAAACCTCTCACAAATGGCTCCTCACAGGAAATTGGATTGGCCTCCACTTTATTTATTGTCACCATCTCTTGCTCTGTTTTGTCAGAGACTGATGACTGCTCCCAGTGTTTGCCATCCACCCAGACCTCAAGGAATACTATAAGGCTCTTTGGAGGGATGCAGTCACAGAGCTGTGGGCAGCTGGCCAGATTAATTCCTGATTACAGTGTAGAATATATGGCCAGTGATTTCTCAAATCCCACAATCAGCTGTTTTAGGCAGCCATAAAATATAATACTGCTCATATAATGACTAAAATCCATCTACAACACCAGGAGGATTTAGACCCTTCTCCTAGTGTTGGTTCTCCATTCCTCTGACATTCTTCACACTCCTCTGGGTGGAAATCCCCCTCCTTCCACCCAGGGGACCCACACGCAGCATTCAGGATGAAAACTTCCAAGCTCTCCATGAACATGATGGAAACACTCTCTTGGTTTTGAAAGCCGGGGTAAATCCGTGGTTTTCTGGCACATTTTTCCACTGTCTCTTGCTGACTTTGTCACACTTTGTGGGCTTGCTTAGATGAGCAATTAATTGGTCGAGACAGGATTGCCTGGGAAAAGTCAAGTGAGAAATGCCTTTCATAGAACATCAAGCTGGATTGAGTGCTCAAAGTCACGGGAGAAGTGCTGTCACAGACATATTTCCATGGTAAGCCAAAGGGAAAAAAAAGGGATGAAGATGAACACTGAAGTGAACTGGTTTATACTGGCCAGCTCTGGTGGAGGGAGATCCTCACCAGGACCTGAAATATCAGTGCTACGGCCACCTCTGCAACCTGCTCTGTGCTGTTGGACCCCTCAAGGTCCTGAAGGGGTTAAAGCCCTAAAATCTCCCTTGGTGACCTGTCCTAGGGGCTGCCCCTGGCAGGCAAACCTGTTCCCAGAGGATTACACCGTGTATCTACCCCGCATCTATCCCAGCTCAGCAGCTCCCCCGAGCAGGAGCTGTGACTGCTCTGAGCAGCCCATGGCTCTCTCTCAGGAGATCTCCCCAAAACCGCAGCCACTCAAAGCCCCTCCCAGCCTGCTGGCACTGCTCTGTGTCCCCAGTGCAGCCGTGGTGGCACCCTGCCCACTCACAGGCATGGTGCCTGTGTCCCCAGCCCCTGCTGCCAGCCTGCTCACCAGGGCAGGGGTCCCTTTGTGTCTCCTCCAGCAGGTCTGCACTCCATGCCAGGGGCAAGAGAAGCTTTCTGAGGCCTCTGCTTCCCTCTCTGCCCCTCTCTCAGCACGCAGGATGCTCAAGGAGGAGCATATGTGTGGTTTGGAGGGAAGCAGCGTGGCAGCTTTTGGACACCTCCCTCATCCCACACCTTTCCTACCTCTCCTATCCTTTTATTCCCGTGCGTGGTGGAGAGCAAAACCTCTCTGCAAGCCTGGCTTATTTTTAGAAGGCTGCACAGCCAGAGACACCCTTTCACTAGCCAAAGTAAGAGGACACCAAATGGTCCTGACCTTTCTCTCCAAGGCCCCATGTCGGGCCCGTGCTTTGAGCAGAGTGGAAGCAGGGAAGGAAGGAAGGAAGGAATTTGTGTTTGCTTGGCCGCCTGCCCTCGCCTGGGGCTTGGGTTTATATAAAGAGGATGAGGACAGCGTGCAGGGATGAAGGTTTGCTGGCCATCACCGGGTTCAGAAGCTCTACTGACAAGGTCATGGGCATGAAAACACTTTCAAAAACCTCCCCAGCAGATCTTTGGAAATGTTTCTTCTCGTCTCTCCCAGGTGCCAACCTGAGCATACACAGTGACTCTACCTAGAGCCTTTTTTCCCTGTGTTCTTATGAGACCCCAGAGCTGCAGCTCAGGGGAGCTTGATGCAGTCCCTCATGCATCTGAGCCACTGTTTGAAAAAAAAAAAAAAAATAGAAAAATAGCAGGGGTTGATCACTGCTTGCAGATGGCAGTCCAGAGAGGCAGGGAAAAGGAGTTACAGGTTTGGTCTGCCTTGTGTAGACCCTCAGATGTCTTTCCCTTTATTTAAATCCAGTCTCATCAGGCTTGGTGCTGTGACCATTCCCCGGGGAGCCTGTCCAGTGCCCCACCACCCTCTGGGGGAAGAATCTTTTCCTAATATCCAACCTAAAGCTTGCTCCATGCAGCTTCAGGCCATTCCCTCAGGTCCTGTCACTGCTCAGAGAAGAGATCAGTGCCTGCCCCTCCTCTTCTCCTCAGGAGGAAGCTGCAGACCATGATGAGGTCAGATCTGGCCCCTGCTTTTGCAGTGGATTTTGAGAATGAACCACCTGCCATCCCCTGTCCCTTGCACTCACATCTGTACAGTGGCACTCGTTCGGTTTAAATGATGCTTCCTGCACATGGAGCAGGGTCCTGCAATGCTTGCTTCTACACAAACACTGAAAAAAAGGGAAACTCTTGCTCCAAGAAACTTGCAAGATGATTTTAAGACAGGAGTGAGCACAAAAGTGCAGATGAGCAGGGTAATGAGATGCCTGCAGTGCCTTTTTCTCTGGCTTTGTCACCTCTGCACCCATCAAAGCCCAGCAGTGAACGCACGGACCACAGGCACAGCAAAGGGCTCAGACGTGTTCTCAGCTTGGATAATTGATAAAAACAGCCCTCAGCCCTGGCTTGGATGTGGCAGCCACACCAAGGAGGCCTTCAAAGTGCCTGGAAGTGCTGCAGACAATGGGGAGGTCAGATTCCAGGGAGGGCAGCAGGAGAAGAGGAGGAGTTGCTGCTTCATGACCCATCAGCTCTCCAGAGCATAAGGACGCCTTTGTTTGCTTCTCCTTCAGCCTCCTGTTACCCAGAGTGGGAGAGGCAGGAGACAGCAGAAACCTGGGATTTTCCAAACATTTTCTGACTCAGATGCAGTGGGAGAGGGGGAGAAAAGCATTCCCACACCCTGCCAGGCTGAAACAAACAGGCAGTGCCTGGCTTGGCCCAGAGCAGACACCTGAAAAACACCAGTCCCTGTGCAAGCCCGAAGGGTTATGGGGGTCTGCTTGGTTATCTCCCCCAAAATCCATCAGGCAGCACCTTGCCTGGAGACACTAAGCTGTGTTGGTGGGGTATCATGATGGGGGCTGCAAGTTTTCCTCCAGGGATGTGCAAAATGCTTGGCTTCCACTCACCCAGCCACAGCCTACCCCAACCATGACCTCAGGGTGTCTCCCCATCCTGCTGTTCCTTCCCCAGATGGAAAACTTCTCCAGCCCCAGGATCTCTTCTGAGAACGACAGATGTGACAGATTCCCCTGTAGGTTTACCCAGAGGTTTGTCAACTTGGGGATTTTTTTCCGCCCCAAATTATTTCAGAGAGCAGTTTTAAATTCCAGCACCTGCCCTTCCCTCCTTTTCCTCCTGTGCAAATGTTGTATGGGACTGGAATTACCTGAAGGTTGGGTTTCTATCCAAATGTTGGGAGGAAGAAGGCAGAAATGCCATTCAGTATCTCAAATTGGTTTTATTTCTCAGGTATAAAGAGGCACTGGAAGGCAAACAGACGTGTGGGTAAACATGTTCAAAGGGGCTGCTATCATTTAATGGGTGAAGTGATAAGGAGCTTTAGCAGGAGGTGGTGCTGGCACAGAACTCCAGGACTCTTTTCCCAGGTCAGGAGGAAAAGCTGAGGACAACTGCACTGACTTTGGCTCATCCCAGTGAAATATTGCAACGATTGTTTTTAACTTGCAGTCAGCTTGAAGGCAGCAAAAGCAGCTCCAAACCTGAAGGAAATGATCACAAGCCTGAAATCCTGCCTGATTTTTTTTCCAACTATATCATCTAGTCTAATAAAAGACAATAACTCCTCCTCCCAACCTTGCCTTGCTCAGAGCCTGAAAACACCAGAGCTCCAACAATTCTCCTGTAACAAAGGGAATGAGTCATTCTGCAAAGCGTGCGTTTGGAGAAAAAAAAAATTCTGCATATTCATTTATTCTGGTACTTAGCTAAAAAGATTTGGTTTACCTGTAAAAAATTATATTTTAAAAAAATTAAAATCAAAAAGCCTCATCAATGGCTCTTGAAATTCAAAGTCTGGGTGCAAATGGCTAAAAGATATTTTTGGGCACAAATAACATAATTTTTCAGGCACAGGCCGAATAGTGGGAACAAAGGACTTGCTGAAGGATTGCAGCTAGAGCAAGATCTGGAGAAATCATTTCAACAGACAGATGGATGGAAGGACACCCAAATGTCAGGAAATGGCACCCAAAACCTGACAATATCCAGATTTCCTGGGCAATGAGGAAGCTGCTGCCATTTCATACTGCACATATGGATCATCTGCACACACAAAAAAAAAAAAAAAAAAGAAAGCCACGTGGCTTTGAGACATTTTCTGGAGTGACAGAGACATGGTGACCACAAGGTGGGCACATTGTCAGCTGCAGAGTTTTAACAGCACTCCAAAACCCCTTTTAAAAATGGCCTCTAGTCTGCAAGGCAAGCAGAAACTCTGCCTCCAATGGCATTTCCCTGGATCTTCATAAAGCTTTTTTCTTTTTTTTTTTAAGTGGGATCTGTGTTGTTTGTGGCTCTAAGCACTGGGAGGTGCTCCCAGGGCCAGCACAGCCTGGAGCTGCAGCAGTGCAGAACATCCCTCCTCCAAGCTGATCTCTGAACAAGGTGTCTTTGCCCCAGCACCTGAAGAATAGTGGGGTTTTGGAAGCTTCAGTGAATCTTAATTGCACCCATCCAGAAGCAGTGACCTCAGCTGTGCTAACCATAAAACACTGCTCACTGCTTGGGCTTAATGGTGTGTGGCCTGCCAAGGAATCTTTTTTCTCTCCCTTTCAGAGACAATCTGTGGGAATTTATTGGCTTTTTAAAGCTGTCTGATCTTTCACTGAAGGAAACTAATGGAATATCAATGACACCAGGTATTTGTCACAAGTATCATTTATGGAGGAAATATGGGCCTGGCTCAGAAGGGCTCTCCTGCACATGGTTAACCAATTCCACACACAGGTCCAGGCAGCAGCTGGGATCAAACCCAGGCTTCTCTGTGGCTGCGGGCTTATCAGCCACTACCAAACACAGAAAAGCAAAGAGCATTCCTAATTCAGTTGACTAATTCAATTTAAAAACCCGATGAGGACAAGGCAGCTTGAATTTTCATGGGAGCTTTAATTTAGGATGACACCTTCGCAGCTGGAAGGAAGAGCCTTTGGTTGATTTTAAGCACCTTTTGAAAATAACAGGTTAAAAAAACCCCACTTTTAAAAAGATGAAAACATTCCTTTTCCTATTTGATATTGGCATCTCCATTTTTTTCGGCTCTGACTTTTCACTGAGCTACACCCTGTTTGGAGAAAGGTCTGCTCTTTTTTCATCTATTTTTCTGACAGGTTAAGAGTTATCTAAAAGAAAATGATGCCTCAGAAGTGTTGTGATAGATGTGAGGCTTCAGCTTTTAACAGAAAAAAAAGAGCTTTTTACAAAGGCTGCATCCTTATGGGGTCACCTAACCCTTGGGGAGCCTCCTTTGCTGGGTTTCACCCCACAGGGCAGCATCAAGTCCCCAAAACTGAGATCTGCAAACATCCCAAGCTCAAACTCTGGTTTTTGGGACACAGATCTTCTTTCAGGTTTTCTCACCAGCCTTAAATCCAGCTTGGGTTCTCAAGAGCCTGCTAAGGACTGTGCCCAGTGATGAGTCTTCTTCTGCAACATGGTGGAAAAACTGCTCTTAATATATAAAATATTCCAGAAAGCAACAAGCAACATGGCTCATTCCTCAATTTTTTTTGGAACAGGGCTTGAATAACAGAGGGGATGGCAGCAAAGGGGAAAAAAGGCCACTTTTGTGCTCAAAGACTGGAGAAATGTTTAAGTACCCAGAGCTTCGTGTTCAATTAGTGCAAAGCACGGTGAGTTGCTGCAGGGTTTGAATTTCAGCTACTGCAAACCTCTCTCGGGGGAGAAGTGAAAGGAAAAGCGAAGGTCCCGGGTCTGAGAGCAGGGAATAAATGAAACCCAGGATCCTTTAGCCCCAGGAGGGTGTCAGGAGAAGCCTCCCCAGGACTGCGAGGGAATTTCTCGCAGAGCTTTGACAGCACAGCAGGGAATGGGAGCAGGGACCAGCGGGGTTGTTTGTGCCACTGAGTGCAGGAGCTTCTGTTGCTGATATTCTCTTAGACCTTGCTTAAACCATGGTGCTCTGTCCCTCAAATCCAACCAAAAGGTGCTAAAAATCCATCCAGCATCCCGCCAGGAATTGCTTCTCCTTGCTCCAGGAGCTCCCAGGGTTTGTCCACCTTCAGGGGAGACAGGTCAGGGATGGCTCAACATCCCCAGCCCTTTGGTGCCTCTGTTCTGTCAAAGCTTCCCAGAAATGAGCCGGAAATTTGGGTGAAAAGAGGCTTCAAAGTGTAATTTTTAAAAAAAATGCCTGACCACATTCCGTGGGTTTCGTGATGTTTGTGGAGCGGTCCCTAAATCCGAGCCCAGGGGTGCTGTGGGCTCACATCTGAGCTGGGTCTGTGTGCAGAACGTGCTGCAGCTCCTGGGACTCAGAGCAGGAGAGAGGGAGGGTGGGAGAGAGCAACAGGGAGACATGCTGCAGGTACTTGTACATCAGAACCTCACGTGAACATGTTTAGTATTTTTCCAGAGGAAAATATCATCCAAGAGGCATAATTATATGTTAGGTTCCTTTTTTTTTTTTTTTTTAACAGGGCTTTTAAAGCAGTTGTTTTGTTTCATTCTTCTCCTTTTTCTATTTTCGAATTACAGCGTTTGCAGAAACAGGAGGAGGATGACAGCTAACACAAGAGAGAAGCCACTGGTGCCTGAGAGGGAGAGAGATGCTGCTGTTTCCTTGCCATCCCTGGAAGTGTCCAGGGCCAGGCTGGAAGGGGCTCTGACCAACCTGGAATGACATGATCTTTAAGGTTCCTTCAAACCTAAACTGTTCTAGGATTCTGTGACTCAAAAGCAGCTAAATTTAGGCCTTGTTCTGCAAGCTGACTCCCCCATGGTAACTCACAAAGGGATTCTTGCTTGATGCTTGCTCTCAAAGGACAAAACCCTTGGGAGGAGAGAACCTCTTTGAGTTCCCACCATCCCAACATGTCCAGAGCTCAAATTTCCCTGGGAACACATCGAAGAAACATCTCTGACAAGCTGGATATTTTGTACACCTCTATCCTGACAGGTGAGATGCTCGCCCACAGGCACCACTGGTGATGCTCACCCTCTTCCCAGTCATCACTTGGAATCATTTTGTGCTGCTCCACTGGCTCAGGGCCACAGCTGGATGCCAGGGGAGCTGGGAACACAGCACATTTTCACACACACAAGTGCCCAAAGGCATTTAAGATAGCAAACTCACTCCTTCTAGGCTGTCACCACAGTAACAGGGGGCTTCCCAAAAATAATCAACAACATGATTCTGAGCCGCTCACTTGTCATCTCGGAATTAGCAGCTACTCAATATTTTGGCTGAAAAATGAAATACCCAGCAGGCATTGGTGAGTGGGTGTTTCAGAGGGGAGTTTCACATGAGGCACCTTGTCCTGTGGGACCTTTGGCAGTGGAGGAGAGATCCCTTCCTGGCACCAGGATTCTGTATGTCCTGGTGACAGCAGGGAACCATGAAAGCTCTTATGGGTCATTAAGTCATTGGGGTGTAAAAACCTCTATTTACTGTTTGAGATCCCAGCTCTAGCCATTACCTCCTGTGGCACAGACACTTTCCAAGGAGGAATTTCTCACTGTTTACTGCCTAGGCACAGAGAGGGCGAGGTTTCCAGCGATGCTTTTATTGCTCAGCTAACAGTGTTAACCTCTTCAGAGAGGATATGCACCCGTCTAGCAATTGTCATTTACTGAAATTAGCTTTGCACTTCAGGATCTGTCAAGTTGCAATTGTACTAAACGTTTTACTGGCTGCAAAGTGACAGTCCTGACACAGTTAATGCCATGACCCTTTGGCCTCAAAGCAGTGTGAGCAGACCCTTGGTCCCTTTCCTTTCCTCTCCTCAGGACTTGCATCTCCTGAGATGTATGTCACTATCATTTTGTAATTTTGTTTTAGCAGTTCTTTTTCACATGTTGTAGGAATTTCAAGCTGTGCATGGATGATGTTTTCAAAATCTCTTCCCTATTTACAAGGCTCAGAAGCCCTTTTTTATGTCTACACCTATTTACTTCAACAAGGATCAGAGTTGGGAGTGGGGAACACAGCAGCAGGTATTTCTGGTCTCACAATAAAATCAGGTGAAACAAGGTGCAAATCGTTTGCAGGGCTGCAGCAAGGACAAGGGACAAAGCTCTTCTCATGCTGTTCTGTAGAGGAGAAAGAGCCCAGCGAGGGCAGTGCTTTGGGGCCAGTCCTAGCTGGACTGGGGGCTGAAAGAGCAAGACACCAGCTGGTCCCAGAAAATATTTAGTAGAATCAGATCTCCTTGTCCTGCCTGTACAGGCACCTTGTGCTGTCACAGGATGCTAAACACAGGGTGGTGTTTAGTGTTTGGAGAAGCCACCAGAAAAAAAAAATCCCATTGATCTTAGCTCAGAAGATGTCCAGCCCTGTTCCTAAATCCATGGCACTGTAAATTGTTGGAAGATCCCAGCCCAGATGCCCAGCAAAGAGATTCTGTTTCCCAGAGCCACGGCAGCTGTTCCCCAAGTGGCACCTCTGGGATGTGACACCACTGAAGCTCACCTGGCTGATGAACATTTGTGATTAATTAAACCCCCACTGCCCTCCTGCTTTCCCTACAGGTGTTCCATTAGGATCCAAGCAACTGCCACAGTCAAGAACGCAAAGACAATTACACACTGGAATTTAAAGAAACCATTAATTACCAAGATGCTTTGGCAGATGATGGCTCCAACAATGCTTATTACAAGAACCTTCATCAAGTTATCTGCTCTTTCATGTGAGCAGAGGTAACGATCCCCACTGAGATGGGAAAAAAAATTAAAAACCATACAACAAGATGTTTTATTAATGACACGCACATCTCCATAGCTCTAAGAAAATTGGGCAAGCTGTTCCTACACCACAGCTCTCCATCAAGGGTTTGGATTTACCATCACTTTAATAATGGCTTGCTAAAGTGCTATCTGGTTCCCTTGGGTTGGCTTAAAGGAGGAGAGGACAAAGGGAGGATTTATTTATGAGTGGCACCCATTGAAGAGCAGAACTACGGCACAGAGTGGAATAGAAAAAAAGCCTTGCAAAGAGAGTCCCTGCTTAACTCATTGGCTTTTAAAGAAGGGGTTCAGCAATGCAATAACAAAACTGAAAGTGCTTGAAAAAACTATCTTTAGGAAAAATACTTCCTCAAACAAAACAAAAAAAAAAAAAAAAAACCAAAAAAAACCAAAAAAAACCAAAAAAAACCAAAAAAAACCAAAAAAAAAAAACAAACCCATCTTGGTTTCCCTTTACAGATGTAGATCTCATCTCAGCTGATCTGGTGTCAAATGTTTTCAGTGGGAGCAGGAGCAGATCCATCAGGGGATTCACAAGCTTTGGTGAACCGGAGTTCAGTGATGGGCCAGCAGGGCTCAGCCCTGGGACATGAAACTCCTTTTCATTGCTCTTCATGGAAAGCATGAGGTTGACATGCACGAAGATTGAAGCCCTCTCTTGGTGTCTGACCAAACCCCCACCAGGACAGGCTTTTCCAGCCGGCTCTGCCTGAGGAGTGCACATCCATCCGCTCCTCCCGCCCTGGGGCTGGCACCAGGGACCTGACTCACCACCGAGCACCTTCCCTCTTCCCACTGAGCTCTCATTTACTTAATCACCACAGATTAAAGCCTGTCTAATTAAGGACAGGCGTTAGATGTGATGAGGAGCCGGCTCTTTCCCTGTTCACACACCACGGGGCTGGGCAAGCCCAGTGTCCCTCACCCGGTTCCAGGCTTTCAAACGGAAATGTTTTGTTCCTTTCCCAATGCAAGTTCAAAGTGTAGGTTTCACCTAAAAGAAGAGGGTGTAGAAGGACCTATAAAAACCACTTTAGATCCTGAAAGTATTTTAGAGGAAACTTTTTTGTCTGTCACAGGTATTTACATGCATGGGCTGGGTTGCAGCAGGGATGCAGAAGCTCAGACTGGGCTGAAAAAAGAATAAAATATGGTTATGAGGGCTACGGAAGGAAGCCCACTGGCCACAGGCTCATTGCCCAGCATCACCACAGCTCTGCATGGAGACAAGAAAGGACCAAAACCTTTTCTGCAATCTTTTTTTTTGCTCTCCTAACCTGATCTTCAGTGCAGGCACAGCCTCAAGGGTTGTGGCACTGAAATCAGTCCTGCCTCATCCACATATTGCTGGGTAGCCTTGAGTGAGTCACTCAGCCTCACTCAGATGCACACTGCACAGCTAGGGAGGCATGGATACTCCTTTTTACTCCATGGACATCATTTGGCTGATGGAATTGTCAGGTCTCATTGGTTACAAGGTGTGGACATATTTCTGACATTGGAATAAATAATAATAGCTGTATTTGGCTTTTCTAAGGCACTTAGCATAAGTAGATCTTGAAGTGCTTTCTAAAAGGTGTACAATTATTCTTGGTTGGTAAATAGGACCTTAGCCCGGGCAGGAGTTTCTGGAGACTGCCACAGAGCCTTTCATTCATGTTATTCGTGTTGTCTTTGAAATTCAGTCAGCAACTGAGTTGCCTCACAGGCTCACCCACTGGTGGCTCCTGACTCTCATTCATCTGGGCACACTCACAGACGTCTCCCTGACCTCCAGCAGAGCCATGTGCCTGCTTAGGTTACAAACAGGCTTCAGAAGGCATCTGCTGGGCTGGTTCACTGCAGAAGCTCAAGTTTCACTCCCCAAAATGACGAAACACTAAACACTTTTTTAGCTGGACAGAGCCATGCAGTTACTCAACTCTGCCGAGGTTTCACCATGAGAAAAGACCAAACAGTTGAGGACCAGGGCTTTTCTTTGATATTTAAATAATTCCAGCAGAAGAAGCACTTGCCTAACGCTGAGATGAACCAGGGCATGCCCAGGGCTGTGCAGCACAGTGGGCACCACAGCTGCCACCCCAACACTGTCAGCGTGCGGCCAGCGCCGCGTTGAAGACCTGCAAAGGGTCTCCCGTTGTAAAAGGCCACAACATGAGGTGCCAAGGGCTTCCCACGGGTCTGGCAGCTCCCTCCCAGCACAGGTGGGGTTTGTAGGAGGCAGAGCAAGCAGCAGTGTCTTCTTTCTAGTTGGAGAAGAGATGGCTGCAAGGTCAGGCTGGGAAGGAGGGTGCTGGGAGTGCCGTCTGTGCTGCCAGCGCGGCGACGCCGAGGGAGGGAGGAACGGTCTGTCAGCCAGGGAGAACACCAGCCCAAGGACAAAGGAAGGGATATCTGCCCAGGAAAAGGAGGAACTCTCTTCCCCAGCAGACCCTGCAGGCTCACAGGCCCCAACAGCTGGTGACGTGGACCATGCAGACACCTGCTGCCAGCAGTGCCCCGAGCCGTGCATGCACAGAGGTCACTATGGGTGCAGCAGGAACATTTGGGCTCACCACGGGTGCAGTGGGGACATTTGGACCTCCCCAAAGCCCATCACCTCACTCTTGCCATGGAGAGGCCCTGGATCTGTGGGTGGGTGCCTCACTGGGATGTCAGGCACTGCCAAACCCGCATCCTGGGAGCAGAGATGGGAACAGCAGGGAGCACACGACTGCATGTGACCTGAGTGACACGAGGCTGCAGGCACAAATTACACACTTTGCAAGTGACATTTGCTGTCACGGGGGAAGGTTGGAATGAGGCTGTTTAAAATTCAACTAAACTCTGCCCAGAAGCAGGGCAGTACGTGGTCTTCTTTTCTTTTCCACCCTCCAGGGTGACACTGTGGTGTTTCCAGCAAGGAAGCCCCTCTCCTGCTCACAGATTTGGGAGTGGGTTTTGCCCCAGGGAATGTCTGGCTGCTTTGCAAGCTGCAGGCCAGAATTCTTGTCAGTAAGTACCACAGCAATTGATTTACACCATGAGAGGTCTGATTTAGACCAGGTAGACACCCCACAGCTGAGGAGATGCTCATTAGCATCCTACAGCTCCGCTGTGCAGATGGAGAAACTGAGGCACAGCAACTCTGTGCTCCATCAGGAGAACTTATAGCAGGATCAAGACCTCTGCAGAGCAATTCTGTTCTTTTTCTTCCTCTAGAAATGATGAGAAAGACCTGAAGGTTGTTTCTGAATTCACAGCTCAAATCCATTTTCCAGACAACTCAAGATGTGAAAGTAAAAGGAATTACTGCTCCCTTTCTCTCCATGCTCTCAGCAAATCCTAACAGCATTCCTGTGACTACATCCATTGGATATTCTCCCTCCATTTTTCTGGTCCTTCTGACTCTCTTTGGACACACACACACCTTAATATAGTTTCCCATCCATGAGTTGCTTGCACAAAGCTTTGCTCTGATTTGTCATAGATGTCTGTGCCATGACGATGCTATTAGGGCAGTTATCTCATAACACAGAATTACTTAATAATTTGCTCCATTTGTCCTCATTGACAGAAACAATGTGCTCAACAATATCTTATCTCAGTTCTCAAGGATTTTAAGCACTCTGTCAAAGCCTTGAGCAGCTCCAGCTCTTCATTTTATCAATGGGAAGATCAGAATATGTGACTCACTGCAGTGCTGAAGGATCCTTCAATCTGCAGAAGAGGAGCAGGACATAAACTGAGCTGGGCAAATTCAGATGAGACAATTACCAGTCACAGAGAATATCTATCAAAGGAATTGGTGGACTGTCTATGTCCTGAAGGTGCAATTCTTCTGATTAATGCCTGTATCCACAGGGAAAAGCCAACACTAACTCTGTCTTGATGTGCACATTTAGACCCTGGAGAGTTCTAGTCAAGGTGCTCAGGAGAGCCAAGGGGTTATTCTGATCTCTCTAGAGGACACTTCTAACAGGGCAGATGAATTGTGCCCTTGGAGTGCACATTTCCCACCACCTATGGTAAAGAAGCTGGGAGCAGCCACATTAGATATAACTGTATAGTAAATGTCTAGTTAGGAGAGATGATCTCCAGTTTTGCTGCTCATCTCCATTTCCAAACTGCCCAGTGCTCTTTGGGTGTGTTGGGTATCTGCACACATTCCTGCTGGAATGATAAAGGACCTATGGAGACCTTCATCTCCCTGGAATTTGATGTCATCCAGACTTGGGCCTCCTTTAAGTCCTTTGTCATGTCTGCCACTGCAGATGCCAGAGGAATCCATGGTATGTGCTGGCTGGGACGGACTGGAGCACCTCACAAATTAAAAGATGCCAGTGCTCAGAAAGCTGAGTCCCTCCTAACACAGCCAACAGTGCTGTTCTTCTGGCCAAAGGAATCACTCCCTGGGGTGCCTGGACAGATGGACAGGCACCCATTGCTCACTGGACACCATCCTGCAGACACTGTAATTCAGCTGGGTCTCCATCTCTGAGCTCTACCCTTCACACCGTGCAGGGAGCTCAGCTCTGCTGACAGCACGTCACTGTCTCTCACCCCTGGAGGGTCTTGGGGCTATCTTGCCCAGCTTTCAGCAGCTGCTCCAAGAGGGAGGGAGCCTGTAGGCCTGCATCATTTCCTGCCAGATTTGTCTGGCTGCCTCAGATTCTCACAGCATCCCAGAAAACCCCCATACACCTCCATTTAGACAAGTGAACAGTGCCCTGTATGTTTTCCAGGAACACACACATTACTCAAGAATGCCTTGCTGGATACATTGCACAAATACGGGGGTGAGTTTTTGTGGTGTGTGTACACAAATGCTCAGACTCAAAGACCTTGTTTCTGGCCATAAAATTTCCAAATGATCCCTACCTATCGTCCAGGATGTTTGCTTTGCTCAGTTCATTAGTGCAGGCAAGACACTTTTCCTGTGTTTTATCACAGGATCTCAAAGGGTAAACTATTTATATGAATACCAATGTTTATTCTATCATCGGGAACATTCAGTGAAGTTAAAATACAGTCAAACAAGATGCACTAGGACAGAAAACCACAAACTACGTTTCATGCATGGCCATAAACAAGCTCAGCTTATCAGAAAACCAGGTCCAAATGTGTCAGGAGCCAGAGAAAGGTTTTGATTACACAGCATCGAGCCCGTGGCCAATGTGGCTGTTGGCCTCTTTTCAGAGGAGCAAGTTATAATCCATGTTGGCATGTGTGAAATAAGGAATTGGCGGCACTCATTAAGAAAGAAAAGGAACGGAAAACCGTGAAAAGGAAAGTAGCTTTACCAGTATTTCCAGTGTGAATCACTGGCATTCAGGGCTGTGGCCTGGTTAGGGCAAGGAGGCTTCTAATTTGGGTGCCCAACTCTGACAAATCCTGCTAGGGAAAAATGCTAACCCTCTTCCCCTGGAAGCAGAGAGGGAGGAGGGTTAGAGCTTTGCTGTTGCTGCAAGGGATTATTTTTCTCCACTCCCCCCAGGAAAGCCATCCCCTTTTCAAGCTCCTGACTCCACCCTGGCCAGATCCCAGCATTCTGTTCCCAGCCCCACGAGCTGTCTTCAGCCCTGTCTACAAAGGCTGCTCTAAAGGTGTTCAACCCCTCCTTTTCCAACAGAGAGAGTAAGTCCTGGTTCCTTGAAAACCAATGTCAATATTCTCAGAGACTGCAGGGAAAAATACAGGGAGCTTTAATGTTTTCACCATCTTCCTGAGTCTGAGCTCTTACTGGGAGCAAACTCTAGTCCCTCTCACCAACAGTGCTTTCCCTATAAAAATAGGAGTTTCCAACAGAACAAGTTTTCCCTAATTGTTCCTGGCAGGCATTTCACCATCACCCTCTCTGTGGGCAAACCTGCTCCTGGTCCCTCCACTAAAACCACAGCAAACGAGGTCTGGAGAACAAAACTCAAGATGACAGGGAGATCCTTAAACAAAAAGAAGGGAAGAACAAAACCCACAGCAGGAACATAATCCAGAGAACCAAAGGGCTTGTCCAAGCCACCAACAGCTGTGTGACAAACCTGCCCGTCTGGCACGTAAGAGCAGAGAAAGTGGCTCAGCAAACCATGCAGGGGCTGAAAGTCAGCACCCTGTGATGAGTCACTGGGGCCAGGACTTGAATTTTGGGTGTCTGGGAGTGAAGAGGACAACCCAGTGCTGCCTGGAGCACTGAGCTCTCCAGGGAGATGCCTGTCTCCCAGCTGGCCCAGCACTAGAGGGTAACAGTGAGTCAGGCCAGCTGAGAGGATGGGTTGTGTTGGTGCTGATGGAGGGGATGGACGTGGTGGTGCCAGGGAGGTCAGAGCAGGCAAGAGCAAACGAAGGGAATGGTTGCACTGCCCTCATTGTCCTTGCTGTGGGGCACCTGTGGGGCTGGGCTGCCCCAAGGACAGAGCCGTGGGGTGCTGGGAGGGGTCTCTGTGCACTGGTGGGGGAAGAAATGAGGTGACATCAGAAATGGGTCACTGAGAAGACATGAGGTGACATCAGAAATGGGTCACTGAGGGAGCTCAGGGCCATGGGGTGGGAGCCCAGGGAAGGGAATGAGGAGCCTGGTGGAAGGTGCTTTCTGCCCTCACAGGATGGTTTTAAGCCCTGCTCTGCTTCTGCACCCCCTGAGCTCCATGTTTTACTCTCAAAGCCCTGGTTGCTCATCTTCAGCAGCTAGACCGCTCTTGAACACATAACACAACCAAAACCCAGCGTGAGGTGTAGACACAGAACTTCCTGCTGCTTCAGTTCAAGACCTCATCTTCTGGACATGGAAAGCAGAGCCCTGGCAGCCACCTGAGCAGCCTGTGGTGGCAGGAGCCAGACCTGTGCCAGTGTCTGTTGGCATGGAGCCTGGGACCTCATGTGTATGCAGAGCATCGAGCAGAGCAACTCTTCTTTAACAGTGTCTGTGCTCCCAGAGGGGCTGTGCCCAGTCACACATCACTTGGTAAAGTTGTAGTGAATTATTTTTTCCTTTAAAGCTTCAATATTTTTTGAATATTTAATCAAAATTGTAAAGCCTAAGAGCAGGTTCTCTAGCAATTGAAGTTAGGTATCTAGTGGTTAGGAAAGACCGGCAGTCAGGACTCCTGGGTCCCATTTTCAAATCTCCCACTGACTCTTTGACTGACCTTGAAGAAGTCAATTAATTTCTGTGTCATTTTCCAGACAGGTAAAAATGAGGAAATAATTCTTCCCTAGTTCACTGGGGGATTCTGAGTGTTAATTGTTTGCAGGGCACTTCTCTCTCCCCAGATGAGAAGTGAAGGCTGCAGGAAGGCTGAAGGTTGGCATGGCAGGCCATGAACACTTCAGGACCACAGGGCAGTGCTCAGAGGGCACATCTGTCTTTGCTGCAAGGAGGGGAAACTGCTTGACCCTAATTCCCATGCCCTGTACACCTGGATAGGAACCTTCCAGCACTGCACCTGGGGTCCAGGTCTCCCCACAGCTGCCCTGCCCCAGCCTCTCAGCAGCTCTGGATGCTCATGTCTCCTTGCAGTCATTTAAGGAGGCAGAGGCAGTGAGAAGGAGCCAGCTGTCTCCATCCAGAGCCTCTCACACATGTCCATCTCTCATCCCCCCAGGCTCCCAGCCTTGGCACGTTTGCTGATCCTCACCAATAACATGCTGATACCTCACCAACGGGGATGCATCACCAGCTGGCAGGCTCTCAGCAACCAACCGCAGCTATGAATTCCCATCTGGGCTATCAGCTGCTTTGTAGACCCTACCAAAAAATCCTTTGAGGACTTGGCTTTGTTCTAAAATGGAATATTTTCTTATCTAGAATGAGGTGATTCTTCTTCTGCTCTGGTGAGGCCAGCAGAGCTGTGTCAGGCCACTCCAGCCTGCCCTGGGGTGGGAATGACTCCTGTGGGGAAGGATCTCTGAGTTCATAAATGTGGAAGTTTATTTTTGCCTTGCAGGGAGGCTTGTCACTGCCCTGTCTGCAGAGCTGATCACTGCACAGGTTTCCCCAGGCAGGAGAGAGGACGAGGAGCTGCCACCCGGGAACCCCATCCAAATTAACCTACTTACCAGGCTGCTCTGCTGGCTGCTCCAGGAGAGGGCTGTTTGTTTGCTTTGGGCCATTTCTGTGCAAGCAGTAACCAGAGAGGAGCAAAATTCAGAAAAATTCCCCTCCCATGGGAAATTTCAGCCTTTCAGAGGTGGTTTGCATCCCAAATCAGGCCACTTCAGCAAAATGAAATTCTGGTTCAACTCACTTGGAGCAGTCAGATTCTCCCTGGTGAAAAAGTGCAAGCTGGAGAAAGAAGGGAGGACAGAAATGGGGGAGATTTTCTTTTACTTACAGGAAACTTCCCTTTATTAAAAATTGTATTTTTTCACTTGTTCCAGTCCCAAACTGCTCCAGAACTAATGCCAGGAATTCCCTCATCTATTTATACTGTTTTGCTGTCTGGGTCTTATTGTACCTGGCATTTGCTGTGACATATGACTGTGCTGCAAATAATACCAGGAACATTTACCTTGTGGAAGTATCATGGAGGGAAGGCATCCAAGGGCCCTTTGTCAGCCTGCTGTCAAAAACCTGCAGGGATCACCCCAGGCCCCCCAGCCCTGCCAGCAAGGGTCCAAAGCCCTGTGGATTTTAGAGCACTGCAGCTGCAACAGTGTGGGCGTGTTTTGGGCGGGATAAATGCTTTTTCTGGTGAAAGAAAGCAGCAACACTTCGAATTTCTGTCAGTTTTGCCAAGTGAATTCATTTAGAGTTAAAAAACATAAGTTGCTTGAGATGGATTTCACTATGAAATGTGTCTTTGTTCAGAGATTTCCTTTCACTCTGTTTTTCTTCTTAACGTGAAAAATCCTTAAAGAGTGAACTGAAATGTTTTCTCTGGGATGGAGTGAAACTTTTTTATTAGATCAGGAACAATATAGACATTTGCAATTATCTTTCAGCATCGCCAGCAAACCAAAACATCTCTTACTCACCTCATTGTAATTGAAAGCATCGTGGGACACCCTGTTAAAACTGAAGCGCTCGCAATTGGCTCAAATCCAAACAAATAACTCTTAACTGAAACTCTTGTTTTTACAAAAGGAACCATGAAAACATTACCATAATGAAGATCTGTCAGAGCTTACTTTGGGGGACAACTGCCAAGTGGCAGCTCTGTACCTAATCTCATCAACACTGCTGTAATTACAAGCAAAATCAGGCCCGTGGATTGCTGTTTTCTTGGTATTAAGTTAATGTCAGCGTGAGACAGACCAGATCTGGGATGGAGTTTGGCTGATTGTATGTAAATGTCTAAATTTGAGCTCCCTTCACAGTCACAGAAGTCTAATTATGACAGCCTGTGGTGTTTAGGGAACAACTCACTGAAGTAGGTGTCTAAAACAGTTTGGCTAAACCCCACCTTGAAAGAACTCATGTCACTGCTGCAAAAACAGCCCAGCTCTGATGGAGACAGAGGGTGTAGATGTGCAGGAAGGAAAACAGGTGCCTAAACACAGGCATTTCAAGACCTTTGGGATGCCCTGGTGTATCTTACCTGGCCTCTGCTTGCTTATAGAAGGACACAGGTGTCACAGAGGACTTGCTCCAAAGCAGCACTTGGTCACTGATTTAATTCCCCTGAAGCTGCATGAGCTTAAAATCATTCCCAAAGTGCCCAGGTCAGCAGGACCTGGAAATACCCCATTTGGAAGCTCTCCTGATGGGCCTCCATTTCCAAAGATGGATCATGTAGCAGCAGCCTGCAGCGTGACAGCCCTGCCCAGAATTTCGGGAGGCTGCCCAGCTGAGCAAGGCAGTCTCCTGTTACCTTACATAAGACACACGGGCAGAGGAGGAATTGCTGTGGGGCTGTCTTGGAAAGTCCTGCATTAACTTCCAACCTTTTGTCACCTCCTGCAGAGTCGCTTCCATGATTTTCCTGCTGACAAGTCACACCTCTTGCTTTGTGGGGGCAGGGCCATGCCAAACTGCCCCCAGTCTTTGCAGAGGCAGAGCTTGCTTGCATCACGCTAGGAAGCAGGAGATTTACACCAGTGGGATTGCACAATCACCCCAGATAAGGGGAATGTAACATGTCAGCAGTGTCCATGTCTTTATCTCTGTAGGAAAGACATACAGGAACACTCAGATCTCTGTGGCATTGATAGAAGAAATATCCTTCCCTTGCATTTCATCTGAACATGAGCACTGAAGAGTGAGCAGCGCTGTTTGACCAACAGCCCCAATGCTGCTTATCTGCTGCTAAGCCAGGGCTGGCACTGCTTTAAATCACACATTTCCCTTTCCCTGTCATTTTTAATCAATGCAGATAGTTTATGTTTGTGCAGCTTCCTTCATCCCAAGGATCCCTCAGTGTGTTATGGGGCACGATCCAGATGCTGCTCTGCTATTCTGCAAGTACATTCACTCATGAGGACATCCCAGAATCATGAAATGGTTTGACCTGGAAGGGACCTAAAGATGATCTCATTCCAATCCCCTGCCTTATGCAGGGACACTTTCACAATCCCAGGTTGCTCAGAGCCCCGTCCAACCTGGCCTTGGACACTTCCAGGGATGGGACACCCATAGCTTCTCTGGGAACCCATGCCAGGGCCTGTCACCCTCACAGGCAAGAATTTCTTCCTGAAAACTCATCTAAGCTTGACCTCTGCCCATTTAGGCTTATCCCCTCTTGTCCTAACACTACATGCCCTGGTCAAAAGTCCCTCTTACAGGGCACCTTTAGGGACTGTGGAAGGTTTGAGCTTTCTGCCCTGGTGGCTTCTTTGTTTATGGATGTACTGGTCAGTGGTGGTGTCCCAAGCAATGATGGAAAGAAGCACAACCATCCCATTTATATTCCTCTGTTAAAAATACATCCTAGAGGATGGTTGGAGAGACAGGTATGGCCCAGTACAAGAAACCTGTGAAAGCACGACTTCTGCAAAGAGCCACATGTGTAGGTTTTAGGGACTGAGTTCACATCATGTCTTTAAAAGAGGGCAAATCCATCTCCAAAGGTGACTTACTGAAGGGAAAATAGACTGAACAGAGGTTTGCTTTAAAATCTGAGAGCCATTAATAACTAGGCTCTGAACCTGAGGCTCTCCAACCCAATGTGAATATCTCAGCTGCAGATGTCTGTCCATGAGCTTATTTGATAGACCCCACCAGAGTCCAGAGAGACAACCAGGGGTTTTTAGGGCACAACCCAATAGGGCAAGTGGTGAAAATGTCTACTCCAGGGTGAGGTACATTGCTGGACTGTAAAGGGAGTCCAAGATGACTGTTCAGAAGTAAATATCCACGCTGCAGATGTCTGAAGTTAGGAGAGAGGAATCTTACCATATAATAGCACCTGTGAGCCCAAAACTAAACAAGGGATCTAAGCAGAAAACCAAAGTCCTTCTTTCATCTCAGCCAACACCTTTGTGTTCTCTGTCCTACACCTTTCAGAGAAACGGAGAAGAGGTGGCACACAGCACTGGGCTCTTTGTTGCTTTGGATCCAGGTGAAAAGGCAGTGAAACAGGCCTTACCAGAAAATAGTAAGTAAGTAATAAAAGTAGCCAAAAGCTTGCTTGGTTTAATTACCAAGGCCAGAAGGGGGTATAGAAATCAGCAGGGGCAGAATGAGGTATTCAAGCCCAGAAATAACAACCTTGATATTTAGTCCACTGAAATAAACAGAATGGAGATGGGAAGAGAAACTATAATCTTTGAAACACAACCCATTTTAATGTTTCTTTGGAGATCATCATGAGAACTGTGGAATTACAGGAGGAGATGAAAGTTTCCTATTTAGCAAATTAAAGAGAGGTTTTGAGGCTTTCTAAGAGCTTCACCCAGCTTCAAAACAGAGTGGACCAAAACTAAGCATCACCCAGACTAACCACAGCTCTGGTCAGAAGAACAGATCCAAGAATATTCTCTCTGAGCACCTGAGTCACAGCTGATGGGAGCATTCCCACTGACTTCCCTGGGTTTTGGA
The DNA here is from genome assembly GCF_036417665.1 of Passer domesticus. NCBI lineage: Eukaryota > Metazoa > Chordata > Aves > Passeriformes > Passeridae > Passer > Passer domesticus. The sequence continues at coordinate 3,565,257 of NC_087474.1, forward strand.
CGCATGTGGAGTTTTTTCCCCTCAGACAGACGATCTTAGACCCCTGCCTAAAGCTGCTAACAGAGGCAGTGTTTGCCTGTCTGCATTCCAGAGCACATTCCAGCCCCTGAGGAGGACTTTGCCTCACCTCGGATGCACAAGGTCACCTCACCTTTGATCCTCTGCCTCGGTGTCAGGCTACCCGACGAGGGCTGGGGAATGACTCAGCAGCTCACAGCCCGCTCTGCTTCTCCCTTTAACCGGATTTTTTGCTCCAGTGGAGCTGTTCCCAGCCTGGCTGGAGCTCGCATGCCCGATCTTGAAGCGAGCGAGAGCGCAGTGACGCAGCAGGTGTAAAGCCAGCGCAGCACCGTGAGCTGGCAAACCTTGCCACGGGCAGAAGAGCAGCAGGTAACAACAAACTGCCACATGTCACCTTCGCCTGCCCCACCTCGGCAGGAGAGACAGTGAGCTGGGAACGCTGGGGATCTTTGGGAGAAGTTTGATGAGTCCTATTGGTGTTGCTGAGCCCCAGCAGTGAGTGGTTGTCCTGAGCTCACGGCATGTGTAGCAGAAATTTAAGATGGTCAAAAGCCACAAGATAAGTGAGCAATGGAATGACAGATTGAGGGTAGGGCTTGAGAAGTAGCACATGGACCAGGTTTGTCAACTGCTTCCCCTTGTGGGAAGGTGTCTGGCCATCTGTTTTAGAATCACAGAACGATTTGGGCTAGAAGGGATCTTAGAGACCATCTAATTCCAACATCCCTGCCATGGGCAGGGACAGTTTCCACTAAGCCAGATTGCTCAAAGTCCCATCCAACCTGGCCTAAAACATTTCCTGGGATGGGGAATTCACAACTTCTCTGTGCCTGTACCTCACCACCCTCACAGTGAAGAATTTCTTCCTAACATCAAATCTCTCCTGTTCAAATTTAAAACAGGTAGGGGTCAACATACAACCCTGGGTGGTTAAAGACAGTGACTTCAGTAGGAATCTTGCCTAGTTTTGCTTATCACTGGCCTCCCACAATCACAACTCATAAATCCCACAGGTCACTGCCCCACATCCCACCACACCACACAGCTCAATTCAAAGCCCATCAGGACCTGGCTCTGAAGACACCACAAGTACTCCCAACACACCTGCTGCTGAAATTCTCCCTGAATTTCAGCCATCATTTATGTACACTAATTAGTACTGGTTGGAACCCTTGAGAAAAGCATGGATAAATACTAAGAAACTACTTAATGCCCCAAAGCCTAAAACATCTTGGCTTTAGCTAGTTTATGCTGTATCATAGTATCCAACTTGCAGCACAGGGCACAAAAATAGCTTCCAATGATATTATCACTTTGTTCTAATGGGCTAAATTCAGCCCTGAGGGGCTGTAAAAATTAACAGGGCTTGGCCCAACATGTAGTTAATGAGGATGGTCTATTTCAAACCCATAAGGTACCACATTCTGCCACTACAGATTGGCTGGGAATAACTCACCTCTTTAGAGACACTGTATTCACTTGCAGCCCTGGCTATGTTTGCTCTAAATAGAGGCAGCAAAAATAGACATCAAAAACAAAAACATTTCTTTCAGCCTCCAAATGCCTCTGGCTCTGATTTTGATCTTGCGTGCAGTAGAAGCTCAAGTGAGTGGAGAGGTTTATTTCTCATTTGTGTCAGTAAAAATGAAATGGGCCCACTATGCTTAACACTGCTTTAGGATGCAGAACATTTAAGACAGTATCTAACAACATAGAAATTGTTAATCTTTGTTCAACAAGGCTAACCAGTACTTCTTCCAATCTCTTCCTATGGATAATCTCTTGGCATCTTTTGATTTCTGTACCCACTTAGTTATTAACTTCCCCTGCCCATACAGCCAGACTCTCCTTGGCAGAAGTCCCTTCTCAGGAGCTTCAGTATCAAACTCATCAGATTTCTAGTTCTGCATGACCCTGTTTTCATCTCTACAGAGCTTGTTCACCTAGCCAGGCCAACATGTGTTTACATATTAGAAAAGGTGCATAAGCATGTTTTCTTGGAGTCTGCCCTGCTTCTCCCTCCTTTTGCATGTCCGTCTTGGCCCCCAGCTTGAACTTGACCTTTAAGCTTTTGCTGCTGTTTGTTTGTTTTGAAATAGGGCAAAACCACAGAGCCTCAAAATGTACCCTCAATTCCTGGATGCAAACTCTCCATCATGCCTTGTATTTTCGTCAAAAACTCTTAAAAAAAGCAGAATGCTCCAGAAAGTACTAAATTTCAAATCGAGTGGTGTCAGGTCTTCCAAACATTCTTGTCATTTTTAATGTGGATGATTTGTGTAAGAATTCTCCCACCTTCCCTCTCCCGCTCATATCTTATCCCAGATGTTCTTAGCTGGAGAGGAAACTGAGGAAGGATCTCTCCTAAATGTCTGTTTTGGCTTTCTCTTGGAGTGGAGTAAATTCGACCAGGGGACATTTTCTGGTCCAGAAGCCAACTGCCACAGTCCAGCTGTGTCAGAGTCCTCCAGCCTCCAGAAAAGGGTGACTCCGTCCAGACTGCCTGTGGGGAAAGATCCCTCAACCATGTGAACTTCCAAACACCAGCTGGAGACGGTTTGGGACAGGTCTAGGTGGTCTGGGCCAAAAGTTGTGCCAGGGATAATTCTAACATTAGAAAGCAAATTCTAGGGGCTCAAAACTATTTCACTATTTTAGATGTGTGCTTTAAAATCTTCCCATCAGTATATAATGGAAAACCACACTGGATCTCTTTATTTCCTGGATTACTTACTTTTATCTTATGAGTTGTTTTCCTTTCCCTAGAAAGAAAGAGAGGTGTTTACTGCTGATGAAGGCTGTGCTGAGGAGGAGCACATCCACCTCTTTCCTTTGGGATAAGTTTCAGATTTCATTCTTACAGCTCGTAAACTGAAGTCCCCAAACTTGCTGACTTCAGCCAGACAGACAAGGGTGGGACTTGGGACTGTGAGTGTGGGCTCACATAGACTGCAGCTTTGGAGATGAGGGTTTTCCAAGCAGGAGAAAGAGCCCACCTCCCTCCCAACCCAAAGGTTCTTCCCTGATACAGACAGCACCTCCCAGCACCACTCCACGTTCCAGCAAAGATGAATGGGGTGATAACCAGTTTATTATATTTGATCTTTTACCACATCCAAACACAGTCCATTAATTACTTGGATCACAGAAAATAAAGAGCTGATTTGAGATTCTTGTCTACTTAGTCATTTGTTAACTTCTGATAGAACTGAGCTTTGTCTTCTTATCTCTCTTTGCCAAACAGAGAGGCCAAGGCCAGCAAGTGAACCTCATCTTTCACACTACCCTCCTGATTCAATCAGTCACATATTGTAGTTGATCATTAAATTTTTTAGATAACAACTTGCCCTCTATTCTAGGATGTAAGAAACGTTTGGTGCACTTACCAGCTAATAGGAAGGAGGAGAAAATGCAAAGCTCCACTGATATCACATCTTTGTTATCAATTTATTTGGTGTAAAACTGGCAGTAATTTCACAATTTATTTGGTCCCTAACCAGATGGAATAGCTTATCTGTCTGGAATGAAAAGAGTCTTTATCCTCAATATACATCCATTATACCTCATTCCCCAGGGACCATTCTAATACAAGTTTCTCAGCAAACAAATGTCACCATCTTATCTTTTATCATTATAAAAAAGCTAGTCTTTCTTCGAGGAGTTGTGACACCACTTACTACATCTCACAACTCAGGTTTAAGGCCTAGCCCTTACTCATGGATGCCCTGTGAGTATCCAAACTTTCTCTCAAATACAAACATCATCAGGTCCATTCTTCTGGCCAATGCATCTGTTCACGTCTGTCAGGCCTCTCATTTGGAGGACATTGGGGACAAGATGACATCTCTAGCCTACACTCTTTGAAGTCACATTCCTAATTTGTCACCACATCTAAGGGAAAATGGAAATCTTGAAAATTTTGAAAATCAACTTTAGAAACTTTACCATCAACTCTGAAAACTTCAGCTTTGGGCTGATGCCTTAACGGTGGAAAGACCTGACTTCATTTGGTGGCAGTTGATAAAATTTTTCTCTCATTTTGAGCAGCATAATTTTGCAGCAGATTTAATTATTCCCTGCAAGCATTTCCTTTGGCTAAGGAAGGGTAGATTTACATGTGTGTGGCAGATCATGACCTTTCTCCCACCCACCCCAAAGCTCTGGCACCATGTGTGTTCATGGCATGGTGCGCACATCACCCTGCAAGACAGGAAGGCAGCTCTGGAGAGCGAGTCCTTGCCAGCAGCAAAGAAGTGGTTGGTTAAAAGGATGGTTAATGTTCTGACATACTGAGTGGTTAACAACACGTCAAGTGTGTGGAGAGAACACTCATATTTACTCAGAGGTCAATTATTCACTCATAAATTTATTGGTTTAATTTCCTTGTCGTCTATTTCCTCTATTACATATTCATAATCATCTTCTCATAAGTTCTCCTCCTACAGCTACTAATTATTCTCTATGTTCGCCACACACCCTTTTGTGCCATATAGATGGGGAATATTAATTTCTGTAGAGGAGAGATTTTTTCTTAATTAAAGCAACGTTCTTTGGAAATAAATGCAACAACCATCAATTAAATTCAACAAATAAGGAAAAGTCATTACACAAAAATGCCAATCAAGATGCTGAGCTGAAATTCAAATGACATCAATCACACTTCTGTCATTCCAAAATGCTGATTTAATCAATGCAAAGTCCACAGGGCTTCAGTAAGGGAACCATTCTCACACATTACTTTTTATTTCTCTGGAAGATGCAGTTACAGCTCAGTACCTGGAGCAATCAAACATCATCTCAGCTACTTTGTGCAAAAGGTGTGCAAAAGGTGTGCTCCATGCTCTGGGTGTCTGAGAAATCAACACAGGACACATCTCAGACTCTGCATGGTATCTTCACTCCTCCATGTGAATAAGAGCAAATAACAAAATAGGTACAAATAACTGAAGTATTTTAAATATTCACTGAAAATAAGGGCTCACATCCTCTGGGGACTCACAACTACTTACTTCTATGGCAAACAATCAGGTGTCACTCCTTTTTCAATGAGGATCTTCCAACATGCTTGAGGCTTTTAAGGTCTGCAAGGGAGTATTTCTGCATCAACACTTCTCTGTTGTATTTAACCAAAGCAGTAAAGAGGGAAGAACACGGTCACCAAGAAACTAGAACTAGATTAAGAAGAGTACTCTGGTGGGTCTTAAAAAATTTACGGGAACTGGGTAAGAAACTCACAACTCTGTAACTGGTGATGATGGAGTATTTATTTCATACAGCTACATGTTACATAGGACAGAGCAGTTTCACACGGTCATCGTGCTGTAGTTACACAGAACAACAAAAACCATAATGTGCTTCTTGCCAATTGTGTTTGGCCCCGAGCTAGAAAAACTTCTGCAGTAGACGAGCCTCTTGGTCCAGAGGCTGGATTGTGTCCTGGAGCTATCTCATAGATCTGTTTTCCAGAGTGGCAGCCAGACGCACACAAGTCCCATTAAAGTAATTGATTGCTCTGTGAGCTTAATACTTCAATATCCCGGGATCCATAGATTACAGCGCCGTGATATACGGCAAATTGCACTGGAGTCACTTGGCACTGGCTAAGCAAAGACCAAAGAGAAGATGGATATCAGAGTCCAGGAAGAGGCACCAGGGATATGTCAGAAGCCAGTAGCCAGCTGTGCAGAGTTTAACCTGTCTATGATATTTCTGTGAGGGCTGCACGCAGAAAATCCCATCCCATTATCTCCAGAGAGGGAAGAGGGATCATGAAGAGAGAAGGGTGAATTATTAAAGGATAGGCCGAGTATGACTGAGAGCTTATTAAAAAGGGAGGAGGATGGGTAAGTGGAGAAACAGCTTGCTTGGCTGGTTCTATTAAAATCTAAGGCCAGATCCTCTGTGTAAATTAGCATAGCTCCATTGACTCGGGTCGACTGGTTGACTTCTCTGGCTTTATGGCAGTTTACCAGCTGACATTTTAGCCCATTAACTTGAAGCATTGCATGTTTTCCTGGGAGCTTGGTCTTTGTTCTGTCCCCCACTCTTTTTTTTTTCTGCCAGAACTGACAAAATTCTTCAGCTGAAACATCTGAGGAACGACATCTCATCAAAGATGGACGTTTCCATGGAAATATGTTTCGGATGAAATTTTTTTGAGTCTTTCACAGATAAAATATAAATAACTGGTTGGACAAGTTTTCAATAAATCAAAATAGAAACTTTGCTGGAGAAACTGAAATGTTGTTTGGGTTGCATTTTTCCTCTGTTTGCTCAAATAAAGAACATACAATGCCTGAAGAAAAGAAATGGCCAAAATGAAAATTCGCTGAAAAACTTCCAAGAGGAGACAAAACCCTGTATTGGGTTATTCCTCCACAAATGCCTACATTTATACCCCTGAGGGCAGAAAGAGATGATGAAGAGCTGATGGCAGTGAATGCAAGGCAGAGGAGGGAGAGGGAGAGATAAGCACTCCTGGTTTTTCTCTGGATGAGAGCCTTTTTTTTTTCTCTCTCTCTTTCCCCTGCTCCTTCCCTTCCCACTCCTTGCAGCTAGTGCATCAAAATGTAATCTGGTGGAAAAAAAAAAAAAAAACAGAGCAAGCTCTGCCTCCCCTGCACCAGGCATTGCTGATACAGAGATCCTCTGACATGGATCCAGAGGGTTTTTCCTTGCTCATTTTGAACCCTGATTCACCCACACAAAGGGACCAACATTTAATCATAAGGGGAAATACATTCCAGGGGTGAAACTGCTGGGCCTGTTTCCCAAAATGTGATCCTCAGGAAGAAGAACTGGTTATGGAAGATTATTCCCTGGAAACCATTTTAAAAATGAATATGTAAAATAAAATAAAGAGCTCTGTTCAAACACATAGAGGAGTCTGACCACAATGGAAGTTGGTAACTACATCCCTGAGGGTCTTATGGGGAGTTTCATCCCATGAATATTAGAAGAGTAAGAATGCATTGAGGATTCTGGACATATTATTACACCTCCACATGTGCTGGTAGTCCCATACCCCAAAACAGCACTGGGGAACCACTCCTGGGAGTCTTGACCTCATACATGCAGCAACAGCCAAGGCTGTGATTTGCAATGCTAAGAGATTATCAGAGATGCAAGACTCAGTTGAATATTTCCATGGCTTTACCTTACATCAACTGCCCAGAAAGCTCTCCATTAATGAAATAATAAAGTTATGGAATCATAGAATGGTTTGGGTGGGAAGGGATCTTAAAGACCAGCTCATTCCAACCTCCTGCCATGGGTAGGGACATCTTCCACAAGACCAGTTCAACCCGGCCTCAAATGCTTCCTGTGATGGGGAGTCCACAACTTCTCTGGGCAACCTGTGCCAGGGCCTCACCATCCTCACAAGGAAGAATTTCTTCCTGATATTTAATCTAAACCTGTTCTCTTTGAGTTTAAAATCACTTCCCCTTGCCCCATCACTATCTGCCCATGTAAAAAATGAGCTTAATCAATCCCTGGTTCTGGGAATGAAGCACCAGCTTCCTTGGCACAGCTCAGAATACCAAAGAAATTAAGACGCCTCCTACGACTGGGGAAGGGAGTTTGAGCTACCAGCTGCTTTGAACATTTGTAGAGGAATACTTGGGGACTGGGTTGCAAATACACTGCTATATTCCACTTTCCAGCAGCCTGAAGTGTGTTTGGCAATATACAAGAGAGAACTGATGTTGATGTGAAACACCAACCAGAACAGGACCTAATCCTACACATGGGTGAATATGGCCCTGCCATTTTACTGCCCTGCATGAGGTCCCATAAAGAATATGTCACTCGACTTACTTTCCCTGCATAAAGAATAAAAGGTGTGCTTAAGTCAGTGCTTAGCTTTAGGCAGTGCTTAGCTGCTGACCAGCATGGAAATCCCATCTGGAAATGACATGCAGATTCATCAGCACTGCCAAAGTGGTTTTCTACAGCAAGTGCAAGTGCAAAATGAGACAAGAACTACTTATTTTGGGGCAGGCAAACTTCAGCTTTTTCTGTGAGCCTGTTGGGTGAGGTCAGCCAGATTAAAAAAAAAAAAAAAAAGAGTTTGCTAAACTATAAATACAATTAAAACCAAAGAGGGTGAGAGGGTGCATTGGGGGTAGGTTATTCAGAGTGTTTGAGGGGGTGCCAGAATCTGGATCTGAATAGTTTTGATTAACAAACCTGGGTCTGATTTGCTGGAGAACTGTTCATTTCGTTAAGCCATTATTCATGGCCTGTGACTGGTCATAAGTAATGTTCTGCATCCTGATGAGAGGATTGAAGCTTACGCTGGCATGATGAATGCCTGACAGCAGATAATGAATAGTGTACTTCCCTCACAATTCACAAGTGCTCCGGGGTTTCTGAATTGTAAACTACCAGGCCAACTCACTGAACAAGTACATTGAAATAACATTCCCAAAAGCAGCAGGATTTCGGCTCTTTCTCTATGGGGTAGAGTTTAATTTCCTTAAATCAAAGCAGTACAGGTCAAGCAGGTGTCCTAAGAGCTGCTTGTTGGTTTTGTCTCAGGCCCAGGCACCCTGCAAATAAAACCCAACCCCTGAGACACAAATCCCTCCTCAGGGAGAGAGCTCGGGGTCCCCACCAGGTCAAAACCCAACTCTCCCAAAAAGTACCATCTCTTCATGACTACCGGTCCCACTTGTAGCTGGAGCTGTTTAAATACTTGCAAACAACAAACCACATGGTCCCATAAATAGCAGCCAATGGAAGCCCAAGTAATTCATTTATCAGTATATTGGCCAGTGGACTGTCTTAATTATTTAACTATTCTGGTAAAAGCTAATGCATAAAGAACTTAAACAGTGTGTGGATCTTGCACAGGGCCTTCAGCCAAGGGGAAAATTCAGGCTGTTCAAAGCCTCCCCTGCATGCAAATGTGTTGGAGAATGTTCCTGCTGCATGGAGCTGTGGGATGACTGGCCAGGGGCAAAGCCTTGCAAGGGATGCTTGGACCAACACATTGCCACGCTGTTTTCCAGCTTTATCACAGTCTCTAAATACCAGTTTGACTTGTTACCAAATATATCCCCAACTGAACACAACACAAATATGCAAGGAAAAATATTTCATTTACTGACCCAAGGGGAAGTGAGATGTAGGATCGCTGTCCTGTGAAGCCTGGAGAAAATCACCTGGGAACATCAAAATGCAGGTGCTGCAGCTGAACACTTGACAGACAGCCATGTGTAGAACACTTTACCCACAGCAGACAAGGAAAAAATTGTTTGGCTTGAGATATTTGTACTTCACAGGCTGATCTCTCAACCAAGCCGAAGAAGCAATTAATTGAATTAACAGGGCATATCAGTCTCTGGAGCACTCAACACTGTTGCTGTGACAGGCCTGCTGCCCACACATCTTCATCAGAGTGCTGCACCTCTTTGCTTCCACTCCAGCCACGTCTTTGCCATGCATGACAGCCCTGGCACTCATGAAGTTGGTGGCTTGGGACAGGCTTTAGGTTGGGAATGGCTCCTGTGAGAATCCCAGTTCAGCGGGATCCTGCTGGCATGGTGAATCCAAAAATAAACAAGTGGAGGCTTCCCACTGACCCACTGACCCAGCATGGGTTACGTTTTCACCCTTGGCACCTTCCTAACAATGATTGCTCTGGGGCTGCGTGAGGCCATCGTGCACGCTCCCTGAGCCCTTTGTGTCTGCTCACAGCGCCGAGCTCCCACTGATCCCCACGGGGCTCCTCTTCCTCACAGCTGGAGGACAGGAGCAGGAATTATGGACACTGCCTCTCTCCCAGGAGGGGTACACACCTATCACACCACAGCCCTTCCTGTGCCTTTACCAGGTTGGTTTTCAAGCTAGTAAAGGGCAGCTTCAGCCTCAGACAGGAGAAGGAGCAGACTGGGTAGTCCCAACCTTGCCAGAAATTCCCTGTGTAATTGCAGTCCAATTACTCTTTCTATGTTTCAGTTTTCCACAGGAAATGATATTTCCTTTGACACTTAAAACTGTAGCTCTTTATGCTGTGGGTCACTTCCTACTACGTTTTGTACAGAACCCAGCACAATGAGGCTCGTTTTGACAGGATTACTGAATTATCTTGATCTCACAATCAAATATTTTTATTAAGCTCAATTTCATCCTGGTCGTCCTACATAAGTGCTTCTTCCTGAGGCTCAGACACTTCTGTTATTTGTAGATATTTATCAGGGAACATTTTTCATGGCCTTTTTACTGGAACACAAATTTTACAGTAAAAAGTGGATGATATTGCTCCAAACTATTGGTGGGTGGCCAGTGCCTCTGGCTTTGGAAACCTCCAGAAACCAGTCAAGCAGCAGCACCTGTGTTGCTTTACATATTCAGGAAAGCAAAATTATATGGAGCCCTTGGTGCATTCAGAACTGGATTCCTTTTTATTACACAGGCAGCAAAAGAGACGATTGGAGAAGACAAAATTACTATTTCCAAGGACAGCCACAGAACTCCTTTAAATAATCTCTGCTTTTCCAGTATCTAAAGTGCCTTTTCCCAACAAAGGTCACCAGGTTTCTTTGCAGCTCTCCAGCAACCAGGTGCTGAAGACCACCCTACATTTGAAATTCTGAGGGGAAAGACACTAGGATTGAAATGTCAAGATTCCTTAGGAGTTTTTATTCAAGAATTTCCTATTTCCTCCTCTTTTTGAAGTCCATTTTCCTTTCCTCTGCCTTACCATTTCCTCCATCTACACTTTCCCCTCATAGCTTGTGTACAGAATTCACAGACGCCTTTCATAAATCTGTCCTCTTTCCTTCACTCAAACCTCCCCACTTTCACTCTGATTTCTCTACTTCCAGCCACACGGACCACACCACATCATGAAAAATGCTCTTTCACATTCCTGACACTCTCAGGGTCCACTAGCAGCCACGTGAATGAAATTTCAATTAGACGAATGGTGCGAGTGGAAGCATCATAGCTCCAAAGGCTTCAAAGAGTGCCTGTGGTTTCCATGCCAGCATTTTTTGTGGTACTCACTCACTGCTAGTAGGGTCTAGTATCAGCCTTAACCAACCAGGCCACTTCACTTTCCACAGCCAGCCCATAATTTTAAAAGGCCAATGGACTCTCGATGATGATGCAATGATGAGTTCTCAGGTGCTTCTCTAGGCATGAGGCCAAAAGCTAAGTTACCATTTATGCAATTTGAAATGAAAGGCACAGAATTAGGCAGTGACTAGAATTTCTCATTGCAACTCTTAATCGTTTTGACTTTATTTTTCCGACAGTCAGCAGGTTTTTCCTGTGAGGAGTCCTTTAAAAAATAAATTAGATGGCTACTTACCATGACTATCAGTTGACTCAGATGACAGGACATTGAACTTACAAGACCTTTCGTGTTCCTCACTCCTCCTTTTCTGTTTCTCAATTAGGCCAGATTCTACTGCCTTTGTTCATACTATTGCTTTATTCCATAGCTCACACGAATGATTTCAGCAGTGACTCCTGGAATAAATTATTGCTCCTGTGTGCTGAGATGACCTGAAGTCCTTGCCGAGGGCTGTTTCAGGTCTTTGTCATGACTTTCTTATCCCGTTTCATCCTCCACAAAGCCAGGACTTTCTCACAGCTCATCAGCTGGTTCCCCCAGAATCGGTAGACAAAAACCTTCCCATGTTTGCTGTGCCTCATGGGAAACCACAACTGTGTCACTAACGTGTCATGTGTCAACCTCTGCTCTCATTAACTCAGCAACCCCACCATGTACCTATCAGTAAGAAGGTGTGGTCCTGTTTTATATGTGACAATGGTCAATGCCTCACTGAATCAGGTATTACAGGAACATTTCCCACATTTGGGGGATAAAACACTTTTAAAAATGGGTACCAGCAGTTGGAATAAGAATGCTGAACATTTAGAAGCATTTGAAAATATTAACCTCTAAGACTTACGAAAGCACCATGGACCCATCCTATTTCCCTCCAGTGAAAGTCCAGTCAATCCCTTTTAAGTGCTATGAAATCCTCACTGGAGCTGGCACACAAGGTAGAGCCTAATTATGGAGCCTCCTTTAAATCAGTTGCAATCTTTGTAAGCATAAATCATAGAGCAAAATCAATTGTTTCCGAATCATGTCTCAGAAAGAATTACCAAGAGCATGCAGGAAGTCAAATCCCCAAAAGATAGGGAATGCCAGAGCTAAGATGATCATGACCTAGTCTGGAAAGGACAAGCTGCTACACTTGATGCTACGTAGCCTCAGGGGAATGTGCAGTAACTGGTTACCCCAGTGCCTTATAAAATCCACTCTCAGGCTTTCCACAGTTGCTATTAATAGGAGTTATAAACAGCCACGGAACCATAACATGAGATTAGCTGTTGTTATATCTGTTTCACAGATAAACTCTCTGACAACCAATGAAACTGAAATGGAAACCAAGTCTCTGCAGCCGTATTGGCAGGAATGCTGCAGCAGGATACTGGAGAACAGAGTGCTCACAATGGGTAACCAGATAAGGGCAAAGCCACCTTTTATCCTGTCCCACTCTTGTGCTCAAGTGAAACAGCAGAGCAATCAAAAGTGAAGCCCTGCTACTGTTGACATGTTCCACTTCTCATCTCTCACCAACATCAATCGGTTATAAAATCATGGAATGGTTTGGGCTGAAAAAGACCTTTAAAAGTCACCTAGTCCAACCTTCCTGCCATGGGCAGGGGCATCTTCAACCAGATCAGGTTGCTCAGAGCCCCATCCAACCTGACCTTGAATGTTCAAGGGATGGGGCATCCACCACCTCTCTGTAGCATTAATATGGTCTAAGGCTGCAGAAAAACAAGTAGTTGCACTGCTTGAAGTTGCTGTTGCCTCCTAAATGGTTGGGTTTTGGCCCTGTACTATTGCTTCTGGAGTTAGAAAGAGTCAGAGTAATCTCTGATCTGGTCTAGGACAAATTATTTGGGCTAAAGAACTCAACCTGCTGCCTTCAGTCACCTGGGTTGGACTGAGAGAGAGCTTTGTTACAAATGTTTCTGCCAGCTGAATCCTGGCAGCAGCTCCCCTCCAGCTCCAAAAGGTTGAGGAACATCTTAGGGCAGCAGGAGACAGTTTAAGCTTGGCCAGATGAACTAGAAGATGCAATGAGCGCATAAATGGGACTTTTCACCAGCCTTTGACAAGGCTGGAAGGTGTAGCATTTGCAAGGTAGAACTGGATATGTCATTTGTAGGTCACCTGGTGATGAGCCCTCAGAGCCTTCCAGCTGTGGGTCACCAGCTGACTTCAACCCAGAACCAAAATTACAGCCAGGCATTTTAATTATATGTTTGCTTCCCTCTGGGTCGAACACTCTTCAGGCATCGTTTCTCCTGGGGGTATCTGACATCTGGCACAGTCAGGCTTCATTTTAGTTGGATTCCTTAATCAAAGCTTCTGGATTAGGAGTCTACGGAAATTTGGGATTAAACATAAATTGTTAATGTTAGTAAAAAAACCATTCACCTTGTCTTCAGCACTAATTTAGCCCAAGGTAAGGAACTACATTTTCTATCATGTGCACAGTAAAAATCCCAGGAGAATAAAAAAGTCACAAGAACTCATAATTTCCAATGTTATTTTTCTCCCTAAAAACCTTTATTAGGGAGAAAGAAGAGAGACAATTTCTGTTACAGTACTTGAAAGCCAGTTTCATGACTCTTTCTCAGATTGACAGTAATACTGATTCCACCCAAACAACTCAGCCTGAAACAGACAACTCATAATGTTAAAGTTCAGGACAGTTACAGCTGACTGAAAAAGGGACTCGGAATGGAAATTGTTGTACAACTGCTACGTTATGACTTGCTGCCAGATCTGGAGATAAAACTAAAAGCAGCCATTTCTTCTGATTGATTTGGTTCTCTCTTATCCTTCTGTGGAATGACAATAGTAACATCTAAATGACAGCACTGCTCGGAGTTTTCTCATTTTTTTTCCACAGGAATAAATGTATTGTATTCAAAGGCATGAAATCCTCAGAATTCACAGCACTCAGTGAAACCAAAAGTGATCAAACAAGCACTAGTTTAATAAATTCTGATATGCGCATATATTCCAACAGGGAATATGCTGTGTTTTACTTGGGTAAAAGTAGAGTCCCAGCACACTTAAAGCTCAACTCTTTTCTTATCAGAATCTCTTCTGTCATAGCAAATAGGTCACTGTGTGGAAATCACAGCCACATTTTGAGTAGATTGAGTTAATTTTATGAATGCATCATAAAATGGGAACTTCATAACTTCCTATTGACATTGTTTTACTGTTGCAATTTACCATTCTAATGGCACTATTTAGGAAACAATGACTGAGTTGCAATGAGATAATTAAGGAATAATGTCCATTACTTCAAAGTATACAAAGCAGTAAACAGCTGCCAAAAGTGATTAATAGCTGAGGTGAAGTTAAGACATTTAATCAATCTAATAAACCATTTATTGCAAGAGTATAGCTGCTTACACTAAGTATGAGACATTTATCTTATTGATACAAACTGCAGTATTTTCCTTTCTTTAGGATGTAATATCACGAGACCTTGATTGTTCTCCCATTAAAGTCAAGGATAAAACTCCCATTGTGGGCCCAGGGTCAAGACTTCGCAGAGCTGATACCAATGAAAATAAATGCTTCCTTTTAATGTAGAACAGTTCTGCTAAAAACAACCCCCCCTGCCCCCCATTATAAAACATCCTGTGGCATTGAGACAGGGACACATTTTAGTAGCAAGGACAAATGTCAGAAGTCATGATGAAAACCTGGATCTCCTGTTAGCTGGTGCTGCAATTCCCTGCTAAGTATTGCTTTGTCTGTACCTCCACCTCTGATCTGTGACAGGGAGATGAAACCATTCCCTTGTTCCGTGGGATTATTTAGGATTTAGCTCGTGTAGCACACAAAGAAACACAGACAGAAGATACTGTACACACTTCAGAGCGTTCCCAAAGTAAAGCCACAAAGGATACAACATGGATTGCTCTTGATTCTGTAACATCTATCTCATAACCGGCACAGGGATGGGAGTGGTGGGGGTGGGAGAGGCTGATCCCACAGCCAGGGAAGGTTTCCGAGGTTACAGCAGTGCTGCTGGGACAAGAACAGCTGCGTTTCCTCAGCTTCCATTCTGCTTCCCACTGCCCTGCAGGAGTGTGGACTTTCTACAGCTCCTTGTGTGCTGCCAGTATCCTGCTTTTTTTGCTTTTCACCTTAGGCTGGAGTGGTGAGGGAGCTTCATGGCAGCAGCAAAGGGACGTGGGGAGAGACAGCCCCTCCTGGCACATCCTCTCACCCTACTTCCCCCTTTTATATCACCACAAACAGCAGTTCCCCCTCCAAACTGAAGCAAATACCAAATTCCTGATGAAGATGTACACACAGTGAGCTGTTGGACTGGAGTTTTACCACATGAGGTGCAGAAACAATCTTACCAGCGTTAAAATCACACAGACCGCATTGGCTCGAGGTGAACATTGTATTTGTCAAGCCTTGCAAAACGTGCTTTTCATCCGACAAGATGTTTCTGCCTCCTCATCCCTGCATAGAAAAGAGGCATTGGAATGCTTGTTCTCCCACCACACATTACAATTTCCCTTTCCCTGCAAAGAAGGGGAAGGTGTTCTTAGTGCTGGCTGACTCCTGAACTTGCTCTGAAGCAATTCTTTTGTCTTAATGGTAGCAGGAAGCTTCTTTGGTTTTTACCCAAATATAAATATTGATACAGAAACTCATACCAGATAATAACAGAGGTATGAATTTATTGTTTCAGCAAAAGCTCCTATGCAAATGAACCCTCAGATAATTAAAAATGCCTGCAGTGCCTGGGCGGGTAAAAGATCAAGCACTTGCAGGGTTACAACATAACCAGGGCTGCGATAAAGCTGCATAATAGCTCAGGAGCAGCAGCTCCCAGCCTTCACAGGCAGCAGGGCTAATTCCACCAGCCAACATGTACCAACTCCTGCTCCTCTGTGCCCGATCCAGCCTGTGAGGGACTGTTTGTAACTGCAAGACTCCTGTCTGGAGAAGCCAAAGCCAAGGAGCAGGTTGGAACTTGCACAGCTGGATGCAATGCAAGCAGTGGCATCGCGCTCACTCCCCGTGCGAGTGTTTGTCATAAGAGCAGGACAGGAAAACCTAAAATACAAGTCCCAGAAACCTGCAATACAGGTATCTCTGCCTGTACTGCTCTGTAGGGAGTGTTAGTTTTGGAGACAGAAAGAACAGGTAGATTTGGAATGGCTTTTTCTACATTGAAAAAAAAAACCAAAAAAAAACAAAACACAGTGATTTGAAGGCTCGCAGCAAAATGTTTAAATCTGTTGACTGCAGGAATGAAACAAGGCCCCCGAGCTGTTAAGTCATTTTCTCCAGAATCTGGATGTGGCACTGCTGCAGAGCAGAAATTCCTCAAGGCTGGGCCCATAGTTCTCTCTCACAGCGAGGAAGAGCTGCAACAAAAGCAGCTGGTTAAATTGCTGGAATTAAACAAAATGGTCATTTCTGCAACCCAGCTTGGCAGCTGAAAGGAATCCCAGAATCCCAGAACGGCTGGGGTTGGGAGGGACCTTAAAGATCACCCAGTTCCACCCTCCTGTCATGGGCAGGGACACCTTCCACTGTCCCAGGTTACTCCAAGCCCTGTCCAACCTGGCCTTGGACACTGGCAGGGATGGGGAGCCAATGCCATGGTTTTGATACTGTCAGGCAAAACTGCTCATAGATAAATTTATAAATATTTTCTAATGCAAATGGTCAGTGGTTTCCTGCTTTAGTGCAAAAAGAAGATCATTGTAACCAACATTACTAAAATTCATGTTGCCCGGGTCTCTGCTGGCTACAGAAGGATTTTCCCATTTATTTTATTAATAATAAAATTACACCTATCTTTAGTGTAGCAAGGTTACAATAGAGGCTTGAATATACATTAGGGTTTTGGTTTTTTTTCTAGGAGGTAAAGGAGGTTACAATTCTTTATTTATGTAAAATACACCACCATGCTTTTTAAAAGGTTTTCTCCTGGTTTTACACTCTGGCAGCCCCACAAGAGCCATTATTTGGGGTGGGTTTCCCCATGTACTTTCCCCACCACTGGGCCCAAGGCCCTGGCTAATGGCAGGTACCGAGGAGGGTGGGAGCAGGACAGGTACACCATAATTTATATCCTCATGCACCAGCAAACAGCAGCTCTGGGAATTCCTGGAGAGCCAGACATGCCTTTTAGGAACAAGACAGAGGATATTTGCTGTGACAGAAGCAGCCAAGCCTGCCATCGGCACCTCTGCAGTACAAGAGGGACATGGAGCCCCTGGGGTGGGTCCAGGAAGATTAATGGACTCTTTTATGAGGAAAAGCTGAGGGAGCTGGGGCTGTTCAGCCTGGAGAGGATGCACTGAGGGGACCTCACCAATGTCCCTCAGCATCTGCAGGGAGGGCTCGGAGCAGGGACCAGGGGTCCAGCAATGGCACCAGAGGAATGGACAGGAATGATCCCAGGAAGTTCCCCCCGAACATGAGGCAGAACTTCTTTTTGTGCGGTGACCGAGCCCGGAACAGATTGTCCAGAGAGGGTGTGGGGATATTCCAGAACCATCCAGACACAACCCTGTGCTCTGCTGGGGTCCTCTCTGCTGGAGCAGGGACATGGGACCAGGTGACCCACCGTGGGCACTTCCAAATGGAGCGATTCTGTGATTTGAGTGCACACTTGCTTCTGAAAAATACACCTTACAGACACCTGTAAAAAGACTTCATTCCACACGTCTTCTAATAGATGGCTTATATCTGTTCACGAATCCATTAACACTCAGATCCAGAGATGGGAATGGAGCTGGGAAGTGTCTGGAGCATCAGGGGAGGCTGAGGGAGCTGGGAAGAGGCTCAGCCTGGAGAAAAGGGGGATCAGGGGGGACCTTGTGGCTCTGCACAACTCCTGACAGGAGGTTTAGGTTGGACATTAGGAACAATTCCTTCACAGAAAAGTTGATTAGGACGCCCCAGAGTGGAATCACCGTCCCGCGAGGTGCTTGAGGAAAGCCCTCACGTGGCACTCGGCGGCTGACACAGCGGCGCTGACCCACACCTCGCACCCACCAACCCCACATCCCTTTTCCCACCCAAACAATTCCGACGCCGTGATTTATTTTTTCCCGCGCAGCCCGAGGCGGGAAATGGCGGCCGGGCCCGCCCCGCGCCCTCACGGCTCCCCGGCCCCGCCCTCCGCTAAGCCCCGCCCCTGCCCCACCCCCGCGGAGTCGTGCGCGCTGCCCGCCCCGTCCGGCCCAGCCCGGCCCGGCCCGGCCCCGCCCCGTTGTTTACCGCGCACCGCCGGGCGCTGCCGCTCCCGCCCCTCGCTCCGGACCCGGCGCGGGGCGGGCCGGGCGCGCTCACGGGCTCGGGGCGCGGCGGCGGCAGCGGCGGCAGCGGCGGCGGCGGGCGGGTTGTGGCGCAGCGCGGGGAGCGGCTCGGCCCCTTTCCCCTCCCTTCCTCCCCTCGCGCCGCGCTTCCCTCCTCACCCGCGACCCGGGATCGGGGGGAGGAGGAGGAGGAGGAGGAGGAGGAGGAGGAGGAGGAGGTGGAGGGGGCGGCCCGGCGTCGCTCCGCCGAGCGCTGCCCGCGGCAGGAAGGGGGGCGCGGGGATGAGATAAGCGCGGGGGCGGGCGGCGGGGGGGGCTATGCAGGGGCGGCTCAGGTGGGCGCGGGGGGCGGCGTGAGGCCGCGGGGGGAGGCGCGGAGCGCGGGGACGGGGGCTCTTCCCCCGCCTCGGGAGGCGGCGGGGGCTCGGGGGGAAGCGCTCGGCGGGCTTCCCGGAAGGGTGAATTGGATTAATTCGCCTTTTTTTTTTTTTTTTTTTTTTTTTAAAGGGGGGGGGGATTCGCGCTCCTTTTCTCCCCCCCCTTCGCCGTGCGGAATTGGCGCCGGCAGGAGGCCGCGGTGGCATCGCGTTTGGCGTCGTTCCCACCCCCTTCCCCTCGGTTTCGCTCCTGGAGCAGTTGCTTGTTGAGGTTTTGGTTGTTTTTGGTTTTTTGTTTTTTGTTTTAGGGTTTTTTTTTTTCAAATACAAACCTGCGCCTTGATTTATTTTTTTTAAAACAAACAAACCAACCCGCTCCCCCCCCCCACCACCGCCACCCCCCCGCACACAAGCCTGCCTCTGAGAGGGAAATAGCCAGGTGGAATCTCACTCTGTTTCCATGGACAACCCGTCCATTATCACCCAGGTGACTAACCCCAAAGAGGAGGAGATCCTGTCCTGCACTCAGGATAAAGGTGAGCTGCTTTCTGTCTTTCTCCATGATTTTTTTTTCCCTCCTCCTCTGTTTTAAAATGCACGTAGTAACAACTCGCATTCTTCAGTGGCCGTATAATCCTCTCTAGGCTGCTGGGAATAGAGGAGGGCTTGTTGGGGTTTGGGCTGGTTGTGTTGGTTTTTTTTCATGTGATGAAGGTATTTGTGTGAAGGGTCTCTGAAACTGCCTGTTGGATACAGCTGAGAACTTGTTAAAAGTGTTTAAATACCTAATTTCCTCAGTCATTTTAAAAAATACTCTTGTTCCGTGCGGTTTGGGGAGGTAACTTCATAAGGTGGTCACTGTGAAGTTAGTGCCCTGCTTCAGGGAAGGGATACCTGTGCTGGGTGTGTTGGAAGGTTTTGAAATATCCGCTGGAAAGATTTTAAATTCTTCTCCCCTCTCCATTTTTTTTTTTAACCAGATTTCTTTCATATATTCCTGCCCGCCTCCCATTCCAGAATCTGTGCAGCTTTCGTGTTTGTTGGAGGTTACTTGTGCTTCTCAGAAAGAGACACAGGCTGCTTGTAAAAGCAGGCTCTGTTTAACTCCTTAGATAAATAGTTGTTGCTTGCGTAAGGCATCACACTTGGACTGAGTTTTACTCCCAAATGAGAGGAATCCAGGCTGGCTGAAGGATTCCTCTGCTTCCCTCCAAAGTCTGGATGTTGATGAGTGCCTTTAACCTTGTTTGCTTTTGGAAGCTTGGAGCACTCTTGGGGCTGTAAGTGGTTGTGTTCTTGTGTCTGGTGGGTGAGCAGGAGGGGTTCAAGTTTTGGGGGCTTGTTCATGGCTTTAGGAAGTTATTTGGGTGTCACTTTTATGCTTTGTTACAGGTAGTGCTGGTAAATAGGGGAGAAAGGGCAGAAATTAGAATTAAAGAGTTACATCTCCATGTTCCTTGGTAGGTACGGTCAGATCTCTGAGCAGTCATCTAAAATGGTAGATTGGTAAATCTCCCACTGGAACTGGTGGATTTAGTGCCCAGAAAGCTTTTTATTTTTGTGTGGCTCATCTTGGAAATAGTGAGGGCTCCTGTATTGTTGGAGAAGTTGCTCCCAGTCACTTTTGACTGTAAGGCCATACATGAAATCTGTGTCTTCTTGCTTCACTAGTGCAGACTGCAGAAATATGGAGGTAGATCAAAAAAAAAAAAAACCCAAACCATCAGTTTTGGGGGGCGTTTGAACAAAAAATTATTTATTTTCGACATAGGAGCGTTTATGTAACTCTCTAATTCCTTTTGCTTGTGAGGTGGTACTTCCACCACGAGGCCTGGTTTGGCTCAGGAGATTTTTGATGCTTTGGCAATGTGGAGTGTGGGGTATCTGCAGTAAATAAGGTGCTGTGCTCTGCCTACCACTCCTCCTAAGACCTGTTTTGGGGTAGACATATGTGATACTGTGCTCAGATGTTGTGGCTTTAATGGCTTAGATTGTTGTATGTAATGGGCTTTGTTAATATCTGTGGCAACTGCTTGAAATTTTGGTGTAAAAAAGCCAGTTGAGACAAGCAGAGGAAGATTTGACAGCTCGGAATAAGAGTAGGCATCCACATCAAACAAGTGGCTTCGGAGTCCTCGGCAGAGCGAGTGAAAATATGCATCTAACTTGCATAACTCTGCAGTAACTTGCATAATGTGCATTGTGTTCTTGCTATTGGTTTGTCTTTGGCAGAAAATCGTGATGGTCTTCTTAGCAGAGAAGGAGCTTTTCAGGCTTCGTGTTCAGGGCTGGGCTGGGGGAGAGGGGAAGGAGGGGACCTGGAGTTGGAGATGAGGAAACTCCAGCGTCATCTTCAAGCAGGAGGTGAATTACCATTTTTTTTTCAGCTTTTGGGGTGTGTTTTTTTTTTAAACGTGGTTGGATTGACGATGAGCTCTGTGGTAAGACTTTCACATCCCTCCAGAGCAACTTTTGCAGCAGGAGATCCGCGGGTCTGTCCGTCCTGGGCTCTGGAAGGAGAGCGCTGCTTGCTCCAACCTCTTCCACGACAGGTTTTCCCCGTGCTGGAGGTAGGGAGCTTGTGGGAAGCCGTGTCTCTGCCTGCCTCCCTGGCGTGGCTGCACATCCTCACCCAAATTTCTGTCAGATTTCAGAGCGGTTTTAGCAGAGCCTTTAGGTCCAGTGAGCTTCGAGAGAGAGAGAGCCCGGAGCGGAGATGGGGAGTCCAGATAAAGCTCCTAGCAGGAGGCTGTGCTGAGTCTTTGCTGCTGGTTCAGGGTACTGGTACAAAATGGCTCACAAATGTGTTAAGGCATGATGAATTAACTCTCTGTTTCATGAAATCCAGAATCAGCTGAGGCTGAATTCTGGAATTCTGTGATAAGGTGAAATGCAGCAGCACTGTGCAGTGTGAGGCAAGGCTGTTCAGTTTAATGAAAAGCTGTTTTTTTTTTTTTTTAATCTGAGTTCAGGATTTGGCTGCAGAAGTAAATTCCAGGGTACTAAGTGGCATGTATTGGCTTTGGGAATCGGGGTTTTTGAGACCTTGTGTTGGTGTTTCTTGTGGGAAAAAAAAAATATTTTCTTGTTCAGCTGGAGAGAGGCAGTTCCAGAGTAACTGAGCAGCTGCTAAATAATGCATGTGTATACCTTTAAGGTTTTGATTTTTTCCCAAGATTTTTTTTAAAGCTTTTAATCAGATGTGAGACCAGCATTTAGCTTGATTTATTTATTTTAAATGTATTTATGTTTTAAGAGGAATTAGATGTGCAGTATAGGCTTTTGCCAGATTTCTCCTGTGCGAGGGAGCGAGGTTGGCAAGAAACAGAGCTGGTTCTCTGGTCCTGGGGCAGTTGTGTTTTTAGGTAAATAATGTGTTTTACAAATAAAAATGTTCAAGCTTTTTCTTGCTAGTCCAGGTGTATTAAAAAACAGCCTTTGAGATGAGTGAAGCTGTGGCAACTTGTTAAGGGGGATCTTTTAAACACTAAGAAGGATTTGTTAACATTTATTTTTTAAGAAATAGCAAAAAATTTTGAAGGTGGAAAAAAACAGGTCTTGGTATGTGAACCATTCCCTAATTTGTTGCCACATGGTGGTGCACTGGATTTAGTTGTCTGTCAAGATGAAAGCTGAGCATGGAAGGTTTGCTACAATCATATTTTATTATTATTATGTGTGTAATGTTCTCAAATGCCTGTGGTGCTGCTGGAGGATTTTGTGTTGTATTTGTGTTGTTAAATTAGTTCTGGGAAATAGGAACTTCGATTCTCCCAACTGGAGGTGATTCGTGGGTGCCTGGAAATGCTTTGGACACTAAATGTGCAGAGAATTCAATTCTCTGTTAGTTTTCTAAGTAACAGAAGAATAGTTCTTTGCAGAATGTTTTATGTTGTGGTCATCTGGTGCTTCTGGAAATTGGGAACATTAACAAACTTGAAGCTAAAATGGAGACCTAAGTATGTGAAAAGGAGGGCTTTTTTAATTGGGGTGAATGTGAGCAACTAAGAAAAATATAAATAAAAAGTATGAAGAAAAAGTGAAAGTCTGGATCTTTATGAATCAGTACAGATAAAATCAACCGGTTATTTTTAAATTTGTATTAATTCATATTACTCACAGACCTCTAATGTAAAATCTGTATTGTTAAATGTATAGAAAACTGAGCAGTGCTGGCAGAGCTGCTCTGAGTGTCATGTTGGGAGTGTGGTCGTGGATGGGCAACAGGCATTCAGTCCAAAGAAATGAATTTCCCTTTTCTACCTGCCTGCATTAATTTGATCCTCATAAATGATGCAGATTCTTGGCTGTTTCCAAGTGCCAGGTTCAATAGGAGTAAAAAACAGTCCAGTCCTTCAGGTCCCTCCTTCAGGCTGTGGTGGTTTGTTTTCTGTCTTCAGCTGCATCTTTCCTGACTTCCCTAAAATTTTCCTGTCAGCTGAGTGTCTATTTTCAGTTATTTAGAGTAACAGAATGTTTTAGTATCCCTACAGATGTGAATTGTCTTCTGCAATAAATTATATGAAAAAGGTTCACAATGGAACCTGAACCATTAGAGTTTTTTTAAAATCACAGTGTGAGTGAGTTTCTGGGGATGTTTTCACAAACTTTACCTTCTTTTCTTTCAAACAGTTGGAAAAAACCAGCAATGAGAGCAATACTCATTATAATTTTAAATAAGGATTTCTGAAGATCTCAAGTTAAAAGCCAAAATAAGTGTCTTTGTGTCTTCAATAAAAAAACCATTTTGAATATAGCTGAAAATATTTTGAATGTACTTTTTTGCCATTACATCACCAGGATTCAGAGTGCTCAAACACTTGAACATATGTTAATGATCCTGAGACATTGTCTCAACAGATTTTTATAATATTGACTTCAGAATTTTAACACTAAAGTAGCATTTAAAGGGGAGGGAAAAAAAAAAAGATGTGGAAACCACTCCAACAGTCCACTGGAATGTGAATTGCTTGCAGAGGGTAAAATTTTAAATCATTAACTAATGACATAGTTGTTATATGAAACCAGAGTAGCCATACAGTAGGTTTTATGTTCCAGGGGGACTGTAGTAACCTGTAGTAACCCAAGATTTGATTTAGGGTCACAGGTAACAGGCAGAAGTGCACTGGCAGATGGGAATGATAATCTGAATATCAAATATTCAGCCAGTCTGTAACCTGCAGTGTGATCATTTCTTCACAGTGCTTGTTGTCACCTGGAATTCATACTGGTTTCAGTGGATTTAACTGAAGTGTTCAGAAGTTTAATGTGCCTTTAAAAAAAAAAAAAAAGAAACCCAACAAAGTTGACCTACATTTTGTTAATTCAGTATTCAGAAATGCAAATAGCATTTTCTGACACAATCAGTAAAACGCAGTGTGATCGATGCCACGCTTCAGCTTTCAGAGTTTAAGCTGAACATTCCAAATAAGCCTCTGGATAACGGCCCCATTTGTGTTTCTTTAAAGGGATGAAAACTGAAATGCTGAGAAGGCAAAAGGCCAGGAGAAATGAAACTCCCTGACTTGGTCATTGTTGTGAAGGACGTCCCTGTTGCCCTCATAGATAGGTTTGACTGTGGGAAGTTTGCTTTCCCATCATGGAATGATTAATTTATGAGCTTGACTGTCCTGTAAAAGTCATCATTCCAACATGAAAATGGCTGCAAATTAGATCTATCCCACAATTTTATGTATATGTCAAATCTTAGCTCTTCTCTCTGTAAACAAGTGCACTTTTGATACTTTTTGAATTTTGAATTGTTGGCAATGACCACCATGGTTGGGGCTCAGTGTTACGTTTTCAATTCAAAATCCAGTTTCAGGCAATCCTGGCTATGGAAATGACAACTTAGGGGTTGAATTTGTCCATTTCTCATGCCCAGCCAACAGAGCATTAGACAATTTGAAGTTTTTCTGTCAACAAGAGCTAACATTTTCTTTGAAAAAAAAAAAAAAAAAGAGTAGGAAAAGCAAAGACAGGTCTAATTACCTACATTCTTGCTTAGGTTTTGCCCACTGTGTGAATCAGAAAGGGAAAATGTGGCTCATCCCTCTTTCTCCTCCCTGCCTGGGGGATATATCTTGCTGGGAGGGCAGAGGAATGTGGATGTGTGGAGGACCAGGAAGGAGCAGAGGGGTGCCAGAGTGCTCCAGCCTGTTTGGGGGATGGAGCAGGGAATGAAATCCTGCCCTTGGAGGCTGCTGGTGGGACAGGGAATATTCTGGTGCCTGCCCTGACCACTCTTGGGCAGTGGGGCCTCCCCTGATCAAGTCTGAGGGTCTCTGCCCACACATTGGGGTGATTTTGTCTGTCCCTTTATCCCAGCTCAGAATAATTTCCAGAAAGGGCTGGAATCTTCCAAGCTGAAACAGGAGAAGGGCTGATACAACTACGACGGGCCAAGCCTGTTTAGATGTTTATAAAGATCACATCTGGATTGCTGGTGAGGATTGTAAACCATCCCGTGCCTCTCAGCAGTGGAAACCTGGCTGGAAAAACCTCTCAGAAATATTCAGCAAAGTCTCCTAAATCTCCATGAGAAGGTTGTAGTGGATATTCCTGGTCTAAGCTCTGTTTCCAGCGCTCAGCTCAAACATCTCACTGGGTTTAAATGATTTGCTCAACTCCCAGAGCTGCAGGCAGGCACAGAGGAAGAGCCTTTTGTGCTTTAATGTCATCACAGACACTTTCTAGAGTTCCACGTTGGAAATGTTAATCTTCTGTAAATTCTGCTTTTGCTGGAGTTTGAGGGGAGCTTGCTTTATTTTTACTTGGAGAGGTTGAGGCATGAAACGGACATGGATGGGATGAATATGGA
Organism: Passer domesticus; assembly: GCF_036417665.1. Taxonomy (NCBI): domain Eukaryota; kingdom Metazoa; phylum Chordata; class Aves; order Passeriformes; family Passeridae; genus Passer; species Passer domesticus. Next base: position 3,590,832 of record NC_087474.1, read on the forward strand.
AAGCATAAGTAACATCTAAATAGATCTGAGTGAAAATATATTCCACGTGCTCTGCCATGGTATAATTTTGGCCTTTTTTTGTATTTCTGGAATGTTTGCTGTAAGACAAGAAACAAAAAATCTAAAGAGTCTTATACAGTTCAGTCCTTTCAGTGCCAGCTGCTACTGTGTAGCACAGATAGAGGCAGTAAAAATATCAACTTTAACCGAATGAGCAGAGAAAGTCCTGTTCTAAAGCTTGTAGGCTTTATTCAGCCTGTTATCAAAATGATCACTTGCAAAGTGCCACTTATTGTTTTCTTTGTACAAGATAATAAAGTATGATTTGTAAAAAGAAGAACCCAGTTATTAGAAGTGATTGGCTGCACTAGAAATGAGAATTCTATTATCTGCAAAATTTATGGCTAGTTAAAGCTGAATAAATATATGATAAACTTGGGTTCTGAGGGTGTTGGGGGTTGAAATGAGATTTTTTTTTCTTTATTTATGTTTTCAAGAAGCTGTTAGTCTCTTCTGAATGTTTATTAATATATTTAAAGCCTGACAGATGGGAAAATAAGACTCTGCAGGACCTATTTTGTACAGAGGAGCAGCCCCAAATAATGGATGCCTCATCTGTCAAAATCTAATGCGTATGTAACTTCTAAAATGTTTCTAAAAGATCAGAACAGGTCCGTAGGAGGCAAATATTTCCTGACCCTCAGCCTGCAGTTACAGTTTGCATATTGATGATATTGTTTAAAGTCAAGTCCTCTCTGCTCAGTAGCTGGCCAGTTGTTTGCTGCCACTGTTGCAAACCTTATTTTCCTGGTAGCAAGAGAAGTATTGATTTTTATTTGCTCTCCCCACCCCCGCAGCTCTCTGCTTCCTGACTTGTCCTCCAGGATTCCCAGCGGAATTGGCAGTAAAACGAATCTTGCTGTTTCCTGGCCTGCTGTAATCAGCAGTAAAATTTGAAACTTTCTTGTTTATTTGATGATTTGCAAAGCTTGGCTGTTCCCTTGGTGTGTGGGACTCCTCCCCTGGCGTCCAGGAGCCAGAGGGAGGGATGTGCTTCCAGCTCTTGAGGATGAATTCTGCCTTTGGGAACACTTTGGGGTAGATAAATCAGTTTGCATCCTCATAATCACCATAAAGAAATTGTGCCACAAGGGTGCTGTTACAGTGGACACGTGTAGAAAAATTCAGGTGTGTTATTTTTTTTAAGCAATGTTAGTAAAGAGTTTTTTTAAAATACACAAATTTTATACAAAGTCATTCTGAGCATGCATTTAACAATTGGCAGACAGTGCTGCTTTATTTCTGTCCACAAAAGCTGTCTTGTATTTTCATGCCTGAATATTTACATACTTGCATTCGTTACCCATGAGTGCACGTCCATGTGGTTACCAGGGATCTGATTACAGGAGAGCTTTCACAGGATCACAGAATGCTTTGGGTTGGAAGGAACCTTAAAACCCATCCAATCCCACCCCTGCCATGGCAGGGACACCTTCCACCATCCCAGATTGCTCCAAGCCCCATCCAGCCTGGCCTTGGGCACTGCCAGGGATCCAGGGGCAGCCACAGCTTCTCTGGGCACCCTGTGCCAGGGCCTGCCCACCCTCCCAGGGAAGAATTTCTTCCTAATATCCCATCTAACCCTGTCCTCTGTCACTTCTAAACCATTTTCCTTTATCCTGTCATTCCAGCCCCTTGTCCCAAGTCCCTCTCCAGCTCTCTTGGAGCACTTCAGGCCCTGGAAGGGGCTTCCAGAGCTTTCTCTTCTCCAGGCTAACAGCCCCAACCCTCTGTTTGTCTCCATGCCAGAGGTTCTCCAGCTCTCAGAGCTTTTTTGTGGCCTCCTGGTGTTTCTGCAGCAGGTCCACCTCAGTCCAGCTCAGAATGGTGGGTGTAGGTTTTGGAGTTGGTTTGCAGTGTGAGCATTCCCAGTTTTTTTCTAGTGATAGTCAGGTAGAGGCATTCTGCAGAGGAGAGGTCAATCGTGACACATTCCTAGAAAATATTTAATCATTTATATACTGGCTTCAGCCAAGCACAAAGAAAGGTCTAACATTTACCACCTGGAGAGAAGGGTACAATTATAAAGCATCTCATTATGCCTTCATAAAACCCTTAAAAATTTTTACAAATGGGCTTATGGGACTTTTTTCAACTAAAATTGGTTAAAGATGCACATTAACAATTTGATGAATGCAGTGTAAAGTGAAACATTTCAGGGAAAACACTTCAAGTATGTATTTCACAGGGATTTTTGGAATTAATCTTTGACCTTTCGGGGTTTTTTTAAAATTCTCTTCCTTGCCTTGTTTTACTTTCTTGCCTTTTTATCTTCTCCTCAGAAGATCTGGACTGCAGCAGCTGTCTCTTTGTGCTCTGATGCTGTTGGAGCTCCAGGGGCTGAGGTGTTTGGTGGCTGTGTGCAGGGGCAGTTCTGGTGTGTCAGTGCTGGGTTAAAGGTTGGACTCTACCTCAGAGATATTTTCCAAGCTTTCTGATTCTCTGAGAAGTTGAAGTGGATGTTTGGGGCTGAGGAGGTGCAGTGAGAAGGAACCCTTACTGTAGGGATAGATTGTTTCCTGGGAAGTTGGTGATATAGGAGCAGTCTTATAAGGAGAGATGTTCTATGTGTTGAAATTTAGGAATATAAAAGTCTTTTATCACCTCCAGTGGATGTTGTGCTGCATTTAAAGGGAGGAAATGCATGGAAAATAACCAGAATAATAGAATAAATATACCAGGACTCTTCCCAGGGTACAGCATGGCTTCAGAGTGAAAGGCAGATTGTTGCGTTTGGATTAAAGGAAATATTTGCTCATGCCTCATACAGGTGACCTGCATAACCTGTGAAGAAATGATTTCCAAAACTGTTTATCTGGGAGTTCCTAAACAGGATTAACTGGCAGCAATTTGCATTTGTTATAACTGATGCAACCTTTTAAAGGTACTGAAAACCAGTATTATAAAGATACTGATTGTGTTTCAGCATATGAATTGTGTGTCATCAGTCATAGAAAGGTTTGGATTGTAAAGGACATTAAACATCATCCAGTTCCAGCCCCTGCCGTGGGCAGGGACACCTTCCACTAGACCAGGTTGCTCCAAGCCCCATCCAGCCTGGCCTTGAACATTTCCAGGGATGGGGCAGTAGAGGCAGGAAGGGTAAAATTTCATTACAACTGAGCACATCAAGTGTTTGTGCTTCTGTTTATCCTGAACTCACTGACACTTTTCCTGTGCTGGGTTATGGGTGCTCCAAGATGATCACCTTTGCCAAGTCATTTGTTGGCCAGCTGCCAGTTCTCATTACTTTTTATGATGTGAAGCTGATTTTGTTGAGAATCCACAAGTTGAAAGTGATTTTGAGAGTTTTGGAAGTGGGCAAAGTGGGGAAGGTTATGTTAGTTGGGGAATTAAGAAAAGAGAAGGAAAAGAATACTGAATGCAATCTGCAGAGCAATTCATTTGCTAATTACACATTGACATAAATTGGAAAGTCCCAGAAGGAGGGGGTTTACAGCATAACTGGAAAACAATTTGCATCTGTGTAGAGGTCTTTGCTTATCCACAAAGGAATGAGATTTTAACTGGATTTGTTTAATCAGGTTTATGGTGAGTGCATAGGCCTTCCTTTTTCCTCACATTGCAGGATCTCCTGTCTTTCTGGAAGATTCCCTCTTGTGTTGAGATTAAATATGTCAAAGAAGGATGTATGGTGAAGTTTAATGGGATTGAAAGTGAAACCTAAGAAAAACCAGGAAGCGTCCTTCTGAATTTTAGAGTGGATTGAATACACGAATGTTTCTGGCTCCAGATTACCATGATAAAACTGACAGCTTAATTCAAACTTGGCCCTGAAATTCAAATGTTTTTTTTTTCTTTCCCCCTGCCCTCTAAGAAATCTGAAACACTCCAGCAAATTCTTGCTGTCTCTGCTGGGAAAGTTGCTAATAACTAATTGTGCACACTAATTACATGCTAACTAGTGTTGCTACAAAGAGCATTCAGTGTTGCTATTATGATAGTTTGGGGTTTTTTTCCCTATAAATCTTTCATATTTGTTGGTGCTCAACATGTTACCCTACACTTGCCTCCACTTTCCCTTTGGTAAACATGTCATGATGAGGAAAAGACAAAAATTTGAACAAAACTAGAAATCAAACTCGACAGTTTTGAAATAGGAATCTGTTCAGGTCTCATGCCTGTATTTACTTGTGCTGTTGCTGCTGCACATGATTATAAATTACCTGTTTAGCATCGTTCTGGCAGGCAGGGGAGCTGTGAGAGCAGAATGTTTTTAAAAATGTCACTTGTGGCAGTGATGGATTCTTTTCAGTACCTTGAAATCAATCAGTTATTTATCCTAAACATAAGAGCTAAATACTGTTACTAGCTCATGATACACAACTGTAATAACATTAAAAGGGGAAAAATGAGCTTTCAGAGCAAACCTGGCCCAGATGCAGGGAACAACCTCAGCAGGTTCCTGGGGACCAGGTGTCCCTGGATCCCTCAGCCAGGTGCCATTCCACGGGTGCAGAGTAGCCTTTAGTAACTAAAAACAAGAAATCAGAAGGTGGTTTTGCTTTATAATTTTTCTAAGTGTCCTTTCAGGAAAAGTCCTCAATAGAATGAAACTCTGCCATTTCATTTTGTGTGATATGCTGGATTAAGCCCTGAAGTACAAAACTTTTTGTTGACCATGTGCAGTTGTGGTTCTGTTCAAATACAGTTTCCACAGTGGTGAATTTCTGATGTCCCAGATGGTTCTGGCTCTTTCCCTCATCACCCGAAATTATTTATTTCACCAAAGTCTCCTCAAATAACAATTGCAATCTTCTTAAATTGTAAATCTAAAAATATTGATTATGGCTTTGCAACATAAAAAACAATTACCTGTGCTCCTAAATCCAGGAAAACAAAAAAACCAACACAAACCCCAGCCAGGAATAAAATCAAGCAAACCAGACTAAAGCACAGAAAGAATTCCCAGTAATATTAGCAGGGGTACAAGCTGTGAATGTGAAACTGCTCCTGGAAATGTGGCAGGTGACCTTGTGGTGGTGACCAGGAGGACACAGCAGTACAATTTTCAGCAAGGTGACCTGGCACTCAGCCTGAACAAACCACTCTGCAGCCCCTTGAGAAAGGGGGATGCTGCTGTACGAGGGTGTGCATTTGTCTGAGTGTTGTTTATACTAAAACACAGAAGTAACTCTGGTTTTATTTTGGAAATGCCTTTGATGGGCACTAAAAGACAGATAAGAGTGAAATAAGTCTGGGCTGACTCATTGCAGAATGTGCTGAGATAATCTTGAGTTCCTGTTAAGGTTAATATCTGTTTAGTTTAGGCTTTGTTTATCCTTGTACTGTGGATAGGGGGTGTTGGAATTTGCTTGAAATAATTCTAGAAATTCATAGGTAAAAGTTCATTATTTTTTCAGCAAACAATGCACATAGTAATTAACAAAAAAAAACCCTTGATTTTTTTTTTTTCTATTGCTGATGGTGAAAGGCTGAAGTAAAGTGTTTCCAGTGGCCACTTAAAATATCAGGTGGAGTCAATGGGAAAACAAAACTTTATGGTGCTGTTTTTAAACTGTTTTCCAGTAATTGTCAGCCAAATACATGCTGCTCTTTAAAAAAAAAATATTGCAGTTTTTGTTATGAAGATGATTTCTGAAGTCCCGCTGTAGGTGGTCCTGGTATGAAAGCCTTCAAGTAATAAATGGCTTTATCTTCTCTTCTGCTAATAAGGTCAGTAAAGGTTTCTCTTTTGGATATAATAACAAATTTCAAAGGCATAAGAATCCTGAGTGGAAAACACGTTCAGAGTTATCAGGTGATTGGCAGCTGCTGCTGCTAGGAAGTGTTGTACAGGAATAAACTCCTTTTCTTGCTTTAATTAGGACCATGTGTGTACAGCAACTGTGATTGTCTGGGGAGCTGCATCCTGTATTTTCAAATAGCTGATAAAATGGTGCAGTTGTGGAAGTCACTGCTAAGTCCAGTGGGCAGATGTCTTTGAAAACTCTTTTGGTTTTGCTATTTATTCATTCAAAGCAATCAGACATTGATTGAGGTTTGATTTTTTTTGCTGGAACAAAGTAGACGCAGTATTTTTTCCTCAGGTGATAAAGCAACTGTTTGGGCCCAGTTTCCAAGAACATATAAAAAACCCACCAAATTCCAAGTTTACTAAGCAACTAAAACACCTGTAAATTGTTGTTGTCTTTGCAGAGTCTGCATGGATTAACTTCTCTGTAGTGAGTTTTGTTGCATGGGAAATAATAGCAAAAATAACAAGAAATGAACAAGAGAAATTAATATGAACACGTTAAATTCTTGATCTGTGTTCTGGTGAAAGGGACCATCAATATTTACTAGAAAATTTTAGTTTTAATTCGAAAATTAAAATTTTAATTCTAGGATTTTTAATTGTAGAAACAAAACCTGTCAGCTGAAGGGAGGGCTTGGATGCTGGACCTAAAGATACTTCTTTGGAAATGTTTGGGTAGAAGTGACCACTAACGCCCTTCCCTCTGGAAAACATCCCATCTATTTATAGCACTTCCCAGAGGATAAATGCAGCCCTTGGAACGCTCACAGGAAATAATAGCAATGTGCCTCTAGACCATGAGCTGCCTTTTGGTCCAAGTGGCCAAATATGTCACTTTTCTTGATTGCTGGGGTGACCACATCTCGTTGTTGCTGCCTCTTGTGTGGAGGCAGCAGGTGCCAGGAGATGTCCCAGGGCACTCCCTGCCCATCCCTCTCTTCTGGGGGAAGTTTTTTGTTGGTTTGGTTTGGTTTTTTTTCTGTGTTTATTGACAAACACCACTGTGTTTTCACAATCCATTTCAGCCTTTTTCAGGAGAAGCTGAGCCAGATGTTGTGTTGTCTCTCAGCTGTGGATGTGTGACTGAAAGAGGCAGTGTCCTGCTCATCTCTGCTCATCCCAATTTGGCAATAATTGTCTCCCAGACCAGGCTTTCTGCCATCATTGGTGTTTTCAGTTCTGTCATTTGGCTTGCTTGGAGGGGTCCTAAATAATGCAGTACTTAAAAATCTGGTAGGTCTTCTTCAGTCAAGTATTCAAACTGTTGCTGGAACCATTTCCATATCTGAAAAAAGGAAATATTGCTGTGCCTGTTCTTTACCAGGTGCTGAGGAACAGGAGAATTTTCCTTCTTTTTGGTTGAGAAAAGTTTGAAGTGAGGGCATCTTCCATTTTGTTCCACGTGCTTGAATAGTTTTTGGTTTTGGTAGGGTTTTTTTGATAAAATAATACATGATAATAAAAATTTTAAGTGTGGCTTTGTCCTGTGTGCATGTAAATAAATTGGGTTTGTCTTAAAATTTGGCAGAGAAAACACAGGTGCTGTAGGATGCAGCTGATCCCAGTTGTCTGGTGAAGGATGACATGAATCTTGGGGACTCCATTAACAGTGAAGAAGATTTTCACTGACTTCTATGCAGAGATAAGTTAAATGGAGTTCAAAATCCTAATTTGACAGCTTTACCACCAGCTTTGTCACCCTGTGTTTCAGCCCTGAGGTTTGGCTCCATGTCTATGGCACTGGGGATACGGACCTGCAGAGTTCCACCATTCAGCTCCTCTTCACAGGAGAAAGGAGAAGAAGAGGGGAAAACTTGGCAGAAGAAATTCAGTGGTTGGTGGTGGTGTTCTGCTTCTCTAAGTTTAGCAGCCTTGGGGGTGGTTGTTAAAATGAACTTTCAGATTTTGAAAGCCAGCGTTGGGAGCAGCGTTAGGTAACGCGATGCCTCAGCGTGCTGGAAGCCCATCAGTGCTGCCAAACCCCCAACACCTGGGTGAACTTACAGTAATTCAGTAAAAAGGGAAGAGGTTTAAAAGCTCTCCCCGTTACAGGCAAGAATTTTATGGTTTTGTCATGGATGAGCTCGAGGCAGAGTATTTAAATTGGGATTTGTGGAAGTTTCATGTCACAGCAAAGTCCTGTAGCTCTGCTCCATAGAAGCAAACCTGAACCCAGCATCAGCAGGGACCCGTTGTTTTGCCACTGTAGAGAAACTTCTTGTGTCTGTTACACAGGCAGGAGAACAATATAGAGGCTTATGGAAAGGCTGCATTATCCCAGGGGCCTTTTGGAGGGATGTCACTCTTTCTATAGGATGGTAGCAAATGGCCCATTGCAAAAAGCTGCAAGTGAATTGGATAAAATATCACCTCTCCTAATTCTTTCTCTGATGGATTTTGTCAGCTGCCTTCCTGAGTGAGTACCACCAACTTTCTGTGTTTATCCTTCAGCATTGCCATGAAATCTTTTCTTTATTGCCTGTTTCTGAATTAAATTATTTTTGCAAGATCAGGAGCTTTGCATGATTATTCAGGATAATTCTTTGTAAGAAATTTTTCATTTCCTGCTTTTTTGAGGGAAGAGCATTTCCTGCTCTTTTTCCCATGCATCTGAGGGAAATCAATACTCAGGTCTGAAAAGGGAGGTGGATTCATCTGAGATAATGACTTAACACTGGCTGTAGTGGGAAATGGGGTGCTGTTGTGAAGTGAGGGAAGAGGTCACATGGACACTGGATTCTGACTGGATTTATCTTCCATAAATTTTGGTAGTCCAGGGAACTGCTAATGAAAAAGTCCAAAGCCTGCATCCTACTAGAAGAATTCCATACTGTCCTATTTTGTGCTGTATTTCTCTTTTAATGTATTCAGGAAGCATAAATTTACTGCACTCACGGTGAAATGAAGTTTTCACAGCTGTTTAGAATGTAGACTTTATATTATTTTTAATGAATTTCATTGGATTTTCAGTGATTTTGGTCTTCAGAGTGCTCTTGTCAGTGGAGAGAAAGATGCAGCAATGGGGAATCCTTGGCAGGGCTGTTCATGGCTTCTGTCTCCCTCATACCCACCCTTCTCCTCTTGTGAACTTGGAGCTAGGGTATTTTGGAATCTTGTCTCATCCTGCAGGTATTTGTGCCTTGGCTCCTGTACAGGACTTTGTGTGAGCTTAGCTCTGGTTCAGGGGGAGGCATTAACACAGGTATTTGTGTTTTGGGTTGGATTTACAGCCAGCTTTAAACTCCTGCCCTGAAATTCTCCCTTAGGACCAGATCAAATCATTCTGCAGACTCAGCTGGGAGCTCAGGGGTGTGATGTTAGTGGGGCTGGTGTGTGGCACTGAGGATAAAATTCAGCTCACTGCTGGAGCTTGGCAGGGTGAGATTCATGATCAAAGTTCTCAATGTAGGAAATATTTACGGGGCATTTAACAGATAGTGAAACTCTAACACTGTTCACCCTTTTTCTGTGATCACTGATCAGCGAGGTGGTGTTTTATTTCCACTGGCAGACTGTGAGATTGCTTGCTCTACCTCTACTGTTAATGTCCCAGAAAGTAATTTAAGGGAATGGGGATGCCTGAAAAGTTAGGATCTAGAAAAAGAGGATAGGCCAGTATTTCTACAGTAAATAGAAACCTGAGAAAAAGGAGAGCATGGTAACTAAGAGAAAACTGGAGGAAAGATGGAGGAAAGCTTTTAAGGAATTCAGTGTGATGTAAATGTCAGTTTGAAAAAAAAAAAAGTCACCTTTCAGGTGTCACACAACCCCTTTTAAGGTTTTCTTCCTTGGCAGTATAGGTTTTCAAGATAAAAATACTAAGCTTTAATTTTCTGCTGTAGAAAAGAATTTAAAAGAAAAGGCTTATTGTTCATACAAGACTGGCAGACTAATGTTAGAGAGGGATTTTTTTAAAAAGCAGTAGGGTTTTTAACCCATTAATGTTATTTCAGCCATTGTAAATAATTCTTTGAGTAGCTGAGGGTTAGTTTGTGCTCCTGTGATCACATGGAACAACTGTAGGTAAATACCTGTTGCCTACACTTGAGTTAATTATTGTGAGAGGAGGTTCCAGGAATTCAGGTTGGAAGGGACTTCTGGATGTCCTTGTTCAAAGCAGGGCTGAGGGTGCTCTGAGCATTCTCCTGTCAAATTTGGAGCATCTCCAAGAATGGAGATTTCACAGCCTGTCTGGAACCCCATTTGAGTGTTTGACCACAGAAATTATTAATATTTAGGGCAAATTTATCCTGCTGCAGCTAGGATCTGCTGGTTCTTGTACTGCTCCTGTGTCTGTAGCTCCACAAATCCCAGTCCATGTTCTACATAACCTCCTCAGAATCTGTATCTGCCTGAATTGTTAACCTGGTTATTAAAGGACTAATAAAATGCTTGTTTGTCCAGTGTTTCCCTCTTACTCAGGCAGTTCTGTGTTTACTTAAATATAATTAATTTGCACAGATCCTTCTCTTCCACAGTGTTTGTGGTGATTTTCAGTTTAAAGCCAGTGCTTCATTCTGTCCTCACACCTGCCTTGGCTATATGTGTTTCCTGTAGCTGTAGATTCCTCCTTAAAAAAATAATAACAATTTTGTTATGCTCTCATCTAAGCCATTTTTTGGTGTAGTATAATTATCTGTTGGAAGTAGGTGCCCTGTTGTACATTCACAGCTTTTCAGGTTTTCCAGAGTAAACAAAAATCCCACTTTCAGCTAAGTCATACTGCATGTCAAAACCCCCTCAGGATTGTTAAGTCACTTCTTTTGAAAGGGATGTTCTTCTTTTCCAGCCCTCTTCTGATAAAGATTTAAGGTGCTGCTTCTTGAGATGCTCTGCTCAAATTACTGAGTATTCCAGAAAAATACACTGTTCAACTTTTTAAATTTGCCCAATTACATATCCAGAAAAATGAATAATGTATATTCATCCTCATTCTTGAATTCAGCTGAAGTTTGGATTCAAAATTTAGATGTCATTCTTTACCTCTGAAATTCTACTTTCTCTGCTTTCAGATTCAGCAGTTCTTAATATCCTGCAGCAATTTTGTGTGGCACTTTGATACATGTTCTGTAAAGCACACAGAATCTGAGTCTTTTTAATTTCACTAAGTATGAGAATGGCTCTTCCGTAGTGCAGAGTGAACGTGAGGAGGCTTTGGGCAGAAGTGTTCCTGCTCTGCAGAAAATTGGTGATTGTGGCCTCTTCCAGAAATGAGATGATGATCCATAAACAGCTCAGTGCAGAAGCTTAAATGATGGGTTACTTCTAAATAAATTTATATCTGACAACTTTTTCCATTTTTAATGGTGTTTGTGGGTTTTTTCCTAAATGTATAACAGTTTAAAATAGAATTTGAGGTTCTGCTGTAAGGTGGTGTCTGTGGGGGATTCTTGTAGGGAAGGTTGGGTTTGGAGGGATTGGCAGCATAGGAGACCTTGGTGCTTTGTGTTTGGGGGGCATTTTCAACCCTTCTTCCCTTCTGTCTGTCCTCATTTGCTGAAGCTGCCAGTGACATCTTCCTTCTGGGGTTACAGAGAATAACTGTTGAGATTAAGTAGGGAATTATTTTGTGGCATTAGTTCTGAGGGCTCTTTGTATTTATTTTTTAAATTTTTTTCTCTCTTTTTTCCTTTTTTTTTTTCGGTTTTTATGTGTAGGATAATTTTCCTGCTGTTTGATTTTCCTAAGACGTGTAGGACAGCAGTGTTCTAGGTACTACTTTTCACCTGTAAGATCCTGTGGTCTTATTTTACCACAGGACCTGCAGAGGTAAAATAACTTAATTCATCATACAGCCTGCTATTCTCACAGCCTCAAAAAGAATTTTAATAATTATTATTATTATTGGTGTTACTCAGAATATCATGAACATTATTTTTCAATGCAGAAGATTGAGAAAAATTAGAGGCGAGGTATCCCTGTTGAAAATCTGTACTTCATTTTACAAATTCCTGTGAATTGTCTTCAAAGAAAAAAAAAATATAAAATTACCTTTGTATCTCCCAATGAAATTCTGACATCTCCTTATTTTTTTAGCTTCAGCTTTCCATTTTGCAGTGCCCTTTGTTTTACTGCTGTAGCACCAGCCAGTCCATAAGAAGCCAAGCCCAAACTGCATCATGATGGCAGGTTGCTTGTATTCTGTTAATTCTCTCAAATAAAACAATTTGTGTTAATTACTGCTTGGGTTTCTCACATTATTTGTGCAAACAGCTCTGTTACACTCAGCAGCACATTTTCTGATTGTTTGTTTGTTTGTTTGGGGAGAGTATTAGTGTTTTCCTTCAGTGTTTTAAGATTAACATATCATTAAGCAGCATAATAAGACACGGTCTTTATTCTCGTGCAGTGAAATGGCAAGGGAAGGCAGGGCATACTCTTGCAGTTTAGTCAAGAGAAGTGAAAATAAAAACCAGACAAACAGCAAAAAAAATCTCTGAAAGTGGATGAGGGGCTCCCTGTTACGGGATAGCAAGGCCCAAACTGAAGCATCTGCAGTAAAACTCATGTTTGTGGAGGTGGTTATTTGTCCATTTTTGCCAAATGTTTCAGAAAACATGGACTTCTAGTACCAAATGAATCCATGCAGCCAGGTTTTGCATCATTTGGGAAAAACACTCTGATTTATCAGCACTGTTTAGTGTATTTTATAATAGATTGTGCTCTGTGTCTCTGGTATGGATTAATAGAGGTCCCTCAAATAACTGCAGTTTGGGAGATTGCCAGTTAAAGGAGTCTTGAGTTTTGGAGGCAAGAAGTTAATCTTTGACAGTGTATTTTTGACAAGTTACTGGAAATCATTCTGTGCACTCACTCTACTCTCATTTTCAGCATAACTGATGTCAGTGGAGCCTCATGAAGCAAAAAACCCCAGCTAATCCACATGTGTTGTATCCACGGAGTTAAGCACTTCTCCTAAATGGAACAGAGACTTCTATGCACAGAAAACTACTTTTTAGTGGGCTGCTGCACCTCAAATCCTGTCTTCACTTTGGGGTCCCTTGATACAAGAAAGACTTTGAGGGGCTGGAGTGTGTCCAGAAAAGGGAATGGAGCTGGGAATGGGTCTGGAGCAGCTGGAAAAGGAGGTTCAGGGGGGACCTTCTTCTCCTCTTCCTGAAAGGAGGGTGCAGCAGGGTGGGGATCATGCTGTTCTCCCAGGGACGAGTGACAGAATCAAAATAAATGACCTCAAGCTGCACCAGAGAAGGTTGAAATTGGATATCAGGAAGAATTCCTTCACCAGAAGGGTTATCAGGCATTGGAACAGGCTGCTCAGGGCAGTGCTGGGGTCACCACCCCTGGAGGGATTTAAAAGAGGTGTAGATGTGGCCCTTGGGGACAGGGTTAAGTGGTGTGCTTGGCAGTGCTGGGTTAATGGTTGGACTCGTTGATCTTGGAGGTCTTTTCCAAACGAAATGATTCTGTGCTTCAGTGATTCTGTGATGTGACAGCCTGCTGCAGCCTCATCTGTTCCTTCATGAGTTTGGCTCCCTTTATAACCTAAGTTTAAACATGAGTTGTATTAGGCAGAAGAAAGACAAACTTAAACCACACAACTTTTTTTTTTTCTCCTTATGCTCCATAGGGCTTTGCCTTTAAAATGTGATTCCACATGGAACAGATGGTGGTTGTTCCTCTTCTGCCTTTTCTCTTCAGCTCCTTTATTGACTAGTACCAAAAAACGTAGGACACTGGACTATCTACTAGCAGTTCTGCACTTAAAGTTCAATGAGTAAAAGCATTTGGCAATCCTGTGCTCTGAAGTGTTTCAGAAAAGCTGCTTCAGAAGTTCCTGAAACACGTGGGGTTCTTTTCTCATCATGGAGCCTTGTGGTGCAGTCCTGGTAGTTGGTGATCCTTGTCTGCCACTGATAGTTGGTAGCTTCTCATTTCCTAAAGCAAATGGTGTGCTTGGAGTGAGATTAATATTTATTTTTACACCTCTGTCCACAAAAAAACTGAGTTATTAATATGCACTTACATCTTCAGAGGGGTTACACACACACATATCCCTATTGCTTAAAAAAGGGATCCTCAGGCTGAAAATTTCTCAAGTCTGACCTCTTACCATCAACTTCACAAGTGCCACTAGTTTTCCTTAAGATTCATCCTTTTCTCCCCACTCTTTTTGACTTCATGACCCACTTGTAGAGACAAATGTGCCAAACAGGCTGCTAATTGTTGTGCTTGCTTTAGCTGGGGTCTATAATAAGGCATCTCATGATGGAAAGGTGGTTGCTTCTGTTGAAAACCTGATAGATGAACATGTCACCAGTGACACAGAACACGACAAATGTGCCTCCAGTCATTTCATTCATCACTACAAATGTGATTCTCTTCATCTGCTTGGCATGAATGTATATGCAGAACAGATTTGAGCATCCCTGTGTCGAGTGGTAGTGTAGATTAAGTGTGGTGGTAGAAACATTTGTTGTTACAAGAGCCTCTCTTGAGTTTGGGGACTTCCAGTGTCAGCTGTGCTGTGTGGTGACAGTGGTTATTGCTTGAGATGGAAACCCATTGATGTCCCTCTGAGGTGCCATCACTGGCCTGGAACATTCTGTTTCTTCTTTATTTTGCGCTCCTTGAACTCTCCAGATCTTAATTTTTTAATGTTACAAACAGTTGAACGTACAAAGTAATGTTCAGAAATAGTGTGTTTTAAAAAAAAATCAGCCTGGGACAACCACAAAATAATTTTCATCTTTTCTTCTAAGGGTGTTTAATACTGATTAAAGTGCTGGTGACCAGTTTAAAACCTACCTATAAGGAAATGTGTAGGTGTTGTACAGACCTGTGTGTTTTACCAATGCACCATGCTCAAAAGTTCATTTAAAAATACTACAAAATTTCACAAAGGTTATTTGTGTGGTATTTAAGTTAAGAATTATTTTTTAAAAATGCTTAAGCAAGCAAGAAAAAAAAGGCATTGAAAAAACACCCACCAAACAAAAATAATTGGATTTGGTGTGGTGCAGGGGAGTCTTGGTCCCATTGACAGCTTCCTTAAAAGCACCAGGGCAGAGCTGGTCCATGTTGGATCAGAGGGGAAATGTAAATCAAGAGGTGCTTTTGTGGGGACCTGAGCTGAATTCCAGATCACTTCTGTGGGCTACTCTGCCTCTCTGGCAATTCTTAAACTCTGAAAAATACAACCTAAGATTGTCTTGGTAGGAAAGTACGTTTCATCCCTTAAGAATTAGTACGCTCCTCTCAAAATGTGACTTCCATATTTCATCTGGACGTGAAGATTTGTTACAGCACTTAGGTTTTTAAATGTCTGAGTTGTGCACTGGTGAGAAAGGGTCAGTGTGAGCCACATGCTGTGCTTGGTAAAAGCTGTGGTTGTGAAAGGAAGGGATCAGGAGAATGCAGGGTCTGTCACAAGAGGGGATTTTGGTGGGGACAGTCCTTCACCTGTGACAGGGACACCTCTTCAGTCGCAGCCTCACAGAAGGCTTTGGTTGGAAAGGACCTTGAAGCCCATCCAGTGCCACCCCCTGCAAGGGCAGGGACAACTTCCACCATCGCAGGCTGCTCCAAGCCCTGTCCAGCCTGGCCTTGGACACTTCCAAGGATCCAGGGCAGTCACAGCTTCTCTGGGCACCCTGTGCCAGGGCCTCCCCACCCTCCCAGAGAAGAATTTCTTCCGAATATCCCACCTAACCCTGCCCTCTGTCAGTTTAAAGCCATTCCCTGTGTCCTGTCACTCCTGTCTCTTCTCCCCAGCCCCTCTCCAGCTCTCTTGGAGCTCCTTCAGGCCCTGGAAGAGGCTTTGAGGTCTCCCTGGAACTTTCTCTTCTCCAGGTGAGCATTTCCAGCTCTCCCAGCCTGGTTCCATCCCTTGGAGCATCTTTCTGCCTCTTCTGGACTCATTCCAGCAGCTCCTTGCCCTTCTCATGCTGTGGCTGTTGTTTAAACCACATGAGGACTTTGGAGATGCTGGAAGAGACTGTCCATGGTCTGTGTTCAGATCATACACACGCTGAAGGGCACCAGGATGGAGCAGGGATGAGGATCCAGGGCACATCAGTGACTTCTACATTTGCTGTTTGAAGGCTGCTGCCCTGTGCTGTGGAACATCATAGCAATGTACCTAATTCTGACCTTGCTCACCTTCAGGATCGTGCTCTTGTAGAGTGCTGGGGCACCCAGCAGCCCTGTGAAGGGTCTCTGTGACACAGTAATTAATATTTGAGTTTCATTTATGGGGATATCAAGAAAGGAAGCTGGAGATGAAATGTTAGAAGTAACAAAACTGACAAATGTAGCACCAGAAAGGTACAGCAGTGGGCAAGTTTCATTAAAGCTCGTGTGTCCCAGTACAACAGGTGTACAATGAGCACTGCAGTCACATTGCAGTGGAGAGTTTTCCTTGGAAAACCTTACAGACCTTCGCTGTTTCTTCCCTTAATGGGTGCCCTGTGGTGGGTGAGACTTTACATTTTTTGGGGGGCAGGGCAACCTTACAGAAATACCTCAACTGTGGTAGAATTGTGCCTAAGGGCAAAGAGGCCTCTGCTCTCTGTTGCAGCTTTTTAGACACTCAAGGCACTTAGTATAAGTTTCTACTAAAAGCTAAAAATCTGTATTCTGAATCTATGTTTCTGTTTTACTTTGTGGCTTCATATATCTCAGTTTCTCCAGGGGTTTCAGTTCAATCCCTGTGCCCTGAGGGGCTTGCATTCCAACAGGTGAGTGCTGCAGAGATTCCAACCACAAAAGGTGCTGGCAAAGTGATTTTTTTTGCAATAGATACTTGGGGAAGGAGTACAGCAGGGCATGATGTCCAGCACATCCTTCTCATATTCCAGCAGGCTTTGATGCAGGAAAGGCAGCTGAGAGAGATCCCTAAAGGCATCACAGGTAATGAGGCACCACAGGACAGAAGTGGGAGGTGGCCCAGAAAGGGTGGCTGAAATTGTGACATTTACTGAGGTTCAGAGGGAGAAAGAGCAAAAACATGAAAATCAGTGAGCTGCAGGGTGGCAAACTTCAGTAAGCTCTGAGAAGCTGAAGACATGACTCAAGTTCCTTCAGATGCAAACCTGAAAGGAAAATTGGATTTAAGATGATGTAGCAGTTTAACAGGTTTTTTTTTATTGTGGAGATGGGCACAGGCTGTGCCAGTTCAAATGAAGCATAGGAAATATAGTAGTTCACTCACTTGATAAGTTTTTCCAGTGCAAGAGGAAGGAAGGAAGGCTGCAAAAAGTCTGCCCTAGTTTCCAACAGGGATGGTTTGAGCAAGAATATTTTTGCTTGCCTGATATTTTTGGATGTTGTTTTTAATTTTTCCTTAATAATCTTTTTATGTTCTGTCTTTTGCTTGCCAAAACATGCACCTGGCTGTGGAGAAGGCAAAAGATTGGCAAAGTATTGTAGTAATGAAAGGAAGACAAAGGATTTGGTTTGGTGCTTAGCAGGAAAGGGAAGTCACCAACTTCTGACACTAAAATATTGTATTAAATTGGGGGGAGGGAAGCTTGTATCAGTCTTTGGCTATGACTTTAATTGGGAGCAGATGGTAAATTAAATCACTGGATGCCTAGTGGCTGGTGTGAAACTGTACAGCTTCAGAACTGTGAGCTGTTACCTTTGACACCTTGGGAAGAGTAAATAAGCTTCTAAAAAAACCCTGTAAGAGCTAAAATAGTGCTTAGGCTGCCTTATTCATAATTTCCAATTTCAGTTTTCAGAAAGGAACACAGAAACTTGAGAAATATTGCAAGAAACCAAGGAAGCCCATAATACCCAGCAGATTTTTCTTCTCAAAAATAAACTATGCCACCGAGACTGAACTTAATTCTGTAATGTGCTAACATGGGGAGGAAAAAGGAGTAGATTGCCACGAGCTGAAAAGAAGCTTTTTAAGAATAAACTAGAAAAATGTTGGTCTGCATGTAAGCTGCTATAAAATGGATGCAGAAGTGTTTGCTGATTTATCAACAGCTCACAGCCTTTAGGGGGATGTGGGAGTGTCCAGGTCTGGTCACTCACTGGTGACCTGGCTGGTGCAGTGGAGCAGACTCTGAATCTGCAGGTACTGAAATCTGAGCCATACTGGGTGTTTCCACTAAAAATAGAAAGGGACTGGAGGAACAAAACATAAATCATGTGTTTTTCAAATTACCTAATCAGATTATTACAAGTTTTTGTGGAATAAATCACTGCAAAAGGTGAGAGCAAGAAGACAACTGGTAGTGTTGGTAGACCTTAGAAAATCCTGAGGTATTTGTAGTAGTCAGATCTGACACTTAGCAATAAGAAAAGAAAGAGATATATGTCTGTTTACACATTCCAGTGTGACAGCTGATTTGTAAGAATGGTGAAGTTCTCCTGCTGTACCCTGTTTTGGAAAGACTTCTCCTTCTCTCAGCTGCTGTGTAAAGCTTTGTCCTCTGGATTTGGAGTTGGGAGCTTTCCAAGAAGCTGGGAGAAAGCAGAGTAGAAATTCTTACCTGCAATAAAAGGCTGAACAAACTGAGAATTTCTTCTTTTTGTCCTGTGAAGGAGTATCCTGTTTATTTATTTATTTATTTTTTTACATATCTGCCCCTGGTTTCTGTGACTGATGTGACCACAGCATTTCACCAGTGAGTTTGCCAGTACAAATCACAGCAGTGTGATACTGGCACACAAGTTTTCATGTAGAAAAGGTGTGTTGGTGTGGTTAACTCTGCACATATTGATCCAGGTATAGTCACTTCTTTTCCTTTCTTCCCACCTCTTGTTGCTATTCCAGTATTAACCATTACATCTGTAGTTGAACACAAAATAAAGAGTGAGGCTTTAAAAGCATCAGGTTCATTCATACCATGGAAAGCACCTTAAATCAGCACTTCAGACAACGTGGAATAAATCACTTCAGCTGGCTCTTTAAGCACTGCCTGTTCTTCCCTCCCTTTTCAGAAAACACCTTTTCTCTTAGCCATCATATTAAATGCTTTTTTGCAGAATATGTCCATTTTAAGGAGAGTACTTTAAGGCACCCTTGATTTGTGGTACCCTTTGCACATCCTCTGGTGTTTCCATGAGTAGCTGCTGTTCCTCAGCCAACCACAGGCATCAAAGAGACTCAGCTCCTTTGGATGAGGCTCTTGATACAACAGTAAACAGCAATTTGCTGCTGTACATCTTAAATGGTGTAAAACTATTTAGTGTAAAGCCTGTAAAAGTTGTGGTGGAGTTGTGCTGATCCCAGTTGAAGGGAGGGTGAGTCTGGCAGCCAGGCAATCCTGCCCTTCCAAAGTGCCATGGCTGCATTTAAGCAAATTGCAGATGTCTTTATTTGTGGTGTAGGAGTTTTACCCGCACTCAGTAATTGAGGAAGCACCAGAATAATTGGAAAGGATGACAGGAAGGCTTTTTTACTCTATTTTAGGCTATGAGGTTCAGGAAGAAGGAATTGAGGAAGCTGCTGGGAGGGGACACACACACATAAATAACATTACAAAACAGTTTCAATATATGATGCTTGCTTGGTTTTTTTTCCCCCTGGAACATACTGGGGTGAGCCTGGTAATGTTGTAATGGCCAAGAGACAGGAGAAGAAGGTTCACTCTTTTAGGCTGAGAAGGAAACTGTTCTGAGGGGCTGATGGTGCAGTCCAGAGGCTGGCATGGAGCGAGCAGGCAGAGAAACTCAGCAGCTTTCAGAGAAAAAGGAGATGAATTAGAGCTGTAGATGACTCCTTCCTCATTTTACTTCCTTGATCTGATGCTCTGGGTTCCCAGACTGCTTTGGCTAAGCTCAGTCTTCTTTCAACCACATCTTCTCCATCTTCCTCCTCATCTCCCACAAGTGCTGTTGCTGCTGCTTCCCCAACCCCACAGGAGTGAAAGTGCCAGTTGAGTAACACTGAAACCTGTGAATAAAGACCTTGGGACGTTCCAGATTTTCTAACTGTAGTGGTGTTGCAAAGTTTGTTTGTGCCTTTTAGATTTGGATTATCTGCTTTCTGTCTTGATGTATAACATTCAGTGTGTTTGTTCAGCTGCAGGAATTTGTTAATCTTTCCTTCTGTTTTCTCCCTGTTAAAAAAAAAAAAATAATCTCACCGTGGAGAATTTTAGCAAAGATTGGATCGCAAGAGCTTTTTTTTTTTTTTTTTTTTTTCTGGGAGAGTACATTTGTAGTGGTAGCTGGAAGAGCAGAGAACTGAATGTGCAGGATTAAGTTTGAGGCCCCAGCTTCCTGTATAAGGGGAGAGGAGCTCACGAAGCTGAGGCAGCAGCCAAAAGGAAAAGGGTAATGGACAAACATCATCTGTGTGGATCAGGGCACTGCTTGCCTGCTGCTCCTGGGGGGATTTCCTGCTTGGGGACACCAGGGACCGTGGGGACAGTCAGTGTCAGTGCACAGCACAGGAGCTGGCTGAGGGAGCTCCTCGTGGGTTTAGCAGCTCAGAAGGCAATAGCAGTTCATTTCTGGGAGGTGCAAGAGCTCGTTATGGATTTTGTATTTAAGATTATGGCAGAGAAGGAGGAAAACAGAAGTTTGCCGGGAAAAAAAGTAACGCAGGAAATTTACAGGTCTTCAGTGGAAGAGACACAGGTTTGTAGGAGCTTTTTTGTGGATGCTGCAAAACCAAGCAACTTCACAGCGCAGATTCAAAACCTTGCTTGGAATTCACTTCCCTTTGAAAGCTGAGTTAGAAATGTGTTTGTGACAGGGTTTACAGCTCACTTCCACAATCTGTGATCTGGGAACAGATCAACAAACTGCGCTTGTAGATAATCCTCTGCAGAAGAGGCATGAGAGAGTCTCTGATTCCCATGTCTTGCACCTTAAATCTGCTTTTTTGGGGGAATGTGAAGAGCCTCCTAAAAGTCCAACCCAGAGTGAAATCTTTGAATGCCAATCACTAATAATAATTTTAAAAATTGTGATCAGTTAGGTGAAGAAGAACACTTTGTTTCCTACTGTTTTGCTGTAGTAATGAGCAGAGTATCCCAGCTCATGTGGAACACGATGCCTTGAAGAGAAATTAGAAGTTATTTTGAAAGAGTGTTGGGAGGGGGTGATGGTTGGCTGAAATCTGTACCTGCAGCCACACACTCAAGCTTGTAACATTTCTTCCAGTCACCTTAATAAAAATAACTCTTTTGCCATTTCTTCTCTGCCATTTGACTCATCCTTCCACCAGGCAGTGCATGGAAATCCTAGAATCATTTAGGCTGGAACAAACCTTTAAAACCATTGAATCCAGCCATCAGTTCTGCTCTATGCTGAGGCTGCCCTGGTGGCCCAGCCCTAAAGAGTGAAAGCAAAGTTTCTGCTGCTTAAATTTGTCCTTTGTGCTGCAGATTGCAGCGTGTGTGCTCTTTCTCAGAGGACACCTTGTCCAGTTCCTCAGAGTGTCATGAACTTGCTGCTGGCTTCCTGGAGAAGATGCTTGGAGCCTCCAGGGAGCTGAGCCCCGGCGGTGCCGCCTCCCGACGCGCCAGACGCGAACGCTTAAAAATACATCTCCCGTAGCAGCACGACTGGACTCCTGCTTTCTGATCCCTGAAACGTCTGGGTTCGTGCTCCACAGTCTGTTTATTTTTGTTTATTTTTGTACAAGCCTGAGAAGGAGCCTGAGGCCGTGGCAGAGCCCTCAGCCTGCGGAGTCAGGGCTCCAACAAGTGGCACGGGATCGATGCGGTTGCTGTTCTTAGAAGGACTCTCCTCTTCCTAGAAGTTTTCATCCTTTCACCAGGCACTTGTTTCCCTCCCTCTCCTCTCTGTCATCATTCTTGCAGCTGTTATTTCTTGTGGGGCTGGGTTTTATTTACATCTCCTGTTAGTAACATGGACTGTAGGTGCCTCCTTGAAGTCAGGATTCTCCTCCGTGTAAAAAAACTGGGTTTTGTGAATGGCTGAAAAAAATCTGTTCCACTTCAGATTGTAACACTGAGTTACGGAACAAAATGTCTTACACTCCTTATTGTGGATACGGTAAGGGATTATCTTTTTTAATGACAGTTACAAAGCTTTATAGAATTGTTTCAGAATTGGGCTGATAAATGGTGAAATATTTTGTTGCAGCTTAATTATGGTGAACAGGAGCTTATGGTTTACCCTTATTTAAATATGTACATGAATCTTTTCGAAGTAATAGGGCAAATATAGTACTGTTTCTGGAGGCTTAAAAAGAAGATTTGTGCTGTAATATTAAATTTTTAATGTATTATTCATGAGGAGAGCCAAGCTGAAAGCTTTTTTTTTCTTCCCCTCGGTGGAAATAAGCTTGAAGAATACATAATCTGTATAGAAAAAAGAAAAAATGTAAAGGATTCTAGCTCTTGCTAATATTGGCGTGGTGCATGCAATTTCCAATGCTGGAATTTCCTCAGGGAAACAGAATTTGGTTGAAAATAAGCTGATACAATCATTGAATAATTCATACAACATTACTCTAATTCAATTCCTAAAATAAGTCAGGGTAGTTCCAGTTAGAATGTGCTTTTTAGAAAAGCACATCCGAATGACGGACTGATTGTTTATTGAAGTCGCCTTAAACTCCATGTCTAAGAATTATTGCCTCTGGTTTGGATACAGGGCTGGGCTGCATATTTTTGTTACTTGTGCCACTTCCATGCTGGCTTCTGCAGATGTGTGTATGTGCACACCATGTATTCCTGCAGATCTGTGTGTACTTTTGGGTTGTTAAGGCAGGAAAAATGTGTGTGAGCTTTGGAATTTGGAGGAACTATATAGTATTATGTAATACATTGCATCTTTTCAATATGGAATATTTTATACCCGGTGCAGACTGATGTTTGTAATTATATTTCCTGCTGTGGCATAACTATAAACAAGAAGTATAAGCCAAGTGATGTAATTTTTGGTGTTCTTTTTCCTTTGTACTTTCTCATTCCTAGATCATGCTTGGTTTAGTTGCCTGAGATGACTCCAGGAAAAAAAAAAGTTGCATGTTTAAGCAGCTCTACAGATATTTTTCCATTGCCTTTCTAGAATCTTACACAACAATTGTTTATTAATAAGAAAAATGTCAGTAATTAGTAATGTCCAAACACCACAATTACATCTTATTGAAGGCCTAACTTGAAATGTTACTTAAATGCTGAGACTCATCTAGCAGGATTTCCTAGATACGGTTAATGTCATTTCTAGACACTGGATAAAGCAGGAATATTTGCTCTGTGTGATAAGGGAATAAAGTTAGGATGTTACAAGCTAAATGCTCCTCTAGAACCTACTATTAAATTATATGAGAACCTCTCAATTTTTAATATATATTCTGCCCCAAGGTCCTATTCAAAGGCTGTGTGTGTGCCTTACCTAAGAATAAAACTGAGGCAGAAAATGTTCTGCAGTTAGTTTTTACACTGGGTTTAAAAAATATGAACAAGGAACTGTTACACAAAGACTTGGGAGCTGCTTGTCAAAAAAATGGAAATTTGGAGTGGAGCAGAAAAGTGGATCAAGGTTCTCTTTGGACTTTAACTGGTTTTCATGGGTGGGGCTGACCAAATTCCCTGTGCTTTGCAGGACATACATCCTATTAAGAAGCACAGTGTCATGTTGTCTTTTTGCCACTTGATCCAGAGTTTAGAAATCCTCAGTTCTGCGTCCCCAGCTGTCATTTGGTACAGTTAATACTTTCTGGCATTACTTGGAACTGTTGAATTGTCTTTGCTTTTGATGGGAGTGTCCAAAACTTGGGGTTGCAAGAGAAAATACATGTTTGATGCATATTTGGAGCCACATATCTTCAATATTTGCTGTGAAACTTTCAGTGATGTAAGTTACAAACTGATACAGGAGTACAATAAGCAAAAGAACAGGAGGAATGTTTCAGATTTATAGAAATTGCCATTTTTTAAATGTTAGCCCTAAATACAATAATCTTTAGGACTGAATGAAGAAAAAATGCAAGGTAGTGGTGGGAAACTTAAAACCTGTGCCCAGGGAGCAGGTACAAACATCCCAGAGTGTTGCAATCACCCCGTGGTGTTATCAGGTGGTGCTGGGCACATGTTTTGACATGTGGCTTGTCACAGGTGTTTGGAAATTGTGCTCATCCTTCATTGAAGGCTGGGCTGAAACAGCTTCCTCAGTGCTTGGGCTCAGCTGTAGGTGTGCACCAGCTGATTAAATAAGGCCTTTAACAATTGGATTTCCTAAAATAAGAGAAATAAAAAAACCCCAAGTTTTGTGGATAATGTGTTTGCTTAAGTGCTCAGTGGCCAAGGCATCCTCTGCCTGAGAAAACTTTCCACTTTCACCTCTGGGCGAAAGGAGGAAGGAAGAGTGTTCAAAAAAAACCTGCTGTGAAATCCTATCCAGAAGCTTTGCCCTGTTTGTGTAAGCTCTCTCCCTTGGGAATTGTGTTGCGGTCTTTCAGCTGGTACAAAAAATACTTGGAGCAAACAATCTTCCACTAAACATTCTGCCATCAGAATTTTCTGTGTGGTGGCATTTTTCTCACAGCACCTCCTGGGGAACTCACAGGGTTCCTCAGGAATCCTGGAAGCAGGAAAATGTGCCGAGTGTCCAGAGCTCCCAGGTCAGCCTTGCTGAGGAACCTCACGTTAAGCCCTAGTCCTGTGTTTTGTTTTCCTTGTGAACAATATTTTCCATTTTGGATGTGCAGATCAGTAGTGTGGAGTGGTCAGGAAATAGTAGCACTGGGCACAGAAGCAGGAGGATTAAATGAAGGGGTTATTTTGCAGCATTTTTAGGGTAAGCAAGTTTTGCTGGACTCTTCCTGGTCTTGGCCAACTCCAGTGACTTACAGGAAGGACTGAAGCAGTGATGTGGGGGATGGTGATCTTTCCCTTAACTGTAAATGTTTGCAGTGTAAACAGCTGAGCTGTTCATCAGGGGTTCCCAGGGGAGAGAAAAAACACAATATTGGCATTTTTAGGGTGGGTTCTGGTGTGGACAAATGAGATGCATTGTGCCCTACAAGTGCTTATCAGCTTGGCTTTGTGAGCTCTGCTGTGGTCAGCTGGGCTGGTGGCTGAGCTGCCTGGAGGGTGAGGAGAAAATTAACACAAACTACTTGGGAGCTATAATGATGTAGTTAAAACAAGAAAATAAACCAATTTTTTGTCAGTGTCAAGACCCATTACTACCCAGAGACTTCCCCCCACCAGCTGGCTGGGTCTTGGCAGGAGGTTTTTGGCAGTGAGTGTCTCAAACACACTGGACCTTACTTTGTTTTTTTTGTAGGGCTGGAATTCTTTGTGTGTGTGGGGACCCGTGGGAGGGGACTCAGGCCTTGGTTTCTGCTCATGTGTGGCTGGAGTGCAGTTCTTCAGCAGAAAGGAGAATGTCCCTTCAGCACTGCAGGAGTTTTATCAGGAGTACAAATCTGGATGTTTGTTAGATTCGGGTCTGGGAAAATCCTGTTGGGTCATGGATTTCAAAGAATCTCAGAAGGGTTTGGGTTGGAAGGGACATTAAAGATCATCCAGTTCCACCTCCCATGCCATGCAGGACACCTTCCCCTAGAACAGGTTGCTCCAGGCCCCTATCAACACTTCCAGGGCCTTGGGCACTTCCAGGGATGGGGCATTCACTGCTTCCTTTGGCAGCCTTTTCCAGTATCTCCCTTGTCATGTTTTTCTATGTCACCAGGAGAAATAAGATCTAAGACAGGCCCTAATGAAGCCAATAATGCAGCTATTTGTCCTCGTTCTGCTTATGTAGGAGCGGGAGAGGTGCCAGATATTTATCTTGCTTTGCAGCAGGCGTGCCAGAGCATACAGAGCTTTCCTGCTGCAGCTCTGTAGAGCTTTGGGAGAGCAATTGAAATGCAGAATCTGTTTAGATTTGAGTAATTCATTGAATGTGCTGGGCCTGGGCAGAAGGAGCCAAGTGGGCTCTGCCCGAACTGATAGCGCTCAGCCAGTAGCCAGAAAAAAGCCTTTCAAATTGCTTGTGCCGTGGTGTGGTACAGAACATAATACTTACTGTTGGTGCCAAAAGGGATTTTTAAAGCTATCAGGATAAACAACACACCCAGCTGTGCAGGTGTGACTGTCTTAGGCACTGCTTTTCTGCACACAGCTGGGGGGGTCCTGGAGGCACCCGGAGGGTTTTCAGTTAGAAATTGTTGGGTTTGTGCCCCTGTTTCCCTCAGTGTGAGTTACAGCCCACGTGGCAGGGGGTGGTTGTGTGAACACCTGTGTGTGGGGTCAGTGCAGCCACCTGAACTGCAGAGGGGCACGGGCTGGGGTGGTGAGAGCAGCACGGGGAGCTGGGGGTAGCTGAAGAGGAGCAGTGCTGGTGGCAGTGCTGGCTGGGGTCCCTCGACTTGGAGCTTGTTACCTGCTGGGAGAGGAGGAGCAGCAAGGACTCAGCATGGCTCTCTGAGTGCTTGGGGATTTCTGTAAGTATAGACTTCATGTGATCCAGCATTTATGGGTCTTCGTGTCTGGGGTTTCCCATCTGAGCTAAGTGCAGAAAATGTGCTGGATCCATCATCTGCTTGGGGCTCCTGCCTGAGCTCATCAGCCCTGAGGCAAAGTGGGACCTTTGAGAAGCCCTCATCTGCTTCTCTGTCCTGAGCCAAAGTGGGACCTTTGAGAAGCCCGATCTGCTTCTCTGTCCTGAGCCAAAGTGGGACCTCTGCTGCTGAAAGGCTCCTGCCTCCCTAGGAGATGAAATGTGCTTCCTTCACCTCTGAGAACAGCAGGGCTGGAAGATCTCTCACCCCATCCCTGGCCAGCCTGGACAGGGCTGGGAGCAGCCTGGCATAGTGGAAGGTGTCCCTGCCCATGGCAGGGGGTGGAACCAGCTGATCTTTCAGGTCCCTTCCAGCCCAAACCATGCAGTGCTGCTGTGATCTGTTTAATGTAAATGGTGAAAATCTGGGTCTTCCGTGCCAAGAAAGAAAAGGATGCAAAGCAGTGGGGACAGCATTGCATCATTATGTACTAAATACACAGCTCACCCTTGCCTCTGCACCAGTGCTGGAGGAGAGCAGCAGGAGTTTTTGCCAAACTGGGCAGAGACCAGCTGATCTGTAGTGTTCTGCATAAACAGCCTGGGCAGGAATGTAGGCTAAGAGAGGCTGCTTGGACAAGATGCAGAATTAGAATAATTACTCTTGCCTCATGCCTGGATTCTCTCTTAAAATTAGCACAAAGGCACATGCTGCAGGAGTAAGCTAGGGAAGAGTTTCTGCCTTGTTGATAGGGTCAGGTGCAAGTTTTTTATCTCCTTTTAGTCTGCCTTTGATAAGATTAATACATGGCCTTTGTTTGGGGATAACAGGAGTGGGGTTTGTAGAATGAATCAACAGAGTTAAAATTATAATCACTTTTGCTCTAGTAAGTAGCGGAAAATCACTGTACTGCTTTTGTTGGGGTTTTTTTCCTCTAATATAATTAAGGAAACAGTTTATTTTTAAAGTTTCTAAACTTGTAGTCCTGAAGACACTGGTTATTTAATATCCTCAGTTATTCATACTTTCTGATGCCTCCTCTGTGAAATAGCAAGTGGGCTGCTCTCAGTGCCACAGGATTGTCAGGAGTTGAAGCATGGCCATTAAATCTTGTGCATTCCTTTAGTTCAAAGTTTAGGATATTTCAAATAGGTCAGGAGAGAGGCAGTTAAACGTGTCTGCAGCTGTTCCAACCTGCAGCTGAATTGTCAGCATGGTGGAGGCATCTGACTGCTTGCTTAAGACACCAAAATGCTTTTTAAAAAATCCCCTCCTCTTAAAACTTTTTTTTTAAAATATTTCTTATAGCTGAATTTCTCAACAGGCAGTGAACTGTGGCTTTGTTCTAGAAAGGAATTGCTGGAAGTTCATCAAGTTTCACTGCTTTTATTTTTTGTCAAAACTGTAGTCACTTTATCATACAAAGCTTGCAGTTTCCTGTATCTTTTGTTTCATTCTTAATCTAGTTTTAGCTTTCTAAATATCATATTTCCAGGTGGGAATGTGCTGTTTTTAATGGTCTGGGAATGCTGAATGGATAAAATACTCATGACTCCAAAGTACAAGGTCAGAAGAACTAGGGTTGAATATTTTCCAGCTTATTTCTTGGGATCAGTTGAAAACACTGTTAATAAAAAAAAAAAAAAAAGAAGAAAAAAAAAAGGAGTTTGAAAAGTGAAGGAGAGATGCAGCACCAGGGCAATGTGAGATATTTTAGCAAATTATTAATGAGACTTTGCAATGTGCTTCTGTGGGGGATTTTTCCTTACTTCTTTACTTAGTGTATAACAATAGATGCTCTGTTACAGCTTCAATTTTTTGTCAGAGATACCTGGCAGAGCTGCTCTTCTGCAGGTGACACTTCAATTGAACTGAAAACCCACAGTGGTTGATATCGTAATTACTTTAGATCTAAAATAGTTACAGAAGATGTGTAGGTTTTACTGAAAACGTAAATTGATCAAAATCCTTTCCAGCTTAACTGGTGAGGGTGGATTCAACAGCTTGAAGAAGAAGGCAGCAAATAAAATTACATTTTTCTCTCTGTAACAGGCATTTGTATTACATGTCTATAAATATTGTAATTATCTTTTAAAAAGGATTTATGAAGAGTAATCCAAGATAGGGTAAAATCTGCTTCATGAAAGCTAAAGCTGGAGAAGAAATTACCTTGGCAATAATTTCTCCAAGTGAGATTCTGTCCCAGCAGATACACTCCAGTGTAACCCAGACCTCTTATTGAGAAATCCCTGCAACAAATAAGTTTATAATCAAAACCTGATGTTTTTATTTTGCTCCCAGAAGGGCTGGATTCCAGTAACCTGCTAAGTTATACTTGCTGTATGATGCCTGTAAATTGATTTTAAGAGCATTTTTAGTTGTTAGAAACAGCTGTTACTTTCAGATTCTATTCATGACTGAAGCACTGAAGATAATACAGTGATTCAGAGAAAGTTTCCTCTTCCAACTGAGTGGGATTCCTCTTTATTCCTTTGTATCTGGGTCTCATAATACAGAGAAATTTGAGGAGGGGCATAGAGGAATGGGGGAAAACAGTAATGACACCAAGTAAATCTGCATCTGTGTTTAAGTCTGTGTCTTTTTGAAGCTGAGCCACCTTTATTTTTCTTCCAGAGAAACAAGGTAAATATTTCATACATGGCCACACCTTGTTCCCTGCTCCATTAAGAATCTTTTCCAGAAATTACATTATAAAAATGGCTTTGGTTCTGTAGAACTTGTCACCAGAAGCAGCATCATTTTAGATGTGTATTTTCTCACAGGGTGAATGTTTTATGAGACCTGCACTCAATATCCACAAAATACCAGTGGGTTGGGAGAAATAAATGGGGTTTAGAAAGAGGAGTCAAAGGAACTGCAGAAAAGATGTCCCAGTTGGATTTTTTGCTATTAGGGATGTGTGTTTTGGGGAGCAAACTTTGGATGAGTGAATTTCCCTGGCAGGAATTAGACTTGTAGCCTGGCCCGAAAATATCCCTAGGGAGGGAATGAAAAATTCATAAGGCAAAATGGAGAAACAAAACTTTTCTTTGCAGAGGAGCACCCTTTAACATATTTTTGCAAGATGAATTTGTTAGAGAAGAGCTGTTCCTAGGAAAGAGAGGAGAAAGCTTGCAAAAATAGACTAATGCTTTGGATTTGATGTCTTGCTGAAGTATTTGCTGCAAAAAGTACCATATAGAATTTTGCTGTCTCTATGGGAACATCTTTGGGCTATATTTAGGAAAATTAAATTAAGCTTATTCTCCTCAGATGAGCAAGGTTTTGGTAAGGCTTTGGTTGGAGGTCTAATGGTATTTTTTGGGGGAGGGAGTAGAGGAATTTCTTTGACCTTTGTGTTTGGTGAACTGCTTGTCTTACACTTTTCAAGTCAAATAAAAGAACTAAAACTGTCACTTAAATTTGAGTCAACCTGTGTGTGGCAGGAGGCAGGAAGAAGCTCTGCTTAATTTCACAACCCCAGGCTCTGAATTTGGTCACTGGGGGGAAAGAAAACCCTATTAAAATCCTTACAAAAACCAGTTTATTAAACTGAATCAATCTGATCAGGAAACAAGCTGATTATAGGTACCACGTCCAGCAATATTCTTTAGGTTTGGATCTCTCTTTGTCTTGAAAAATCAATGATTGGGTAAAAGTTGTGTGGCTAGGTGGGAAGCACAGAAAAAGAGGTTTTTGCAGCTCTTCAATAACTTCACACTAATTTCATGGCATAAATTCTTCAGGAAAATGTGGCCTGGGGCTGTGTGTGTGTGTCCATCCTTCTGTCTGTTCATACCTGGTGCAATAAGAAAATACTCTCCAAAACAAGGTGAAGAAAGTTTTTATCCCTCTTTCTTCTATCAGCATTGGTTCCCGGAATTTTAAAAATCTTGTGATGATGCCAGCTGTGAGTTAAGTTAATGTGTGGGGCAGCAGTGACTGCCTGGGCTGTGTGACGGCTCCAGGTGCCGCCGCTTCCTCGCCTGTTCCTGCTTTTCCCTTGAGTTTGAGCTGCTGGGGATGGAGCAAATTGTTCTTCCCTGCCTTTCCCAGCGTGTCCCACGTCAGCAGAGGCTGGAGCAGAGCGGATGCTGGACATATTTCTGCTCTATAAACACGTGCTTGTTTACATTCACTTCGCTGCGTTCCCGCTTGGATCCTCTCCCCGTGCCAGAGGGGATCAGCCCTGACTGACAAACGCCAAGATCCGGCCATTTTGACCCCATGTGCTGCTCCTGTTCCCATTTGTTTGTTTCTCCTTTGTCTTCCTTCCCAAGTATTTAACAAATCATTATTAAATATTTTCCAGAATTTTTTTTTTCAAACAGGCCAACCTTGGAGTGATTCGAAATCAAGTTGAGATTTGCAAGCATCTGATCTGGTTGCTGTGTGTGGTGGAAAACAAACTTAAGTGCTGAGTAAAATAGAAATAAAACAATCCTTTTTATTGTAAGCTGCTACTAATATTTGGCAAACCCTCCTCAAGAGAAAACCTCTGCCATGGGTGCAGCAGCTCAGGGAACCACGGCAGTGCAGATTTTGCAGCTTTAAACTGCCAGGTCTTTGCTGATCCAGCTCCACCAAAGCGTGATGTTACACCAACATTGCAAATACATCGAATTCTTTTTATCAGCAGAAAAGGCTGGGTTGGATTCACAGGCCACATCTGCTGGTGAACTTTGTGCAGTGTATTTTTTTTTTCTCTCTCTCTTTTACTAGAAGAAAGGTTTGTTTGTTGGCGGCTGCTCGGGGCGGGACAGGAATGTAATGCATGCACAGACTGCGCAGTATTTCCTGTTCAACTGCCGCTCCAAACCTCGGCGCTGGGAAAATATCCAGATCCAGCAGCTCCAGCCTTGCTCAAACAGCAGAGAAACACCACACAGGCTGAAATGCGTTGTTTTTCACAAAAATTACCATTTTTAAAGGGAACTGTCATGGTGTGCCGGTGCTGTAAATGTATCAGTGTGTGGCTGTTGCTCTGTAATATTTATAAATTATTGGGCTGAGACAAAACACTTGAAGTGCTGCAGGGACGGGAAAATGGCTCCATAATGCCCCTGCAGAAAGTTCTGTTTATTTTGTATCATAATACATGGCCATAGCATTGCTTGCATACTTCAGTTAGCTTGGTTTACCACCCAGTTACAAACCATGGCAATCTTGTGGCACTGCAGCTACTTTCTCATTATTTGCTGTGTTTTACTTGGCCCTTAAACTGGTTTAAGGCATCACTTTTACACTACGTGAGTTTTGTTCCAGGAGCGAAAGATTTCAAAGCAAAAAGCTTGAAATTGAATCATTCTGCCAGCTAGCACTGAACTCCAGTGCTGCAAACCTGGCCTTGAGTGTAGTGTGAAATGAGTGTAGTGTCAGATGAGTGCATTATTTCTTTCAATTTTTCTTTTTTTTTTTTTCTTAAGTGGTTCTGGTCCTTTTTATGTGTTTCAGACTATCAGCTGATGGAAGGGTGATTTTGGGGTGTGGCTACTTATTTACTTATATAATAATTTACTTATTTTCTTTAAGCATATGTATATTTTGAGCCTGTGTGTTCACAGGCTGCTCTGGAAGCTATGAAGTGCTATCACTCTTCTCACAAAAAAGCAAATACTAGGAAAAGATTTTACTGTGAACTGTGTATGTGTGCATTAAAAATTGTTGTATATCCTTGTAGCACCTTTTTTAGTGTGCTCAGTAGTTTTTCAGCCCTGTGTGAAAAGGAGGTGTGCACAGGTAATCCTTGAAGAGTGGGGCACATCCCTCCTGGCTGCTCCAGGGAGAGCACAGGCCAGGCTGGGTGGGCACATTCAGCTCCTCTTTAAGAGCTCTCCAGGTATTTATGGCAAAGGTACAGCAGCTCCCTGGCTCCTCTTGCTGGGGGAGTTACTGGAGTGAGCATCTCCTAACTTCTCCTTTGTATCCTCATCCATCTTCTGCTCCCAGTGGCTGTTTCAGTGGCAAGCAATACAGGCACAAGAATGAAAGTGCTGCTTGTTAATTAGTTCCTTCCTGGATTACAGGAGCCCTACTTTTCAGTCCTTTGGAGATACAGATCTGCATGTGCTGCTTCTCAGAATTGGAAGTGGTCTCGGTGTAGCCCTGTCAGCTTCTCAGGCACTGGAGCAGGGGAGGGGGCGGCCAAAATCTGCCCAGTTTAATTTGAATTTGAAGGTATTTTGCTCAGAACATGGTTCAGCAGGTTAATTGGGTTCTTAAAGCAGTATTTAGCTTTTGAGCTTTGCTCTGAAATGTGGATACCCCTGGAGCAGTGGATCTGCCTTGGGTCTTAGGGCTGAATAAATGCCAGAGGTGGGCTCTGACAGATGAATTTATTTTTATATGATCTTGCCTGGTAGCAGCTCTCCTCACTTGTGGAATACTGCAAAAGATGTTTAAATCATGGCTTATATGAGAAGCTGACACACATATGAAGGTTATGCCATCATATATACGTGTCCAGCCAAACCACAGTGTGAAGGCTGAAGTGCAGCAACAGCTTTAAAAGGTTTTGGAATTTGCCTTGAGATCCATCAGCTTCTTGTGCTGCTTTGAGCCTTTTCATGGTTTCTTATCCCTCCTTGTCATTTCAGAGGCTTCTGTGTGCAGTTGGTGTTTTTAACAGTTACTGGCTGCATTTCATGAAGCATCACAGCCCTTACAGCAGTGCTGAGTTCTCAGTCGTGTCTTTTAAAAGTGACTTTAGAATTTCACTACCTTTGATCCTTCAGATATTAGCATCCAATAACCAACAGCAGATATTTAATCTACCCAGATTTGAGGGCTGTAGTAAATAATTGATGTAGGGCAAAATAAGGGGTTTTTTTAGCTTCAAGCTGCTGCAACAGAAACATTTCCAAAGCTTTGTTTGGTTAAGTAGAGTTCTTTTTTCTTCATAGAGCTTTAGCTGAATTGATGGATGAGTTAACATCCATCCTGATGATTTTTGTCCTAGGTATTTTGTGAAATTGTATTTTGGAGGAAGTGAAACTGTAGTTTCTGATATCCACTGGGTAGCTTCTGTTAGAGTAAATAGATAGAAGGATAGGTTATAGGAAAAGCAGTTCTTGTGTAGTTATTTCATCCTAGCATACAGGTGTAACTCATAACTTGTTTTCCAAAGCATCATGGAATCATTTACTAAGAATAATGTTCAGTTTTTTCCTAAAATTCCCTAAAAGCTCCTAAATCATGTTGACTTTTTTTTTTTTCTGATCCAAGGGCACTGACCTAAAGAAATTCTCTCCAAAAGAAAAATAAGTTACTTGGCTATTTTTCCTTCCTGTCCCACCTTCCTTATGTATTCAAGTTTTTTTTTCTTTGCCCATCAACTCCATCCAGAGCAAACTACTAATGGAAAGCCTGGGAAGCAGGTTGGTGGAGAGGAAGAGTCAAATGTTTTGGAAATATTTTTATTTCACTAAACTAATCTGGGATCTCTTCCTTCAAAGTAATAATTTCAGTGGAAAACCCAAAACCTTGCTTCTACTTAATTGTGCTGTGGGGGGGAGAAAGGTTGCCAATTTCAGTTGAAATTAATGTAATTCTGGGGTATCACATGCTGAATTTACACAAAGCAATTTGTTTGGGCTTTACATGCTTGTAGGTTAAACCAGTTGTGGGTGGTTTTTTCAGGTATGTGACAGTGCTTTTATTGCTGTGTTTGCTGCAAAGTTTACACGGGACATGAAACCTTTCAATGATAAACTGCAAATAGCATTTTAAAACCAAAGTTATGAGAGCATCACATGCAGATTTGGCACCAGGTGTTGTAAAACAATTTCTGTCCTGGTCACATCACAGAGGAGCTGTGTCAGCAAGTTGATGATTTTCTACTTAACTCTTTCTATCTTGAGATATGTGGGATATAAATTTTTTTTTTCTGAGAAGATCAGGTACAGCCTCTAAAGAAGTTGAAGAAATTGGGCATTTCTAATTGTATATAGATTTTAAAACTGCTTCCTTTGAAGAAAGGCTTTGTGTAATATCATTTAATTCTGACTTGCCTCTCACCATCCTGTGTTACAAACAAACTCATGGTGAGAGCTCACCATACCCAGATGTTCATTTTATTGCATTTAGTGAGTTCATCTGTAAGCAGACAAGTCTCCTCATTACCCAGTTTATATTATTGGGAAGAACTGGATATTGCATTCATTTAATTAGGACAAATTCATCAGTAATTAGCTCTTTCCTGGCTGCAGAGGGGTGGGCTTGGAGCCTTCCAGTCACCCCTGCAGCAGCAAGGGTTTTGTGGTGCTGTGGCTGTGCACAAGAATCTGCTTTTGTAATTTCACACCACCACAGCAAAATCTATGATGGGGGAAGCCCTCAACTAAACTTATTTAGAGTACAGTGCCTGAGAGGAAAATCTTTTTCTTGGCTGTGTATTTTGTGCTGCTGCTGGCAGTGTCCTGGTGGGAGAGCAGCACAGCCCTTCTGCCTCCTCTTTCCTGTGTGTGAAAGGAGCTTGGAGAAGATGCTGTAGATTACTTCTATTAGCCCCTCTTGTATTAATTTCTATTCTAACATTTGAGTTATTATACCTGTGTGTGTTAATACTTGGGGTTTGTTATGGCCTTTGTCTCCCTGTTCTCTTGGAAACCACCCGGTATGGCTCCATACCTCTCATTTAAGGTTATGTGATTGCAGTAATTTATTTTAAAAATTGCCTTTATCTTTCCTTGGGCTCCTCCCCAGTCTTAGCAGTGATGTGGGTTTGTTAAGACTTGCCAGAAGACTTCCTAGAGCACAGTTCTGGGATTGTTTTTGGATTCCAGGCAATTCAGGGATTAACATGCCCTCAAACCGTGGGTGGCACAGGGGTCCTGGGCAGTGAGGCTTGTCCTTAGAAATGGCATCTGGGAATTACAGGTGAGACCTTAAACTGGGGGCAATCTGCACCAGAGTTACTTCCCTTCTAGGCTGTGCTGTTTCTGACCCTGGCTGCAAATAATGTTTTACAAATTCAGGTCATTTGACCACATGTTTCACTGAAGGTCCTTGCAGACCCCCAGGAGTGAAGCAGTGCTGGATCTGTGCACTCTGCTCTTCAGCGTGGCCTTAAACCACATGGAAAAATAATTAAAAGATCAGAGTTACTGAGGGAAAAGGTTATATATTTGTTGGTGCATGTAAATAGATGTGTGTGTTTATATGTGCATCTGTATATAGATTTAAAATTTAACTGAAAAGTTGTAGGAAGGCAGCATGACTTCAAATGACTGGCCTTTAAAATAGCAGATGGAATTAAATGTAGATACATGTGACATTTTCTGCATGGAAAGATAGAAGAATTCTTGATTTATGTTTGCAGTGATGCCTGAAATCCCTTCTAATGAAGAGATCTTGGTGTTATAATCAGATCTGAAAAATCACATTAGCCCAGTGCTCGCTTGTTATAAACCTCAAGTAAGATGTTAAGAATTATTAGAAAAGCAAGAGAACAAAGCATTGTGTGGGTGTATAAATTCAAGGAGGAATTTCTTGCTTTCATCCTGGATATTGTGTGTGCTTCCAGTCCCTCTCTTCCTGCTTCAAAAATATCAATTAGGGCCTGCAGAAAGGTAAGAAACAAGGATGCTCGGAGTTCTGAACTCTTGGCTGAGCTGTGGACTTCCCTGCCATGTGATACTTTGGGCTCTAACAGTTGGTGTAGGTTCAGAAAGTGGTGGGGCAAGGCCTTGAAAGGGGAGTTTGTGGAGGATTATTGCACACACACATTTGGTGTGTTCAGGTGAGGAGGTCCTTAAACTGCACTTGGAGTGAACCTGGGGTGGTGGGAGGGGAGAGCAGCTCTCCAGCTCACCCTGATCCTTTCTTCAGCCCTCCTGCAGACACCTGCTGCTCTCAGCCTTCTCTGCTTTCACAGATAACACATTTTCATGTTTTGCCTGGCTTTTTTGGGCTGTGGTGTTGACGTGTTCCATGTGCAGGGTTTGAGATGGAGAACGTCACTGAAGTGTCCTCGGTGTTCAGTGTGCTGGGGTAGAGATGGTTCACAGTGTCTGGGGAGGAAATCAGCTCCAGAAACTGAGGTTGTAACTTCTAACAGATGGAGGGGGGAGAAAAGAAAATCTTAATTTATTTTTTGTTAAACTCCATATGCTGGATGCTGCTCAGACCTGCAGTTTGGATAACTCAATTTACCCTTCCATTATTGTTAGTACCTGCTCTCACCTATTAACTATTTAAGGAATGCCAGGTTTGTCCTCAGTATTTTTTTCTCTTTAAAATTTGCTGCCATCAGGAATGCCTAAATTTGTGTTGGTAATTCAACATCAATGCTTCTTTGCACCTTTGTAGTTATATTTATGCTGTCACTGCTTCAAGGAGAAGAAATCCAGTAAACAGCACACAGATTGCAGGTGGCTCAGGGTAGCTGAGGAAGGAGGAACTATTTTCCATGATGCACAACACTGTCAGAGTAGCTAAAAATGAG
The DNA here is from genome assembly GCF_036417665.1 of Passer domesticus. NCBI lineage: Eukaryota > Metazoa > Chordata > Aves > Passeriformes > Passeridae > Passer > Passer domesticus. The sequence goes on from NC_087474.1 coordinate 3,627,522, forward strand.
ATATGGGTGCAAACATTTTCTGTGTGTGAAGTACTTGTATTTTAATGTAACACAGCACATAAAGCCACTGAAAACTTCTGCTCCTTACTGCATCCAAAATCATAATTTATTAAGTCACTGTAAAGCCTCTATAATAACTTATTAGAGAAAATCCTGTTAAAATAACATTTAAATTAGTGCAAAGACCTGTTTGAAACAGCGCTGTGTTATGAATGGCAGAATTGTCAAGACTAAAAACCAACATGAAGGATTTTTTTTTCCTAGTAAAATGTTTCACCAAGTGAAGGGTGTGGCCAGGTTTCAAATGTATGATTTGATCCAAGTATTCTTAGAAGATTTGGACCAATCAGTATTTTTTTGTCTAGAGATTTTTGAATGTTTATTTAGACAATTTATTGTCTCTACAGTAAGTAGAGATGATACAAGTATTAGTTCTGGAGTGGGTTTGGTGTTCCCATTGATCTGTTGTGCAGCTGAGGCTGTGAGTTAAGAATTTAAGCACCCTGCTGTAATTGATACCTGCATTCAAATGAGATCATTTGCCCTCATATTTTGAAGCAGAGGCTGAAAACAAACCAGAAATTATGAGCAAGGTTTCTGTGGCAGTAGCTGTAGGCAGCAGGACACACAGCATTGTTCCTCCCGTTCTAATTTCAGCGTATTTCAATTTTTAATGTCGGAAAGGAGTTCTCCTTGCCAGGATTATATTGCAGCTAACTCGCTTGTGCTTGCAATACCATTTTTTCTGAGTGCTTTGAAAATGCCCTTCCCAACTGCCCAGGTATCCTTTGGGGATTTCTAAAACTGTGTTGTTGCAAACAGAATATGGCATTTGGAGAATTAGTCTTTGACTGTAACTTGCAGCACTGGTGGCCAGAGTTGTTCATGTGTTTTCTGTTTGACTGGAGTATTGATAAGTGATGCTGGGTTGGTTTCAATTTACAGATGCTTTTTAAAGTAATGAAACACTTCCTTAAGCACACAAATCTCTGCACAGTTCTGACTTCATCCTGTTATGGGAGCACTTTTTAAATAGGGGAGAGTCTATAAACCCCATTTAGTTTTTGTTATTGGTACACTTGGCTCTTAATAGCAATTAATAACTACATCTGGGCAGTACTCACTGCCTTAAAATGGAAAAGTATTTTGGCAAATATGGGAATGATGGGACTTACTAATTTTGGGATGGAGAGGGGTTTGATTTCCTACCCAAAGCAGGAAAGAAATACTTTGAAATAAGCATTATCTACAAGCATGATAATAGAGCATTAAAATATTTGGTGAACACATGAAGTATTTCTTAAAACATTCTAAAATTTTTCTCCAAGTCTTCTTTTTTATATATATATATATATATATATATATTTTTTTTTTTTTTATTTTTTTTTTTGTGTGTGTGTTCAGGAGTTTTTTTCCTTAGGGGAATCCCTAGATGACATAGGTGCATTTCTTTTCTCTAAACTATTGCTTTCAACTACAATTTTCATTCCTTAAAAATGCTACACTTGCTTTCATTCAGCTGTATGTAATTTTTTACCACTTTAGGATTATTTTTATCCTGGTAGACCGGTAAGCAAGTTGAAAGTCAAGGCCAGGGCTCCTGTTTTAGTACCACCCTTGTTCCTGTAGCCTCTGTGTTGTGTCTTCTGTCCTCCAGCAATGCTGTCAGACAGTCACAGAGGAAACTCAGAAACATCTCAGAGATTTTCCTGACCCTTGCAGGACTTGTAAATGTTCCACACATGATTGTGTAGTTGTGTAGAAACACTACAGGAGGCATTTAGTGCACCTCTGGTTTTTAGATCTCTTTGCTTCCTTCTCTTCATTCAGAGATGAATTTCAGCAGCGAGTTATTCTGTGTAATTACAGTATCCACCTTGGATGTTACTGGAAAACTCTCTGTGTTGTCTAAGTGTGATTATGCAGAGTTCCAGGATGTCACTGTGCGAGTCTGGCAAGGGAAAAAATGTGTTAAAAAAGAAGAAGAGCAGTCTCAGTCTGCTGGAAAATCTCAGTAATCTTAAGACTTGGTAAAGATTTCTGGGTATAGAAACCTTACATCTTCAATTCAATTGTTGTAATCTGGAAAACCAGGTCTGTACCACATGAATTTATTTTTCTGCTGTGTGTTTTTTTTTTCTCCAGTGTCCCAATGTAATATCAGCTTGAAGAAGCAGAGGAGTCGAAGTATCTTTAGCACCTTATTCTGCTGCTTTCGTGACTACAATGTCGAGCCACCATCCACCAACAGCACCAGTGCTCTGCCTCCTTTGGTGGAGGAGAATGGAGGACTTCAGAAGGTCAGGATTTTGTCTTATTTTGCTGTCATGTGGGTGTTTTGTAAGCAAGGATTAATTCTGCTTCCAAAGGTTTGTCCTAACAGATTTCCCTCATGGGGAACAGCTGTGAGGTACAAGAAAAAAATTACTGGTTTGATGGTGGATTGCTAATACTGTCTGTTCATCTGTAATATAAAATTAATATTTCTGTTGTGGGTGTTGGCACTTTACATTCTGTAAACAACCAACATTTAAAACCTAAGACACTAAAAAAAAAATGGAGACTTCTCATAAAATTTCAACTGCTGAGCTGTCCCCAGCTTTGGTTCCCTTTCCTGATTACAGGAAGGTAAAAATGTGTCCCACTGGAGCACAGTGGAGCCTTCTGAACATCATTTTAAAGGGTTTTCAGTGACATAAAAACAAATTAAAAGAATCATTATTATTTAGACCTTTTTTTCCCTAAGCAGTCCACTTATATTCAGTACATGCTGAGTCCAGGGACAGCAACTTTTGACCATTTTTCCAGGTTATTAAGTTTTGTTTAATGAGTCAAATGAATGGATGGAGATTTTAGATGGAATACAAACAGTGCAACACAAATTTCTTCTTCATATTTCTGATAACACTGAGAGCATTTGTGTTATGATCTGAAGAATTTCATGCCAAGTTTTCCATACAGTTTCCAGGACTCTGAGATTGCAAATAAAGGTGAATCCATGGTGGAGAATAATGGCAGAAATGGAGATGTCTCTATGGGTTCTTTATCGTTCCGCTTTTCACACAATTTTTCATGTCTGATGCAGCTGATTCCTTCCTTCTCTTGTCCAGTCTGTTTTATTCTGGTTTGAATTCTGCTGGTTGTGTTTGAATTCTGAAAAGCTCAGGAGAAAGAGCAAGGAGCTGTTTGGTGGGAGAGAGGGAAGGAGAGCAGATGAAAGTGATGGAGATTTCTGTGTGGAGGTAAAGTCTGAACTGTAACAGTTCCTGCTGAAACTGCTCTCACAGAGGTAAAATGCCCTGAAAATCCTGCCAAGAGGAGGATTGTACATATATTTTTAGACTTCTTCTGCTAGCCAAGGTACATTTGGAGTGAAAGGAGGGAAATCTAGCCTGGATGTGCTGAAGGGAAAGCTGAGGAGTGTGTAACATGTATGCACACATTCATCTGAGGGAAAAAAAGGGATGGGAAGCTACTAAAATTTCCTTTCCACTATGCTGGGGAATGGAAAGCAAAAAGAAGTGAGGCTACTGGCAAAACTACAGCTGAGAGAAAATGGGACTTCAGTAGAAACTAAAACATACAACCAAGTTGTTTTTTTTTTCTGTAGAAAAATGTGAGTTAAAATGGTCTGGAGTCAGTAGTGTCCAGATTGCATTTTGCAAAACAATTATTTTAAAAATATATCTTATGCCTTGAGAGATTGCATGAGTGTCCACACAAGTTTTCATCCTCACTCTGTGCTGCCTCAGTGAGCAGTTCTGGAGTTGGGCAATACTTGTACACAAGACCAGGACACAAATCACAACATTCCTAAAAAGACCAGATCAAAATATACAAGATTTAAAAAAAATCAAAGAATATATTGAAGATAATTTAATTAAAGAATGTTGTCTTCAACTGAATGAAAGGCACTCAGATATTCATATCTTTGTAGAAGAAATCAATATAGCTGAACTTTCAGGTGGTCCTTGAGGTAAAATAAGTCTGTGAGATTGCTATTTTAAATGCTGTGTTAAAAATTAAAAAGCTTTATATGTGTTTATACTGTTTGTATTTTGAGTGCTAGCACAGTAAGTAAGAAAATCTTCTAAGGAAATCAAAAGAGCATTGCAGACTTTTGAATGTGTTTGAATATTGTTACACTGTTGGACTGGTGATTTTCACCAGGAGAGCTGTTTCAGTGCTGTGCAGGCTGCTTGAATTTGGTGGAGTTACACTGAACATCTTGCCTAGATTCAGAAATAAGTAAGGTGGGGGAAGCACCAGTGGGCCTTGGATTCTAAATTGGTGAAATGAAATGTCCAGGAATGACAAAATTGCCTGTCAGGAAAGAAAATGAAACCTGACAACCCACTGCTTAAATTCCTCTGCTGTTTCATTAAAGCTCTTCTTTTACATTAGTTTCACTGCCAGGTAGGAATTGTTTAAATTCTGTTAAGCTGCTGCTCGGATGGTCACTTGGTTAAATCTACTCTCTCTTTTATGTTTTATTAATTATTTATCACATCACTGTTCACTTCTGGCTGAGCCCAGTCAGTTCATGTGTTGTGACCCTTTTCTTAAAAAATGGACAAGGAAAATTGCACAATAATGTCAAGCGGTTACCACAAGAAATGAGTATAAAATGGCTTGGAGGTACTTCCCTTATGTCTTTGCTGTTCGGTGGAGTTGGTACATGAAAACTGGTGCTAAAGACTCCAGAGGAAGGGAAGGAATGGGGGAAGCTTCTGCTGGTTTCTCTGGAATTCAGTGTTCTGTGTTGCTTCAGGCACATTCTGAAGCTGATGTGATAAACCAACTTCCTTTTCAGTAGGAATCTTGATTTTTGTAAATGCTGACCTGTTCAAAAGGAGGGAAAGAGTATTTTAAGGAGTAGTTGAAAACACAGCACTGAAATTTTGTTCAGAGTAATTGTGATATGTGAGAAAATTCTTATTGTTATTATTATTTGGCTCTAGTAGAAGAAATGAAATCGGTGCTTCAGATTAATCAGTGCTTCATGATGTGACTTGATGGTGCTTGACACATCAAGTGTTCTGTCACTTCTTCATGGGGTTGGAAGAAACACCAAATTGAGCGTGGTTTTGATTAAACAGTTACTTTCAGTGCTGAATTCTATTCTGTAATTGAAAATTTTTTTAAAAAAGCCCAAAAACTTCTTTAAAGTATTGAGTTCTCTTTTAAACCTTCTACTCACAGAGCAGCTGCTTGTCCAAGTGTGACTCTAATACTGGTAATGAATGGTCCATTCTGTCTCTAAAGTTTCAATACAACATTTTTTTCAATAATAACTTGTATTTACTGAAACTGTGGCATATTTGTTTTCCTTCAAATGCAGCAGCTATTCAGCACAGCAGAAGATGCTTTGTAAGATGTGATGTTTGTGGGTATATCAGCCTGCCTGCAGCTTGGATGCTGAGCCAGATGTGTTACTGGGAGCACAAAATATTCAGCCTCATGAACTCTTTTATAATTTTTTCCTGCCTCCTCTGCAGCAGGCAGCTCCTCAACAACTTCCAGCCACTTTTTTTTTTTTTTTTTTTTCTTTAGAGTGTTGGGAGATAGAGAATTGTGTTTTCTTTTCTTTGGGATAAATTCAAATCTCAATTTCCATTCTTCAGTTAGCAACTTGACTCAATTTTTGTGTTTTTTGCATGTAAGTTTTTTCTTCTGGGTAAGTTTGTTACCTGACTTCTGAGATGTTTGTGAATACAGATTTCATTCATTCAGACTTGAAGAGGGAGTCCAAATAGAGAAAGGTGAGAAAAGCAAGATACAAACTCTTTTTCCTCTTTGCTTTCAGTCGTGGTGGGTGAGGGAGCCCTGACAAGTCTGTGGGCACTTTGCCACTTCACTCCCAACCCACTTCCACTGGAGTCATCCTTGCTTTTGTTTCACAGCAAGGTCCAGATCAGGCAGATGGCTCCAGTCAATGAGGTGAAGCATGAATGAGGAAAGGGATTTCTGTACTTGCTGGGTTAGAGGAGAAGCTCTTGATCCACGCGACAGGGAAGAAGACAGAATTAGGAAGAGGATTTTTCTGGGGGCAGCAGCTGCTCCCTCTGCTTTTCCTGTCACTGAATTTCCACCTCACTCCAAAAGTTTTGGCTCCTTTTCCCCACTGCATGATGCTATCATCTCCCAGGTGATGTTGGGAAGCTGAGTAGATGCCCTGTGGTTGTGTCTCCAACACTCTTCTCTGCTTCAGGGATCTCTGTTTATAGCACAGTACAGGGAAAAGGATCTTCTCTCTGTCCCACATGAATAGGGCCCAGCAAAATGAGGAAAACAGCTTGGAGGGAGCACGTTCTTGAGGTCAAAGTAGCATCTGCTTCATGCTGGAGGAGCAGCAGGAGTGTGGGCTCTGTGATGAGGACATCATTAGTGACAGGCCTTCTGAGCAGAGGTGGGAATCCCTCTCCATGTGGAGGCAGGTAAATGAGATTGATGTAAAACATTCTGCTTTGTCTCCTGCTTAACCTTTGCTGATCAGAGCAGGAGAATTCCACATGTTTGGTTCTGTTGGTCACCATGGAGATGTGGTGTGGAAGGTGCGTTTAGAAAACAAGATCTCCTCTCCAAAACTATTCCCAGAATTCCCAGAATGACCAGGCTGGAAGAGACCTTCAAGATCAACCCAACCCCAACAGCTCAACTCAACCCTGGCACCCAGTGCCACATCCAGGCCTTGTTAAACACACCCAGGGATGGGGACTGCACCACCTCCCCGGGCAGCCATTCCAGAACTTTATCACTCTTTCTGGAAAAAACTTTTTCCTGATATCCAGCCTGTATTTCCCTTGGTGCAGCTGCAGGCTGTGTGCTCTGGTTGTGTCAGTGCTGCTGGAGAAAGAGCCCAGCCCCAGCTGAGCACAGGCACCTTTCAGGAGCTGTGCAGAGTGAGGAGGTTCCTCTCTTTGCCCACTCATTCTGATCTTCTTTGCTTCCCAAAAAGACTTTTTTGTTAAGAGGCAGCTTAGGAGTTTGTAAAATCACATAAGTGTCAAATAATAACTGTACTACTGTTGTAAAAGAACAACACGGTCATGGTCTAGTGCAAGCTGTGCTAAAGAAACTAATAGGATAAATCTGTTATTTTGGTCAGCTTCTTCTCTAAAGTAAAAACCTCCTATCTTTCAATACAGACTCCTCTGAAAAAAAGCAAAATATTGTGGCCTGTCACTTGGTGCTCATTGAGGCCACCCATGACCATAGTTAGTGAGGAACACAGTGCTGGAAATTGCTTCAAACTACAAATTACGCAGCTAGAGGAAAAGATAGGATTATCATTCCATCTGTATATAGCATGGAAAAAATAAAACCCATTAAAAAAACCCCTGATTTCAATGGCTGGGGACAAATCAGTTCCTGGGTTGTCTTAGGGATACAATAGGGAAATTTTGGCATTCTAGGAACAGCTTTGTTCTGTTACCAACATCAGGAGCTCGTGGAAAGCCTTCAAGAAATGCTCTCATCTGTCATCTCTTTCAAACTCTGCTGTTGTGACCCATTTCCCTTCCTGTTCCAAGGCATTAGGAAATGAGGCAGGACCTTGTAAGAAGTTTCCCAGAGCAGGCTTGCTTTTAAAAAGCATTTGCCTGTTCACGAACACTTTTGCTTTCCCAGCAGACTCTTGCATTTCTTTCTGCTTGTTTTTGCTGTTCTCATCTCCCTTACTTCTGTTTTGATTTTTCCATAGGTATTTTCAGGGTTCCTCTTAAGAAATTCGCTTGTTTCCCCTTTTTTTAAAATTTAATTTAAGAAATTCTTTAAGAAAAAATAAGCAAACAGTAATGCAAGTCCTTTAGCAACTTTGGTTTTGGGTTCCCATGAAAGTCAGTTTCACTAACAGGACATTAATTTTTTTTTTTTTTTTCTATTCTTATTGCTATTATCCTGAGGAAAACTTGTATTCTTACCAACTTTTGTGTGTGTTTTTTTTCTAGAAATCAGGTACTTTTTACTAGTGGCAAGTTTCTGATATTTCATGGTAGTTGCTGCTCTGTAGTTGCTCCTTCAGCTTCTCAGGATTTTGGGCAAACTTCAGTAAAAATTTCTGCTGAGCAGCAATAAAAAGAGCACTTTAAAAATAATACAGAGTTATTTCTGTTTGTCAGTGATGTGTCAACACTGGTAAACTTGAAAACAAATAAACAGGAGGCTTCTTCAGCTGTTCTAGAGTTGAAAACAGCTCTTTCAACAGTTTCTCTGCTGGAGATCAGAGCCTGTGTTGCCCAAATATTAAAGAATAAAATCATCTACCCTAGCAACATCTATGCTAGAAGGATCAGCTTCCTTTTTTTGTGTGCTGTGCCCACCAGGAAATAAAGTTGGTTTTGAAGGAAATAGAATTCTAGCTTCAAAAATATCTTATTTGGGTGAGAGTTTGAGTGAGAGTTAACCCATTTGAGCCAGGCTTTGTCCATTTTGGAGCTGGCCCTGTTTCTGGATGTCCAAGGATGATGTCCTTCTCAGACATTCTGCTCTTGCCAAAGTGAAAATGCTGTTTTTTTCAAATCAGTTGTCTCAAATGAAGTTGGGTTCAAGGAGTGGGGTTCTGCCCTCTGCCAGGCTCTGGCTCAGCCTCCTGCTGCTGCAGTGCAAATTGACAAATATATACCCATTAGTAGATGTTAAAGCTGAAAAAGTTCCAGTAAATACAGGTACTTTCTTATTGTCATCTCTTATTAATCATAGCATGGGTTTTATCAGTCCAGTCTCCTAAAAATCATAAATGCCAGTATACTAACAGATCATTTCAGCAACTAAAATGCAAAATCCTATTTTTTTTTTACCCTGGTTTCTTGAATACTTTGAACTTTTGGTTTAAAATGTTTGAGTGCTACATTTACTGCTCCAGACCTTTGTTCTACCCTTTAAAAGCCATTACCCTTACAGTGATTTTTTTTTTTTCTTTTTCCCCAGGGTGACCAGATGCAGGTCATGCCTATACCAAGTGTATGTATTTTTATCCCTTTTTCTTTTAATAATTTTCATTACTTTTGCTTTGATTCATTTTATGTTGCAGTCTAACAGGTCTGGTTTGTGTTGCATGTTAACAAAAGGATTTTATGTTCTGTCTGTAATGTTGTATCCCCAGAGGTGAATTGAACTGCATGTCTTCTACAGGGACTGAAAGAAGAGTTTGGGTTTTATCTGGGTTTCTTCTGAATTTTTAGCATTTTGAAAACACATGAGGTAGTCTGAAAATTACTTATTTGAATAGAGGCAAAAGGTGACTCATCATCATTGTGTGAGACACAATCACAAAAACCTTTTCCTCTCATTTTCCCCTGTATTCCAGTTGAAAAGAAGAGTTGGAAACTGCATCATTTATTTGAAATAAGTCATGTTAAGAAAACAGAGCACACTGACAGTTGCTCATTACTGCACTTGTTTGAGATGATGCTCTTGGTATCAGCTGCTGCTTTATGAGCCTCAATATTTCTCTTTATCTTCCCTGGATTAAACTTGGAATGCTGCTTGGCATCTGAATTATTTTTCAAAGCTAAATAAAAGGAAGAAAAAAACCCAAGTCCTTCAAACTGAAGCTTTTAATTTAATTAGTTTTAACCTTTTTTGGTCAAAAAGCTGCTCTTTTTTTCACAAGGATGAAGGCTTAGGCTTTGTAAAGCTAAAATAGTTTTTTTTTTTTTTTGAGCTCCTTTGTTGTTTGCAGTACTTCATCATTGCAGAGTTTCCCAGAAAACAGCAGTGCTGATGTGTGGAGATTATGACCCAGCCCTCTTGTATGAGATATTTGGTAGCTTTTAAAGACCTGGATATTCCCCAAGATGCCATTCTTTTTCTTCTTTCCTTTCTTTCTCACGTAGCCCAGCATTCCAAATCCTCCTGTAAGAATCCCCCTGTCTGTGCTGCAGTGCAGCAGTGCCAGGAGATCCCTGGGACTGTGCACATCTTCCCTCTTCCAACAGCTTCTCCTGGCTTTGAGAACTGCTGGAAATTCCTCTTTGTTGCTTACCTGTCATTTCTGGTATGGCTCATGCATGGTGTGTATGCAGGCAGGCATGGACATGCATGTGATTTGTATTTCTGCAAGTCTAGGGATAGAAAAACCTCAAATGTAAATCAGAAAATACTGATTTCCAAACTACTTTTCTTTTTTACATACCTGCCAAATTCTGTTAGGTGACTGTAGTTGCTCCACTAGGAATTATTTGAACATGAAATATATTCTGGCTGTGCTCTGACCTGGAATAAAAACCTTTCCCAAGAGTGACTGTAGGTACTAACAGAATAAGAATTGAAACAGAACAAAATTTTGGAAGAAAAATGAGTAGAGCTTTGACAGGTACAGAAATTAAATCAGATGCTTTGTTAGAACACTGCCTTTGCAATGTTAAAGCAGTGCTCTGTTAGATTTGGACACTGGTAGGAAAATGAATGATTCAAGAAGGGATATCTTTTTTTTTCCCCCTCCTTTGTTTTGGTTTTTTTTTTTTTTTTTCACTTAAGCTCAGCTGTAATTTTACAGACACATTCCCAGCACTAACAAGGCAGTAAAATTAACTTATCCTTGCAGTCATGATGTAGAGTTCTGAGCAAGCAGGTGACTTTAAACACTCCTTCCCCTTCTCCAGTGCCATCTGATGCTTCTTCTTGCAGCAGGACACGGCAGTGTTGTCAGGCAACCCTGGCCCTTGGGCACTGGTGTGACATTTACTCCAGTATCAAAGTGCTCCTGGCTCTCAGGAGCCAGCCAGCAGCACTCTGTCATCATCTAAATAAAGGCACAAGGGAGCTGCACATGTGCTAGGAAGGGAAATGCAGGGTTGTTTTGGGAAAAACACCTAAAATTGAAGTGTTGCTCTGCTGGTCTCAGGAGGGGTGTTAGTCCAAGACAGCTCTAATTTGGTGTTTCAGACCCATTAAGGCAGAAATTCTTGATTCTCTGCTACCTAGGGATGAGAACTGGGGCTGTGAGAACTGCAGTGTCGTGTACAAACCAGGAGAGAAATCTTCTGAACAGACACAGAGCTTGGTCACAATTCAGTGGACATTCACTTTTTGCAGGGCTGGTTGCAGATGTCATCAGTTCAAGTGTTCACAGATTTCCTGAGAGCTGTAAAAAGAGCTCTGCCCACTCCCCACTTTCAAATTGAAGCCTCCAGTCAAAATATGAGGATTTCTGGAGCTTTGTTGTGCTTTTTATCGTGTATTAAACCTGGCAGTGTGCTGAGGTCACCTGTTTGAAAGCTTCCATTGCTTTATGTGCGTTTTGCATTGCTTTTATTTGCATTTATGTGTGCAGTTCAGTGACATGGATCTTCTGCTCAATCAGATTTGTCCTGTATTAATTGCACTGAATTGAAAAGTTTGACTCAATATGGATTTTCACTTGGTTATTGATGAAGATGACTGCTAAACAAGAAATAATCCAGCTTCAAGTTAGGCACTTCAGAAAATAGAAGCAGCATTACTTTGGAGTTTTTTTAAATATGAAATTTTCTGTGTTTGTAACTCATATTTTTAAAATGTTTCCAGTTAAGGCATAGGTTAAATAGCAGTGTAATTGATTATTTTCCTTATACTGCAAAATTAATTATTTTTATGGCTGAAATAAACACAGAATTTTTTAGAAGGCAAACCCAAAACATCCCCAGTTGACAAATTTTGATGGACCTGATGAAATATGTAAGTGTAGCTCAGGATGCCTGTGTTTTCATGGATTTTATTCAGCTTTGTTTTGAAAGGATATGGTAGAGAAAACATAAAATCATACAATGGTTTGGGTTGGAAGGAACTTTAAAATATTATCTCCTTCCAACCCCCAAATCAAAGCAGACCCATAGCAGCCTCACTATTTTATATTCTTTTGAATGAAGATGAAATTCTTTTGAATGTAGATGGAAACACAAAGCCATGATTATGCAACATCTTAAATGAGATGTTGTCAAACTTCAGCTCTTAAATGAGTTGGAGTGTCCACTTTTGATCAGCTCAAAATTCCATTGTTAATGATTGGTATCAGAATTATCCCTCAGAATCCCTGCAGAAGTTAAATCTTAGCACAGGGATATTGGGGTTTTTTTCCACTTGTTCTCACCTACATTAGCTAAATCCTTATTATAATTTTTTCTAGCAGAAATTTTGGGATCTGCCTGCTCCACAAGAGGAGCTGGCATCTTCTGGCAGCTGTGTTTTAAGTAGGAATAATTTATCTTCTGTGAGAGTATTTCTGCACATAGCTGCTGGGAGAAGCTGTTAGCCCTGCAAGTGCTGCCCAAAGTGTGAGCAGAGGAGGACACAAAAAGTAAATTAATGTGCTGCACTTGGGCTTGACAGCACTGCCAGGACAGACAGAGGAAAAAAAAAGGCTTATTAATTCTGATACCTGTGGGAAATACAGGCCTGCAGGGAGGAAAGCTGATGGTTGTTCTGTACAGTGAATTTCTGCAAGATTTGTGTTGACCAGCTGTTTATGCTTCAACCAAAAGTCCTGTTCTCTTGCCGCCACCATCCCCTTTTTTTTTTGTTTTTTCTTAGGGAATTTACTATTTCCACGGGACTGAAGCAGTGCAGCAGTCGTTTCACTACAAGGTCTGTTGAGCTGATCAGCCACGAGACCTGGCTGGAATGCATAAATCCCAAAGAGTGACTAGTTTAACTTGTGTGTAGTTTGTGTCTTGTTGGAATGGAAGAGCAAACCAGTGAGAGATACCACGTGTCATTTTTCTGCTGAGTTCTGTGGAAGGCTGCAGCCTTTGGGGGAGTGTTGCATAGTAAATATGAGTTGCTGTTAGCCACAATTAAATATTCTTAATCATCTCAGATGTCTTTAAGTGATGTGTGTAAAAAAAATCTAAAAAAAGAGACATTGTCAAACTTCCATAACTACTCAGTGTTAACTGTGATGGAAATCTGGTATTTAGAGCTCTTTTTGGGTATGTCTCCATTAGTGAGAAAATTAAAACACTGTGTTGAGTAATGCTTGTTTCTGACTAAAAGCTTTGCTGCCCTTGACAGGTGGAAATTGCTTTAGATCAGAAAGCTTGAACAGCAAAACAAATGGGCTGATACTTTGCATACAAATCCTTTCAAGTTCCTAAAAGCCTCAAAAATGCCACCCTTGCTCCCAAGTCCTTCACCAGCTATTTAGCAGCCTCACAACTTGTAGTGGCTTCAGCTGCAGAATAATTTCCTTCTCCCTATTATCAAAAGTTGAATGTTTTCACAGTTGAGGGCAACAGAATTGCAGTTTGTGAAATGGAAAATTCATTTATTCTGATCTTCAAAGGTGTGAATTTAAGGAAACAAGATCAGATTGAACTCAAGATGCCAAAGCTTGTGGGAGAGTTGGTTGTGCCCTTGTTTTAGATCGAGTTAGGTCAGTAACTGCACATGATCCCTGAAGCAGTGCTGAAGAGGGAGAGGAGCTCCAGCAGTACCAGAATCTCTGTGTGGGTACCACAGGTGAATTGTGCCTCTCCCAGCCACTGCTTTTGAGAAAGCAGAGGTGCAGGTGGGTGAAAAACACCAGGTGCAGGTCACCTCACTGTGCATTCAGGGAATTTGGGCTCTCAGAGATGAAAGTTCTTGCATTTTGTAGTCCTTGGTGTGTGTCCATCCTTTTCTTGATGACAAATGCAACAGTTTGCAGCTAAAAAGATAAAGATACAGTGCTCATATTTTTATATATGCATTTTGATGTGGAAGAATATATGGTTCCATATGTTTTCCATAGGTACAGATATTTTCAGTTTGATGAGGAATTCACATAGCAGAAGGAATATTTGGCTTTGAACTGCTTGTGCAGATTAATGTAGTAAAAAACTCAAAGGAGATAAGAGTTTTGAGTACAACAATAAACTGAACAATTTTAATTTATTTTAAAAGTGTGTTTAAGGTTTCTTGGGATGTTCCTGCCTTTTTTTCATCTTCAAAGACAGGAAGTATTGGAACATGGGTTCTGAAGATTACTACTTTTTAAATGGGTTGGATTTTTCTTTCAATAAGCTTTAACTTTATTTAGGTTGCAAGTTTGGATCCTTCTTAATATGACAAACTGAGGTGGAGTGCTAAATACCTTTTAGGCTTTGAATAGGAGAGAAAAACCAAAATTCTTTAGGTCTGGTGCTAGCTGCCAACAAACAGAGGTGGAACTGAAGCTTCTGTGGGGCTGTCCATAACCTAGCCAGGTGTTGTATAAATTCCAGCCTGGCTGCGTGGCTGTGGAGCCTTTGCAGGCATTGGGCAGAAGCTGTTTGAATTGGAAAGTCCTTGTCAGGCGTGTGCTGAGGGGAAATGCACTGAGAGAAGTGGTTTGTAGGCAGGGCAGCTTCCAGTTTAGTGGCTATGGGGACTGCTGTTGATGTTAATTGTAAGGAATTTAATCAATTTCAGTGAATGCTCCTAAAAATCCCCCAAGAACTCCTGCTTTAGCTAAAAACACTTAATTTAAGTCCAGAATCTCATTTGTTAGGTGCTTCATTTAAGAGTTTATTAGGCATCATTGGCCAGTATCTATCAAGGTGACACTTGAATTCAGGCAGTGGTTGATGATCTGTCCTGGCTGCTGGAGGGTGTCCCTGCCTCACCTGTGACACCCCTCCCTGCACAGGGGTGGCCTCAGATTTCTGCCAGGACCTCTGCAAAGGGCCACTGAAAAGAACAAACCCATAAATAAATATAAATGATGAATCCTTACCAGAGCAACAGTGAACGGATAAAAAAATAGGAAAAGAATGGAGTTAGAGTTGTGTATCCAAGTCTAAATTAATTTAATTTCCTCTCTGTCTTAAGCTTCTCCCTACTGATGCTTTTCTATTGAGCTAATCCTTTTCTTTCATCAAAAAACCCCAAGTGGCAGCAGTGTTTCAGCTCCAAATGGAAGCATTTTCTCTCATTTCTGTGATTTCAGAAAGTACCAAAATCTACATATTTCTATTGCAAACTGGGGTGTTGAAGTGGAAAATGATCCAAAGAATATGAGAGTGTCTGCATTACTTTCAGAAAAATTGTCAATTCATGGGATTGGTACCATTTTTAGTAAGGGCAGTGTGCTGTAGAAGAGCCCAGTTCAGGTTCTTCACTGCAGTTTTAACACCTTGACTGGGAGCATAATTCACATGGAAGTTGATCACCACCCTCCTAAGTGGTAAAAACAAGAGTGAAGACATGTCCTGGAAGATAAAATTAGTAATGCTGTCTTCCATCAGGGTGGATTCCTCAGTTTCAGCATTTTTCATGGCAAACAGAAATAATGATTTGTGTAAATGTCCATCAGCCTGATATGGCTCCAAATGGCATTGACTGGAAATAGAATAACAACAGCATCCAAACCAGGCATTGGGAAAAGAGCCACTGGAAAAAGATGTTGTATCAAATATCCTGGGTTTATGATTTTTTTTTGTTTAGACAGTGGTGGTGTTTTGCCATTTTCTTTTCCAGTGCTTTGGAAGTCATTCTAAACAAGTCTCTAATTTAAAAAAGAAAAGTCTGTATGGGTATTGCAATTGCATGAGCCATTAATATCCATACATAAACTTGGGATGAGCCCAGAAAATCATTTGATTTCAAGTCATGTATTCCAGCTCCCAGTAATTACTAGAATAGTAATGTTGACAGAAGGGTGCCCCTTCCATAGAGGTTTTACTTTTTTTTGTTGTCTTCCTCTTTTCTTTTTATTTATAGCCACCAGCTAAATACCTCCTGCCAGAACTGACAGCATCAGACTATGGGAAGAAGTGTGTGGTCATTGATTTAGATGAAACTTTAGTGCACAGTTCATTTAAGGTAAGTAAATTCAAAAGGGATCTCTTGCAGCTTCAATCTGTCAGTGAATGCTGCAGGAACTGTTAAGCCTCTTAACACTTGAACTCCTCTTCCATCCTCTGCCTGGGAGTCCTCATTGCCTCTCCTGTGATTATTCATCCTAATTTAGCTCTCAGGGGAATGACAACAGAGATTGCTTTTTTAATTTTATTTTATTTTTTGAGAAAATCACACTGAATCCAGCAATGCCTGGAATAGCATTGACTTTGTGGCTTTAAGTATTCCACCAAAGACCTGTGTTTTGGACAGGTCCAGAGTTTGTTGCTTTGAAAACAGGGGTTTGTTTTTGCAGTTTCAATGATGCCATAGTTAGCAGAATGGAGAATCAGCACAGCTTTCTGCTGGGTTAGATGTACCTTAAACCTGGAGATTTTGGGCACAAGTTGTGGCTCCTCTCTGGCTGGAGGATGTTGTTTTCCAGGTCAGGCTTCTGTCCTGATCACAGCAATTGTTTTTAGGTATTCAGTTTTCAGAGCAGAGAGCAAATACCATTTAGTTGGTGGTGGTGAGTCAGTCATGCTCAGGAAGCAGCTTCTGTAACCCTTCAGAGCTCAGCATGTGCTGAAGGTACTGCTATTTTTTCTGTTGTTTAAGTAGGGCTGAAATTAGGAGACTTCAGAAACACAAAGAGTCTAAATTGGCTCAGGGTACTGATAGCATTTCTGATTAGTACAGCTAATAATGACAAAGCATCTGCTGGTTTTATACATTGACTGGAGAATTTATAAGAATTAATAATGGTACCTTACTACTCCCAAACCAGATTAACCACCCTTCCAGTCTTCTAGGTGCTTGCACTCCATTTTTCACTGGAAGCATCAGCTCCACTCTTTAATCCTTCACTTGTTCATTGCCAGTATTTGAAATGCAAACTTGTAATTCATGTTGTGGTTAGAATTTGGCAGCAGCCTCTCTTTATTGACTTAAAGAAAACCTTATATGGAAATATTAGAACAAATATTCCTGTGCCTCAGACTGAAATGAAGAATTTTTTTCTCTTTTTTTGTGCCTAATAATAATTACAGAATCCTGTACACAGAATAATTTCTGGTGTACAGGAACTTCCAAGCCTCAGTGCCATATTTGTCTTCTGTAGCCAGACTGAGCCTGCTCTAGAGAACTTTTCAGGGAGAGAAAAACCACAGCTGGATTGGGAAGGGAGGAGCCATGCCTTCCTATTTAAACAAGAGTCAAAAACAAGAAGGGAAAGCTGAATTTAAAAGTCTGTAATTGTGTATAATAAAATTGAAGTGTTAGGCTTATTGTTTCCTGAAAGGTAAAAATATAATTTTGCTTTCTGAGTGCTGTGGGTAATTTTGTACTGTGATTTTTTTTTTCTGGTTTTGAAACAAAATGAGATTCAGTTTAGGTGGTTATTAGTTATTTTTTACACCATTTTAAAGAAATGCATGTTTAATGGTTAACACAGTTGCAGATCTCTCTTGTAGGACTGAGATTTGCAGAGTGTTTCTTAGAGGGCTCCTTTTAATCCTCCCACATTCAAATGATATTTAATGGGTATTTAAATGATGTTGAGCAGATATTTAAGAAAAACCAAAAGATTTTTCTGCTTGATGATGAGCACTGAATGATGTTGTGTGTGAGGGAAAGAAAACTGGTCCTTTTTTGTGTGAGGTCAGTAGAGTTGGGCAAATGTTGGAGTTTCTGCAGAATTGGAGTTTTAGGGTGACAATGGTGTTATTTCAGTATGAAACTCTGTCATTGGGGGTCTGTAAGAGAAAACCAAGGGCTGGAGGAAATGAATTTAGTTGTTCAGTGGCTGGCACTGTCCAGTGGTGCTGTCAGGGTTTTGTTTCATGAAGAGAAATTCTTCAGCTGAATAAAGACCATTAATTGTCATCAAAAATGATGATACATTCCAGCAGAGCAGGGGTTTGAACACCTGGGTGCACCCTGCTCTGCCTGGATAGTCAAGTTACTTTTGTAGTTTTTTATTTTGTAGGGGTTTGGGGATATTTTGGGGGGTTTTCTTCCATTAAAACATGTGTGCTCTAACCAAGTAGGTCCCCACTTAAAAGCTAGAAAAGCATACATAAATTTGAGAGTTTTAGTACAAAAGGCTTTATTTAAAACACCTGATGCTTTAGAATTTGTAATTCTGTTATGAAATAGGCTTCATATTTCAAATGCAGATTACATGTTTTTTTGACACAACCAGAGAGGCAGAATATTTAAAGTGCTCTTTATGAAAGCAGCAACATCTGAGGGAGGGTAATTCTCATCTTTTTATGCCCCTGCATATTTGTGAAGCTTTTAAGGAGGTACTGGTCTTTCATGTTAGGTGCATATTAAAGGAATAAAGTTTGGGGTTCTTTGGCAAGAGTAAAAAAGGAATAGATAGACAGGGTAGTTATCATTCCCATCATAAAACAATAATAGAAGCAAAAAATAATAAATTATTCAATCAAGGAGATGTAAACACGGTTTTGTATAAAATGTATTAAACCACATGCAAGCCTGGAATGTAGTCCTATTCAAAACTGGCAGTGAAACACCCTTAGAACATTTAAAATGCTAAAAGTTTGGGGATTTTTTAATACAAAAGTTCCAACTGAGCTGAAGATTTTCAGTGGAAATGCATTCCTTCTTCCAGGCTCTGTCTCTGTGCTTCCCACTGGAGGCACGGACGTGCTTCATGTGCCCACAAACCTTTACCCAGCAAACTGCTGCAGACTTTTCTCCTCTTTTCCCTCCCTGAGGAGCACAGAGCTCCAGTCTGTGCTCCTTTCCTTATCACCAGTGCCAACAAGAAAGCAACATAACACCCGAAGTGGAAGTGGGGGAAGCAAATTGGGAGTAGCTTGTGACAAAGTCTGAGTTTTATTTGTTAGAAAAAACCAAAGTTGCTCATACTGAATGTGCTTTTCTCTGGCATCTGGTTGATGTTGCTCCTGTTAGGATTAAATTCTGTACAAGCTGCAGTTTTATCAGTGGATTTCAAAACCTCTGCAGCTTGCAGTGACCTACTCCTTTCCTGCTGCTGCTGCAGAGTGTTTCTCTTGCTGAAGGGAGTCATGCATATATAAATCCTTCAAGTGTGTGCAAGCCTCTTCAAAGTCTGCAGGAGCTGGCACCCACTGGAAAACTGGTGGCTGAGGCTTCTTGACAATTCATTTGGTTTTTGTTTTTTTTTAAGGTGAAGCATCAGAACTTTTGTGTAGCTGTTCTGTGCTTTTAGAGCTGCACAGTATCTTCTTTATCTGAGGGGCTTCATGCAGGGAGCAGATGGGAGCCTCCCCTCTGTCTTTTTCCACAGCAGAAAGGGGAAATTGCTCAGTGTTAGATAAGAAAAATATAGATTGATCTGTGTGTATTTGAGGAATTATTCAGATCACATCAGCACAGGGGTCAGCAAGAGGTCTGTTACCAATCCTGGCTGGTCAGGATGAGAGGATTCCACGTAGCCTCTCCTGTGCCCTCAGACCCAGCACTTGCAGGTGTCAGATCAAACCATCTTTATTTCTTTTCTCCTGAGAAAGGGTGTTTCCCTCCACAGAAATTCTTGTGGTCATTTTGCTCTCCTGGCAGGGAGGTTGTCTGGCAGGGGAATTAGAATCTGGTTTACCCAGGGAGTGGGATCAAAGTGCTGCTGGCAGGTTAATACTGCAGGATCCTCTTTTCCCACCATTTTTTCACAGAGCACCTGTTTAGACTCCCCAGTTTGTGATCTGCTTCTGAAGTCACTTTACCTCAGCTACTTCTCTGCTTTCTTGGCACAACTTTGCCCCCCTGAATGAGTCTAAAGTCTGTTTCCAGTGCCACAGATACTCCAGGGACATTTTGGTGGTGGTTCCTGAGATCAGCCTGTGGTGGGAGCAGGTGGGACCATCTGTACAGATCTCACAGAGCTGAGTGAAGATGTTCTCCAGCCTTAGCTTGCTAATACCAGTTCCAGCCTGGGCAGTAGCCATGCAAGATCCTGGCTGTTAATCAGTCATGTTAAAACTGTCTTTGGCAGCTCTGTCTCAGCCATTTCCAGGCTGCAGGTGATGGAATGAGCTCCAGGCATGTTTACATGACTTTTTTAGAATGGACACAGTGTATGAGCTGTACCTAAGTGTGGTGTCCACTTGAACCAGTAAGCATTGGCAGCAGCCTGTTCCCAGCTACCCCTGCTGTCTAGCCAGGATTAGATTATGAACTCCTGAACTGTCTTACAAGGCCACTTTGCTGCTTTCCAAGGCAATTTTACTTGACCAGCAGTTTTTCACAGTAAGTCTTGAGAATTAAGTTGTGTTCGACAGGCTGGAAAAACGGATTTAGGGACTTGGGCAGAGTGTGCCTGCTCTTCCTTTTGGAATTAAAATGCAATTTTACATGATTAGGTTGATTGAATTGGCATATTTAGAATCCTTTAGCTGTACAACTTCAGTCTTGCTGCAGCTGCTGATTCAAATATGACCACTAGGTATTACTTTTACCACTGTCTTTATTTTTAATTTAGTCACCAGTTGCTACCCTCGAGTAGAATGTGTGCAGTACACAGCTGATTTTCTTGATGGTCATTTATCCACAAAGACTGGATGGAAGAGTTTATCCAAAGAGATTGTTTTCCTGATCAGCACGCTCAGTGGTAGTGGGGGTTATTCAAGCAGTGAAGCATGCTAAATTTTATGAAGCTTAAAAATGGGAGAGAAAAGGGAAGTGCAGCATCTGAAATTACAACTGTGAGCGTCTGACTTGTGTAAGAGCACACACAGAGTGGATATTTGTGGTCAGTAATGATTATTAACTTGTCTCTCAGAAGTTGGTACTCTTCCCTTTTATGCCCCTGAAATTTTCCCTCTAACCATTTTATTTTTAATGCTGATTATTCCCTTGTCATTCTTTCTAGCCAATTAGCAACGCTGATTTCATCGTTCCTGTTGAAATTGATGGAACCATACATCAGGTAAGGGCTGTTTTTTCCTTCAGCATTGTGTCCTGAGTCCCAGAATGTTCTCTTCCTCCATTTGCTGCTTTATATCCAGTAATTTCTCTTGCAAAGCATGGAAGCTGTGTATTCTGGAATGCACACAGGCATCCCTGTGTGCTCAGGTGGAGTCTCTCTCTCAGGACTTATACTCAGCTCTTTGTCAATTTTAAAACATTTTCAAACAGGAAATTATGTAAGGATGGGGTTCTAAACATTGCTGGGCCCACCAAAAGCTGCTTGAACACTGCATTTTTCATTCCCTCCAATACAAATAGAACATAGGTTGGCTTTAATATATGTTGGTAGCTCATATGCTAAAGGTCATTTATATTTTATAAAAGTATAAAGGAAGAATAGACATTTATTCTGTTTTTGTGGAAATCTGTGTTCAATTTCTGTCCCCTTTTATTCCTGTAAGTAATTCAAGTTCCTCTGATAAGAGTTATTATATACTTCAGCATATTTGAAAGGTCTGGACAAAATCATGAGGAGACTGATTTCTGTGTCTTGTTCTTTAAGAACTTCACTTAAGGCTCTAAGAAATGGTTTTGAGTAAATGCAAAACGCCTATAATTTGAAAATCAGTCCCCTCCATGTATCTTGGATTGGTGTCTTTAATCAGTGATCATTTCTGAAGGGTTGAATAAAATAAATTACAGTGCTGTTACTTTCCCTCTTCAGGCAGACATTGAAGTTCTTACTGGAGATGAATTAAACAGGTTAATGTGAAGTTGAGCCTTTCTGATACATGAACTCTGTAAATTGTTTGAAACCTATTCTGTTGGGTGTTACAGTTAGCAAACCTTCCCTCCGTGTGATTGAACAGAAATTTAAAGTACTTTAAATTCTGAAATGTTTTTTAATATATTATCTTTATGGATTATTTCTACTTGGACAAAGAAGTTTGTATATTTTAAGAGGTTTTATATTTTACTTGTATATTATTTCTTGTACTAATTGGTGGGTCATAAAGATAGTTCATGATTTTGTCTGATTTCCTGTGATGGAAGCTCTCCATGTATTTGTCACTCTTAAAATGATTACTGAATATCAGTCAGTGGACTGAAACGTGCTTTAAAGTAATACTTGTTTTGACAGTTTTTACACTGTGCCTGTTTTATGTAGAAAAAACCAATATCTGGGGTACTTCCACCTGTAATGTTCACCAGAGCTGATGCTTACAACATTTAAGTGATGTTTTGGAGATCTGTGATTTTTAATCCTGATTTGATGTGGGTTTGAGCTGTGTTTGGTACTGTGGAACAGACAAATTCTCTCTCCTAAAACTTTACAGAATGCTTTTGAAAGTGAATTTTTGAGTGGCTTAGAGTTGTGATCACTTCACTTGTCAGGCTGACATATTTACATTTGAAAACAAATCCCAATAAAAGGCTTGGGCTTTATAGTCAAACATTTCAAAATCCTGTTGCTTTTCCATTCCCTGCTGCAAACTCTGAGATTCTTCACCAAAAATGATGCAGTTTGGCACTTGGAGATGACTCCATGTGGAGAAAAGAGAAAATAACAACAAAAAATACCCTGAAAACAAACAAAAACCCCACAGCTGGGTCCAGAGGGAGTGGATTTGTGCATCTCCTTCCCCTCTGACAGAGGTGGTCAGGTGGATTTGGTCTCTGTGCTTTGCTGGAAAGTCCCTGCATGGTTTTCAAGGAAATTGCTTCACTCTTTGAATTTCAAGTTCTTAACCTCTAAAATAAGTAAATACCTCAAGCATATTGGGATGGTAAAAATGAAGGTAATGGTAAGGAATTTGTGATTCTTGAAATAAAGGTCATTTGTGTGGCACACAGGATAGGCAAAGCCTGTGTGTGTAATACCTCTTGTGATATTGCTGACATTCAGGAATCTTTTCTTTTTTGTTTTGCACTGTGATAAAGGGCAAAAATGGGTATTCTGGCTGAGTGTGATGTGCATTAACACAGCCTGTAGAGCTCTGACAACCTGTTCCCACTTCAAACCTGTAATTCTGTAGTCACTTAAAGCATAAATGAACTGATCTGAGCAATTTCTGTCATTTAGCAGGATTTGTCATCTGTGTAATGCGTGTCCATTTTCTTGAGCAGTTTATAAACTCCAACATTAATCACTGACATTGAGAAATATTTCCACCTGTGCAAAATATCCCAGGAGATGGAAAATATTGTGGAACCACCTTGTCCATAGTGCATATCCCTGTTTTACCAGTGAGCCTGGTACCTTATCAGGCAGGAGGTTGACAGATTTTTATTGTCCTTGACCTCTGCCTTAGGCAGAACCCCGGTGGAAAGGAAGTTTCCTTGTGAGAAACACCATTTCAGAGGTGCCCATTTGTACAGAAACTTGGAATTGTATGAGATTGTTCAGATCTCATATACCAAAAAGTACAAGTTGTGGGAAATGGAATTGCTGTACTCCTCAAAGATTTTTGAGATTGACTTATCTACCAAGTTTTTTCATTGTAAATGCTGGTTGGGTTGTTTTCTGGTTGGTTTTTTTTTTTTTTTGGTGGTTTTTTTTTTTTTTTTGGTTTTTTTTGCAGCTCAGCAGAGGTCTTAAAAAATAATGTCTTTAGTTTAGGGAATTTGCTTTCCCTTATATAATTTATTATCCAAAGGTCAGAAACACTCTTGGGGTTTTTTTATAGGGAGGACAATTCATCATCTTAAAGGGTTCTTGGGTAAACGAGCTTCCCTAGATTAAAAACCAGCTTTTCTTAACATCCCTTCTCCCTTTCCCATCTTTCTTTCTCCAGCCTAAATTACCTCATCTTTTGAAAAGATTTGTCATTTTATTTTAAGAAGGAAATAAATCAAGTGTGAAGGAACCTCCCTTTCTCCCTGCTGTGGGTCTCTGGATTCCTGCAAAGCTGCCATCCTGGGCAGCTGAAGTTCCAGGGGAGAATCCCACATTTTCACAGAATTACCAAGTTGGAAGAGACCTTCAAGATCATTGAGTTCAACCCAGCCCCAACAGCTCAACTCAACCCTGGCACCCAGTGCCACATCCAGGCTTTGTTAAACACACCCAGGGATGGGGACTGCACCACCTCCCCGGGCAGCCATTCCAGAACTTTATCACTCTTTCTGGGAAAAACTTTTTCCTGATATCCAGCCTGTATTTCCCTGGGTGCAGCTGGAGGCTGTGTGCTCTGGTTGTGTCAGTGCTGCTGGAGAAAGAGCCCAGCCCCAGCTGAGCACAGGCACCTTTCAGGAGCTGTGCAGAGTGATGAGGGCAGCCCTGAGTCTCCTTTTCTCCAGGCTGAGCACCCCCAGCTCCCTCAGGGGTTCCTCTCAGGGTTTGTGTTCCCAGCCCCTCTCCAGCCTCGCTGTCCCCTCTGGATGTGCTCAGTGTCCCAAGGTCCTTCCCAAGCTGAGGGGCCAGAGCTGGGCACAGCACTGGAGGTGTGACCCCAGCAGAGCTGAGCACAGGGGCAGAGTGACCTCCCTGCTCCTGCTGCCACACCATTCCTGACCCAGGAGCCATTGGCCTCCTTGGCCACCAGGGCACTCTGCTCTGTGCTGGGAGTGATGGCCCAGGTACAGAAGGGGGTTCTGGTACAAGCTGACCCTTCTGGCCACTCCTGCCCTTCCACTCTGCTTCTCTGGGTGAAAGGAGCTCAGAGCTGGTCCTGCCCTCCCAAATGACAAGTGGGAAATCCAGTGGAATGTGCTGGAGCTGTGAGGAGGCTCGTTGGGGGTGGAAGTGGTGGCTGGAGGAAGATGTTCCACCTGTTGGGTACCTTGATTTAACTCTGCAGGAACACATCCTGTCCTTTGGACCTACTGACCAAGAGCAGAGTGACCACAGCCCCCAGACCAGAATCTGCATCAAATACAGCTTTAATCCCCAAAGGGTGAAGGTTTTTAGGGAATGCTTGTGCTTCATCTTTCATCCAAATTGAATTCCAGTGGCTTTGTGCCTTGCTTTTGGTGTTCAAGGGTAAAGAGTTTGATTTGGTGTTACTTTGAATTTTATTTTTAAAAACAATTTGTTTATTGAGTAAAGCTAATTTGTAAGTGTTTGTTTGGGGTGAGAGGCGTTAATTTAATTAGTTGCTTATTTTTAATTGTTGAAAGCTGAAGAAACATTTGACATACATATTTTGAATATAATACACAAAATTATTTTCTTTCTATGTTGATGGGGGGAAGGGCTGTTGGAATAATACATTTCCTTCCTGTAAAGCACAGAATTCATGGATTTTCTTGCAGAAGGCTGTGGCCTGGTTCAAGTAATCCAGGATAGGCTGTATCCATTCTAACTGGCCTATTCTTGGTTACTTGCACTGGGACACAGCCACAGCTGTGTGACCCAGGACCACGAGGGACACGTGGGATTTTCTGCTCACTGCTCAGAAGAGACATGAAACAGGAGGTTACAGGAGTTGGAGTTGTCATGGGCAGATTTTTGGTCATTACTTGCAGATTTCCTCATTGTAAGGCTGGTTTTGAAAGGGAATTCTGTGTGTCCTGTTAAATTGGTTGAAAATGAGCTGGGTTTGTCTTTGGGTTTCACAAATACTGAGTCTCAGTAGGCTGAAGCTGCTTTGAGGTATAGAAAATTGATGTGGAAGTATGAAATGCTTGAAAACAATTAAAGATAATTGCTTGTGTTCTGCCATTAGGAGCTGTAAGAATCCTGTGGAAACATGCCTACTGCTTGATTTGTACTTAAAATGTTGAGTAGGGTTCATTTTAAATAATTTATAAAATACTAAATTCTTGCTGTGATAAGGAAAAAATTAGTGAACATACAAAAAAAAAAGATTTTTTTTAATGCCCTGAAGACAGTATATAAATTTCAGAAAAATGCCAGGAGCCAGTTAGTCTAGAGATTTCAACTGAAGACATCAGGCAATGGAGGAAAAAGCCAAGCCACAAATAACCATGCAGCATTGAGATTCAAGTCCAGCCACTAACAAAGTAAAGGGGGAAAAAATTCCAAATGAGAAGGAAGAGGAGAAAAGAGCTGCACTGTCAGCTGAAGAAAGCTTTCTATGTGGAGTAAACCAAAGAGATTTTGTAGCCCAGGATACCAGTACATTTTGGAGTTGCTTCCAGGCTCTAAGTAGGACTTCTCAAAGAAAACTTCAACTCTGGAGAATAACTATCCAGAGTATTAAAATATGTTGTTCTGCCAAAAAAAAAAAAAAAAAGAGTAAAGGAATTTGGGCTTTTTACAGAGGGAAATAATTAAGGAAAAAATTTGGTGAGACTTCATCTTAAGAGATGACATTTATTATTAATTAGCCATTTAACATGAGAAGCAAATTTGTTGGCCAGATCCCAGCAGGGAAGGATTTAAGGCAAAGCAGCAGGAGAAACTCAAGTAGAGGAGGCTGTGAGTGCTCTGTGGTGGATCAGGAGCCCTGAACTGCAGAAGGGAGACCATCCAGCTAAAATTGCTGTGTATTCACAGCTAATCCTGAATTAGGGGCAGAATTAGGAGCTCTAAAAACAGCCAGAGGAGTGTTTACTGCCAAGGCTGGCCAGTGCAGCCCAGGCTGTGGCTCAGGGCTTGATTTACTGAGTGCTCCTGATGGAGGAGGTGGCTTGTGTTGCAAGCAGCAAAGTTCAGATCCTTGGCAGGGAGTTTGTAATTACATTCCAAGTGGAAATGCTTCACTGACAGGGGCAGAGATAGGGATGGAGAGCAAAGAAGAGACTTCTTCTGCTGAGGCTGGAAGCACTAGGCTTTAAAAGGGAAATTAATATTAAATTCCAGCACTAACTCTCCAAGAATGATGTTAAGACTCTGGGGTGCCCCTTTTGTGCCCTCAAAAATAAGTGTAGGAATAAAACTAAGGCTAAAGAATCAAGAACTGAATAATTAACTTGGATCCTGATATCTTTCCTCTCACATCTGGGAAGTTGGAAGCTCTCAGGAAACTCTCAGAGGGACTGCAGCTGTCTTTCTGTCTTTTAAAAAAATTAAAAGGTAGAATCTGGAGAGGAAATACTACAGCACTACTTTGTGTAGAAAGAATTAAATGAAAAATTAATTGTGTTGTTATAGGAGAGGAAATTACTTGGTTTATGCCTGGTGAAATACAGGAAACATTGCTGTAATTATCTGGGAAGAGAGTGGTGGTGAAGTACATCTGTTAGCTGTCTTTAATCCATAAAATGTCACCATTATTTGATGTGTTAGGTGCCGCTGTGGTTGTTTAAAAGAAAATCTGGGTTATAAATTGTTGTCTGTATCAAAGTTTGAATGTAATGTTTATGGGGTCAGAAATAGTTTAGATAAATTTCATAGAAATAACTTAAAAGAGATAAAGACTTCATGGTATGATCTGTATGCTGCATAAAAGGGAAAATTAACATTTCTGCTTTAGTCATTAAGGTACAGCTCCAACAAATGTGTTTTTAAAAAAGCTTTACTTTCAAATTTAGGTCTTCATTTTCAATTACACAGTTTCTTTTTTTTTCTTCTTTTGCTGAAGGCTTTAATTGTTACACTTGAGTTCAAGCTGCTGTTTCCATATTTTTTTCCTTCAGGCTTTATCTCTGACTACCTTGATTTTTATTTTTTTTACCTCTTATTAATAGGAATCTAGTAAAATACATTCAATTAATCTAGTTTTACATATCAAAGAATGAAATTCCTGAAATAGCATCAGTCTTGCAATTCTTCCTGAACTCAGCTCTATGCCAGACTTCTCCACTTGAAATTTCCAGTATTAGGGATTATTTGCCAAACAAAAGAAGATAAAATGCTGCCAATATTTTCTCTCAAACTTTTAATCTAACTGCAAACAAGACAGATAAATATTTTTCAAGCAGACTCCCCTTTTCATCTTCCCAGTATATTGTGAGCTGTTTCCAAGCTTTCTGAGCAGCACTTCCCTTGTTTTGGTATTTTCTGTGAGCACAAAATCATCTTGTGTGCTCTGCAAGGAGAAGCAGGGAGGTTTTAATAATCTGCTAATCAGGTTGTTGACAGCAGGCAGCCAAGGCAGTGCTGAAAGGCAGCAGAGCACTGCTGAAGGCAGGATGCTGAAGAGGAGAGAAATCCTGGGAATTTGCCATCTTTTGGCATCTTTAGAAGATGCTGTAGACTCTGTCAGATTTCAAACCCAGCATTTTTAGATGTTCTCTGTGATGATTTTTGGTGAAAAAAGTTCCCTGTAGAGCTGGAGGGCTTGATCACTCTCCATAGTGAGCTGTGGTTCTTAGCACCTGGAATTTCAGAAATGAGACAATCAGCCACAGAAGGAAAGCAGGTCCCTGTTGAGCAATGCCTGCTGTCAGAGAGGCTTCATCAGATTTATTCCTTCTGTGGAGCTCCTCAGCTTCCCAGCACCAGCATGGGTTTGGTGGAGAGATCTGAATCCTCACTTCCTGAGGAGCCCTCCTGTCTCCCTTTGCCTTTAATGAGATTTTTTGAGGAGCACACTCCTGGTGATGCTCAGTGTTTGCAGTTCCATAACCAGCAGGGGCTTGGCAGCCCGTGTGTGCCAATCTCTCATTATTGGATCCCTACTCTTATCTTGCATACTTTCCTTTTTCCCCAGCATTTCATTTGAACTGCTTCCCTGTTAACTTTTGTTTCAAGTGCTGGCATTGCAGGAGTGGTTTTGCTTTTTGGTTGGTTTTTTTTTTCCTTTCCTTGAGCACCACCTGACCTAAATGCTGTTATCATTCCAGGTTTATGTATTGAAACGACCACATGTGGACGAGTTTCTTCAGAGGATGGGAGAGCTCTTTGAATGTGTACTCTTCACAGCCAGTCTAGCCAAGGTTTGTTCCTCCTTTCATCTCTTTAACCCTTATGGTGCTGGTCAGTGGACTTTTGGTTGGGTTTTCTATGGATAATTATTTCCACAGTTGGTACTATCTTAATTTTTCCCCTTCTTTTCTGCTTCTTTGTCTGACAGTGTGTACTTTGTCTGCTAGTGTGTGGGTAAGTGTTTCCATGGTAACACCATCACATATGGGCTTGTCTCATAATGTAGCCTCCATGCATTGCTCATGATGCCAATATGAAAGGCTCACAAGTTACCATGGTTATAGTGAGAAATTAGAACAAATAGCGTGCCAGTGAAGCAGCACATGAAAGCTGGGCATGAAATAAAACACCGAATTAAACCCTGTCTGCACCATCAGCCAGTGACTCAGAAACTCACTGGAAATTGGGAAACCAAGCTTCTTGCTCTCTTGAGGTGCAATTTCAACCTGGAGTTAGAAAATGAGGCCTTTTTGCAAAGCTTGAAACGTCCCCAGGAATATTTTGTGCCCTCTGGTCCTGCAGTAGCAGTAGTGGCTCGTAGGTAGTTTTTGTGGTAGATGTTACAGTAGTAGAGTGATCTGGAATTCTTCACTTCCTTCAGTGTACTGTATTTGTGGTGTCTTGTTTGTAAAATGATGCTGGTTATTTCTAAATAGTGCTCTAGCATGGCAAGCTTTTGCTCCAGCCTAGTGCAGAGATGGTGGCAGGGGACAGGACCCTGATCTTCTATAAAGCCTTTTTCCCTGCATTCTCTTTACCACATACTGTTCAGTCATGTTGAAAAAATCCTAAATACTGCCCCAATTTCATACTGAAATTATGTGCCTTATTTCATAATCAAAAGATGATTGATTTCAACATCAGGATTTTTTCTTGGTTTAAAAGGCAGGAAAGTGGTAACTCCTGTTGTGCAATAATAAGATGTAACTATCATTTTCGACTATGTGATTATTCATGTTCAAGTTTATTTGGCTACTTCTTAGTTTATATAAATGGCTGGATTCTAAGCTGTGCCTCACTTAAAATACCATCTTATGTATAAAATGAGAATTTCCCTGGTATTGTACATGAGTTTTTGTATTAATAACATCTTTGGCTGATCTTTTTTGGCCTAATTATGCAATTTGGTAATCTTAAGAGTCTTGCTGACCCAGTTGCTCCAAGGGCATCATTTGGCAGAGCCACATCAGGCTCAGATTTGTTCCCTGCAGTTTAACTTCAGAGGCACATGGAAACAAATCAGCTGGGGAAAAGCTTCATATTGATTTTCTAGTAGCATTGGCTGGTTTTATGGTGATGGTAGGTGAGATCTCTGGATCCATCAACCTCTAGAAAACTCTCAGGTTAACTCTAAGTTGGCCCTGAGAATAAAACCTAATTAATAAATCACAGAAAACATTTAGAGTGCAAGTTAGTGTTCTCTAGTAAGATAATTGTCCTACTTTTGCTTTATCTCTTTATTAATCACTTCAGGTTTGCAGGCAATTGAGTTAATTAACAAGGAGCAGGGAAGAAAATGGAGAAAAAGGGCATTTTATCTGAAATTATTTCGTGTCCTTTCTTTGTCTGGCTCTGTGAATCAGCCTTATGTGCT
Organism: Passer domesticus; assembly: GCF_036417665.1. Lineage (NCBI taxonomy): Eukaryota > Metazoa > Chordata > Aves > Passeriformes > Passeridae > Passer > Passer domesticus. The sequence goes on from NC_087474.1 coordinate 3,657,581, forward strand.
TGTTGCTAACTTGATGTTTCTGACTTGTATTTTTAAGTATGCAGACCCAGTAGCTGACTTACTGGATCGCTGGGGTGTGTTCAGGGCAAGGCTCTTTAGAGAATCCTGTGTTTTCCACCGAGGGAATTATGTGAAGGACCTGAGTCGACTGGGCCGTGAGCTGAGTAAAGTTATTATAGTAGATAATTCTCCTGCATCTTACATCTTCCATCCTGAAAATGCAGTAAGTATTCAGAGTACTCGAGCCTAACTTCATCTCTCTAGTCCTTGCTCAGGTTTTGTGATTCAGAAAATAGACTTTTCAGAGCACTGGCTTGTGTCAGATTCTGTGTTTTCTTAGGCTGCAATGGGTTCTGGGGTTCACTGCCAAGTGCTGAAGGACGTGGGCAAAGTGATCTTGACAGAGTGTCACAGCCATGAGTGCTCGTGTGCTCTGAGCTTTGGCTGCTGGCTTGAGGTCCAGCAGTTCTCAGAACCTGAAAAACCAACCTAGCTCTGAGAAACAAAGCTGCTCTGCAGCACAGATTTTCTTCTTTGGAGCAGTGACTGCAGAAAGAATGGTTTGCTTGTATTGTATTTTCAGGCACCCCTGATGAGGGCAGGAATGATGAATCTGACTCCATGTTCTCAGAAGGCTAATTTATTACTTTCTAATACTATATCATATTAAAGAATACTATACTATATATACTGAAGAATACAGAAAGGATACTTACAGAATTCTAAAAAGATAATAATGAAAACTCGTGACTCTCTCCAGAGTCTCTACATATCTTGGCCCTGATTGACCAAAGAGTGAAAACAACTCACAGCAGAATCAATGAAACAATCACCTGTGGGTAAACAATCTCCAAACACATTCCACATGAGCACAACACAGGAGAAGCAAATGAGATAAGAATTGTTTTCCTTTTCTCTGAGGCTCCTCAGCTTCCCAGGAGAAAAATCCTGGGCAAAGGGATTTTTTCAGAAAATGTGAATGCCACATGCTTGAACTTCTTTTTAGGGACTCTCATCATTTTTCGTTGTGTGAATAATATTTTATTAGGCAAGGTAATTAATGATTTACTGGTTGCTACTGAGCTCTGCATTTGTGGGTAAGGGAAAGAAAAGAAAAAAACCAAGATCCTGTTGTGTTGTTATGCTCCTCTTCAATTATTTTTGTCATACCTCCATAATTAGAACTGTTAGTCAACAAGTTAATCAAGGTTTAGGAGCAAGGATGAAGGGCAGGCAGCAGTTCTGTAGGGCAGAACAATGAGGAGCAGTGTGCATTTTCACTGTGTGCTTGTGCTGGCTGCAGGAGCTCTGATGGAGAGGTCTGGGGTGCTCCATCCATGGCTGCAGCCAGCACAGCTGCTCACATCTGCTTTGGCTGCCAGGGGAGAAGCTGGAACTCTTAGATCTGCTGACTTTTAGACAACCAGGCTGTGCACTGTTTGCTTTGATGTTTTTAGGCTGCTTTCTTTGTGAGCTGTTCAAAATCAGTGTAGGAAAGCTTTTATTAAGAACACAGCTTTGCACAGTCCTGTCTCTCCAGAATAGGTTTTTTTTTTTCTTTCTTTCTTTTAGTAACATGAGCTATTTATCTTCCAGCAGTCAGCTTTCAAGTTCAGATCCTAATATTGTGATGCCCTAAGTGATGGGGTGAAAACATTTTCCTGGTTGGTGCCACACATGGTTTAAAGCTGCCATTTATAATAACCAGGACCTGTAGCTTTAATTTATGTTCATGGTTAAAATTAAAAACCTGATCCAAGATCATCATTTGGTATCTCGGAAATCAGTGCCAAGGAAATAATGAGCTGTAGAAATTTGGGAGGTGAAATTAAGGGCCTTGTCAGAGTGGTTTAATCATGGGTAGAAAAGTGCTGCTGGCTGATACTGGAGTCTCTGCAGAAACCAGAGCTTGCAATAAGATCCAAGATAGTCTTGGAAAGACCTCAGTGTGCTGCAGGTACACAGAACACCTTCCCCAAATCCAGCCTGCATATTTAAGAAGGTTTATTATCTGTGTTGTTCTCTAAACCCACTCACTAGATGTAACATTTTTACTGAACAATGTTCTGCCCTTGCAGTTAAACATTTCCTCCAAACCCCATGCTGGAAAGGGATGTTGCTGCCTGCCTGTGCCTGGTGACTCACTCTGATCATTCTTAGAGGGGGGAAAAAAAAAAATCCTGCAAATAAAGTGTCAGTGCAGCTTCAAAACCTTCCAGTCTGTTCTGGATACCAAGGAGGAAGAGCAAGGAGAGCTGCCCAGTGTGGGCTCACGTGGGTCACCTGGACATGCAGGTGAAGCTCAGCTGTCCTGGCTGGGCTTGGGGTTGACCCTGCTGCTCCACCTGAATGCTAATGAGTAGCTAATTGCCATGATTATTGTAACATGATGATGATGGTTACAGAACACCTACACAGACAAAACTCGCGTGTCTTTTACATCATGAAACCCTCTCAGTGTTTGTTGGTTGCTTTGTTTCAGGTGCCTGTGCAGTCCTGGTTTGATGACATGACAGACACAGAGCTGCTAGATCTTATTCCTTTCTTTGAAGGACTAAGCAAAGAGGAAGAAGTTTACAGTATGCTTCATAAACTCTGCAACAGGTAGCCCTTAACTCTGGCTGACTCCTGCTCCTAGATTGCAGTTGCTAGAGGCTGTCTCCATCTCTTTCAGCTCTTTCAAATGTAAGCTTGGGGAGGTCACCCCAGTCAGAAGTGCTACTCTTGATCTTCCTGTTACATTGGACACGAAGGACAATCATGAGTGATGCTATTAAGCCTTCAGAAGCCTGACTCCTAAGGTCATGTGTTCAGACTACTTTTTTAAAGGAAAAAAAAAAAGCTATTTTGAATGGGACTCTTTTAATTAATTTCATAAATGGACATCTTTTACTGGATCAGCTTTTCTTAAAACATGCCAAAAAAAAAGAAGCTTGTATTTCAGCAGTTGAATTTCTCTCCCTTTCTTCCCCTCCCACTATGCAGACAATTTTACCCCCCTGCTTAGAGCAGTTGACCTGACTCTGAATTTTTTCTTACAGAATGAAGTGCCTTTTTGAATGTTATTTTAAGATAAAAATTCATTTTTGTATAAGACGTATTTCCAGACATCTTTTAGTCTTGTATTGTCTAAATGCTTTAAAAGGAAAAAGGAAAAAAAAAATTTATAGAGCACTGTAATATATAACAAAGGAAAAAGTTGAAACCAAGATGCTGGGTTCCTGTCTCCACGATGACACTGAGTTGTGTTACACTTTGTCATGCTCAGAAGGTTCAGGCGGTCGTGGGAGGGGTGAACTGGGGTCATTAGCATGGTTGTTTCACTGATGAGGGTTTTGGGCACAGTTTTAAAACATATCTGCAGTTGTTTGAGTATTTAGGGAGTGATGTAGTTGAGGAAACGAGGTGGCTGATAGACCTAAAGCACCTTTAATTCCAGACAGATGAAGTTCTGCTGTCTCTGCTTACGCACAACTGCCATGCCTCCTCTTTTTTGGAAAACCATTCTCTTGGGAGAACAGCAAGGAGATCTATTTATTAGCTTAAGATTCTTTTCTCAAAACAACCCATCTGGGGAAGCTGGATCTACATTGAGCTGTTTGGAGTACTTTTTTCTTTTCATTGCTGCTACTGTATACTCACCAAATGGAGTTGACCATCGGCTGTTATACTGTTTTTGCCACTGTGCCTGTGCTATGAGACATTTTCTGTAAGCTGCAAACTTGGGCAATAAATAAAATGCAGGCTTCATAACCCACCCCCATGGATTAATCCATTGGTATCTCATATACCAGTTAAAGGTGACCTGTAAAGGATATTTTTTTTCAATTAAGATGAAGCCCTCTCCTTTCTTTGATACATGAAAATGCAGGAAGTTTGCTGCCCACACCTTTGATTTGTATTTCTTTTTCCCCAAGGTGTAAGGTGCAGATTATGAGCTGTATCAAGTCTTGCTGGAAGGGCAGAAGTTACTAGCCTAGACTAAAATTGGTCCTCTGGCTTTGGAGTTGGGTTACACTCATCTCTGAATCTGAGAGCCTGCTTAACATCTTCTGCAGTGCCATAGGTATTTCAGTGAATGACTTTTAAATATTTTATGCCTTTGAAGAACAAGGCACACCATTTTTTCCCCTCCCCCTTTCCAGTGTCACCTTTCAGTTATTGTCCACAGCAGAAATCTGCAAACATAAAAAGTGCAGCTGCCTTTGGCTGTCATCAGAGAAGACTAAATGGATTATTTGGTGCTTCTAATTAGCCTCGTGCTAAATTCTGAATTGTAGACCCCCTTTGCCTTTTCTCTTTTCCTCGAAAAGTCCCGGTGGCTTGGGAAAAAAACAAATTCCTTTGCCATGGACCTGGGCCTTGTGATCCTTGTCTCAAAAACATTGGTGAAGCAGCTTAACAAATCCACCTGAGAGGGGCAGGCCAGTCTGCACAGGCAGCGAGTGGGTGCTGGTGGGTGCAGTGTCACACTGAGCCCCCCTTGCAGTGCAGCTGTGCTCCAGCTGTGCTCCAGCTGTGGCTGGGCCCAGGGGTGCTGAGACAGTCCCATCACACCCGTGAGTCTGCAGGGCATCACCCTTTTCTTTCTTAACCAGCTGGCATCACCTTAGTACTGTATAAATCTGTGCCACAACAAAAAGACAAAGTGTCGAGCTTAAAAATGAAAAATATTAAAAAAAAAAAGCCTACTTTGTTTAAAATATAACAACAACAATTAAACAAGAAGGACGTATGGATTCTGGTTAGTCCATTAACGTTTATTTTCAGTTTAAGATGGTTTAATTTTGTATTTGACTCCAGAGTAATGAAACTGTAAGCTGCCAAAAAAAAAAAAAAAGTTGTTCTCTGAGCAGTATTTTCAACTGTGCCTGTGGCTCCTGGGCCCCAGTGCAGTTTGCAGGGAAGTATTCAGGTTGTAGTTAGTCGTGCAGGTATGAGAGGAATGGCTGAAGAAATTCAAAGACTTTTTCTCGTTAGCATTAGACCAAACAATCAGACAATGAGTAAACAGCCCACGAGACAGGGCCGTGTGACAGTTGTGACCTGTTGGACGTGAGACAAACCATGTCACCCGTTTGCATCTCTGGAAACAGTGATTTCATGAACCAGTTGCCTTAAGTCTGTGAATGAATGTTGATTATATTATTAAAGTGTCTTCTATTGTTTTCAAATCCACATAGAATGGGCAACTGAACTTCTGCACCAGCCTCTGGAGGAACGGTTCTGATGATGCTCTGTACAACCATACTTGTACTGTAGAATTTTGGCTCTTAAAAACCCCCCAAATTTTGAAAAACCCAACTTACTGTAACTTAGTACAGCATTAAAATGACACTTGGTGACAATACAAAGACAAAAAACGTAGCACAGCTTTGATCTCTGTTAGTGTATTAAGAGTATTTTCTATAAGTTCTGATCAGTTCTATTTTTTTTAACCCACCCAACTCATATGGGAATAAAACTTGCAATCAGGTTTGGACTCCCCTGAGTATTCAGATTTGGCCAACAACTGTCACAGTTGTTTATTTTGACACTATCATCATACTTGAAATTTCAAGTGTTGAGTTTGCGTGGATATACATACGCTATATATTTAGAGTTTCTAGATTCTAAAAAAGCAATAGAGTTCTGTCCATAAAGTCAGAGAACGAGTGGAATGTTTGTAAAATTTGCAATACGGGTATTTGATTGTATTTTCAATACAAGATTTTAAAAAAAATTCAAATAGGAAAAAAAAAAACAAACCTTGTTTCCTAAATCTCTTGCATATTTTGAAGTTCAGTTACTGCATGCAGGTTACCAGGGCTGTTCTAAACCCTGGGTTTCAGTTCTATTTCTGGATATTATAGAACTATTAAAAGGTCTTTCCCAGTTGATCATTCTAAAGACACGCTGCCTGGCCTGAAGTTCTGTTGTCCTTTTTATGTTGGGTTAAAAAAACGGTTTTTTGCCTGTATGGGTATTTTTAAATTAAGCTGTAAGGCAGGATGCCTTAGACCCTTGAAACCCAATGGAAGTATTAACAAAGAAATTGCCATTTGTAACCTTAGGGCTGTGCGCAGAATCCGTGCTCACACCACGAGGCGTGGCAGGCTGGGCATGGGGAGGTGGTGGCAAATGTACAATATTGCTCTGTTCATTTTAGGTAGCTTTGGAAGAATAATTTGTCTCTTTGTTTCGCCCTTTTGATCTTTATTAAAACAGCAAGAGTTATACGTGGAAGAAACTCAACACCTGGAGACGTTTTTGGTTGTCAGTGTACGCAATCACTTTTCTTACAGCATGATTTTGATTAGACTGGTTGGGGACAATAAAGTATCTAAATGACACTGGTGTGTGCTGATGTTGCAGCTTTTGAAATTTCAATGTTAAAAAAAAAAGAAAAAACCAAGAAAAAGAATCTGTAGCTCTGTGACTTCCGAAGGCGTAACCCTCTGTTGGACAGATTGTTTTTAACCTAATAAACCACAGTTCCGCACAGCCCTATTTGTAAAACAAAAACAAGTTTGTGCCTCTGATTCCAAGGTGCTGTGATGTTTTTTGCCTTTGTGGGGCGAGGAGGGGCAGGTGAGACTGGCGTGGGGCAATTGCTTCAAAATCTCTGGGCTAACTATGCAAAACCAGCTGTCAGTTTTCTGTTTCACGTGATGTTGTAAAATCCCAGCTGACTCTCTCTTATTTCTTGTTAAAGATCTATTGGGAGCTCCTCGACAGAGGAGTAAGCAATGGAAATGTTTCTTTCTTTCTTTCTTTTTTTCCTTTTTTTTTCCTTATGATGGAGCTGTTTACACTTTGATGCAATGAACAATCCAGCAATACTTGAGAAACACTACAGATACCATATGAGTGTTTGCAGGAGAGAGAAGTGTTGTCAATCAGGTATTGAATGGTTTCTTTACTGTCACAAATAAAAAAATTTTAACAATATAGTTACTTGTGCATGTAATACTTCTCTGGGAAAAAAAAAAGCATTTCTGCACTTCTCTTTCAGTAACAGGCACTGATTCAGCAGGGACTTCACTGCTGCTAATGCACATCCATGTCAGAGGGTAAAATCACCCATCCCTGTCCCACCCTCCTCCCCCTCTCCTCTCAGTCACGTGCAGGACTCCTCAGTGGCTGCCCTGGCACCTGCTTGTGCAAACAGAGCTGATGAACTACTGATGAACTCTGCTAAATAAATTGGTGGCGACTCTTGCAGATGTTCCAGCTATTTAGATCTCTTGGATGAGATCATACAATAATTTGTTCAAGTCTCAAAGCTGTGTGACTTCTTTTGAAGGGCTTACTTCAGCTACTTGAATAGCTGTTCTTAACATCACTGCCATATCCACATGAATATCTGAATAAAACACTTTATTTTGTCGGAAAAATCTATTTTGGGGCTTTTTATCTGACACAGTAAGACTTAGGCAGAGCCTTCCTTTCTAGGAAAAGGCACATATTATTGATGCTTTATGAGCAGAAAACCTCAGGCCTGTTGGAATTAGCAGCTGGGTCAAGATAGCACATTAGTTGCAATTAAAAATATTTCTTAATTAGTCCTATAATGGGTTGGAATGACCTGGCCTGCCTTTACTTTGTACTGGTTGGTCAGGTTTTTGATTTTTTAGGTTTGGTTTGGTTTGGTTTGGTTTTTGATTTTACCAATCTCTTTAGCTGCTACTTAGGATAAAGATGCCTTTCTCTCTCTCTTTTTTTTTTTTTCACTTGGTAAAACAAGTGTTTCAAAATTCATAAAACAGCTCATTTATAGTGGTGAGAAAGATCCTGTTGTTCTTTGCTGACAGAAACCAAGTGTCTGCAGAACTGAATACACAATAGTCTGTACACCTATAGGCTTTCCAATGGGTTTTTTCCCCCTTTTTGTTCTCTTTTGACTCAGAAGCAAAGCCAACTGCTCTGCAGTTCCCTGCAGGATGGGGTAGGGCTGCTCCAGGTGGGATGCAGCCTCCAGCAGTTTTCCTGGCAAGCAACATTTGCCATCCAGCCTTCCCACCAGCCCAGCCACGCTGGCAGGAGCCCAGGAATGTTCTGGGCTCCTCTGGTTCTGCTGGAGAAGGAGTGATCAGTGGGTAACCCACTGGTTTGGACAGGTTGGAAAGCTGAAGTGTTGGGAAGGAGCTGGGCTGGCAGCCTTGGAAAGCTGCAGTTTTGTTGGGAAGGAGCTGTGCTGGGAGCCTTGGAAAGCTGCAGTTGTGCTGGGAAGGAGCTGTGCTGGGAGTCTTGGAAAGCTGCAGTTTTGTTGGGAAGGAGCTGTGCTGGGAGCCTTGGGAAGCTGCAGTTTTGTTGGGAAGGAGCTGTGCTGGGAGCCTTGGGAAGCTGCAGGAGTTGTGCTGGGAAGGAGCTGTGCTGGCAGCCTTGGGAAGCTGCAGTTGTGCTGGGAAGGAGCTGTGCTGGCAGCCTTGGAAAGCTGCAGGAGTTGTGCTGGGAAGGAGCTCTGCTGGGAGCAGGGTGTCCGTGGTTGAAGCCGTGTTCAGGGCATTTCTGAGGCACAGGACACTTTGGGATCAGTGGCTCCACAGCGCAGGGTTCCCTCTGCAGTGCACCCCAGTGTCAAAAGGTGAGGTTTGGCCATGGCTAAAATGGGATCACAGAGATTTTGGAGGTGGTGGCTGTGGCTGTGTCCCCCCCGGTGCCTCCCACTGCTCTCCCCAAACCAGCATCGCTCGGTTTTGCACCCATATTTTGATTTCATGACATGGACACAGCTGGCGGGGGTGCAGAGGCAGGAAAAGCTGGACACGAGCACATCTGGCACCCATCAGCCTCCTCACCTCGGGCTGCACCCAGCAAGGACAAGGCTGCTGCTGCTCAGAGGGAACAGAGGAGTCACCGCTCAGCCAGACACGTGTCACCCCCTCGAGAACCTCTGTCCCTCCAGATAATGAGGGGTGATCCTTTTGTCCCTGCAAATGTGATGTCACCGCCTCTGAATTCCCAGCCTTGCAATAAATGTTGCACTCAGAAGCTCGGGGGGGGTTGTTGGGGAGTTGCTGGCTTGACAATGGGTTGTTTTCTTTGATTTTAATGAGCTTTTGTGATGAAAACCAAATTTCTTTACAGTGTAACCTTGTAAATTTTTTTTTCATGCTTTGATTCAGTTTGACAATAAACTGTGTTATTTTTTTCATTCTCTTCATGTCTGATAATGCAAATAGTTTAGGTCTGTTCCCAGAAATCCCCCTTTCTCTGTCCACATGCCATTCTCTGTGGGGAAAGCATTGGGAGGGGGAAGCAAAGACTTCAGAGAATCAGGCCAGAAAGTTCTCATTCCATTCTTCTCAACTCCTGGGAGCTGCTGGGCTTTAGTAAAGATGAAAGCCTTGACTGCTGAGCACCAAGGCCTTCTTCCTCTGCCAGCAGATTTGGCAGAAAGGTTCAGCTCCTGTTCCTTTTGGTTAACCTGCTGAGGTTTGGATAAATCCACCTGGCTGCTTTCCAAAGCACTGAAGCCTGTAAGATGGAGCTGAGAAAGGGAGCAAGATCCTGGATTGTGGGAGAGGGTAAGGGGGCAGGAGGAGACCTGATGGTGGCTGGTTTTCTGTACAAACCCCTTCCAGTCTCTGCATGCAGCACCCCTTGTATCATGACATTCCCAGCATCCCTGAAGCAGTTTGTTTTTCACCTGCTTGTCCTGGGTTTTTAGGGATAAACGGGGCTGAGAGTGGATCAGGATTGCTGCCTTTCTCCCAGCCTGTGTTGTCCCCTCTGTGTGCCTGCTGTGAGTGCTGATGTTGGGCAGCTGACCTGGCACAGGTCTTGGGTCACCCAGCCTGCAGCAAACCTTCATTCCTGAGGGAAGGAAGCTGGGGGAGCTGCTTCTGCTGGAGCTGGATGGGGTCAAGGTGCCCACAGAAGCAGTTTCACCTGGCACAGGTCTCCAGTTAGGTCTGCATGGAAGGATCAGGCTGAAGGAGTTGCAAGTGAAGCATTTGCTGCAAGACAAGCCCACAGAAAGGTGAAAGTCTGGCATTTTCATGTGTGTTTTAAATAGGAAGATTATTTTATAAAAGCTGTTAGGTTTCTTTCTTTCTAGTCTCTGCCTGATCCCCTGGTTAATACCTGCTGTACCCTCAGAGACTGAGAACCAGAGATCTGTGTCAAATTTATCTGTGGGGTTTTTAGTGCATCTTTTTCCTTCACAAGCAAATGCAACTAGAAGAAGTGGGGAAGATTTTTGTCAAGAGCCATTTAATGACAGAATTACAGAATCATTTTGGTTGGGAAAGACTCACAGCTGAGAGGAACCAGGTGCTGTGTAGGAGTAGGGCTGGGGCTGAGCACGTACAGGTCCTGCCCTTGGCTCTGCATCACAGGGCTGGAGCTCTGTGACTCTTCATTTTCCTTCTGGTTTTTCCTCTCAGTAGTGAGTGGAGCCTTGGCCTCACTGGAATCCTGTGTACCAGATCTTAGTCACCCTGAGCAGGTTCACATGAGTAACCAGCCACTGGTCTGAGCCCTGACCTGCTGGATAGAGCTTGGAATAACAGCCAGGGGGATCAGGCAAGTGCTCGGGGTGATGGTGCTTGGAAAACAAGTGGATTGTTGCATCCCAAAGAGGAGCATGAGGGAGGAAGGTTTGTGGCTTGGGATTGTGGTGCTCCAAGGTCTGGCAGTGGCAGCGTTTGGCTTTGATGTGTCAGTGATGGAAGTCTTGGAAAAAAGCAGGGTTTGAAAGGCTCTGGCCGTGCAGGGCTCGGTCACACCACGAGATGGTGCAGCCGTGCAGCGCTGCCCTTTAAAGGAGCCCTAGAGGAAATTTAAATGGCATTTTTATCTCATGGAGCATCACCACAGCTTTGGATGTCTGAGTGCCCTGCCAGGATTGTGCTCCACAGGTCCATGGATAATGCCTTCCTTCAGGTAAAAACATCTCTTTTGGTGCTTCACAATTTCTTCATTGCCCAATCATTCCTGAGTTCCTTTGACAAAGGAACCAGTGGCTCCACACCTGAATACAGGATAAGTATTCCTGATCATTCCAGTCACTGATTATTTTTTCTTCCATGAAAATGCAGAAATATGTGATCAGTGCAAGAAAATAAAAGAGGCAAATCAGCGTTTCTCAAATAGTTGAGCTCTAAATTATGGCCTTACACCTCCCCTAGTGTGCTAAACCATTTTTTCCTCCAAAAAGCTTTGCTGCTCACCTTTTTTTTTTCAATCAACATCACTTTAAATTGAGCTCTGGCTGAAGTACACGAGGAGAACTGTGGACAAATGTTGAATCTACAGGAGGGGGAGGGAAAAAAAAGAAGAAACAGAAGTGGTGCCAAGCTGGCAGGTGTGTGACAAGGACATTCCCCGTGCCAGTTCCGTTCCCTGCCCGTGTCCAGCGTGTGGGGGCGAGGGGACAGGGCAGCCAGGGGCACGGGGACAGGGGCCAGCCTGCTCCAAAAGGGTTGGACCTTTCCAGGGAATGGAAATAGAATCCTTGTTAGTGACTGCAGCACCTGCTTTTGGGGTTTTTTTGGAGAAGGGTGGGTTTTCCAAGCCATTGGCCACCCCTTTCAGCCCATCTCCTTGGCTTTCTGCTCTCCTGGTAAGGCTCCTTCCCACCTGGAAGCAGCTGCCCTGTGAGGAAAGACAGGAGGAGCTGGGTCCCTGCTGCCTGGGGATGGGAAGGCTCAGGGGGTCCCTCATCCCAGCAGCCCAGGGCTGGAAGGAGCCATAAAAAGGATGGAGGCTCTCTCCAAAGAGGATGGAGGCTCTCTCCTCCCCTCTCTCTTCCCACAGAGCCATGGAGAAGACAACAAGGAATGGCTACAAGTTGCCCAGGAAAGGTTTTGTCTTGACACAAGAAATCTTCACAGTGTGAATCATGGAAACAACTTCCCCAGGGATGTGGAGGAGTCCCCAAGGCTGGAGGATTTCCAGGTGGGACTGGCCAATGATGGAAAGCCTCACCTAGGCTCCCTTTCCATGAGAGGCTGGAAATGCAGCCTGGAGAGGCAGGAGATCAGGATCTCTTTCAGCCTGGGCTGTTCTTTGATTCTGTGGTTCCCATTTATCACCCTCCCCCTCCTGGAGGCTGTGCCCAGGAATGGGGAGCCCATGGTAAAGCAGGGCTGCTCTGCAGCCCCAGCAGCTGAGGAGGAGCCACCCAACCTTGGCTACTCCCTTCTGGCTTAGATGGCTGTGGGAATCTGTAAAATCAGAAGGTTTTGGGAAAGCTGTGAAAGGCAGGCCTCAGAGACAGCAGAACTGTGACTGGAGCTAAGCAATAGCCATAAAATAAGTCAGAAAAAAAATAGTAGAAAAGTAAGGACAAATGGGACAGTGGTTTGTGTATTAATGCTTGTCTAGAATAACTCCCTAAGCTGCAGAAAAGTATTTCTAGTGAGATGTTAGGAAGTTCTAAGCTTAATAATGGAGCTCTATGCATTGTGTTTTAAGGTTCACAAACAGGTATTATATTGGAAATAAGCAAGCATTGTTTAACCAAAGGTAGGTGTGCTTATAGTGGTTGGATAAATCTACTGTCAATCTGCTTTTGCTTTCTGTGATTGGTCAAAAAACTTTTAAAGCGAGTTGTAACACTGAGTTCTTGGTCTGCTGCCTGGGCTGTGAGCTGCTGGCATCTTCCCATTGTCATGACCATGGAATGAGGCTGATGCTGGAAAATAAAACAGCTCAGGACACGTTCCCAGCAGTCCCATCCCGTTTGTGATTTGTACACAGCCCCTGGCCAGCGATAGATGGCCTCTCCTCTTTTGCCTCTCCTTTAATTCATGAGGTCAAGACTGCCCTAAAAGTTAAATCCCATCAGGGATCCCTGCCTGGGCCCAGTTCCTGGCTTTTCCAGGCACAGCTTTGCCCATCCCAGGCAGCTCCAGCCACACAGGGCTCTGGGGCTGCTGGAGCTGCTGCAGGGAACTCCTGCATCTCTGCTAGCAAATCAAAGACATTCTTGGCTGCAGAAATCAGATTATCTGCAAATCCATGTTCCCCATGGGATGCAGGATGAAGGTGTAACTTGATGAATGTAACCCAGCCAATATGGAAAATTTAAATTAAAAGGAGAAAAATTCCTTGACAGGCATTTCCTAACCTTTGCAGTGTGCCAGAAAAAGGTCAGGCTCCAGTTAATGACTTGATGTTAAACCTGGGTCCCTACAAGATCCAGTTTCTCCTCAAATTCTTTCAGTTCCTTGGATGCTGTTGGGGCACAGGCACTTCTCCTTCACTTGTATGAAAGGGAAGGAAATTATCTATACCTCATTGTCCAAGGGGTAAAACCAAAATAATATATTTTATTTTCTATCCTGTAAAGGTTGTGGCCTCATCTCATTTGATTCCACATCACTCTTGTTCTCCTGAAAGTCTTTGGGTGCTGGGGGATAAATGTTTTTTATCTGCCTGCGATGAGTCAGCTACAAGGCAGCAAAGGGAGCCAGATTTTCTAAATTTCAACTTTACAGAAAAATCAAGTTCTTCTTTTAACTTTTTCATAACCAGGTTGTCAGCTGTGACACTTTGTTGTGATGTTTTTTAAAATAATGAATTTGATGTGCTTGCTGACAGGCTGGATCACACAGGCACTGGGTTTGTATGCTGTCACCCATTTTTAGGGATCTCACTACCAAAATAGGTATCAGCTCCATCCTGGAGACAGTCAGAAATGCTGAAGCAGAGCCACTAATTAGTCATAATGGTGGGTTCTTTTCCCTGATATCATTTTGAGCTTTAGAGCAGGCACCTCCTGAGAACTGATGTGTGATTATCAGTGAAGCAGAAATTAGATCATTAAGAACCTGGGCAAACACAGAGAGCAGCAGCTCATCCTGCAGCACGTGGAGCCCATCCTGGGCTGCATCACCAGAACTGGCACCAGCAGGGGGAGGGAGGTGATTCCCCCTCTGCTCTGCCCTCCTGCAGGGCTGGGAGCAGCTTTGGAGTCCCAACACAACAAAAACTGGAGCTGCTGGAGCAACCCCAGAGGAGGCCATGGAGGTGTTCCAAGGGATGGAGCCAGGCTGGGAGAGCTGGGGGTGCTCACCTGGAGAGGAGAAGGCTCCAGGGAGAGCTCAGAGCCCTTCCAGGGCCTGAAGGGGCTCCAGGAGAGCTGCAGAGGGACTGGGGACGAGGGATGGAAGGACAGGGCATGGGGGGATGGCTTTAAACTGAAAGAGAAATTTGGATTAGTTATTAGGAAGAAATTCTTGGCACAGATTCCCAGAGAAGCTGTGGCTGCCCCTGGATCCCTGGAAGTGTCCAAGGCCAGGCTGGACAGGGCTTGGAGCAACCTGGGATAGTGGAAGGAGGAACTGGGTGAGTTTTAATATCCCTTCCAACCCAAGCCATTCTGGGATTCTGAGAGATCCCACCTGCCATGGCCCTGCTGAGAATGACAGCAATTAGGGATGGGTCAAAGTGCTCTGAGTTGCCTTTTTAAATGCCAATATTTTTTCAAAACAAACCTCAGCATTGTCGATTCCTACAAACTTTCTGCTCCCCTCTCCTACTCTTAGGCAGCTCTGGAACAATGTAAAAAAAAAAAAAGTAATTTTTTCAACAGCATTTTCAAAGCTCATAACAATCCTGTGATTATTATTTTATTTCCTTTTTTTTTTCTTTAAATGAGCAGCAACTACAGCTTTACTGCTTTTATCAACCAACAGCCTTGAGGCTGATATAAAAAAAGCTGCACTGCTGTAATGAAAGAAACACAGATGGGAAAACTAAGGCTGCTGCTGTACCAGTGAGCTGTATGTGGCCTCTGAACATTCAATTTTAGCTTGCAGGTAGCCTAAACCACCATTCAAGGGAGGGAAGGGGAGAGAGAGGCTGAATTCTAAAAGGTCCCAGTCCAGCTCTGTAAATTGTGTGAAAGCACAGGCCTGTTTTCCTAAATGTTCAGAGCTTATCCTGATGCTTGATTTAAAATTGCACAGTGCAGGGTGGGAGGGGAGAATGACTGTGTCAGGCTGAGGCAGGAGGGAGGAGGGGAAGCACAATCTGTCAGGGACTGGAGCTGCCCTCAGATCTCCAGCAGCAGCTTCAAAGCACTGCAACAAACCTCGGCTGTCTGAGCTGGAAAACATGCAGGAGTGGGGAAAATAACATCAGGTGCCTGTTCCACAGAATTCCCAGAATGACCAGGCTGGAAGAGACCTTCAAGATCATCGAGTCCAACCCAGCCCCAACAGCTCAACTCAACCCTGGCACCCAGTGCCACATCCAGGCTTTGTTAAACACACCCAGGGATGGGGACTGCACCACCTCCCCGGGCAGCCATTCCAGAGCTTTATCAATCTTTCTGGAAAAACTTTTTCCTGATATCCAGCCTGTATTCCCTTGGTGCAGCTGGAGGCTGTGTGCTCTGGTTGTGTCAGTGCTGCTGGAGAAAGAGCCCAGCCCCAGCTGAGCACAGGCACCTTTCAGGAGCTGTGCAGAGTGAGGAGGGCAGCCCTGAGTCTCCTTTTCTCCAGGCTGAGCACCCCCAGCTCCCTCAGGGGTTCCTCTCAGGGTTTGTGTTCCCAGCCCCTCTCCAGCCTCGCTGTCCCCTCTGGATGTGCTCAGTGTCCCAAGGTCCTTCCCAAGCTGAGGGGCCAGAGCTGGGCACAGCACTGCAGGTGTGACCCTAGCAGAGCTGAGCACAGGGGCAGAGTGACCTCCCTGGGAAAAACAGTGCTGGGAGAAACCTCTCTCATCTCAGGTCAGCCCAAGGTGGGACTGGACAAGAAGTCATTCACTGAATCCTGGAATGGTTTGGGCTGGAAGGGACCTTAAAGCTCATCCAGTCCCAAGGCCCTGCCATGGCAGGGACACCTCCCACTGGGTAGGCTGAGGTCAGTGTTTCCCTTGTGTCCCAGATTGTGAGGCAATGTGTGTGTTCTATCACCATCTGCCAGAGCTGGGGCAGTTCTCTGTTCATGGGGCAGTTTTCTTTATCTCTCCCACAGCCAATCCTCCCTCCAGGAGATCTCTGCTGTCCATGGCCACTGAGTGTCCCTGCAGGGCTGATCAAATTCCAGCATCCCATGGGGAGATGCTCTGCCCAGGGCAGGAGCCAAGCATTCCTACCTGGATACAATCTGAGATCTAGGGACACCAGAACAGCATTTTGACTGGATTCTCAGGGCAGCAGCTGCCTCTTCCACTGGATCTTCAGTGGAAGACTCCACCTTTCTTCAGGATCCCTGCTCCAGCAGAACCACACCTGACACTCCAGGAGGGCTCAGCCACAATTCCCATTGGACTGCTGCCAACACCCCAACCCAGAGGGTGTCAGGCTGTGTTCTGACTCTGTCAGTGTTGTTTTGATTTACTCCATTGTTTATTTTATTTTTCAATTTTCTTCCCTAATAAAGGAGCTGTTATTCCTGCTCCCATATCTTTGCCTGGGAGCCCCTTAATTTCAAATTTATAATAATTCAGAGGGAGGGGGTTTACAATTTCCAGTTCAGGGGAGGCTCCTGCCTTCCTTAGCAGACACCTGTCTTTGCAAACCAAGACACCTTGCTGTCATCTGCTCCAGCTGATATCTGTCTCCACCAGAGGTTTTAACACAGCTTTGCTCATCCTTCAGCTCCCCCAGCCTGGCCAGAAGTGCTGCTTATAGAAAATCTGGGAAAAATTGCTTTAGTCATGCCCAAAAGCCCCCTGGAAAGAGCTAAATCCTGTCTCGAGCTCAGCTGCCTAAGCTGGGCGGGCTTGGAGGGACTTTCCAAGCGTAATTTCTTGCAGCAGTTTCTCCAGGGAGAGCCCTTTCCCGTGAGGATTTGGTGACTGCCTTGTGTGAGCTGAGCTGTGGAGCTGCAGGGAGAGGAAAGCAAGGCTCTGTGTTAGACACTGCTGCCATTTTAGAGAAGCTCTGTGCAAAATCACCTCCTCTGTCAGTGGATCTGTGGGTACAGCCACACCTGACTGATGCTCCCCCAGCCAGACCAGGGAGGGGTCTCTGAAGCCAGGGAGGAACAATCTGCAGTTGAAAACCCAGGAGGAGCAGAAGAGAGTTTGCCCTGGGAACGACTGAAATCAGAGATGTGAGCAGGGAGATCTCCCTGAGTGACAAATCCAAGCAGATCAAACACAGGAATAGAGATCAGGGGGATAAAAGGAGGAGGTGATGAAGTGGGAGTTGGTCTCTTCTCCCACAGGACAAGAGGAAATGTCCCCAAGTTGTGCCAGGGAAGGTTTAGTTTGGATCTTTAGGAATATTTATTCACCACAAGGGTGGAACAGGCTGCCCAGGGCAGTGGTGGAGCCACCATCCCTGGAAGTGTCCAAAAAATGTGTAGATGTGGCACTTGGGGACTGGGTTTAGTGGTGGGCTTGGCAGTGCTGGGTTAAAGATTGCACTCATGGATCACAAAGGTCTTTTCCAAATTTAGAGATTGAATGGTCCTGTGCAATGAATGCCAAGGTCTGGCTGGATCACCTGTGCTGTGCTTCAGAAGGAAAAAATACATGAGTTTAAACCAACAAAGCATTGCCAAAAAAATCCCCATCTCATCTGAGGAATAGGGGTTTTCAAAAGGGGAGTTATATAAAAACTGGGAAATAAGTGCTGCTGCTCTGCTGGATGCCAGAGAGGCTTCCACAGAGCTGTGGCCAGTGCCAGTGAGCCCCAGGGCAGAAATCAGAGATAAAGTGGAGATAAACAGATAAATCAGAGATAAAGTGGGCTAGGAGTGCCACAGAACAGAGTGTGGAAAGCACAGGGGGAGAAAAATATCACAGAGAGAGGCTCTGCCTTCCTCTGATGTCCCTGCCCATGGCAGGGGGCAGGAACTAAATAATCTTTAAGGTCCCTTCCAACCCAAACCACCCCAGGATTCTAGAAGAGGGAGGAAGTTGTTACCAGGATAAATGCCTGGCTTTCAGCAGGATGTCTGATTTGTGTCACATCCAAAAAGAGGATTAATTCTCAACACAAAAATGAGATTTCAGCAATGTGCAAGGACAACCATACAGCTGTGGCATTCACATTCTCTGAGCAGAGAGAGATAATTCTCTCTCTCAGGGCTTTTACCTGCAGAAGCACAGAGAGAAAAGAAAACAATTCTTATCTCTACTTGCTGCTCCTGTTGTTTTTGCACATGTGGAATGTGTTAAGAAAATTATTTACCTGAAAAGATTAAGTAATTAGATTCTAGTAATAGTTGTTTTTATTAATTGGCCAATTAGGTCAAAGCTATGTCCCAGCTGTCTGGAGACACTCATGGGTTTTTCTTTAGTAGTATCTTTTGTATAGTATAGTACAGTATATTTTTAATATAGTACAGTGTAGTGTAATATAATATTCTTTAATAAAGCAATTGTTCAACCTTCTAAATCATAGAGTCAGATGCCAATCACTCCCTGCATTGGGGGCACCCTGAATTTGATATACAGTTACATCCTTCCTGCAAGGGCCTGTGCTGCTTTTGGAGTGGATGATTCCTGTAGATCTTTTCCAATTGAAAACCTCTTCTCTTCTCTTCTCTTCTCTTCTCTTCTCTTCTCTTCTCTTCTCTTCTCTTCTCTTCTCTTCTCTTCTCTTCTCTTCTCTTCTCTTCTCTTCTCTTCTCTTCTCTTCTCTTCCTCTTCCTCTTCCTCTTCCTCTTCCTCTTCCAGCTCCTCCCCACCTCTTTTCACTTCTCTCTCCAATATGAATGCCAAAGTGAGGTACCTGTAGCACCTGTGAGCTCCTTTTAGTGAAGATCTTGAACAAACCCAGCCCCTGGGCTCCAGCAGCACGCAGCTCTGCAGACCCCAAACACAGCTGGGCAGGAGCTGTGTGTCCTCTTCAGATTCCTTCATTTCCCATTTCCCTTGTCTGAGTGGGGACACCCCTGATCTGGACCAGCACACCCTGTCACTGTCACCGTGCTGCAGGTGAGGCTTCTGGCCACCCCTGCATCCCTGGGGCCACAAGAACATCTGCAGCTGCAATTCTCTGGCACAAATGCATCTGGACTCATCTTCAAAAGCAAACGTTGTGGGAGCTGCCAGCAGCCAGGAAGGAGCTACCTGCTGCTGCTCTGCTGCCAGGGAGTGCAAAGCAGCCCAGTGAAGAGGGTTGGAGACTTTGGGAAGTGTAATCCAGCTGGGAAGGCTGATTTGGGAGAGAAGAAAGGGGATGGAAGGAAATAACTTCAAGCCTGCGTCACTGGAGATTTGAAGTGGTTTGGATTTTGGCTGAAATGGCTGAGAGCTGGGGCGTGGGCTTTTATTGAATAATTGCCATTTTCTGTGCAAAGTGCAAAAATGTTCCTGAGAAACCTCTGGTGCTTCAGTTGTTCACACCACACATTTCCTGTGTGTAAAGTGTGGCCCTTTAGAAACATCAGGTCCTTTGCTCCCCGGGCAGCAGCAATCCCTGTGTCCCCTGCAGTTCCCCAATCCCTGTGTCCCTGCAGTTCCCCAATCCCTGTGTCCCCTGCAGTTCTCCAATCCCTGTGTCCCCTGCAGTTCCCCAATCCCTGTGTTTCCTGAAATTCCCCAATCCCTGTGTCCCCTGAGCTCCCCAACCCCTGTGTCCCCTGAGCTCCCCAACCCCTGAGTTTCCTGAAATTCCCCAATCCCTGTGTTCCTTACAGTTCCCCAATCCCTGTGTCCCCCTGCTCTCCTGTGTACCTGCAGCTCCCCAGTCCCCTGCAGTTCCCTAATCCCTGAGTTTCCTGAAATTCCCCAATCCCTGTGTTCCCTGCAGTTCCCCAATCCCTTTCTCCCTTTGTTCCCCAATCCCTTTGTTCCCTAATCCCTGTGTCCCTGCAGTTCCCCAATTCCTGTGTCTCCTGCAGTTCCCCAATCCCTTTCTCTCTTTGTTCCCCAGTCCCTCTGTCCTCTGCAGTTCCTCAATCCCTTTGTTCCCTAATCCCTGTGTCCCTGCAGTTCACCAATCCCCTTGTTCCCCAATTCCTATGTCCCCTGAATTCCCCAATTCCTGTGTCTCCTGCAGTTCTCCAATCCCTTTGTTCCCCAATCCCTGTGTCTCCTGCAGTTCCCCAATCCCTGTGTTCCCCAATCCCTGTGTCCCTGCAGTTCCTGGGAGGGAGCAGAGGCTGCAGCTGCCAGGACAGGGCAGGCAGAGATGTGCAAACACACTCAGAGCTGGGTGCTCACTGCTCTCCTTGCCTTCACTCAGCTGCCTGAAGCTTGCAAACCAGTCCAGCCTGTTCCAGTCCCCTCCTCCCTGGTTCCTGGCCTTCATCTGGGCTCTTTCCTTTCGGGACTGGAGAATGATTCATCCATCAGCACAGGAATGCAGCCCTGGAGGCATCATTTGGGGCCTCTCCCAAAATCCTCTTCTGGAGCTGGATTTCTGTGCAGAAGGAATGTGGTCTGGAGAAGTCCTCCCCAGGAAATCTTTGAGCAAAGAGGAATAGAGTCCCACTCTTGTCTGGTCCTCAGCTGTGGCATTCACATTCTCTGAAAAAATCCCTTCACCCAGGATTTTTCTCCTGGGAAGCTGAGAAGCCTCAGAGAAAAGGAAAACAATTCTTACCTCATTTGCTTCTCCTGTGTTGTGCTCATCTGGAATGTGTTTGGAGATTGTTTACCCACAGGTGATTGTTTCATTGGATTCTGCTGTGAGTTTTTTTCACTCTTTGGCCAATCAGTGCCAAGCTGTGTTGGGACACTGGAGAGAGTCACCAGTTTTCATTATTACTTTTTTAGCATTCAGTAAGTATCCTTTCTGTATTCTCTAGTATAGTATTCTTTATACAATATAGTATAATAAAGTAATGAATTAGCCTTTTAAGAACATAGAGTCAGATTCATCCTTCCTCCCTGACATGGGTGTTGTCTGCAAATACAACACCCAGCCTCATCCAGATCCTTGCTGAGGAGAGAAAACATCCCAAACCCAGGCGTGGGTGCAGCAGATCTGCCTCAAGGGCCAGGACTCCTGCTCAGGTGTGAGTGCCCTGCCCTTCCCTCCTCCCCTGGCTCCTCCTCCTCCCTCTCCCTGTTTGCAAAGGGAGTGATGCCTCTGTCTGCAGGCCAGGCAGAGCCCGAGACACAGGGGAGAGCCCAGGTGCATGGTGATGTCACTGGTGCCATGTCTGCCTGTCCCCAGGCGGTTTTGGTGAGCAGGGAGATTGCCTGGCATGCTGTGCTGTGTGCTCGTGCCCCTCTGCTCCACTGGGTAATGTGTTTAATCCAAATTAAACACAGCCAAGCCCTGGGCGTAAGGAGAGGCAAGTTCTGCAGCTCCTCGTGCTTTCCCCTGGTGCCAAAAATAGGTGAGATAACACTGCCCTTTGTAGGACAAGCTCCCTGAGTGAGTGCTGCTGTTCAGAACAGCCTGGAAAAGTCAGGAGACACAATAATCCAGCCAGTTTCTGTTCAGTGTGGCACAGGGCTGCCTCTGGAACAACCTCTCACTTGTGTCAGAAGGAGTCCCATCCCACAGGGAAGTAACGTGAGCTTCTTGTTTGGTGTTCAAACACAGTAACCAGAACTTCCTGGGAAAAGGCTCTGGGCCCATCTGAGCTGGCTCTGGGTGGTGCCAGTGTGACTATTCCAGTTATTCCCATGGGATAACCCCAAAAGGTTCCTGGGAAGCACTGGGTGTATCAGCCTTGTGGCAATGAAAGCTGGAGGGTTTCAGGCAGCAGCCTGTCATGCACAGGCTGGGCGACACCAATCCTTGCTGGCACCCAGGACTGTGGCTGGCCTTTTATCTCCACATGCAGCAGAGCAGGAGGTGGCCCAGAGGGGACAGGGGACACAGGAGCTGGGGGGTCAGCTCTGGTCTGGACTCTGTGGAGATCATTTCTGATAAGGCAGCTGAAGTCCATAGACTGTGATGTGTCCTAAAGAATGGCTGCTTGAATTCTTCGCCCATTGAAAAGCTGTAATGGTAAAATCAATCTTACACTTTATCTTGGGGGTATGGTTTGGTGGTAAACGTGGCAGTGCTGGTTGGACTCAGTGACCTTAGAAGTCCTTTCCAGCCTTAGCTATTCTATCTTCCATTTTTGAGAAGTCCTGTGGTCCCAGCCCACCCAGTCTGTGATCCTCGGGCTGATCTACAAGAAGGGGGTGCAGAAGTGTGGGGGCCACACGGGGAGGTGTGCACAGCACATCCATCAGCTGAACCAGGCTGTGGTGGGATCATCCCCTCTGGTGTGGGCAGCGGGGCTGGCAGAGCTGAGTGACCCACATCTGCTGGGGGGCAATGGGCCAAGGAAGGACACCAGGCACAGACAGAGCAGGGTGGCATTTCCCCAGCCTTTAGGGGTGGTGGATTTTTGTTGCTCCTTCCTGGTTGGCACAGGCAGGGCTGCATTCCTGCAGACAATAGCTCCACCCGGGCAGCCCCAGCCCTGCTGTCCCCTGGCCATGCAGGCACAGCCCCGGCTCTGCCTGCAGCTGCCAGGCTTGCAGGGTTTGTCCTCACGCTCCTGCACCTCCTCAGAGCTGGATTAATGAGCTCTGCTGGCACACGTGAACAAGTGCAGTGATGAACTCAACTCAGCTGCCAGACTCCTGGAGAAATCTTTGCTCTGTTTTGGGGAAAGTCCCTAAGAAAAATCTGGATTCTCTGTCAGGGCACAATTCCCACCTGACACAGGAAAAGGCCATCCCCTGTGCTCCCCAGACTGGCAGCTGCTGTGCTGCTAACAATTTCCTGGGAGAGGCCGGTGGGCCCTGGCAAAGGCAGGGATTCAGGATTTCATCCTGACTCCCCAAGCACACGGTGACTTTCTGTACTCACACGTGCAGCCTGGTCACTGAAATGAGACGGGTTAAAAATTAAGTTTGCAAGGGAGGGTGGGGTTATTCTGTGGGAACTTGGGTCACCAACAGGAGCAACCAGGTTTCCCACAGTTGTGAAAATTTCTGGTCTGCCTGAGGAAAAAGGGAAATAAGGAAAAAAGGGAATAAACAGTGAGGGTGAGAGCTCCAGCTGCCTTCACCAGTAAAGCCAACCTGTTCCATGGCTACCTCAGCATCCAGTGATCCTGACCCACAGTGAAACCACTGGGATTAAAACCCACTTGGATTACTGAGTGCTAAAGAAGCAGCCTTTTTACTCTGCAGGAGAGAAACCCAGGCTACCTCTCCTGCAGGATGGGCATGAGCTGTGGGGAAACTGAGCCAACTTTCTGGTTCCTGCATGGACATCTCAGGTAATCTTGTCCAAAGGGCATAAATAACCTCTGTTTGCCACAGCTTGGTAGAACAAGGTATTGTTCTCTCATCTTGCTTGCTCGTGGTGTGATTCCCATGAAAGGACAGTTCCAAGGAACCTGGACCTCAAGGGCTGTCCCTGCCACAGCACAAGTGATTTCCTCCTCCACAGGACGCCATGGGATGACCTTTGCCAGGCTCACACACCCATTAACCAGCGCTGGGGCTGAGCCTCCCCTGCCTGTGAAATGTCTCCTTTCTGCTGGACCCAGCTGACACTGGGAATGGCAGAGGCTCTGCCTGATGACCCTGACCAAAGTGTGCTGGAATTTGCTGGGTTTCATAAGGTTTCCATTAGGGCTGTGAGAGAGCCCCTGAGGTTTTGTGGAACTCCTAAACTATCCATGCAGCGATTTTGCAAAACTGTTCTCTTTGCAGGGGCGTTGGTTTTTACTGATCCTCTCTGCTGTTTTTCCTTCCTCTCCCACTGTCTCCTTCTTCAAGGTGTAAACATTTCTCTGAGGGAAACATCTGATCCACACGAGGGCTGAAAGGGTGGCCAGGCATTGGCACAGGAAGTGGTGCAGTCACCATCCCTGGAAATGTTCAAAACCCCGTAGATGTGGCACCTGGGGACAGGGTTTAGTGGAGGACCTGGCAGTGCTGGACTCAGTGATCTGAGAGGTCTTTTCCAGCCTCAGTGATTCTGTGGCTGAGGGACAGGGTGGTGACAGGATGATCAGGAGGAGGTTGGGTACCATTCCCAAGTTGCCAGGCTCGTGTTTGGGTGATCTGGGTTTGGTTTTGCTTTTATTACCCAGTTCCCAGTGATCCTGGCTGGAAAACCTCTGTGTGTATCCTGTGCTCCCTCCCTGCTATCATCCCTGTCAGGGCAAGCAATAATCCCTGCTGCCTTCTTACGGCAGACATGGAACAGGAACACATCTCAGTGCAAGGCTCCCACAATGCCTCACCTGGGATTAAGTCCTGAATCAGGATTTAAGATCTCTAGAAGACTGCAGTTTAATATCAAGAATCAGCAGGTGATAGTCCAAATGGCTCAGCCAGCTGTGGCTTGAGTACAACTGAGAAAAACCCTCAGGAACAGGAACTGCCCAGCTTTGTTTTCCTGCACAATGTTCCCCCGTGGTTACCCTGTGAAGCTGCCATCAAACTCACCCTGTCAGACTCCATCTCTTTCCCTAAAGGATCAGCTCCTGCTGAGCCTTCACTGCCACCAAGCACTTCCCTAAAGTTTCTTGGCATTCTGGAAAAGCCTCTGGCTCATTTTCATTTGCAGTAGCAAAGCCAAGTTTTTCCCAGCACAAACCTCATCCATCTTAGCAGATAGTGAGATAACCCAAAGAACATTTTGTGCCCATCAGCATTAGGAGCAGGCTTTGACAGCAACAAGGGGGTGACGGCTCTTGGGGGTTTGGGTGGTTCTGGAAGTTTCCCCAGATAAAACAATGGTCTGAGCACATCCAGATCTGGCCTGGGGCCCATTTCCTGCATTCCTGGAAGGCAGCCAGGGCTGCCACGTCAGGGTCCCACCTGGGCTGTCCTGTTCCCTCTGCACCTGCTGATTCCTGGCTGTGGCGGGCGAGGTTAAAGGGGAGAGGTGCAGAGGAGCCCAACCCACAGTGCACACAGGCTGGGCAGCTGCCCCTCCTCTGCCACCTCCCCTGCACCCAGCAGCTGCAGATTTACCTCCTGCAACGGCAGGGCAGCTCTTTTGCTCCAAGACAGAAGCCTGGAACAAACCTCCTACTCCAAAGACTGGGAGAATGTAATTCTCCCAAAAGTAA
Source organism: Passer domesticus (assembly GCF_036417665.1). Lineage (NCBI taxonomy): Eukaryota > Metazoa > Chordata > Aves > Passeriformes > Passeridae > Passer > Passer domesticus. Next base: position 3,682,465 of record NC_087474.1, read on the forward strand.
TTTTGGAAAACATGCTGCTGTACATCCCTCTGCAAAAACTCCAGCCAGAGCTCACAGGGACAGACCAAGGGACACAATACAGCCATTCCATCAGTCTTGCTGTGGTTATATTCATTGAGGTATTTCTCCTGGCTAGCAGAGACTTAGAGTGGTGCATCCCACCTCCAAGGATGGGCTGTAGACATTTTAGGATGCAGAAGAGGGTTCAAGACTGACCAGAAGCCCTGGCAGACCTTGCTGGCAATGCTGCAAGAAGTCACCACCTCTGTCTCTCTCTCAAGGGGTACTTTTGCCCATAAGCCTGAGGACACACGAGCCCCACCTCTCCAGTCCCCAGCCCAACACAGATGGCTTAAAATGGATTTTACACTAACGTGGCCAAGTAATAAACTGGAGCAACAGCTACAGGTTTGCTCCATGTCAGAAACTGCTCCTGTCTGAACCTGCTAGGAGCTGCTGGCTCTGGAAGGGTGAACTGCATCTCCAGAGCTCTTGCCAAAGCTACTCCTGCCCCAAACCAGCATTTACCCTCGTGCCAAGGCCATGCCTTTCTCCAGAACGGGGCCCATCCTGCCTGTGTCTCCACAGAGTCTGCAGAGGGAGGGCTCCTGAAGTGGACTGAGGGTTCTCAGAGTGCAGGGAGCCACTGACTGACAGGAGGTGACATGGGGAGGGTGCAGCCACTCCCTGTGGCTGGAGAGGCGTGTGACAGCACTGCTGTGCACTGCAGCACAGCCACGCTCCTCACCTGAGTGCCCAGGCACCTTCTCCTGTCCCCAGAAGTTCCCACCTGCTGCTGTTCACCATTAACCATCACCCTGATGGCTGCCAGGGGCTGCTCTGTGCTGCCCTGTCAGCTGCTGCCCACAGAGCTCCAGAACAGGACCACAGGATCATTTGGGATGGAAAAGACTCACAAGATCAACTGTAACCCAGCACTGCCAAGGCCACCACTAAACCCTGTCCCCAAGTGCCACATCTCTATCTTTAAATCCCTTCAAGGATGGTGACCCCACCACTTCCCTGGTCAGCCTGTTCCAATGCCTGATAACCCTTGTGGTGAAGAAACTTTATTCCTAATATCCAACCTCCTTTGGCACAACTTGGAACCACTTCCTTTTTTCTTTTGTTACCTGGGAGAGGAGACCAACCCCCAGCTCCTGTCAGGGAATGATAAGGTCTCATCTGAGAGATGATCTGGCAGTCAGCACACAAGCATTTGTATTGCCTTCTCAGCTTTTCCCCCACACCCAGGGGCACAGGGGGTGAGGGAGCAGCAGGTTACAACCCAATCCTCCTCTATCAGAGCAGCAGTTACACCTGTAAGGGGCACTGTGCAGATTTTCATTTGGTCATTGTGATTTTTTAGGGCAGGGAAGTGCCTGAACGAGGCTTGCAGTGAAATGTCACGTGAGGGACTTGCAGTGAAATGTCACTTGCTTGGGTTGTGGGTCAAGGAAAGCTCTCCTGAAAGCTTCTCAAAAATTCATGCAGTGCTTTTGCTGTTACAGGTCAGGGTCTTTAGCCTCAGACTGATGGCTGAAGCACTGGTATTTGAGCAGCTTGTGAGGGTTTTTTAACTCCTTCCTTTGATTTTCCAAGGCAGGAGGCCCCTGCTGTGTTATCTCATCTGCAGGGCTTGGCCCTTCCCTCTTCCTCCCAGAGCTCCAACCCAAAAGAGAGCTGGAAATGCCTTTGGAAGGTGTCACTTTGCAAACACATCCTTGGCAGAACCTGTTTCCCCGTGCACAATGTCAACCCTGTCCACAGGAACGTGGGCTGCTCCAGGCTGAGGCAGATGTTGGGCCATTCTGCTGCCAGACCCTGAGCTTGCAGTTCTGCTCTCTTCCTCCCAGCAGCCTCTGATTTACCCCAGCATGGACCTGGACAATGCTTGCAGTGTCTTGGGCTTGCCTCATCTGCCACCTGCAAGCACAAAATAACCCCCAAACCACAAGGTCTGTGAGCTCTGGGAATACCAGGGCCAGGCTTAGCACCAGGACACGAGTGCAGCAAGTTGAGCACATGGGAAGCACAGCTGGACAGGGACATCTCAGCTCAGGTTTCAGTTCTGGAAGTCAGGCTAGGCTGTTTTCCACCACTACTGAGTTAAACTGCTCGGAAATAATGTTTTCTGCTCTGTAACCCCATGGCATGACCAGAATTAGCAGGAAGCAAAAGTGCCTACAGCTCAGCACTAAATGAGTTTTATGACAAAGATCTTCTTTTCCCTTGGCATTGACTGTTCTAAACTGCTTTGCACATATTTCTGCAGAGTTGGGCTCCTTAAAAGCTCAACAGGATGATTTAGTGGTTTTTCACTGTGGCACTAATGGAGAGGAGGAGAGGGCAGCAGCTCAGGCATCACCTGTGTGGGAGCCTGAAGTGCATGAGCAAAGCTGTGGATATAGCAGTGACAGGCTCCATCCCAGAGCTCAGACTCGTATAGCCACTGCCATGGATGTGCCTTGACTTACATCAGCACCAAAATACACCCAACTATTAATTACATCTTTGGTTCTGGGGATAACGAGTCCATGTGGCAAAAAGGGAAGGGGAAACCACCATGATTTGGTGCTGATCCTCCAAGAGTCCAGGTGATTTCACCCCACCTCCCAATGCCTGCCACCAGATCTGCTGGTGTGTGACCCTCACTGCTGGGCCAGCTTAGGGTGGGCTCCAAAGATAAAAGCAGACCCTGGTGCAGGTCCCCATCCTCTGTGGACTGGAGGAAACACAAAGCATTGTTCCTCTGTCCCCTGCAACAGATGAACACTCTCAGCACGGTGAAATGAAAAGAATGGCATGAAAATAATGAAGAATGAAAGGTGAAGGCTGTTACAGGTTTATGAGCCATAGCCTGCAGACATGAAGAGAGAAATCACTTGTGAGGAGTTGGGTTTGCATCTTAAACTGTGAAACTCTGGTCTCTGCAGTGATCCTCTCAGAAATGGGCACACCCAGGCTGAATAAGCAGCTCCAGCCCACGCCCTGGTTGGCAGCTCTCTGTGGTCAGTGGCACACCGGGCTGCAGGCAGTGTCACTGGTATTTTGGGCACCCCTCCCACCACAGCTCCCTGAGGTCTGACGGTGGTCAGTGGATGAGACCTGTGGGAGCTGTGGTTTAAACCCATTCAGCCACCTGGTTTAGCTGGTGAGCTGATTCATATTTATTTTCAGATTGTGGGGGCTAATCTAGAAAATTAAGGAAGTAACAAAGGAAAAAAATGTATCTGAAGGGAAGGCCTTGGGTAGCTGCCAGTCCTGAGAGGTTGTGTGTAGTTTCCACCCCCAGAGAGGTGCAGAGCACAGCTGGGCACAGCCCTGGGTGCCCCAAAAGTCTCCATCCTCAGAGAGGTGCAGAGCACAGCTGGGCACAGCCCTGGGTCCCCCAAAAGTCTCCATCCTCAGAGAGATGCAGAGCACAGCTGGACACAGCCCTGGGTCCCCCAAGAACAGAGCTGGTGGCTGATGGCAAGGCACCATGTGGTGCCTCCTCCAGACAGGGATGTTCCCTCCATCAGCAGCAAATGGCAGGCAGGAGCAGCTGGGAATGCCAGGAGATGGTTTTTCCTCAGGTCATCCCCAGCCAGCCTTCAGTGGCTGTGATATTACAGTTTTTAGGTATTAGCCATCCCTCACAGGTGATTTTTTCCTCAGCAATGAGCTGCAAGTGTCCACACACAGAGCTTTGTGCTGCTGAAGGTGGCTCAGCAAACACTGCTGGGCTGTCTGGTTTATCATTACTCCTCTCCTGGGAGGGCAGCCCAGTTAAACACTCCAATGCTCTGTTACATCCCCGTTCCAGGCACCAAACCTGAGGGCAATCCTCACCCAGGGCTCCTTGTGAGCACAGGGACACCCAGCTCAGCCTTGCAGGGAGAAGAAGAGCTGGGATCTTCCCCGAGCACTTTCCCCCTTGGAACAGCTTTGCCAAAATTCGGGACAAGTCAGAGCCAGCGATTGGAGCTGGAATTCTTTGGCCCCAAGGGTTAACACGGCTGAGCAGCACCGCACCTTGCTTTGAGAAAAGGGAGGGAAAAAATCCCTGCTAACCTGGACAAAACAGGTTTTTAATGAAAGCAGCACTTAATCACTATTCAGGGAATTCAGAGCGGGGGACATCTGATGCAAACAGAGTTGGCTGAAACTCTCCCGCACCGGCTCCCTCTTTGTCCCCCCGTGAGCCGGGGAATGGGTGTGATCTCCGGGTAGGAGTGTCTCTGCGGTTAAGTAGAGGATTGAATTACCGAGCAGTGCTGTTCCCCGGCTGACAAGGTAGCAGAGCAGTGAACAAAAGTGCCTTGGAAGTCGGCGGAGAGGAGGAGAGGGAGCTGGGCTTGGAGGAGAAGGGACACCTGCGAGGACAGCGCGCACTTCAGCAAGGTAAGCCGGGTCCCTGCACCCTGCCAGTTTCAGAAATGTTCCATGAATTTATGTGGGATGGTAACAAACAAAAAAATTAATACGCTTCATACTCAGAAAAAATGATGAATTAAAAATCCTGCCCTGTTGCAAAGCAGGATGGACACATCTGGAAGGAGCCCACCCTGATTTACATCGTCTGGGGATGGAACAAGCAGCGCTGAGCTTGCCAAGAGCCCATCCCGGCTCCCTATCAGCTCCGAGGACACAACTTTTCCTTTAGCTCTGCACAGCCTGGCTTTGATTTCGTGCAGCAGCCAATTAACAGCGTTTTGTCCGGGCCTGGGTTGTTTTGTGCTTTGCTGCCGTGGGGGTTTCCAAAAGCTCGCCTGCCTTTGGGGCGCAGTTACGGGTCCAGGCAGCCGCAGAAAGTCTTTGGAAGTTCTCACGGATGGGTTTTATCGTCATCTGATCGACAGATTGCTAATGGCCGAGCTGCTGAGCTCTGCAAATAGAATGTTTTCTCATCCTGCTCTTTGGAGATGCGAGCTGCACCGAGATAAAATTGAGTTGTAATGGAGTGGAGCTGCTGGCTCGCTTGCCAGTATTTTTCTTAGGCGTGCCTATTAGGAACATAAATATTTAACACAAAGGAGAGCTGATATGAATTAGCATCTGTGGGAGGTTCACGCTTATTCAAGGCTGCCCCAACGCAGATGTAAACAAGTGTTAGAGCAGCTGAAGCAAGCCCGCCCCGCCAGAGCAGCCCTTGGATGGTGAATCACCCAGGTGCTTTTTACACACCGCAGCTAAATGGGCTGATTAGGGCCTGCGAAGGAGAGATTAGACAATCAGAGGGCACTGGCTTTCCCCTTCCTCGGGGTTTTACCATTTCCCCGGGATGCCAGGTGGAAGGCAGTGCAAGGACTGGCAGAGCAGAAAAATCCCTACAGCCGTCTTGCCTCACCTTCCTCCTGGCAGAGCCAGGTGAGCCTCCCCTCCTCCTCCTCCTCCTCCCTGCACAAACAGGATGCCTTTATCCTCCTCCAGCTCCCTTCTCACCAGCAGACACAGAGGTCTCATGATGGTTTTTTTTTCCCAGGCACGACTTTGAGGCAAGGTCTCCCAGCTGGGAGCAAAGGTTTTGTGCCATGGCTGTGAGCAGTGTCACCCTGATCTCCTGCCTCCTCCTGTACCTTGGGGCTTCCCCTTAGGCTGGGTCAATAAATCCCTGCTCTTGCATGGCCAGGGATGCTGAAGATGTTTTTCTTAGGAAAAAATTTCTTCACTGAAAGAATAATAAAGCACTGGAATGCTTTTCCCAGGGAGGTGGTGGAATCACCATCTCTGGATGTGTTTAAAAAAAGGCTGGGCATGGCACTTGGTGCTATAGTCTAGATTCTGAGTTGAGGTGTTAGGACATAGGTTGGAATCAATGATCTTAGAGGTCTCTTCCAACCTCATTATTCTGTGATTCTGTATGTTCACAGCATCTCCTGGTCTTTTCCACAGAGCTGTGCAAGTTTTTTCTGCACTTTGAGCATGGAAGTTGTTATCTTTTCTGTTATGGAGCACCCATCCTGTGGTGATCCATGCCCAGCTGAGGAGGAGGCTGGCTTGGGCACCTGCCCCATGCTTGGAAATGGAAATGAGCTGGGGCTCAGCTCTGTGCTGGGCACATCCTGCTGCACCAAAAGCCTTCCCTCAGTTCCCAGAGTTAAATACGTGGTGACCCACTTGGAAGCAGAGCCCTGAAGTGCTCAGTGCAGTGAAGGCAGCTCAGGGCACAACCAAAACCTTGGTGTTACCCACCCCAGATGTGTTTTTGTCACCCCTGGGGAACACTTGTGCTACCACTGACCCTCCTCAAGGTCCCTCCTTCATGACATTTTTGTGCCAGCCCTCTGAGGTTCTCACTGGACTGGCACAAGCCACAGGTTGGGCTTTCCATGTGTGAAATGTGCATCTGCCAGAGGAAGGACTCCAGGGTAACCACACCACACCCCAAATATCTCTTTGTTTATTCACATACATTCTTCAGCCTCTGTTGTCCCCTCAGAGGAGCAGATCCTTCAGACACAAAGGGAAACACTCTCCCACAACTCATTAAAACCTCTCCTCTCATGAGCTCTCTCTCCATATAACACAACCCTGGAAATGGGCCTAATTGTGGTTTATCCTGGATGATATACATTTCTACTGTATTTTCACCCGTTCTGGGTGTGAAAGGGATGCAGAAAGGGGTGACTACTATCATTTAAAGTCTTTGGCATCTTTCACTCTGCAAAGTCCAGGCATCAGGTGATGTGCATCCAGTTCAGCTACCTTGATTTCCAAGGATCTCTGCTTGTAACAGAAACCCTCTTTTTGTTGTCTGCCTTTACCTGAGCCTCTTCAGGCTTATCTGAGGCAGAGCTGGGTACAGTAGCAGTGGAACTTGTTATTGCCTTGTGTCCATGTCAGGGATGTGACACGTGGGGGACCTTAAATTGCATGGTTGGGCTCCATCCTGGGCAGTTCCTGTGGAAGGAGCTATTCACAGCAGTTGGCCTCTTTTACCTAAAAATGTCCTGTTGCCATGCCCTGGGATGAAAGGAGAGGTTTGTGCCTGGCCCTTTATTTAAAACTGCTCTTATAAAAACAGCTGCACCGGGTAGGAAACAGGCAGTGCTGGAGATCCTGTTCTTTTTTGGGTTAGAGACTATCTGGGTACCTGTCTTCCCTCTGGGAGTGTGCAGAGCCTGAATTACTGTCCTTTGTGGCTATCCCACCCATCCCAGTCCTTCAGATGCCTGGTTCCCTTCCTGGTGCTCAGACAAAACTGCCCTGGGCAGCTCCAGGTGGAAAAGGTTGTCCAGGATGAGTGACTCTGTCTAAAGCAGTTTTTGCAGCGTTTTCAGGGGTGTTTCACTCACCTGCCTTTGTGCTGGTGACGTGCTGCTCTCTCTGCTTCCATTCCTGCCCAGAGGAGCTGAGTGGCCTCTCCAGGGTCCCAGGAGAGCCAAGAGCAGCCTCAGAGCCCCCAGGGCTGGAAGGGCTGGGTGACACAGGGACAAAAACACCTCAGGTGTGGAGGGAACACGAGCCTGGAGGGCAACCCTGCTGTGGGTGGCTGCTGCCAAAAAGGTGTGTGGTGCTGGTGTTCCACTGGGAGCAGATCCTGGGGAGGGCTGGCTCTGCTCCTGAGACCTTAAAGCTCAGAAAAGGAAACTCACAGCCTGGCTCAGGACCCATCCCAGTGGAAGCTTGGGCTGGGTTAGCTGGTCCCCTTTTGTTTTGACACAGGTCTGTCTTTCATTAGAGTTGTGTCAGCCAACACTCACAGGGGATGAGCTTCCCTTTGCTGCTTGAGAAACAAAACTTCCCCCTGAATAAACATCTTTTACATCTCACTGGGCCAGGGATGGAAATGCAGAGTCACCCACAGAGCACCTGCTTAGGTCCAGGGCTTGTCATTTGCAATCCAAAGTGGAAACTGTTTGGGGTTTTGGTTTTGTTTTCTTTTCTTCATGGAAGTCCTGGGTTTCTCTTCCCAAGCTTGATGTCATGCTTGCAGGTCTGAACTGGGACAAAACTGCTTTTTGGTAGTTAATATTAATGTTTCCACTTTCCACTGGGAAGCCAGTCCTCTGGAACCAGTTCTCCAGCTGGTCTGAGGGAGGCAGAGCATCTCCCCTGCTCCATCACCACCAAAAAACGGTCTGTGGGCAAGGGCTTGTTCAACTGCACTCATTGAACTGTGCACCAGGGAAAAGCTGCTCTTGGTCTTGCACACATACACATGTGTGAATTCTCACAATAAATATAAAACTGTTACATGCAGCAGCAAAACCACTAACTCAGAGTTGTTTTTTGAGAAGGATGGGCCTGGTGGGCACTGGCAGCTGGGTTTAGAGGAGATTTATTTATAGTATTGTCTCAGTTCATGCTGGCAGAATGTTGGGGCACAGTGCATGGGACTGAGCCCCAGACTCTGGGAGAGCAGGAGGGCAGTGTGGCACTTCCCAGGCTCTCCACCCAGGGCTTTTCCTGTTAGGCCAAGGGAACAGCAAGTCCCTCCTGCCCAAGATTCACTGGATCTGCCCTAGAGCAAGCACCAGGATGAGGGGAAGCACCCAGGGGAAGCCCTCCTCAGACTTGTGCAGCTGGAACTGACGCCCAAGGGAAGGTGGATAAATCCCAGTCTCTAATCTCCTCTCTTCCCCTTCCTCCAGGCTCTGCATAGCAAGTTGTGGCCTTTTTCTCAGTTTCAGCTGGGAAAATGTAATTTTTTTGAGGTTTTCCCCTTCCTTTAAGCTTTGAGGAGCACATGCTCCCCAGGATCCTCTTGCACAGATGAACAAACACACTTTCTCTCCTCCCTGATGTCTCAGCTCTGGTTTTATTTAACCTGCAGCCACGGGGTTAAATAATGCTCTGTTAAAATGCTGATGTGGGAGAGGGTGGTAACTTTCTTTTTGTGGAGGTGGTGAGTAATTAGGAATTAGTTAGAACCTTAAGCCCTTCCCTGGAAACCAGGAAGAAGAATTGAAATGGCTTTGCTTTCCTTCTGTGTGCATCTCCTGCCCCTGCCTTTGGATGCAGGGCTGGTCCTGAGCCAGGAATCTCTCCCTTTCACCAGAGGAGAAAGAGCTGAAAGAAAGGAGAGATTTGTTCCTGATGAATTGGCAAGCTGCCTGCTCACCTTTCCCTTGGGATGGCTCCGTGCTGTTGCTGGCTCACAAACCCCATGAGAAGGGCTGGAGGTGCAGGGGACACCTCTGAAGTTGGTGTGCACCCAGCTGAAGTTTATTATTTGGCAAAAATGCACCTGGCACCACACCAGCACAATGCTGCTGCAGTAGGTTTGTGTGCAGGTTTTTAACAGCTTCTTGTGCCTGGATTTTTATTTTTTTTTCCCTGATGGATTTTCAGGGAGGTGAGTTTGCACAGCAAGAGTTTGTTACCAGTCTCAGGGAGAGCTTCCTGCAGCTCAGCCTCTGCTGCTGCTTGGGAAAGCTTTGAATCTTTTAGGGCTGCCCTCAGCCTCAGAGATCCTGCCTGCCTGGAAGAGCCTCCTGCTTTCAAAGCCATCCTGGGGAAGGAGGACTTGTGGGAAGGAATTCGGGCAGGAGCTGCGTGGGTGCTGTGACCTTCTGTGCAGGACAGCAGGGCCAGCCCCACCTGCAGCCAAGTGGCTCTGCCTTTCCCAGAGCTCTGGGCTCCACGTCCAGCGTGATGGATGTGGAAACTCAGGCCACATGACTCGGGAGCTGGAGCTGAAGTCAAAGTTCTGATTTAATTGTCAGCGCATTGTTCCCACATTGCCAGAACTTTGCTGGGACAATGCAGCTCCATCGTTCCCAGGACAAGCAGTCAGCTGGTAAAATTTTAGAGGGAAGACTCAGAAATAGCAGCAGTTTGGGGAAAAAAAAAACAATCTGCTCTTACAAATCAGTTTCCCAAGACCATCTGCTTAAAGATCAGGCTGCTGGAACTCCACCAACAGTGAGATAAACAGGGGGGACAAGGGGGATCATGAAGAGAGGTGTGGAGAGATGAGAAATATTCCCTGGATGGAGCGAGGTGTTGAGCTGGAATTTATGGCAGGTGGAAATGCAGCTGCAGGGACAAAATCAGAGGAGATAAATCAAGAGATGCCATCCCTTCTAAATCAGGAGGAATTTGAAGAGGAAGATGAGATACAGATTGAGGGCTAGTGCAGGTGGGAAGGTGGTTATTTCCCAGCAGCCTGGTATTTCCTTGTGCTCTCTGCTTTTATGTTAGCAACAATGGAAGGACTGGAGGATTAGTGCAAAGTCCATCCTCACGAGGAGCTGAAAGGTAAAGCTCACAGCCTCAGTGGTTTTCTGGGAATGACCAGGTATCAGCTGCTAAGTCTGAGATGCCAGAAATGGCCAGGAGGGGAAGGCACAGATTGGAAGAAGCCACACTAAGCCAGAGGTCTGCTTCTTGTCAGGCCTGGGTTGGTGGTTGGAGATGGGGTAAGTTTCCAGGGTTCAAGGGACAGAGCATCTGGGTCCCAGAAACACTGGTCAGCTTTTTTCAGACAGGGCAAAATGGTTATTGCCCTTTCAGAGCCTGAGGAATTCCTTGGCTAGGTGAATGCAGGTCCCTGCATCCTTTGAATTCACTGGATAGGGAATTGAAACCTCTCCTGGTTTCAATTTGAGAGGCCATCATTAACATCAAAGCATCTCCTCATCCCATGCTCTTAGATCCTCACTCACATCAACCTCAGCATCTCAGCCCAGGAACAGGGAACAGAGAACACCAGTCTCCCGTGGTAGCTTGTGGTGTGGTGATCCCTGGAAGCCACTCATGGAAAAAGGGGAAAACCTGCCCCACTTAAAGCAGTGAAGTCCCCTCTTACCTCCAGAGCCAGTGACCCCAAGGAGAGGAGCACAATCTCCAATGCCACATCTCGTGTTTTGAGCCAGCACTACTTAAGTCTAAAAAAAACCTCCAAGCCCTTTCAAGATCCATCCTGATGATCCTGTAGCATGGACAGCAGATCTTTTGTGGCCAGTGGAGGTGTCTGAAGCACGAGGGCCATTCCAAGTGTTTGCCTTATTGCCAGAGCCATGGGAAGGAGCAGCTTGCTGGAAGTGCAGCTCCTGGCCACAGAGCCTGAGGGGCTGAGCCCAGAGAGCTCAGCCCAGCCATTCACCCCACTCATTTCAAAGACATTAAGTAAAGCCAAGCCTGCCAGCTTCCCTAATAAGCTGTTCCAATGTTTAATTGCCCACCGTGATCAGAAATAGCATCTTGTTTCAAGGCCTGCTTTACGTAATTTTAGCTGCCAGGCAACAGCTCTTTCCAAGAAGGCTGAAGTGCTCTCTGTGGTCACCCAGGCGTGTCTGGGCAGAGCCCTGTCCTTGGCTTGGGGGCCACACTGAGCTCCTGAACCTGGACCTCACGGGACTTGGAGCAGGAGGATGAGCTGAGCTGTGTTTTTCCTCTTTTCCCATCCCCACAGTGCATATCCTGTTCCTTGCCCTCACCACCAGGCTCTAGCACATCCAGCATGGGTTGGAGGAAGGTCTTACAGCTCTGAGTGTGTGACAACATGAGAGAGTAAACAAGCCCCATAGCTGGCCCTCCCTAGCCATGATTTTCCTGTGATATATAAGCTGCTTTTTCTCCTCTTGCAGCAGAGAAATAGAAGACAGCTTACCCAGGCTGAGTGCTGAACTTCTGGGCAGTCAGTGTTCCTGAGCTCTGGCTGATGAGCCACATGAGGGAACTCCAGTGTTGAATTTCACTCCTGTGGGCTAAACAAGAGTTAACCACTGTCCTCTCTGCAAACAAAAAATGGCACCTACTTGGGCCCAGATGCCCAACTACAGTCGAGACAATGAAAGCAATTCAACAGCCCCTGCTTTACCTCATCTAATGCCAGTCCAAGTATTCCCAATAATTAGGCCTTTCAGCCTGGAAAGGCTGGAGCCACAGCTGCTTCCTATTTTCCCAAAGCTGTACAGAGCATGAGTCATTTCACTGGGGCTTTTTTATTGCCGTGACTGCAGCCCCGAAAGCACGCGCCAAAACCCAGGCCAGCCAAACCAGCCTGAACTCAGAGAGTGCTTCAGGAGCTGGAAATGCTCCCCTGTCCCCTTTCTGAGTCCTGCTTTTTCCCTCCCCACCCAAACAGCCCAAGACTGCCTGGAGAAATGTCCTGCTAGGTCTGGGTCCCGGCGTGGACCGAGCTGACCCGGTGATGGCTGGCACTTCCACCCCAGCCATTAATCATTAACCAGCCTTGGGAGTGACCTTGACACTTAATTAGTCATGTAGTCCTTCCTGAAGGCGAAGCTTTTCCTCGTGCTGTGCTGGTTGGAGAGGGGGCGAGGGTTGGATTTAGCAAGCAGGGGTGTTGCTGTGGTTTTGGCAGTGCATGAAGGGCAGTGGGAGTAAGGGAGACCCATCTGCCTTCACCCACAGCTTTGTTGCCTGGATTGTGACAGGAGAAGCTTTGATTTTTGGCTCTGGAGGCTCCAGGGGCCCCTGGCTGTAACACCCAGTCAAGGGCCAGCCACCGACGTTCGGTTTCCAGGTTCTCTGCCCTCAGCCAAGAGCAGCATTTGATCTTTGCAAATTTAATTTATAGCACCTTAACCAAGTGGTTAAGGCCAGAAGCTGCCTTTGCTATGCAGTGGCCACCTCTCAGCCCACATTCAAGGGGTGAACTTTTCTCCTCTTCCCATCAGAAAGGAAGATTTCCCTGGAAATGGTGGCAATGGGAGAGGCTGGCCCTGGAGGTGGAAATTGAGTAGCTGCATGTCATTAATGTGGGGGCATACAGCTGCTTCTCTCCTCCCTTCACGGGTAAAGCTGTGTCTGCCCAAGCAAGCAAATCCATCCCCATAACCAGTGATTTTCCCTGGTGAATTCCTGCCCCTCAGGTGGTTGACTCACACTTCTTGCCAATTTGCATTTCACCTAATGCTGAGCAAAACTGGTTTGACTGAGATAAGGGCTGCCCCAGACACTGCTGTTGAAACCCCACAGTGAATGCCCCAAGACTCTTAACATCCCTGTTTTTCTTCTTTTTAAATTCTAAAAGTTTCTGCCCTTCATGATTTCAGCACAGATGGGAAGATTTCACTCCATAAATACCTGTCTGGACAGGAGCTGAATTATGGGATCATCTGATAAAAACCCCACATTAAATCATTAATGAAATGAGCTGTTTGATTATATAAGTCACATTCCTATTACTTCTAACTTGGCCACTGGCTGAAAGAAGCTGGAAAATCTAAAGAAACAGCCAACCTTGTCTGTGATTCACACTCCCCCAGCTAAAGCACTGAGCAGGAAGGGAGGGACACCATTTCTCAGAAAAGTGGGGAGTCAGCACTAATTGTGAGGGTTCAGATGGAGAAAGGATCCCCAGGAGTGAAGGAGATCCAACTGAACTCATTTTCAGCTAAATAGGTTTGGTTGGGGATCTGTGGAGCACTGCTGGCTCTCAGAGGGCTCTGTCCTGCACCACTGCTGTGCTCAGAGGAATCTCAGCATCCTTTGGGTTAATTTTTGCAGGAGGGGTTGGGATGCTGAGAGAAGCAGGGATCCAGCTGTGTCTCACAGCTGGCCAGCTGCTGGTTTCCTGAGCTGTTAGCAGGAGAGCAAGACGCCTGCTGCCTTCCACAGGGAGAAGTGTCAGCAGTGCTAGAAAGCTTCACTGCCCTCAAATATAAATGTCTTTAGTGGCTTTCTTTTCAGGTTCTTCCTGCTTTGGTGCTGGAAGGAAAAACCCCTAAATAAATTAAAAAGATAGCTGAGGGAAGGAGGCTTCACTTGGGTTTTTCTGTGATAGGGACCTTTTGAGTGTGATACTAAAAGAAAGGAGAGGTCTTTTGGCTAAAGATCTGAACTAAGACCATGTTTCTGTGTTTAGTTCTTGATAGCCCTGTACCCCAGGACTGTAGAAGAGTCAGGACACCATTTAGAACAGTGTCTATCTCCTCTGTGGACACTGAAATATCTTCCTGGATCTGGCTTTTAATCTGCGTGGGTGTCAATCACCTTTCTGGGAACTGAAGTGAAAAATGTCTTTTTTTGTCCTTGCTGTTTGTTTTCCTGCCTGGAAGCTCTCTGGAGGACCTGAGAGGGAGCTGAAGGTTGCTGAATGTGTTCCTGAGGCCACATGGGCTCAGTCTCCAGCAGTCCTTCTGTGTTCAGGAAGGAATGAGCCCTTCTGACTGCTGCTGCTGGGCACTGCCAGGCTGTGCCTGCTCAGGGACAGAGAGGTGCTGGGGCTGTGCTCAGAACACCCCAGGAAACATCTGCACCTCCCTACTGCCTGAGCAGGGAGCCAGGGTCTGGGAGGTCTGGATGGACCAATGTTCTCCCTGTGGCAGCATTTTTTGTGCTCTTACTTAGTGTTCAACCTCGTCACTTGCTGCTCCCAACACGAGCAATGAACACCTTCTGGCAGGGATCACACCTCTGCCCTTCCCTCCTTCAGAACAGCAGAGAGCTGTGTTTTCTCTGGAGGCTGGGCCTGGGTTTGTGAGCAGGACTGGCTCACAAAAAGGCTGGTGTGGGTTGTGCCCCTGCACAAGCACAGCCTGTCCCATGGCTGCTGCAGCAGAGCCAGCTCCCACAGGATCTAACTGCACGTCTTTATGGACATTGCTTTGGGATTGCATTTGTTTCTGGAAGCTGCCCTGTAAACAAGCTGGGTTCTGAAGTTGTTTCTTGGGCAAAAAACTCAGCAGTAGGAACAGGGAGCATAGCTAAGGATAGTCCTTTGTTTTCCCCACATCTGGTAGGTATGATAGAGGATGGACGGGAGACCTCCGCCCATCACAGGGAGAGCTGAATACACAAAAACTATCCCAAATATTCTCAGACACCTTTGTGTGGGCAACCTGAAACCTGCTTCTTCCCCACGGAGGCACCAGAGCTTAGGAAGGTGCTGGGATTTGTGTAAAACAAATTTTGCATTGTGGTTATTGATTGGGTCCCTCTGTGTGCTGCTGTGCCTGCATGGAGCTGGCAGCCTGGTGCCCTGCCCTGAGATACCTGTCTGAATTTACAGCTGAAAGTTGGCCTGAAGTAGATGGGCTTCATTCCTTGGGCTCCCAGTGCCCCAAGGCCAGGAGACCTGGCCTGGCCTGGCCTGGCTGGCCCAGGGGGGCACAGGACTGCTGGAGGTCCTCTCATGTCTCCTCCACCCCTTGTGCCATGGTGGGAACAAACCAGTACTGCTGTCAGGTCCAGCAGCCCAGTGGATCCTTTCCACCTATTCAAATCCAGGTAAAATAATCCCCCACCCAAGCAGCAGTGTCCTATCAGTGTTTGCTGGGCTGGGATCCTACACTTTGCTTGGCCCTTCATGAACATGGATGGCCTGGGAATGGGGGTTCACCCCACCTAAGTGTTCTTAGCAAAGAGAGACACTTCAAAATGTGGATTTTCTGTATTAAACCTGCTCTGATGGCAAGAGGAACCCAGCACACTCACCATTGCATCTAATTATATAATTATTTTGGGTTTTCTTCTTCCTTTGCCTTCTAGCTCAGCCTGCAGGATGACAGACGGTGACACAAACCTCCCAAGCATCGAGAGGAAGCTGGGACTGCAGATATGGGGCATAGAGGTAGGACAAGAGGGATGGCACATGTCCTCTGTCACAGCCATGGCACATGGCCTCTGCACAGCTCTGTGTTTATGTTTCAAGGAAGATTAATTCTTGCGGTAATCTGTGTGGGAAAAGAGGGTCCTAAAGATAAGGTACAGTGGGAAACAGACAGAGTATTTCCCCATGAAATGTTCAATATGTTATTGTTTTGGTTTCCTGCTCTGTAAAACGGAGATGATAATGTTTGCAAAGGAAACAGGAATGTGGTGGGACTGAAGGAATTCCTCCAGCACTGGAGGCTTTCTTACCCCTTTTTGGAATCGATGCAAGGCTGCTTTAACACACCAGAAATTCCCTGTTTCACCAAGGTGGGTTTTCCATAGGTAGCCTTAGTCCACACCAGCAGCTGCCACGGGGAAGACACCAATTTTTGCAGCAAAGGAATTAATGGAGTCCATTTGTACTTCTTCCTTGCCTTTCCTACTCTGTGTCAGTTCAAGGAGAGATGCTGCAGCTTGTGAGGATGCCTTTTTGCTGGTGGTGCTGTCTGATTTTGGATTGGACCCAAGCTGTGCTCAACTCTGCCTTTTCTGGCCCAGTTCACCAGGAACATTCCCCTGCAATGAGAGTGGGTTTAGACTGAGGTGCAGAATCCACTCAGGGCAGCAGTGGGAAGAGGCTCCAACATCTCAGCAGGTCCCAACCATGTTCCCAAATATCACAGTGCCTTCACCTTTCCATTTCTCTGCAGAGCACTGCTCTGAGCTGCTCTCAGGGGATCTGTAATCAGAGCTCTGTGGGTTCACAGGGGTCAAGCTGGTATGCTGGGAGACAAGTCAGGCCAGCAGAAGAATGCTTGGCTCTAATTTCAGGGAACCTCAGAGCCAGCTCCAGCCCAGGAGCTGCCTGTGGACTGGTGGGTGGCACAGCAGGCACCTGTGCTGGGCAGGCATGGCTGGTTAATTATGCACTTGTGCCAGAGGAAATCTGCAGTTAGGGTCTGGAGGGGTGAGGGACCATCAGTGTGCTCTGTCTTTTCTCAGCTGAACCCCTAGCAGAGTGATTATCCTCACAAAGTGCTGGAAGTACTCAAAACTAAATTTAGGATTATATGTGCTCATTCTCCTGGGAAATTCCCTACAAATGCAAGCTCTGGAGCACTTCAGCCTGAGCCCCAGGTGTAGATCTACAGGATTGCACAAGGGCAAGGGCACTAAAATGTACTTGTCAGTCTGTCCCAGCAAAATCATCATTTTCCATTCCCACTCCTTAGTACTTTGAATATTTCCTCACAAACTCACCCTGATTCTTCCTCCTCCAAACCCTGATTGTCACCTCAGTGCTTTGTGCACCCCAGCCTGTCCTGTTTCATACACACCACACATTTCTGGCTCTTCACTTTTAGCAATGACCCCAACTCTGATTTCCTTACAGAACATGAAGATGGTTCCTGTACCTGAGAAAGCTTATGGGACTTTTTTTGAAGGAGACTGTTACATCATTTTGCATGTAAGTAAGACAGGAAACACTGCTCTCTGTTGGGCAGCTGGTTCAACCATTTTTATTTGGATCTGCCTTGGTTCCTAGGTACCCTGTACTGTGGAAAAAGCTCTGTTGAAGTGGTTGTGCATGTGTGCTCACCATCTAATCATGGATCTGAATTTCACGTGGCTGTTGTGACAACACTGCCTGTTTAGTAAATCAGAAGTTCAGAGGAGCCATTAACTTAGTAATTCATTAAAAGTGTTTATCTTCCAATCAACTGAGTCATGCCCAGGCATGGCAGAATGACCAGTACATTCCTGGAAAACTCAATCAAGGCCCACATTTGAATGATTTGTGGGAGTCCTTGGGGGATGTGGGATGTGACCAGCTGGAGGGTCTCATTTTTAGCAGGTGATGTGGGCCATGACGATGCTCCATGTCGTGTGTCACGTAAGCAGCAGAGGCTTTGCAGCCCATCCCATGTCCCCATAGAGACACTTCAGCCCCACCCAAATTTGGTCCAGACCTAGCTGCAGCCAGCTGAAGCTGAGCTGGCTGTGAAGGGCTGCTGAGAACCAGCTCTGCTCTGTGCAAACTGCCTCGTGTTCTCAGATTTTGGCAGGAGGATGATGTGTTTCACTCACCTCCTAAAATCCCTTCCAAATCTCATCTGCTTAGAGCAACCCAGGTCCCAGTGAACCCAAACCCATCATAAGGTGCAGACCAGAAGCATTTCCCACTTTTTGGGTCTGAGTGTGCCTCCTGCAAACATCTCTGTCTGGAGAGGCAACAGCACCTGCAGTGCCCCACAATAACCAACTGTGCATCCCCCCTGTGCCAGGATGGGAAATCAGGCTGGGATAGCAGCACAGGGTGTGTCTCCTGCTCAAGTGCCCCACACACATGCCTCTAGGGTACCTTCTGAGTGCTGAAAGCCTGATTTACAGGCCCACAAACACATGCTTAGAGCAGGATACTGGAGTCCTTGCAGGGAGCTGGCAGTGTAAAAATGGATTTTGATGCTCACAGGCTCAGCTTCTGTTGCAACAACTTCCCCAGGCAGAAGAGCCCTTCATCAGCCCACTATTCTCCTTTTCCCTGGAAGACAGGAGGGTAAAAACACTCATCTGTGCATTCTGCTTCTTTGCTGGAGCCTTTCCAAATAACAATTGTCCGTGGGACAATGGGACTTTGATCATCTTCAGTAGCAATGTATTAAATTGAGTGATTTTTCCACAAATTAATTTTCTGTGCCTGAGGAACAGAGTTGTATTTTATTCGACTCCTTCTGCTGTGTTTCGCTGTGGTATCACTGCACAAAGCAAATAAACAGAGTTTAGTGTCAAATCCAGCTTATAAAACGAGCTTTTATTACCTTTCCCAGGTGTCCACAATGGGATTTAACACAGTGGGTGCTAAAAAATAACTGGCACAACTCAAATAACACTGAGCACACCTTCGTCTCAGCCTGCTTGCCTCCTTTTTCTAGGCTGCTGGGGTTTTCTGTAATAAGATGAATCCCAGCATGCACACACTGGCTGAGCTTCGTTTGGAGTTATGTCTGTTTCGCAAGTCAGCAGGAATTCCGAGGCAGTTTGTGCTTCTCTGTCATGTGCTGTGAGAGCAACAACAGGAAAGAAAGGGTAGCATCTCCAGGCAAATAAATAACAGCATGCGTTGTATTTCAAAAGGTGATCTATTAGAAGAATCTGCTTTAAGTCTTAATATCAAAATGTGCAAGAGTAGGACAAGCTGAACACATTAATTGCCGGGCGCTCAGTTTTACTTGATAATGGGAGTTATAAAAGAATATCAAACAGAATCATCCTTCAGTTCAGTTTATAAAACCCATAAATTGCTCTGCTGAATAAGGAGAGCTGAGCTCCCAGGGAGTACCTGAGGCTCTGTCCTCTCTCCCCTTGCCCAGGAGAAAGGCAGAACTGGGAAAGGGCTGTGTGGTCTTTGGTTCTCCAACACAAAAATGGGCTGTGCCTTCACCTGAACTTGTCCTTCCCACCTCTTCCAGAC
This sequence comes from Passer domesticus, assembly GCF_036417665.1. NCBI lineage: Eukaryota > Metazoa > Chordata > Aves > Passeriformes > Passeridae > Passer > Passer domesticus. The sequence continues at coordinate 3,701,432 of NC_087474.1, forward strand.
CAAAAGGACCTCCCGTGGCACGGCCGTGGATCTGCACTACTGGATAGGCAAGGACTCCTCCCAGGACGAGCAGGGAGCTGCTGCTGTGTACGTGACACAGCTGGACGCGGCGCTCGGGGGCAGCCCCGTGCAGCACCGCGAGGCGCAGGGACACGAGTCCGAGACCTTCCAGAGCTACTTCCGCAACGGCATCATGTGAGTGCCTCCAAAGGACCACAGCGAGGGGGGTCGTGGCCCCTGGGGGGCCTCGGCTTCTTTCTACATCTCAGAGACATCTCAAAGATGTGAAAAATGCAGAATTCTCAGAATGACCAGGTTGGAAGAGACCTTCAAGATCATCGAGTCCAACCCAGCCCCAACAACTCAACTCAACCCTGGCCCCCAGTGCCACATCCAGGCTTTGTTAAACACACCCAGGGATGGGGACTGCACCACCTCCCCGGGCAGCCATTCCAGAACTTTATCACTCTTTCTGTGAAAAACTTTTTCCTGATATCCAAACTAAACTTCCCTGGTGCAGCTGGAGGCTGTGTGCTCTGGTGGTGTCAGTGCTGCTGGAGAAAGAGCCCAGCCCCAGCTGAGCACAGGCACCTTTCAGGAGCTGTGCAGAGTGATGAGGGCAGCCCTGAGTCTCCTTTTCGCCAGGCTGAGCACCCCCAGCTCCCTCAGGGCTTCCTCTCAGGGTTTGTGTTCCCAGCCCCTCTCCAGCCTCGCTGTCCCCTCTGGATGTGCTCAGTGTCCCAAGGTCCTTCCCAAGCTGAGGGGCCAGAGCTGGGCACAGCACTGGAGGTGTGACCCCAGCAGTGCAGGGACAGAGGCAGAGTGACCTCCCTGGGTCAGCACAGATGCTGATTAAAATTCAGAGCAAAGAATTCCCATTTTGAAGGAATGACTTATTCAGTCTGGAGCTGTGGCATTCTGTTCCATTGGTCGTTTTCCCAGATATTTGCAGTAATTGAATCTTAACCTCCCTTTTGTTCACCTGAGGGTCGTTGTTCCTCTCCTCCACAGAATTTCAAGTGCTCATTCAGAGCACTTCAGACTAATATCCACCTTACAGTGAAGTGCTGATTTGGCTCATACTGGGTGTAATATTTCTGTAGTGGAAGGAAGAAGTGACTGAACTTCTGTCATCTAAAAGATACTGTTGAATATATGATATGTTGATATATTGAATCCAATCCCAGGGTCTTTGCCCACTCTGGGGTTTTTGGAAGGACTCCAGTTACTGTCCTCCAAGGAAGATCTTCACTGGCAATAAACAGCCTGCTTGCTTTGGTTTCAAAAGCTGAAGGAAACTTAGATGATCCTGGGTCAATATCCTCCATCCCAGTCTGGATTGATATCTCTGTCTTGTGCATCTCAACAACCTCTCATGAATCTCCTCAGAACTCTTCTGAGGAGAAAAGTGCTTTTAGCCTCATCTTGAAGTTGAGTAGGGGACAATGAAGGACTGAAAATCAGACCCTCAAAACCAGTCTGTTTGGAAACCTCTCTGCCTCTGAAATCAGCGTGAATTAGAGTTTGTCTGGGTCTAAACCACATCCCTGTGGTCAGTGAGGAAGTCTGAGGCAGAATGAGAAATTAAAGGAGGCTCTTGCCACATCTTGGCAGGTGGACTAATCACCACAGCATCCTTCTGTGGGTATCTAAACAAGTCTAGAGTGCTGTGAGTCACATTTCTGACCGCTTTAGCCAGTACCTTTCCACCCAAAATAAAATACATCTATTACCCACAGGGCAAAAAACACAATCAACAATTGTCCCTTTCCCCCCCCCAAATGGCATTGTGTCAGTTATTACTGTAATGTGAACAACGGATCTGTTTTCTAAAATGGTCTAGGATATGTGAGAGTGGCTTAGACTTACCCAAAAAACATTGAAAGGGCTGTGGGACTTCTGTGGGGGGCTGTGCCCTCTCCTGATTGTGCAAAGTTGCCACAAGAGAGGGGATGGCATTGTGGCATGAGGTGATAATAGTGCTGAGAGTGGCTACTGCAAAGTGTGTGTTCAAGGATGGAAGAAAATAATTGGGAGGTGAAATCTGAGAGAAAGACAATGTCCCATATGTGTTTACAATTTTGTTCTGCTTCTAGCCACAGTTTCCTGTCTAAGCTGCTTTTAATAAAATAACTATTTTGAAGAAAACAAAATTTTAGCAAGAAGTTTGTTTTCTGCCAGGTCAGATTCATATTTTAATTGAATGTTTGTGGAATGTTTCAATTTTGGGATGCCACTGCCATGGTCAATAGGATTTTCAGTTTGGTTGTGTTACAATCCCATTGCCATCCCTGACCTGCCTGTTCATTTTCTCACAGGATGTTTAATGCTTGGAATCGATGATCTTGAAAGTCCAACCTAAATGATTTTATGATTCTATAATGGTGTGCACAGCAGGAACACAACACCATAAGAGGCAGACAGACACCTTGATAATGACCATGAGCAGCAGTGAGGCAACGCAGCATTTGCCACTGTAATTTTAGGACTCTGAGATTATTTTGCCTCCAGATTTTTTAGTTGTCACCAAAATTTGGGGATGTTCTCAGAGAGTAGAGGGGAAGGTATTTTCTAACCAGCTCTAACTCTTTATTCTCTGCTACACAACAGCTACAAGAAGGGAGGAGTGGCCTCAGGGTTTAAGCACGTGGAGACCAACATGTACAACATCAAGCGTCTTCTTCACGTCAAGGGCAAGAAGCACGTGTCAGCCACAGAGGTGAGAAGAAAACCCTGCTCTTCTTATGGATCATTTCTTCTTCCCTCTCCTCCTACACTCATTTTTGAGCAGATTTGCCTGGTGGGTATCTCATTTCTGCTCAAGAACTTGTATTTCAGGACAGTTTTCAAGTCCTCACTTGAGGGTTTGGTGTTACCACTGTGCTCAGTGAGGAGCTGAGTGCCAGCAGAATGAGCAGTCGCTGCAAACCTGTTCTTACATCCCCAGGGACAGGTTTGCCATGGCTGTGGCTTGTCACCTGCAGCTCTCCTCATCCTCCCCACTTTGCCAAACTCTCTCATTTCCCTGTGACAGGTAGCACTCTCCTGGGACAGTTTCAATAAGGGAGATGTTTTCCTGCTGGACCTCGGTAAGGTGCTGATCCAGTGGAATGGACCCAGCTGCAGCATTGCTGAGAAATCCAGGGTGAGTACAGGCAAAAGCCACTTGGTTTAAGGTGGCATTTTTTGATGCCTAGTGAAAAAAAAAAAGAAAAAGCTCACAGTGAAAATCTTACGACCAGCACCATAGATATGACCAAATAATCATAAATTTTCTACTTGCCCATCTGCTGGTTTTAGATGCCCATGGAATTGCTTTGCCCCAGTTCAGACCTGGCCTCAGATTGCATTTCACAGGCAGCCAAGGGCATATCACAGGTTCCTGCCCCAGAAAGTCATCCAGCTCCCTCTGGAGCTCATCTCCATCCCTCTGTGCCCAGTTGTTTGCAAGCCATAGGAGTAGAAAGTCAGCAACTCCAGTAGGTTTAGCTGCAGTAGCCACCCCAGGGTAGATTAATTTTAATTTTAATTTTTTCTTTACAGCGTCAGCAGGGAATTCTGGCTTGGTCAGTGTGAGACAAGCAGGAATACATAACCCAGGTTCTGATAGGTCAGATCTACAGCTCTTAAGGCACTTTGCAAAGGCATCATTACCCTTATTTTACTGATACAGGAACCAAGATACAGAGGCCTAATAAAGCAAGATACACCAACAGGTCATCAGCAAAGCTGGTGGCCAAGCTTGTGGTCATAATATTTATAATATTTAAAGGCAGGTGGGTCTGCTCTGTGTGTGGTGTCCCCTGATGAACTGGGAGAGGGGGAATCTCCACAGGGAATGCCATTTTTGGGACACAGTGGAGATCCTGAGGGTGCTGAAGAAGGTACAAAGCAGTCCTCAGCAGAGGATGGGGAGCAGGTTTGTGGCTGCTGGGTTCATCTCAGGCCTCGAGCAGGTCATCCCCTATGGCTGATAAAGACAGGAGTCTTTCAAAGCTATTGCAGTAAGAGTCATGGGAAGAAAAAAAATTCAATTGAAGGTGGAGATTTCAGCCTAATTAGCTGCTTGACATTTCATGCTGCTTTTCTCACAGAAGACATCCACGTTTTTTGAGCACTTGAAACATTTAAATGTAAAACGTCACCGTGGGGCGGCCGGGGTCCTGCAGCTCTGCAGCATCCTGCCTCGTTGGCCTCAGCATGTGTTCATCTCTCCCCCAGAGCATCCCACGGGACCACTGGACCTGCTGGTGCACAGTCACACGCAGGCAGTGCCTATTGTGGCTCCCACATGCCTGTGCCCTGCGGGAGCAGCGTCAGCAGCAACTACAATTAGCAATATTTTCCTCTGAGTTAGTTAATAATCAGGCATTACAGACATATCTGCTTCTTTAATAGCTAAATTTGGAGGGCACTAGGGGCTTCAGAGAGCTGTGGTATCCTGGCTTGGTTCTCAGTCAGTGCTTGGGGTCTGGGCTCTCTGGGTTTGGGGTGTGTGTCAGGATTTACCCCTGTGGCTCCTTGTGCAGGGTCTTGCTCTGGCTCGGAGCATCAGGGACAGCGAGAGGGGCGGCCGTGCTCAGATTGGCATCATTGACAACGAGAGGGACTCCCCAGACCTGATGCAGATCATGAGGATGGTGCTGGGCGAGAGGCGCGGCGAGCTCCGCGACGCCGTCCCCGACACCAAAGCCGACGAGCTGCAGAAAGCCAACGTCAGGCTCTACCAGTGAGTGCTGGGCTCCAGACCCCATCCCTTCTCACAGCGGGGCTCTGTGGGGTCTGACTCAGCTCGGTGGCTCTGTCTTGCAGTGTCTATGAGAAGGACAATGACCTGGTGGTGCAGGAGATCGCCACGCGGCCCCTGACGCAGGATCTGCTCCAGCACGAGGTGAGGCAAAGCCAGAGTGGCCTTTCCAGTGAGAAAAGGAGGCTGTGGCTCACTTTGTTTTCAGCTGAGCACCTGTTTCCTGAAAATTATCAGGCCTTCCATCGCTAGGAGAGCTTATCCCTGCTGTTAGGTTAGGACAGCTTAGCCCTGCTACAATCTCAGCAGCCGGAGGTAGGTGGTGTGTTGAAGCTGTTCCAAGAAGAGATGGCAAATTGATGCTCTCAGCCAAGGATTATATTAGCTTGGCAATCACAGTGAGGGAGAGCTGCATACCAGGAATAAATTCCAGATGGAATGAAGGCTTCTTAATACCTGATGTTCAAGGATAGCCTTCCCTCTGCCGACTCCAGAGCAAATAAATACTCTGCTCATGAAACCAGGGAGATTTGTTTTCCCGTCATAGCAAGTGGCTGGTCTCAGTGACCCACCTTGGAAGGAGATTTCCTGACAGACCCTCTGTGCAGAGTTTTTCAGAAAACAGAGGCTTTTCCTCTGACTGAAATTTGGCAGAGAATTGCTCATCCTTAATTCTCTGCAGTGCAGACCAGCCTATTCCAGCACAGCGCTGTGCTGCAAGGCTCCCACTCCCCTTTTCATCCTGATGTCAGCCTTGTTAAAATCTCAGCCTCCCTTTGCAGACATGTGAAGCCCTTTTTCTTCTTTCACAGTTCAGTTTGAAAAAGGAGCAGCCTTTGGTCCCACTGTGTGTTTGGAGCACCAGCTGTCTGCTGGGCTCAGCACACCCCTCATCCCCTTTGGGTTTGGGATCCTGCTGCGTTCACAGCAATGCAACACTGAGCTCCAGATCAGGGATCTCCATGAGGACAAAATATTCATGCAGAAGATGTCTAACTTGGACCTTTCCTGCTCCTTTAGTAGCAGATTTGGGCATAAATGCAGGCAGCAGCAGGCTGGGGTTGATGTTTCAGCATACACTTCTCCTGACCCCTTTTAGAGCCTGTGGTGGTTTTGGTTTGAGAACACCTCCTCTGAGGGGGTAATAGACAGTTTTCAGTAATGCCTAAGAAAAATACATACTTCAACTAGTTACAATTATAAATCAGCATTCTGGGCCAGGTGTGCCCACACCTGTGAACCCCTACCTTGTGGGGTTGGTGGTAGTTGTACTCCATTTATAAACCACAAGAAATTAATTTTCTGTCACCTCTAATAATGGCTGCACCAGGGTAAGAGCTCTGCAAGGCAAAGAAATGAGCTGGATATGCATCTAACTTCAATCTTCACCAAGGATCCACCTGATTGGGCTACAAATGATGAGCTTTTCCTGCACAGAGTTTTTAACGTTTGTTTTTTTCCGTTTCCTGTTTTTTCGGTTTAACCTCAGGACTGCTACATTTTAGACCAAGGTGGCTTCAAAATTTATGTCTGGAGAGGAAAAGCCTCCAGCCCAGAAGAGAAAAAAGCAGCATTCACTCGAGCTGTGGTGAGTTGTAATAGAGTGCAGACGATGTCGTGGGTGGTTGATACGTGCTGATCTAGATCTGACCACTAATTACAATTAAGTGCAGGTCTTGGGGAGCTGGCCTGTGTAATAATAGAGAGAGAAGTTGAACGTCTGGGAGAAGCATGATGACATAAATACAAAATTGTTAGTCATCAAATTGTGCTAGGACTAAGACCTGCCACTAAAACTAAGACAAAAATCATTAAAGAAAATCAAGTATAAAAGAAAATACTTTTCTACATGGTAGATAGTGAACTTCTGGGAGCTGTTGGTTCCAGGGATGGTGGAGTCAGAGAGGATCAGCAGGGTGAAGAATTTGACCAAAAAAGGTGCATAAACAGATAATAAAGGGGCTTTGACATCCATGTGTTATTTTCTGTCAGAGCATTCGTCAGCTCTTCCTCTCAGAGAAAATTAGCCTCAAGGGAACCTGAACAAGTAAGGTATTTGGTATTTTTTTACAAGTTAGCATGTTGAAGTGAAGGCTATGAGGGAACATGGCTTTTAATTAGACATCTACTTACGGGAAGACCATAAATGGCTTTATCTTCCATGAGATCTGACTAGGAGATACTGAACTTCTGTGGGTCCACCTTCAGTAAGGTCCTACCTGGAGACCTCCAGCTTCAGTAGCATTGCACCTATTGTCTCAGAGAAGAAAAGCTTAAAAATGCCTTAAAACTTATCTCACTGTCCTCCCAGCTCCTTTCAAGAGCTTGACTCAGACTCATTTTAGTAGGCAATCATCTCTGCAAATTCTGGCCCTGAGCTACACATGTAGAACAAAAGATGTGTCTGTCTTTCAGTGTGGCAGGTGGGAGGGACGGGAGAACCATCTGCTCTGCTTTTCCCTGAGGGCAGCGTGTGGCTGCAGTTTTTACAGCAGAAGTTGGATGCTCAGAAAGCCACAATCAGGCTCCTTCCCACAGCTGCCAGCCCTGCACCTCCAGGGTCATCCTGGAGCCTTCTGAGATAAACACAGGAGCAGTTCCCAAAACTGAACAAGGATTTTGGCATTGTGGCAGAACACAGAACGTTTTCTTCTCACTCTTACTGTATCAAGCACCTCTGTTGAAGTAGTCTTTTAACTCAATGATAGCACTGTTGCAAAGAAATAATATGGGTTTAGGGAAAGAAGTAGAAGAAAAAAGATTTGTGAGAGTTTAGTCTCTTCAGAACAGACTTCATGCTCTGTGGGTGCTGGGCTGCCTCCACCCCTTCATTCCCACTCTCTTTACCAGGCTGCAGGCAGAACAGTTTTCCTGGATTAGAGAGGGAAAAAAAGTTTGGAGAAAAGGGGTAGGGCAGGGTTCAGTCCCCTAAAGACAGAAGTAAACATGGATACTGCAGCAAGAGCCTTCAGTTACTTCTGATGGGTTTGAATGCAAATCTTGGACTGAATCCTGCCCTGTGTTCAGTGAGGGACACTCTTCAAGCTGGTTCAGGTCCACGTCCCTCTTCTCATGTCTGTAAAAAGCAAAAAGCTCACTAACAACCTTTCTGAACCCCACCAGGGTTTTATCCAAGCCAAAGGCTACCCTTCATCCACCAACGTTGAGGTGATCAATGATGGGGCAGAGTCAGCCATGTTCAAACAGTTGTTCCAGAGGTGGACAGAAAAGAACGAGACACAAGGGCTGGGCAAGGTCTACACTACAGGCAAAATTGGTGAGCATGTTGCTCCTGGGTTTTTCTTTCCTACCTGTGCTAAGCAGTAGCTGAGGGAGCATCATTCACATCAACTGTATCCTGCCTTCAGGATCTCAAAAATCTAATGTACACTCTCCTCATGCCTTCTATTTTCCATCTTCTTCAGTAGATGGAAAGGATTGATGAACTGAATGACATTCAGCTCTGCTGAATTTTCTTATATGAACCAAATTGCCACTTAACTCTGAATGTAAATGTTGGCAGAGTCACTCCTCTCTGAAGAATTGTGTACAAAATTTCCCACTTGCAGATCTCCCAAATTTCCTTTAGAAAGGGCTAATGCTGAGCCTGATAAGGAGTTCTGCTTTCATTTACACTGGCATCCATCCAATCCCCTCCTGACGTCAGTGGAGTGATGCTGTATTTGCACTGAGTGTAAATGGTGTATTTATCACACTGCTGAAGGGAATATTACAATGCATTAACCCCAAAGAGTGAACAATTCCAAAGAGAGAGAACTTGTTGATGAATGATGGGAAGGTGACAGAGATGCTGAATGTCTCCATCAATAACAGCTTGAGAGCCACAAATCTCTTTCCCTTGCAAGTTCTCTCTTTTCTCTTTCCCTTGCAAGTTCTCTCTGTTCTCTGTTTCTCTCTGTGCTGTCCGTAAATACTCTCTTTTCTTTGTCATGAGCTGGAGAAATGTAGGCATTTTATTTCTGAAATCAGCATTTTAAAAGGAGGGAAATGTTTATAGATTTGGAGAAAAATTAAGATTTTTCAGTCAGGAGACGAGTAATATTTTTACCAGCTAGCCATCACTGGAGCATGCTGTGTGGCCAGTTCCAGCCTGTCACAGGTCAACACTGGAGTGGCTGAGCTCTTGCATATCCCAAAATCAACGTTGGTTTACTGGGGGCAGGAGCGGCTTTTTGCAAACCTGGACTGGGTTTTACTTGCTGTACAGTGGTTGTGGGTGATGATGATGGGGAGGGTTTGTGCTGTGCACTCACTGGGTTCTTGTTTTTGTTCCGCTGGCGCACGCAGCCAAGGTGGAGCAGGTGAAGTTTGACACCACCCAGCTCCACGCCAGGCCTGAGCTGGCAGCTGAGCAGAGGATGGTGGATGATGCCTCCGGGGAGATTGAGGTGAGAGAGCTCCTTTGGCTGACAGAGGGTGCAGTAACCAGCCCGTTTCCAAGCATTACTTGCTGTGTGCAGCTTGGGGGAGGCTGAGGATGGACCTCATGGAAATTTACATCTTCCTCACAAGGGGCAGGCACTGGTCTCTTCCCTCCAGTGATGGGACCTGAGGGAGCACCTGGAGCTTCAGTGGTGTGGTAGCCAAAGGGTTGTGCTCTCTCCTCACCTTGACTCCACTGCTGTTCACCAGGATGTTTTTTGCTCCCTAGGTGTGGAGGATTGAGGATTTGGAAATGCAGCCAGTCAATCCCAAGATGTACGGGCAGTTCTACGGGGGTGATTGCTACCTGGTCCTGTACACCTACCTGAGGTCAGGCAGACCCCACTACGTCCTCTACATGTGGCAGGTAGGTCAAAGCAGAGCAGAGGGCACTGTGCTGTGCCTGCTGTACAGGCCTAAAGCTGAAGGAAGCAATTGCACACAAAAATCCCAACCCAAGCACCCAGAAGAACTCAGACACACTTTGCTCACCAGTTTCAAATATCCCAAGCTGTCCTTTGTAGGTAGCATGGACTCTGATCCCAAACTGGCATCAGACTGAACACCAGCAAAATCAGACAAAAAGACTGAAGAATGATGGAGCTTACAGTGCTGAGGTCAAAGTTTGGAGTCAGGCTGTCCCTTAAAACCTCAGTTCCTAGAGTTCTGTGGGTATATGGATACCTCTGCTTTCCTTTTTGAAGTATATTTTCATGCAGAGAGAAGCTTCAAAAAACTCTAAACTCTGCAAAGCCAGAATGCAAGTGAAATTTAAATATCTGAACGTTTCAGCTCTGATCTCATGACGTTACACACTTCGGGATTGGCAGGTGTCGAATTGTGCAGATGTTTGTACCCTTGCTCTCATCACACTGTGTGTGTCACCCCCTGTCCCCCAGGGCCGCCACGCCTCCGTGGATGAGATCACTGCCTGTGCCCTCAATGCCATCGAGCTGGACAGGAAACACGGGGACGAGGCCGTGCAGGTGCGGGTGACAATGGGCAAGGAGCCCAGGCACTTCCTGGCCATCTTCAAGGGCAAGCTGGTCATCTACGAGGTGAGCTGGCTGTGGGAGGTGGGAGCACCAGTGATGGCTTGGCAGCTGCAGTGGAAGCAGTCCAATAAAAATGGGCTGATACTCAAGAAAGGAGCCTGCCAGCCCTGCACAGGCTGGCAGAGGGGACATTTCTAGTATTCCCCAAGCAGTCTGAGCACTGTTGGAGTAAACACAGTCCTGGACTGACCCAACTCAACTGAGCTCCAGCCCTGAGTTCCAGCAGTGATGTGTGAGGTTCATTCCGACCCTGTCCCAAAATATTTTGCAGAGTTAGAATAAGGCAGTTGTCCTGTGAATTACCAATGCTGCTATCCAGAGAGGGTCTTTCAGAATACCCTACAAACGTGATTTGAATTGTCCTTGCCTGAATTACATCACATAACTTCCAACCCACTTCACTTGCTGCTGTGACATCTGTGATGGAGAAATTCCACCTGTGGCTGTGGGAGAGGGGGATTGCCCTCAGCTCTCAGTGTTGGTCCCACTATGTGGTTTCCTTGGCAGGTGTTCAGTTAAGATAAGCACAGCTGGAAATCAGGGTACAGATGCCTTGCCCAGTTTGCATGGCAAATCCTCTGCAGACACCAAGATCTTGAGGATCTTGATGGGAGCTGGTTAGGACTCTGTAATCGGGGAGAAATGTGGGAGTTGTGCCATGTAGGTTTCATTCTGACCTGGAATCAGTGCAGAACCATGGTCCATCACTGCAGCAGTGGGCAGGGCTGCGAGCCCACAGCCTTCTTCAGAGCAGTCACACCGTGGATCTGTGTCCTCCTCACGTCCACCCTTCCCTCTGTCCTTGCAGGGCGGCACGAGCCGGGCTCAGAGGAGCAGCCCCGAGCCAGCAATCCGCCTCTTCCAGGTGAGGGGCACGGATGAGGTGAACACAAAGGCCACAGAGGTGCCAGCCCGAGCCTCCTCCCTCAACTCCAACGATGTCTTCCTGCTGGCCACCAGCCAGGTCTGCTACCTGTGGTGTGGGAAGGTGAGTCTGCAGAGACACGCGGGGAGGAAGACAAAGGGATCTGGAATGGGTGAGGTGGGGCTTGAGTCTCCTGCCTCTGCTCGGTCATGGAGATGAATCCTTGGCCCATTAATTCAGTGGAGAAACACCTCAAGTTGTTCCAGGGGGTGTTAATACTACATATTACAAAAGATTTCTTCACAGAAAGGGATGTCAAGCACTGGAACAGGCAGCCCAGAGCAACGGAGGAGTAAAATGTATTCAAACATGTGTGGATGTGGCACTTGATGACATGATATAATGGTGCTGAGCTGATGGTTGGACTTCATGATCTTAAGGGTCTTTTTCAACCTTAATGATTCAATGATTCTGTGAGGAAAGTGCACCCAGGAAAGGGCTCTGTCTGTGGAGGGTCAGCAGTAAAAGCCTTCTCTACAAAGGTAACCCATGTTGGGGTTCACCTCACCTCGTTGTAGGTGTTCATACAGCTTTCATTCAGATAAATAAATAATCCCAGATTTTCCGGCTGTAAGAAATAAGGATGAGAGCAAATTCATGTGTCTGGTTTCAGTCATGTGTCAGGATGAGATGGTAGATCAAACCAAAGCACAGAAGTTGTCAATGTCCCATCCCTGGAAGTCTTCAAAGCCATGTTGGATATGGCTTGGAGCATCCTGTTTGAGTGGAAAGTGTTCCTAATAATCTTTAAAATCCCTCCCAACCCAGATAATTCTGTGAGTTTTGCTCTAAGTGACTTTGGCTGCACTAAATGTCCCTTCAAGGACTAGAAATGGACTCTGAGTGATCAGCTCAAGAGCACTCAAGCAGGTCTGAAGCTCTCCAGGGGACCAAGCCAGCTTTTCCCCATGGATAATTTTTGCCAGTCTGCCCCTAACTGCACCTCCATCTTTTATCCTGGACACAGGGATGCAGCGGAGATGAGCGGGAGATGGCAAAAATGGTGGCTGACATCGTTTCCAGGCGGGACAAACACACCATTCTGGAAGGACAGGAGCCTGCAGAGTTCTGGGAAGCTCTGGGAGGCAAAGCACCTTATGCCAGTGAAAAGAGGTAATAGTGGCCTGCTTGTTCCTCTGGGCCTGGCCAGGGGACATTAGGCAGGGGATCAAAACTTCTCAGGAAAGTGAATACTTTGATACTGTGTCCTCAATAAAGGGAGCTCCAGGCCAGAATATCATCAAGATCTTGGTCAGAAACCACACCAAGGTGTTTCTTTCCTGGCTTTTGGGCCAGGGGTTCTCCTGAATTGGGAGCTACAGGTCCAAAGCCTGTGGACAAGGGTGTGCTACATCCTCCTTTCTCTCCAGTAAACCTATCCCATATCTTGTCCTGAGGGCTGCAGGAAACACATGCTCCATTTCCAGCCATCATTAGCAGCAGCCCCAGGAGAATAATGAGACTAGTTCTGCTTATGGACAACATGAATTTCTCCAGCCCTCTGGGCTGGTGGTGGTTTCCTCTGCAAAAAGTGATCTGGTGTGGCTTTCACCACAATGAGCTGACATCAAGCTCATTGCCACAATGAGGGAAGGGTTCTGCTTTTGCCTTTTTGTGTGGAGAAAAAAATTACCTTTGAAAGTCATTAAAATGGTCTGAGAATCCCCTGCAATCTGGCATTGCTGACTTCCAGGCCTTTAGATGAGTGTTGCCATGTTCCACCTCTTCCTTCAAGGCCACAACAAGTAGCTTCAGGGCCCTGCAGTAAGCCAGGAAGGAAAGATTTCCACCTGTGTTGCTTTTTCCCTCCCCTGCCATGCATGAGGCAGGTTCCAGGAGCAGGTGACACACTACCAGCCTCGCCTCTTTGAGTGCTCCAACCAGACAGGTCGGTTCATCATGACGGAGGTGGTCGGGTTCTGCCAGGAGGACCTGGATGAAGACGATGTCATGCTGCTGGACACATGGGAAGAGGTCAGAAAAAGCCTCCTCCCCTTCTCCTCAGACATATTTTCAAACAGGTTGTGGCTTTAGTTGGTGTTTATTGAGTTGGATCTTGGCCCACAACTGGGTTCAGCTACCTTGAAATGTGCAAGAGCTGTCACCTGGAATATTTATGCTCCATGCAAAAGCAAAATCTTCCTTGGATGGGGGTAAATGTGGGCTCAGAATCACAGGGGAAAACACGTTTCCAGTCTTGTCTCTGCTCCCACTGGCAGGGGAGAGCAAACAGCTGTGTCTGCACAGGTTCTGGTGCCTCACTGACCTTCAACACCTTCTCCCCTTGCAGATTTTCCTTTGGGTTGGCAAAGCCTCCAATGCCCAGGAGAGGAACGAGGCCATTGCCTCAGCTAAGGAGTATCTCAAGACCCATCCAGCTGGGAGGGACCTGGCAACTCCCATCATCCTGGTGAAGCAGGGCTATGAGCCCCTCAACTTCACAGGATGGTTCAACGCTTGGGACCCCTACAAATGGAGTGTAAGTGGCTGGAAAAGCCCTGTGGTGTCCTCAAGGGTGTTGTTGTCAGTGATACAGGATGCACGGAGTGAAACCTCACTAGGAAATGTCCTGAGTTAACAAAATCATGGAATGGCTTGGGTTGGAAGGGGTTCTAAAGATCATCCAGTTCCAGCCCCCTGCCATGTGCAGGGACATGAGTTCCTGGTGCTGTCTGAGCAGCTTCTGCTCCTTCACCAATAAAAAAGTACCTGTGTGGTGAAACAGAGGCTTTTGCAAATGAATTCACAATGTTCATATTTTCATAAATATTAGGTTCCAAAACAAGTTTTTGATTTCAGCCAGAAAGAGGTGGGGGCTATGAGCAGTAAAATCAAGTTCAGAGGGAAAACAGACACACCCACATCATAAAGGGAAAAAACAAAAACAAAACAAAGTAACTGAAGTTTTTTGTTGAAAGTGCAGCCACAGAGGCAAATTTATGAGCCAGCTTTAAGGGCAAACTGTGGTGAAATGAAAGATGTGAGCAGACAGGTCTCATGTTCAGGTTTTTTGGAAAGCCCATCAGAGCTCAGGAGCTCCTGAGCAAGGTCACCCTGCAAAAGCAGAGTTACAAATACCAGCTCCTCCTTATGTAGAAATGGAAACCTGCTCCAAGAGGTGACTGGGAAGGAAAAATTCCTTTCTCCCCTCTTTCCCCAGGAGTCCACACCGCAGGAAAACTCTTACAGAGATATTTTATTTCCTGTATCTGGGTTTGCATTGTCTTTCTTCCCAATCCATGTGGTGGTGGATCCAGTCTTGACAGCTGGATCTGGAGAGATAAGACAGCAACTCACAGTGACCCTTAAAATATTTTGATGCTTAGAACAAAGGTCAAAACTTGTGGGTTTGTTTTATTATTTTTTTTTCCTGAGAACTGCTGAAAAACAAGGATACAGCTCATAAAATATGTGCCTCTAAAAATATCCCCTGTAGGCAGCTTCAGCAACTACAGACAAGCCATCCAAACTGTTGACATCCCAGAAACATCTGGTGTGTGTTCTTTGCTCAGTTTTGGGTCTAAATCTGTTTTCTCTGCAGTCCATGTGTTTATGTTGCTTGTTCTTGTTGGGAAACTTTGTTGGATGATTCTGTTAAGAACTGACATCTCCTGGCTGCTTAGGAAAACACAGTCATGAGCTTTGCCAATTTATCTAGCATATTCCATTTTTTAAAATAAAAAATAAGAGGTATCTGGCAATACATGACACCTAATTACAAGAAGTAAGGACTTGAGGCTTTGAAAAAATATGTTGTTTGAGCTAAATGAATCAGGAAAGTTGGAAAAAAGGAATACTTTCAGGCACTGCAAGATTAATCAAAAATGTAAAAGGTTTAAATCCAGCAGTGAATATTATTTCTCTTCATTTGTCTTCTGCTCCAAAGTCTTTACATTTCCTGGTTTCACCTTTTATTGTACAACTGAAAAGGCTGAAGTCCATTTTTTTAATTTGCTTTCAAGTGAAAGCTCAGAATCTTCTGATTGCAGGGGCTGGGGTTTGCAGGAGCTGCCACGCCAGTGGCCATCACTGGGCTTTAAAATTCAGGGTCTCCTGACCCAGGAGTGTGGACTTAAGACCCAGGAGTGTGTGTTAGAGACCAGGAGTGTGGGCTAAAGGCATCCATGGCTCTCACAACTTTCTCTTTCCCTTTAGGATGGCAAATCCTACGAGGAAATGAAGAACAGCTTGGGAGATGTGTCGGCCATATCCGAGATCAAAGTGGTGAGTTGTGTTGTGGCCATGCAAATAGAAAACACCTGGGTTCACACACCACCACATCCCCCAGCCTGTTTGCACCAAGGAGGGGACACCAGCATCGGGGCAGGGATGGGAACCTCAGGCTGCCAGCATCAGAGCTGTGGGAAGCAGAGGGAGATGTGATAAATTACCCATAAATACAGTCAGACCTGCTGGGCCTTTTCCAGTCCTGCCCAGAGGCATCTGTGAGCAGGACACTGTCCAGCTGCTCTAATGCAGAACAAATTAAGGTGTGTGCAGCTCTTAGAGGGTGTAGTTAAGTGTTTTGTGAATAGTTTACAGTGGTGGAGCCCCTGAGACCTCAAACAAGAATCCCCTGGTCAAGAAGGGCATGGCCCAGTGGGGGATCCTCAAAGTAAATGAGGTCCCAGCAGTCCCAAATGCCATTGTCACATGGGTCAGTTCTGCCCTGGGCAGGGTCAGGATGAAGGCTGGAAGGAAGTGGCAGGTTTGGATGAGGAGAGATGGCTCATCAGGGAGGGGTGTGCAGGTGATTTAGATGTTTTAGACATGGTAGACATCTAACCTCACCTTCTGTTGTCCCACATGTGCCTTCCCCTGATGTTATCTTGAGAAGAATGAGACTGCTGTAAGTATCCTCAGTTGTTTGTAAGAGCTCTCATTAGTGTGTGCTTTTAGCAGTCCTAACACCAAGGTGTAGCATTTACAGAGGCACTGCACTAACACTTTAGTTGGGACTTTCCCCTTGCTGCTTTGGAGCTACAGATAGTCTGTGCCAGAAATAGTCCCCCTCAACCCCAGCAGGAAGATCCTGGGCTCATCCCCAACTTGCTCTGCCAGAACATCTCATCATGACGTGCTTTCCTCCGTTTGGCAGGACCTGAACAACCTCAGCCTGAACAAGAGAACCCTCAGCACGACCAGCCTGGCTGGTTCAGCCACAGCAAATGCCTCCTCGGAGTACAAATCTCACTTCAGCCACGGCGACAGCAACAGCAACAGCTACAACAGCAACAACTACAACAGCCACAGCCACAGCAGCCCTGCCATGGTGCCCAACGGGGAAGGGATTTACTCCCGAGAGGTGCTGATGCACAGGACGGTGGATGAGCTTCCCGAAGGCGTGGATCCCACTAAAAAAGAGGTGACAGCTTTGCTGCTGTGGTACCTTTCTAACTCAACCTGCAACTGGCTAAGTGTGCTTTAGAACACCAAGCCCTGCTCAGACTCAAGGGGACACTGGCAGGACACACAGGTGTCACCAAAAGGAGGAGATTTGTGTGAGGAGGTTCATAGGACCATAGAATGGTTGGGTTGGAAGAGACCTTAAAGATGGTCTAGTTGCAACCCCCTGCTGTGGAAAAGGACACCTTCTGGTGGTTTTAGCTTAGTTGAAGTAATTTGGGGTTCCTATGGCAGAAAAAAAGAAAAAAAAACACCAAAAAATAATTTTAGATAGTAATTTTTGAAAACTGTTTTCTTCTGGTAGAATTGTTTAGCTCTGCCACTCAACTTCTGTCCTCAGAGGGACAGGGGGACAAGGTGACAGAGCTGAGAACTAAGCCAGAATTTGCATTTTACTTGAGCTATAGGTGAGTGTTTTCATTTGAAACTCCTCCCAGAAGAGATGTTTGGTTTTTTGGTTTTTTTAATTCTCAGAAAGCATGCATTTCAGCAATTTTCAATTTCAGAAGAAATTACACATCCCCGATTTCCAGTCAGCCCAAGGATTTTGGCAGTGTCTGCAGTTGAATCCAAGCAAGCTGAGGGGGGTACAGAGTATTGATTCCCTCTACTCCTGTAATCCTTGTTTGACCAATGTCTTGCCCAACAGATCTAGCAAAGGCCAGCACCCACAGCCAGAGCCGTGATCCACAGCTGGGCTCTGCATGGCTTCTTCTACCCAAAATACCAGGAAAAAACTCAACCTCCCATTCCCACAGGGCCTTTGTCAGCATCCCTGATGAGCCTGCTTTCTGCAAACCCTGTATTTCCAGCAATGGGAGTTAAGATTTCCAGTGAATATTTTAGGGGAGGGGACTGAGCGAGGGGGAGATGCTTTCGCTGTGAATCACTGCCTAAAACTCTGGCCAGCAGAGCTTCCCTGGTGGACCATAAACTGTCCTGGCCACAGTATGATCTGCAGGGGCTAAATTCCAGCCAGAGCATGCTAGCTCCTCAAAACTGGAACATCTCTTTGGGCTGGTGGGTTTTTATTCCCCTGGTGCTTTGGGAAGTGGGGGATGAGGAGCAGTGGGCTGGGATGTTGCATTTCCCAGCACAGGGAGGACAGGGAGCTGAACAGGAGCTGTTGGTCTGGAGTCAGAGGTCAGCACTGGCACAGTGGGGAGGGGATGCAGCCATGGGGGTGTCCAGGCTCTGCCAAAGCCAAAGCTGACCTGTCCTTCCTCTCTCCTCACTGCAGTGCTATCTCTCCGATGCTGATTTCCACGATATCTTTGGGAAGTCCAAGGACGAGTTCTACCAGATGCCAAAATGGAAGCAGCAGAACGAGAAGAAACAATTTGGACTCTTCTGAGACTGCAGGGGGCATGTGGTGACTCTGGGACCAGCCCCTGCTCCCTTAGGAGCTGCAGGAAAGAAGTGCAGGCATTTCCTCAGTGATCCCAACCCAGCACACCCATCCAACGCAGTTATTCCAGCAGCCACTGTTCAGGGCATGGCTCCTTTCTCCCTGCAAACCCAGAGCCCCAGGAGGAAAAACGTTTTTCAGGAGCAGCTTGACAAGATGTTTTTGCCTCTTTCTGACACTTTAATGCTGATAGCCATGAAGACAAGTACGTGCCACACAACTGCATTGTAGCCTCATCTTTCCTCTCCCTTTTTGCAAATTGCCACATGCACGAGGCCATGATCTTCCTTCATTTGTAGAAGTTTAAAGTTAGTCAAGACAAAGGCCATTTGCAGCTGCTGTATGAATTCTGGGGTGGGAGAGGATGGGGAAGCCCTCAGAGGATGGAGGAGGAGCCTTGAGGTCAGGAAAAAGCCAGATGCCTGATGAGGAACTCTGTGGAGTGACACCAGACAGTTCTGCCCTTTCTCACCTTGTAGAACAACTGCTCACCAAAAAACAGCAAAAATCAGTTCTAGATTAACATGCATAGCCCAGGGCAGGTAAAACACATAACAACCTGGTTTGGAGAAAAAAGCACTTATTATGAGCATATTTATTGGCATATTATTAGTTTCTAGAGGATGACACTGAAGGTTAGACACAAATATCGATTTTTGACTGCCAGACAAGATTCTGTCTATATTTTTTCTCATTCAGACAGCATCTGCAATCTCACCTGGCCTCCCTGACTGTGGCCAGGTGAATGTCAGAGTCCACCTGGCCACAGACCAGAGGCTTGAGGAAGCCAGGTGGGTTTTGGGTATGACCTGAGGCAGAGGGTGTCCTACTGCAGCTTTTATCAGGGCTCCATCCCTGTGATGTCCGTGGGGCTGAGAGTGCTGGTTCCACACTGTGGGATCAGTCTGACTGGGGAGGGCAGTGGGAAATGTGAGCAATCAGTGATTATGGGATAAAACTGTAAACTAAAGGAAGAAACACCACCTTAAAAACTCAGATAGTGTGGGTTTGCAGCTTTACTCCATTTCCAACCTGATCAGTAATTCCGAATAAACATCCAGCAGCACTGTAAGTGTCCTTGATCAGCGTGGGAGGTGGGATGGCAGCAGATAAAAAGCTCTGCAGGGCCACAGATCCTTCAAACACCTGGTCATCAATGGAATTTTGGATTTTTTTGAAAAGAGCAAACTGAGGAGGTGGGGCCCCTTCTGTTCCCAAGCTCCAGGTAGCTCAGGCCATTTGTCCCCCCATGCCCATGTACCCTGCTCCTGAAGCCCTTGTTGGCAGCAGTACCTGGCAGTTCAGCAGCTGGCCTGACTGCCCAGCCCTGCTGCAGGGGTGTGGGCATGGAGCTGGGGAGCTCCAGGCTGTTAAATGAGGAGCAAAGAGCTCTCACTCAACATCCAGAACCACATCATTGTGCAGAAGTGTCACAGTCTGGCTGGGGTGGAGAACTTTGTGTTTAAGAATTGGTAGTTAAATAAACCCCAAGCCCGTTGTTTGGTCCCTGTTCCTACCACCACTTCATCCCATTTCTGCTTGAGAGTCCAGCCCAAAACCCACTGGAACGCCCTGTGCAGAGTAAGTTAAGCACCAAGCAGAGACACAAATCAGCTGAATTACCTGTGATTGCTCCTGTTGTGTTCACAAGAGATGCAATCAGTGCACATTACCCATGTTTCAACCTCTGTTGGCCCTGCTGGAATCAGCAATATTTGCCTTGCCTCGTTGAGGAGTGCTGCTGCCAGCTCCCAAATTAATGACTTGTATGTGCTCCTCAGTAAGATGCAGGAATGCCACCTACCTGTGGCCCTAATGAGCTCCACATAATCACAATACCAGCCAAAATACAGTCAGATTATAGAGATTAGGCCAGCTTGCTGCAAAGTCCTTTAATTCCTGTGGCCACCACACTCACCAACAGGAGTGGAGTGCTCCTGCCAGCACTCAGGAACCAGCCTGGGATTTCACAGACCACGGAGCCTTCTGATACCTGGGCCTGATGGAAACTGCTGCTGCACTCCTCTTCTCATGGGGGAGTTGCTTTTACTCCCACCTCTGATTTCTGAGAGATCCTCTCCCTCCTCCTCCCTTTGGTGCCTTTTGCTGGGATGTTGGTGGCCATGTCCTGTTTCTGCTGCTCTTTTCCTCAGAGCTCTTCCCTCCAGTGGGGCTCCAGCACTTTCTGATCTGTTCAGAGATGAGTTCATGTGATAACAACATGGACATGTCCCTTCCTTTGGGGAGAGAGACCTTGCAGCATTGTCACCATGCCCTGCCCACCCCATCTCCATCTCAGCTCATTTCCCACCTGGCTAGAGTAGCTTTCCCCAGCTGTTCCTATTTGATAAGGGATGTGTTTTCATCCTATGGATCTTGCCTATCTTTAAGTGCAAAACAAGCAGAGAAAAACCCAGCCTCTCTGTGCAATCCATCCAAGCCCACCCTGACCCTGGACCTCCACTTCTCTAGTGCTGGCCACATCAGACAGGTGAGGGCTTTAGCTCAGTGATCCAATTGAAATCCAACCCTGCCACCCAAAAAATGCAAGTAATAAATTCACAGCCAACCCAGCAGGCTGATCTGACCTCACAGAGGAACAGAATCACAGCATGGTTTGCATTGGGAGGGACCTTAAAGATCATTCAATTCCAACCTCCTGCCATGGACAGGAACACCTTCCACTATCCCAGGTTGCTCAGAGCCCCTGCCAAAGTGGCCTTGAACATTCCCAGTGATGGGGCATCCACAGCTTCTCTGGGAAACCACTTCCAGTGCCTCGCTGCTCTCACAGGGAAGAATTTCTTTCTAATTTTCCCCACAAGAGCTGGTGTTGATACGAGTGAGGGGGCAGGAACATTTCTTACCACCTTCACCTCTGCTTTTCATCCCATGGCTCCCTAAAACAAAGTGCTGATAGCACACTGGCAGCAGGGACCAAACTCAGGCTGTTTGGGAGTCAAGGATGTTCCATCCTTGGCCTTCAAATGTGTCCCCAAAACGTGCCCCATCCAGAGGTGACCTGGGAGAGCTCGTGGCACTGCAGGGCCCCCTGCTCTGCCTCACTGCCACTCTAGAGCTCTTCCAGCTGGCTGGTTGTTAATGCAATATCAGCCCTTGAGGTGTGGGTTTAATTCACATTTAATCTGGCAATGGTTTACATCACACAGTATTGTAGTCAAGAGGAAAAATCAATGTGTCCAGCAATGTTTACTGCAGCATAACAAACTCCAGGGAGGGCTAAAAGAAACCCAGCTTTGCAGAGGGCCTAAGAATCACTAAATCCAGGCTATTTTGGACTAAAAAGATAAGATGACCAGAGTATGCTTAAAAGGACATTAACATCTTTGGTATCAGCCCCTTGTCTTCACCACCAGGGATCAAAACCCCCACGAATCCTGATAATTTAAGAAATCAAGCAGGTCTATCTCCAAATTCATGCATGCTGCATTCAAGTAGGACAGAGAGGCAAATAGTGACAAGTAATTGAACGCTTCCAGAATTTGTTTTAAACTTTTAATAGTCTAACATACTGTTAGCAACACAGTTGGCACTTCAAAATATATATTATTTTATTTCAACAATATTCCCTTAACTCTGTAGTTCTACTTGAAGACAAATCACTGCTTGCCATAAATACTGTGTTGTTCTCAAAACATTCTCGTGCTGGGTTACCTCTGCAGTGCAACTGGGACCTCCTAGCACTTACAACATTTACTTCCTCTCTGTTAAAAAATGACATTTTTTCTGTAAAAACACAAACAAAGTTTCACTGTATTAAAAAAAAAAAAAGAAGAAGAAAAAAAGCCCTGCTGGCAGTAGAGCATATTCCCACTGTCTTTGGCAAAAGACCTTCTCTGAGGTCCCTTTGAGTGGGTTTTATTTTGGGTCAGAGGGAAATCTGCTCTTCGGCAGCTTCTTTCTCCTTCACAGGGTGAGAGCTAGGCTTTGAATGCAAAGTGGCCTGGCTGAGAGCCAGGCACACAGGCAGAGTAGTGCTCATGTATTTTTTATTACAACACAAAAGGAAACTCGGGTTACATAACACGGGGCTTTGTAGTGCAGCTTTCTTTTTTAATCTGTAACAGAAAGGAGGGGAATGGTGTCCCCGTTCAGGGCTTCCTCTGGTGAAAGATGGCTGACACCTGCAGTTGCAAGCAGCCACCAGCCACCTGGCACCTGCAGTGCTGAGGGAGACTTTTCCTTGCACAGATGTTGGGGGCTTTGCCCAGATGCCTGACCGAGCCCAACCCAAGAGCTGTACTTCACTAAAAAAGGAGTCCCTATCCTCTCGCTAAAAGCAACATTAAAAAAAAATCGAAATAAAGTGAACTAGAACCACAGCTGGATTGGTTGAACAGGTACAAAAGGATTAATCTCGTCAGCAGCATTAGGATGTTTCCAGCAGCAGGGAGAAGGTTGTTTCACATCGGGGATCCTACGGAGCACCGAGTGCTGCTCCAGGGAAGGTGCTGGGGACTGACCCTGCCACCGGCAGGGCTCACACACTGAATTCCTTCCAGGTCTGTAAGGAGGCTGTCTGTGGCCTGGAGGAGCCAGGCTGCTAATCACAGTCCTGGATGTTGACGTAGACAAAGAGGGTGGAGGAGGAGTACGGGTCTCCGTTCTTGGTCAGGAGATGGATGTGGCGGTAACCTGGAAGCAGAGACACAGATGGAAAAAGGTCTTCGGTCCATTTGGAAAAGGATTTGCTCATGTTTTGTCAAGACCCTGCACAAACGTCTCCCTGCCTCAGAGCATTTTGTCCCCATTTCCCACAGGGTCCTGAACAGGCAGGTCCCAGAGGCACAGCTCTGAGCATGGGTAACACAAAGTGCCCAAGGCCTCTGGTGACAAAAGACAACAAAAAATCCACTCTGACCCCAGCTGTGATGGATCTGGACCACTCATCCAGGACGCTGGAGCTTCCCAAAGGGCTCAGTGGCTGTGAGGAGCAGGCAGCAGGGCCTTACCTTGCTTCAGACTCGTGAAGGGAAGGGTGTACTGCCCGATGAAGTCATTCTTGGTCGACATGTCAAAGTCCTCCACCACAAACCGGACCAGGGCAAGTGCAGGGATCTCTATGTCAAATGTAAACTCTTCATTCCAGTTTGGGTTAAAGCCTGGGCAACACAGACAAGGATGGAGGTCAGAGATGTCAGCAGTAATGGTGGTCTGAGGTGTTTGCAAATGGACGGAGACTCTTCCTGACTGTCAACCTAATCTGACCTAGACCAAGACTCTTAGGAGATGCCAAGAGCCTTGTTCCCAGCTTTGATATTGTGATTTGCTGCCTGGAATTAATAAATCCTTCAGCTTGGCCTGTTCACTGCAGACCTTGGTCCTACTAAGGAGTGAGAAGCAGGACAGGGGAGGAACTCAGCTCTGCTCCACAGGCTCTTGCTGGGTGGTACATGGATGTCTTTGGTTGCCATTGGACCAGATGCAAACTTTTAGAGCCCTAAATCAGAGGAGGGAAGAGGGGAAAGCTGTGCTGTAATATTAAGACAGCCTTCTGGGGCCTTAAGCCTCTCCAACTGCTTGAGATAATCCATCTAAGCACCACTGTGTGCCCCAATTTCCCTGTCTGCAAGAAAAGTTAATGAGGAGTGTCTGATTACAAAAAGCATAATCAAGTCTGGATAAGGGTCACGTGGTCCAGAATCACAAAGCAAACAGAGCTGAGACCGACACACATGAAATGTGGAGCAAGCCCAGTGCCCTCTCTCCAGGCCATGGCAGGTGCAGTGTCAATAAACCACTCCCCAGAAGCAAACAGGAGAGAATATCCTGCTGGAAACCCTACTGCCTGTGCAGAGCAGAGACCAAGGACAGCAAAATGTCACCTGGAGCCTGCTGGTCCTGCAGGGCTTGTGAGTGATTCAGACAGGGATCTTTCATCTGGCCCTGAAGGTGCTGAGATGGGCCTGGGGCATCTTTATTGTTTGATCTGCTTTCCACAAGGCAGAACTTATAATTCCAGCATCATTCCAATATTGTTCCAGCTAGAGAAGGGCTGGCCATGGGGCTGGGAGTGCTCAGCAGCCCTGAGGAACAGGCCTGGCAGGTCTGAAATGTTCCCTACACAACTTTCACTTGACAGGCTGTAAAAATTATTGTAGGTGACGGAAATGGCCATGAGCTTTAGGAGCCAGGCCAGATTTATTCAAACAGGAAAGAGGAAAAGGGAAACATTGTTAGCAGGCAGGAAAATATGCACCAGCTTTCCAGTGCTTGGCTCTTACTCCACACAGAAAAGAAGAGTGTGTCTGTTTGTGCAGAAGGCCATAATATTCCAACCCTCAGTGCACAGGGGGATGTCACAGCCATGTTTGACTGGTAAGAAATGGTCCTCCAGCTTCTGAGATATTCAAAATTCATCTGGGCAATACCCTGAGGAGCTTGAATAAACTTTGTATGGCTCTACATTAGGCAGAGGCTGGAACAGACACCTCTGAAGTTCCTTAAAACATCAATCTTTTGTGAGTTTGTGACACTTCTGGGGTGCAATCAGCCCCACAAGAAAGCTTCCTCTGGGCAGATCCTGGTGAAAACCCCTGCACACCAGGTCAAATCCAGCTGCATGGAGGTAAAGAGCACTTCCAAAGCTCTAGCTCTGCAAATCTGGCAGCCAGCCCCAAACAACCCACGTGGCTGATGTTGTTTTACAGGGAATTTCTGTCTCCAAACTGAAGAAGAACAACACCTCAAGTATTGCTTAGTGTGGGCAGGATTGGGTGCCCGGGCAGGTGTGCCCACAGGGCAGCAGCCTTGCCAAGGAACAGAAAAAGCTCCTGCTATGGGAGCAGGGCTGGGAGGAAACCCCCTCACCGTTGTTCTCGATGACTTTGGTCTGCTTCTTGTTGTTGTCCTGCTGGACACCGTGGATCTCTATCGTCACCTTGGGATCCACAATGGAGTTTTTGCTTTTGTTCACCTTTGGCAGCTGCTGACCAGAGATTATCTGTGGAGGAAACAGGGGAAGAGGTCAGGACACCATTAGGAGAGGGGCTCCCTGGAGGATTCCCTCTCCTTCCCCAGGAGTGCAGGATCTGCTGTGGGAGGCTGGTGCTGCCCTTTCAGGGCTGGTGCTGTGACATCCTTCAGAGGAAGCTGTCAGGAGCTAAAGCACCTAAGGAACCCTGCTCCAGCCCAGCCAGCTGGCTTTGGGACAGGCAGCTTTTCTGAGTGTCCCCACAGCTGGTACTTGGGAACACCAGAGGTGATTGCATGTCTGCCTGCAGAGTTCTGGAAGGACAGCAAATGTTGTCATTAACCTACTGCCCAACATTAAACATCTGAGTAGATCCCTGGAGGGTCCAAGTCCATGAGAGCCCCCAGATGTGGGAAATCAGTAGGGTTAGACAAGATTAAAGGTAGGACCAGAAAAAAGAGAAGATACAACCTACACACCCCCCCAAAAGTGGATGTTACTGAGATGTTTTCCAACTTCTATTCTTACTTTAAGCAGCAGCTTCTTCTTTGTCCCCCACGTTCCTTCTGTGATGGATTTTGGATTGAATTTGGTTTGTTCATCCCGGAGGAATTCGGGCTTTAAGACATACCCAGAAAAGCCATTGTCCTGGAACCGGCCCTGGTACACATCCATTTCTGTGCCTGCTGTCTGGAAATTTAGGGCAACTGCAACATAAACAAATAACTTCAGTCACTCAGATAAATCAATAGGAATCTTCTCATGCTAATTCTGCTCACGTGAAACTGCACTTCATGGACATAAACATTGGCTTTTCCACGCTTCAAAGAGCAGCAGTAAACTCTGACCCTCACAGCCTGCTAGCCCTCAGGATTTCTTGCATTCAGAGATGACAGAGATGGGAGGGGCCATTACAGCCATCCTGCTTTCCCCAGGATCAAAAATTGTCCTGCAAGGAATTTATGCTACCTGGAACAAGTGCATCTTTTAGATAAACCTCTTCATTTCTATGCTGCAGGAGCTCTCTCCTGCAGTGAAGCCAGAAAATCCATCTCAGATCATTTCTCTGGCTACTTAGCCTCATTATAAAATCTCCTTTCCAGCCCAGAGCTGCCTGTTTTCATTTGCCATCCCGAGGGGCATTGATGCCTCTGTTGTTTGGACTGGAAAGCTCCTCATTGTCTGAACTCCTTAGGTGGCAGCACAGAAGCTGTGATCAAATCACCTCTTTACTGTCTACTGCCCAAAATAGATTAAGCCTCACTGCTGTCCTAACACCAGGCACATTCCTCGTATTCTTCCCAATTTGTCGATACCTTTTTTAAAGGCATTGATGTAAAACCTGGAACAGCCTCACTGATACCACACAGGGAGTGCACATGGACCCCAGCAGCTCCTCAGTGCTCCCTTGATTTCCTCAAGGATGATTTTAAACTCTTTAGCAACATCCCTTAAGACACAGAATTTTATCCTGATTACATTTCCTTCATACATGGTCATACTTGAAGGCTGAGAGCACTTTAAGGCCCTCTCCTATTTTTCCACCTGCAGCAAGATTTTGATAACTGCAGGACACTGGTTTTCCTGGGAGCTGAAAGTACTCAGGGCTTCTAGAAAATCTTATTTTGCATGCCCAAATAGTGGATTCAGGTCTGGCCTTCCTGTATCCCATGGGAAATGGTGGTGCCTCCCAAGGACTGTCCTGAGGCCACACAGGGGTGCTACCTGTGCCCCATGGGGGCTGCAGGACCCACAGAGTTCATGCTCTCCCCTCCTTTGTTAAATGGCAACAACTCTGTTGACAGTGAAACTGCAGGGATTTGCACATTAATGTGCAGAAAAGCCTCTCCTGGTTGATTTGTGAGGCAGAAGATGGTCCATGGAAAGTCACTGGGCATTGTTTGGAAAGCTGGTCTCTCCCAGTGACTGCTGAGATTCTGCCTCAGCTGGAGCCCCTCCCCAGCCAGGTCACAGGTGACCCCCTCCAGCCTCCCAGAGACACCCACCAATCTGGCAGCCAACATTCCACAGGTCCACGGGGCTGTAGTTGGAAGAATCTGTCCTCCAGCCTGCAGGGTAGATACGGCTCAGGTGCCTGATGTTGTGATGAATAAAACTGGTTCCTACAGAGAAAGGAAAAAAGAAGAAAACATCAGTTTCAGTGGTGGGGCTACTTTTATCTCTTCTTGCTGCTGCTGTGTGCTCCTCTCTGGCTGGCAAGTCTGGCTGAATGGGAGCCACCTGCAGAAATGCCCCTCTTGGTCACAGCCTCGAGGATATTAAATTCTTCCCACTTTTCTCAGTGACATGCCTGACTAAAGAGATCACCAGCCATGTCTTCGGGGTGTCTTTTCCACCAGCAGCTGTCCCTTTCTGGGGAGCAGGGACAGAGGAGGGCAAGAACACACATACCAGACTCCTGGGCCAGCTTCAGAGCTTTGCTCTCCGAGAACGATGACATCTCGTAGAAAGCCCGAGGATGGTTGGGGTCATCAAAGCCTTCAAAGTGGACACTCTTGCAGTAGACAACTGTGTCTGACAGCTCCTTGGCCAGCTTCAAGGTGTCACTCTAAAAACAGGAGAGCGAGAGGTTTGTGGGGAGGTTTTGCTGTCGTGCTCAAAACTGGTAATTGGGTTTTCTCTATAGAACCCCTGGGGCTTCTCTTCTCCACCACTTCCAGCAGGAAAAGATGCACACTCTCAGTGGCTGCTGGTGTGCCCTCTGTGTCACCCTGTGCAGGAAAAGTTGGAAAAGGATTCCCCCTTTTTTGGTGGAATACCCTTCCTTGCTGCTCTCTGCAGGATCATTTCTATTTCAGCACCCACGTCTGTCTCCAGGTGCTAAACTTTACAGCAGAGCCTTAGCAATGACTTTTCCATACTGTCCTGGTCCCAAGCATGCAAATATGGAAATAAAGGGAATAAAAGGGTGTTTGGCCTCCACAGAGCTTGGGCTTTTCTTGCCCTTAAACTAGGAAGTTGTCACAATGCTTTGATGACTCCAATTCTACAACCACATTTACTGGTGCAAGTGAGAGTCCTCAGCTCCCCTCAGGGGCAAGAAAAGAAAGTGACAGATGTCAAAATAATGTACAGGTTACTGACTAGAGATCAGAGAAATAAATAAGACCTGCAAAGAGTGAGCAACTCATCAAAGGGAAACATAGATCAGACTGGATCCAGAGGTAACACCAACAGCTTTGCCATCAGTGGGGCTGAATGTGTCTGTGTCACCTTTGAAGCCACCCTGTGAGGGATATGGGCTTCACAAGAACCTGCACGCTGGAAAAATCCATTTCCTCACAAGATGGGACGCAACCCTTGTGTAAAGGCCAGCCTTTTCCTTCCAGCAATCACCACACAAATTGCTTTAGTAACTGGCCACTCCTTCCCCATAGATCTTCCCTCCCTCTCTCCCTCCTCCAGGTCAGAAACAAACAGCCAGTGAGGCTGCAGGGATATCCCAAAATGTGACTGGAAAAGCCAAAGTCATGTCTGCCCAAAGGCAAACAGATTTCTGGAAATAAAACAGAGATTGAACATGTGCCCTTCCACTGCTTCCAAAATTGCTACATGGTCTGTCCTTGCTGCAAGGTCCTCCAGTCTCATTTTAGAGAAAAAAGCCAACCTTTGTGCTTGGCTGGCTCTGCAAGATCTCTGTTTGTGCTTGGGACAGAGATCATTAAGCTGGGCAAGCACCAGGATCCTCAGCCCCAGCAATTTCAACAATTCACCCTTACATATCCCCAGCTGAGTAGCTGAAACCACACTGAGACCTGTCTTGGCTGGGAACAAATGAAAAATTGTATTCCAACTGCTTTTCTTTATTTATTTCTTTAGGTGTGGTACAAAACCCACCTAAAAAGTGATTTCTCAGTGATTTCTTCTTTCACTCACCTTTCCCTTCTGCTCTACCTTGGTCTTCACAGATTCATCTTCAATTTCAGCTGCTTCATCTTCATCAGAGACATCCTCAGCCTCCAGGTTGTTGTTCCCATTGACGGGGTCCTCCTGCCTGCTCAGCTTCTTGCCTTTCACCAGGATCTTCCCTTTCAATTGCTGCACAAGGAAAAGTGGACAAAATACCTGGTGGTTAGAGGAGGCTCTGGCCCACCCTGAAAAAGTCCCTCAGCTTAACCTGTGCTTTTACAGTTGCATCAATGGCTGGTTATTATCCAGAGGTAATAATAAGGTAATAATAAGTCAGGTAAAAATAAATCTGTTTTTACACTGGGTCCCTGCCCAGCCTCTGAGACCATAAGCCATGAGTCTGAAAACCCCAGAGAGCCCAGTGACTCTCCTCTGCTATAGAGCTGACCATCCCCTCAACCAGACAACTGAAGCAGTTGTGCTGTTAAAGACAATTAAAATATACCTTTTTTCCCCCATGACTGAAATGTTGCTCAGCAAACAAGGCCAAGCCTAAAGGTCTGAGCAGCTGGGAGAAATTTGTGGGACCATTTTTGCCCCTCTGTATGGCCTGTCATTTAATAAATTTATTAAATATAATATGTTTATTAGTTAATACATTTATTAATAATTTTACTAATTTATTAATAAAATTATTTCTTAATTTGTTAATAAGTTTATTAATAAAGTTTATTAACCACCCCTAGCTCTGCAGTGTGTGGTTATAAAGCTGTGCACAGCTCTGGAAACTGTTTGAGATCCAAGCAGGGACTGAGGCAGGGCAGCCTCTGCTCCACAGACATTTTATGGGGAGAGAGCCCCAGTAAGTTCTGGAGAAGTGCCTCATGCACAGCAAACATGGAATTTTAACACATTTGGCATTTTGCAGTGAAGCCTTAGGGTGCTGACAGCCTCAGGAGGATTTCCCAGACCCTCTCCAGAGCTACCTCCTCTTCAGGGAGCAGCTTCTCCTGCCACTGCTCCGATGGCACAACCCTGGGCACGAGCATCATGTGCCAGTGCACCACAGCTGGGTGCAGAGGGAGAGCAGGGAGCAAATTCCCTGTGCTGAATCAATTCTCTCCAGCCTCTTTCAAGGTTCACAAAGCCCTTGTTGGAGCCCTGGCTGCTGGGAATTTCAAACTTTCTGTGCTGCCAGGCACTGACCCCCCAGAGAACACTGCATTGACCTGAGGCCGTGGAGAAGCTTCCAAAATGGAATGACAGAACTGGGATTGTGGGTGTGGAGTTTGAATAGAAGTGTGTGATATCACAGGGTGGGAAACTCAGAGTTTAAGGGTTTAGAATATAGTAATATATAAAAAACAAGATCGAGCTTCTTCACCTTCTTCTCCATGGGTTTGGGTGGTTTTGTGTCATTGGATAAAAAAGTCCCCATTGCAGGGAACAGGTGGTTGGTTATTGAGTTAAAAGTAAAAATAATTTAGGTGTCATTTCTTAATTGGACAGTTGATCCTTCAAAGGCCTTGTAGAGAGAGAGATGGGGCTCCATTTTTAGTTTGTCAGAGTGCAGTGCTGCAGAACTCAGAGTTTGTGAGACTGACATAGATAAGGACTGCTAAACATCTGAGTCCAACAAGAAATACCATCTCACACATTTAATCCTGACCTTGGCAAAAAAGAAGCAAAGAATCCACAACCCCTCACCACTGCTGTATCCTTTGCACAAGCCCTGGCTGTGAGAGGAAGGCTAGAGCCTGGACAGGGATGACTAAGAGCCCAAACAAGGCAGCAGCAGTGCTTGGGACAGGGAGAAGTATTGGGAAAGGTGACTGGGGGTGATCTCCAGGTGTGTGGGTTGTGCCTTAAAATCAAGAGCACCACTAGGCCTGGCAGCCTCCAGGAACAGGAGATTTGCTGCCACCTGGATGTGTTTGGTACTCCTGGCTTTGGAGGGTACAAGTTATTCCAGAAAAATGCTGTCTTGGAATTAGCCAGTACAACCCCTCAGTCTGTGTAGCACATTCCCCTTTCCTCAACAACACCCTGTATTTACCTTTTCTGCAACAGCAAAAGCAACAAAACCCCACCATATTTAAATTACAGGACTGTGAAAAACCAGGAATCTTTTATAAAACAATACAGACATTTTCAAAGAACACCATTCCCCCGCTTTGCACCCTTTGTGGGTTCAAGCAAATTGCATCACATCATTACAGAGACCAACCCCTCTCATCACCACCTGGCAAA
Organism: Passer domesticus; assembly: GCF_036417665.1. Lineage (NCBI taxonomy): Eukaryota > Metazoa > Chordata > Aves > Passeriformes > Passeridae > Passer > Passer domesticus. Next base: position 3,732,470 of record NC_087474.1, read on the forward strand.
GCTGTGGATGAAGCTGGGCTTGAGCAAAAATCTGATAGTGGCACCTGAGGAAACAGCTGAGAGCATTTTAATTCAGCTACCACAGATGAGCTGTTTACAGTGGGGCACTTTCCCTGCCACTCCAAAGAGCACCCAGAGCACAGCAATATCCTCCTCCCCATCCCCAGCCCATCCTCCCAGGCTGGGCTGTGCTCTGCTTCTTCACACCCATGGCTGGGAGATGAGTTGGCTCATCTTCAGAGCCTGACTTCAGCCTGCTGCTCCCGTGTCCCTTCCCACCCTCCTGCCTCAACACCAGCTCCACTCTGTTCTTCTACCACAAAATCCAGTTCTGTGTGAGCTTTTAGGCTCTGCTCAGCACTTGGGGTGGACAAGCCTGGAAGGATTGCTCTGGGGACAGTAAGGAGTGATGCCTTAAGTTTTAGCTTTTCTATTTTTCAGATTCTGTGCTGCTTTAGTGTGTAGTTCTGAGCTTCATTTTAAGGGTGGTAAGCTCTCTGCACAGAGCAGGGAGACAAAACAATTCCTGCTCCAGCTGGGCACCAAGGACAAAGGATCCAAATCTCAGCCCAAGAGCACAAACCCCATGGGCTGCAGAGAGAAAAACAAGCAGGATGGGAGTGCAGGGGCTGCAGCTGGGATTGGACAATGAACTGCAATGTGCACATGGAGCAGAGCTGAGCCCAGGGAGAGACCCCGGCAGCGCTCGTGCATTTTGGGACCATTTGGGTTCATCTTGGGTGCAGCCCTGGCTGGGCTCTGGTGCTGCCCAAGGTGGATCCATGGAGGAGATCCTTTGAATAAATCCCTGCTTTATTCTTTAACTCTGTGCAGTCTCTGTTCTAGGTCAGCATTCTCAAGGCATCAGGAGAGGCTGAGAGCAGCCACTCTTGTCCCCTGCAGGCTGCAGATACCATCCTAATATTTAATATATTATCTGCCTCTGCTTTCTAATGTCCCACAAGAAATGTTACTGTCTCCCCTCACAGCTCAGCAGTGGAAAACTAAGCATAAGGTATTTGGGTCAGCCTGCTTGATTCTTAATTACCAGTAGGTAATTAAGCTTTTAAGTCTTGTCAAGCCTCTAAAGGGGGGAAATGATGCCTTACGTTTTAGCTTTCATATTTTTCAGATTCTGTGCTGCCTAGGTGTGTAGTTCTGAGCTTCATATTAAGTGTTGGTGAGCTCTCTGCACAGAGTAGGCAGACAAAACAATTCCTTTTCTAGGTTGGGACCAAGGACAACCAATACAAATTTCAGGCCCAAGAGCAGAAACAACGTGGACTGAAGAGAGAAAAACAAGAAAGATGGGACTTCATAATCTGGAGCTGGAATTGGACAATGAACTGCAATATGCAAATTGACCAAATCTCAGAAAAGTGAGAGACCGGTCATCCATTTTGTGACCATTTTGGTTCACTTTGGGCTGGGCTCTTGTACTTGGCCCTTAAGGCCATTTAATAAATGTCTAATCTATTCTTTAGCTCTGTCTAGCCTCTGTTCTAGGTCAGCCTTCCCAAGGTATCACTCCCATTCAGCCTGCACAGCAAGTGGGAGGTGCAATTCCTGGCACAGACCAATCCTACATGGCTGAAGAACATCATGAGGGAAGGCACAGCAACACAGCCTCCACTGTGTCTCCTCACCACAACCCATTCCAGGGCTGCCAGCAGCAGGTCCTCAGTGCTGTGTTATCCTATCTAGCCTGTGGTTCCTCTGGGAAACCTTGGATATGGTGCACATGCTCCCCATGGGCACAGGACACTGCTCCTGTGCCTACAAGGGAGATGTGCCAGCCAACTCAGAGGAGATCCATCTGCTTATTTGTCAGAAGGAAGGGTGAGACTCACCCCAGAGAGAGGCATTTTCATCCCCATTTCCTGCAAAAGGTGCAGGAAAATGGGCATGTAGTAGCACTGCAGTGAATCCCCCCTGCAGAGGAAGCAAAGTCCTAAATCTGAGAATTTATCTTCTTTACTGAGGTTTTAAATAAGCTGATATAGACAGTCACAAACACACACATGCCCTTGCTCCATCTCTCCTGGTTCCCCTTCATGTGATATTAAGTATTTCTAGCCTGAGGCAAAAGACACTCAGCACATCAGTTCAGCTCTGTTGAGCAGATCCCTTGTCTTAGGAGGAAGCAATAGCTGAAATACCCAATAAATGTTCTCCAAGTAGACCATAAAGCCATTCCAGCTGTCTGTGGGAAGCCCAAGGTGGAGTACAACCTCAGGAAAGGCTACAAGGACATTGGACTCCACTGAGAACACACAGTGGAGTGGCTGCTGGAACAGATGCAACTCTTGCCCTTCTTCACATGTCCTATAAATGGCATTCCTCAGTCCCTCTGAAGTGGAGCTCATCTGCTCTCCCACCTTTTCCACTGCACACTGAACAAGCTCAGCTCTGCAGGTGAAATGGTTCTGACAACACTGGGATATGGAAACCATCTTAAAGGAAAGCACTGATTTTATCAGAAGCAGCAGAGCTGTAATGAGCAGAGGGTTTTAAAAGGTCTGCAAACACAGGTTTATCCTACCTGAAAGCTTCCTGCCCCTAGGAGCAACCTGAGAGCCACAGCAAGGTCAGAGCTCCAGCTTTCACCTCAGTGGGAATGAAGATTTGTGAAGTGATCCATCTCAACAAACTTTCTGTGGCTTCAACACCTCCTTTAGAGTCAACAGAGAAAACCAAACACTCCCAGGGTGTGATCCCTCCAACGTTTGGACAAACACTGAGGAGGAGTGGACCACACCTCCAACTCCTCTGACTGTTTCTCCAAAGGAGTCCTCAGTGAAGGGCTCAGGTACACAGAGACAAGGGTCTGAGCACTGCCTCCTGACATCCCACTCTCAGGATGAGGATATCCACCTCTGCAGACTTCTGGGAGCTGTGAGGAATAAGATGTTCCCATTCCTGAGGAGATGTGCAGATCAGATGCACTAACTGGTATCACATCTCCATCTGTGCGTGTCCTTCAGCTGCAAACTGAAGTGTGGCACCAGAGGATGAAGAGAATCTCCAGGAGAGGGGAAGAAACACATTACTGAAGGAGGTTTTGGAGGACTGAAGGAAACTCAGCTCAAGAACTTCAGGCAAGAAGATGCACTGCAGACAAGACTGACACAAGCTGGGCTAAGGTTGGAGAAACAGAGATGGGCAGATGGACCTGAAGCCACAATGACACAAAATGTGTGGGTAATGCCCAAAGCCACTGTCCTCATAAACAGGAATTCCAGGAACAAAGAACTGTAGGGGTTTCAGACACCTGAATACACTGAATAGTTCCAACACTGGGAGCAGTTTTAGTCTCATTCTAGGACTGTGACATTGCAGCATTTCTAGCTGGGATGTAGGGACAGGGCCAAGGGGCCCTGGCAGACCCCTGAGAACATCAGTGATGGGACAGAAGGACAAGAACCCACCAGCAGCAGAGACTGGATCAGCTCCTCCCTACAACCCTGGTGCTGCCTGGAGCCTTTATGTGGTTTTTCACATAATTCACTATCGGGACCTAAAGACAGCAGCTTGGGGGAGATATTTAGATAATCTGTGTAGCCCAACACTGCTCCTGAATGGAACTGAATAAATCAGATTCCTGCCCCGGGCTGTGGTGTGGATCGTTAGCACCAATCCAAACCGTGTCAATCTTCCTTTAATTACTAACCTTGCCATGCTGACACAATCGGCAGCAATCCTTCCACTGTTTGTGTTTACAGCCTCCAGCCCTTTGCCCACTAGCAGCTCCCACCCTTTTCCTGGTATAAAACATACCTTGTTGTCCATGGTTTCCTCATGTCAACAAGGGAGGGAAAAGCCAAGAGGTTCCTGGTTTGTTTGTTTGTTTGTTTTTCCCTCACGTTTCAGTTTCAATGTATTTACACCCAAAATAATCAGCATTTCAGCCCTTTGCACGGTCCTACTTCACAGAGCAGGAAGGCAGAGGAAAAGTACCAGAAGGAAAAGGATAAGTGTTGCAACACTGCCAATTTTTCTGTGTTTAAACTAAATGGTTCAATCTCTGCAATGGAGCAGATCAGCCCAAATCCTTTCCCTAGGGTAGATCTGGGCACTGTGTTCAGCTGGGGCCAAGTGTCTTTTTGGCAATGAAAATCAGGCTAGATGAGCACAAGCGTGGAAAAAACATCTTTGGGAAGTTGGGGTCATCCCCTTCCACTCACAAATCACACATTGCTTTGCTCCGTGTTTCTCCTTTCTTTCATCCTATCATTGCCATCAGCTGAAAAGCCATCAGCAGTTTTCCTGATCCTGCACCAGGATAAATAACAAGTCAGGAGGGGACACCGAAGACGTATTTTTCCAACTCAGTAAGAGCCTGCAAAGATTGATCTCTGTGCTGGGAGTGTCCTCACCCTGGGAGAGTCACTTCTCCCATGGAGGCACCTTGTCTGTGCCAGAGCCAAGGTCCTGCTGAAGCAGCAGCAGTAAAAATTACAATTCATCCTAATTTATTGCCCTGGTGCTTAGGGACCAGCCCAGAGCAGCTTCCCTCTGTGCCAGGCATTGTATCAAATGAGGCATGACACTCCTGAACAAAAGGGGAAAGTCAGAAAGAGAAAGGAGATAAAGGAAGAGGGAGAACAAATACAGAAGATATTCTGGGTGGATTGTTTCCCTCTCCTTTCTCCCCTGCTGATTGCCAGCTTTACCTCACCCACAAACTCCTTCCAGCTCTGACTAGGCATGTTCATCCAAGTTTTGGAGAATGAGCAAAGAAATGCAATTTAAAGGGAACTGCAGCTAACTGTACAGGAGTCTGTTTCTGCAAAGTGCTAAAAAAAAAAAAAACTGAAAGAAAGAAAGAAAGAAAGAAAGACAGCAAGCACAAACCACATGGGTGGAAACAGATTAATGTTTCCTTTTGGCTCCTGTTTTGGAGACATATTTTTCATATCAAGATTCCATTTCCAGTTTTTCCTGTCAGCTAATGATTTCTCATGATTTACAGTGGTGAACCACTGTTGAGTGCTGTGTATCTCTTTCCTCTTGCAAGGCCAGGGCTCAGCTCCCAGCCTGCCCTGCTTCCTGGGAATAAAAGGGGCATCTCTAGGCCATCTCCTGCTTCCCTTCTTCCTCCATGGACACCTCCAGACCCACCCACCCAGGCCATTCCCAGTGGCTCCCCCAGGACACTCTCAATGGCAGGACACCTTGTGTTTAATACACCTTCAGTGTATTAACCACCTTGCAGTGGTTTTCCCCTTGAGTTTTGAGCTTTGCACTCAGCAAGAAGAAAAACTTCCCCTCTAGTCCAACCCTCAGGAGGCAGAAAATGTTGGAGTGGCCTTGCTTACCTCTGGGGAGGGGAACTGGGACTTGTTTCCATCGACTGGGGCAACCAAGAGCATGTCCTGCAGGATGGTGGTCATGTGCTGGGCCATGACCTTCTGCTGGTCCACGCTGCAGTGGTTCTCCAGGGAGATGATGACGGGGTATGGTGAGGTCTGGAACAAGACAGCAACACACACCATCAGTGACCTCTGTGCTTTCACCAGTCTACAGCAATTGGTGTGAGCCCCAGTGCTGCTCCCTCTGGGAATGAGTGTGTCGACAGGAGGGTCTGATATTCTGCTAAAGCAAGGATTTGTTAAAAATGGGATTTGTGAAAAATTTAACCGTGCGGTAGTTACTCAGATCTGTGCTGGTGCCTTCCAGGGATGATGATCCAGTGGAGAAGGCACCAGGATGGGTTAGGACTGCCTCTCACAGACGTTCTGGGGCACTCCCTGTGCCTCCATCTCCACTTGCACTGTTGGCCAGAGCACCTTCCTACCCACCTTCAGAGGAAGGACTGGGAATGGGGCTTTGAAATCACCTCACTTAAGGGTTTGCTCAAACCCTGGAGTGATACAAATCCTTCCTCCATTCCTGCATGGGCCTGATCTGGTTCCCTGTGCCCCCCAGGTCATTTTATGTGCTGAAGGCATTGTCATTATTGTCACTGTCACTCCTTTATGGCCCCAAACAAAACTTGGCACCAGCTCCCCAAGTGCACTGAAGGAAAAAAGCAGAGTCCAGTGAGTATGGACAGACCTAAGATTTTCTGAAGCCTGCTGCCATACAAGAATCCAGCCCTGTTCGTCCCTTTGAAAGCAGAATAAAAGCAGTCCTTCACATCCAAAACATGCACATGGGTTCCTCTAAACAAGAAACAGACCCTGAGACATCAAAGCCACACAATCATGGGCTTGCTGGTGTTTCCCACCAGGTATGCTCAAGATTATGAGCATCAATTTCATTGTAGTGGGGTCCAGGATGCAGCTCTGCTGGCACAGGTTCAGTCTCATCCTCAGATGGTGCTCTCCCTGTGCAGCAACCCCCAGGGATGATCTCTGCAGGAAGCAGAGCATGGATGCTCAGACAGAAGGAGCAGGAATTTCTCTTGTCCCCACGAGGAGAAGCTGTCATAGCTTCTGCTCTCTGCTGGGAGGGAAGAGCTCTCCTGCCAGTCCTGGGTTGTGCAACATGAGAAAAAGTTCCTCATGCTTACTTGGAATGCATAGTTCTTGATGGCCTTAATGACATCGCTGAAGAGGATCTTGGAGGTGAGAGTGTAGCCGTGATAAATGACGGGCTCTGAGTTGGGGCCATCCCAGCAATCCAGCTCCACACAGCGACAGCCTTTGGTGAGGGCTCTGCGAACAAAGAAGGACTGGTTGGGCTCTACACCTCCTGCTCCATCTCCAAGTGAGGACACACCAGGCACAGGCACTGCCTGGGAAGAATGGAAGGAAGTTCAGGAGCAAGGGAGAAGAAATGAGCTTGGAAAAACAGGGAAGCAGATAAAGGATGGGATCAGGTGGAATCAGTGTCAGCAAAGAGAGCTCAAGGTTGAGCAAGGAAAGCACAGAAGGATCTGAGAAACAAGGTACTGAAAGTCCAAGGTAGAATTATCCAAAGAGTAAGACACAGTGAGTGCCAGATGGGAAAGGACACTGATGACTGTCCCCAAGTCTTTCAGAGAAGAGAAAGAGGAAGAGAAGAGAAGAGAAGAGAAGAGAAGAGAAGAGAAGAGAAGAGAAGAGAAGAGAAGAGAAGAGAAGAGAAGAGAAGAGAAGAGAAGAGAAGAGAAGAGAAGAGAAGAGAAGAGAAGAGAAGAGAAGAGAAGAGAAGAGAAGAGAAGAGAAGAGAAGAGAAGAGAAGATCAAGAGAGGCTGCAGTGGAAGAACGACAGTGAGCCTTAGAAGCCAGGTCACAAAGTTTAGATGATGTGATTTCTTCATCTAGATCTGAAATGACATGAGGGATGAATCCTCAGAGCTGGGAGGGAGGGAACTATGGGAATTCCACCATAGCTGAGGAGCCAGTTTCCTAAACCAAGTCTACAGACTGAATTTCCATGTGAAATTCCTACCTCTACATATCCATGCTTCCATTTCAATTTATTTTCAAAAGTAGATCCCCCCCATCTATCTAGGAGGTGATCTTGCCTCTTTTACAGTAATTCCCTAAATATTTCAGACAACACAATTCCTTTAACTCATTGCAATAAAATCACAGAATGGTTTGGGTTGGAAGGGACCTTAAAGATCATCCAGTTCCAACCCCCTGCCATGGGAAGGGACAGCTTCTACTAGACCAGGTCACTCAGAGCCCTGTCCAACCTGGCCTTGAACACTTCCAGGGATGGAGCATCCACAGCATCTCTGGGAAACCTGTTCCAGAATAATGGGATTTTTTTTTCGTACAACCCACACATACATCTATAATTTTAAGACTGTAAGATGAATTCAAAGAGCTACTGAGAAGTAACCTGTGCCAGATTTCATTCTCAACACTTTTGACCTTGTGACTCCAGTCAGCCATTGCTCCTGAGAATGAGATAAGTCATAAACAAAGGCAGAACTGCAGCCATTGACTGGCTCATAAGGAAACACTGTCTCACCTGATAAAAACAAGCAGTAATGTATTGTGGGTGTGCAAATTACTAAAGGTCACTGCACCCATCTGGCCCTGAGACATCAGCCACTGTTAAAGGCAGACATAGGCAACACCTGAAGCTCAGTGCAGGGGTGCTGTGGGAATATCTGAGATGACAAAAAGGCACCAGGTGTGAGTTCTGCTGATCACTTACTCTGCTCATATCCCACCTCTGTTTTTTTTTTTTTTTTTTAATTGTTCCAATGAGGACTCTCCAAAATAAACCCCAGCATGTTGTGGGGACAGTCCCTGCCATGGGCCTCTCCCAAAAGGCAGAACAGAGCATAAGCACCATGACACTATGCATCATTTTGGCTTCTCCCAGACCTGCAGCTCCATCCCAGGAATCTTTCCATCTTGTAAGCTCCTTGCACTCTCTTGTGCCATATTTTGGGGAATGCAACACCCCCTCAGCATCATGCTTTGAAACCACCAGGCCAGAGGGCTGTAACCCAGCCTCCAGTGACTGCAGATTTTTTTATACTGCTTCCAAATGTAATAATTATGCATCCTACACTCAGGTGGACACCAGATGAGACTCAGGTCAAGGAGCTGTGACAAGGAGGGCATAGCCAACCTGGTTTGGAAACAGCTCACCCTGGAAACTTGGGCTGGTGGGATATTGCTTCTTGACCCCTTGCATCCATCAGCACAGACACTCATGTCTTCCGAAAGAAAGAGGTTAACCTCCCAAACACACACACTCTTTACCTGATGTAGGCCTCTGTGCTGCTCGGCCCTGTGATCTGGTCTTCCATGAGATAGGTGTTGTGTGAGGATGACACCAAGTAGTGGCTGAGAGGTTGGGTCATGTCCTGGTAAACTTTCCGGTGGGAGGGGTTGAAGATGTTCCCCTCCTCTGACAGCAGGTACATCAGGAAACCATCCTTGGTCATGGCATTGCCCCTCTTGGCTGTCAGGTAAACAGAGAGAAAACCCCACACTGAAAACGAGATGCCACCAGGTCGTGCCACCACCCTCACCACGGGGCCTCTGCTCTCCAGGAGACCCCAGAGGCAAAATGTGCTCCCAGGCATTCAGTAAAAGCAAAGACATGGATGTTCTCCAGACAAGGATGACACCTTCAGCTGCCTGAAAATGCTTTGAAAGCCCTTCCCAAGAACAGATTTTTATGACACTTACGTGGCTTTTTATTACACTTTACTTGTCCTTGATAACATCTTAAAAGTGTCAAAGACAGACCTTACCTCATCTGTCTCCTGAGATTTACAGCATGAACATCTTTGAGCATTCCAAGGTTTCTTTGTGCCAACCCAGAGAAGCTGTCAGATGTCTAAACACAGCCAGATAAATCCTGTCTAGATTATCCAATGAAATACATGATTTGCAAAGAGGAAATGCAAAATTACTCCCCGTTTTGAGGGACTGAACTAGATCTCAGCCTAATCCTAACACCTGACAGTTTCAAAGCCCTGTCCCTCTCCTGAAGGAATAGCAGGAGAGTGGAAAACCAGCCCATAATTCTGAGTTGGCTCTTGGAACACCCCCTCCAAGGTGCTCCAGACTGATGATTCACCCACAGTCTGAGCAGGCAGACAGTTCAGTGTCTGCCTCCTGAACAGCTGTCCCCTCCTTGGCCTCCACTCAGAGACCTCATCTGCAGATGGCTTTACAGGTGCCCACCATCGAGGACATCTGCCTCCACTCCAGCTCCTGGAGAGCACAAATATTGCTACATTCTCAGCCTTGAAAAGCCACACGAGGTCTTGGCATCAGAATAATCCATCTGAGTCTTTCCCTCAGGATTTTCATCATCCTCTAGTCAAACCTGCATCAATCCCTCTCCTGCTGTTCAGTGCACCCAAAATAAAACTGAAGAGAGATTTCCCAGCCTCTCCTCTGCCCTCCCCTCCTAGAGCTGTTAATACTCCCCTAGGAGTAGTGTTTTAGAAGCAGCTGTGGGGAGAAAATATTGCACACCACTGCAGAAAAAAAACATAAATAAAGCAGCAGCAATGCAATTCATAGTTCATCAAAAAAGCAAGATTTTGAAGCAAACCAGCCAGGGTTTTAACCTACCTCTTTCGTTGGGCTCGTATCTCTGAATTAAGGCAGGGGCAGCAACAACAGCATCTTCTTCCTGCTGCACCTCATAGAGAAACCTCACCAGGTTCTGGCAGGACATGAACCCTTCTGGGTCCGAGTACATTTGGAAGATGCTGTCTATTTCCTTCCTCTCTGTCAGTATCTTGTAAAATTCCTCTATCTCATCATCCTCCAGAGCCTCTGTTTTGGACTTGTCACAGTGCTGTAAACGTAGAGGGGAGAAGGAGTGAAAACCTTCTTTCCTTCTGGCATAGGCCAGCCGTAATCTGCACCAGGGCTACACAACGCAGAACACAAAATAATTGCAAAGAGTTACTGGCCAGCCAGTGAGGAGCACGTGGTCAATGACAATGGTTCTCACTGACAAGGCCAAAAGTTAATAAAAAGTTAAATAAAAATTACAGTTATTAGTATTTATACACTGCAAGTGTGCTCAAAAGCACCAGCCTTGAGTTCCATCACTTGGTGTGCTTCAGTCACAACAGCTCAAAATAATCCAAGCACAAATCAAGGATCAAAAGAAATTTAATTCTTAATCTCAGGGGGAATAAAGGGAAACAATTAACTCTATTAAATAATGATAGAGAGTATAGCCAAAAATCCAGGAAGTTAAGTGAAAAGAACCCTTCCTTTGACCTGAGTGGCTCAGACCTCAAGAGGCTGTCAAGATTCACAGTAGGGCTGTTTGCAAAGATGGCATCAAAAACAACTTAAAACCCCCACAACTGCTAACAAGTGCATGTTTGGGGATTAAAAAATTCACCTCTCCATGGAAATTTTCCATTCTGGGGTTTGAACTTTTTCAGTAGATACCATCTGTGACAGAGCACCACAGCCAAGGACTTGATTGACCAAGAAAGATGGGGAGTTTGAAATATACATGTTAATATCTCCATCAAGGACACAGATTTTCCAATTACAAGTTTTTCTAGTTTATTTTAAATACTCCCAGGTTCAATTTTTCATCAGAAACAACTTTTTTTTTTCCTGTTGCAAATTCTGATATTAATTTTGTTGTTTGCTCCTAGCAGAATTCTTCAGCTTGTCAAACCAGAGGAATTAAATTACTTTCCATCTTTGATCCCCTGTGACTGAGCTATTTTCCTGGATTTCATGGTGAAAATGCCTGTCTTAGTTTAACCAGTAATCACACTAATCTCAACCTAGCCCTGCCAGTGATCTCAGCAACGGCCACAATGGCTTTGGCAGTGTCCCAAGATGATAAGGAGGGACTTTTATCCCTTGCAAATCTTTCACTATCTGTTTAAGGAGAACATATAAAACCAAAGAATGTCATTATCATGATGTCTAGCATTTCACAAACTGAAGTGACAGAAAAAAAGAGTTCAGCTTGTCCTGACTTCAGACCCTGCTGGGTAGAAGCTACATGGTCCTCTCAGGGATGGGACAACCTGTGACATGCTCAGTACTACAAACACCTCCAAAATAGGTGTGAGAGTTCAAGAATTGCCTTTTCCTTGCTGCCTTCCATGTCTGTGATCCTGTTCTGTGGCTCTGGCAGATCCTTCAAGCTAAGCTGAGCATGATGCTTAGCAACTGCAAAAGGAATATAAAGAGGGAAAGCAGCTGGTGGAGGCAGCAGGGATGTTGTGAATTACAAATGTTCTTTTCTTTAAGACATGACAGGGAAAATGACAAGATATGCCTCCTAGCAAACTGGCATTTTAAGTGGTGTGCCTGGGGAAGTTTATTCATTAGTTGCCATTAAAGGCTGTGATGAAAACAGGACAAAAGCACTGGCACCAAAGTCAAACTGCAGGACAGATCAGATACGTGGTATAAAAGTGGGTTCCTTCTGCTTTGGCTACAAGAGGTCCAAATTAGAAAGAAAATCTCAACCCAAAATACTGTGTTCTACCTCCCATGTATGCATCACAAGCCCTGAGTCCTGGATGACCCTTGGCCTGCCAGCACAAACACCTTTCTGATGCATCAGAATGAATATTCAGGTTGAAATGAAGTGAGCAATGACAGGAGCTCTGCATCATTTCTGGTTGCATTGCAATGTGTTTTACTCCAGTGTCTCAAAGCTAGATGTGGACACAGAGTGACGTGAGGAAAGGCAAAAATAATGTGAGAACATGCCCTGCAGCCCCCTCCTGAGCCCCTGATCACCCTTCCTTCCTGTGACTAAATGAAGAAAAACTCTCTGAGACAGAAAAGATCACCCTTTAATAGGCTGTAATGCCCTAGTCCATCTAGGCTGAGGCAGGATGCAAACTGAAAATGTAATTGCTTTAAAAGCAAGACAGACCTCTCCTGGAGGCACATCAGCCCTCAGGAGATCTGAATTAACCTCCAAAGAGCCTCTCTTTCCAGTGGCTATACAGGAAACTTTAAAATTACTTGCATAATGATGGTACTTCAGCTAACTCCCTGCATTTCCATGGGTTGAATCAAGGTTTAGCAATTACTCGGAGTCTTTAAGCAAAAAAGGATTAATTTCATCAAGTTTCCTCTCCTGGAGCTCCCTTGTAACTATTGTGACAGTAGAAAAGGTCCATTAAATAAGAGGAGACTGTGCCTCTAAAATAAAAATAAATTAAAAAAGGGAAAATCAAAAAAAAAAACCCACAGGTGATTTTTTCAGGTTGTTGATGTGTGAAGATGTGGAAGTGATTCATCTCCCATATATGAGATGTATCTTTTAGGATGAGGAGATTCACACCCTGCTCCCTGCTGGCTTCCCCTGCACACACTGCAAAGGAAGTGTTGGCAACTACCTCCAGTGGAGACTGCAGCTCAATCAGTGGATTCCCAGCCTGATTTCCACTCTTCCAGGACCTTCCTGGGAATAAAGGGATGGGATCCACCAGCCAGAGCAGCCAGTACAACTGGAATATTTTTTGAGCTGAAACTCTTTAAGATGTGCTGATAACCTTCCTCCTGATTCCTGAGGAGTTGCAGAGAGATGTCCATAAAGCAAAGGCAAGGAAACTTGGACCTCCTTTGGGGGAAGGCTGCCTGCTCACACAGAGGAGCAGAACTCCTGCCTGGTGCCCAAAACCACCCACGTGTTTACCACTGATCAGAAAAAAAACATTTCTGAAACACCACACACATTAATTCAAATCCTGCTTCAGACAGGATGGAAGTTTGGAAATTATCCAGATGTTTTATCTCACCTCAGCAGGATGGATTCTCTAGAGAGAAATCCAAAGCTTAACAACTGAGAAATTGTCATCCCTTTCTTATCTTCTGATAGGCTCAGCCAGCAAGCTGAATCTTGAGAATTTAGAAGTCTACATCCCTGCTGACCAGATTAAATGTGCCTTGGGAGTATTAAATCAATCAGACTAGTCCAGGCTTGGGTGCAATGTTGTGTATCTATCATGAATCTGGAAAGGTTTTTTCTTAATTTGCACTTTTTTTTTGGTTTGTTTGTTTATACCTGTCACTTTGCACCTCTCTCCTCTGAGAAGGTGAGGATCTGGGTTCACAATTGTAACCAAACAAAATTCATCCAGACTTAGGCATTGACATGGAGCTGTGGCACACAAAACTCCTGAAACCCCTGGGACTTCAACTTTGTTTCCCTTTTTCTTGCATTATCCATGTTTGCATCTCATTTTCTGCTTCGTGGCAAAATTAAGCATCGATTATGAATAAAGATCTTAAAGGCCCTCATGAAAAGCATTGTGCTGCCTAACTCAGTTGGGATCAATTTTTCTGAGCAATAAATTACTGAGCACCAAAACCTGTGAGTCCTCCCTTGGTACAAGAAAAGAAGCCAGGAGTTCACTTTAGGCGAGGTCTCTGAAAGCTGTGGGACACCCTGACCTCAGCCAACAGCAAACCCTTCTTCTGCCTGCTGCCATTACCTGGAAAATCTTCTTGGCATGGTAGTCATCCACTTCAATGTTCACTTCCTTCAGGAAGTCTTTGAGCTCTTTCAGGCTCATCTTGTTGTCTTTGTTTTTGTCAGCTTTCCGCAGGCAGGTGTGAATCCAGCTGCAGGGGGATGTAAGGAAATCTTTCCAGGTCAGTGCCTAACCTGAACACCTAAATACCTTCTGCTGCACATGGCAGGGGGGAAATCCTCTCCTGAAGGCTCTGAGCCACCTCTCCAGCTGCTGTAAATCAGCGTGGGCCCCCTGAGCAGCTGACACCATCTCACCTTCTGCTCCCACAGAGCACAAGGGTGCCTGGGCAGAAGGAAAATGTGCTGTGATACAACTGATCCTGACCAGGGAGGAGCTTTTCACCATCTGGCCAAGGCTGGAGCAGCTCTCTTTACCCTGTAGGAGTTTCTGGCCGCAGCCAGAAACAGTTTGATTTCTCTTTTATGACAGAAAGTACATTCTGCTCCAGACGGCTGAAAGGGGATAAAGGAAAGAATGAAAAGCGCTCCCAAGAGAAGCTTGGTAAACTCATTGTCATGGATTTGTTCAATATTCAGTGTGTCGTGGTGAACACTGGACTCCAGAAGAAGTATCAATAATAATTTTTGAACTCACCTTCAGCATATTTTTAGGGATTTCTACCTATATCTCCTAAGAACTTTGTTGTGAGTGGAATCAAACCAAACTTTGTGGGTCTTGCCTTCTTCCCCTGATGAAGTGTACAGGGTCTGTTACTGTGCTGTACTGTGATAATACTTCATTAGACCTTGGGTTTTAATCACTTTAGTGTATCTGTGGATCAGGAGTAACTGCTATAAGAATGATCTTCCTAATGTGATGTCAGATAATTTGGACTGAGACTTGCATTTTCTTTCAGTCTCTAAAATCATGTTAGACAGTTGAGACATACTGCAGTTTTAAACACCAAAAAAAAACCCTGCTTTTTGCATCATGGAACTGACTGTCTGATTTGTTTTACTGTCAAAATAAGAAAGGTCATCCAGAAAAATATCAACTTTTCAACAGGAAAAAAATGATCAAAGTACGAATTTGATCTCCAATAATAACCTTCCATGTCTCACATAGGAAACAATGCTTCAAACTCATTCCAGAAAAACTTCCAAAAAGCCATGCCCAATCTGAATGCTAATCAGAGTAAAGCTTAGGATCAGCAAAACCAGCTGAGGCATATAGTGCTGTAACATATAAACTGGGCCTTTGAAAATGACCCCAGAAAAGGGCATTAACAGCCTTAGGGGCTGTAAACATAACACTGAAACAGTGTTTGCCACAGCTACCCCTGCACTGAAGTATTTCCTAGTGATGGAGATATGTGTAAACTGTTAGTGAGTATTGTTTGTCTCATGGAAAGTTGAACTTTCTGACTTTAAAAATCTTGGCAGGTGCTAAGCAATGACCTCACCCCACATCCGTCTCAGCCTGGTCATATTAATATTCCCCTTCTTTAGACATGGAAACCAAAATAAAGGGAGGCTGCATTTCCCAAGAGCCCTGAACCAGGGTCTGGCTTGGACTGATTCTTCCCAGAAAACCCAGTTGGGGGCATGAAGCTCCCATGAGCAGAGGATGCTGTGCTGGGAGCACACCACACCCACCCTGGGGTGCAGAACACCCCCTCCACCAGCTCTGCTCCAGACAGGGTCTGTCAGACTGTCACCCTCGTGCCACCCACTCACACCTGACCCTGCACCTTGTGTCCCCTTCCCAGTCTTCCCTAAAAACAACAGGCAGGAGGAACACCCAACTCTGGTGAGCCAGGAGGAAATCCAGCCTGCCACAGCCAGGGGTGAGAGTAGGGGTGGATAGAAACTACTCTTTTGTGCATAGAAACTACTGGTTTTGTGCTGATCACTGCAAAAAACCCACATTTCTTTAACAGTCTGCATAATTTCCTCTCATAATGGACACCCAGAGGTCATGCACATATCCAAAGTCCTCTCTGGAAGGCAAAATGTGGGCAGTAAATGCATCTGTAAGAGAGTATGCCCAGGTCCTGCACGTTAATGGAGGGTGTTTTTCTCTTAGATCCCTTCCCAGGAGGCTGAGAAATGCAGGAGGGAAATCAGAGAGCCCAGGAAAAGCCCAGGCACACACAGTGGATCCTCTTGCTGCAAGGACAAGCAGCAAAGAGAGAAAAAGGACAGTACAGACAACTGAGATCTCAGTAAATAGCAGCATTCTGGCCCCAAAATACCCAAACTCCTCATCCATCTGCATCCCCTCAGCTTTGGGAGAGCTTGGAGGAGCTGGATGAACAAAACACTTCAACTGGAAACCCTCTCAGCTGGTACAAACACCATTTTTCAGTCCTGGCTGTGGGTTTTCCTTTCACCTTCTGCCCCTCTGTGGGCCTGAGTGCAGGAGGAGCAGCTGCTCCCATTTCTGTGTGCATCCAGGGACAGCCTGCCTCTGCTCTTTAAAGGCTATGCCAGCTCCAGGGCTACCAGCTTTCTCTCAGTCACCCCTCTTTGGTTTCTATCTGGCAGATATCCCATGAATGTGCTCAGAACAGAAATGCTGCAGAACTTCTGGTAAGTGCTTTCAAACCAGAAGAAAAGCTCACACATAAACCCCAGACCCGAAGGAGACGGTGCCACCCTGCTCAAATGAAAAGTCCTCTGTGTTTTCTGGTCTAAAGCCTTCCCTGCACACATACCTGCAATATTTGCTAAACTACCCATGCCAGCCTGCTGCAAGGTTCAATCTGAGGCTTATTAAAACAGAACTCTGTGTATAAGAACATCAGACATGCTCATCAAGCATGTGGGAGTTTTATCTGTGTAGGAATATAGGACTGGAAAAATACATAAGACACTGACTCCAGTCCCTTTTTACCACAGGCAGCTCCACTGAATTCCAAACTGAACGAGCCCCATCTGAAACTAGCAGAGTTTTTGCTTTCAGCCCTTGTTTTCAAAAACTTGCAGATCCCTTACTTGTTTTGCAAGGCTTTGAGAGGCTGAAAAAGATACCCTGCAAGGCAGCTCTCCAGTCATGGGGGACAGGCAGGGGACACAACACATCCCATGTCCTGACTCTTCCCCTTCTGTGCTCACAGATGCTGAGAACACTCCTGAGGTTTAAGGAAGATCTGAGCGAGCCCACGCTGCCAAGCAAACCCAGTGAAGGCAGACTAAATTTAAAATCCCAGGCTTTAATTAAACATCATCAAATTTCAAATGAGAAATCATGCTGTTCTGTAATTCCAGGTTACGTTAAATGGCCTGAGACAAGCCCAGATTGGAAGCCAGCACTGCACAGTAATTACTCTTCCAGAAATATGGTTTGCCTACCCACCCTATTTAGCTTCAATCCTGCTTTCCAAAGACAGAAAGGCACTTTTCCATGCTGGAAATTTACAGCCTTCTTCCTTTGCAAATGTCATTGTTATTTTTCCCCCCTTAAAAATCTTGTCTCTTCTTACAGGCAAGTTTTTCAGCAATATATTTAACTTGATATGCTCCAGGGACAACTTTCTGTAGCCTAGATTTTCCCCTACACACTGTGGGGTGGCTGAGGAGTGACCTTACAGCCCAGAGCTTGAAAAACAATCCAGAAAAAGACACTCCTAATGCAGGAGATAAGCAGGACATCCCAGGCACATCAGAACTAATGGAGTCTGATTCCTTTAAGTGAACAGCACTGTGGCTGTGAAAATGCTTCTCAGACTTCAGAGAATCCTCAGAAGAGTAAAACCTGATGAAAGCTCAGCATTTATGCACCATCTCCTTCTCCATCAGTACATTATTAGCCAGCAGAGAACCCACATGGAGTGAAGACCTAACTGAGGGCAAGACCTCCTGGTGCCTTCTCAGACTTGAGCTCCAGCTTTGTGATTTTTCCCAGCTGAGGATTTTGCATCTCCCCTCCTCTCTGATGTTTGGTGTCAAATCATGAAGCCCACCCAGCCTTCTCTCCCCAAGAGTGGTACCTCTTTTCCTGTCTGATAGCTGAATATCTACCTTTGGGAATCTTAAAGGAACCTAATATTTCCCCCATTATTGTGGCACTGTCAAATCAGGATGAAATCAGCCAACAGCTTCAGATGTCACGGTCAGTCTCAGACACACAGGGACTGAAGAAAATCCATCCAAAACTGCACCCACAGATATCCTCTCTTTTTATACATAAGACCTCTGTTTGCAAAGCCACTTATTGAGTGAAATGCAGCCTCAGGGAGAAATCCCTGTGAATTCAGCAGAGCCAGGATTACACCCAATAACCAACCCCTCTCTATCTCATAATGAATTCACTCTCCTTTCCTCCTCTGTGCCTTTTCCTTTCTGATCTCTGCATTGTCACTAAAGCAATTGCAGATTTTTTCAGGGCAAAACTTCCTCCCATGCTGAGGCTAATAAGGAGCAATTTCACTCCAGTCAGTGGAGCTACCCTGCAGTCAATTTGGCAGTGAGAAGAGGAGAATCAGTTCCCTCTCCTTGTATTACCGAGAAACACGGTAAACAGTGAGGGCTTTTCATGCCTTGCCAAGAAGTGCCTGTCCTGGAGTTTACTGCAATGCAAGTGAAACAGACCCCTGAAGAACACAAAAAAAATAATGATTGTTTTATCTGGAGCTCCATGAAAGAGGGAATTCTTTGCTTAAGGAGCCACATTAAGCCTGACTCCACTCTTGCTGGTGTCATTGTAAAACAGGGGGGAAAAGCATTGGAAACCAGGGAGCTTGCCTGGGTGCAAAATCAATGCAAGTGAAAACCCAGAATAGGGAAAAAAGGAGGTTAGTCTACTATCCCCACCCACGTGGAAAGACAAGTGCATCTTTGTCCATGATTAATCACTTTATAAGGCAAAGGATACTGTTGGAGTTTCTGTTTCTGGTTCATGGAGTTGCTGTGGGCTATGATTTTCCCAAGGCCAGCAATCCAGTGGTTGGCATCATCCTCTGAACTCGCAATGAGGTCCAGGTTTTTCCGCTGGTCTTTGAAGATGATGGAAAAGCAGCGATACTCTGGGACATCCTTGGCGTATTTTTCCATACCTTCTGTTTTATGGCCTGACCTCACATCCCGGATATCTTCAATGGAGACTGTGGAAAGAAAGCAGAGCCTGCTGTCAGCAGGGGTTCAGTCAGCCTTATCTCTACTTGGTGAGGGATATTAAAAATTACTCTTTCTCCTTTCCCCGAAGCCTCTGGAGGGTTCCCTTCCCTTTCCCCCCTTCCCCAAGCTTTGGTACTAAAGAAAACTCAAC
Source organism: Passer domesticus (assembly GCF_036417665.1). Taxonomy (NCBI): domain Eukaryota; kingdom Metazoa; phylum Chordata; class Aves; order Passeriformes; family Passeridae; genus Passer; species Passer domesticus. The sequence goes on from NC_087474.1 coordinate 3,751,573, forward strand.
TCAAAAGGGCTAGAAAGAGCAAGAAATATTAAAAAGAAAACCTCTTTCTCCATGTTCTTTATTTAATAAGAAACAGAATATGCCATGGGTGCCATCCTGTGATGTCCTCTTTATGAGACACAAATCATAGCCAAGAGTTTGGTTCCAAGTCCTCGGAGCATTCCTGACTTGAGCATCCCTTGACTCATTCCCCCTGAGAATGGGGAGAGTGGAGCTGTGCCTCCCTCTGAACATCACCCCACAGGAAAATCCTAAAACCGCTGAATGGTTTGGGTTGGAAGGGACCTTAAACACCACCCAGTTCCAAACCCCTGAAATGGACAGGGGTGCCTTCCACGAGATCAGGTTGCTCCAAGCCCCATCCAGCTGGCCCTGAACAATTCCAGGGAAGAGAAGTCCACAGTCTCTATGGGCAAAATAAGAGGTGACTTCAATAAGAGGAGGGTAAGGAACAAAACTGTCCTTTTTAGGTTGAAAAAATTGTGAGAAGGTAAAATTTAAGATCCCATCTGTTCCTCACAGTCACAGTAGTGCAAATTAAGGAGGCAAAGACCAGAGCAGTCTGGTGTCACCCATACTCCATCCTAACCCCTGTCAAGGGTAGAATTTATCATCCTTGCTGCAAGAAATCAAAATACTGTTTTCAAATCATTCTTCCCCACTTCCATCTCTGCTCTTCAGCTGGTGGAAATGAACCCTGAAGTTGCTCCAAGTTTGCAAAATGCACACGCAAGGCAATCCAGAAGGAGCAGTGCATGAAAAGACTTTCATTAAACAAATACAAGTAACAGAGACAACCCCAAAATGCTCTTGAGAGTAATCAGTGCCCTCAAACTGGGCTGAAATCAGGCGAGCTCCCAGCAGCACCCACAGCCTCTTTTTGTCTTTCATGGGTCACTTCATACACCTACAAGACACTGGCACAGGTTGCCCTGAGTTGTGGATGCCCCATCCCTGGAAGTGTTCAAGGCCCTGTTAGATGGAGCCTGGAACGACCTGGTCTGGAGCTTTGTTGAAAAGCAGTGCAGGAGTATGAAAAACCCCCAAAGTTTAGCTGAATAGGAGAAACTTGCCTTTAAACTTCCATTTCACCATTAAAATGCCCAGTTCATTCAAGTCAACACTGTAGAAAGACCCAACATAGCATCCACCTGCACGTTTTTGGCATGGCTGCCTTGAGATTATCCAAAATTCATCAGATGCTCATTAGAGGTTTGAAAACTTTCCTTGCTTTCTCAGAGCAGTCATGATAATGCTCAGCTGCTGGAGGAAAAAAACTGCAACAAGCCATCCAAAATTTCAGCCTTCAAAAATCAGTGACTTTCCAAAAGCAACACTTAACATTTGCTTCAAGTTCTCACCAGATGCTGGGGTGGTCAAACACCTTCCACAGCACTTTGCTGGTTTGGTTCCCAAACAAGAACACATCATGAGGAGCTCCCTGGAGCTGGCAAAGCTCTTCCCTGGCAATTATGAGCTGTTATCTCTGTGTGGTCTTTGATTATCACTTTGTAAAGGCCAATAGTTGATCAGCTGAGGGGAGGGGAGGAAAAGGTTGGGTTGGGATGGGCTGCTGTGGAATTATGCTATCTGGCCAATTTACCTCTGAGTGAAAGTTTATGGGTTTGAGTACTAAAACCAGCTTAAAAAGGAAAAAGGCAGCAATTCCCCCACAGCTGGGCCTTCCTGGTGATCTTGCCCTTTAACTAGGACATTAATCAAATTATAGTGGTTGTGCCTAAGGCGGAACTTCACCTTTAATGTAAAGCATCTTATTATATTTGGCCAGATTCAGTTTAGTCAAAAAGTCAAAAGTTTAGTTAGGTTAGCCAGTGGGAAATAAAGCAGCTTTTGGAACACAGCTGTTCTGTCCTAGTCAAACAAAAATTTCAGGGTAAGGTAAGTTATACCCTTAATCCACGGCTACAGTGGACCCTTGACCAGAAAGGAAGTGCAAGCTGGGCATCTCATATGCAGACTGTCCTTAAGCATGGGGTTTTCCTCCTCTCCAGATCTCTCCTGCCCATGGCAGTGAAGTGGAAGGATCATCCTGTTATTCCTCTTCACCTGCCAGCTGCTCACCACTGCTTGGCTCACAAGAGCTATTGTCCTGCAGAATAGCAAGGACAAGTCCTTAGTCTGCTTGTGCAATCAATCCCTAAACTTCGGGTTGGCAATGGCCTCCTGTTTCCAAGACCAGAAAATCTGATGTTGAATATTGGAAATTTAGAATGGATTCTTTGGAAACCATTACGTGGCTGCATGAATCCACTGGAAAAGAAAGCTGTGTGGGAGGAAAAAAAGATTGAAAACCTGTGTCTGGAAGGGCTGCCTTGATCTTTTCAGGGTGTGCTGAGGAGAGAATGATGGAGATAAAAGAGCTCCTCAGTACAGAAAGGGTCCAAGGAAGGCTGAAGAGCACGACTGGTGTCTATTGTAGTCACACAAGAGAGGAGAGAAACTATCACCACAGGAACTGTTACAGAGCAGGGTAAAGAAGGACACTTTTTATAGCTTTCCATAGCTTGGTTGTGTGTACTGTTTTCATCTATCAATAAAAAAGCTGGAGCCAAAGGACTCAGCCCAAGCCATCTGCTAAAGTTATCTCTTTTCTGGAAAATCTTAACCCAGCATGAGTACTTTATCAGCTGCTCCCAGGCAGTGACTGTACTCTATTAGGAGTCCCAAACTGTGTGTTCAGCTGAGCTATCTGCAAGGAGAAATCAAAAATAACTGGGGCACAGAGATGTTTCACAGCAGAGGAACACTGGCAGCAAACAGCCATCAATCACAGCTCCCTGCAGCCTCCCTGTTCCTTCCCCATCACGCCACAGCGGGGAGATAACCACAAGCAGAAGAGAATCTGGAAAGTTTGCATCTACTTCTGAGTGTTTGCGTCTGCTGAAGAGGTGGTTTGTAGAGAGCCCAAAACATGACGCACAGCACAAGGAAGCCTGTGTTCCTGCTGACCTCCAGACACCAACTCACACAGGTTACATCCTGGTCAGCCTTCCTGGCTGCTCTGGATGCTGCTCAGACAGCCAAAGGCTCCCCACTGACATGGACATACAGCAACCTTCCCCGGAGCCCGTGGAATTCCTCCTGTCTGAACTACTCTCAGGGAGATGTTGAGAACTTTCTTTCTAGCCCTCCTTTCAGTTTTCATCACTGGCTCCTGCTCTTGTGCTTCTCCCTTGCTGATTTTCAGCCCAGCACCCTTCTCCTCTTTTACTCCTGGCATCAGCAGGCAGGGATGACTCAGGCCCTCAGGATTCTTTTGACAGCCCATGGTATCTTCAAGCAACCAACATGTAAATTTTGGGTACCTCTGTTGATTTGGATTTCTCTCTTCATGGCTTTCAAGGAGCTGGGTGTTACATTTGCAAACTCATCTCTTCATGCAGAAGGGACACCTCTTAAAGGAAATCAGCTGGATGATCTTTAAGGTCCCTTCCAACCCAAGCAACTCTATGTATGATTCTGGTGTAGAAGAGCCAGAAGGATGAGCCTGACAACATTCCTAATGATGAAAGCCCTTGTCAGGGAGGAGCCCTGGCCTCTCCATCTCTTCTCTCATCACTGCTCCACAACTGAAATGTCCAGACTGTGCTGGGAGAACGAGCATCACACTCTTTGCTAATCCTAAGGAATAGAGGGAAAGGAGGAACAAAGGCAGGCAACAATCCCTTTGTTTTCCTCCTGCTTGACACACAGCCCTTTGAGATGAGATATTTTGTCAAGAGTATTTGTCAAGAGAGAAGGTAAAAAACTGAACCTGCACCTCCTGCAAACTACCAAGCATGTGAAGGACAAGGACTGGCAGGTGTTTCTCCTTTCTTGTGCCTTTGCTGATGGAGTGGGAGAGGAGGGTCACTGTATGGGCACTGCCAAAACAGCCTTCCTTGAGTTAGTCCAAGAAGCACTCCTCAGAGTCCTTCCTTATCCCACCCCCTGTCAGGAAGAGGCGATCTGTGCAATGTGGCACTCAGTCACACTGAATTACTCCATCCCACTCTAATTGGCTCAGTAAGTCACTTCTGTTTACTGTCAAGAAATGCAGATGAGAAACATGCTCAGCCATACAGAGCCCCCACAACATCCTGCACATCTCCAGACCCTAACATGCTGCACCTCAGCTCAGCTTCTTTGAGGAGCAGATGAAAGCTGCTACCTGAGCCCAGGACCATCCTGCAGAGACACTACATGGATTTCACAACACGCTGAGTGTGCTCCTTGCTCTGGTTTCAGCCCGGGAAGAGCCATTCAGCTGATTTGGGTTTCACCAGGGGTGGCTGATGGCAATGGCCAAACACAGCTGGGATCAGGACCTGCAGCTGGGATCAGGACCTTTGTAAACAGATGGAGCTGGAGCACTGTCAGCCTCCCAGGCTGGGAATACCAAAGGCCATCCATCACCCTCGTCCCTGAGGGATACTTTAACACAATGGCTCATGGGTGGGTTCAGCATGAGTGTGCCCTCCCAGCCCTGCCTGCCTTGCTCCTTCATCTCCCTGTGTGTGAATTATGGCGGGTCCCAGCTGCTGATTCCTCATGCATTCCCTTCTCCCCCTCCACAGCCACGCTCAGCAGGTTGCTGTGACTCGAGATCTGCTGCACAGCAGTCTGCCCTCACTGCTGGTGTGTGTTTACCAGCTGACAGCCGGTGATGCAATGCACATGCAATTTTACAGGTTGTTTGGAAATACCCTTTCATATAAGGTCTTTACTCAGTCTTTACCCATCATGGCTTGGGGCACTGAAGCAGAGAGTGATCTCTGTTTACATCCCTTCCACTCAACCAGGGCCCTGCAAACTATTTTGGCGACCAGCTCCTACTTGCCCTGCCATCACAGCACTGCTAAATTTGTATCTGAGGCTCTCAACACTTCTGCCTTTTCATTTAACATATGCTACAGAGAACAAGGTCAATATTTGTCAGCGCGCTGCCTGTGATGAAAACTGTCCCAGCGACGCCCGCGGTGGCCTGATTGAAAACTCAATCGAAGAAACAGGCAGCTCTGCATCTGAGATGACGTGTTTCATGGCTTGAGTGATTGTGATAAAAACTGATGAGACCCACAGACAGACGGTTTTGTTTTCACAGCTGACAGTGCCTTGCATAACGCACTGGCATCAGCAAATATTTTTCCAGGGGTAAATACAAGTCTGACCACGAAAGCAGTGATTCCTCAAGGAACTGCAGAAGGAAGCTGTTGGTGCAGCCAGCTACCTGCTGTGTGCACACAGGTTGCTGAGAGTTTCTGTTGACTTTAGACACTTACCAGGAACAATTTCAAGCTTTTGCTTTGTGACTCCAGCAAACACAAAGCAATATTACATCCTTCCTGTTCTTCTGCGAGTTCAGGACATTAATTCAATGGAGACAATAATTTATTCTTCTACAAAAGTGATATGATATGTTCACTGCGTGGTATTTTAAGGATATTCATAAATTTCCCAGCAAGTCAAAAGCAAAGGAAGAAGTTTTCTGCTGAACACTGGTACTAGGCTATAAACACAAACCTTTTGTACTATGTTTAAACCAAGCAAAAAATATCCTATAACTGTGCCAGAAACCAGAGGAACAGAAACAAATTCTGTGCATTTTTAATAGGGAGAATAACTAGTCATCAGATCTAAAGATCTATTTCATGACTTTAATAATACAGTCATCACTTGCAACACTCAGTAGTCCAACCAAGTTTAGCTCACCCCCCAAAACCTATTATTTTAATCAAAAAACAGAAAAAGAAAAAAAATCTAACAATAGGAGTTCTTACGTAAAGCTTCTGGCCAGAAATGGATACATTTCAGCTACAACTCCTGACGTTCTCTCTTGACTTCACTGCTCGTGACTCAACAGCACAGCCCCAGTGAATCATCCCTGCTACAGTGTGTGAAGTTTTTCATGGAAAACATCACCTCCTTGAGCCTCCAGGAGAGGCACAGTGCAGGAGGCACCAAAGCACCATCTCTGGGGCCCCACTGCAGCACCCCTAAACTTAATAGACTCCTTCAGCCTTTTCCTTCTGCCTTTGAACACTCTGTTTCTCCACCAGCTGCTCAAAAGGATGATTCACTGGAAAGTTTTCAACCATTCCCACAAATCCCCAAGTTGAGAGAGTTTTTAAAGGGATTGAGGCTGGCTTAAGTGAGCTCACACTAGGGATTACAGCTGATTTAAGAAAATACTTTCAAAAATCAATTTCACTGAAAGCAGCAAATGCCCTTTTGCTCTTTTTTTTTTTTTTTCACCTACATGAGATCTGGTATTTGACCACAGCTGAACGAGACAGTGCTAGTGACAGGCTGCAGCTCTGCCCCTTTGGCTCTCCTCCCTCACACCACAGTGATGCTCAGCAGTGAACTGCCTCAGAATGAACTGTTTTCCAGCTCCCTCACATAAATCTGGTTTTTTGCCCCAAAACTGTTAATCCAGCCACTTTAACTCTGCTTCTGGCGGCCAGGGAGAAAGCACTGTGAAAGCTTCCTGGGCCAAAGCAGCATCCACCCTCCCATGGCCCTACACAGCAGTTGGGATAATGAGAGCAGCGGTGTGTTTGTGGATCTGGTTGTAGCTCAGCCACAGGAAGGAGCAACCTTTGGTGAAAAATGGATTTTTAAAGGTGATTTTGAACAGCCCTTGGTGCCCAGCACTCCTGTGTTTCTGCTGGAGGCAACCAGAGAGTACACACAGGGCAGAACATGCTTGCTGGAAAATTGGCTTAAGACACTTCAAGGGCTTTTGGGAAAAAAAAAAAAAATTGCCCTGGGGTTAAATGGAATATACTGAAAAATAAGGAAGTATTGACAATAAGTAAAAAATGGATTATTCTACCAGATCAGAAACTATTTTGGAAGGACAGCTTATCCCCAAAGCCCTGTTTGGGGGTTGCAGCTATGAAGACAGCACCTAATTTAGATTCCCAGTTGTTTAAAATAAAGACAACAGAGGAAGGTACTGCTTATAGCCCATGTATCTGATCCAGGCAGCATCCGTTCCTGTCACCACCCTGATAGGTGGGGTTTTTTGAACTTCAGAGATTCTTCTGTCTAACCCTGGCAGTCCCCAGATTTATCTAGTGGACTCCATCACACCATGGTTTACAAACAGCTTTTCCACCTGGTCATAAGAATAACAGAAACTATCCAAACAAAAACATAACCCTTAGACTTCCCTCCTCTGAGGTGCATTCATTGCTGTAGCAATGCTGCAGATAAGATTGGACCTGCTGCTAAACCTCCCAGTTTCCATCCTGCTCATCCTTTTTTCCATCCTGAAAAGGGAGTTTATCTGCAGCTTTGGAAAGGCTTTGTCCTGGAGAGCAAAGTCAGTGTTTGTTAGCAAGGAAGGGTGATCCTCTGCAGAGACTCACCCTGATTTGGGGTCTCAAATCATGGCCCTGCACTCCTCCTCTGCTGTGACAGCCTTCACAGTGACCAAGATGGGGTGACAGAGCCTGCCAGAGGCCACAACATGAGCCAGGGGTAATCCACTCTGTACCTGCACCCAGAGCAGCCTGGTGAAGCTAAAAGCTCCAGAATTAAACTCAAACACAGCAGTCACTCTGAAAACTCATGAATGGAATGTCTCAGAGGATCAATAAAAGAGAAAGGCAAGGAGAAACATGACCAGAAGGTAGAGGGAAGTGATTTTGTCCCTCTCCTCTGCTCTCATGATACAACACCTGCTGTACTGCAGCTCCGGGGCCTCCAAGGATGTGAATCTGCTGGAGCAAGCCCAGAGGAAGCCACAAAGCTGCTCCAAGGGCTGGAGCCCTCTGCTCTGGGGACAGGTGGGAGAGCTGGGGGTGTTCAGCCTGAAGAGAAGCTCCAGGGAGACATCAGCTCCTTCCAGGGGCTTCAAGAGATCTGGGGAAGGACTTTTATCAGAGGGCCTGGAGTGATGGGACAAAGGGGAATGGCTTCACACTGCCAGAAGGCAGGATTAGATTGGCCATAAGGCAGTGATTCCTTACAGTGAGGGTGGTGAGACCCTGGCACAGGCTGCCCCATCCCTGGAAATGTTCAAGTCCCTTCCAACACAAACCATTCTATGATTTTATGAAAATGGACCTCTTTGATGTTATGGCTTAGGACTTTGTAGGAGTCAGTACTCCTCTCTCTCCTTGACTTCCAGGCTCAGGTGTGTCCAGAGCACCTGCAGGTGTCCCTCCAACCCTGCCAAGAGCTTGGCACAACAAGTGCAGGCACAGGCTCACATCCTCCCAGGAGCACAGGGGACACAGCCTGTCCAGCTCCCACAGCCAGATGGGTGCAAAGCCAGTCTGGCCAGAGCCTTGCCAAGATTGCCTTCACAGAGCTGCAAGGACAAGCTCTGCCTCTACTGACCTGTCCACTGCTGTTATCCTGATGACAAAAAAAAAAAAGTAAATCTTTCCCTGGGAAAGGGGTGTCAAGGAGCAAGCACGTGCTGTGAGCCATCAGAGAACATTACTCCATCTCCACGTGCCACTGAGGACACCCCCAGGGCACAGCAGGTCCTCCTGCCTACCGTGGCACTGCCTGTCTCCAGCAGTGTGGCAGTGCTGGCTGTGCCCAGCCACCACAGTGCATCAGGAGTGCTGTAAATCCACACCCACACACCCCAGCCTGTGCTCAGAGCCCAGCTCAAAGGACTTATCTCACTCTTGTTTGTAAAATAGTCCCAGTTGCAACCCTTCTCCATGCCAGGTCCACAGCCATGGATCCACCAGGGCTTCTCCAGGCAAACATCAGGGTACCTGGAGACTCAGCACAAGGATCCTTCCCATTCACTTCCAAGGACTGGGTGGGGTCAGGACTGTTGCTGTAGGGGCTCTCAGACCCCATAATTTGGAAACTGCTGTCTCAGAGCACAGAAAAGGGAGCTCTGAAAGTCATTCTTCTCCATTCACACCTTTATGTGATTTAGAGCAAGATATATTAGCAAGATAAATTGTATATAGAAAGATATACATTATGTGGGAAGGACTTTGGTTTTGTATGGGACAGAGCTCAGCAGAGCAGGGAACAAACACTCACTGAGAACTTTCTGTTTGTTGTTGCAATGATGGGTTATTGCCCTGGGACACCTGAAGAGCCCAGCTGAGCTCAGGACCCTGCCAGGCTGGGCATCCAAACACCCAGGAGGGGACAGCCCAAAGCCTCAGGGCAGGTCTCACTGCAGCCTTCCCCTTTATAAAAAAGGAGCTACAGGGACTTTTTACAAGGGCAGATAGTGATGGACAAGGGGAAGAGTTTTAAACTAAAAAAGGAGAGATTTAGATGAAATGTTAGAATGAAATTCTTTACTCAGAGTGTGACCAGCACAGGCTGCTCAAGGAAGCTGTGGATGCCCCATTCTTGGAAGTCTCCACAGCAAAACACCTGGATGGGGCTTGGAGCAACCTGGTCCAGGTGTCCTTGCCCATGGCAGGGAGTTGGAACTCCCTGATCCATGATCTTTATTGTACCTCTCAGCCCAAACTTTTGTGATTCTATGATTTAAAGCCTTTTACAGTTAGTTAGAAGGAAGAGAAAGAAAATGTGTGGAGAAGGATGTACAAAGAGATTAAATGAGGTGCCCAAGGTCATGTGAGAAAACTCTGCTCATCCGGGTTACAAACCAAACATATTTTACCCTGCTACTTTACTCCTCCTACTGGAAATCTTATCACTACTTGTGGGAGGAAGGGAGGTAATTTGAAAGACCCACCCTTCATTTAGTTAATTGTGATCATTACCAAAAAAACCTGTGTAATTAAAACATCTTCCACGTTACTAATTTATCTCCTGGATTTACAAGACTAAAATGATTAGTGAAATAAACGAGAAAAAAAGTGAGAAAATATGGAGAAATGTGTCAGAAAAATATGGAATGAGAAGAAAAAAAATATATATAAACAGACACACCCTGTCTGATTCCATTTTGTCTGCACAATTGGGTTCAATTGGGGTCCCAATTACGGTGCCAAGCTGGGTGCTGCTGGAACAGAATGGTTTTTCCTGTGCCATATAATGGTGATTGTAGTATCAGGACTTTTTACAGCAGGGCAGATCCTGGGTTTCCAAGATAAGGATGAGAATAGGCTGTCCTTCCCAGAGACATCTCCTGTCAGCCCTTGGATTTCCACATCTCTGCAGTTCTCCTGTGAGGCTGAAATGCCAGTTTTCCCTGGGGCTGCAGGCAGCAAAGGAGCAGCAGCCACACAAGGGCTCACACCATGTCTCACACCGAGCATTAGGGCTCGGACACCTGAGTGAACAATTTTGGGGAGGAAACGAGCCAGGCAGGGCTGCTGAGACCAGCACAGCCCACCCCACAACCATCTGAGGCAGCAGCTCGTGAGCTTGGGCAATGTGACCATTCCTGACACGGCAGATTCCTCGTGGCTGTCCCAGAGGTGACAGCATCACTCGCTGTGTGTGTCACAGGAGGAATGAAGGACCTGCTCTCATTGCTCCAAACCTTCCCTCCACACCACATAATGGTCCTGGTTCACCCCAGGCACCTCTGACAAAGCAGTTTACTCACAGATCTGTGACTCTGGGGATCTCAGCACCTTCTTTGACTCCTGCCAGATGGTTTTGCAGTCCTCCTGGAGCTTATAGAACCGCTCCTTTCTCCAGGAGCTTGACTTCACTTTTAGCAGCTGGCTGCCTTTCAGGAGGAACTTCAGGTCCTTGTCATCTTTGAGGCCTGTGGAGAAACAGAAGTAGTAATGTTTTAAGAGACAGCTCAAGAAATGATGCTCAAAGAGTTTTCCCTTCCACAAGGGCAGCCGGGTCTGAGGAGCAGAGCAGAGAGACCCAGAAATCCTCCACACCACTTCATGATCACAAAGGAGGCTGAAGCCTTTGTGCTTCTCAGATTGAGTCCGAACACTTTGTGTTGTAATTCTCAGGTGTTTTACAAGGGTGAAATAGCTCCTTCTCAGCAAATAGTTAGGATGCAAAAAACTACAACAAAACCAACAGCAGAGAATTAAAAGCAGAGAAAGGAAAATTGCATAACTTGTAACTGGAATGCTGTCAGGAACTTTCAAGTGACTTCAAATCTGCAACAAAATTTCCTTTGCGGAAACAGGAATACACAAAGATATCTCTCATCCTCCTCTGGCAAACAGTGCCTTCCTATCCACGTGGGAATTGTGCAGATCAGATGAAGCTTAGGAGAAAGAAGTTTGGTGACAGGCAGCAACAGATTGCTAGGACAGCAGTAAGGAGCAGCCAGGATCTCCTCATTGCTCAACCATCCGAAGGGTCTCTGTCTTTCTTACACTGCAAAGACAATGCTATGTCAAGTAATAACAACCAAACCTTCTGGCTGTGGAAACTTCGAATTTCATAACTTAACCTGGATTCAGGAAGGCATTTAAGACATCTAGAGAGGAAACCGGCACCCACTGAGACTCTGAAAACAAATTTGGCATTCTACATGGTTTTGAGTGTCTCAGCAGTGCCTGACTTCCACATACTTAAATACCTGGGAGAATCTGTCCCTCAAACCAACCATTAATTACAGATCTGAAGCATGGAGACTGAGAAGGGAGAGAACATGAAACACAAGGAACACATCCTGGGCTTTCTGTAATAGGCACCTTGCAGCTCTGTGACACTGCATGAAAGGTTGGTTCAGAGCTGGTGAAGCAGCATTGAACTCTGCAGTGCTGACCCTGCACATCCCAACTCCCAGGAAACTTTTCTTCCCTTACCTTGGCAGTGCAGGGAGCCCCTTGGCCACCTGCAGCCACCTGACATTAAATCTCCAGGGACATTCCTCAGTTTTATACAAACATAATGTGGAGTCTCACAAATAACATTTTTTCACTGCAGTGTCCCCTGTGACATTGGGCTGGTTCTTCTCTGGGAGACACAGCTGCTTTGGATCACTGTCTTTTAAAAAAGGCAGGACAAGAAACTACCAGGCATCACTTCAGGCCTGCTTGAAAAACAAAACCCTGAGATCCAAGTGGCCAAATTCCCACTATCCTGACATTCCATACAGGAAACTGAAGTGCCAGGTGCTGCAAAGCACCAGTGTGGGTCATGGTGGCAGCAGCAAAAACCAGCACTGAGAGTTTGTAACTGGGATACACTGGCCTAAAGAGAGCACTTTAGGCTGCCAAAGCTGGTATTTACATCAGAGATAAATATTATGGGTGTCCAGTGTGCACTTTGTGAGCAGCTCACACCATTTATTGGTTTTATAGAGCTCAAGGAACATGCCCAGAGCTGAGCCAGGCTGAAACATCGAGACTTGAAAGCATCAGAGTAGAAACTGGAGATCCTGCAAAGGTGCCTTTGCCCTCTTTCTTTCCTCAAAGTAAAAATAGGTATTTCATTAATTGTCTTCCTTGCTGCAGCACTGCTTGGCTCCCCAGCTCATGAGTGGTCTGGAGGTTCCTAGGAGGGGAAATTGAATGCTTCCCCCACAGAAAACTTTGGAAAAAAAAAAATAATGGAGAGAAGAAAAAAAATCCGTCTCCTGGAAAGCACGGAAGGGTGACAAGGTGAGGACAGCTATGGGACAGCATTCCCAGGGGTTGATGAGTGGCCAGATCATCTGGAGGAAGGACACACACCACAACAGCTCCACAGGTTCTTGCTCTCCTGAGCTGGCTTAGAGCTCTGCTCTAAGGCACAGGTCCTCCAAGTGCACAGCCTGCAGCCTCACTAACATCCCTGGGGCTCCCCTCGGGGTTCCTGGAGAGGAAACCAACTTCTCCCTTCTCCCTATTCACCCACATTCCTATCCTGGCTCCCAGCTCAATTCCTTCTTTTTCTTCAGATCCCAACCACTCTCAATCACTACAGGACTTGGAGGAGGACAAGTCGTCCTGGGGTGACATGACAAGGAGAGCAGGAAACCCAACAAACCCTTTGGATGCCAATGTCTGTAAGTGTGGAATGAGAAATCCATTTTACCAGGGCATGTTTTGTTCCACAGACCCTGCGTGCAGCATCTGTAACGTGTCCTGCTGCCAGGACATCCCAAAGAGCTGCACCAATGTACTAAAGACAAATCTGGGTGGGCACAGGCGGTGGCCAAGGGCAGATTCCTCTCCTCAAGGCTTGAACCACAGAGTTCAGCCACAAGCTGGAGCTCAGAGCCCTTCACCCTGTCCAGCAGCACAGCCCAGTCAGTGTAACAGTGTGGTCAAAACTCTCCTTCTTCCTCCCCAGAGCTTCAGGCTCTGCCTCCTCTGCCCAAGCAAGCACTGGCACAGAATCTTTCCTTGAGTGAGTCACTTAACTTCTGTGTTCCTACCTGCTTTTTGTTAGGCCATAGTGCAGCGTAAGACACTCTGATCTGCTGATACAGGAACCACAAACACACCCCTGATGTGTCAGTGGGACATTACTCTCAGCTGGTTATTTGAACTGCTTTCCAGTAAAAAAAAAAAAAAAAGAAAAAAAAGAAAAAAAAAAAGAAAATAAAAACCCACCCAAACAAAAAAACCCCCACAATTTTTCCCACCAGAAACCTGAAGATTTCTTCCTACAAACTCCATGGAGAATCATGGAATGGTTTAGGTTGGATGGAGCCTTACAGGTCATCCTATTCCACCTCCCTGCCATGGACAGGGACACTTCCACTAGACCAGATTGTTGAGACTGAAGCTGAGGTTTGTGGTCCAGAGCTCCATCTCACAGCAGTGAAAACCAGAGTCACACATATTGTACACATACACCATGTAAAATTTAAAAATCACTGTGCAACAGGACAAGGATATTGACTCCCAACTATATAACAACATTTAGCATGAGAAGCAAAATCACTTCACTGAAAGAGATGTGTAAATCCTGCCTGAAGCATGTGCAAGACTGTGTCTTGCTTAGCATCCTCTGTAAAATACCAAATACACACTTAGCATGCGAAATTCCAGAGTGCTTTTCAAGGGTCAGGACCTCCCTACTTGCAAAACATCAATCACACACTTTCTGAAGAGAATATATTCAGCACACAGTGATGTTCAGAGCGAAAATCATGTTTGGCCAAGGCAGGAGTGCCTTGAGCACACACAGCACCACAATAACCACCGTGCTAATACACTGCACTAGGAAGCTTCAAACCCTGAGCCATCAGAAATGTTAACCTTTGCCTTATCTAGCTCAGGTTTGCAGCAAGCAGGAAGCCCAATAAAACGATAGCTGTCACGGTAGGAGCCGGCTTTGAGTTCACTGAGGAGCTCCTTAGGATGGCAGTGATAATCTGTATTGTTGCAGTGTTCTCACAAATGTGCTGATCTGATAGAACTTAATTACAGTTGCTATAAAACAAGTCTCCTCCCGCCCGCTTTCCCCCTTCCACCTGCTTACAGACCAGGTTTAACTCAGGTTTGCTGGTTTAAAAGGGCAGAAAGCCTTTCAGGTAAAGGAACTCGGGTGAGTAAATGGCTATTTCCCACTTCCATCCACCCTGTGAGTCCACAGGAATCAAAGAACTTGCATCCACGGGGCTGTGCCTCCAGAGAGCAGGAACCAGCCCTGAGTTCACAGCCAGGCACACAAGTTATGAAACTCCCCGGGTTTCCTCTTTCATCGGCAGCCTCTGCGTGGTTCCCTGGGCTCTCACAGCAACAGGCAGCACACCACCTAAAACTGGCCAGGAGAATGGCACCCCAAACACCCTCAATCACAGGCAGTGCAGAAACCCAGCAAGAGCTTTGGGAACCGAGCCTTTGCCCACACTTTGATGCCTCCAACGAGGCTGCTCACACATCTGGCGTGTGGTTACAAGCAAAGGAAACCTTGGGAATTTAAAAATAACGCTGGAGCTTAGGGCGGAGCGCTGCCTCCGCGCAGGGAAAAGAGAAGGGAAGCGGCTGCCGGGTGTGCCCAAGCTGTCCCTTACCCAGCCTGATGCCATTCAGCGCGGCCACTCTGCGGCTCTGCTCCAGCAGGATGTTTTCCTGGGACACGGTGCGCTTGGGCTGCCTTCGGATGCACTGCATGGTCCAGCGCGGGGCTCGGGGAGAGGCGGCGGCCGTCGGGAGGGCTGGGGGGCCGTGCCACCCCTGCAGGGATCCCTGCTCATCCAGGAGCTCCGGCGGTGTCACACGGGGCTCCAAGGAGCGGGCAGCGGGACAGCGGCAGCGCGGCAGGGCAGGGGAGGGCAGAGTCCGGCGGGGGTGGGACCGCGGCAAGTCTCTCCTCCTGCTTCACACGCGGGATGCAAAATCAAGCCGAGCAGCCTGCCCAGGTAGAAGGAAGGAGTTTTCCACCAGCGGGATTTTACGCATCGTTTCCAGAGGCTGGAGAAGTCGCAGATATTGTTTGCGGGTCTTAATCGCTGCCTTTGGGCTCGTCAGCTCGTCCTGCCCACGAGCGAGCCGGCTCCACCCTTTCTCTTCTGAGCGGAGCTGCTCCCGCTGACCGCCGCCGAGCACGGTGCCTAAAACACCTCCCGCCAGGGCAGATGTGACCCAAAAGATGCTCGGAAACTGAGTTTTAATCCTCTTCCTTTTCCACCAACGGAAGAGTGTTTTCCTAAGAGCGCGGAGAGTGCCTTCTCTGCCACCGATTTCCTGTGTGACTTGGGTGAGTCACTGACCCCACATTTCTGCATAGCTTTGGGTTTATTCTTGTAATTCAGATTTACCCTGCACTCCGGTATAGGAAAAAGCCTCCTCAGGGATTTAACAAGTCACTGATTACACGGAATCACGGAATAATTCATGTTGGAATGAACCTCTGGAGCTCTCTTGTTCAACCACCCATTCAAAGTGAAGAGTCACCTTCAGAGGTAGATCTGGTTGCTTGCAGCCTTGTCCAGGTGAGTTTGGATATCTCTAGGGACAGAGACTCCAAAACCAGTTTGGATGCCCATACAAGAGCTCAGATGTTCTCAAAAAAAATTTGTATGTTATGACCAGTATAAATTTCCTTTGCTGTAACTCACAGCCATTCCCCATTGTCCTGGCAATGGCTGGGACTAAAATCCATCACTTACCCGGCCAGGACCTTTTCTGAAGGGAAAAACAGTAGCTATACACACACACACTTTGTCACAGACTATTTTTTTTTTGTTTGGTTGGTTTTTTTGTTTGTTTTTTTCCCTCATTGCCTTTGCAGCTGCTGCTGTAAGGGTGAAGATACTGCGGGGACATGGATCAAGCAGGGGTGAATATTCCTTACTGCAGAATCAGCATGTACCCAAGAAACTTGATATCAAACCACACTGTTTTAGCCACTGTTTTCAACTTAAATGAAGGCTCTCCATCACCAGCCCCTCATCATAGTCAACACAGATTTTATAAACATTATTTCTGCTTCTGGTGCCTGCCAATCCAGACATCTTCCCCTCCTTCCTCAGCAGTTTGAAGGAAGCCCTACCAGCCCCCACAGGGAAGCACAGAGCACTGGGTTGTTTGACCAGCACAAGAACAGGGTCAGAGTCATTAATCACTGCCATACACCACAGGTGAGAAACCCTCTGGGGACAAGACAGAGCCATTGCACGGCCTTGAACAGCAGCACACCTAATAACTCTTTATTTACACACAGCCATTGCAGATCACAGACAGCAAAGGAGAATAAAGGCAATTTCTGGGTGGGACATTGATGAACATGTTAGCCAGATTATCAGTTTGTTTAGGGAAACACCTTCAGCCTTTCTGGGCCTCCTGCACAGACAGGGGCTGGATGTCAGAGCTGTAATCTCCATAGCACTCTCCTGGGAGCTGGGGGCTTTGTTTTTGCCCTGGCAAGGAGGTGAGCACCATGATGTAATGGCTAGATGATATTTATTAGCTATCAGTCTCTGAGCACTTCTCATATTTCACATTGTGCACATTGGAGAGGACTGATCTAATTAAAGGAGTGGGGAAGTCTCCTGTAATTGCCTTAGCAAAACAATTTGCTTCTATGCACCAGCTCTCCTGTCCAGCAGCAACCAGCATCCCATAGGGATTGATCTGGGAACACACAAAGGCCCTGTGCTTCACTTTCTCATTAATTCCTAATTGCAGTGCCAGTCACAGCTCTGCTCAAAGCTTTCCATGCCCTTGGAGAGCATTTTACTGTACTTAGCCCTGAAGTTTGCTCACACACTAAGCACAGGGTCAGCATGCCATGAGTTTGGCTACCTCTCCAGAACAGCAATGTGCAAGTTCTGCTGTTGTGAAGGCTTCAGAGATGTAAAGCAGTTCAAAACAGTTTGCTTTTTAAATGAAGATGAGATAAATCAGGACAGAAATTCCCTCCTATGGGAAAAAAAAATGAGCTGGATTTATTGTGGTCTTGAGATAAATTAAAGACTATGTCACAAGTCACAGAAGAAGCCTGATGGGTAAGGGTGACATGGGTATTGATGTTACACGATGCTGCTGTCACACTCCAGCATGGGAGGAAGTGATTCCTGCAAATGGCTCGTGGAAAAATTCTTCAAGCCTTATTCACTGCAGGTAACTGCACCTCAGTGGGTCGTGCAATTTTACCCATGTGACCAATCCCAATTAAATAAATGGCCCTGGTCACATGAGTGAAGTTATCCACGTCCCCATGCCCAGGATTTGCTGTGCTCATCACCCTATCGATTCCAGCTGGATTACTCACAGAGCAAATGGAAATCAATGGGAATGAGGATGCCAGAGGATGGTCCCAAAGTCAGCAAAGTGCTTGAATATCCAGGAAGCAGGCACTTGCAGATGGAGTGGCTGCAGTGTCTGGTAGGAAATGGGCTATGTGAGAACACTACAGCCCACAGGCTGCTCTTCAGATGATTTTCCAAAATTAATTAATCTCCATCACATCCTTTCACACGGAAGCTAAGGAAAGGAATTACCACTTCACACTGGGAGTAGCAGGTTGGCTTTTGAGTTCTTTATTAGGGCTACACTTGTTCTCCCACCACCATCATATTTAGGTAACACCAGAAGGGGTGCAACCCTAATTCTGGTCACAGTCTCTTTGGAGCACATTGACAAAAATAACATGACAAAACTCAGATGCTGATTTCCCCAGATTTGTAATATTTTAGGAGCAGAATAAAAATACCTGTGCTGGTGATGACCTCATCACTTCCCCATCACATCGTGCACATGATACACATTAGAACTAGTAATGCCTATGGAACTACATATCAAATAATAAATGTCTTGTTCAGGGCAGATTTTCCCCCTAAAGAGGACAAAGGTTGTGTCTTGCCCTGTATTTGTTACCAAGAAGAAAAAAAACAGGTCTATTTTACTTTATGCCATTCTTCTTACTAAAGAATGTGACAGAAAGGTGCCTTCCACCTCTGCAGGGTCCCACCTGCCCTGTCCTTCCCTCTGGAGTCTATTCCTCACTTCATCCATGCCCTGCCATATTCCACCTGCAGAAACCCTTTTTCCTTCTTCTCTGCTACACCACTCACTGCTCTCAGCTTTTTCTCCCCAGTCACACCTCACATCCTCTGAGAACTCAGCCTTACTGTTGGCACAGCTTCTCACCTCCAGAAAAAAAAATGCCTGTGGATCCTCTACACCAGCATTTCATTCTTGCTCCCTGTGGGGAAATGGGGATCAGGGAGTGGGTGCTGAGTCCAGATGCATGGGTGCATCCCTGGCCAAGGCTGCTGCTGCTCGTTCCCAGTGGGTGCCTCCTCAGAGCATGTGGTATGTACCAAGTTCCACCTTGTGGTCACACTGAGAACGGGCTTCTCCAGCAGCAAACCTTCCCTTGGCTTTTCTAGCCCTCTCCCTTCGCAGAGTGCTTGAGAGGTGCAGCTGAGCTGGGGCAGAAATCATATACATTAAACCTTAAAGATTCATACAGGAGGAGTTTTCCAAGTCTCGTTGTTCTCTAGATCACTGCCTAAAGCCTCTCCCTGCCTGCACACTGGAGGAGCTGTGTGATGGGATCAGCACTGCCCAGCATTTCTCAGCCCCACTTTCTCTCTGTATCCTTTGGCTGTCTCACCTTGTCTGAATGGTCTCTGGGAATGGTCTCATGTCCCTCCTCCAGCTCTGACAAGTCCGTGCATCCCATCTTTCCTCAAAACAGGCTGTTTATATCCAGAGTGCCCACTGGGAAGGGCTGCAGGCCCATCACCCAGGCCACGCCATCTGCCAGCTTGCTGTGGATCAAAACCAGGCTGGGGAATGTGCTGAGCCCTGGCCCTGCTTGGTGTAAACGAAGCCAGGCTGCCAGCTCAGACATTTCACAGACAGACAAATCATGACCTTTATTTGTAAAAACCTTCATACATCTTCCTGCCACTCCAGGTCCCTCCCAGGGAGCTTGGATCAGTGCAGGGAACAGGCTGTGACCCATCAAAAGCTACTGCCCTGAGCTCTTGATGAAATCCAGGTAAAACAAAACACCCAGCTAAAGTTCATCGTGCTTGGAAACCAAAACCAGACTGAAGGTTTGGTTTGCTGCTTCCACTGGTCCCTTCATCTCAGTGCATAGGGATCTGGCTGCAAAGAAAGTGTAAAAAAATACTGGCTTGTAATAAATTACAGATTTTTCCAGTAGCTGGTGTGGAAAGAAAGTAATTGAAAATAAGGATATCAACTTGATGGATAGGACCAGGATCAGCAGCCAGGAGCACTTGAGCAGCTCAACTGCCCAACTCCCAGGTCATGTTTCTGGGAACATGCAGATGAAGATGTTCTCTTCATAAACCCAAAGTCAGTTCTAGGTGGGTCCAAGCCTCATTTTTTAAAGGCCACTTAAAAGCTTTTCTCAACATTTTCTTCAGGAGCTGAAATTTCTTTCATAGACAAAACGTAGGTCATTCTCAACATTCTGTAGCAGGGCAAAATTTGTGCAATAATTAAATTGCACAACTGAATTATGCAAAACTAGGGAATTCAATTTTATTTTTCCTAAGGGATTTTTCTGGAATTTCTGTAACTCTAGCCAAAACCAGCCATTGAGACGTGTTGTGTGGGCTTTAAAAGGTACCGTGGTACAGGGCTTTAAAAGGTACCATGTGAGGCAAAGCCTGAGGTGTGAGAATTTCCCCACACACAGTGTTTAGGCTGGCTCATTTAAGGCGTGGAAGTATTTCAGTTTAGAAGAAACTGTGTCAAAATCTTCTCAGCCTGCACAAAGGAAAAAAGAAACTTCTGTGTCTGACCAAGGTCTGCAGCCTTCTGGTCTGGTGGCTTGGCTGAGTGAGGACTGAGCCCTTCCACCCACAGTAAGGACCTCAGAGACACATGGCTGAGGGTCAGTCTGCAGGATTTAATTATCTGCAGTGCCAACAAGGGCCCAGGAGAAGACAGGACACAATCCTCCTGCCTAGATCCCTGTAAGGCTGACATTTCTCCGAGATGCTGGTGCTCACCCAGCTGAATCCCACCCTGTGTGATCAAATCACCAAGTGTTTATCTGCAGCTTTCCTTCCAAAATACCTTTTTTTAATTGATGTCCCTATAGAGGAAACTCGATTTTGCTCCCAAATTATTGATAACTTTGGCTCCAAGTGCCTGTCCAGGCAGCTGAGTTTCCATTCCTACACAAACCACCTCTTCCCCACACACCTCTCCCTCTTGCTTTTCCCTGTAGTTGGCTGAATCCTTTCATCTCTGTACCTGCAGGACTTTTCCAAGTGACTGCATTTCCCTCTTCTTTCTTTCTTTCTCATTTCCCCATTAAAATCTGCTTTTCCTCAAGCATCCTCTGGCCCCGTCTTAGCTACTTTTGGGCCTGATGGAGATTTACACACTGGCAATAATCTCAAAACCTACTGTAGGCTTTAGTTTTACTAAAATACATTTTTCAGATGGAAAATTTAGCAGGTTTTGTGTCAAAATAAAAATGACCCAAAGTGAATTTTACTTTTCCTGTCTGAAAAAGGGAAGTGTTAACTGTTCAATGTGGTGGGATGTGTCAGTATCCCAAATTCCCCTGGACTATGGGGAACTATGGCTCACAAAACTCTCACGTGGTGGATCAAGCACAACCTGCATCAAAGGTGTGTGCTGGGAACATTTTGTTGCTAGGAAAGGAGATCAAAGTCACCAGCTGCTCCAGAGCAGATCCCAGCTGATCCAAGCTGCATCACCTCCTAGCTGGAGGTGCAGAAGGAGCCTCCTCAGTGCTCCCAGCTCACAAGGGCAGGTGGAGATGATTCATTTGGAAATTTCAATAGAGATGTTAATCCTGAGGACTTTCTGGCAGAGCAAACAAGGAAATGGCCTGTCTTGTAGGATTTTACAAGCTGATTCTCCCCTTGGACTGTGGCAGAGGGCATTCCCTTTACAATGTACACAGTGTCTTGGGTGAAAAGTCAGTGTATAAGAATAAATCAGAGCACAAATTAGCTATTCTACAATCTATGAGCACAAGGGCTCCCAGTTCTGAAACAAACCAACTTCATGAGGCAAGAGAAAGAGTATTAATAGCCCACATTAATTCTGACATAGTAAATACAGCTGTTGTTGTATGCATTTTGGGAGAAAAAAAAAAGAAAAAAAAAAAAAGAGAGAACCTGAAAGAAAGAAGCTGAGTTTCAACACAGAGCCAGGGACAAAGCATATCCACAACTCACAGTATCAGAAATTTCTGACAAACTACATAGCAAAATCTAATCCTGCTAAGAAGTCCACATGGGAACAACTCCTCTTATCTAAGTAGTCTGGCATTTGGAGTGACCCTGGCATTTGTGTGTGTGTGTGTGTTATGTGTCAAGGAATTTCAGTAAATACTTTTTTAAATTCTTGGCTCATTCAACATTTGTGTATTTTTCTGCTTCAGACAAAATAATAGATTACCAGCCACTGAATTTTTCTTGGTTCCTAAACCCAGAGGACTAAATAATATTCACTGAAAAATAACCCACAGGCCAAAATGGGAAATGTTTTAACAGTTCCAGATGTGTTTCTTAGCTTTCTTTCCCCAGTGGCTGTATAATGAATGAAATACCTAAAAAAAAAAGTATAACATTAACCTCTGGTTCACCCTCCTGTGAGACTTCTACCATCTGGGAAAATCAGAGTGAAGATTTCATCAGCCTGGGGGAATATTTTCACATTTCTGCTGGTAACACTAAAATGATTATTACTTATTGCTCTATCAGTTTATTTTTGTTTATAGCTTATCTGTAGTAAGAAAGCACTCGTCTCATGAAATAAAAGAAATATTGGAGGCTTCTCCCATTTCTTAGGGATTAAAATATTCCATTTCAACCTGTAGCTGTCACAGCCCTGAGTTGTTTCTGCTACTCAGAGTAAGTAAAATACAATGAAGTGGTAACAAAGTAATACATAGAGTCAGGTGAGGAAATAAGGGGGGATATTTTATTACCCTGTCTATCGGACAAGCCTCCCAGGCTTGGCACCAACACAACCTTCCTAAATCTCACTCGCTGCAAGGGCAGCGAGAACTTCTTTTTTTAGAAACATTACTTATTTTGTACTTAATATCTGCAGTGTCTCGGGACAGCCCCTGAGCCCAGATGTTTATCCAGGCTGTGCTGGCTCCACCAGCGCCCACAGAGGTTATCCAGCAGAGCACCCATCCCGCTCCCCGTTTCCTATAAAGGAGAGGAGATCTGGATCCACTTTTCTGAACTTGCAGATGCTTCCCCAGCCAAGGCAACCCTTCCTACCAACACAGAAAAAATCCACCACCTCTCTCTCCGACAGCGCTGAAATGCCCCATTACATCCGAACGAGAGAATGGGGAAGTGGAGAAGAGAGGAGGAAAAAATAAAGCTCTTGGACAAGATAAGAGAGCCGAAACACAAGAACACTTCCCCAGACTTACTGTTGCAGGCGAGGAATGTGCCATTGGATGCCATGGCTGCAGCAGCAGCAGCAGCGGGGCTCCGGGAGCAGCCGTGCCCAGAACTCAGCGCTGCTGCGGGGCCAGAGCCGCCTGGCTCCCGCTGCTCCTCGCTCCAGCGATCCCCGACAGGGGAGGCAGCTCCCTCCGCAGGGGCTGCTCCGTGCCCTGGGCTGGAATTGCGTCCTGGCTGTGACTCCTCATTTATCTCTCCCGCAGCCGCACGCCGCTGCCTGCCCGGCGCAGCGACCGCGGCCAAGCGCCGCTCGGGCTCTGGCTCCTCCCTGCTCGCTTTTGGCGTCTTCGCCGCTGGCCCGGCCTCCTCCTGCCCCTGGAGCTTCCCAGCGATGCTTCCTTTCTGTGGTTGCCACATTTTCCTGCTCTGAATCCATCCTCGGTGGTCCGCAAGTCAAGGAAAGGGTCTTAAGCAGATGCCACAGGTCAGAGTTTAGGGCTAATGAGCTTTTAGGCGCTGGCGGAGGCATAATTCTTTCCACAAGTTAAAAAAAACCAAAACCCAGTCAGAACTTGCCAGTGTAGAAATAGAAACTGTAACCACAAACGCTCACAAAGGCATGAGCTTAGGGCAGAAAAAAAAAGTTGAGCATTGCATTTGAGACAGCGAGACAGAAAAAACTGCACTGTCCTGAGGCTTTTAGTGAGTGGAACTGATTTCTTCCACTCTGTTCCCTCCTCCTGAATTAGGTATCTTTGAAGGGTAGAAAGATGGTGATGGTGAAGAGGGAGAGGGAAAGGAAGCCAGTGTGGGAAAATAAAGTTTCCCTCTACTTGAATGTTTTTAGTAATAGGTTTGTTATTGTTTATGTATGTTTCTGGTTATTTAGGTTATCCTGATGCAAACACTTGATGGAGTTATTGGCAGATTCAAAGCCCTCTCTCCTCAGCAGCTCCACTGAAAGAAGAGAGAAGTCTCTTCCTGATGGTCACAGATCTAGAAAACATGTGTTGAAAAATACTTTGGACAGTTTGTCCCTCCCTGCCAGGAACTGGGCTGCTCCTCTGAGAGCCCAGACCTTGCTCTCAGACAGTTTTACAGTCCACAAATACAAGGCTGCTGCCACCACCCAAGGAAAACAGCCCTAATATAGCAAAACTCCTCATGCTAGGACAAAACTAACAAAGCCAAACAAGTGAGCAATAAAAGAGCAGAGATTTCACCCCATGACTCCTCCCAAGTCCACTCTTCTACCTCACAGTCACCAGCTTGGCATGGGGAGGGCTCATCTCCTGCTGGACACTTTCCAAAGGACCTAGGAAGGAACATTCCTTTTTCAAACCCAAAGACATTGATTCAGATGGGGCAAACTGGCAGCTGCTGGCAGGCAGGACCAGGAGATTGCTAGTACAGACCTAAAAGCTTCAAGGTAGAGGGATTTTGGGAGGACTCTTCACAACCTGTCACCCTTTCAGCTGATGGGGAAGAGTACTGGAGGGAGTGTACAGGAAAGCTGCTGGAGGAGCCAGCCAGACTGGAAACTCCAGTAAGGCTGAGGTGGTGAGGACATGATGGTTTTCACAAGAGAGGAAAAGGAGAGAAGGGCAGTTTGAAAGTGGTGACACAAAAGGCTTTGTACTAACTCCTTCCCTGTTCTCTTTGTCACACCCCATTGTGCCCTCACACTGCCTGGCACAAGTCCTCACTTAGAGGTGGACTGGTCAGGGTCCCTGTGCCCTCTGTGGCAAAAGGGACAGTGTAAGAGAGCTCCATCACTCCCAGAAATGACATGGAGCTCCTTGTGGTCAGAACCTCTTCCCAGAAGCATGGGGTACAATGGCACCATGACTCTGCTGTGAACACAGCCATCCTCACCTCAGGCTGGACAGGGCTTCACCAGGAAAACACAACTGAGCTTCTCTGCCATCATCCCTTGAGTCTTGAAGATCATCCCCTGCATTTACCCCTTCATGAGAGCCCACTCTCTCTCCTTGTGCAACATTCTTGCCACACTGCATTTTCCACCATCATAGCTGAAGTAGAAGCTGGAGCCATAGAATCACTAAGGGTGGAAAAGACCTCCCAAGGACATCAAGTCCAACATTAACCCAGTACCAGCATGCTCATATCCCCAGGTGCCACATCCAAATGGTGCCTGTCAGGAGGTCTCACAAAACTTTCCTCTACTTTTCACTTTTTGCAATCCCATTTACTCTCCCTGCTTCTGTGCACATCCAGAAGCATCACCACTTAGGCTGCTGGGAGCATCTGGGGACCTTTCTGCCACCCTAAGCTAAGTCATCACCTTTTCTAAATTCTGAATGGGCTTGACATGTGTGTGTGCTCAGAGCAAGCCAGGCAGTAACAGACAATCTTGCACTTCTTGCATTCATCAGAAAATCCAGCAGGCCCCATCAGAGCGCTGATATGCTGCAGCAGACACTCAGAACTGGAGATCCCACAGCACAGGTTTCATCAGTTTTGTTTCATAAGGCTGCAGTCCTTTGAGTTGTATTTCTGCCTGTGCTTGAATTTCTTTTCCTTTGCAATTGCTAAGAACAGTATAGATCCAGAATAACAATAAAACCAAAGGGATGTGAGCTTCCGTGAGCTGCAGAAATCCTACTAATAAAAAATATTCTAAGAATAATACAGCAATTTAAGAATGTCACGTGAATATGCATTTTTTTTCTTGTCCACACCATCACTACTGTGCCCATAGTGAAGCAAAGTCAAGGCATTTCTAAGCCTGGAGATGGGCTGGGAGTTGGCACTGCCTTCCCAAAGCAAAGCTGCCACCTTTGCAGCTTTGCTTTTGGGAAAAGTACAAGGTCAGAGCTGTGATATTTCACTGAGGGACAAGGCCCAAAGCCAGGACACATCCTGACTATCCCCTTTGCTCTCCAGCCACAGAGGTGAGGCTGGAAGGAGTTAAATGTCAGGCAGGCTGGGTGAGGAGCCTCTGTAACACGCCCTCCAACACAGATGTCTGCATGCAAAGGTGCCAAGATCATCAGCTGAACTGGAGCCCTGCAAAGTCAAGGAGCTCTCCCATTTCTCTCACTCCTACACCCCTTTGCATTCTCTGTTTTGTACACACAGCCCAGCCCAGGCACCAAAGAGCAGTCACAGAGCTCAGAGGCAAAAATGTTTGCAGGGCTCAATTCCACAGTGAACCACAAATCACAGCAAAACTAAAGCAAGCAGTTTACCTGTCTCCACTCTGAAAGCATGACTCAAGTGTTGACTTAATTGCACACAGTGGAAGGAGCAGCTTTTCATCTCAGAGGAATGCTACACCGCCCCAACACCGAGTGTTTCCAATGGAGAAGATGCCTCCTGGCTCCCTCTGCCCTTCAGAATCTCACACACACCCTCCTCACCCCACTGCAATGTTCCCAACCACCTTTCCAAAGGATAACAGCAAAGGTCTTTGTTTGCTTTGCAGAAAGGACTCAGGATTCCTGCCATGCTTACGCAGTGTAAGAAGCATTTGGGGGTTACAAAGCCAGCAGGGAGCTCTGGCAGCCACGTGGGACTGTTTTTGTCAGCAGGAGAATTTCAAAAACCAACACAAAAGAAAATGTCATATTAAATAGAGTTCATGTCAATGCAGAAGTGGGACAGGAATTCTCAAACACTTTACTTATGGTCTGGCTGTTCACTGAAATGGGTTTTTAAAATGTTTTTTTCCCAGTCTGTTTACTGGTTTAGATGGGGTGTGCTACTATCCTCAGGTTGTCAGGTCTCTCTAAATCCTACTCTCATAAAAATAGATTAACAGAATCACAGAGTAGTTTGGGTTGGAAGAGACCTTAAAACTCATCTCCTTCCAGCCCCCGGGCAGAGAAACCTTCCACTAGGCTGAATAAATAAGTCTATAGTCGATAGACAACAAAATATCAAATTGTCAGTTGCCTTTTACATTTTGGGAACTGCCAGAACTCTCACCAAGGAGCCTGAACACCCTTGTGGGAGGCAGCTCCAGTGCCCTGGTGACTCACCTGCCATAGAGGCAATCATTACTCTTTGGTTATCAGTGCTGTCTTTCATTAGGTGGACACGGCTCTTGTTGCTAACACTTCCCTGCCCATGCAAGGCCTGGGATTCCTAGGACTGATCCTGCCCCTGAGTCTGCTCCACCCAATATTTACCTATCAGCAAATTTTCCCAGCACTCCCAGGTTTGCAGCAGCTTCTGGTCCCTCACTTGCAAGGAACACATGGAACTGTGGGGAAGAGCAGCCTCGTGGATCTGCAGGAGCTGCTGGAGATCAGCACCTTTGGAAATCAGCTTCCCTTAGGAGATAAATTGAAAAAAGCTCATGAATGGGATTTATGACTGTAAGAACAGTGAGATTATTGGGTTTATGGACAAGTCACCGGACAGATTAATTCACTGTAGTTAATAAACTAAAATGGAATGGAATTATTATGGGATTATTGGGTTTATGGACAAGTCACTGGACAGATTAATTCACTGTAGTTTATAAACTAAGCTGGAATGGAATTAACACCAGTATCATGCAGCTCAGGGAATGGGAAAGGCAGCCAGATGCCTTGTTTATCACCATGGACTGCTGTGCCAAAGTACCTTCAGAGTAAATGATATTGATGTATACATCTGCATTTAAACCATTTATTGCAGCAGTTACTCCCATTTAGGAGAGCTGTACACGGCCACAGGAAAAGGAAGCAACAGATGCTGGGATGTGCAAAGCTAAACCTGCTGCTGGCAGAATCCTGTATGAGTCCCATTAAAATTAATGAGGTATTTCTGCTCGAGCAGAAGATAAATTTGACTTGCTAAGCCAGAAATACACCTAGCTGACTTACTGTATCTCAAGTATCTTGAAGGGTTTTCCCTCCACTTAGACTAAGTAATCAAGAGCAGTTCTAACCACCAAATAAAGCAATAAAACAATCAAAGGAGTCATTTATTACTGTATGGTCACAATTAAAGACTTAGAGAGTTGCCAGTTCAACAAGTCTCACATTGATTTCAGGCTGAAAAATTATAGGAAAATAGAACCAAAAGTAAGATTATGCATAAGATTTACAAATTAAATTCCTAGGTTCCTTTGCTTATCCAATGAGTTTGTTATAACTCTTGGAATTTCAGTAAAAAGGAGACAAATAATTTTACGTCAGTTTGACAGTGCTTGGTATTTGGACATCTCACCAATTTTTTCTTCAGACTAATTATGTGCTGAAAGTTTTATTTCACATTTGTTTACCTCATTTCTCCCACTACTGGACAGATTTTATGAGTCTCTGAGAGCAATTGTTATGCATTTCCATGCTTTAACAAATGTAGGTTTAAGTAGACCCTCTTATGTTAAATTCCCTGACTTTAAATATTTTGATTCTGGTAGAACGAAAATGTCTTTACCAGAGAGTTGTACAGAAAAGTACATTTAGTCTAAAACACTTATAGGAAGACTTTCTGGGGGAAGGGGACCCTAGAGACTCCTTTTAAAGCTCTGAAAAGCTCATCTATTAACAGAGAATGAGAAGCTCAAAGCAAACATGGTGCATTCACTCCATCAGCCTCTCAGTTCAGTGCTTCAGTAAACACCACGGATCAGCCCCACAATGCTATCATTTATAACTGTGAGAATGAGTTTGTGAATCTGACCATTAACATGGAGTTACTGTTGCATGAATGAGAAACAATAACCTAATTGGGGAAACTAATGATGTACTAGACTTGCTGCAATGAAAACATGACATGGAGTGATTATCTCTTGTTTGGAAAGAACAGCAGGAGATTGGTCCCAGGGTCCTGCCACTTTTATCCATTAATGGCTGATTCTGATATTTGACAGGATGAGAGGAAATGGCCTTAAGTTCCACCAGGGGAGGTTCAGATTAGATATTAGGCAAAAAAACCCCTTCACTTAAAGGTTGATCAGGCAATGGAGCAGACTCCCCAGGGAAGTGGTGGAATCAGCATTCCTGGAAGTGTTCAAAAGCCACGTGGATGTGGCAGCAGGGGGCAGGGACAGGGTTTAGTGGTGGACACAGTGTTGGGCTCAATGATCTTGGAGGCTTTTCCACCCTTTGTGGTTCTTTGATTATCTGATCCCAGATTACAGCTGAGCACAGACCCCAAGCTTCACAATCACTGATGTCCAGGTCAGCAAACTGATTTCTAACCTTAAAAGATCACAGTCCTTAGGCCAAACATCTGCTGTCAGGAATGCTTGACATGTGTCTCTTCCTTGTTCTACCATGGCCTCTTTCCAGCCCACAGCACTGGGGTATACAGGTTAAGTATAGGGGAGGGTTGATGATTAATGTCATAATGGCTCTTTTAATATACTTCATCTGTCAGCTTAATTCCCTGCAACTGGGATAATCACAATAATTAGATGCAATTGTTCAGATCATTACCTAATTGCAGCTTTTTTCCCTGTAACCGGTTCATGTGACTTTTAAATGTGCAGAAAAGATGGAAAGTCTGAATTACACCTATATTGTAGAAAATTCTACGAGATATAAGAATGCCCCACAAGTTTAAACTGCACATGAAGATCTTGTGATTCCAGCGTGTGCAACATGGGTAATCAGGAATGTTACAAGCAGTGCACTTTTATTTCTGATTCCAAAGAGTTAAAACTATGCTTCACGTAAACACAGTGACGTCAGACTTCCCTCCACCTCCATCTGAACAAGTCAGGCAAAATCAGAAAATGTTCTTGAACTCCTAACATCTCCAGAGCAGATGCTTATGCAGAAGGTATGCAAGGAATTCCTGTGTCTCCCTGGTCCTAATTGACAGCCAGCATTTTTGGTGTTAATTTATAATCAGCCATGCTTTTTGAACAGCCAAACATGAGATGAAGAGAACAACACAAACTGAAACTTCGGCCAAAAAAATCCACAACCCAGACTAGATGACAATTTATTACGAGATTAATTTTTAGATCAAGATATTTCCTAAATGAATAAAAGGATGAACTTGTAAAATCTCATCAAGTGTATTCAAAAAGAGTATTCATCACCTCTGATTTAGCTTCTTATTGGATCCAGTTTCATTTCATAAGATGAAGGTTAGGAGCACAGTTCAATAAACTCACTGAAGAGAGAGGAGCCTTTGAAAAGGATGAAGCAGACCAAATTAAGATGCTGAAGTATCTCAAAATGAATATCCTTCAGAGAGGTGGTGATTTAAGTCTGAGATCACACTATATCTTTCTTACAAAGGGAAAAATGAACCTTTGCTTTAAGTGCAAAGAAGAACTCAAGTTTATATATAAAAGTACAACTGCCACTTCCAAAATCACACATTTATACACCTGCTAGAGTCAAATGCAGCCTCATTCCTCTGGCCAGTGGTGTTATTTGGGTTTTGGAAAAGAAAACACCGAGGGGATATCAGGATATAGAAAGAACCACACAAGTTGCCCACTGAGGAAGTATTTTATTGGGTTTTGGTGCCTCCTCATCAGTTTTGCAAGCCCGGTGCAGCCAAAGCAGAAAGGTTGAATGACTCATTTCCTTCCTGCTCCTGTTGTCAGGCACCTCAACCATCGAAGCCTTCCCACAGACACGTCCCCCCTCTGGCTGGAGGAGCCCTGGTTTGTGCAACTTCACGCGGACGTGCCTTGGGAACAATTCCCGGAAAGTCACACACAGAGCTGCCCCAGTGCTGTGAGCATTGCTGGTGGGATCCCAGCTCTGAGCCCGTGGGCTGTACAAGAACCAGAGAATAGAACCCTGGAACTGCTGTCTTGGCATTGCCTTTGAGTTTGTGGCACCTCAGGCACCTCCCTAAACTCCTCAGGGCTTCCCTCATCCACCTAGTATGAATTATGCTGTCACCTACCCTTGTGCCCACCATGTCATACTTGAATTGGGAAAACTTCACCCTCCTTGCTGTCTCTGGCCACTTGCTTGGTGGAGCAGAAGGGGAGAATTCCCATCAGACATCTATTTTTCTACAGAAATAGCGGACAGACTCCTGCTTTTATCGGTATTGGATCTCCTTTGGATAAAAGATAAAAAGGGCTGCCCTGCCAAAACTTAAGACAACCCAACAAACCAGCTTTGGCTGCTTAATGAACAGTTTCACTTTAAAGTGTTGAAAGCCTGTGGAGTTTCAGCACACAACCATGCCAGGAGGACGTGATGGGACATGCTCTCACTGGTTTATGCCTTGTATTCTTCAACTCCAATCAGCATGAAGACCTGATGCATTTCATTCCAAGGTGCCAGCTGCAGTTCGGGTTAAAATGAGCTTTTGAAAGGTTTTTCACACTTTCTAATACATCAGGGATAATTCTGTGCTGCTGGGGGAATGCAGGAGTGTGTATTTTAAGGACAAGTGCTATCAAAAAAGAATTTGCCTATTCTACTGAATACCAAAAAAAATGGAGGAGCCCCTATATGCAAAAAATTTCTTCTTGTATTAGGTAACTGGCTCTTTCCAGGTGAAAATAAACACTGTAGTGAATTTAATGTGAAAGTATAGAACTTCAGGTCATACTTTGATTTTAATCAGTTGCTGACAGTTTCTGGGTGCTCCTGGATGGGGGGGAAAGTGCTGCTCTTCAAACTTAACAACTGTAAAAACAGTACTTGGCTGTGTGAACACAGAAGTCTCCATGTCATCTGAAGTGCTGCAGGTTGTCCTTGCTGGCCACCTGTTTTTGTTCCTCAAGGCTGCCAGTCCCTACAGCCCCTGGATCAGTGTATGGATCCTGCCAGACCCCAGTACATCTGTCATGTATCCTTGGGCATCTTACACGACATGGGGGCACTGTAAGCAGCACTGTCCTAAGAGCAAAACCTTCCCTTGGGAGACCTTTCCTTACTCAGACCCCTAAGGGAACTCCTGTGTTAGAAATAAGCTCTAAAATGTTAAAATATAATGTAAATAGCTCCTAGAGTAGCCTGCCCAGAGATATGTTACGATACAAACACAATCAGCTTAATAGATGGGTTGTTAGGTGTGGGCAGGGCCTAATGGGGAGAAAAACAGTCATTTTGGGACCTCCACACTGGGGCTGCTCCTTGTCCCAGTGTCTGCAGTGAAGGCCAGTTAGATGGCAAGAAATGAAGGAAAATTACATATACATATACCTTGTTTCATGATTTCCTGGGCATGGTAAAAGTGTACCACTGATTGTGTCCTGCTATCCTGGGCAGGAAAGAAGATGCTGATTTTCTAGGCAGGACCCAGTTCCTCTGGCTGCTGAACTCTCTGCCTTTGATCTGCTGCAGGGCTCACATGGAAAAGAACATACAAGCCCGATGGTTTGGCTGAGCCAGCCTTATCTTCCCCTACCAGCAAAAATGAAATAATACACTGGGAAAGCGAGGTGATAACACAGCTGTGCATTTTGCTGATGACAGACTCTGCCTGCCCTCAGGACATCACCACCTCTCACTCTCTCCCATCGCAGCAGGATGGATTTTCTTTCTGTCATACTGAGTTATCTTGACTGCTACAAACACTATTTCCAGTGAGATTCCTCCCAATCCACAGGAGCTAAGGCACAGTTTGGAGAAATTACAAATGAGACCAGGCCCCCTTTAGTAAATCCAAATCTCTTCCTTTTCATTCCTGTCACAAATTCCAGGTTGCTACAGCTTCATTCCCTCTCCTTGTCCTCTCCTTGCACTCCAACCCTTTGCAGCAGATGACATTGTGTTTTCTGGGATGAATTTACTTATTTACTTATGTCTCAAACTACATTTGCAAGGGCTTTTGGAAATAGCTCTACCAAGCCATATTCATGTTGTCCCAAAGTGAATAAATAGCCTCCTTGAGATGATATTTTGAAATAGAGCAAGATGTTCTTGGTCAGTTTTGCAGCCCTAACTCAGCTGGCCTTCTGGATCATTCATCTGTGCCCAGGTTCCTGGGGATAAAGCGATAAAAATCCATTTAAACCTACCCTATTCATCACCCTGAAACAACATCACCAGGAAAGATATTGTTTGGAGCTTGGCCTAAATTAGCAGTTTTCTGGGAACTGAAAATAACTCGAGGTACAATGAAAAAAGCTTTTCTCTGGATGTTCTTCTTAGAGAGATTGGGATTTCTTTTCCTTCTGAGTTAGGTAGCAGTTCCTCATTGCTCTGTGCTTCACAGGAGGCAGATGTTGAGTCTTCTCCATCTTCTACTCCAAATAATCAGACCTAGCCCACTGTTTACCAGCCAAGGGCCTTGCTCAGCACATCCTCACATTACAGACAGCTGGAGCACAGACAGGCATGCAGGAATGATTTGCATTTTTCCCTCCAACTAATTCACCTGATTCACTCACCCAAACCAGGACAGCGGGGGAATATCTGCAAATCAGTTGTGCCTGACAGTTTGCTGAGAAAACTTGCCAGATAAAGGTAAGAAAAAGAAGCTTAATTCCTTGTGCACAAGATGACAAGACAAGAGGGGTAACCTGGTAAAGTACTGAGGCACTGAGACAGCACAAGACAGGCCCAAGCCATGGTTTTCTGACAGCCATAGCCTGCATGAATGAGCCCAGACAGGTAAATCACAAGAGGATAAAAAGTAAGTAGGAGGGTGTTTTCAGACAGGAGCTCCCAAGGGTGACAAGAAAAGCAGAAGGAACAGACTGCAAGTTTCTCCTCTTCCAATAAATTTTTGCATTTATAGAAATCCTGGCTGCTGTGTAGAAAGAACTTCCAAAAGAAGTGAAACCCAGAAGGGAAGAAAGAACCATATTTCCTACTAAAAAGTGTCAATCATTGGGTTATTCCCAGCAGCATAAATTAGCTGTTGTGGAGTTCTGCCATGGCATGCCAGATTGCTTTGAGGACAGAAGAGGCTCATACAAACTTAATCCATGTATGTGTGTGTATATACATATACATATATATACATATCTATATCTATGCAAACCTGGAATCTGGGTGCAGACATCTCCCCAGTGATGACCCTGAAGGGCGGATAAACACTATTAAGCATCAGTTAAACATTTTTCTACAGCAAAATCTTTAAGATCTGAAGAGATGAATGCTGTGATCCACCACCAGGTACCAAGAAATGGATTTCTACCAAAAGTAGCACTAGTAGAGCCTTTATGATCACAGGTGAAAACACTATGGAGTGTGAAAATGCTAACCTTATTCTTTAATTTGGGGACAAAAGGTATATCTTTCTCTATAAGAAGAAGCCAAACACTGGTTTTTAAATCTATTTTCTTGTTAGTTTTCATAGGCTCCTTATAAATAATTGGTGGAACCCCATATAGTCATAGGAACACAAAATGAAAATCTCTAATTTTAACAAAAGATATCATTGGGTTAAATTGTTTTGGGTTAGAGGTAATAACTTTTGAGAAAAGGAAGTTAGACTCTGTAATCCAATAACTCTCTCTGACTCAGGGGTCTGGGAACGTGTCAGTGGAGTGGGAACCCCTTGTTCTGCTCTGCCTGAGAGTAACAGTGTCACACCTGCACTGCATCCTCCAGCTGGACCCCTATGTGGAGAGGAGTGTGAAGGATCCCAGGATCTCTGCATGGAGAGGTTTCATGGAGGATCCAGGATCTCTGCATAGAGAGGTTTCATGGAGGATCCCAGGATCTCTGCATGGAGAGGTTTCATGGAGGATCCCAGGATCTCTCTGTGGAGTGGTTTCATGGAGGATCCAGGATCTCTGCATGGAGAGGTTTAATGGAGGATCCCAGGATCTCTGCATAGAGAGGTTTCATGGAGGATCCCAGGATCTCTGCATGGAGAGGTTTCATGGAGGATCCCAGGATCTCTGCATGGAGAGGTTTCATGGAGGATCCCAGGATCTCTCTGTGGAGTGGTTTCATGGAGGATCCAGGATCTCTGCATGGAGTGGTTTCATGGAGGATCCAGGATCTCTGCATGGAGAGGTTTCATGGAGGATCCCAGGATCTCTGTGTGGAGGGGAGCGTGAAGGATCCCAGGATCTCTGCAAGGATAAGTTTCATGGAGGATCCCACAATCTCTCTGTGGAGTGGTTTCAAGGAGGATCCCAGGATCTCTGCATGGAGAAGTTTCATGGAGGATCCCAGGATCTCTGTGTGGAGAGGAACGTGAAGGATCCCAGGATCTCTGCAAGGATAAGTTTCATGGAGGATCCCACAATCTCTCTGTGGAGTGGTTTCAAGGAGGATCCCAGGATCTCTGCATGGAGAAGTTTCATGGAGGATCCCAGGATCTCTGTGTGGAGAGGAACGTGAAGGATCCCACAATCTCTGCATGGAGTGGTTTCATGGAGGATCCCAGGATCTCTGTGTGGAGTGGTTTTATGGAGGATCCCAGGATCTCTGCATGGAGAGGTTTCATGGAGGATCCCAGGATCTCTCTGTGGAGTGGTTTCATGAGGATCTCAGGATCTCTGCATGGAGTGGTTTCATGGAGGATCCCAGGATCTCTGCATAGAGAGGTTTAATGGAGGATCCAGGATCTCTATGTGGAGGAGAGTGTGAAGGATCCCAGGATCTCTGCATGGAGAGGTTTCGTGGAGGATCCCAGGATCTCTGCATGGAGTAGTTTTATGGAGGATCCCAGGATCTCTGTGTGGAGGGGAGCATGAAGAATCCCAGGATCTCTGTGTGGAGAGGTTTCATGGATCCCAGGATCTCTGTGTGGAGGGGAGCATGAAGAATCCCAGGATCTCTGTGTGGAGAGGTTTCATGGAGGATTCCAGGAGCTCTGTGTGGAGTGGTTACATGAGGATCTCAGGATCTCTGCAAGAAATGGTTTCATGGTGGATCCCAGGATCTCTCTGTGGAGGGGATCGTGAAGAATCCCAGGATCTCTGCAAGGAATGCTTTCATGGAGGATCCCAGGATCTCTGTGTGGAGGCGTAGCCCATTTCCAGTTTAATTAGAGTGATGTATCTGCCCAGACACTGCCAAAAAGGGATGACTGGCCCCTTTGTGTATGCATTTTCCACATGCTTCTCCTACTGGTTGGGTGTGTCTGGTT
Organism: Passer domesticus; assembly: GCF_036417665.1. Classification (NCBI taxonomy): domain Eukaryota; kingdom Metazoa; phylum Chordata; class Aves; order Passeriformes; family Passeridae; genus Passer; species Passer domesticus. The sequence goes on from NC_087474.1 coordinate 3,787,169, forward strand.
TGCAAATCCCATGTGGCCTGAGTGAAATTACAGCATAAGTATTTCAGCAGAAGCACAGCAATATCTCACTGATATGTTTTAGAGAGGGACAGACTTCTAGGTACAAGAAAGAAGTGCAGGAAACACAAAAATGCTTAAAATCAGGAAATGTAAACTGGAAGCAAATGACATGATTGGCTCATGTCAGGAAATGGTGACAAAATAATGAAAAATATCCAGGAAAACTAGAAATGACCACAGCACATCCAGCAAGGTCACATCTGTAAGACACAGACTGTCTCCAAACCAGGACATTTGAAGAAAAAAAAAAACAAAACTTTGTCAGGACAGGAAAGCAGTGCATTGGGAGAAACCAGCTTTTAGAAACAGAGCTCTTTGGCACTTTCCACTTGAAAGTGAAAGGTTATTTCTCCATTTTCCTTACCTGTAAATTTTACTTGGGTGTTAAAGTCATTCTGTGGATGTTGGCTTTAGCTCTTCTTAAGAAGAAGGAAGGAGTGACTTCCAGGGTAACAGGCAAAGGAGAACTGCATTCCAGTGATACCTGTTTGGCTGCATCTGCAGTAATTACAAGTTAATGCATAGTTTTGCCAGCGAAAAGCATTTCACCCAAAACACTGGTAATAGAATATGCCAGATTGCATAGATGGAAATATTAATGCCTGCTCAGTTGCCTGAGCAAAACAAAGATTTAATGCAATGTTTGTTTTGAAAGGCTTTCCTGAAAACATGGAAACCTTAACAGGACCACTTGAGGGCAGCAATGTCAAAGTGAATCATTCATCACTGCACTTTTGGGAATTACTTCGTGAAATCCCCCCCAGAAAAAACACCTTAGCAAAAAAATTATAATTAATTAAAAATAATTTTCTACTGACCAGATGCAAGCATGCAAATCCGGGCAATGCCTCCGGAGCAAAAGGCAGCACTGCAGTGTCAGTTCCCTTGATCTTCCATATCTAAAGAATGCCACCTGAAGCCTGCAGGACTTGTCTTGTTGCCAGAAAATTCTAAAAATATTTCAAAAATTGTGGAGTCTTGATGCATTTTGAACCTAAAGAATCTGTGGGTTTTTAAAAAATCAATATACAAGGAAATGCTAATTTGTATATCTATATATCTATATCTATATCTAATCTATATCTATCCATCTATCTATCTATGAATTATTTGAGATAATTCAATTACATTTGAGATAGGTACATATTTCTAAATTAATCCATACTGTTGTATGGGGGGAAAACCTTAGATTTTTATTTTTAAGAGTGTACTAAATTTCATCATTTCAAAGAAACCTTTCATACATCAAGTGAGTGGAATCAGTGTAATGAGTGCTCCCTGTCTAAAGAAGTCCACTGACATTAGTGAAGATTTTGGGATCACTAGGAAGATAAATGTAGGAACTTTTCCCCAAGCATTGAAAGGATGCTATTATTAGTCCAGTGTTTGCACATTTAAGGAATACATGTTCACAATAATTTAAGATTTTAGTTAGTCAGGCACAGTAGTCCATTGGGTATAAATATAGAAATAATAAGAAATGTACTGGCTGACTTACAGACCCACGACATTACACCTATCTATACTTTTGTTAACAGAGGAGTAAGGTAAATAAAACTGGTATAGAGCTTGATATTTTTGTAAAAAATGTAAGATACAGTTCCACTCTGCAATTCTGTTATATACACATAACCTCTTGCTCAGTAACTGAACTCCCTGTTTGTATTTAAATCACATCCAGCTATTTTACATGCAAAAATGTTGTTTTCAGTCTTAGAACAAGGAGAAAAAAGGAGCTGGGCTTGTCCTGTCATAGTGTCATTTGGTACCTACAGGCCTGAACAAATCACCTCCAGGACTCTGATTTTGTTACATTACAACAAGAAGGACTTTTTCTGATCATGTGGCTACCAGAAGAAAGAAGGGGTTTGGACAACACAGGAACTTTGAACAGTGCCCATGGGATAACAAAGAATGTGTGGGGACCACCTGGGGAGTGTGAAAATAAATACAGAAAAGCAATATGATCCTGAAACGACATGGAGACTGCTTTAAAAAGTGGAATAATCTGTATTTTAGCAGAATTTATGATTCCTCTAAGGTCTGTGACAGGCATTTGGGCATATTTTATTTGAAATTATTTTGTTCCTGGTCCTGTAGACTGAGAGCCCATTAGCTGATGGAGCAGATCAGGTGATCCTGGAGAGTTCAGTTTCAGATTAGTTTCCTCCAAGAAAAATCCCCCTGTGCTCCACACTGCCACAAGCATCAAGGTGGGGCCCTTGGGACTCTGTTCAGATCCACACACCCAATCCAAACCTAAAACCCACCATAAAATTCAGCCTTACATGGTACAGAGGGGAAATCCAAGGTAAAACACCTGGTAGAAGTCACATATGGCAGTTAGAGAAGGTGTGTACATCTACACATATAAATATTTATACCTGTATATTTATACCTATAAATGTAGGATAAAGTTGCTGTTTGGGTTTTGGTTTTCATTTTTTTTACATTCCCTACACACACGAGCCTCTCTTCCGCCTTTGGAACTTAAATATCTTGTAACAATGATAAAGAGGATGATATAGACACAAATTTTTCTTAATGTTCATCATATTTTTATGAAAATGTATGTGTGTGACATATAGATATGTGAATTAAACAGTTTTACAATAGGAACTGTGGCATTTATTTTTTAAGTTTATCTAAGTAAAATTTATCTGATGATGGTATAAAAATGGAAATCTAAGGAAAAATATCCCATTGTCATATGGGAAACAATTGTGCGCTGCTCTGGAACAGTGGTTTACACCCCTCCTCCTGATCCTGCAGTTGGCTGCTGGGCAGATGGATCTCACCTTCACTTCCAGATTTTATGGACTGTAGTTTGAAAAACAAAATCCAGCTTCTAAGCTGAGATGATGTGCTTGGCAAGTTACTGAAAGACAGTAAAGATGAAAGTACAGAAAGTTTTTTCCACAGTCAGTTTTCATGTGCTTCTATATACTGTTTTAAACAAAAACATCTGCTTTACTGTCACCATTTTAAAGGCTGGGAAAGAATTCTTCTTTAAAATGCTGGATTTTACTAACGTTCCAGTTAGCAAACAGATGTTAAAATCAACTGTAATAGCACATGATGAGAAAAGTTGGACTTCTAATATGGAAACGTGTTAAAATGTGCACGCAGTGAATTTTAAAGGCGAGAACCTACAAGCCTGCACAGAAACAAAATCGTTTGAGAACACAAGCTGGAACAAGGAACAGCTGAGGGAGCTGGGAAAGGGGCTCAGCCTGGAGAAAAGGAGGTTCTGGGGGGACCTTGTGGCTCTGCACAGCTCCTGACAGAAGGGGACAGCCAGGGAGGTCAGGCTCTGCTCCCAGGAATAAGGGCAGAGGAAAGAGTCTTGAGTTGCATCAGGGAAGGTTTAGGTTGAATATTAGGGAAAATATCTCTGCTAAAGGGTTTATCAAGCATTGGAACAGGCTGCTCAAGCCAGTGGGGGAGTCACCACCCCTTTGAAGCTTTCAAAAAGTGTGTGGATGTGGCACTTGGTGACAGGCTTTAGTGGTGTTCTCAGCAGTGGTGGGGTAATGGTAGAACTTGATGATCTTAGAGAACTTTTTCACCCTTAGTGATTCTGTGATTCTATGAAAGCTGTGACCCTTTTCTATTAGAAAGCACAGGTACATGGTCCTATCCTTGTCAGACATCTGTGATTTCTGTGCCTTAATCGTTGGAACAGGATATTGCAGTTTTGCTGAGCTTTCTTTGGGCAAGCTTCCCTTTTGCATGGGGAAATTAAAACCACAGCAGTGACTCTGGCTTTAATTTGGTGTTTTATTCCAAACACAGACTTTGGTGAGCTGAGGACCTGAAGCTTGTGACACCCTGTAGTCTCAAGCCCATGTGCCATATACCTAAAAAAAAAAAAAAAAACAAGTTGAATTTCAACCACCCCCGTGGCTGCCGTGGGGTTTACACCCACAGCCTTTGGCTTATCTGCTGGTGGAAAAACACCTGTTGGTAAATTCCAATTATTTTTGCCATAGTTATTTTCTGTTCAGAGTGTAACATTGCCCAACTCGAGCAATAGAGCCAAATTACTCTGTTAGTGATGGAGAAGCCCGGGGACCACGGTCAGATTCCTTCACTCTGAGCAAAAAGAGTGGAGGAGGGGGAGGAAAAAGAAAGAATAAAAAGGCAGCAGGACATGGAGAAAATCTACACCGGGATGGTTTCTACGGAAAATATCACCGGATTCAGCGGAGGCTGTTGTTAGCAACCAGTGTATACAGCCAGGGCGCCGCAGGCAGAGCGGGGCTGTGAGGGGTTGGGGCTGCTGATGAATATCCCCATCTCCCAGGCTGATGAATATTCCCATCTCCCAGGCCGGTTCCAGGGGCAGGGATGAGCCCAAGCTCCTCGTCCCACGTATGGGCCATCAGGAGAGGATTCAGCCTCTTCCCTCAGCTCTCACCCGCGACCTGCACAGCGGGGCAGGGCCGAGCAATCCCCGCGATGTCCAAATCCCCTTCGCAGGTTCCAAGTCAATATTTTATTTCTTATTAAGTCACGAGGCTACTGATCCTTAAGAGATCGCAACTACATAGCAGGGAAGAGAGGGACTACGAGCCTTTCAGAGCCTCGGGTGCCTCCCTCAGCCAGCGGGGCTGTGAGGGGCGATGGCGCCGGGGAGAGGGAGGAGGGCACCGCCATTGCCCCGCCAGGCCGTGCCCTGCCCGCACGGTCACTCGGCAACGGCGGGGCCGGGAGCATGAGGAGGGGCCGGGCCGGCCATGGCTCAGGAGAGCCCGAATATCGGCACAGCGGATCACAGCGCCGGGCTGGGCATGGCTGAGGGGAGCCCCAACTCCAAGACGCAGGATTCCGGCGCCGGGCTGGGCACGAGTGAGGGGAGCCGCAGCGGCGACCCCCAGGTAAAGCAGCGGGGCTGGGCAGCGCGGGCAGAAATAGCGTGGCCCCACAGCCCTGTACACAGACCTTGAAAACAGCCACACACAGAGACCTGTCCCCTTGGGACACACAGACACACACATTCACAGAAACTCTGCTCACAGAGACCACCCTGCAGTCAGCTTCACACACGGAGATCCTCACTGCAAACAGCCTCACACACACACACACACACACACACACTCCTGCACACACAGACTCCCCTGTAAACAGCATCACACACAGACCCCGCCATGAACAGCCTGACAAACACACACCCACAGCCTCACACAGACCCTGCTGCAGTCTCTCACACCCCTGCACATACAGATCCCTACATACAAACAGCCTCACACACACACACACACACACACACACACACACACACACACAAATCCCCATATAAACAGCCTCCCATACAGAGCCTGGCACACATAAATCCCCATACAAACAGCCTCACACACACAAACCCCCATACAAACAGCCTTACACACACAAACACAAAAAGCCTCACACACCCTAGGACACAAATACACGCCCTGCTCAAGGACTGACACACACACATATAACCTGTACAACGTTCATATCTTCCTCCCACACACTTTCCCCACTCACACAGCCCCATCCCTGCACAAACCATCACACACACTTCCACACAGAGAACTGTGTCCATCATCATCATCTACATGTCCAGCCAGCACAGTCACACACACACACAGACATCCACATCTCAGTGTCCATGTGCACACACATTCCCTTTCCAGGTACCTTTTCCATCCTGTCTCTTGCTTTAAGCTCTAAACATCCTCATTTTCTTTTCCCAGGATATCTCCCATGTGCTGGCTAGAGCCTTTAAGGACCTGTACACTGGAGATGTTTTTGAGGTGGACATGGCAACAGGCTGGATTGAGTCCCAAGGAGGAGACAGTGTTTATCAAGACAGTTACACAGATGAGCTTGAGAAGGTAAAAGTCCAAACCAAGTCAGAGTTTGGAGTTCTTTTGTCACTACTTAGATCTGTAAAATAAAATTTAAAGGCAGGTGTTGATTCTGCAATTGACATTTTAATGGAAATTTTCTTGAGCACAGTTTCCCACAGAACCTTTCAAGTAAGTTAATAGTCACACAATCCTTCATGATATTGTTATCTCTAGTTGCCTTTTCAGACAGAGTACAACTAGTAAAAGCAGTAGCTTTTTAAATGCCTATTGTACTGGCTGAAAACTTTTCCCTGTACCTGCTGATCAGTGGCCCAGGTTTCTTATCTTGTCATCACTCCAAAAGCTGTTGTCAGTGGATAAAAGTAAAAGCTGATGCTGGATGATTTGAGCCACAGGTGTTTTTTTCTGTTTTGTGAATGACAGTGTTTTAGCAGGCCAGCTGATGCTTGTAAGGTGGTGATGTTTTACTAATATGTCTATGTTTACCTCTCAAAGACAAAAAGAAAACATCTGCCTGTAACAGCTCTAATTTCTCTTTGTTCACCCATGCCTGTGGCAGCTTCTGGCTGAGTATAAGAGCCGACTGACAGAAGCTGACAAAGCAGAAGAGGAGATCATTCAGGCCCAGGCCCGAGCAAAAGATGAAGAGGAAAGGGTTCTAAAGCAGATGAAGATTTGTGCAGGGAAATATTTCCATAAACTGGGGCTGCCTCCAGGTGAGGATTCTGGAATGTTGCTCCCCAGTACATGCTTATGGTACCTGGACACCAGTTTGGGGTTGGCTTTACATCAGCAGAACAACTTTGAAAGATTTTGTGCAGAGGTTCAAGTAGAGTAACATCTGTTTAACACTGAGAAACTGAACAACCAGGTCATGTTCAAGGTGTTACATGTGGATTGAGGGGTTACCACCTAAATATTACAAGCATCCATACCTTGATATGTAGCAGCAACAAACAGATTAAGTATTTCTCCAATGGGTGCTTAGCTGGGTTTGAACTGAATTTAGAATTGTGGAGATGCATGTCCAAGTCTTGGGATTAAAATACCAGATTTTTTTTTCTATTCTATTATTTCCTCTAAAATATATATAATACTCTATATAATATTATTTTCTATAAAAATAATATTGCCTGACAGGGATGAGATGTAAAAGCAACATTACTTTGGATTGATCAAGACAGTGTGTTTTAAGGAGCTAATAGTTTGCTTTTTTTGTTTGTTGCCTTTACTGTTGCAGTGGCATCCTCTTTTCGGTGGATTGTGGATAATGAACTTCTCAGAAAAAATAATTTAATCTGTCCTGAGGATTACATTGCTGAGAAATTACCTCTTGCTAAAGCACCAAAAGGTAACATTTGAAGCAGAAAGTAATTTAGACTTTTTAGAACACTCTGTATTTTAAGCATTGGAGGATGTAGCAGATCTGAGCATATTTTTATAGTTTTCTGCCAAAGCAGAAGGGACTCAAGTATTTTAAGCATAAGATTCCACTAAGAACACATTTTCAAAGTCTAATTGATAAATTCAAAACTACTGAATTTAGATGTTCTTAAATATGATATTTGATCATTATTGCACATTTGTTTGCAGTTCTTCCCATCTCACACAAACACTGCATTAGTGTTCTGTCTCCATCCAATTTCATTACACAAAAGCTGCAACTGCATCTTGTATCTAGAGAAGGGAAGTAGTTACATTAAAGTAAAAACTATTGTCAGTGAAATAAAATTGTATTCTTTATTTAGGGTTTAAAGTTTTCCAGTTCTGGAAAGGTATTAGTTTTATTTGCACATGAAGATCAGTAAGGAAAATATTTTGGCCAATGTCAAGACTACTTCTTTTATTTATGTGTGAGCCAAGATGAAAGGTTTTAGGATCATTGAAAGGAAGTTTTTTAGTCAAGCTGAAACAAACATTTCAGAGTAATCAACTTAGTCACAGATTTCAAGATTTGTGTTTTGGTTTTTTCCATTGTAATTCCAAACAAAGTGAAAAATCTCACTTTCCTGATAAGGTTAACATATCTATCTGTGAGTAATATAAGTATATACAGCCTGTTTAATTAGTGCTTCTAAAATATTTCTTATTAAAGCTTATAAGCTTTGCTTATAGAAAATAAGGTACATTACATTCTTGAGGATTTTTGCCAGCAACAAGCCTTAAAATAAACCCATACACCTATGCTTAGACTAAATATTTGTTGTTCATGTTCTCCTCTTACAGAAGTTTTGTTTTTCTTTGAATTGCAGGAGAATCAGAACCTGGGTACCTGAAAGGGGCACGTAAACAACGTGCTTTTTCACTGGATGAGAGTGTCTACTTGACTGACAGTGCCACAAGTGTGTCTTCAGCTCTGTCCTCTGTCCAAGACTCCAGCCTTGAGGCTAAAACCATCAGTAAGGTACATTTTACAAGTTACTTTTAGTCTGCCTGATCTGTAAGACCTGTTGCTGTTTCTGCAACAAATCAACCCATTGTTGATTTGACACCAGTACTTATATTTATTCTGTTAAAAAAGGAGAAATACTTTATTTCTGTATCAATTATCATTGCTGTGTAGCTTTAATTACACATGTGCAGCTCCCTTTTCCCTCATCCTCAAAATCTCTGTGTTTCATGTTGCACTGTGCACTCTTGTTTTTCAAAGAAAACTAAAGACTCACAGAAACAAGCCAGGAAAGAGAGTAAGTCATGGATAGCAGAGGAATTAAATGAGTACTTCTCCAGACTTGAGAAAAGACAGAATTACTTGAAGAATCCACGCTTTTTCCCACCAAATACTCTGGATGGAGGCAAATCTCTTGTAATTTCTCAACAAAAAGTGGAAGAAATCATAGCCAGAAGAAAAGCAGAAGATCCCAAAGGGTATGCAGTGTGTACAGTTTCTGGATTCTGGGCTGGAATGCACAGAGCTCCTCTATAGAATTGCTGTGGATTTACCCAGAGATATTTTGAGCTAAATTTCTTATGTAGTCCCTTAATAACAAAGTATGTCTGTATGATATTTCAGTTTTGCCAAAGGAGACATTTTGCAATTTCTCACTTTATCAGTATTTATATAAACAGGAAGTAAGATAATCTCTCTCTTTTTTTTAATGTTTCAGTGATATCTCATGTGTTCCTGTGTTTCTTGCCAGTCCACCTTCTATCCAGTTTTTGTATGATAAAATTGGGCAGGTTTGTCAGGTGAGAAAGTTCTTTGTAGAGAGTTAATTCTGCCTCCCTGAAGAATTATATCCTATCATGATCTACATATTTCACCCAATGTTTAGCCTTTCTGAATTTTAATAAAAGTCTGAGTTTCTTTTGTATATTGAATTTATGACCCTCTAACTTCCTTGAAGATACTCCATCACACCTGCCACTGACACACAAACCAGTGAAGACAAAATGGGCTCCTCTCAGTCTCTGCTTTGTTTTGGTACTGATTCAGCCTCTATTGAATAAACTGTGATTTTGGGGCTGGTTGTGATGATGAAGTAGTTAGTCCTAGCAGTAGTACCAGGGAATTGCAAATATTTTAATGAGTGACGGTAATTACAATGTAGCTTTTTTTTTTTAATGAAGAAAACTGTAGAGCTACGGAACATCACTTCAACAGGTCAACGTGTAAGACTTATCCCTCCCTCTACTTCAGTATTTTCCATTTGTCCAGGTGAGTGTTCTTTTTCTGCCTTTAAAATGTCAGCACATACAAAATCTAATTTACCTGCTCTAACAAAGATTTTCCAGAGATATTCTGTTTTCCATAGTGCTCAGTTCTTTAGAAACTGACAACTGACTTAGGGCCATTCACATGCAACTCAGAAGCAGATTGAGATGGTCTAATGAGGAATTCAAGAAGACTAAATTAAAGTGTTTGATGTTAGATTGAAATGTGTCAGTGGAATACCTAGATTGAGTCTTACCCAAAATTCTTCTAGGAGCAGATGGAGTTTCCACTGAAAAAATTACAAGGAGAGGGCAAGAAATAACACACTGCAATAAAGAGGGATAGGTTAGAGGAAAGTTAAGAAAATTCTTTCCTACAGTAGGATAGCCAGGCACTGGGATAGATTGTCTAGGGAGATTGTGATACCCCAGGAACTGCAGGAATATTTGGATGCCTCCATGGAAGTCTTGTGGTAAAGCAAAACTGGGTAATGTCTCTTAAGTTTCTCTTCACTATTTTCTGTGTTTATGAGGAGTATATTTCAGACAAAGCAATCTTTGAGCTCACTGGAACATGTGCACATTTTCAGATTGCACTGCCAGGTCTCTTGTGCTCATCCCTTTTTATCAGCTTGAATTAGGCAATAATTGGGGGGGAATTTACAGGCATCTTTCCAGAGGAAGATGTGATCATAAATACTGCAGCCAATTTTGGGAGGTTTAATTTATTTTTTTAATTTTCTGCCTTTTTTTTTTTTTATTTTTCTCCCCAAGGAAAATATCCAGGAAAGGGAAAAATGATTGCTCCTGGGATGGCACGCCAGTATACAGTCCAGTTTATTCCTAAAGATCTGGGACAGTATGAAGATCATATATTAGTGGAAAGTCAAGTATCAGAATCTTTTGTCATCCCAATCCAAGCTAAAGTATCACTTCCAGTATTAAAATGTCAGTAGTGTCCAAATACTAAGTTTCTCTAAAGTTAAGCAGACTTGTTTTTTGTTTTTTTTTTATTTGACTGTCTTCAATTTTGTGTCACAAAACAAATGTGGAAAAAATTGGCAGTGCAATTTCTACATTTTGATATCTATCTCATTTTCACTTATCCAGATTTATTAATTATTGAAATGTAATCCTGTTGGATTTTTCCTCAATTATTTGTTCTTGCCATCTTCGGCTCTTCTTGCTCACTATATTAGAGAAGTGAGTAGGGACACATTTCTAGGTTTGTGTTTTGTTGATTCCTGAACTCCCAATTGTAATTACTAATTATAAATATTATGAAGTTATGATTTAGTTATAACTATTTGATGCTATTAATTAATGTTCATGAAATTAATTTTATGTGGATATGGTATACCTGTACCTCTCAGATATCTAAGTTCTACAATAATAAACAGGATTACTTTTGCAAAAATTTGCTTTGATTTTTTGTAAATTCACCTTACCTGTTATACTGAGCTTTTCTAAAAAAAATCATCTTACTTTTTATCCTCCTTTTTTTTAAGGAGGAAAGATCATCTTACATCATTAAAATATAAGATCAATGTAAAAATATACATCTCACACTGTCCAACTTTGAAATGGAAAGAATTTGAGGAGGTTTAAGATTGCAAAACCTGGCGTGGCCTCATGCTGTAATGTCTGTAAAGAGTTGTTTAATCAGCAGCCTTTGCTCTCTCTGGAGTCTGATTTTCTGTGTTACTCCTTGCAGTGCCTGCCATTATAGACTTTGGTCCCTGCCTTGTTGGAGGAATAAAAACAAAAGAAATTTTGTGCAGAAATGAGGGAGATAAGACTGGGAAGTTCTCTATAATGCCAGGGAAAGCCTGGCCAGCTCCTGATTCTGGGGTGAGTGATCAGAAGGGAAATACTGGACCCAGCATGGTGTGGGTGCCCTGGTGTGAAGGCCTTTTGAACCAATCATGTTGTATTAGCACAGAAGTCATAAGGCCTTGCTGGAGACATCTGCACTGTGGCATTCCTTCAGGAATTCACCTTTATCCTGAAGCCCGGTCTCCCTCGATGGCTGTACCTCCTTTCTGTGCTCTGGTTTTCCTGTGGAAGAGCTCATCTTGCTCAGGGGAGAGGTAAACTGAGGCATAGATGAGGGAAAGGAAAACTGGCTCAAACTTTAACCTTGCCCTTGAATTAAATATAAATCCTATCAGTTCTAGAATTGCTTGAGGTAATTTCCTCTTCCTCCTCAACAAAACATCCCTTACTGACCTTGCTGCACCTGTAGACACAGCAATCCAATGCAGTCCTGCTCTGTCTGTAGCTCCCCATCACAAACCAAGGAGATAAAATGGGACAGGTAGACTGGCATTTTTGGTGCTGGAGAAAGAGCAGATGGGCCAGGTTGTCCCTCCAGAAACTTTAAAGTTCCAACTCAAAGTGAGTTTTAAGCATGGAGAAGCAGACAGAGCCCATCTCTCAGGCAGAGCTGTTCTGCTGTGAGCATGAATATTAGGGCTTCTGACACTGTCATTTATTTGTCTTCAGAGACTGCCCTTTCCTTTCTGCTTTCACCAAGGTCATTATAAAGCAGGGAGCTTTTTTTTTTTTTTAATGAAGCCATATTTATGAGCCCCACTCTTTGGAGGTGTGTGAAAAAATGTATGGTAAGAGGTAAAATACTGATGTTGTAGAATGCTGCCTGTTTCAGGTAAATCTGTGTTTTAAACGCAGCAATCTGATCAATTTAATTTATTAACTTGTTTGTTTGTTTTAATGCCTTAGGTGGCTGCCACTGCTGATTTTGTGATACAGGATCCTTTTGGGATCCAGCCTGCTGTTTTGGAGCTAGCTCCAGGGCAGAAAGCAGCAGTAGAGGTAAGTGCCAACTGCTGCAGAAAGAGTTTTTACTTCACCAAATAAATTAACAACCAAGATCATTTTAGAAGACCTGGCTGGACCTTGCAAGTTTGGGTTTATGTGAGCAAAAAATTACTCTGTTTCTTCCAAGTGTTACTTTTAATTACTAATTACTAAAACTGTTCTTCAGGGAATATTTGCAAATTGAAGTGTATTGCTTAGGAGAGAAACAAACAGTTACAGACCTTGTTATTTCCCTTCTCTCTTTCAGGTAGTGTTTTTCCCTTCTTTGCCAGAAGCCTCACAGCAAACATTCACCATTTTGTGTGACAATTATCCAGTCAATTATGTTACAGTCACAGGTTTGTTTCTAGCACCTTTCTAATTCCATAGATATTCAGATAATGTGCATGGTGATTGTTGGCATGGGCATGAAGTGATAGTAACATTCTATGTCATTGGATTGAGCAAATACTGTGTCCCCTGCTGGCTTTTTTTTTTTTTTTTTGTGTTGTTATTACTGCTCCTTCCCAGTGCATGGATACACTGGATTCAGAAAACATTGAGCTTTTAACCTTCAGTAAGCAAAAATACAAATGTAAAATGTCACCAAGTCACAGAAAAGAAAACCAGTGTCCAGGTGCAACTCATCTCTTTTCAAATTAATAAGATAACTTGACAAGCTATGAAACATGAAGTGTAACAGGGCAGAAATGAACCACATTTGGACCACATTTTAGATGAGGGTGTTCAGGAGAGGTAGGCAGTCTGAATGAAACCCGTTCAAATTCTTGTAAATGTTGGTGCTTGTACTGTAATATAACTGAGTGCTACAACATGAGGCTTGGTTTGTCATCTATTGAATCATTGTATCACATGTATTTACTTTGGATGTTTTTAATACTTCATTTGCTGCTTATTTTAATTTTAATGTACTGCTCAAAACATCTGGGAGCCACATTGTCAACTACTGCAAACACCCTGCTCAGTGCAGTGAAACCATGCTGATGTAAGTGAGCTGAGGCTGTGGCCCTGAAATCCCTGTCTATAAAATTCATGAACAGAAGGTCTCTGTAAATACATGTTGATGAACACAACATCAGGATTGTACAATTAACACACTGGAGTTCTGAAACTTCAGGAAACACCAGATATAATCAATAATGAACATGGATGACATTTGCTATTGATGATGTGAACTATATTAATAGTCAGATAGTAAACAGCGATACCTAATTATTTCTTCCAGGGCTTGGAGAGGTGATGGCTCTGGAGCTTTTGTTTGTCACAGGTGGAGAAAGCAAAGCTCAGCTGGGTGAAGTCACTGATGCAACAGCACAGCACCTCATACAGTTCGAGCCCCAAAATCCACAGAGCTCTAAGAAGAAGACCCTGGTTATAAAGAACTCCACGTAGGTAGCTGCTATCAGAGTAAGGCTCTGCAATGTGGCCACACTGCTAGGGATCTCATTTGTCATACTCTGCTCTCTCAAGCTGGAGAAACCTTTGTGCCCTTGATAAACTTTTTGCAGCATCTTTGCTTCTTTTTGCTCCTTATTTGGTAATTAAAGTTCAAGGAATGTTGTAAATTGTTCAAGTGTTATGGCAACCATTAGCCAAGGTCAATATATTTGCTTTAATAGAGGTAAATCTACAAAAAATTCATAAATATACATGGTTGCAGGAAATACTTACAGGGTAATCCAGGTGAGATTTATCTAACTTTAAATGTCTACTATATATATTTGTGCAACTGAGATAAGCACTCTTTTCTTTTCATAGTGCAGGGAATAGATGCTTCCAAGCATACAATTCTGACTGTAACATCTCCCATAGAAAAGTCATAATACATCCTGGACTCCACTGGATCAAAATGGGAGCCCACTGTAATTAACTCACATTAAAACTCTCATGTTTCCTGCTATTGAGTCCGTACAGATTTAAATATAAATTCAATTTGAAGTCAACTAATGTGTCCTTATGGACAATTACACCATACTGAACATAGTGGCATCCTGATTTTGCTCAGAATTAATCAGATTTAAACAGAAATACACTTGTGCATGATTGCAGCAGCTAGAGGCTGTAAACCATCAAAGCAGTGAGCAGGTCAGTGCTGGGTTTAGGACCATTAATCTAAATTGCTGTTTGCAAGCAGTGAATATCTGGCAGTTTATTTTGTGGCCTGGAAATCACACATGCATAATGCCAGAACAGGCTGATGTTTGAGTAAAGAAAGTGTGATTGGTGAACTGGATATTGTAAACTGACAAAGAATGTGACTGTGCCAATTTCCACATTTTCTCTGTGCTATAATCACCACAGCACTCCCTGCACATCTGGTGTCAGCATTTGTATAAAAGAAAGCTGGCCAGGCTGAGAGTAAACCCCATAGAAGCAGGAAGAAGAAATGTTCCTTCTGCTACAGAAAGTGATACAAGAAATTGTAAATATCCAGTTTTATCAGCGATGCTTTCAAATTCCAGTGTCCTTTCTCCCCCTTACTAAGGCAGAATTTTTGAGATCAGCATGAGCAAGATTCTCAAACCCATGAAGACATTCCATGGAATACACTTCTGCTGAAACAACCTAGTTAAGCAACCTTTTCTGGATTGCAGAGAGTGGGGGCAGAGCCATGGCTATAATTTTAGATGGAGCCATTGTGTTTGCTGACATGTTAAAGACCACATCTTGCATTTGGATTAAATTCAGAATGTGATGTAGGTCATCAGTAGTGATCCAAGGCAAATGTACTGGTGTCAGCAGGAATGGTCCTGTTCATCCCAGATCTTTTAAAAAAAGAATTGTAGAGTTTCTAAAACCTGGATTACATGACAAGTTCAAATAAGGCAAGAAAGTGTTGAGATATCTTACACGTTTATAGAATTTACTTTCACATATTAGCATGTTCTTTGTATGATTTATATACTCTGACTCTATGATGCCTCAGCAGCTTTGTGACTCACAAAAACTGGGAAGTCAAGCCCCTGTAATGTGTAAAGAGAGGAATTTCCTACCTGGAAAAAGCATCTGAACATTTTCTTAATATATATTACTAAAAAATGTCTGATTTTTTAATCATAGTTTTCTGTTGTTTATTGACTTCTTTGCAGCCATCTAAAAGTTCCCTTCTTCTGGCAGATAACGAAGCCCAATCTGAAACCATTAATACCAGAACAAACTGTAAACTTTACAGAGGTCAAAAAGAATCAAGACCCAGAGTCAGCCTTCTCCCTAAATCCTGAGCAGGGAGTTTTGAGTCCCTGTAGAGATCATGAGTTTATTCTCACTTATGCTCCACAGGAGGTATGGCTTATGATTCCTTCCTATCTACAAACTCCAGCTGTGTATTTTTATTCAAGTCATAAAATCCTTGCTGTGCAACTTTTCTCAATTAATTAGCTGGTACTATGCTCTGATAAACAGTGTTCAAAATGTAGAAAGTTACTGAAAGAAAACATGTTTTGACTGCAAAATGTGAGACAGTTTCTGATCTCATGTAATTCTGGGGACTGACTGGACACAGTTAATTTTACACTGAAATTGTGGACACATCCTCACACTGCAGCTGTGCTGGCTGGTGAAGTTACCACCCTCACCCCTCTGTCAGCTCCTCCACCAGCTCCTGACCCTTCCCCCTCTTCTTGGGGATGTGTCTTGTGCCTACTCCAGTCTAAATAAATTAGTTAACAAACACTGATTATTTAAACTGTTTCCAGCTGTAGTTTTTTTGGCCTGAAATGGGTCCTGTGAACAGCTGAGTGGTGAATTAAGGGGAGAGTAGGAGCCTTTGGCAGAGAAAAGCTGTGTGCAGCTGTGGGTAAGAGGGGTGCAAGGATGTTGGAATGCAGTTATCCCAGAGAATGCTGTTCTCTCAGATTCTGCTCCCCTGTCCCTGTAAATAAGGAGCATGAGCTCACTGTATTTAGAGAAACCTGATCCAAAGAAAGCCCAAGAGTGGCAATGTCCCATGCAGTGTTGATTGTCAGACATAAGAAATAAAGAAATACCTCAAATTTGTGTGGAAGAGAAACTACTTGGCTTTTTAAAAATAATTAGTTCATAGAATATATATTGAATTAAAATATACATCAAAATTAGTATCTGTCTACAAACAAATTAAGCTTTTGCATAGCCCTTCAAATTTAAGGCCTGTTTCTGTGTTTCTTTCCCCCCTCCTCCATTAGAATACAGAAGGCATTCTCTTCCTATGATGGAAAAGTCATGTTTCTTACTCAAGATCAGACTGATGATCAGTTAGCTGAATGCTCTGGAACAGTTAGAAGAAACTTCTCAATTAGTACAGCAGTACTGAGCTTAATTTGGGGAGCCTTTGCAGATGCTTGTGTGTAGTATGCAATTTACAGGGGAAATAATAACAGGCATGTCAAAAATGAGTATTTTTCTTGGAAACATACACCATGAGATCAGAATCTGGCTTAATGTTTTGCAGTCAAACATGTTTTCTTTTAGTAACACCAGAGTTTGAATATTGTTTATCAGAGCTTAGCATTCTGATGATGATAATTTATCTTTTACATGTAAACCACTTTTCCATCTTTTTTTGATGTTCAACATAAATTATTACTTGACACTAAAATCCTTTTCTCCTTCATCTGTGCAGCTGAAGAGTTACCACAGTGTGGTGCAGATGGTAGTGAGGGACATCCCAGAATCACCTAGGTAAGCTGAGAAACATTTCCCAGTAAGATATGTAACCACAATTTATCTGTGCTATTACATTAAATTACTGGGATTTTTCTTCTTTCTGGTGATGATGGATTGACAAGCATAAAGAATATTATCTGCACAAGTAGTTGTGGTACAAAGAGCATCCCTGATATCCTCCCCCATGCCTGGCCCTAGGTTTTCCTCTCTTGGAAAAAGATAATATTGTCATTTTGTCTGCTTATTTTCCAGGGTTTCCTGCTATTGCCTTTTTCACAGCAGTGTGTGACTTATATACTTGGACAGATTGGGACAACTAGAATACCTTAAAGTATAATGAAGTTTTTAATTGGCTAAGCTAATTGCCCACAGGCAGTCTGTACTTAAGAAACTTGTGATGCTTATCAGTTTTGATCTGGCAATTAAAAGACAGAATCCAATTTAACACAGGTTTAACATATTTAGTGATTCTACCATATTTCCTACCAAAGTTTTCTAGTAAAGAAGATACTTCAGAACATCCCAGAATGCAGAGTAGAGGGTGTAATAGCACTGGAAATAGAAGTTAAAGGCTCAACAGAACCATTTCATCTTCTTCTGGAACCATATGCCATTATTATCCCTGGAGAAAATTTCATTGGTGTAAATGTCAAGAAAACATTTAAGGTTTGTGTGCTTTTCACTTCACTGTTGTCATGTGGTTTGTGTCACTGGATGTCATAGGTGTTGTTAGAAGATATCAGACAGTCATTGTTATTTTAGTTTTCCTGAAATGTTTTTAAAGGAGGCCATGAATCCATGAAGGGTCTGCACTGAAATGCCCTGCCCAGCCTGCTCAGCCCTTCACTCCAGGCAGCAGCCTTTGTTCCTTTTTCATCTCTCCAGTTTGATACCACTGAGTTTGACCCCTCTCAATGTTTTTCTGGGCCACTAACCTGTTGCTTATCACTTTGTCAGTCCTGTAGTGTAAAAGTTTTCCAGCTGGGAGGAATAGTCAATAGATGATTAAATTAGTTTATAATTGAGCACTGTTCATGCAAAGAACTACAGGAAGCACAGAATTACAAAAATCACACATGCTGCAGCTTACTAGATGTTTTTCTTTCCTGCAGGTTCTGGTAATTTCTCTTTGGTCATTCTGGGACAGAATGCTGCTGTAATTGTCCCCTCACAGAGCATCCCCTTCACTACAGATCAGGATCCTTTTGATCTTAGACTCACTTGTTAAAAACAGGCCTGTTAGCAAGAGCCAGGCAGGAAGACATTTCCCAGTTAATGATTTTCCCATTTTTACTTAGAGATCCTGCTAATCACCCTTTGGTTTTAAGATTTCTCTCCCTAGAACTTATTTTTTTCAATTTAAGGCAGCTATTTCATACTTCCCAGTAACCCAGTATAACTACACGTGATAGAGGTAATTAAGCCACTTACTGATGATATAACAACATCCTTTGCAGTTTCCAATTTTTTTTTAGTCTTAAAAAGATAAGAATTTGAACTGTGCTTAGAGATAATTGTACTTCAGAGAACAAAGTTATTTGCTGTAGTTAAGAAATAATATTTTGACTAGATCTGAAGAGCAGGCCAGACATTTCAAGAGCTTGCATCTCCCTCAAAACAGAGCCTTTGGAAAAAAAAATAATAAAAGCTGCATTCAAAAGATTTTCAGTTTATGTTTAGAAATTCTGTTACATTTTTGAAAAATGGGGGGAAGTTTAGATGTCTCAAATATGATAATGTTTTTGGAATTAATTGTTAATGAATTCTCTTCAGGTTTGAGGGAACACCTTCACCCATGTGAAGGAGACACTGTTAAATAAATGATGACTCATAAAACCTAGTTTGCAGTGCATCAGTGCTCTCAACAAATTGACTTGTTGCTCTGAAAGCTTAAAGTGCATTAATTGTCTCATTGATTTTAATTGTTTCAGCTGTGGAACAACAGCAAAACATTGATCAAGTACACATGGGAGAAAATCACAGACTCTGAGATCATCGAAGCAGAACCTCGTACTGGTGTCATAGGTAAAGTTTCTGTGACTTGCAAGCAGTAATTAATGAAAGAGACAGTAATTGATTATATCAATTTATGACAGTCACAGAACACTATAGTGAAAACTGAAAAATTACCTGATCTCCAGCCCACTGGAGCCAGCAGGGGACTTAATTTCATTCCAGTAGCTTCATGCTTGAAGCAGGTGGTTTCTTACAAAAAAGTGAGATAGGAGCCTGGTGTTTTCTCTTCTAGATGTGAATAAATGCTGTGAATTTGTACTGGCAATTTCTAGAAGCAAACCTGGGATCATCAGCCGTAACCTGCCCTGTCACGTTGAGCTGTGTCCAGAGCCAGTTATGCTGCATGTTGAGGCTGCTTTTAAGGTAAGGAGCAGTTCAGTCTTGCAGGAGGATGAGCTGTGTGGCCTGGACATTGTCCAAATAAAGCTTTTTTTTTGCTTCTCAATGGCTTGAGAAATCTTAAGTAGTTACAAGCAGGAGTTATTTTTGCTGTAGTGACTATTGAGTCAATGTTGATATTCCCATGACACACAGAATTTTTCTGCATTACACAGTGCATTTGCTTTCTGATATTCTCTGTGAAATGAAATATTAATCCTAGATAATAACATGTTTCTTAATGAGGCAGTTTTGGCAGAGGTGTCCATTCTGATGTCTGTTTTCTTCTGTCCTAGGGTCCATTACTTTGTATTGATGTTCCATCACTCCGGTTTGGTTTGACTAAGCAGGGTGAGATTGTGTCAAGAACCTTTGAGATTAATAACCTCTCTCAGGTGCCAGCACAGTGGAGGATGCAAGAAAGCCAGGTTTTTCTAGCTCAAAGGAATGAAGAGGTAAATCACTGCTACTGCTGGCTGTAGTCCCTCCTTAGCTATTTTATTTCTTCTGTTTAGAAGTTGTATTATTCATTCCAGCTATCAGAAGTTCTAATTTTTGTGACTTTTTATGAAACTAGTCCTGCACAGTTTCATAAGTGCATGAGTTCTTTTGAGATTGAATACTTCTTTACAATTTTCTCTATTTGCCTTTATTACAAATCCCTGCCAGCCTGATTCAAAGAGACACAGAGTATTTCCTGAAGTTATTTCAGCTGCTGCTGCTATAACTAAGAGTTCAAGGCTTTAGTAGAGCTGAGACTGCTGAACATTCCTCCCACACACCCACACCAGCATCTTGGACAAGAATCTGAGCCCCCACTCCTCGCTGATGCTCTTCCTGTGTCCACTCTCCCAACCCTCCTTCCTCACCCTTCTGTCCAAGAACTTTCCCACTCGTGGCACCTTCCTGCTGCTGAGGCTGATTGCTTCTCCTTCACATTCCCTGTCAGTCCATGCACAGCTGACCCTGCTGTGCCCTGGGCTCTGACTGAAGCAAAGCCCTGCCTCCTGGTGTAGCCAGGCTTTCCCAAAGCTGGCACTGTGCTTCCTGACATCAACCCAGGTGGGACTTGAGAGGCAGAGAGAAAGGACATATCTGAGGAAAAATTAGACACTTGGAAGCCCTAATTAGATTGTGTGGCTTCAACATTTTACCCTTGCTTTGCACATGTCAAAAAAATTTCTGTTCTCTCTCAGGTATCCACCTTCACCATCCAGCCATCATCTGGGGAAATTCCTCCTTTGGGTCTGTGCACAGTTTCAGTTCACTTCACAGCACTGCAGTGCCAGCGTCTCCAGACAGTGCTGGAACTGGAGGTAGAAAATGGAGAAGGAAGGTAAGGAGGAAAAGCAGCATTTGTTTTGTTTTTCCTGAGGTTCACATCTGGTTTTCACTTCAGGTAGTTTTCTCTCCTACAACAAAAATATGAACTCACAGTGGGGTTATGTAACCTATCAATGAACTATCTAATATTGCTAAATAAACATAAGCATCATTCTTCCCAGCATGCTGTTTTATGTCTAGCACGTTTCATTAACAATAACAATAGACCATCTGTGTGTTTATTTCCAGTCATCTTCCTGTTTTTGTTGAAGTTCAGACCCCCCAAGCATGCCTGATATCTAGTCATCTAGTATTCAGTGAAATTTATACTGGAGTTCCTGTCAAAGCAACCAGTAAACTTTTTAACCAGACACTGCTGCCAGCAAAATTCTTATGGGGAAAGGTAAATGCTCTTCTAATGGGTGAGGAATACAGCAGGGATGGAAATTGCAATTTCTGTAGGAATACAAATAATGACTATTCTTAAAAGCTTTTCTGATGCATCTTTTGAGTGTTCATTACTGTTTTACTGGCTTGGGAGCAGAACTTCAGCTTTAGACCAACCTTTATTAAAAGATTAATTACAAGTTGATGTCATTATGTTCTTACTGTCTGTGGATCCCTGGGAAAATGGATGAGCAGATGTGAGGAGTCATAGGATGTAAAGCCACCAGAGTGTTAAACACAGTACCATGGCAGTTTAGGGTTTGCACTTAATTTAGTAAAATAAAGAAATTATGGTGCTTTTGGATTGTGTCTGAATTCTGTTTAAATTTCACATTCTGGCTGGGATTCAGCTTACAGAGTAGGAACCCAAACTTAATATCAGTATTTAAGCTGTGGTCTGAACTCTCTTTTCAGTCAATGGAAATTTATCAGTGCCTTGATCATTCAGATGTGGCATCCATCACATCTGACATCCAGGGTTCAGCTCAATTGCCTAAAAGCACTCAGTGCCACTCCAGATGTCCTCAGGTGCCCAAGGGATCCTAACAGAGCATCTGCATGGTATAGGACCTACAGGAAAACACTCTGGAGCATCTGGAGTCTGGGAGGAATATGTAGAGCATTTTTCCTGATGTGTGATGTTGATGTGTGAACAAGTGAGTGGAAGCCCTGGGTACATTCCGTGCTGGTCTCTTAGGGAAGGTGCCAACACCAGGATTGTGTCTCCCCCACCTCTGTAGTGGAGAGAGGTGGGGCACATCTGGATCCTGCTCTGATATCAGATAGATTGGCTTCACCCTGGAAAGCTTGAGGGTGTGAGAGGGATGACAGTGGCTCTGCTCCCAGCCCAGCAGCCTCAGCTGGGCACCTGAAGTTACTTGGAGTGAATGTAGGCATGGGGAATTGTAAAGCCAGTCTTGACAAACTGGATGTGTTGCTGCCTGAAAGTGTCCTAATCCTGAGAACAGCTTGGTGTTTTTAGAAGAGACAGTGTGAGGCAATCAGCATGAGCTGAGTGTCCTTTCTGTTTGGCAGCCCATTGGAAGCCAGGCAGCTTCCTGCTCCATCGTGGTGTCCCCTGCCAGTGGCACCTTAGGCCCAAATGAAGAGAAGGAATTCTGCATAGAGCTGTCATCCAACACTGTGGTGAGTTTACAAACTGATGCACTTTTATAAAAACAGCAACACTGGCTTTTTCATATCACCTCCATCTGACAAAATTAAGGAATTCTGTGTACAAAACCACGTGCTCTTTTTCCCATACAATATCTCTGAAATGGCTTTGCTTTAGAGGTACTACAGTTGAAGGCAAGAATTAAAGAAGTGAACATGGTGTGCAATTTCTACCCTGCCACTTTATGTCACAGCTCTTCCTGTTTTCTTCCTTTCTTGAAGTCCTGAACAATTGCTCTTCATGCTTATCACTCTTCTCGGAGCATACAGATCCTTACTTTAGATTATCTGGAATGATATGCAGAAGTGGGGCATATACAGTGTATATTTGGTTTTCTGAATGCAGTTAGGCTCATACCATTTTGATATTTGAAAACTTAAAAGGGACTGATGGGACTGAGAGTCTGCAAAATAGAGGAGCAGAAATTCAGGAAAAGACTTTACAAGGGCCTTCAAACAGCTGAGCTAAAGCACCTAAATACAGGATCTTCCTATAGATATGGTGTCTTAGTTCCCAGTCACTGGATACTTGGGTTTCATTTATTTGCTTCAAAGTAGGTATTCAGTACTATCAGAGTTAGTATTTAAAATTATGTATCTGTGGCACTTGGGAACATGGTTTAATGGTGCCCTTGGCAGTGCTGGATAATGTGTGGACTCAATTATCTCAGAAGTCTTTTCCAACCCAAATGATTCTATGATTCAATATCTGGAGCATAGGAATTATGTCAGAAATCAATAATGGAGCAGTTTTAGGCTCACAGACAGCTGCAGGTACAAAGCTGAGAAACAGCCACAAATTTTTACCTCAGGACTGCCTTCTAAGCAGCTCTGAGGCTGCAGAAAATGCACTAAAAAAAATTCAGTAAAACTTCTCATAAATCTATTGTTCTGGGTTTCATGCAGGGAAGTTTACACACTTTTAAAAATAAATATCCTGAAGAGTCTGCCTTTCCTCTGTCATATATGCTTCATTCACAGGGAAACTTGATTCTTTGCTTTTCAGGGTGAGCTGAAAGACCTCACACTTTCCTGCAGCATAGAAGACATGGCTGAACCCCTCTTCCTGAGCATTTCTGGAGAAGTGAAGGGACTACATGTCACCTACTCAGTACCTTCTGGCAGTGGAGTTGACAGGTAATATCTGACTGATTTTTATTTCATTTTTCTGATACATAGAATGATGACTGTATTTTTGAACATGCTCATCTTTATATTTTTTCATATAAGTAAATATGTCTTTAATTTGGTAGACTGGCATGTTATACAGGATAAAAATTTGACCCCAAATAAATCCTTATATGGGTTGAAATGAAAAAATGAAAAGCAGAAAATGCTGATGGAAAAATCATAGACTGCATGGTCCTTTTACACTATGCAACCACATTGCAAGTTGCACGTTTTTAAATCTCCTGAAATGATAAGAAAATAAGACCCATGTCTAAATACTATTGTTATTTTTTCTGGCAGTGATGAAGGACAAATGCCACAAAGCCCACGTGAGCTTCTTTTGGACTTTGGGTCTGAAGTTGCACTCAAAGATGTTGTAAAGCATCAGCTGATTGTAACAAATCTCACTGCAATCAGTGTTCCATTCACACTGGAAGCTGAGTATTTTAGTGCCTGTTTGGTGCCTCCAGAACAAGGAGCCTGCCCGTGAGTCTTGTTCTGCATAATGACTCAAATACTAATTTAGGTCTGGTTTAAACCTGAAATCAGATTAATTTTTTTTTTCATGCTCTCCAAGCTACCTGGTGAAAAGAAGGGGGCCTGTCACAGAGCATGCAGCCAGAAAAGTAAAGTCAGGTATGAAAATATCTCTTCAGTGGAAAGAAAGTGAAAGCCAGCTGAATGGCATATTCAGCACTAAATGTGTCAGTCAGGCACATCTTCTCATGGTTGGAGTATCTGGTGAAGTCTAAACTGTTAAGTTACATAATTCATCTGTTCATTCCTGAGTTTGAAAGCCCACCTTGTATAAGCATTAGGTCAATCTCTCTCTTCCTCTTCTGCTTTTTTCTCCTTTCTCCTCCCTTTCTTTCTCTCTCTTCTTCATCTGTTTCTTGCAAACAACAGTATGAAGCAAAGTTGGTGATTCTGGTGCCAGTTCACTCCCAGAACACTCCCAGCACACAGGATGGATGCCATGCAGGAAGTTTGGCTCCTTCTCTCCTACACAGTTTTCCAGTCCTAGTGCAGCAAGCTTTTCTCCCTCAAACCCTTTACCATACCCTCCCCACTCTGGAAAGCTGCAGCACAGCCCATCTGTCATTTCTGATGTGTTGTACTGAAAAATGATAATATTTACAGCCACATGAGACTGAGGGAGGGAGGAAATGGGAGCAAAAAGCTGTGAAGTGTGGATGTGTTTTCTGTAACCAAAATAAAACTTGCACATATTGGTACCTTGCCATAGAGTTTGGTATCTGTTCCACAGACAGAGCTTTTCAGCTGTTGAATTAGTGCTTAAGATTAGAAAAATGCTGTTCTGACAGATTCCATGCAGGCCTAGGTGACTCAGAATGTGGAAAGGCTTTGCTCTTTGTAATTAATTCTTTGCATGGAAGAGCACACAGAGGTAAACAGGCAGCTGCTAGTGGAACAAGAAACAGTCAACACAAATCCCAGCCTATTTTTTTCACCTTTTTTCAGGTAACCAGTTAGTGCCTTGCATGTCCCAAAGAGTCTTGGATCAGGTTGTTGGAAGGGTTGTCCTGCTGTAAAATATTCTGGGCAAACACTAACTCTGAAAAACAGAGTAAGACCCACTGCAGAAGGGAACTTGGGTGAAGTGGTATAAATGTGAGCTGAGTAAATGATCCCAGGGCTTCTAAGGGAGTGAGGTTAAGCAGATTAAAGGCAACTAAAATCATGGTCCTATGTGTTCTTTGAAAGACTAACTTTGTTCCATTTCCTCAAAATTGATGAAATGCTTCTTTGCTCTGCTCCTTCAGAGTTTGCAGCAGCGTTGCTGTCTCAGGGGAAGGGAGCAGCTTTCCACATCCAGCCTTCCACAGGAACTCTGGAAGCTTTCCAGCAGCTCACCATAGAAATAGCAGCTTACAACAACATGTGGGGAGAGTACCAGGATAACCTTGTCTGTAAGGTAGGTGGGGTTTGGTTTTTACCATGGCAGACTTTACACCAATTGTATTTCCCAGATGCCTTTCTGTTAGAAATACTTCAGTTTTTTTAAGCCTTCTGTAAAAATTCAGAATGAATCTTGCTATATACCACTACTTCCAATAACATGTAAGGAACAATTGTTTGGTTTTAGGGGGACATGTTTATTCTCTGGGAAGTTTTCATGTGCCTTGAAAGTGACTGGAGTAGTTTTGATTTATAACATCTGTTTGGGAGCTGGCCAGTGCACTGCTCTGCTCTACCAATACCATAGATTGTGTTGTGTAGAAAAGCTGCAGGAAAGCTGATAAATACATGAGGTATTGCATTCTCCTGCTGAGAAGAGTTGTTGTTAGCATATGAATTAGAGGCTGTTAAAGGAAACTAGTCAAAAATATTTGAAAATCCAATCAGTTTGCAAAACATAATCTTATAACACAGAGAACTAAGGTGTTATCTTGATTCTAATAGCAAAAATTCATTTTAATAGGTGGGAGACTTACAACCTAAATTAATTCCTATGCAAATGACTGTGAAAGGCTGTCCAATCTTCCTGCAGGTGACAGGACCAAAACCAGAGCCACCTATTATCAGGTATAGTGCAAAATACTGTCAGACAAATCAGAGAATGAAATACCAATGGACTGCAGCCAGCATACACACCTGTTCCATCTTGTGACATAATGAGAAGGTCAGCAAGGTGACAGTCAAAGCACAGTATCTGCTTCTAGAACATCAATACATTTTTCTCTGCCAACACAATTAGAAAATAATCTGCACTACAAGACTGCTGGCAGACTTCAGCCTCTGAAGCCTCTGTTCTGTGCTTGCAGTTGTAGAATTTCACCCAGTGCAGCCTCATTTGGCTATGTGGAGATGGCAACTAGCACATGGTGGCAATTCTCATCACCCACAGCTCATTTCTCCCTGGCCCTTTACCTGGACCAGGAGAAATGCAGCCCTGAGGTCAATAGGGGCAGGGGAAGGTTTAAACTCTCTCATACAGCAAATGGCATCTGCATCTTGGGATGAGGGGTAAGGGTTGGTTTTTGGGGAACCCCATCACTGCATGTGGTTATTCTGAACTGTCTGAGACAACTGAAAAAAATGGGGAAAAAAGAAAAGAGACAGATAAAATAAACCAATATTGTGCTTCACAGTGTAGGCCATGCCTTACCTGAGAGCTACTCCAGTGCAGCCAGCTTGGTTTCCACTTTTAAACAACTCTTCAGTGATTTCAGACACTTCTGTTCTCTGCATGCACTGACAGCAAGGTTCCCTGTCCAGGTTTGGCACTCAAGTCTCAGGAGGGTCCCCTGTGCATCGGAGGGTCCAGCTCAACAATCCCAGTCCCTTTGGTAAGGATGGCTTTTGTACAGCAAACATTGATGCATTCATTGTGTTCCTTTTAGAAATAAAAGTAGAAGGACCCATTAACCTGTTAATTGACAGGCATACTTGTTTCCTAATGAAGATGGTTTTAGTAAAAAAAAAGAGTGACTCATTGGGTTGCCACAATGCAATTGCACATCCCATCTTGATGTAGTTTTTCCTCATTGAAGTGGTGGGAATTTAGGCTTTTCCATTGTGTTTTTATGAATTTCTTACAACACTAAGCCTGGTCAATCAGATGTGCTACCTGCTTTTTACTGGCATCATCTGGCTCTTCTGTTTAGCCTTTTTAGCTCTTGAGTGAAAGCTTTTCAGAGCAAAGTCAATCACCTTTTTCTTTTAAAAAATTTGACTAAATCCATTTGCTTAACCAAAATAAATGAGAGTATTTTGTTTATAGTTTAGGACGTAGAAAGTGGCCAAACTATAGCAAGCTCGTAAATAATTTTCATTTACAGCAAACATGGGAAACCTAAGAGATACATTTAATACAAATCCAGGTGCCAGACACAAATTTGTTACTTGATATTCTGGTACCAACTACACCATGAGCCTTCTCTGGCTAGAAGTAATTGTCCTTTTTCCTTTCCCATTCAGACATCCGCCTGGACTTGGAAGTTTACAACCAAGAGCCAGATGATGAAAAGCTGGTGGACCTCTTGGTGCTCTTTGGAGACCCTTTTCCTCCTGTGGACATGGCTGGAAATGAGGCTGCATCAAGTGGTAGCACCTCAAAGTCAGAGGTCGTGTTAAAGCTGGATCCAGCTGCCATTCCCTGTGGGAGCATTTATCCAGCTTTGGAAACCACAGATGAGGTCAGTTCTTAGGATGTTTCTTATACTGCTGCTGAGATACATGATGGGTTTTTTGGCATGAAGGGTTGAAAACAATAACAGGAGATAGAACTTGTAACTAAGAGCTGGATTGTTAAAAGAAATGTCAGCTCCTCTCCCAGTCAAACACACAATATGTGGGTAGGTGGCTGTGGAGATCAGCAGTCTGTTTCCAGAGTGAGCTATAAGCAATTAGCTCTCCTTAAAAGTGTTAAAAAAGCTAAAGAAATACTGTTTCAAATACTGTCACTGACAAACTACTGTCATTATTACATGAAAGAATTAAAATAACTAAAACTCCTTAATTTGGCTCTGCTTTTCTCGTGGGTGCTTTCTGGTGTCAACATGTGCTGTAGTCAGGGAGCAGAACCTACCCTGCAAATTTCAAATTGAAGCTAATGATATGAAATTATATTTATCCCAGTGCTAAAATTAGATTGGTTCTGTTAGAATATGGTAACATCTATTACACATGAGGTTTGATTATAATGTGGCAATTTAGTGTTTGAGGGGCTGGGAGTGACAGGGAGAAGGTATCTCCCAGGATATTGTATATTGGTCTAGCAAAAGCTGCACACAAAAGATACTAAAATCACATTTTCTCTGCTTCAGCTCAGCATGCACAGTTCTGAACACAGCTCTAACCTTTCTTCTGCACAAAGGGAGCAGTACTGCCCCAGAGTGCTGGTTTGTCTAATGGGCCAGAAGTGTCATGACTGGGTGCTTCTCTAGGTAGAACTGGCCCCAAGCATGCACATTTTCCAAGGAATTCAGGAGCAATTTCAGCAGAGTTACTCTGTCGATGAAAAAATTGATGTGCAGGACACATCCACGTGTCCAGCCCTTGTGCCAGAAAGAAACTGGAGCTGGCCATGCTTCCTGACCAGTTCCCTGTGCACATCACTCACATTCCTGCCTTGCAGTGTAACAGTTTTAACCATTCCCCACCCCTGTGTCTCTGCAGCCTCCAGGTTCTGACAGCAAAGAGATGGAAATCAGCAGTCAAAAGTGTGCAGAAGAGAAAATTATCTCTGTACTTATCCGACCTCATGAGGGGGTGCCTGCAGACAGCCCCTACTCCATTGCTCCAAGGCAGATTGTAAGCTTTTACATTTTCTTTGGGCTTAGATTTAGCACATTTTCTGCAGGGCAGAGGAGACAGAGGAAGGAGAAGAGGTAGCTTTGAGTTTGGTTTGAGGTAGACTCTATTAAAGAGTGAAACACCAGGCTGGTAGGGTTTGGAGATGATCATGAGAGGAGTTTGCAAGGTCAACAGGAAGTGTCCTACCTACACCTGAGCAGTGGCCTGATGACTGGACTTAAGTGTTAGTTGTACTCCAGAGTGGCATCTCTGGTCTTCTCACTTGGGCTGGCGTGGTGAAATGTGGGAGCCATCCAGGCTGAAGCTGTGGAAACATGCAGAGCTGGAAATCAGGCTGCTGGAAAGGGGAAATCTGTAGATTTGTGGATAAACCATTGTAACCCACAGTGCTTCAAAAGTGAGCTGTGCAAATACAGTGTCACAATCCCTTAGGAATATCATAAAGTAAAGACAGTCCTGGAAAGATCTAGCTGTGAGTGACAGGGTTACCCAAAACATCAGTATCTCAATTTTATTTTTAAATATTTTTTTTACCAAAGGGTTTCAGTTACAAGTTAAAATGAGCTAAAGATTACATAAAAGAAACGATGGCAGAAATGAAGCTGCAGTCAGCTCTGAGGTGGCTGAGGCTGAGAAAGGTCAGACAAACAAGTGCCTCACTGTGGAGGCAGCTTTTTTGGGGTGTAGCCAGCAGCAGTATCAGGATTTAACCTGCACAACAATTCACCTAAAGAAAGCAGAATCCAGTCAACCTGTAAATCCCAGAAAATCCACTGCAGCTGGCTAGTGCATGTGATTACATTCCCTGCTGTCATGTAAAATTAAAAAATAGCCAAGACTAAACTGAACTGTAAAATACTCATAGTTCACACTTGTAACTCTTCAAAAAATATTTCCTATATGTGTAAGTTGTGGAGTAATCACCTGAGGTAGCCAGGGAGTAAGAGTGGGCAGAATTGGGTATTTTTAAAAACAAACAGATGTGTTTGTGTACTTAGGCAGTTGGTCTGTGACTGTGCTTAAGCTCTGTTGATGCTAAATAGTGGCCACAGTGATATTTGCAGTTGAAGTAATTGTCAGTTTTGCTGTCACATGTTGGCATTTTCGTGCAAGCCCGTGCCCAGGGGATTGCGTGCTGCTTGTGCAACTCAGTTTTGGCAGCTGAGTGCCGAGGTTCTTGTGCAATCCCCGGCGGGTCCGTGCACCGAACGCTCTGTCCCGGCCGCAGGTGGTTCCAGGAGGTGGCAGCAGCGATGTTTACATCTCCTTCACCCCGCTCGTCCTCCCGGACACCGAGGCTGAGCTGTGCTGTGACGGGCTGTTGCTGGGCTTCATGAGCCTGGACGACAAGGTAAACTGACTGTCACAGCAAGGCCAAAGGGGAATATAATTTCCCTTCCTGTAATTTATGTACAGGCTGCTGTTACCTGGCCAGTCTGTGTAAACAGTCCTGTTCCTGCTCTCCTGTACATCCTTCCTTAACCAGGGTTGTTCATCTGTTGCATTTCTCTTTGGGCTTGGAAGCATTCTGGGCTGGGAATGTCACCGTCTTCTTGCATTGTCTGGGGCAGCAGACCCCAGACAAAAGCCCAGGGGTTTGAAATGCTATCACAACATCAGGTTTTATTGATAACAGTAGTTAACAATGGAAGTGAGACTCAGGAGTGCTGAGTCCTGTTCCTGGCTCTGCATCCACCTTCCTGTGTGAATTTGGACAGCATATCTCTCCTCTGGGAAACTTCCTCTTCAACAACTGCTGATGTGAGGCTTGAACAGTGTTTTATGAATGGCTCAGCAATTCCCTGACATTAATTGTTGCAAAGGTGCAAGGTAACCTGAATGAATGCTAATAGAATGTTCAATAAAAACAACCCTAATAAGCCTTATTCCTGAAGAAAGAAATGTAGAATAATAGTGTCCTGGAATGGTATGAGTTGGAAAGGATCAAATAGCTCCACCCCGCTGCCATGGGGGGTGGAGCTATTTGATCTTTAACCAGAAAAAGTTGTTCCACACTCCATCCAGCCTGGCCTTGAATGTTTCCAGAGATGGGGCATCCACTCTGGGGAGCCTGTCCCAGGACCTCACCACCCTCAGAGTGAAGAATTTCTTTCCAACATCTGATCTAAACCTGCCCTGCATCTGTATCACCCAGAGCCATTCAGAGTCCAGCTACGGCTTGGCCTGTGCTGTTCCATCCTCTCTTACAAACACTACATTGCCAAGCAGAATCCTATTTTGGCTGACAGCCTCTGTGGCTTAAAGCAGCATTTCAGGTTTAGTGCCACCATTTCCCATGTGATTTCTGTTCCCTTGCTGTTGTCAGCTTGCAAGGAGGGTGCCCAGCAAGGTGCGGCGCAGTCACGGCTACGGAGCTCCCCCCTTACGAGTGCACATGGAGGCTGTCCTGAGGCATCCCCTGTAAGTCCCCCAGCTCACAGCTGCCACCCTCATGGAATGGCCAGCCTGGCACAGGGCTGTGACCAGCCCTGGTTCTTTACACTCAGGTTGGAAGTGGAGATGGATCACGACAGAGGAATGGTGTTTTATTCGGTGGCGAGTGATCTCCTACCTGCTAAGCCTTTTTTTGGAGTGAGTATTTCACATACTGATATATTTGTGTTGCTGTGCTGCTGGGAGAATTCAGAGCTGTGTAACACATGGTTGTGAAAATGCATCCTAATCACCAGTAGCCTCATTTTCTGTATTGCACATACCAAGATAGGGAACAAAAAGAAAGCACTACACGTACTTATTAGCCAGGAATAAGAAAAGCTGAGCTTACACAATGCCTGTTTTATTCAAATTTTTCTTTAATTGTAGGGGAGTTTGTAAGTAGAAAAATAAGTTCTGATTTTCAGGACATAAAGGTCCAAAAGCAAAATGAATCACTTTACTTACGTGACCCTTGGCATTTGAAAACTTAGACTTTATGATGTTACTTTTATTTTGGTTTTTCATTAAAGAAATGTTGAGTAACACAGGTAGAAAATACTGGGTTGCTTTGGGGTAAAATCCTTCAGATCCCTGCTGGTGCTCCATGACCAGACAGAACAACACAGACCTCTCCAGGGAGTTAAAACTGACCAGTTCTGAATCATTTCTCCCCCAGGTTTTGAAAGATGCAGTAATTACTCAGAGTTTGAAACTCATGAATTGTACCAAGGTTCGGCTGTACTTCAGGCTCTTTCTGTCTACACCCTCTATGCCCTTCAGCCTCTCCAGCACAGATCCCAAAAAGAACACCGAAACATCCCACAGCAAGAAGGAGGAAAGGAAACAGCAACTGCAACATGTACTTTATCCACAGCAAAACATGCTGGTAGGCTCAAAAAGAATGATCCTGTGCTAGATTAGAGAGTTTTGTAATTGGTGTGTTAGTGTGGCCCAGAAGAACCACAGGAAAACAAAACTGGCATAGAAATCTCCCAGTTTCAGGGGGATGGTGCAAAATGCTAATTACTGTCATGTTGCCTGCTCATTGCAGGTACAGAATTATTTTTTTTTGCAGATAATCTTTTTCTGTTCCTGATGTGCTTTTCCCATCAACTCTGATCTGCTGCAAATTCCTGCAGAAACCCCTGTGAGTTTGGAGCTCACTTAAATCAATAGCCATATATATGTTGGACAAATTAAAAGATTTCCAAGGACTGTAGTCTTCCCTCATTTCCTTAAATTAGATGCAGGCAGTGCAAGGAGAGGAAAATTTGATTGGTTTTGGGTGTACAAATTACATTAAAGGAAATGAGGTCCCAGAGTAGAGAATTAGGTAACCTGCAAAGAATGAGTAACTTGCATTTTTGAAGCATGCTTCACGTTTTGCTGTGTTCATTTTGACATGGAGACACATCTCAATTCTGCATGTGGGGGAAGAAGGAGGATTTAGATGTCTAAGACAGCTTTGGGAATGTGATATTTGTACCCTCAGGAACTCAAAACTTTTGGCTTGCTAGAGACTGTTTCTCCCCTGTGGTTCAGAGATCAGCTGTTCACCTTTCCACTCCATCTCTGTGTACTGGATTCATAGGAAATAGCTGTGCTTTTTTCTTTAATTGTATTGCTTTGTTCCAGTGGGAGTTTGGCTGCTGGCATGACACCTTTGGGTTCCAGTGGGAAAATGTGTGCCTGGGCCTTTGTGTACTTAGGATTTCCTGCACACAGTTGTCCTCTTATGTGATGGTCATCAGAATTCCTCTTCCCACAGGTGAAAGTGTCATTCCACACAAATCTGGAGCTGCTCAGGTATCAGCATTTGCCAGAGACCCAGCTGCTTCCTGGATGCCAAGTGCTGCAGCTGGAGAGTGGAGAGAGAAAGCTGAAGTTTAATCAAAATCTGGTCATTGAGCACAGTAATTACACTACCCAGGTGAGGTCAGGACAGGGTCTCTGGGCCCTGGGAAAGGGCTGTTTCAGCAGCATCTCTGACTTGGATTAAGATTTGCTCAGCCTTGAATTACAGGCAACTCTGGAGTAAATGGCTGTGGGGTTGCTCTCTGCTGAGACTGCAGGTGATTCCCAGGTGGGCTGTGCAGGTTGGGGTCACACCCTGGTGCTGGTACCCCAGCTCTGCATGGCAGAGTGACACTCAAAGGGCCACACAGCCAGTCTCAGGATGACTCTGAGACAGGGGTCAGGGCTGTCTCAGGGAACAAGCCATGCCTCAGTCACCAGGCAATGCCTCCTGCAGCAACCAAGGGCTTCTGGAAAAGCTCCTGAGTCTGTTGAGCTCCTGCAGTGTGGTCAAAGCCCACGTGTGTGTAAAGACTGATCCCTTCCAGTCAGAAACCTATAACCCCCTTCCCAGCCTCCAGCACCCAGTACACTGCAGGCACTTCTATTTTCTTTTCATACCAGGTATTTCTGAGGCATGACCTGTGTAAGACTGAGCACCATACCTAAGACACACTCAAGTGAATCATAATCTTGGGCAATCTGCACAAACTGAATGATTCATAGTGGGCC
Source organism: Passer domesticus (assembly GCF_036417665.1). NCBI lineage: Eukaryota > Metazoa > Chordata > Aves > Passeriformes > Passeridae > Passer > Passer domesticus. Next base: position 3,820,954 of record NC_087474.1, read on the forward strand.
ATATACAGTCCTGAGGGACCAGGAGATGCTGTAATGTCTGCAGCTTCACAGAAAACCCTAAAAACAAATGAGACTGTTCACTCTGTATTACTTCATTAAGACCAGTGTCTGCTTTGAAAACCTGTCCCAAAAAAAGTAACACACAAGCAACAACTTAATTCACTCAAGGCTGTAGAATGGGAATTGACTCTATTGTGAAAGAACACAGAACTAGGATTCTTGATTCTGTAGCTGGGATTAAGAATGATCCAGCTAGAGCAGAAATTACTAAAGCTCTATAAAACTGAGGTGGGTTTTGTTGTCTTTTCCCTTTCCCCTGTTTTGCAGCTGGTCCCAGTGACTGCCTACCTCACCGTTCCAGTCCTGGAGCTCTCCTGTGACAGGGTTGATTTCCAGACCTGCTTTGTTGCACAGACCAAGACAGAACATGTCTTCCTGTATAACAGGAGTGGCTGCAGAAGCTACTGGACTGCTTTGCTGGGTATTCTGGTTTTGCAATTGATTTCCTTGTTGCAGAGTTTCACTAAGACTGCATGCACTCAATATAGATGCAATATGTGATGATCCTAGGTGCAAACATGGCCTGCTTTTGTTCTCACTTATATGGGCTTTTTCCACTCCTATCTTTCCCCTCCTGTTTTTGATATTATTGTACCACTACTGATTTCAGCAGTTATTCCACATCTAACCAAAAGACTGAGTCTCAGCCCTCTTGGACATGCTCTGCTCATTTATAAATTAGTCCTGAGGGGCAACAAGAAGCAGCAGCTCCTCATAGGTTCAGTTTGAGCATGAGCCTAATGCTGTTAATAATAGATGGGCTCTAGAGGAAAGAAGATCAGGGCCTTATTATTTCAATGTGAAGACCACTGATCACTGCCCTTGATTAGAAGATGAAAACAGTCTGGGCACGTGCACAGAAACTCTCTGACAGTGTGAGACATGATGGATTAGTTGCTCAGCAAAGAGATGCATTGCCATGAGTGCTACTTGCAGTACACACTTACACAGAGTGTGTTGTATGGCTTTGTTTGACATTTGCTCCTTCCACTGCAGATGAACAGAAAAGCCCTAAGGCCATGCAAGTATTTTCCATCTTCCCAACTAAAGGCATTTTGGAGGCACGTGAAGGGGAGGCACCTACCAGAGAGATTCTGCAGATCAGCTTTGCTGCAAGGTACAGTTAAACAGGACTGAAATTGTGCTGTTCACAGAGAGCTGGGGTTGTTCAGCCTGGAGAAGAGAAAGCTCTGAAGAGCCTCAGAGCTCCTTCCAGTGCCTAAAGGGGCTCCACGAGAGCTGGAGAAGGACTTAGGACAGAGGCCTGGACTGATGGGAAAGGGGGAACGGCTTCACATGGCCAGAGGGCAGAGTTAGATTAGAAAGAACTTTTGCACTGTGAGGGTGGTGAGGCCCTGGCACAGGGTGCCCAGAGAAGCTGTGGATGCCCCATCTCTGGAATTGTTTAAGGCCAGGCTGGATGAGGCTTTGAGCAACCTGTTCTAGTGGAAGGTCTTCCGGCGAGGGCAGGGGCTTGGAACAAGATGAGGTTTGCTGTGTCTTCCAACCCACAATATCCCATGATTCTGTGATGATGCAAAGACTTTTAATTTCTTTGCTCTGATTAGGGAAATACAGGTAATGTAAAAAAAAAAAAAAAAATTCCATTACAAAGTATTTTTGGAGGTTATCACATGGTGGCAGCAAGTTAAAATAAGTCTGTCCTAGTGATTTCAGTGAGCTCTGAAAACTGCTGACAGGGAAATTTCAGGCAAACTGTAGGTGAGTTATTGCCATAACTCCCATCTCCTTGGAACACAATCCAGTGATTTCCATCACTGGAGCCACTGATACTGCAGTGGGATGGAGCTTTGAGCAGCTGCACTAAACTGTCCCTACTTAGAGGAGCATGGTGGTCCAGAATCCTCCCCAGGCTCCTGAATGCCTAAATTTTTCTGGAATTCTGCTGAATATGCCTGAAGCACTTGTCTGACAAATGCACTAATCAGCATGGCTGAAAATGCCTGAAAATACCAGAAAGCAAAGATGTTCCTGTATAGCAACCAGCTTATCTGTCGGGCTCCATAGGAAGAATTCCCAACACAGCAGTGTGGGATCAATGTGGCAGTAGGAGATAATTATATGCAAGGTGTGAAGTGATTTTAATAATTCACCTCCCCAAATCCATGGTCTTTCTGCAGAGGCATTGTTTTATGAGAAGGAAAAACAAAGATTGGCAGAACAGGCTTTTGCCTCAGGCCCTTACAACAGCTGGCACTTGGACACAGAGAAGTCCTTCACAGGAGCAGTCTCAGGAGCACTGAGTGGCATTAGCCTTGGGCAAATAATGCTCTTCAACTTGGTGCAAAACTAGAGTTGTTACAACCTTTTTGATGTTAATTTACAATTTGGGCTCCACTGACTGCCCCTTGTCTCAGGGGAGTGACAGAAACTTTTCCCTTCAAACTTTGTCAAAGTGAGGAGCTTTCACATCAAGGCAGTGCAGGTGTCTTGCTCCCAGCAGAGCTTCATTTCATTTATTCACCTGAACCAGAATTTCACAAGTAGGATGATATTCTCATTCTTTCAAACATGAATCCAGTGTCTTCAGGCACAGACCTGAACATCCTTTTCAAACACCACATCTTGCACATCTGTGGAACACAGCCCTGTGGACTTGGCACCAACATCAGTGCCCTGTCCTTGTGACTTGGAGCATTCTTAGACACCATTCTCCCCTTTTCATCTCATCCCTAAACACAGGACTGCACGTAGCTGCAACTCAACTTTCTGCTGTGCATTTTAGGAGCAACACTGACTATGAAGCTATTGTGACCATTTCTGGAATGCTGGAAGAGAAGCCTTGCAAGCTGCACCTCACAGGGCGAGGAGTGCACCATGAGAAGGTGCATTAAGCAGGACAATGTGGGACAAATGTCAAGGTAACAGGTTGGATGCAGATGTGCCAGCAGCTCAGCCTATATTTTTGTTTTTAGTGGGGACTGGAATTTTAGCAGAATGAAAATTTAGGTTATGAGGAAAGAAATTCTCATGGTACCTTAACCAGTCGTAATCACACTCTGTACTGTTACTTCTATTGCTGTGGTAAGCTTAGCTTTAGGCTCAGAACAAGGTTTTATATTGCAAAGCACCTGTGTAAGTCATGCCAAAGCCCTCTGCAGAGCCCAACATGCCTTGAATAACAGCTAAAGACTATTTATACCTTAAAGTAACTTTTGTTTTGCCTCATTTATTTGTTTGACATTAAAATGGACATTGACACATAATAAAACAAGAATTGGTGAATAGGCCAGCATTTCCCAGGCTGTTTTCTCAGTGCCTTACGTGAAAAGGGGAAGAGAGAACTTTCCTTGGTCTCCTTGGAAAATTACCAACCTGTGTGTTTCATCATGCTTGGGCCTTGAGAACATCCCCTTCAGCAACAGAGGGAGGAGCCCTTCTTCCCTTTCATTCTTTCCCCCCACATGGTTCCCATTTACTCTCACTTCTCTTTAAACTATTTTAGTATTATTTCAGCTAAAGGTCACTGGAATTCCCAATTCTGAATCTGTTAAATTTTCCACTTCCATTAAATAAAAGGCTTTTGTAAATGGCTCATTATCCCCTCTAATTCAATTTTTTGGCTCTAAGACAGGGCCTTAGATTGCTGGGTGAGACAGGCTACAGCATGGAATTGTGAAAATAACAAGAGCTCTAACTCATCATGACCTTCAACTAAAAATCATCATAAAAAGGAAACAAATGTATTGCAAGAACCCAATTGTATTATTAAGTGCAAAAACAAAAGTCAGGACAAAGTACTTCAGTTTGTTACAAATTCAAAGCAGCAATGAGTAAATTTCTTTTTCAAGCTGAGTTTCAGTGATCTTCCTGTTCAGACAAGAGAAGAAATAAGGGATGACAAAAGACACAAGACAGAACATGCTTGTATTAGCACTGAAGGACTGAGCTGTCACTGATATTCAGGTAGTGCTTGCAGTAAATGTAATGCTGCAATTTGCTTTGTGTTAGGTAAGTAAATATGATTAAGCACAAGATTGTCCTTGGAGTCACAAACTGACACTCAGACATGTGGAAGAAGGAATGGCCACATCTAAATCCTGGCTCCTAGCAATTCAAGAGAACCTTTCCATGCAGGCATTTCCTGTGGAAATTATGTTCCAGTCCTTCCACTTTCCCCCACTGGAAAGAGGCTTCAGAGCAGCTCCACCAGCAGCGAGCTGCAGCCCATCCTCCAGTGCAGGGACAATTTAAGACACAAACAACTTCAGATTGGGCTAGGACAGACACAGGCGTAAAGGCAAGGATGTCAAGTCTTTGCTTCAAAACAAGCTCTTTTAAACTTCTTACAAAATGGTGAATCCTTTTAAGGAAATGCTGGAAAAGTCTTTCCAGGTGGACTGATGTCTTCATTTTGAGTGACTCTCTTTGCCAATTTGTCATACAAAAATACTGTCCCATGAACTATTTCCCTCTGGTAATATTCACAGAGTAAAGAGATCAATTAAATTAAAAATGTTAATTCATAATCACCACACCAGGGGCTGTAGTTGAATTTCAGCTGAGCTAATTTGTTGTGTCAGGAAGCCATGTGCCAGTTTTGCATTTCCTCACCTTCTTCGCAGAACTGCACCGTTAATTCTACTTCACAATTTCTGCCTAAAATTTGGAGATCTAGTAACAAATCCCAGAACCCACTTGATTTCAGTGGCAATCACTTGCTATGCCTAGGGAAGGCAGAGAGGGTGGTGTTGTGTCAGCACTGGAGCTCACTTCACTTCCCCGGGTATTCGAACACGGCTGCGGCGCCCATGCCAGTTCCAATGCACATGGACACGACTCCATATGCTCTGAAACAAAGAACGTGTGCAATTAAGGAAAAAGGCAGCTCAGGTTTATACCATTTAGGAGAAAAAAAATAAAAATAAAGAATACAACAAATAAAGCATACAATAAATTCTGCTGCTCTCCTGTTTTGCTAGGAGAGCACCGGCTAATGCAGGTTCAAAGCCATCCATGGGATGGAGAAAGCTTAACCCAAAGGGACAGTTACCTCATCCAAGGGATGAAGGAAGCTTAACCCAACTGGTGACCCCTGAGCCTGTGGGAGCTGCACAGGCAGCAGGTGTGAGGCCAGTGCTGATGCTCAGCACTCACCTCTTCCCTCGGCGCTTCAGTTCATTGAGCAAAGTGACGACCTGCCGAGCACCCGTACAGCCCAGGGGGTGTCCCAGTGCTATGGCTCCTCCCAGGGGGTTCACCTTCTCCATGGGAATGCCCAGCTTTTCAACACAGTACACAGCCTGCAAAGACACAGGGAACGATTTCATGGAGATGCTCTTGTCTTAGTTCTCAGCTCTCCTCCTCCAGGTCAGAGGCCTGACTCCATCGTTCTCAGGGGACAGGAGTGGAACTGATCCAAGGCAGAGAAGTGAGCTAAAACTGTCCACTTCATCTCAAACTGAGCCCACACACATTCAGACAACCTGACAATAAATCACAGCCCCGGTGAAACAGATGTTGCAAGTTGGTATGAGAGCACAATAACCAATTCTTTCTTAGTGGACTTTTTATTTTCTAATATTAAGCTGTATAAGCAATGTCCTGTTCATTTTTATTTGAAGGAAAAAGAAAATAGTCTGCACATGTTATTAACATTTGGCTGAAGACGTAATATGTGGAACAAGTTAAAAATCTTAACCTGGAGACCGAGCTGAAATACGCTCAGTTGCCAAGCAATGCAGCAACACAAACATGATGCTCACTCACCTGGCTTGCAAAGGCTTCATTAATTTCATATATATCAATGTCATTCAGAGTCAGACCTATGGGCCAGAAAAGTCAGGAGTTAAAAGGAGATATTTTTGCCTCATGACTATATCAAAGAGAGTAATTGCCTGACAGCCTCCCTCTACGAATTCCAGTTCTACTCCATCTAAGAAAGAGAAACTTCAGCTCCATGTGGGGTGTCTACACTTGAACAAGTTTATGTACAGCAATGTCTAAAGACTGCAAAACACCACAGTTTATGGCATTGTGTCACTGAATCTGCCAAGTTTCCTCAGATTAAGTGTGATTTCTCCGCAGAGGGATTAAGGATTGAAGGGTGTTTGGAGAGTGGAAGATAAAGCTACAGGTGGGCATGGGACTGTAGCCAGGCCAGGCTAAATCAGCTCATCAGCTACAAAAGCTGTTTAACCCAGTAAGTGTGGTAAAAACCTAATAAGATGACAAAATTGTAAAGAGAAAAATCCATCAAAAACCAAACACAAAATCACCCCCTACACACTGGCCATAATAAAGAGAAAACAGCACTAAGTGAACACTGAATCACTTGCCACATGTCAACTCTTGTTGAGTCTGTGCAGAGATTTGCTCCTGAGTTTCTCAAAGGTGAGTGAATTATAATTTACACACCAGTAAAAGGCAAAAGCATTGCAACAATCTGAGGCAGGACCTCTTTTAAGGTTTCAGATTTATCTTCACTGCTCCTGGGGCCAACAGCTGCACAAGCTTGAATAATATAACCTTAAATCTCATTCTGAGGGAGTCTGATCTGCTTTACCTGAATGTCAAATGGTTCTTACCTGCCTTTTCCACAGCAACAGGGATGGCATAGGCCGGCCCTATGCCCATCACATCAGGTGGGACCCCCACCACAGCAAAGGACCTCAGCACCCCCAGCACTGGCAGTCCCAGCTGTGCTGCCTTGGAGCGTTTTGCCAGGAGAACAGCAGCTGCTCCATCACTGACCTGGCTGGCATTCCCTGTTGGAAGAGACCTATTAACATGCTTTTTGTTCTGGTAAAGGCAGGTAAACCACAAGAACAGTGCAAATGTAACAGCTCAGCTGACCTGCTGTAGTGCTTCCATCCTCTTTGAAGGCAGGTTTCAGCTTTGCCAAGCCTTCCAGTGTTGTGGAGGGCCTGATCCCTTCGTCTTCGTGCACAGTGATTGTTTTTTTGTTGCCCTCATTATCTGCAACAGTGGTCTTGACTGGAACAATCTCTGTTTTAAACAGTCCCATCTGCTGAGCTTTTGCTGCTCTGGTTAAAAAAAAAAAGAGTATGAAAGTTTGTTAAAATATTTTGGAGGTGAAATGCAGGAGAACTAAAGTGAAGGAAAGCAGTTAGACAGAGAATGAACTAAGGTGGGATTTGGTCCATCATCGCCAAGTGGTGGTCAAGACAACAGGCACATTCTTACTTTCATTCATGGAAAGACAAACCTCTACATCAACATTATGGGCATTGTCCCCAAATGTGGGTCACAAGATCACTCATTTCAGAGCAATATCCCCATTCTGTTCCCATCAACACCTCTGTGCCTGACTGACCACCCCAGCCCCCAACATGAAGTTTTATTTTTTTCAGGGGTACAGCCACATCACAGTTGTGATTTTGATAAATGAACCCTTGAACTAGCAGCAGTCAACAACTGTCATGACCAGACAGAATACAATTAACTAAACCAGAATTAACTCAAGCCACATATATTTAATCTTTCCTATCAGCAAGGTAATTTAAACCTTTCAAAGCAGAGCTTATTTAGATTTACCTTCCAGAGGTAAACCCTTCACAGAGAATACAAATTGGAGACTAAAAGCTTGTTTTACCCCTTCATCACTTTGCACTTTTACTCATAAAAAATGAAAACATTCAATGCTCCCAGGTCAGTGAGAATTGGAGCAAAGTGCTGAAGAACAGGTCAGTAACCCCACAGATATCCTGAGACCAAGGCCAGAAAGTCACCCTTTGCCTCATGTGAGCATGAGGATCACATTCACATACCCTTTTGGTTATCAGCTCCATGGCAGTGAGAAAGGCTGGCATGCCAAGTTCCCTGAGCAGCGGGGCCGGAATTTAAAGGTTAACTACCCTGTGCAGTGGCTTCCTGTGTTAGATAAATAATTGGACCAGGCTGATGCTTAAACAGAGCTCTGAAAGCAAATTTAACTCTTTGCTGGCAGGAACTTTACCCTATCACCTGCCACTGCTCTGGCACCACAGCCCCATGGATTCCAGGGTCAGTTGATTTTGGCAGTGATTTAACCCAGAGGAAGGTTATCAGAGGTAGGAGTGGACTCACTCAGAGCCAAACCTGCAGTGAGGACAAGCCACTCTTCTCACAAGCTCAGCAGTTCTCTACCAACAGCCACACTCAACTATTCCCTCATGGGAAAGGCTCCTCCTGCTGCTGCTCCCACGTTCAGGTTCCAGTGATTCTGAGCCAAAGCCACTATGAAAATACCTCACCAGGCACTCGTTCCAGAAACCTCCCTGAGGTTCTGTCACAGAAACACAGCAAGGTTTGGGTTGGAAGGAACCCTAAAGATCATCCAGCTCCACCCCCACTGCCACGGGCAGGGACCTTCGGATGCTGGAACAAGCAGGGCACTCACTGCTCAGGGTCTGTGTGCCCAGTGATATTTGTGAGATCAGTCCCACAATCCCAGCACAGCTCTGGACTGCAGTTCCACCATCACACACAACCCTGCACAGGCACTGAATTTCAGCTGGACCCCCTCAGGATTCCTTGCTCACTATTAAGGACTGGAAGGCAACACAAAGGCTGCACTTCACCAGGAAGTAGCAGTGTGTTTTCTAGCTGTTCTTATTTCTTAACTAAAAGGTTAAAAAACCCCAAAAGACTAACAAAAACAGCATTTACTTTTGTTGGGAAGCCAAAGCAAAGGCATCTTGCTTCTTCCGGGAAACTCCAAACTTCTCTGCCACATTTTCTGAGGTTATTCTGGGGAAAAAACATCAAAGAGTTATTCCAAGAACACATCTAATGGAGCTGCACTGGCTTCTACTAAGATCACACGAGGTATAAGCAATGGCTTTAGTTTAAAAACCAACTGCTGCCTTCTCAACTTAGAATTGCTGGCAGAAGCTAATCCTGAATCAAATCTAGGACCAGAACAAGGTTCAAATCTGTTCTCCTTGCTCAACAACCCATTGATCTTAAGACAAGAAAATCTTTGATCAGAGTTAATGATTTCCCCCCATTTCATGTCATTAATCTTCCACCACAGCCAAGGATGCCAACACACACAGCTCCAAGCTCACCACGTTCAGGCTGATTTGTAACTGTGGTCACTGGGGAGACAGAGCATCTATAAAACCCTAAACTGTGGGAGGGGGAAATACTTACCCCATAGGAATAAGGCAGTCTCGAGCTTTGGGGTTATCCATCATGTTGGAACTGATATCACCAGGGTTATTTGCACTTCTGAGGGACATTGTTTCCACTCTAAACACAAGAAAAATTTGAATTGCTCCATTAACACTGATCAAAACTCAGTATCCTGACAACATGCTTTCCCATTATCCCACAGAAACACAGCTGCTAATTAGGAACTGGCTGAGGCAGAATCTCTTCAATCATCAATTTAAGAATTATCATGAAATGAAAACAGATTGTGAGACTCAATTGGTTCTTGCTTCACTAGAACAGGATACCAATGTCAGCAGTTAATTTCTTGTGTTTCCACAGCTAGGAAGGAATTGCTATGATTCTGGCACACTTGTCCTTAAACATAATGAGGCACAAGGGCTGGAGTTTTCAGTGAGACTGCCAACAGACATAAAAATACCACTCAGATCTTAAGAACAGGTTGGCAGTAGAAAAAGAAGTATTGAGCAAACCATGGCAAAGAGATTTCAGTGAGTTGCACCATTTGTGTTTCACAATACAAAGAATTTCAGACATGGATCCCACAGGGTGCAATCTTTGACCCACAGATGAATTAACACATTGAAGATACTCAAATTTACTGCAGAAATACAAAGCCATCAGTTAAGACTCGTGAGCTTTTGTAAGGTCAATCTAGATTTTGAAGCCTACAGTGGGAAGAGGGTTTGAATTCTACTCTGCTCCACACAAATACCTTTATGAAGAATAAATAACAAAGAAACTACTCCTGGAAAATGAAAGGCAAGCAGAAAGTGAGGCAGCTTGTATTAAGTGCTATCAGCAATTTAAACCAGCTCTAAGATGGGACACTCCATAATTGACTTCAGCTGCATCTGCTCCTGAAAGAAGGCACAGGACTGGGTTTTTAGTAAGTGAAACCCCAGCTACTGTCTTTTATGCTTGAATCCAGGGTTTCTCCACTCTGGAAAAGTAAGACTTGGGATAAACCCAGCTCCCAAAAGCTATTTGTAACTTATGGATTGTATGTCTTCTGCAGGTCAGAGGCCAGACAGCTTCCCAGAGCAAAACCCAGTGTCTGGCACACCCAGGGGTGCAAAGGCCATCAGTCCCTTTAAGCACAACATCTTGGTGGACATTACTGTGTGCAGTAATAATTAATGAAAGATTAGAGTAATAAGTGATAAAAAAGAAACCCAGTATTTTGGCCTCAGGATTACTGAATAATTTTTTTTTTCACTCCTTCTTCTGAAGTCAATGTGTATGTGGTCACTAGTATTTCCCCAAAACCAACCTAATGTTTACATAATCCTCCAAAAAATAAGCATTGCTTGTGATGTTAGGACTGAAGCACAGAACAGCTCATCTGTCCAGCACAGAACAGATCCTGTAAGGCTGCAGAACACTCATTAGCACACATAGGATATTAATTTCTTCATCCAAGAGAGCTGCTGGTTTTTCAAGAGGCTAGTTAATTGCAGACTAGCTAAAAAGCTGATTTTTTGGCAGGCTATTGCACAGGGACAGAGTGTTACCTTCAGGAAGCCTAAGCAAGCACTATGAAAATACTTCCTTACCCACAGGCCAAGCCAATGTCATACGATCCATTTCGGATGCCACCTGTAACAGCAGTGCACAAATGTTCTTACTGTCATCAGGAGCAAAAGCATTTCCAGCCCAGCTGCAGCTTCCAAACCTGAGCACCCAGAAGAGCCAAATGGGCATTTCCTCACCCTCCTGCCTGCCAGAGAGCCAGGCCAAGGAGCTGATGGGGCTGAAGGCTACCATGGGGCCAGAGAGAACTGGAAGGACCCTTCTGGAAGCTGCCTGATGTGGAGGTGATGGTGGAACTTATCCCCAGAAAACCACAAGTCACTTCTCTAAGGATAAACTCGGCCACTCAAGGATATAAAAGTATTTACCTAACACCATACTGCAAATTCCCTACAGCACAAGACATTATCACTGTTTTACTGCTCAGAGACACTGGAGGAGAGGAGCATTGAGCCTTTGGGGTGGGACAGGCTCTGGGTGGACTGAGGCTGATGCCAGTGCCCACAACACCTACCAGCTATGTTGATAATGGCCTGCAGCCCGGAGGAGCACTGCCTGTTCACACTGGAGCACGGCACTGTCTCTGGAATGCCACTGGAAAACAAGGGAATGGTGGCAAAGACTCAGTGATACAAACCAACAACAACAACCCAAAGTTCTAAGGAGTGCATTAATCCACCTGATTAAACTTTAACCCTCAAGTTCCAGGCACATCCCTTTATCCACTTCTTGATCTATTTGGTCCTGCACCAAGGGAAAGCAAAGTTCAAAGATAATTTCTTCACTTCATTTGCAAGTGGTTCCAAGTGCTGTTTCCCCATGGATCTGTCTTCAGAAGGTGCTCTGTAAGCAAGGCCCTGCCCTGGAGATCCTGAGCTCTGACCCAGGCCAGAAACTTGAAAAGTTCTGCAACATTCATAAGCTATGGCAGGCTGTGCCTGCACCCCTCTGAAGTGGTAGTTGTGCAGTGATTGAAGCAAACAATGGCAACAGAAACATCTGGAATCTGGGATCCAGCAGAAATATCTGGGATCCAGCTCAGTACAAGCCACTGACCAGCACTGAGCAATGACAGGAAGATCTGAGCCCATCCATGGTTTGGGGACCAGACTCAGCAGAGAGAGGTGCAGCCTCAGAGAGCGCAGCTGGGACTCACAGAACACCATGTCCCTCTCAGAAGCCCAACTCAGGCAGCACAAACAGATCAAACAGCTTCAGCTGCCTCCCTGTCTCTGTGCCATCAGGGTTCTCAGAGCTCGATCAAAGTCCAGTTTCTAGGCAGAAGGTGATTTGCTGTAATTCCTGGGAGTGCTTGAGCCTCACTGCAATCTCTGACCCTGAGCTGCTCCATGGCTCAGTGAGGAGAGGAGGAACCTGAGTCTGGCTGGGAGCTTACCTTAGAAACTGTGCAACTCTTGCAATCAAGGCACCAGCTCCAGGCTGCAGCACATTCCCTGAGTGCAAAGACACAATTCCAGTCAATTGGCTGCACTCCCCTCACAGGCACTGAAGGGATGTTCCCAGCACCAGATCAGAGCCCCACCACCAACGGGACAGGCAGGAATACCAAATGCTACACACTAACCCAGCCCCCTGAGAGTTGTGAGTATCCCACACAGGGAGCCTGTCCCACAGAACTGCCCAGAGCAGGAGTTTCACCAGGCAGAGGCTGTCACTCACCCACACAGATGTCTCCCAGCACCTCAGGACGGAGGTTGACATCCTGAAGGACAGCTGTCATCACAGCAGCCAGCAGCTCATCAGGTGTTGTGTCCTAAAATGTACAGGGGATCAGCACCACCAGTGAACACCAGCAAGGGCCCTGTCACCAGTTCAGCTCAGACCTCTTCAGAGGCTGGCCAGTGGTGCTAAGACAGCTTTACTCCATTTCTCAGCTCACTGTGGTTGTTGTTTTCCTGCCACAGCAGAATTATCTGCATGTTTTTACCCCAGGTTTCCTTCAGGCACTGCAACACACAGGCTGCTTTCTCACCTTCCTTGGGTTTATAGGAACATGCTCTGAAGGGCCTTCAGAATCACACCACTACAGATTTATGTGACAAGAGCCAGTGAACGGAACCTCTCCATTTGTTTTGTGAAAGAAGCAGGGGTGGCCCCTCAGCTGGTGGGGAGCACCGCCAGCATGGAGACCTGTTTGGAGGGATGACACGGAACCTTTGGGGTCAGCCTGGCACCGTGTCCTTTCCCAGCACTCTGTGGGTGCCACCCAGGGAGAAGCAGGGTCCAGAAGGGTGGCAGGTCCGTGCCAGGCTGTGCAGGTGAGGGACACCGCGGCTGCTCGTGTGGCAGGGCAGGTGACAGCGGGCTGAGATCGCTCCCCGGGGAGCTGGGGACACAACGCCCGACTCCTCCGGGGGATGCCACCGGCGCTGCCACCCCCAGCACTGAAACCATCACACAGCGCTGGGATTTACTCTTCCAGAGCACAGCAGCGGTGTCTGGGGGTCAGGCAGGGGTCCAGCACCAGGCCTGCAGGGAGGGGAGGCGAAGAAGCGGGACCCCTTTCCCCATGGGGACGCCAAGCACCTGCGGGGACCCGGCGGGCAGGGTCCCCCGGGCCGTACCTTGAAGCCGTCGCGGCGGGCGCGGCCGATGGCGGTCCTGCGGCCGTGCACCACCACCACATCGTCGGGGCTGCTGGCCCGCGGGGGGCCCCCGGAGCAGGGCACGGCCCTGGGGGCGGCCCCCGGGCCCGGCGCGGCCCCGGCCAAGTGCCCCAGCACCAGCTGCGCCCGCCGCGCCGCCGCCGCCATCTTGTCACCGCAGCGGCTCGCTCCTCGGCGTGAGCCCGCCCCCTCATTTGCATACAGGAGAGCTGGGCAAACGCCCTGCTCATTTGAATGTCCACGCCCACCTCATTTACATGGCCCCGCCCCGACCGAGAGAAACAAAACCCCCAAAAAATAAAAAGGGGAAATAAAGGGAAAGAGGAGGGGAAAAGGGGAAAAAAGGGAAAGAAGAAAAACAGAAGGGGGGGGGGGGGGGAAGGGGGGGGGAAAGGTGGGAAAAAAAGGAAAATAAAAGGGCCGAAAAAAGAAAAACTAAAAATAATGAAAAATAAGAAAAAAATTTTAAAAAGGGAAAAAAATGGGAAAAATAAGAAAAACAAAGAAGAAAAAGAAGGGGGAAAAAAAGAAGATTAAAAAAAGAAGAAAAAGAAGGAAAAAAGAATATAAAAAAGAAAGGAAAAAGAAGAAAAAAGAGGAAAAATAAGAAACAAGAAAAAAAGGAAGAAAAAAGGAAGAAAAATAGGAGAAAAAAGGAAGAAAAATAGGAGAAAAAAGAAGAAAAAGGCGAAAAAAGGCGAAAAAAGGAAGAAAAAGGAAGGAAAAAAGGAAGGAAAAAGGGAAGAAAAAAGGAAGAAAATGGGAAGAAAAAGGAAGAAAAAGAAGAAAAAAGGAAGGAAAAAAGGAAGAAAAAAAGGAAGAAAAAGAGGAAGAAAAAAGGAGAATAGGAAAAAAGAGGGGAGAAAGGAATAGGGCAGAGAAAATGAGGGAAGGAATGGGAAAATGACGATGAAATAGAAATAAAGAAAAATACTCAAAATGTTAAAATAAAAATAAATTAATTAAAATAAATGAAAATGAAGTTCAGAAGCAGAAAATCCTGTGCATTGGGAGTCCAAGGCAGAACGTCAGGACAAAGGGACAGGCAGAACCATCGGCTCAGAGAGGCTGCACAGATCCACCTGTCCCAGAAAAACCCAGGAACCACCAACTCTTTGTCACTGCCCCCGGGATGGTGACACCAATGCCCCCTGTGCCCCCCACCCGAGCTGGGACTGCCCTGGGGGAAGGGGCTGTACCTGGGAGCAGGGCACAGGCAGGAGGAATGCAGGCTCATGAGTCATTAAGGTTAGAAAAGACCTCCAAGATCCTCAAATCCAACCATGTTCATCACCAAACCACATCCACACTTCCAGGGATGGTGATGCCACCTCTCCTGGCCAGCCTGTTCCCATGTCCTGCCCTGCCCACCCCCAAAATGAATTAATTCCTCCATGGATGTGCAGGGAAAGCCGCAGGGCCCGCTACGGGCAAAACAAAATCAAACCAAACCAACAGAAAATGACTTTACATGGTAGAATAATTCCATTTGCTTTTCCTAGTTCCATTCTGTACATCAGAACACTGCAAGGGTTTTACAAACCAGAAAGGCAAAGGCACCTGAGGAGTGTCTCACACTCACACTCACACTCACCACATCCATCCACGGGAGGATTTGGGTGGTTTGAGGGCTCTGGGAGCATTTTGGGGCAGCCAGGAGCCCCCTTTGGCTCTCAAATCTTTGGAAAGAAGGGAAGCACCCTCCCACCACTGAAGGGCTGAGAAAACCCAAACCAAACAGATTTAATGAAAGAAGAGAAAACAGCTTAAAAATTGTTTTGATTTTTGATTTTTTTTTTTTTTTTTAGCTTTGGTGAACACACACTTTGTTACCCTCTTCTGCCAAACCCATTCCCAGACAAAGCTGATTTTTTTTTTCCCTTGTGTTTGTTTCCATCCATCCCATATTACTGACCAGACTGATGGATTTGGTCCTATTCACAGAATAAAATTCTTCATCCCCCTCAGCAAAAGGAGACTTTCCCCCTCCCCATGGGGAGCTGCCCATCACCACCACGAGTGACTGACAGAAGCCCCAGTGCTGCCCACAGCTTCCCTGGAACCTGGCCTGGAATAAATGGCCTCGGTAGCTTTCACAGAGATTTATAGGGAATTCTTTTAGGTATTATTTTAATTTGCCCTAATACTCACTGTTTATTTTTTTTTAATTGAAATAATTCTTAAAATCATGAGATCTTGAATGGTTTGGGTTGGAAGGGACCTTAGAGCTCACCTCATTCCAACCCCTTGCCATGGGGCAGGGACATTTTTTCACTAGACCAGGTTGCTCCAAGCCATATTCCCTGAATGTTTCCAGAAATGGGACATCCACAGCTACACTGGGCAGCCTCCTAAATCTTGCTTCTCTGTTCAGAGCTGAGGACATGGACATGCTCTCACCACCACACCAGTGAGGCAAAGCCTTGATCTCTCCCACGTGGAAGAATTCAAGGATGTGTTCACACAAACAACTAATTTGTCACTTTCCTCTCAAGTCTAAGCAACACTTTTCATTTTCGCTGAAAACCAGCATTAAAATAAGCCTGTGTCTGACACACTGGCCTGAGGATGGAGCCTCCTGGAAACTGCTTTTTGGACCCTTTGCTGAGTCGGTGGAAACAGCTAATGCAGCAGAGAAGGGGGAGGTGGGAAGGTGCAATTAATTAATCCCAAAGCCCCCACGATCTGACTGACCAATTAATTAACCAGCTTCCAGGGACTCTGTGCGTGCTTCCTGCCCAGGTTTTCCAGCAGGGCAGTGCTGGTCAGAGGCTGTAGCCCAGCTCTGCTTTTGACTGGCCCGTTTTCTCATACAACTTCAAACCTGCTGAGGGAAGGAATCTGCTTCCAGCTGCCCTCCCCTGCTGCAGCTCCACTTTCCCAGTCTGGGGCTCCATTATCCTGCAGCTGCTCCCCTGGGCACCACCAGGGAAGTGATGCTCCCCTTCCCTGTACCCAGGGATGGCCCATAAGGAACAGAGGAGGGGTGCCCAGAGGAGAACACACCCAGATTCACAGGCATCAGCACTCTCTGCCTAATTTTAGGCACTCTCTTGGGTTTCACAGAGATGCACTGGGCTCTCCCTGCAGCTCCACTTCCAGAACACCATGGCATTCCTCCAGCGCAGCAGCACGGACACGGCTCAGCAGAACTGTGGCTGTGAGCAGAGCCCTCCTTGCTGAGATTCCCTTCAGCTCCCACCTGAATCCTGATGGCTCCCAGCACCATTTAAACATCACCACCATCACTCACCCATCCCTCAGCCCACGGCAGGGGTCCCGGGCATCCGTCCGCAGGTGTACCCGGCAGAGACCTCCTGCACCCCGACAAGACCCCCTGCTTCCCAGACTCACACACACACACACACGAGCCAAGGCAAAGTCAACACGGCTGCTGCATCCTCACACCAGATCCGAGCCGAGCATCACTCCTTGATTGTAACCGCGTAAGGCACAGGACAGTGTGAAACGCCGCCCCGCCGGCTGCTCCAGCGGGGTCGGTCCCCTTGTGAACGGGGACGCCCGGGTCCCCCCGACTCTGTGGTCTGAGGATCATCTCCTCCGGCTTGGCTGAAGGCCCTGTCTGTCCCTCTGCGAAAGGTGGTGATGGCCACTGGGCATCCCATTCCCCCACCGGTCCTGGGGATGCCGCCAGCACCGCCGCCGTGCTGAGGGGACATTTTCCCCTTGCCGGGGGTACATCTCCCGCTTGCCACACGTCCCCCAAGAGAGCAGTTACTTGGTGAGGGGGCACGACCCCGGTACCGCTGGCAGCAGGGAGGTTCCGCGGTCCAGCCACCCGCAGCACAGGCCGGGAAATCCCTCGCTCTGGATCCCCCACAGTCCCGAGCGCAGCTTGAAAATCCATCAAGGCGGCGGGGCCGAGGCAGCAGCGAGCGGGAAGGGACTGTCCGGACAGCCCCGCTGAGGGCCGAGCTCCCGCCGGCGCTTCCCGGCCCCGCTGCCGGCGCTCAGAGCCCGCAGTTGACAAAAGGGTGTCTCAGCAGGTCCTCGGCCGTCGGCCTCCGCTTCTCCTCCACGAAGATCTGCTTGAGGAAGTTGCGGCAGGAGCTGGAGACGCTGTCGGGGAGCTGGGGGTTGGTCGGCTGCGTGGCGATTTTAAAAATCGCCGCCATGGCCTCGAACTCTGCCCAGGGCGGCTTCTCGGTTAGCATCTCCACCACGGTGCAGGCCACGCTCCTGCAACAAGGCCGAGCACAGCGTGAGGGGCTGGCCGGGTTAGACTGCAGCTCCAGTCTAACCAGATCTGGGACTGCGCCCGCCTAAAGGGAGCCAACCTGCGGGAGATGGGCACATCCCCCTGGAATGTCTGGTCCCCTGAAGCTCCCTGGTCACACAGGTCCTTGGCACGCAGCTTGGAGTGGATGCACGAGCCTTGCCTTAAAGCTGGTGGCTTTTCTGCCCACTTTAACTGGCAGGTTTCATAAAAGCTCAGGGAAACACTAAGTTAACTGGCAGATACCAAGTCTCATAAAAGCTCACTGGAGCATCCCCTGAAGGGAGACACATGCACAGCTTCAGACAGCATCATTCCAGCAATGGCACGTGGTTCCCAGGGAAGCTGAGCCAGAATAGAACATGTTTGCCTACATCCAACTTCATCTCTGAGGTGTGCCTGAGAAGGGACAGGTGGGATGAGCAGCAAAGAGCCTGAGAGGTTCCCCATGGCTTGCTCAAGAATCCTGGTCTCAGCAGAGATACTCTGCCACTTCTATTCATGAATGACCCTTAAAAATTTAACCTATCCCATTGATCCTAAACAATTTAACAATTAAACATTTGCCCCCCATCAGCCAGTGCAGATGGTGTGGGGTACATGGACACCCGCTAAGGTCTTTCTAGGTTTTCCCACCCAATTAGGGTTCTCTTGGAAGGATTATTTTTTGTTGACCCTCTTTGCTTGGGCACCCAGAGAAAGCACACTGGGAAGACATTGCTTCCTCCTCATACTGGGAAGATTAGTATCATCCCAACTCCTCCAGGTTCCATCTGTCATCCTCCATAGATCAAAACATTCACAAGCAGCCAATGATTTTAGCTGTCTTTGTGCCTGAGCCACATGTAAACATCCAGCAGCAGATTTGGGAAGGCCACTGGAGATCCCCTGAGCCTCTGAGCTTAGTGAAACCAAAATTAGGGCCAACAAAACTCAACAGGTCTTTCGGTGAGCTTTGTTATCAACCTGCTTTCCAGAATCAAAAAGCAGTTATGGGGATGAGCTGGATGTGAGACTCACACAAGGCAAGAGTTTCCAAAAGCAACTTATGATTCTGAGTGCTCCTGTTTTGGGAACTTAGCTGCAACAGGTTTCCTCTGGATATCTGCACAGTTGATCCTAACACACATCTCCTATTTTCCATCCTTTGCATTGCTTCTAGCTACTAGCTATACCTGTTGCTCCCATTACAGCTCCCCAAAAGGATTGTTTGATTTAAGTAGCAGTGGTGGGGTTTTTACGGCGTTCCTTACCACACATCAGCTTTCCTTCCATAGCCCTCTCCACTGATAACCTCTGGGCTCATCCAGTATGGTGTTCCCGTGACAGATTTAATCCCAGTCCCAGACATGCAGATGGTCTGGATGCGTTTGCTGGCCCCAAAATCTCCGAGTTTCACATTTCCAGCAGAATCTCTCAGAATATTGGCACCTGGGGTGAGAAGAAAAGACAAGACCCCCCCAAGAAATTAAGCAGGAGCCTGAAGTGGCTACAGTGAGGAGAGCAGGAAGGGCACAAGGAAAGAGCCAGGCAGGAGGGAGCCCAAAGGGCTCTGGTGGGGCTGGACTCAGCATAATTTCAAACCCTTCTCTCCTAAGGCAGCTGCTCTCCAAGAGGGTTGACTCCCACCAGCATCCCCTCATTCAGCAGGTTTCCCAAAAATGAGCAGTGCATGAGGGCCAACAGATTATTCTGCCCACCCACAGACAGAAGAAAGCAGCATCAGACTTCTCCAAATGCTTCTCAGTTCTTGGCTATGTTACACCAGATTTTCAGATGTGTAAGGGCAGTCAGCAATAATCCCTTGAGAGGGAAAATAGCCCAAGATTTTGGTTTCAGCTGCTTGCTCAAGATTTTCATGGTTCAATCTGGTGAAAGGCAGGGGCAAAAACACTTCAAAGAGCAGATCCCAGCACTATGCTGTGCACAAGGATTTGCACTGGGGCAGGGGGAGGCTGGGCTGAAGCCTCTCTATTATCCACTCACCTTTAATATCCCTGTGGACAATCATATTGCTGTGTAGGTAGAAGACTCCCTGCAGGATCTGCCTGGTGTACTTCCGTGTGACATTCTCGGTCAGAGCACCGTAAGCTTTTAGCTGGTCCTTTATTGAGCCCTGTAAGGACCAGAGAAACCATCACATCACAGCAACTTCTTAAACCTTCCTGACCACTCTGTCTTCTTCAAAAAAATCCCCAGACCCTATTTGTAGAAACAGCAGAAATCCACTGAGTGCTGAACAGAGCCAAGACTTGTCCTCGTGTCCCAGATCCCTGGGGAGATGGAGCTGTGGTTTGGTGCCTGGCACAGCTTCCTCCTGCCAACACCACAGACCTTTTTCCCCCTCTAGTGGTTGCAGGGGAGTCACTGACAGCTCACTGAGAAGGACCAAACTGACAAGGAATTACAACTCAAATGAGAAGATCAACTCGATTAATTAGATTCATAGAATCTTAAGGTTGGAAAAAGCCTCTGAGACCATCCATTCCAATCATTAACCCAGCACTGCAAGGTCCACCACTAAACCATGTGTTCTTCTGAGCATTTCCAGCAATGGTGATTTCACCACTTCCCTGGGCAGCCAATTCCGATGCTTGACAACCCTTTCAGTGAAGAAATTGTTCCTAGCACCCAATCTAAATCTCTGCTGGTGCAACTTGAGGCCATTTCTTCTTTTCCTACCACTTGTTACCTGTGAGGAAAGACCAACTTCCACCTGTCTAGAGTCTCCTTCCAGGGAGTTGTAGAGAGCCAGTTCTTTAGGGCCAAGATAATGAGTCACTCTTTGAATGCCTCCTCCCAAAACTTTGCACAGCAAGGAACACCCACAGCCATGAGGGACAACCAGCCCCAAAAGGGACTGCACCAAGACCGCCAAGAGAAGATAATTTGCAAGTCCTTGAATTTCTGACCCAAGTATGCAGGCTCAAACTGGTTTGATGGTATTGGTCAAAGAGGAAAGGGAGCAGGGCTGCAGACATTTATCATCTGCAGCAGGTTGATCCCCTTGGTTTTAGCTGTATTTTTGGGCCACTTGGAAATGGACGTGTCTCACTGTATCAGAGATGGGTTTTAGCAGAGATGAACCAGAGGCAGATTTGGGGTTCACACTCAGCTCTACCTCCAGTATTCAGGTTAGCTGGGAAGTGAGAGGGGAAACTTATCCTGTTTCTGCCTGTCCTGCAGCTCTGGGGTTGGTCCAAGATTGCCAGTCCTATTCTGGGAACAGTGGCTGCTCTGCTCCAAGCCAGCCCATCACACTGTAGTAGCTTTTCCACATCCACCCATCTCTGCTATTGCTCTGCCCAGCTACTGTTTTGGCTTCTTTTGAGGCTGGTGGTGATCCTGTGGATGGGTTTCTCCTTTTCCTTTCTCAGCACTGCTGAAGCAACCTGAGATGCTCTAAATGACCCCCTCAATATAACCTGTATGCAGGCTACGTTCTCTCACTACAACCAAAACAGATTTCTTATCCTGCCCTCCCTCACCCTGATGAGGGTATATCAAACAAGAAGAGGAAACTGGTTCTTTGAGGACTGTGGTCAAATGGAACATTCTGTTTTCCAAGCATAATTTAAAAAACAATTTATGGGCAGGACAGAAACTGCAGAGTCAGTTATTAACTGAGGGCCATTAAAAGAATGGCAGCCTCAGGGTTCACCCAAACTTGGCCCTGTGAATATTTTGCCAAGCTGACTGTCTTAAAGTGGAAGCTTGGCCAGACCCAGCTTTGCAGAGCTGCTGTCCTGCAAGGTTTGGGAACTCCCTCACTTCCACTGCCCTTGGAAACCAGAGCCCCAAGCTGCTTTTGTCAGACAAGCTGTTGTTGCAGCAGCAAAGTCAATCTGTATTTGGTCAGAGCTCAGCTTTATCATTTAAAAAAACAAACATTGAATTTCCAGCCCCGCTGGACACTGCCCCAGCATCAAATGCTGGTTTCCTGGCTGCTAACAAACATCAGCATGCTGTGGAATAAGCTGCAAGGGGACTGCAGGAATTCCTGGGATTTACTCCTCTGGGTCCACGCCTTGTGGAGGGCCTGAAGGCAAGATGCCCACAGGGAGAGAGGGAAGACAGGGCTTGGAAGGGATTCAGAGGCTTGCAAGTCCACCTGATCACTCACATGCAAGATGCATTCAGAGAGCCTCTAGCACATTTACTTAACTACTAAAATTATTTGCAACCAAATGACTTAATTGTCCCTTCTGACCTTACAAATCTCTGTGTAAACAAGGGTTTATTCTCCCACACTCTGGGGAACAAATCCAGCTGGACAGAAGGGACTTAGGAGAACACATCCTCCAGCAATGTACATAGCATTATGCTGTTTTACACCATCAGTCTAATGGCTGATGTAATTCACAAGCTCCCAAACACAAAGAGATGCTCAACTCTCCCATGCACATTCTCCAGCCCCTGCTTAAACTCCCTCAAAGCATTCTGATCTTTTTCCCCATGACTATTTCATCCTATATCAGCAAAGCCACAAACTGCAGCCACTCCTGCACAAGAGGATAATGCTGCCCACAAAAAGCTCTGTCCTCAACAACAGATTCTAAGTGAATACCACTGTTTTTAGTACACACGTGCTGAAAGCCACAAATAATTGGTGACAGCTGTGGGTGGACAGTTGTACTATTAGCCTGTCCTGCAGGGAGTTGCAGTAAATATTTAAGGATGGGCTCAGGCCACAGTGCTTGGAGCAGGATCTGGATCATGTCCCACATTCACCAGGCTCAGATTCCAGACTGTGCACACACCCTGCTCCAGGACTCAAACCTAAAACCTGCCTGCAAGGCTTTTATTTTCACCCAATGCTTGTTGAGGGGCTTCACCATGACACCTGAGTCACATCCTAAGCTCTCCCAAGCTTTAGGGATGCATCCACTGCTTTGGTTTGGTTCATCAGCCATAAAACAGCTCAGCTGGACAGATACAAATTTCACCAAAGTCCAGGAAACTCCAAATCTGTTTTTGCCACTCAGGACAATGTTTAGCAGGAGCCACACTTACCCCTGGCATGTATTCCACAAAGATGGACAGTTTCTTCTCCTCAGGATCCCGCAGACATCCATAGTACTGCACGATCCTGTCGTGACGGAGAGTCTTCAACAGCTGAATCTCACATTCTAAAGCATTCACCTCCTGTAACAAACCACACAGGCTTCCTGATGAATGGAATAATGGTGTCTTTGGGAACATGATAGAAATACTGCTCCATGCTGAGCACAGTTTTTGTAGCAGCTGTGAAGCTCCCAAGAAGCCACATGAGGCTCAGAAATAAGGAGCACTGCCCTAAGGGAAAGGCAAGGAAAAAGACAGGGCTTGCCTTTGAGACAGGCTTACTACTTCTTCTTCTTATTATTATTGTTATTGTTGTTATTATTAATTGTGTTTAAGGAGTTTTTCTGGAAAGATTTCAAGAAAGTCACTGAGCAGAATGGGGAGAAGGTGAAGGGAGCAAGAAGGACAAAACTAAGGAAGATCAGACAGACCTGCAAGAGATGACACCTGGCACAGAGCAGGCCAGTGTAACCAAGGAACTGGGAGGCACAGAAGTCACCAGAGCACTGTGACTGGTGCCACGAGCTATTCAGGACTACTCCAGAGAGGGGAAACAACACCCTGTCTCCACACACAGGCTGCCAGGGACATGGACACCTCTTCCCCCAGCCCACAGCTCCCCAGGGTGCTGCAGAACAGCCCTGGCCTTGTACTCACCTTACTTGTCTCCTGGCTGTCAGGGTCAAAAGGCACCTGCTTCACTGACAGCTCCCTCCCAGTGTCAGCATCATAGCAGAGATAAACTTCCCCAAAAGCTCCTCTTCCCAGCAGCTTCCCCAGCCTCCAGTTCACAGGTGCCTGCAGGGCTACAGGAGAGAGGAGAGGGTTGAGAGAAGAGCACAGCAGGGAGATTTTAGCATCAGGGTCCACCTGACCCTACAGGGCAGTCAGTGAGTCTCTCTCTCCCAGGGGCACCAGGACAAACCAGTTTTAACTACACTGGTGCTATTGGTGTGGAGGGAATGTCTCCCAGTCTGCATGAGCATAAAGCAGAAACAAATCCCAGGAAAGTCCTATTTCATTAAGAGTCTTTCCTCTTTTAGCCAACATTGGAATTTCCCTTCTGCTGTGGGAATGTTTAGCAGAATACAGGAGGGCTGAGCAGCAACCCAGGCAGGGACCAGTGAGGAGTTTTATCTCACTGGTCATTTATAGGATGCTATCCATCACAAAACAGGCCCAAAATGCACCAGCTTCTATAACATGGGCAGTCTTGCAATAGCAGAGGAGCCTGCAAGAGGTCCTGAGGTGACAGCAATGCAAGACAAAGAACAGAAACTCTGGATGCATTTGCTCCCACATCCCAAGTTTTCTGGGAAGCTGACACACCCACATGGACAGTCCAACACACAAGCAAGACAAACACCAGCTGACCCCACACAGCTCCCAGCCAAAGGCCAGGCTAAGGCACAGGGTGCTGTACTAAACTTTGCTCATGACACAGAAGCTGGTGCAGTGCGCCCATGGTGGAGGTGCAAAGTTTACCCATGGCTGGCTTAGCTGATGCCCAGTAACTCAGAAGGTCACAATAATTCAATTTTGTGCCAAATCCCAGCTCTGCTGAGACCTCGGGCACTCGGGGCTTTGGTTCACTCACAGTTCCTGGTTTTTGTAGGGGAGGTGCTGAAGGCCTGCAGACCCTTTTCAAAATTGTTCCAACACTTGGGCCTGTACTCATCATACTGCAAGGTGCTGAGCTTGCTGTCCCCAGTAAAGCTCTTGGTTCTGCTGGAAGGGACAAGCTGAAACAGGTTCTCCTGTGGGAAGTAACTCCTGGGGAAAGTCCTCCGGCCTGCAGGGGGAAAAGAGTAAAATTACAGCTAAAACACACACACCAGCTTGGATTCACCTGTCACCACCTTCTCACATCACTGCCCAGATCCTCACCTCTTCAAATTAAGCAAAGCAAGTGTAACGAAACTGAAGCAACGGCCTGTGAAGATTTTAAATTCAATTTAAGAGTTGATAACAGCAGGCATTACATCTAATGTAGATGTTTCCAGAAGGGTTTGCAACAGTTTAATTACATCAGGGGGTTGGTTGGTTGTTAATCACAATTAAACACTGAACAAGCAGAGATTTACATTGAAAATTATCCCTGCCATCCCCTAAGTCCATATGCAAATGACCACACAGCAGGGCCAGACCTGCTTTCACAGGGGTGGCAGTGAGAGATGAAGCTCATTCTGGAAAGCTCAATATGCTCTCTGCACATCCTCAGTACATTTTTCCCAAGGGAATTTTTGCCTCCCACTGCTTCCAGTCTCATACAATGAAAGAATGAGCAGGAAAAAGGTGATGGAGTTGGCCCCAAAGCTCAGAGCTCGCCAGCTTAAAACAGAGAAGCAAACAGATACTGCTGTCCTGAAATTGCTTGGGGATTTCCTATGGCTCAGTGAGAAACCTGCTGTAAAGGTCACAAAAATCATCCTCAAAAGCAAGCAATTTAGGGGAATAGACAGGTTGATACTGCCAGGGATGAGAAATGCCAATCATCCCCATGGCTAAATTAAAGCAGGAGGTGTAAGCAGAGGACAGGCTCAGCACTTCCCAAGAGCAGAGCCACAAGGTCTCACAGAGAACACCCTTCTGAATGCACAAGTGAATCCTAAAGCACTCGATGGCTCTCCCTTTATCAGAAACCTCTCTTTCCCAAGTATTTCCAGTCCCTGGCACTGTCACAAGCCATCAAGGACAGATCACCTCCCTCCCCAAGCCCCCATCACGTCCTTACCATCGCTGTAGTCCTTGCGACTTTGGGAGAGATGGTACTGCCTTGGGAAGGTCCCACCTTTCCCAAACCTCTCACAGAATGGGATGTCAAAATCTGCCAGGAGGGAAGAAGACACAGACACTTCTGAGATCAGCTCAGTATCAAATGCCCAGAGTGTTTCTTATGGGAAACACTGAGTTAGAGTCAAGAAGGAGGTGACAAGGTGCTCATTTACACAACCTTACATACCCCAGGGCTCCCTGTGAAATCTGCCCACACTCACAAACTCTTCGGTGGAAAATCAGGGTTAGACACACTGCCCTTAGTGCCCCTAAAGCAGAGGTTTGACTGCTGACTTTATGGACCCTGGCCCACATTGTTCAAGTGCAAGGCAGGGGATTAACACAGACCGTGCTTCGTTTCCAAGGCAGAGCACTAAAACATATTTGCACTTGGAAAATGCAAAAAAATGAAACAGAACTGCCAGGCAGGGTCAGGCCTAGACACATCCACTCCAAAGCCTTTGCCCTGATATCAGCTATTTCCAGGGAAATGCAAAAAAATCCAGCACTTGACTAACACCAGATAACATCTCCCCTCTTTCTTCTCAGATGGACTCCTCCCCTCTGAAAGTCAATGTAAACCTCCAGAGCTCCAAACTTTTATATTTATTTGATTAAATGCTAGAAAGATAGAATATACAGAAGGGATTAAAGACCATCAGAGTTTAGACACTGGATGATGAGAGAGATGGATGGACATGCAAGATAAGGACTTTTTTTTTTTTTTTAATAAAAACCCCAGCACAGGAAGCCATTGCTGGTAGCACCAAATAACTTGAGATTAAAATATCTGTCATTCCACCCCCTTCTTTCACCTGCTGTTTTTCCTCCATCCAATTCTAATGACACAGCCCCTTCTGACTGTTTGTTTGTCTTAGCCTGGGGCCAGCAGCCGCTCCTCAGAGGCCATTCCTGGCCTCTGCTGTGCTTCGGTGTGATTGCCAAAAAGAGCACATAATGGCTGAAATATGGTCAGCAAGAGGAGCAACAAGGACAGGGCAAGAGGTTCTCGGTGAGCCACGTGTGAGCAACGGTGCCCAGAGGTGTCTCACAGCAAAGTGCCACGGGGGAAGCATTCAAACCTTCAGCAACGAGGGCTGACTGCAGCTTCATCTCTGCAGCTCAATCTAGAAATCCTGCCTCAGGCCAGCAATGAGTTATCCTGCCACAGGCTGGCTGCCATTTGCTCATTTTTATTAGTGCAAGTCATTACAATATTACAGAGTTTCCATTATTTAACCAGCTGGATGTTTGTAAGTGATTAAGCAGTAACCTATGATCTGTGCAAGCACCAATAGTTTCTCTCACAGCATTTGCACTATTGCAGATTATTATTCATGCAAGTGGAAGAGGTGTAACTCCCTAGAGAGTTGGGGTTTGCTGTGTAGGAAGTGGAGATCCTGAAGGGGCAACTCCCAGATGAGAAAAGAGAGACAAAAGCTGATCCTACGAGGCTGTTCCCAGCTTGTCAGAATCTTGCAGCTGTCTGCAAACACAAGAGCAACATCTTCCACCACAGATCTCTCAATAGCTCTGCTTGCTTGCATCCATCCCCCTCAGGGCCCTAGCTGCCCAGTTTGGACTATTGTTGCTGTCAATTGATTCTCAAACCAGTCCCAAAGGTATTGCTGCAGAGTCACAAAGGGTTAATGAAGACAAGAGCAGCCCTGCCTGTGTTTCATACTCTGGGCCATTTGATTTTAGAGAATATTCATGTTTGATCATTGCAGAGTCAATTCTGAAGGGGTACCCAAACCATGAAGCTGGTTTGCTTGATTACTTTTAATTACTTTTCATAAAGTGCTATCTCTCTAATAGATTTTATCCAGCATCTGTACAATAGGCTTTTTATACTTTTCAGCAAATATAAACCACCAAGAGTGCTTACCCATGCAGTCAAGACTGTCTTTGGGATGGCTCTTCCTTCCAGGAACAGGGGTTTGGGGAAAGGGAGGGCTGCAAAGAGATGGGGAAAAAAAAAAAAAAGCTTTATTTATTATATCAGAAAGGCTATGGAATTAATAAATAGGGAAAGGACAGGATAAACCACAAGCTGCACTGACCACTGAGCTCCCATCCTCATCCTGCACAAGAATGAAGTTCATGCAGGTTTCTCTCCTGTCCAAAATCCCCTCCCACCTTCCTCTGCACCACCACTGGGAACACGCAGCCTCCCACAGCACCAGGAGGGACAATGTGGCATTGGTTCCTCAAGGTCTTTAAACTACAGTAAGAGGATGGAAAAGCACTGCAAGGGGATTTCTGCAATCCAAATCTCAGGCTCTCACAGAGTGAGCTGGGCATGTGGGTTTTATACTCTTTTAACAATATAGGCACAGAGTAGAAATCAGCTTTGTAAAGTGCTCTGAAACCTACTCCTGTCAAAGCTGATCACTGCTGTGGCAAAGAGGAGTTTGTGGTGCTGTTCCCAACCCTCAGCCTGGTCACTGAGCCTGGTGACTTGCTCTGTCCTCTTGGGCTGATGCCATCCCAAACAACTGGCTGCAAGGCCTCTGCCACCTCTTTGCAGCAAGAGTCCCACTTACTCCTTTTCCTTGGAGTAATACAGCCCTCCTTGTGCCTATTCCAGCTCTTAGACCCATGACTGGACACATCTGCCTGCTTTGGACATGAAATCAGGCCATTCCACCCTCTCACAGAGCTAAAAGCCTAAAGCTCTCCTGTCAGTTCACAGCAGAGTGCTACAAACAGCCCGTGCTCCTTCTGCTGTTCTTCTTGGCACAATCTGTGCAAAAGCAAAGCTGGGCCAGAGAGGTTGGGAACACAAGGAATCTAGCTTCGATACAGCCCTAACAATGAGCAAATACATCACAGGAAATTATTAAAAGCCACAAAAAGGAAATGGACCTTGGTGCTGAGACGGGTCCAAAGCACACGGAGCTGCAAACCCCAAGCACGCCACACAATCAACCCAAGGCAGCCTGCTGGAACACAGCCTTGGGGCTGTATGGAACAGCAACAGCGGAAAAAAATAGACAACCTTTGATGCAGATGGAAAAAAAAATAGACTGCTTCCCAAAAGGACACTGTGTCTTATCCACAGCTCACCCTGCACAGCAGCAAACACAGGGATTCTGTGCACGTGGGAGCTGGGATCCAGCTCAGTGGCAGCAGGCACTGAATCGCAGCCTGGCTTAGTACAACGTGTCCCAGTTGCTTCCTGCTGAGTAGCTAAACTTAGTTACTGCTCATCTGGTGTCCCCAGCACCTTGACTGACACGTCTGTGGCTGCTGGCACTCACAGGGGCTGCTGAGTTTGCCAGTGGTCAGTGGAGAGCAGACAGAGTGCCCGGGGAGGAGGAGGCACGGAGAGGCTGGTGGAATATTGACCTGGTGACTGCAGAGAGCCAGAGGGGAAGGAGGGTGGTGAAACACTGGAAAAGGTTGCCCAGAGAAATTGTGGATGCCCATCCCTGGAAGAGTTCAAGGCCAGGCTAAATAGAGCATTGAGTAACCTGGACTAGTGGAAGCTGTCCCTTCACATGGCAGGGGATTGGAACTGGATGATCTTTAAGGCCCCTTCCAACCCAAACCATTGTGTGATTCTGTGAGAATTTTCATCTCAAAAGGCAAAAAAAAAAGAAAATCTAGTCATAAAAAGTTAGGCTGTCCTTGTCCAGCTCAGATTACTGCAATTCAGATCATACCATTGCACAGACAGCTGTGCTAGGGTCTGGTTTTCAGCAACAAAGATAAATTTGCTTTTCTCAGGTGCCTCTTCTTCCCAACAGAAACCTCAGGGATTGCCACCGATCCTGTTGCTCTCCTGCTATGAAGCAGAGGCTGCAGTTCAGCTTGTGAACATGGTGACACACACAACTCACCTGTCCACAGACCTGTCCAGTGACTGACAGCTCCCAGACAGCGAATCATCGGGGCTGATGAAAGCTTCAAGCATCTGACAGAGAAAGAAAAGGGGAAACAATAAAACCATGCACTGTAGCTCTCCAAGCTCTAGAATGAGCAGACCTCTGCAGGCTCATCTATTTATGATGCCTCCTCTGCATTATTGTTCTCTCCAGCTGCTATTTGCTGGTAGGAAAACTGAAGCAAAGATCATTAGCACCCTGATGTTCAAAGCGTGCGGAGAAGTCAATGAGATTCAAAGTGCTCAAAGCATTTGTGAGAATAATAATATTACTATAAAGGAAAATATGTATCAGGACACAAACGATGTGCCCAAGGCCAAGTGGATATTGTGTACCACAGGCAGGATTGCAGCCCTGGGCTCCTGACTTCCCGAGCTGCCCTGGCACACGAGCCCAGCCTTCCTCTCTGCTGATAAGCGCAGCATCATCAGGGCTTTGGCTGGAAGAACCGGCTTGGCACTCACCAGCTCAGTGAGTCAAAACTGCATTTGTGTTGCTTCCTGGATGAGACATTGTACTGGCCAGGGTTATTTATAGCTGGCTAGTAACAATAGAGGGTTTGTAAGGAGTGGTAAACCCTGGAGCTGTGTGCATTTCCACATGGAGCAGAGCCTGCTCTGGGCCACACTGCGCTGCCAGCAGTGCCATGCTCCCTCCTGGCTGAGGACATTCACTAACCCCTGCTCCACAGCTCCTGGGAAAGCTGAGCAACAAGGGTTCAGCTTAACAAGGTTAAGGTTAACAAGGGTTAAACACCATGTGGAACCAACCTTTGCTGCTTCCCACATGGCTCCTCCTTCCCCAGCAGGCTCCCTTTCTCCCGGCTGTTCCCACCAGCCCTCCTCAGCCAGTTGTCAGCACAGCTCGTGCTGTTTTGGCCAGGCAGTCCCAGCTGCAAAGGGCAATTTCTCTCCTCTTCCTAGTTTGTACCCCAAAACCTCCTTCAAAATGCACTAGGCCAAAGAGGAGCAAGCACTCTGACAGAAGCCACTCCCCACCTCTGCCAGCCATGCCAGGTCTCTTCCAGCAGTTAAAGCTGAAACAGACTCATTTCTCAAAAGCATAAAATTGGGAATTGGAGCATGCTCCATACTCAGCCTCTGTTCATCTGCCAGGCTGGTCTCAAGACCACAGTTACATCACAGGCTTGCACAGGGGCATTCCCCAAAAGGCAGCAAGCTCCAGCTTCTGAGTGGTTTTGCTTGAAGCACATATGGAGGCAGCAGTACAAGAACATTCTGCAGGCAAAGCCCATACAGGGAAAAGCATAACTGCTCAATGAGGAAAGACCATAAACCCCAAACCATTCCCCAAACCCCTTTTCCCTGCTTTTAATTCACCAGCAAAGGTCTGTGGGCCACCCACAGAGTGATGCTGGGGAAAAGCAAGGAGAGCATCTGGGAACCTTCATCCAGAGCAGGCTCAGGGCTCTGAATTAATGGAGCTCCACAAACAGCCGGTGGAGCTGAGCTGATTTACACCCAAGGGGGTCACAGGGACCCTCCCCCTGCACACACACTTTGTCTTAATCCTCCCCAACATGTTTTGGAGGCATGTGAAAACAATAGAGAGCCAACTTTTGGCTGCAAGGAGCACACGATACATCTGTACTCTGACGCTGCCAAGACTCACCCGGAGTGACTTCTTATTTTATTAATGGCTGTATAATAAACTGTTGAAAACACAACTTTGCCATGGAAACACTGGCACAGCCTGCATGCAAATGTGGAGCCAGTGGGTGCTTTTGGGTGTAGGAAATACATATCTCCCCAGGAACATCCTTGGGGGCCAGCATAGCAGCCTGATGGATTGAGTTTAGTGCCTTCCAGATGTCCCTCCTGCAAACTTGGTGCTGTGTTTCCAAGAGTTTTGTAAGAATGGCGTGCTCAGACAGCCCAGCTGACTTCACAGGATCTCTACTAAACTCTTCAGAGCTACAGATTGAGCAGGAATGCAAATGGAGAGGGAAGTGTAAGGTGGTCCCTTGACACTGCAGGGTTTTGCTGACCATGGGTACCAAATTGACTGGAGGATGAGGTACTGCTCAGCACTGAGGAACTTGCTGCTCTTTTATTACTGAGGGACTGGAATATACACTTTCCTTATGAAGAGAGTTAAAAAAATATAAATGGGGGAAGGACAGAGACACAAAACCACAGAGGCTTTGGGCAAAGCCAAGAACTGTAACTGGAGCTCAGGCAGAAACACCACATGGGAAGCAGCCAGAGCTGCTGATATCCCCAGGCTGTTGCAATCGGTTGCTTGGCACATTCCCACATGGTCCTGGATCTGGGAATGCTGTGGCCATGAGGGTCTGGCAGCTGGTGCACACATGTGCCCCAGATTTCTGCTGCTCCAGAGCAACCTGAGGTGCCTGGGCACATCTGCCATCCCCACTGGCTCTCAGGGTTCCTGGAAATCAGACTTTCCCAGGCATGTCAAGCCCGGGGGCACCCATTCCTGGAAAAAGCTGGCCTGAGCCCCAGAATGTAATGGTGGGGGCAGCTCTCCCAGCAGAGCCAGCAGAGCTGTCCCGTTCCAGGCAGCCCCCCAGCCCCACTCACGTTCTGGTCCATGGTCTCGGGGATGAACTCGCCCTCGCTGTTGATGCTGGTGTAGGAGCCCTGGCGGGCGATCTGCTGCTGCTCCTCGGGAACGCTGCCCGGCGGCGGGGAGCTGCGGCCGGTGTGCAGGGAGCCTGGCACGGGGACAGACACGGCTCAAGGAGGGCACCCACCAACCCAAACCCTTCCACACGCACTGTCCCAGGGAGCACAGAGCTCCTGGGTGTCAGCACAGGGCAGTGTAATATGTGACACAGACTCCCAAGGTAGTCACAGAAGGCTAATTCACTTTATTAAGAAAGCCATTGTTTTTTATACCCTAATTCCCTACAGGTGGACTTGATTGGTCCTTTAATTAAAACACCATCAGCATTGGCTAATAAAGAAACCACCCTTTGGAAAACGTATCTCCATAACATATCCATCCCTATCTCTACATTCCACATGTTCACAACACCAGGTGCAACAAGTTAAGATAAGAACTGTTTATAATTCTTCTCTCTGAGCTTCTCACAGAGTGATGCCTGGGAATGTTGTCTGTTGCTCTCTGTGGCCAGAGAGCTGCTGCCACAGCTGGGTTTGGACTCATGAGGATGGGAATGGAGCTAGAGGTGTGATGCTGTTTATGGGCATCCTCCAAAGCTTTAGCACCAGGGAGGGTTTGTTACTGAGGGACCACACATCATGTAGCACCTTCAACACACCCTGGATCCTAAGATCTGACACTGTATCCAGGTGTGATGCTAGAAAGGAAAGAACTCTGGGAGTTCTGCTGTGATACAATCAGTCAGTCTCAAAGCAAACCACGAACCACAAACCCACCTCCCCTTTGACCTCTGGGCATTCCCTTCCTGGAACAGGTCACTGCCTTGTCCAGGCATGTGGGAAACAGCCTGGCTGTGCTCAATACAACATCATTCAAACACTTGGTATATGGAAAACAACTTGCACTCAAATACCCTCTTCTCCCCACCTTTCCCTACACAAAAGTAAAGACAAAGGAAAACCAGCCCTCAAACGCAAAAACCCCAGGGCAGGAATGACCTATGGGATCAGTTTGTCCCATTTTTGGCCAAGGGAATTGTCTCCCCTGTCTATAACCCCAGAGCCTCTACCCTGTGCATCCTATGCACAGACAGCAAAGTTTCCACTGGCTCCCTCACAGGGTTTGTTTAGCAGAAGGTGATTTCCATTTTGCACCTGGGATAGAACCCCACAGCTTCTTTAGGAAGATGTTCCATTCCTCCTGTTTATTCCCCCAAATCCACTCTATCCTTGTGCCTTTTGCAGCTTTAGGGATTGCTGCCCTTGCTTGGCCCAGCTGCAGAGTCTTGGCTCTGCTTGACTGCCTGCAGTCCCTCCCCTCCATCCCTGTGCTGTCATCACTCCAAGGCAAGGAATTGCTGACAGAGATCCGTGTGGATCCGTGCTGGAGCTTCAGCTGGCACCGTGCACCGTGAGCTTCCACACAACACAACAACTTGTTTTCATGCAGACTTCTGAAAAGTACACATCCTTGAGGAGATGGAAAGCACATGGAGATGTGTTTCCTCACATTTTGTATCCATTTTGTGGCACTCCTGCCAGTTCCTGGGTTCATTACCACCATTTGCTAACAATATGCCCGGAGCTGAGCACAAGAGAAAGGTACTGGGATGGGGCCTACCCCATCATGGAGAGCCAACACTGATCTATCCAACAACACTCCTGCCTCTTCTGCATCACAGTTACTGTGCCAGATGGATCTCTGGAATAAATCCATCTCTGTGATCAACACTACCAACCCGAGTTCCCACCTTTCACTTAAGCAGGATACACATCAGGAGCTGTGAATGTTAACAGTGTCACACCAGCATTAAAGATCATTAAATCAGGCCTTTTTGGATTTACACCAAACACACAGATTTGTCTGTCCATGCTACATCTTCCTTCTGATTCCTTGCTTAGATTGTAAAAATAAAAGTCGTATGGCTTTGAGTTACTTTTTTTTTCTTCTTCCTATTTTCTCCTTCACAGATTTCCTGCAGGATAAGAACACAGTGAAAAAACTCCAACTGAAGTAATGCCAAGATCAAGAGAAGAGAAACTCTCGAGTGCTGCAGCACTCATAACGAACTGGCTTTCCACCAGCCCTAAAACAAAACCAGTTGGGAAGTACAGCATCCTCTCTTTGAAGATAAATAAATAAACTTTTAACTGTTGAGCAGTTCAGGCACCCTGAATAAATCACTGCATCAGCAGCCCCTCGTTTGCTTAGCAGATGCCAATGTGGAATGCAGCACAAGGACATTTGGGTGGCTCTTGCCCCAAAAAGCTGCTGGAGGATTTAGTGAGGTGTAACTGCTGTATCCTAGCTCTGCTGAGCATTTCTGTTACTACTGATCCCTTTGCTATCCAGAAACCCTTTGACTAGGATTTTGCAAAGATCTGTACATGCCCTGCTTGATCTGAACCCAGGGAGTTAAACCAGATTTATCACAAGCACAAAGACTTCCCATGATCTCCCATCACCTGTAACAACTACTCCCAGCCATAGATCAGCTCTGTTTGACCTTCCAGAGTCACATTTCCTGCCAAAAGCTTTAAAAGGGAATAAGACACTAGCTATTTCCCAGCAGGTAAGGAAATTAAACAAAGTTCTTAGGCTTTTGCATGCTTGGAAACTGCTGGAGTGAAGCAGATCCCTTTTCAGCTAGGCTGTTTGGGTAGAAGTGCTGCCCAAAGTAATTTCTGCAGCTTCACATCTCCAGAAGTACTGGCTGCTGCTGCTTTGCATCCATGCATGTTCCTCCACCTGGGAGAAACATGGAGAGGTGCTGGGAGCAGAGCTCAGGAGCTCAGGGTTGATTCCCCACTCCAGCCCTATGCTGCTCTGGTAACAAAACCTCAGGCAATCCCAGTGCTGCTGGAGGAGGGGAGGAATGGAAAACAGGGCTCAGAGAAAGAGAGCAACAGTGGTACTTCATGGCAGGCTTAATTCATAGTGGGGAAAACACATTGGATATGCTGGATAATGCTGATGAATCCACCAGAGGAAGAAACAGACAGAAAAGGCCATATGTGCCCATTTGACATGTCACAGATGCTCCTCACCCTTGACCTAATACTCAAGAAACAGCAGCAGCACCAGGCAGGGAGAGGAGGCCCCCAGGGAACTGTCCTGGGGTCTGTGGGACAACATGTCAGCTCCAGTGGGGATGGGGCAGGCTGTGAGGCACTTCTGTGCAGGCAGAGTGCTGGTCGGATCTCAGCAGCTCTGTCTGGGATTCCTGAACTCAGAATTGGCCCTGGCTGAGCATCTGACCTCAGGTACCCTCTGCAGCAAGGTGCTCTGTGGGGGGAGTCCTGCTCCACTTACACACACAAATGTAAAGCCATAGATCTGAGAGGAGAGCACAGCGTGTCCTGAGGACACAGAGCCAGGACAGCACGGAGACTCAGAGTCACTGCTGGCACCCACTGGGGCCTTTCATGTTCCTTTCTGATATTTTATTTAAGAAGTGCCTTTCATGCAGTGTGTGCAGGGCTCGTGGTGCTGCACGTACAGGCAGCTCCCCCGTGCCAGGCTTGGCTTCCCTCCGCCCCCACATTCCCTGGCTTCATCTTCCCCTGCTCTTCCCAAAACTTCACCCACTGCTGACCAGCATCAAGCAGGGAAGAGAAGCCCCTGAACAGCCAGAGCTGGGGAGGGTTTGCTGGCAGCTGCCACCACTCACAGCTGCAGCCACAGGGAGCCCAGCCCTGGGATGACGTTCCCGAGCAAGGGGCACGACGTCAGGATGTGCTGCTCCTCTGAGCCCTGGCAGAAACACCAGGCTCAGGACAGGGCTGCACGGGAGAAAGAGAGAAACCTGCTGGAAATTTCTCTCTCTGGTCCTGTCAAGGGGAGCTGTGAGCAGATGGATCAAATCTCCCTCAATTTCTTCTTTTCCAGTGGGATCCCTACAAGCTTCCCTCCTCTCCTTGCTGATCCTTCTGAGCATGGATTTCTACATTTTGATTTGAGGCATATTTAGGGTACTTTTAAACTAACAAGCAAGACAGAACCTACTTTCTATCTCTAAAGCAGCTGGCATGATGCACATAGATAAATTTTCATACTCCTCTCAAAACAGAGCAGGTTTCATCCATCCTAACTCCTGCAATACTCCTGGTCTGGAGAGAGCTGGCAGGCACATGAAAACATAGCTCAGCAGCCTGGTTTTCCATGAAAAGAAACCCCAGTAAAATAAAGCTTCTGGTAAATGTTTCTACTGAAATGGTGATGCTGGAATGGGCTGTTAAATAATTTTTGGATAATGTTCTGAAACATGCATTTCTTTAAAGTAAATAAAAACAATCTGTTATCTGAAAATCCAGAACCCGACAAGTTTTCTTTTTTCAATTCAAGTTCTCTTGCACTTTTGCTGGCCACGAAAAAACTGGAAGGGGATTTCCACTGAAAAACTTTATGGAGAAAAAAAAAAAATATTGACTTTGCATAAGGTTTTTCAGGGACACGGCATGAAGACATTTTCTGCCCAGCAGAAGCAAAAATAGCTAAATCTTCCCCAGAACATCTACCTCCCTTCCAATGTGCTTGTGCCAATTACATACAGTTTTATTATTTTCCACTGCTGTTTACACGGCAGAGTCAGCAGAAAAACATGAGACATCTCAGAAACATGGAGAACATGACCCTGAACTACCTTTTAGTATAAAGACACTTTAAGTCTCCTTTTAAATGTGGTTTCAAGAGAAAAGCTGAACTGAATTAAGATCCTCTTTTGATAGCAACCACTTTGATGACAGCAGAAGGAAAACACTGTGAAATGCCTTGTGACTGCAAGGGAAGAAGAGTTTCTCCTAGAGAATTCCCAGCCTCTTAGGATGCCTTTTGACTATGCACCAAGTTCAGTGAAATCCCCACTGCAGGAAAACAAAACACAGCATCATGTCTGTCTGTCTGTCTGTTCCCTGATGCTGGGTTTTATGCTCCATTTGAGATGCTGCTCTCCCTTTCAGCTTGCTGGAGTTTCTGCCCAGCTGCTGGATCGCCCAGTTCTGACTCAGGAGGTCAAAAATGCATCTGCTGGACTGTGAGCACCCCCTAAGCAGAGCTGCAGCAGCTTCCTACAGACCCCAGATAACCCACAGAGAGGAGTGACCTTCTGTTGTCATGCTGAGGGCTTGCTGCAACCTCCTGGCAATACTGATGGCTTACATGGAAAAAGAAACAGGTATGACTGATGCTTACTTTTGCCACCTGACCATGTAAAAGTGCCAAGGACTGAGAGTTTGGCACATTAGTTCCTGAAAATCCCAACATTAGCACACTCTGCATCCCACAGCTGGTGCTGCCCACACTCACCCTCAGTTACCTTGATTAAAGCAGCACATTATGTCCATCCCTCCACTCTGCTCTTCAAGCACTCCCTCAAAATCCATTTGTACCTCAGGCTCTCACCCTTGCAGGGCTGATATCTCACCCTTTGTCTGCCTTGCCTTGGCTCAGGGCATCCTTAAGGCAGTGACACCTCACAGTCAGTGGTGCAGAGCTGGTCAGGAACCAGCAGCTCCAAGACAGGAAGGACAGGCCAAAGCATGTGTTGGAAATAGGAGTTGGTAGGAAAGGCTTAACTTTGCAAGAATCCATCTTCCCACTAGCACAGCTACACAGCTACACAAGGAATCAACCCTGCCCATCATGCTCAGGCTCACACGTCAGTGACAGCTCCCAGTGCCATGGCTCTTTGTTCATTAACAGCCTAACATGTACCAAAAAAACCCAAAAAACAAACAGGGCAGCAGAGAAGTTTTGCTCAAGCACATTTCCTGCTGAGACTCTGTGCTTTATGTGTGCTTTTCATTCAGGGTTATCTAGTGACTCTGCCAAACTCTCAAAAACCATGTGTGCTAGGAAAAAAAAAGATAGAAAAAGATAACCCTGTTACTTCCAAACACCAGGCTCAAGGAGAGCCCTTGCACATGTGCCACCCACCCCTGGCATCAGTGAGAGCTGGGCATGGCTGCACAAGGGCTATGCTGTCTGTAGAAAAGAACATTTTCTATACATCTTGTCTGAAATGCAGCAAACCACAGGATTTGTTATCAGCACAGGCTATGAAACAGAGAAGGGGTGAGTCCTTGGAGAAAAACACTCATTTGTTGCACAGAGAAGAGTTTGGAAGTGTTTACTGCCATATAAGTACAGAGGATCTTTAGAGGATGAAGTATTTCTCCATGCGTATTTCTGAAGGAGGGCCCCACTTCATTCAAGGCTGCCAGTTCTACAGCTGGCAAGTACTTGCATGAAAATGGTAAAGATCTGTAGAAATTACCCTATAACCTGCAGCCAGAGACACAGCAGAGAACATTCACTGTGTGAAAAAGTCATTCATCCTGCCTGCAGGCTGGAATATGAATAATTCTGCTCCTGCTACAAAGCCCTACATACTGCTTTACCAGCTCTGCACTCTACAAAATCCTCCAAGGTTCTTCACACAAAAGCTCCTACAGACAGCTCACCAACAGGATTGCAAAAAGCTCAGAGTATTTTAGAAAGCAAGGAAAGCATAAACTCAAGCTCAGGAAACCAAACAGAAAACAAAACAAGGCTACAAACAAACTCCAGTCCCTACAGGGCTGCAAGAGGAGATCAGCTGTTTGCCAGCCTGGTTTCAGGGGTTGCAGCACCTACTTCCAGCACCTCTAGGGAAAGGGATGATCCCTCTCTCTGGAATGACACCACTGCACAAATGCCCCTGAGAAACCCCAGAAACAGCTACCACAGATGGCATTTCACCCACAAGAACAGACTGGTGGCACACAGACACCTATTTGGTCTTTATATGGTGAAGCTGGTCCCAGCCCAGGAGCTAAGGAGCCTGAGCCCACTCTGCTACATTATCCTGCCTGAGAAAAGGGGACAGAAACTCAGAGATCAACAGCACATGCTTAAAGGAATAACCAAAGGTCCCAAACAGCCTTGGCTTTCTACAGATTATCACCCTTCACTTTGATAAAGCTCAGTGGAATCAAATCAATTTTTATCACTGCATTTCCCACCCCCAAGTGACAGCCCTGGTGCCCCATTCTCTTCACTCCTGTGCTCAGAGTGGCTCTGCTCAGCACAGACCTGCAGAGCCTCTCTTCCTCAGGCTGAGGACGAGCACACTACACTGAGTCACTCTGGGGGACAGCAGGGTGGCTTTCCAGCCTGTAACACCCACGGGGTTGTGACAAAAGAAGAGGTTTGAGGGTGGTGGCCAGGTGGAAGCAGCAGAGAGCTCCCCAGGGAGAGCTGTGTTGCACTGACCTGTGGAATACTTGCGCGTCCTCTCCGAGTCTTTGTACAGGGAGCCCATGATATCACCCATGGATCTGGAGATCCTCATCTCATGCTGCTTGCTGTTGTTGGGCTGCAGGAGCTGGTGATCAGACAAAGGGAATGATCAGAATTGGCCAGAGCCCTGTGGACACACCATGTGAAACCCTGTATTTGGCTCCCAGCGACCCTATTACCCAAGAACTACTGAAAAAAAAAAAAAACAAACAAAGAAAGAAGACATGCACGTAATCTAGAGTGATCCAAAAACCATTCACAAACAATTCACATCTGCTAATGAAACAGTCTAATAAGACTAAGCTCCCACAGATAATGGCAAATACAGATATTTGACATAAAAGACTGTTCCTGCACTTCGTATGTCCAGAAAGGTACAGAGACTGATCACTGGACTGAAAACACTTGCAATCCCAAAATCAGCCCTCTCCTCCCTGCTCCCTAGACTCCAGTGGCAGCTGAGGCACTGCAGAGGTTCCTCTGCAACAGGGCAGAGGAACAGAGAGGGGAAGGTCAGGGAAAACAGGTAAGGGAAGAGCAAAGAGAATCATATCCAGCTGGTAACTTGGTAGTGGCCAGGTTTTACTAAGATTCTAAGACCACATGCCACAGTGAACTGTGATTTTATGATAATTTTATGCATGACCTCAGAACCGTGTGCTCTCACACACAGGAGCACGGCCACACGCTTCAGGAAGAGATGGACCTGCTCCTAAGGGCAGGCAGGGATCTACCTGGCCCCTGCTCTCAGCAGCTGACTTGCAGTACTGCTGTGCTCCCACAGATTGCCCCATTTCCCCCCAGGGTTTAGGAAACCCCAACTGATGCCTCAGTTTCCCCTGGGACTTGCTCCCTGCACTTCCCAAGCCTCTCAAAAAGAGTGGAGAAGCTGCAAGGGCTGTGAGCACCCGGAGAAGAATGGGGATAAGTGAGTTTCAAGACTCCCAATCTCTCCAGTACTTCTAGGAAACAAAGAGAAGAAACAGAGTTGCAACATCCACAAATCCCTTGCCTTACAGCCTGTGCTTGGGGCAGCACGACATGTGCTTTGGCAAGACACTCTGTGCAAGCGAGGTCAAGCTAACAGGCTTAACTGCAAAACCACTGAGCTCAGGAAAAAGCTAATAAATAAATAAAGATGGAAAAAAACCAGGCAGTTCTGCATGAGACCGAAGGATTCTCCAGTTTGCTCTTCCCAGCCTTCAGCACGGCTGCAGCACGTGCAGGGAACAGTCCCCACGCTGCCACCCAGCATGGCCAGGGCCAGGGCATCACCCTGAACACAGAGAGTGAAAAGGAATGGTGGCAGCACCTCCAGACAGAAAGCACAAGGAGTCCTCTCAGCCTTTAGCCTTGTTTGAGGGTCAGCCTGGTATTTAACCCCTCACAGGATGCAGGAGCCAGAGGGAGCTGAGCTCAGCCTCTCACAGGAAGATTTCCGAGCAGCTGAGCCAGAGCAGGGCTGAGCCCCCTCATAACCAGCCTGCCCTCTGCTCTGCACCCTCAGGAGACTCCTTTCCACTCCCCAGCACAACAACAAGGCATGGCAGGCCGCACACAGAAGAGCAGAGAAGGTGAAGGGCTCACATTCGCTTTCTTTGGAGCGCTCACAAGGATCCGCAGGCTCTTCAGGGAAGGGCTCAGCTCCAACTGTTCCATCGCTTTGTCCAAATCTTCCTGGGATTTCAGTGGGATCAGGAGCTGGAAGGGATTAAACAAACACCAGAGGATGGCAATGTCACACTTCTGGGTAAACAGAAGGAGGCAGATTCCTACAGGGAGCAGCCTGGGAATGGGGGATGAGGGAGGAACCCAAGGAGGCGATGGAAAACAGGGCCCCCATGCCCTCCAGTCCTAATATTTTCTTCCAAGACCTCATTTACCAAAGAACAGATGCAAAAAAAAGTCACAACAAACAACATCTGCAAGGAGAAAGCTTAAAGGTCACACCAGCAATCCAGTGTGGGAAAAGGAGAGGGCTGGGATGAAACTTTGGGATTGCTGCCTGCTGTTCTGGGGCTGCTGTGATTCTGCAGCAGGACCTGCTGCTACCCAGCCCCAAAACAACCCCACACGTTCTTGCTGGGTTGATGGTCATGCAGTGGTGCTCCAAGACACCAGTGAGTTGTACCCAAGGATTTACTCTGGTAGATGCCTTGGGCCCTTCCCTACTGCTGCAATCTCTGTTCCTGCACACTGACACAGATCCCTAGTGTCTGGCCATCAGGTGAAACCAGGGAACATCCCACAAATAAAAGTCTTTTCCCTTTTGATGTGAAAGGTGTGCGTTGCTCTCCTTCCAAGAACCACTTCTTTCACTCCCAGCAGAACAAATTCAGCTTCTGCTCTTTGTAAGAACAGAGAACTACACATTGCTGTGTCTGTCAGACAGCAAAAAGTCCTGATGTTTTCCTGGGAAAAGGAAATGGCAGACTATTGCCCTCATACCTCCACGGGGAATGTGACCCTGCCAACCTCGCTGTGTGGTGTACCATGTCCTGCAGACAGCCTGCAAAGCCTGACACAGCTGCACTTCAGAGGAGCTCTGTGGCCTTCTGCTGCCCTGGGCTAAGATTAAAAGCACAACTTCTTGCCCCTCATTCCAGGATATTCTGCCTAATCTCTTCCCAAACAGGCCTCAGCCTCTGCAGGTTGCCTCGGGCACTGGATCCAACACAGCACATGTTATTCTCATGCCTGTGCCAAAGTACACTGCAACTCCACTGACCAAAGGCACCGAGCAGCCACAGCTCCCAGCAGGCTCTCACTGGGAGCCACAGCTTCCCAGAACTCCTGAAAGGTGGCTCAGCCCTCTGGGTGAGCAGAGCTCCTGTCCCCAGCCACAGCAAACCCACCTCAGAGCAGCTGCCACACAAGGTGATGCTCACAAGCCCACTGGGACAACCTTTTTGATCCCAGGGTGGTGCCAAGGGTTTGGCTGGTGGCCTGTAGGCAAATACACCTCAGGCTGTGTGCTCCTGGCCAAGAAGGCCAGTGATACCCTGGGGAGCACTGGGAAGAGCACTTGCAGCAGGTCAGGGAAGGGATCCTGCCCCTCTGTCCAGCCCCGTGAGCACATCTGGAGTGCTGTGCCCAAGAGAAAACACATCTGGACTCAAGAGAGACAGGCAGCTCCTGCAGCAGGGCCAGCTGAGGCTGCAAGGAAGATGAAGGGATTGGAGCATCTCTCTTAGGAGGGAAGGCTGAAGGAGCTGGAGCTCTTCAGGCTCAAGAGGAGACGCTGAGAGGGGACCTCATCCCTGTCTGTGCCTGTCTGCAGGGAGGGCTCGGAGCAGGGACCAGGCCCTGCTCTGTGGGGTGCAGCAATGGCACCAAAGGAATGGGCTGGAACTGATGCCCAGGAAGTTCCCTCTGGACATGAGGCAGAACTTCTTCCCTGTGCAGTGACTGAGCCCTGAACAGACTGTCCAGAAAGACTGTGGGGTCTCCCTGCCTGGGGATATTCCAGAACCATCCAGACACAACCCTGTGCCATGTGCTTCCCTCTCTCTTCTTGTCCCTGCTGAAGAAGGGAGGTTGAACCAGATCACCCTTTGTGGTGCCTTCCAGCCTGACCCATTCTGTGATCCTGTGATTTCCTCTCATCCTTCATTTATATTTGACTGAACAACCTGTATTGCCCACAGATATCAGACAGAGTATGTTTCCTAAGTGCAGTTCCCAGCCTGATCCCTTAAGCAGTAGAGGTGGAGAGATTCCCTTGGGGCACTGCTTAACTCTCCTGAGGTTCACAAAGGCTCTGCCTCAAGCACACAAGGCTCCTCCTCTACACACCCCCAGACAGAACTGAGAATGGTGGAGAGCTGCTCTCCCTTGTTTCACCACCAAGGAGAATTTGAACTGTAAGCTCAGCCCCACTGCTCACCCATCCCTTCACTGAGCTGCTCACAAGTGCTCAGAGCAATCCCCCAGCTGCTGCTCTGAACAGAATGTTCTGTAGGTCACTCCATCTCTCTCCAACATCACAACATGAACATGTTTGCATGCCTCCTTCAGAGGAGCCAAAAACATCAGGGAGAAATTGCCCTCTTGTAAAAGGGATTGGAGCCAAGTATTTAGCTTGGCTTTACCTATTACCCACATCTGGAGAGAAAATTCTGCTCCGTTTGGCTTCCAGACTGTGGCACATATGGATATCAGGAACAGGTATCTGCTAGGCATGAAAGTCAAAACAGACTCATGCAGAACCATGGAGGTAATTGCCAGGGTGGATTTCCAGAAACTGGGTTTATTTGATCTAAAGACTGAGTAGCTGTGATTAACAGCAAAGTTTACCTACACAGAAGTTGCACAAACAGAGCTTATTGGATTTTTTCCTTGCTTTTAAATAGATTCCTCCCCTGGAGCCTGATGTTTTAGTGGGGGACTTGATGGTCTCTCCAGGGCAGGTTGAAAATGTGAGAGCAAAGGCTGAGGTTTCACCAGCTACAGCAGCACTGTCAGACCTCACTCCTAAGACACCGCAGAAAGCCAAAGAATTGTAGGAAACAGGGTTAGGGAAAAATCTGAGAGGTCAATTAGTTCATCTTCCTGCCCAATGCAGGACCAACTGGCATCAACAATTCTCGACAAATGTTTGTTAAATATGCTTTTATCTCCTCCCTCCCCTCTGCCATTTCCCCAGGCTTGAACTCTCCCTAAGCTCCCAGAATGATGCTGAGGGGCAGCCTGGGAGGAGACAGCAGGAGGTCAGAAGAGAAGTGGTGGCACAGGGAGGTTCAGTGAACTTCTGCCCAAGGTCACACACAAGCTGGTGTCTGTGCTGCCCCTGGCCAGGCCAGGCTTTGCTGTCCCACTCCTCAGAAAGATGAGCCCAGCCTAGAGCTAGCACAGACATGCCCCACGGGGGACACCCATGGCCAGGCCCTGCTCTTATCTACAGCAGCCCCAGCCTGCTGATTCCGTGGTCCCACCAGGATGTGATTCATGTGTGCCCCTGCTCCACCCAGCTGGCATGCTCATCTCACTGAGCCTGGCTTCAGGACACCTCTTCCACCAGGACAGGCATTGCCACTCAGTGAGATTCTGCAGGGGCCTGCTGACCTCAGTCTAAATTTGGTCTACGAGGTGCCACTGCAGGAGAGGTGTCTGATGGCAGCAAAGAATTACTGCACAGCTCCCTTGGGCATAAAGACAGGGTGAAATATTTAACTGCAATGAGTCTGTGGTCATGTTCCCTCTGAAACTTGCAGTCATGACACCCAAACCCCTGAGCCAGGAGCCAGATGCTGGGGTGTCACCACATGTGCACGTAGGCTGTGTCCCCAAAGATCCCTCTTGTCTGTTTACAGTGTTTCCAGAGCAACAACCCTGAGTTGCTATTCCTCAGACATCTTCCCAAAGCTGTGGGCTCTCACGAGGTGGAACTTTTAAGCGTAGGAAAACCAAGCACTGCCCTAAGAAACCAGGAGTACCCAAAGGCCTGCTCATGGCCCTGCTATGTGCTGTGCACATGGCAGAAAAGACAGTCTCTAACATGGGATAAAATGCATTATTTAAGCTTCTGTTTGCTGTTGTTGGAAAGAAATCCTCTTCCAGTGGGAAGAAACCTGGAATGAAATTAGTCATTCCTGGGGAATTCAATGGCAGGCTTTTCCCAGGGGGGCTGTCAAAGAATGCCCAAGATTAGAAACCTGACTGCATTCAAAGTCAAAACCCAGTGGACACTTTGGTATCATGAGGTACCTATTGTAAAAGAATAGCAACTTGCTTTGTGGAACAAATCTCTATTGAAACAGAAGGGAGAAAATAATA
The DNA here is from genome assembly GCF_036417665.1 of Passer domesticus. Classification (NCBI taxonomy): domain Eukaryota; kingdom Metazoa; phylum Chordata; class Aves; order Passeriformes; family Passeridae; genus Passer; species Passer domesticus. The sequence continues at coordinate 3,865,941 of NC_087474.1, forward strand.
AATGGGGTGAAAAAAAAAGAAGAAAGGTCTCTTCAGGATCTCTCTCTCCATTCATACTCTAATCAAAGGCTGCAGGTCATCTACAATTAATACTTGAACAAGCCAGCTGCCAGGCAGATCCAAAAGGATCTGTGTTTAAAAGCCCACCTCTTTGCCATTTGGCCCTCTCCTCCTTCCCAAAGCCAAACCCACCCTGTGAGTCCAGTGGCTGGAGATGCCCCACAGGAAAACACTGAGCACACCAAAGGAGATGCCAAGGATTTCCCCCTTCTGCTAACAGCCCTCAGCAGGGCTTTCACACACAGTGCTGGGCTCAAAAGTGGGACAAACACAGAGGCCTATGTGATGAAGGATGGAGGAGAAAGACCTCCTAGCCTTAAAATGCAAGGCTTGCAGAGGGAGGGCTCCTTGGCTGCTTTTATGTGGCCACAGGGGCTGCTGGAGGAACGTCCAGTGATGCACATTTCACTGCAGACCCAGCCACAAGAACGTGCACGTCGTGCCGGGGGTTTGGGTGAGACAAAGTCAGGGCTGGATAAAAGAACACTGTGTGAGCAGCACTGTCCCTCCTGCCCTGCACTTCACGCTCCTGCAACTGCCCCCGAGGTGGGAAGGCTTCACATCCCTGATGGAGTGAGGGGAAAGACAATGTTCCTGTGTAACAGGCCTTCCTTAGAATGATTTTGACAAAGGAAAATCCTGGCTTGGGGGCTGAGAATCCCTCTGAGCTGTGTTCACACCACAGCTCTTGTGCACTCACTAGCTGGGAGCCACAAAATAAGGTTATTTTTCTTCAGATCCAAGTAAAACACAGAATCAGGGCCTTCAGAACAAACCACTGCTCAATCCTGAAGTTGGCAGCAGGCACCCCAAAGCTGCCCCTCAGCAGAAAGGAGAAGAGTACCTCATTGTTCACACAGACCAAGTCCATCGTCTGCCCAAAAGCGTCCGTGACCTTCTGCACCACTTCCTTGAATTTGACTGGTCTTGGAAACTGGATAATCCTGTAAACACAAACAAATACAACAACAGTCTCAGTTTAGCAGAAGCATACTGGAATTTGGGATTTGACTGACAGTACTGAAGAAAGGGCTTGTATTCCATCATGAAGCATAAAGACTGCTCCTTGTCCTTGCACTCACAGAAATGCTGCTCCTCTGCTGTGCCCAAGAGGGGACCTGACAACTCTGCAAGAATATCTACCAATAATCTTTGTGCAGCTCCTCTGCTCCTCCCTCTAACATGAGTACAGGTGGAAAAAAAAAGGAAGTCCAGCAGCACTCCATTGGAGAAATCCCAGATCAGGCAATGGTCAGTGATTTATCATCTCTGTTTTCAGCAGGAGGCTCTGAATGGGGAGGAGGGCTGGAAGTGGGGACGATGCAGTTTGGCATCCTGTGACACTCCTGTACCATCACACACAGCACCTCTATAGGTACTCACAGCAGGTAGAGTCTAACCCTAAAATAACACTACTTAAATTTTCTTTGGCTTTAACATGCATCTTGGACCATCAGCCTGTGTCCTGCCCTGTCACAGTCACCAAGCAGAGGTGATTCCATGAAAATGTCAAGCAGGGAAGGGCGGACAAGCTTTAACTCCCAGCCCTATTTTTATGGGACCCATGCCCAAAATCTGGTTATCTTAAGTAAGTGTCATGGACTGCTAATCAAAGGACACATTTCTGTAGAGTTCCAGCTCCACTGTGGGTTCAGCAGGGCTCAAGAATTAACAAGAGAAAAGGTTCCAAGTGTGCTCCCAATGTCCTTGGTAAAAGAGGCATTTAATGACTTCCAGCTTGGAACCATTTTGCCTGTGTGCAAATCCCAGGAGCTTCTTGTGGCAAATGGGATGATGAGGCAGGGCTCTTGCATATACAAGTGAAGCTGATTTTAGGGGAATGAATCCTGGCTGAAGTCAGCTGGACAGTGTTGGGTGGAAAAGGTATTTTTTCCCTGTGTTCACAGGGGACTGGAGTAGGTACCTACCTTTTCTCTCCTTCATATTCAAACTTGATCCTGACATTTCGCTGCTGAAAGAAAAAGCAGAGAATGGTGAGGTCCTAAACTGCATCCTGGATTGACCCACAGACCCAAAGCTGACAGGAGCTCTCAGGGAGACTCTCCTAACTCTGTAATGCATCTGGTTCATTTAGGCCAAGCTGCCTGGTGGACTCACAACCTTAGGGGACACTCCACACTGCTGAGGAATGTGCTTGTCAAAAAATAAGCTCTTCTGTAAGCAAGAAGACAGTCTCCTCTAGAACTGTTAGTCTTAATAAAATGAATTCATAAGGCTGAAAATGGTTCTGAACTCTTGGGAGCAAGGCACTAATATCAAAGAGGCCAATATGGCAAGTGTCTGGTGCCTGTCCACCTTCAGTGCTTCCCATGGTTTCACCCCAGTACTTTTCTGTTGGAAACCCAAAAAACAAAGCTCAAAGGATGCTTACTAGTACACAGGAATATTTGGGGTGAAGAATTAAGACTCAAAAGCAAGCATTCTCTAATGGAGGTGGAGACAGTCTTAAATTTTAAAGCCAACAGTGGTGGGATGGTTGAAGGGCTGGTTGCTACAAAATGCAAAGTGTATGAGGCCCAATACACGATGCACAGCCAATGCCCCCCCTGAACTGACCCACTGCTCACCTCAAGAGAAACCACAAAATTTACCCAAAGAAGAGCCAGTGGAATCACAGGCACACTGGGCACACAGCTGTGCAGGAACCAGTAAAAAACACTTCTCCCATCCTCTGTTTGTGCATATTTAGCAGCAATCAAGACCACAAGGAGCTTTTTCATTCCTTCAGCTCCTCAGGCCAAGTCTGAGCCAAGCATCCCTCTAGCATCCCTTAGATCATTCCAGGACTTTCCGACGGTCTCCAACGCAGATCAAACCCCTCTTTACTCCCCAGACCAGGTCTAGTCACCCCACTTAACCAGCATTTTCCTCCCCACAGTGCCCACCAGCCTCCTCAAACAGCTCTCTTCCCATGCAGGGAGAAGTGCTGGCCACCTCCCTCCGAGGTGTAACCGCAGGGAGGGCTCGGTCCCGCGCCACCGGCGTCTCGCAGGGATAACTCCCAGCTGGGTGGGTGACAGCCCTTCCTGAGCACAGCACTTATCTCTGGGCCTGGGCTGCCAGTGTGTGAAGGCACACTTTCCATCCTCTCAGAGGGAAAGCAGAGCTGCAGTGAAACAGCTTTGTTCCTAACGAGGAAAACGAGCTGGACCGGCGCCCTCGGGTTTGTTTTTCGACCGACAGCTCCTCAAGTTCTGCAAACACCCACTGAAATTCAGGAAGTCAAGGCTGGAGGCAATTCTGTTGAAAAGCTTGAACAGATTGAGGGTAAACACGCTGGATCACCCAAAATGCATCCTTGTTATCTCTGCTCGTGGCATTTTCTGTGCTTCCGGAAGGGCTGGGAAGAACCAGTGCTGGGACAGTCACCAAGTGGGGCACTCCAGCAGCGATACAGCCCTGTGCTACACAGGCACTTACATCACCTCGCTGGCTAAAGCCAGTTCTCCAGACACACAAAGTTTGGACAGTCGCCAGATTCATTTCCAGAACCAGGCCCAACTTGTAAAAATATCAGATTAATTCTAAACCAGTCCAAAATTCCAAATGAGAAGAGATGACCATAACCAACCTAGTGCTGAAGGTTCAAATCATTCTGGAGAGACAGGCAAATCAGGTGGTATTGCCACCTTGGGCTATCTGTGCTGGAAAAGAAATTATACAGGCTCTTTCATGCCAATTTTTATTTGTATGTGCCTCTCTGAACAGGCCTGGCTGGTTTATTCCTCCTGGAGGCTGGCAATAAATTGGCCAATCTGGGTTCACTGACTAGAACACCACAAAACCTTTCTCTAAAGAAAGAGAGAGGAAAAAAAATATCAGGACAAGGAACTTTCAAGGTTTCTCCTTACAAAGAGCAGGACGTGGAAGGGGAAGAGCTCACACAGCTCTGGCCTCACTGCAGGAAACCTTTCAAAACACAGGTTTCACTTTCAGCACAGCCCCAAACACTGCGCTGAGCTGGGATGCAGCACACGCTGCCTGGTCGTGCTGAACAGCACAAATTTCACAGACAAACAAGTTTTGAAAAACAGCTTGTGGCTGGAAAATGTCAGAACACTTGTCTAAAGCTCCAGAGAGAGAAGAAAATGAAAAAAAATGAGCCACGACCCTGCTGCATCCTTTTCTTCTACATCAACAACAAGGCTGATGTGCCGTGGCCTGGTGCCAGCAGAAGGACGCCAGCTGCCCCACACTGCTCTGCTTCTGAGCAGAGCTACAAACACATTGGCTGCAACAGGGAAATGAAAACCCACTTCATTTCTTAATTAGATAACATTTTTCTTCAATATAAAACACACTAACCTCTTGCCTCCCTCCAAGAAACCAAGACCTTTAGCTCGCAAGCATTTGGAAGAGGGATAAATTCATATTTATCAGTCTGAGAAGTTGATTACAGTTTAATTTTTCAGGCTTCCCTTGGCTTGCTCATGTTTTTGACCTACAGCTCAAGCTGAATTCATCACTGCTATCAGCATAAAATACTTTTCCCCTTCTTTAAAAAAAAAAAAAGAGTGGGCAGTGCCCAAAGTACTAGGAAATCTCAGGGGATGCAAAGCACTTCCTAAACGCTGGAGCAGGCTGTGATTTTTTACACCCATGGAAGTCTGGTTTGCAGTAACTGGTTTAAGATTACACAGGGAGCCTGGGGCACTGCCAAGTGCTGGAGCAGAACCTCGTGTGAGTCTGCACCCAGCACCTCAAATGAACAATCAGGGGGAATGCAGGACCAGCACCTCCTCCACCAGGAACCCAACACAGCGTGCAAATGTTGAGGTGGAAGAGGTGTGGGTGGTGGAAGCTGTTGGGTCCTACCCACTTTTGCAATTTTGTGAGGAATGTGACTCCCCCTTGCACAACCCAGGTTGAACTATTCACTGACCCTGCCATCAGGTGTCACATGAGGTCAAGGGCAGCCCTGTTCTTCAATCAAGAGGCCCTTAGTGGGTGGAGAACAAGCTGAGACATCCAAAGGCTTGTGTTAAATACAGTGCAGGAGAGGGGTGAGGACAGCCACAGGCACCAGCCTTAAACCCTGAGCTCTGGCAGACCATTTAAACAATATTTTCATCAGCACTGTGAGAGCTCAGGCAGGAGATGGAGCAAGCAAAGGAAACTGAGGCATGAAGGCAGGAGAGGTTTTGGCTAAGGGTATGCAGAGAAAGCCTAGACTGGGGAGGAGAAGGCTCCATGGAGACCTTCTTGCAACATTTCAATATAAAAAAGGGGCTTTATAAGATGGAGAGACTGGAGACTGCTGTAGTGACTGGAGGAGAGCAACAGTTTTCAACAGCAAGAGGCTAGATTGAGGCTGGATGTAAGGAAGACATTTTCTACCACTGGGTTGCTGAGACACTGGAACAGGTTGCCCAGAAAAGCTGTGGATGCTCCATCCCTGGACATTTTCAAGGCCAGGACTGAGCAACATGGTCCAGTGACATGTCCCTGCCCACAGCAGACACTCTGGCCTTTAAAACCCTTCCCAGCTCAAACCATTCTGTGGTTCATTCTCTGAAGCAGCAGAGTGGTAGGAAGAAGCACAGAATGAAGGAGTTTGGCCTCCTGGGCTGTGAGCATGAGCAGTTTTCCCTCTCCGTGCGCGTTTCCGCGCGGGGCGCGGAGGAGCCCACGGCGCGGCTGGCGCCTGCAGACCCCGCTGCGACACAAACAAAACCAGCGACAGCCCTGACAGGAAATACCACAGTCATTCCCTTCGTTTCTACAATAATTTCTTCTCCAAAATACTTGTGCTGGCATTTCCTCCAGCCCTGCAAACAAACGGTATTTTACTCCTTCTTGCCATATTCCTCCGAAAGGAAAAAGCAAAGCCGCTGCTGCGGCCACAAACCCATCACCATCCTTCCAGGCTTTCCTTGAGGTATTTTTGGCTCTTTCCTCAAAAATCCAGATTTCACAGAGAAAAGACCACAACTTCCAAGCTTCAGAGACAGAATTCAGATGGGAATCTGGGGAGAAAGGGGGGAAACTGCTTTTGCCTTTTGGCTGGGGTCCATGTACCCCAGCAGGCTTGGCCAAGCTTGGCCCTCAGAGCTGGAGCAACAGCCCTGTGTGCTGGTTTGGATTAAGGAAAACGTTGGAAAAAAAACAGAAAAAGTGTTTCCAAACGAGGTGAATCATGATCTTATACAGAGATCCCTGAAGAGCTGACTGCTGTTTGTAATAAAAGCACACACGGAGAGCAGGAAAACAAGCAGCTAGTCCTAAAATGGAAGCGGCTCTGGAGGAGCAGAAGATGCTGAGCACCCTCTCTGCTGAACAGCCAGGGGGTTGCTCAAATTGTGGTACAGATCCAAGCTGAGCCCGTGGAGAAGGCTGTCTAATGGCAGAGGCAGGCAGGGAGTCTCTTACTTCTGTAGTATACTTTTTCCTTTGTCTTGATAAACACTCTTCCCCTATTATTGTTGATTTAAGCTTTCACTCTCCTTACCTTCTTTTGGGTACCACCATACATTTTTTTGATGTAATCCATTTTAAAATGTCTAGGGGACCTAAACTGATACCATCCCATGGCCAAATCTCACTTAAGCATGTCCCCCTGCACACCCAACAACCAGTCAGATTAAATTCTGCCCTGCACCTCCAAGCCTGTCTGTGTCACTGAAAAAACTAAAGCTGCCACTGGGGAAAATCCCAGACTAGCACAAATTCAAAGATTTCCCCTGTCATGTCTTTTCCTCCTCCTAAACTCCACTGCCATCAGAAACAGTGCTCTGTCCAGACCCCACTTCTGTGGCTTGCTTTAGCCCTGCTCCTGTCAAACCTAACCAGAGGACAGCTTTTCCCATGCTGAGACATCACAAGGATGGGGCCTTTAGGGCACTTCTTCCACCCAAATCCACAGCTGCCTCACAAACCAACTGGGACAAAGCCTCTGACTTCAGCATTAACCCTTCTGTGGTCAAGAAAGACAGGAAAAATCATCACGAGGGGCCTCCTATTCCCCTTGGTGCTGCTCATTCCAGCCTTGCTCATATCCACCCACAAGACCTCGGGCACTTATTTTGCCTCAGTTTCCCCCCTGGGTAACACAGGGGCAGTGAAATACACCCACTTTTGCACGCCACAGGGTAATCAGAGGGTTTGATTTCACTTCCCTCATTTTCTACTCTCTGGATTAGGAAACAACGAGAAAACCCCGCGGAGCCGCGCTCGAGTCACTCCCTTCGCACAAAGCCGCAAAGCGGTGGGATTCCTCCTCAACTCCTGGCTCTGGCTGAGAGGAATCAGCACCACAGGGCCAGGCTGAGGGGACTCCTACACTTCCCCAAGGTGCAGGTCGTTTGCATCAGCCCTGTGCTCGCCCCTGCCCTCAGCAGCGGGACGTTCCTTGCGCGCCAGACAGCTGGAGCGCGGCCCCAGACCGCAAGAGGAGATGACTAACGCACGTCACTGGGAATTATCTGCACAGAACCCCCACGCACGCCGGGTTATTCAGCAACCAGACAGAAAGCAGTTTGTCTGGCACTGCCCCTTTATCATTGCAGGGGCAGAAGGCACAATATATCCCAGTCCCTCCGGATCTTTGCAGCTTTTTTTCCCCTCTAAAAGCACCTGCGCAGCTCAGAGGACAGCGCAAAGATGATGTCTAGAAGGTTCACTGCTGCCTGTTGCAGACATTTCTGTTTCAGACAGCACTAGAAATCACAGGCTTCAAAATGTTTATCTAAAACCACCCACCTGGCAGGGAAGAGCTTTTTTTCAGCTGGATTTCTCACTGGTATCACCCTCTTTGCACCCAAGTCAGCTCCACATCCAGACATGGGAAAGCCTCTTAAATCCTTAGGACTCCCCTGCCTCTGCCATCTCCAGCCAAGGCTTTCCCAGTCAGTGATTTTCCCCCCTTGTTTCTGCTCCCCAGGTGGGGAAATCCCTGCAGATCCCCTCATAGAGACTCCCATCTTCCCCCATCCACACCATATCCTCCAGGTGATAAAGCCAAACACCTTTTCAGGCTGCTCAAAGACCCACAGAGAGCCCTACAAAATGAGCTGTATTTTACTGGAGTTATGAGCAAGCCTTGTCTCGCACCCAGCTTGCCGAAGGGAACGGTCCACAGGTAATTTACTAAAAGAACAACTTTCAGGGCTGACATTTGATGTACATGGAGAAACATTTCCTACCAACATTTAATTGCCGTGGGAGAATTTGCCATGGTGATTAAGGTGGCAGAGGAGCTGCTGGCTGTCATTGGCTGTGACAGAGGCCCACTGACAAGCAGCTTCATACTGCCAGTTGCCAAGTGCTATTTATAGAAATGAATGGATGTGAACATAAATAGATCCAAAATAAATGCTAATTTAATTGCTCTTTTCTCCCTCCATCCTTTTGTTCAGGATTTCCTAATTATTCGGGGTTTCCCTTCTTATTCCACTCATCTTTTTCCTTAATAACACAACACAAATCTTCATTCTCCTGTTTCCTTCTTCCCCTCTTCAGGGACATTTCTATGAACAAACTCCCTTGTTCAGTCCAAGAGATAGCCTGAAAGGGCTCCTTCCAGCCATGCCAGAGGATGCACAAGGAATAACAGAGTGATTAAAGGAGAAACAGAGGAATACAAGTGCAGAAGCTGCACTAGGAATAATGTCATAAGGATCCCTCTGTTCCCAAAGAACAGCTCTGTTTTACCTCACATGAGGAAAGAAAAGGGTGTCCATGGCTGTCCTTATAATTCCCACAAGGTAGAGAGGCAGGACAAGGTAGTGGCTGCCACACCTGACCAGGACTCAGGGGATTCCAGCTCAGCCATCACAGCTGCTGCCAGCTGCCTGGGCAATTCAAGGGAGGAAAATCAGCCATGCTGTCCTATTCTAATTTCCAGCCCGTTCTGCCACAAGGCATTGCACATCCAGGAACTCAGCCTTCACTCTGAACTCATTTGTGAGGGACGAAAACTAAGGAAATAAAGACTTTTATGAAATTTGCCAAAGGATGTTCATTTCTTAAGATGAACTGAAGCAAAACTATTGATATTTTGGGAAATAAATATTCTGGAGCGCACACAACCACAGGCTGTTTTCTTGTGTGGCCCAGGCCTATGAGGAATAAAATCTGGCAGGATTCAATTTTCAACTTGTGTCAAGAGAGCACTGAGGAAGCCCTCCAGGAGACAGGAATGAGATAGCACTTCAGTTGTGCTTCTCTGTGTACCAAAAACTGCTGCAAGCCACAGAGAACTGGCTAGCTAGCCAAGACATTCTTGTTGTGAACTCTGTCTTTCAGTGGAAATTTGGAACACTGACCAAAGGATTCCCATGCCTCAGAAAAAACATTTTTCCACAGAAAAAGAAATATTATTTTATTAATCTATTAACTGAACTCCCAAACCCAAGTAGTTCAATGTGAGCATGTTGCTGCAGGGCCTCATGAGAGGCCCCAACAATTAGATGACCAAGAGGACATTTTATCACCAAAATGGCCCTGTGCCTCATTCTCCCCACAGGAAGGGAACTGTGCAGGGCATCCTTCAGCCCAACTGACCAACATAATCACAGGATTAGGTAAACAATAGAAAGGGAAAACCAAATACCAAAGGAACAACAAATCACAGCATAACAACTGCACTTCCAAAGCAATCTCTACCCCACATCAATTTCTGTCCTAAAAAACAAGGGGAAAAAAAGAAACCTAAAATGACCCAAACAAGCTGATTAAAGTGAGCTACAAACACGAACCAAGTTCCCACTAGTTCCACCTCCTCTGGCCGCTCCCCACCTCCCGCCGTGCCGCGAGCCAGACGTGTTCCAGCCTGTCCAATTTAGTGAGGCAACAATTCAACATCCTCCAACGCCCTTCATCTCCTGGGACCTGCTGGTCTGACCCCTCAGCTCCGGATGTGTGAGGAGAGCAGGATCCTCACCATCCACATCTCCTCCATCAGGGAGCTCTGAGCAACGCTGAGCATGCAGCTCCACTTGTGGATAAAAAGAAAAAGCATGAAGGAGGAAGTGTTTTTCCAAGTATCAGTGCTCTAATAAGAAGGAAATTTTGATTCCTATATAATACAATCCTATAATAAAATTAAACACAACTGGCAGCCAACTATTCTAAAGCTGATACCTCCATGGGTGACTTACAAATGAAGATGCAGAATGGATGGGCTGTGGGTGTGAATTTGATTCCTAGAGGCCAACTTTATGCAGATAAGAATTCAATCAATGAAAACTACAATTTACCTTATTTTCAACTAATTATGTGGTTAACTGTGTATGTGCTACATTAACAGCCCAGGCCTCAAAAACAACAGCAGGGATTTTCCCCCATCGTGCAAAACAAATGTTTTAAGAAGAGCCTGGAAAGCTTTGCTACCCTGAAAGCAACTGGAGCTGGCTCCACACGGTCCCCACCCATCACTGCGCACAAGATGCTGCCCCTGCAGCCACCCAAAGCTGCTCTGGGTTTTCTGCTTCTCCTGCAGCTGCAGGGAGCCAGCCCTGAGTTTCTCTGGTCAGTTCTGTAAACATCTTGGACTTTTTTCAGCATGAGCTGAACACAAACCCAGTGATTCAACTTGGCCAGCTGCTACCGCCGGGCCGCACTTTGAAACCAGACGCGCGCACGTGTTTTCGTCTGCATGTGGCTGGGAAGTCCTCAGGGATTCGGGAAGGGATTTTTCCTCTCTGCACCCAGACTTCTTTGTTTGTAGCACAAGTGACATTAAAAAAATGCATGACGACAGTAAATGACAATTTGTTTTCTCCCTTGCTAGGCATCCAGCAGTTGCAGGGTTGACTGCAAACTCATTCTAAAGCACAGCACTAGAGGTAGAATTCCACGTGGATTTGCTGCCTTGCTTCTCCAGCAACTTCCCAGTTGTCCCAATCTTTTTCTCCCTTTTTCCCTCGCTATTTTGACAACTGAATTCTTTCTTCACAACTTTCATGTTCCCATATTATTTGCTCCATAGACAAACATGCTATTAAATCCACTTCAGCTATTGTATCAATGTCAGCAAATAATTTCTGACATTGCTCAAGGGACAATGTTTTTTGCTCACCAAAACAACTCTGAATGTGCAACAGGGCCAAAACGTTTGGGTTTAAGAACATAAAGATAAACAGCAGTAATTCATAATTAAACACTTTATATAAGAATGACATGATTCCTCCCCAAAGAGCCTGGGTGTCTACAGCTCAGAATTGGCAGTCTGTCATTCAAATATCTGAAGCAAAATGTGCACATAATAAATATTGTATTTCATTAATGCTGTCAATAGAAAACAATTGACTTGTCCAAGTCCTAAAGCTGCACAGCCTGAAACAAGTTCTGCTACTTTCAGACCAAAACAACACTTAGAAGTGCCTTGAGGTGAGACTCAAGATTTAAACCCAGTTTCAGGCCCTGTTGTTATATTTGTGAATAATTTGGGGCATTACCCTTCCCTGCTCCTCAGTGATATAGTGATGCCTGTAACTTCCTTTCAGCTCTTCAAAAAGAGGTCATAAACCTCCTAGCTTGGTGAAATGATGATATTTCTGATGTGCTGAGCAGTTGTTAACTTCAGTTCTAAGATTTAAGCTCTGCTCTGCCAGCATGGCAAGCACCATGCCCACCTCTGTGGCCTGCTGGACTTTGGGGTGGCCTGAGGAAGCAATGCCATACCTGTTTGTTGGAGTGGACACTGTTTTTATTCCTGTTGTTGTCCAGCAGCCCCCCACACTTGCCCAACGCTGCCAAATCCTTCATAATAGAGTTCAGAGCTTCTTCTTCATCTGCAAGAAAAGAAGAGACAACTGAAGTGTGGAAAGCAACCCTGCCCACGGATGTGCAGAGTGAAAATACAGCGCTGCAAATATAAACTTTCAACACAAATGGATCAGAAGACACAATGGCAAGCCTCCTGTTAAGAGAGGCATTCCAAGACCACACCACAGTCTCTCCCAGCCCAGTCTGTCCTGAAAACACAGGTTCCTTCATTACAGGTGAGACAGATAATGAGATCTCGTTATCCCCACCTGAAAGAGCCTGCAAGAAAGCTGCAGGAGGACTCTTGACAAGGACAGGATGCCAGAAAATGCCATTAAAATTAAAAAGGGCAGGTTTAGATTAGATATCAGAAAGAAGTTTTCCTCTGTGAGGGTGGTGAGGCCTTGGCACAGCTTCCCACAGAAGTTGTGGCTGTCCCATCCCTGGAAATGTACAAGGCCAGGTTGGATGGGGCTTGGAGTAACCTGAGCTAGGGAAAAAAGGTGTCCTTGTCTTTCCTCCCTCTCCATTAAAGGTGCTCAAGAGCCACGACTGACCTGCAAAACCAGAAGCAGTGAGAAACCAGGGGAGAGGACAAGGAATCCATGAGAAAAGAGAACAACTCAGCAGTGCTGGAGAGAAGACACAGAGAGCCCTCGTGGGAGTTCTGATTTCTGCAGTAGCAGGAGAACTATGAGGGACCACTGGCTCTGAAACCAACCTCCTCTTGTTCAACACTTCAGCATCTGTGGTTATGGGCTCTTGAAGCAGCTATGAAGTGTGAAAGGCAAAACACCAACCACAAGAAGCAAGAACCCTGTCAAGGCCTAGGGCAGGGCACACTGTCAGGAGGGTGTGAAAATCCACTGCACACTCCATGCTCGTGACACAGGCAGGGCAAATGTCAGGCACATGCAGCTCTTACTGCAAAAAATACAAATACAGCTACAAATCTCGTCTAAAAATGAGTGTCTCCAGTGACAGAACCACCCCTACGCCAGGCCAGCCTGCTGATTTAACTCAAAGTCCACAAATATGTGAAAAATGACCAAAACCATATGAAATCAGACAGGAATGGACCCAAATACTGAGGATCTTTCCCCAGGGAGGTGCATGTCCTGGATCCTCATGCACAGACAGAACACCATCTCCTCTTGTTCTGCTCCTCCTGCTGGGTTCTATGAGCAATGAAGCTACAAAAAAACCCAGATATGTGAGAAAAACATTTCTTGTGCATGCTCTGCTCCCAGAGTGTATTAAAGAAATAAGGGGAAAAACTCAGGGAAAATGTTTAAAATCCAGTCTCACGTTTCAGAGCTCAGAAATGAGCTTCAATGCCTACATCAAACTCTTAGGAAAAAAACTACATTTTCCTGTAGGCAATGTGTGTATACACATTTAATATATAAATATATATCTTTACATCAATATTAAAAATATAACTGATAAAATAATAAAATTCATGCATAAGTACATTAAAATATAATCCCTTTTGCCTCCTACATTTCCCTATTTATAAAAGCACAGGTATGTTTTTCCAGAGGGGTGGCAGGGAGTACAACCTGAAGTGCTACAGGAAAAACTGAAGAAAAGATAATTTTCAGTTCAAGTTCAGGGGGAACAAACAAAAAAACCCCAGCAAACCAACAGTAAAAAATAAACACATCAACAATGTCCCCAAAGTTTGGGTTTGTTGTTGCTGTTGGTTTGTTTTGTTTTGTTTTTTTTTTTTTTTTAAGCACCTCTGGGACAAGCATAGTTTTCCACACAGATTTTGTAGTAGGAAAATACCCAACACAAAAAAAAAAACCAAAAAAAAACCAAAAAGCTTTTTTTTTTTGTGGAGGGGGAAGGGAACAGGGGGAGGGATGAGCTGAAAGAAACCCACAAAAACAAAACCCCCTTACACCACCCTCTAGGAATTTTCCACCAAAGCTTTAATCTCTACAGTGCCCCTCACCCTTTTTTTTTTTTTTCCAGCGAGTGACAACAAAAGTTTCCTGCACTGCCTGACACAAAACACAATCTGTAATGTCCTGGGCCAACAGGGCCAGCAGGCAGAGACAGAGTCAAACCACCCAATTCCCCACCCCTCTCCCACCTCCAAACCTCCCTGGCACCATCTTCCAGGAGAGGAATCCCTGGTTAACCCAGCAGTGCCCTGGTTCATATCACATTCTCTTCCTCCTCTATCTACACATCAATCTTGCCAAAACTTTTTTTGTAACAGACTTCTGAGTCCACCAAACAGGTTTAAAAATTCCTGGTGCTGCAAACCCAGCTCATGATAAGTCACATTGCTTAGGAAGTCAGGTTAAAAATCTCTGCCAGAAGTGACTTTTTTGCATCTCTCCAAACACAGCAGAATCCACTCACTTTCAGTAACTGCTTAAATTCACCTCGTGTCCAGAAATACCCGAACATCAACTGAATAGGCCTTAGAATAAGTGGTGTAAAACTGAGCTCCAGCTGTCCTGAATCAGGTACTGAAGAGAAAAAAAGGAAAGAGAAGCTATTTCTTGTATTTGACTGTCAAATCAGCATTTTCCTTCCTTTATCTACTAAAAAAACTGATGCAAAAGAGCACTCTGAAAAGCATCTGAGGATTTTTAATTACAAAATGAGTGTTAATTGTCAAAAAACTAAAATCCACATCCATGACATCACTGCTGCAAAATAAGATAAGAAAACTTCTTCCTATCCAAGCAGGAAAGGTTGTTTTCTGCTGCTGGAGGGTGAAAAAAAAACTTAAGCACAAGCAGAAATACAATATTTCCTTCAACTAATATATTTCTATGTGCTTAAGTATTTTCCAGCTGCTTTTAACAGTGTGTTTTTACTCCAAGAGAGCTGTGATTTCTGGGAGGCAATGACCAAAGCCTCAACTGTTCAAAACAAAACCCCCCACACCAGGCTCTGAGGCAACTTCTGAGCAGCAGTAGAATTTGCATCATCTCTTGCAAAACCGACACTTCCCAGTCCTCTCCGGGACAGCTCTGCACAGGCACTGATCCTTTCCAGACTGAACCTCTTGCCCATCCTAATTACTGCTCCTGGGGTCTCCCAGCTGACTCCCAAGAAGGGTGGAGGACTTCGTTCCATGGAAAGACGCAGCCAGCTCAGCCAGTGCAGTCAAAAATTCAAACAAGCCCTGAAGTGAACAGGATAATTAAATCCAAATGCCACTCCCAAGCCTTTCCAGCAAAAGGGGTGTCACAGGCTGCTCCTTCTCTGTTTGGCTGGGTTTGAGTCAGGAGAGGGCCAAGGATGGATGGCTCTCCCAGGGACAAAATGCCAATTGTCAGGAATCCCGTGCCCAAGGGACAGGAGAAATCCTGTTCTCCTGATCCAGCCCTGGCAGGACCCAAATATTCTTCAGCCTTGTGAGAAGGCAGCATTGAGGCTGCACAGCAAACACCTCCCCAGGCTCTGCCATGGCTCCAGAACAAAACATCTGTGAGTTGCACAACACTGATGAAGTATCCTTGGAGCTCTATGGACTTGGGAGACTCCTGGAAATCTTTGTGCAACGTGAGCAGGTTCCTGCTCCTGAACAAGCTCCTGGCCCAGCTCCACTCTGGCATCGTTTTGCACAAATTCACTTAAGGTACTGTGGGCTGACAGGATGAATTGTACAACAAATCCCACTTGATCTCCAACACAACATGAAAACAGGATTATTTCTACCATGGAAGATCAGGACAGAGAAAAGCTGATTACAGAGACAGCAAAGATGAAACATAAAAATAAATTGTGTTTAGTACTGTCCCTCTGTGCCCAATGTCTCTTCTTCCATCCTCAGGTTTCAGCTATTTCCCTTAATAGGAAACTCCTTTCTTCTCTACTTTCCACCAACACACTTAATTTTCTGCTTTTTAAATCAGCTTCCTGTGACCAAGCTTGTTTGATCACACTGCCAGCCCATCCAACCAAGGATCACTTCCAACCAAAAATAATAGATGTTTCAAAAGAGATTAATTTCCCAGGGGTTTGGGGGTGGGGGGAAATATCCACAGCCACACAGAAGAGAGGAACACACAGGAGCAGAAAGCCAAGAGCACTCCCAAGGAGCAGTGACCAGTGAAGCTCCAGTAGACAGGGTTTGTATTTTTATTAAAATACACTCATCCATTTTGGCAGGATCTTTTATCAAAACCAGAATGCCTCCTTCTCTCATCAGGTTTCGAGTTCTGCAAGATGTTAAGACTTGCAAGTCCCGGGCACTGCCAGTGTGAATCTGGTACTGACAGAACCAGAGCACACAGCCTCCAGCTGCACCAAGGGAAATACAGGCTGGATATTAGGAAAAAGTTTTATATAAAGAATGATAAAGTTTTGGAATGCTCTGCTCAGGGAGGTGGTGCAGTCCCCATCCCTGGGTGTGTTTAACAAAGCCTGGATGTGGCACTGGGTGCCAGGGTTGAGTTGAGCTGTTGGGGCTGGGTTGGACTCAATGATCTTGAAGGTCTCTTCCAACCCAGACATTCTGGGAATTCTGTGAATCTGGGGCATTTGGCTACTTGGCAAAATCAGCCAGGGAGTGACAGCAAAGAGGCAGCAGATGACACATCTCTCTGCCCTTCAGAGACACGTTTCCAGTGCTGCTACGTGGCCTCGGTTCCAGCCTGCGTGGGGGAGAGAGGAACCTGGACTTTCAGTCTTAGTACAGCAAGTTCACTGCTCAGAGAGATGAAAAAAAATTTGCAAAAGGGAGGAATAGAAAGCCTGAAGGTCAACACGGACCACCCAAAACAATTCAAGAGTCAGGAGAGAAAGCAAATGAAGAAGGGACAAAGGAATAATTTAGCTGTGTTCAGATGGTCTAGACACTGCTGTTATTGTTGGCTGCACTAATAGGTCATTGCTAAGAGGCAGTTTATGGTAGTTCCATGAAGCTGCTTCCTTCAACACTGAAATAAAATAAAAAAAAATTAAAAAGGCAGCAGCAGCTGGATGAAGCCCACAGGAAAGCCTGCAGGAGCAAAGCAGATCCTGTAAAACATGGTGAGCTCTGATTTGGGCCTCTCACACACACACACCAGGCAGAACCAGGGCTGGGAAGAGTGGGGGAAAAGCCCTGGGCGTTGCAGGAGGGAAGAACATTGTGAGTCATCCCTGGGCAAGGCTGGAGCATGCAGCCCCAGGGCCCTGCAGGCACTTGGATCCAGAGAAAAACCACAGATGTGACCACTGGTGGTCACTGAAGATCCCACTGTGCTTTTCACAGCTGTGGTGCTGATGGTGCATTTGCCTGCGTAAACTCCAGCAGCAGCACCCACCTCTCCAGAAGGTGATGCAGCCACTGGGGATGTCCCCAGGCACAGGGGAGAGCTCTGTGAAAGCTGAGAGGGGGATGAAGAGAGGCTGGGGAGCCACAAATAAAAACTGTCACCTCCAGTAAAAGCCCTTTCAGTGGGAAAGACTTTGAATATATAGTGACAAAAATACTGAAATGTAATAAAACCAGAGAAAATAAATATGGAGCCACATGATGACGACTCTGACAATGCTGAATTTGGTCAGAAGAGACATCAGCCTTTCATTTTTGCTGGTTTTTTTGAGAACACACAATTTTTGGATCAACTGTATACAACATTTATCACTTAGCAAAGGGACCCTGAAAGACAAGACTCACTCCCCTGGCATCACTTAGTTCCTGCAAAGGGCAGCCCCTGTCCTGATGGAATTCCAGCTACACTGTCAGAAAGGGACAGTAGGCTGGGTTTTATGTCTCATTTGATGGACAGAAATCAGAGACAGACAAAAGCCTTGCTCAAGACCACACGAGTCTGCAGCCAGAGCTAAACACATTAAAGGAGCTTAAATCCAGAGAGGACTTCACTTGATCTGGCCTTCCTGGCTGTATACAAAGGGCACAGCAACTCATTTAGCAGCCTCCACATCCCACATCCCAGCCTTGACCTGGAATCACACAGAACAGCCTCTTCAGTAAGCCTTAGCTGGAGAGCTCATGCCCTTGCTCCTCTTTGCAACAAACTTCTCAATTCCAGTTTGAGAATACAGCTGGCTTTGTATTCTGTTCATTAGACCTTTATAGCCCTGACCCCTCTATCAACAGACACTGCCCATCTTCTCCAGGTACTCACAGACTGTGATTTCATCTCCTTTTAACCCTTCTTCATTTAAGTAAATGGCAATACACAGCTTCTGCCACTAGACTGATACTTCATTCATTTCTGCAGCTCTTTCCAGGGGTTTTTTGTTTGGTTGGTTTTGTGTTTTTTTGTTATTTTGGGGTGGTTTTTTTGTTGTTGTTGTCCTTGCTGTTTTTATCAAGAGGAAATAGCAAAGAAGCACACAATGCTCAGTGGCCAAAGCACCTTTTCATGTCTGTTTGCTGTGTGAGCAGGAGCTAACAGCAAACCTGGCCCACGTGTTCCAGTGGAAGCCCACTCCTGTCAGAGCCCACTGCCCTCCCAGAAAATCAGTGTCACACCAGGCCAGGCCTTTCCTGGCCCAGGGAGCAGGACAGCACTCACCCATGGGAGAGCACACACCAAAGAACTTGCTTGTGAAGATAAATGCTGCCTTTTCTCCAAAAGCCAGGGGGGGAAAAAGCTTGGAGACAAAGCTTGGATACAAAGAGAAACCCAGGCCTGGCGTTTCTGCAGTACCTGCAAACACCATGAACAGGCAGGTGCAGCCACCAGCATCCAGGCCATGCACAAGACACCAGGGGAAAAGGTACCAAGCCAGCACAGACTAGAAGGGTCTTTTCTAAATTAAATGATTCTGATTTTTCTGATTCTGAATTTTAACAGAAGGGATCAATTAGTAACTAAATACCATCACTGACTGTCCCAGTCAATACTGGGAAGGAGCCCAGTGAGCCAGAGGCTCAAGAGCCTGACTTGGACTGTAACAAAAGCCTCCAAGCAAGCAAAGAAGAGACCCAGACACTCTGACAGGCAGCTACAAGTACTGTTGTGCAATTCACCCCCTTGGAAGGGCTGTCTGTGAATGATCTGTGGCAAGCAGAGTGCTGCCTGCACCCACCTAGTGAGATCCAGACAAACCTCCCCATAAATCCAACCCACACGCACAAAGCATTTTGCCACTGTCTGATAAAGAGAAGAATTATCCAATTTCCCTCCTCCAGAGCAGACAGCAGTGCAGCAGACACACCAGCAGAGCACGTTCCCTTTGCAAGTCAGCAAAAGCTGACCAGCAGCTGGATGCTGCTGCTGCTCTCCCTCCTGCAGCCCCACCCAAGGGATGCCAAGGTCACCCCTGGGCAGGGCTCAAGGGCAGGGCACAGCCCAGCAGGTCGGGCAGAGCAATTATGCAGGAGGAAGTCAGGAAAGACCCTCCTGACATGCTGGATTTCTTGGCAGGAGTTTGCTCACTGATGGCTTGAGCTCAGGACACACAGACTCGCGTAGAAAACCAGTGCTGTGATGTGCTGGGGGTTCTTGTAAGCATGTTTGTTCTTCTCAGAGAATTATGATGCTAAAGGGGGCACCAGGAAGAGGACATTATTAATTCTCAGCCTGGCAAATCAATGCTCAACTCTTGCTCTCCATAAATGACATTGGTTTGGATTTTTAATTTCGCTTCTGTGGCACCATCAGTAACTGCTTTGTGAAAAGAAACAAAACCAAACCCATCAGAGGCTTTGGACAGCTGCAAAGGTCCATCATACCAAGTGCCCAACAGCACATCTGTGGGTTTAGGGCACAGTTACACTATCCCCCACACCCCTTTTCTTGGGGTAACACTGAGTTCCTGCCTCCTCTTCCCCCTCTATCCATGCTAGCCCTCAGGTGATCCCTACAGCTACTGGAAAAATTGCATAGCTGAACTGGAGACTGTGTTTAGATCAAAAACAACCCTTCCTTTTACATCCCCTTGCAAAATGGTAGAGAAATCAGAGCTCAGGAATAGGCTTGGAGGGGAAGGTAAAAATCTGTTTTAAAAAAGCTAAACCAGTTCTTTTAAAAATTATAAATATGTATCACATTTATAACCAAATCAAAACACCAATAAGAGGACCCAAACGTCTCCAAAATACTCGTGCACACAAACAAGCAAACACCCCCAGTGTAATACAGACATGCTAAGGCTCCAGTCAATTAATGAGAGCATTGAGAAAACAGCAACAGAGACTAAACTGGCTCATAAATTCGTGTATTATGGCAGAACCCATTTCAGAGCCAGAGTGAGATCATGAAGAACTTCAGTGCCCTCCAAATTTCCCCAGGAAAAACCAAAAGCAAAGGCAAAGCTGCTGGGACTGCACCTCAGTTTAGGAAAGGTGAGAGAGATGCCCTTAAAGCTGAGTGATCAGTACCCCACAAACACCAAACCCAAAGCATTTGGGATCCAACTTTGATCACCCGTGGAAGTTTCAGTGGTTAGGCCACAAATCACAGCAGAAATTTCTCCTGACGAGCTGTGCCGTGGCACAGTGCCCATGCTCCCTCGCCCCAGAGGCTTACCAGGGACTTTTGCAATGGAAAAGGCCTTGGGATGCAGAAGGTGTTTGGTTTAGCTCAGCAGGGAGGGAAAGCAAGGTTACATCTGTGGTTCACCACAAGCCTCCAGTCCCAAAATAGCCACCCCTGACAGCGCCGCGCGCAGGAAAATTCCACAGGAGCAGAGCCACAGGCACAGCTTCTGCACACCCTGCTCCCCTCCACAGCCCATCACCACCACCAGCACCCTCTGCATCCCCACAGGCTTGGAGGGTCGTAAAGTCCAGCTAAGGAGCCAATTTTCCCCCAGGAAAGCATCCTGAGACTCGTTCTCCTTCCTTCTCTCAGCTCCTCACCTCCAGCAGCTCAGGAGCACAACCTGTGGAGGTGCAGCCACCTCAGAGCCTTCCCCCCTTCCTGGCTAGTGGGGCAAAGTCTGGGTTGGAATTGGGTGGCTTTTGGTGAGGGAAGATTTGCAGAGTTTGGGGAAGCAGCTGCTGCCCCTCGCACCCAGGCAGTGACCGGGATGCTGGAAGAGGAGACAGGATCTTTGAGCCCAGCCATAAACCCAACACTGCTCATGACAAACCCCCTGTTTCCCGTTGGCTTTTGTGAATTAAAGTCTAGGAGAGCTGCAAGCAGGGGCTAGAATCTTAAAAAGCAAAACTAACCACATTTAAGAAAATTTTTGCATGCCTGTATCTCTGCTACTCCTCACCACTTCAAGGTACCAGGTTTCTCATCCCACAAGAAACTTTCACAGCTTTTTTGCTAACTCTGCCCTTTGCTCCACAAACACTAATTTTCCTCTAATGGATTAACATAATTGAATTAAACTTGGGCCAATTATTCCAGCAGTTTCCCTGCTAAGCTTAAAATTTGCTCCTTCTGAAGAAGGGCTTATGTGCCTAAAAGGCAGCTTGTTTTTTTCCACCTCTATCATTTGGTCTAATAAAAGATATTACCTCTCCCCACAACCTGTACCTCTCTCTTGAGCACACTTGAAAGGAGAAAAATGTTTACCCAGCAAAGAAATGTAACTGGCAAGTTATTTCCCCTGACTGACTCTGATACCTTTGAAGGTTATTTGAGGGATCATAAAGAACTCCTTCTCCCTCCCAGCCCAGCAACTTCCAGTGCTCAAAGCCTCAGCCCAGAGCCCATGAATTCCTATTCTGTTGCTGCAGCAACAGCTGCAACATCCCAGATGTGATGCAGGTCCAACCCCACATTCCCCAGGTGCCCAGAGCACCCTAAATTTGATCCCTGGGTACAATGGGTGCAGTGCCAGGACAGGGAGAAGGAGACCATGGGCGCCTTTTAACTCAGACACCTCTCAAAAAGAACAAAACCTGAGCTAGAAAGCCTGATGATCTTATTATAATATAAAGTGCTGCAATCCAACATGAATAATTCTTCCTTGATAGCTCTCAGCGTACAAAGAGAAAGCTGAGGGCAATAAGGAAGTGAAGAGTGAAAGCATTGCCTGCTGAGGAATGAGGAAAACACAGCATGGGAGGGCTGAGACCTCCACGGGACAGGCTCTGCTCTGCCCCACCAGCTCTAGCAGTCCCCTCTGTTTCAGCAGCCCCCAAAAAACCCAACTGGGCTGAATGGCCATGCCAAGGCTGTTCAAACAAGCTCTCAGCAAGCTCCTGCCCTCTGCCAGCCCAGCCTGCAGTCACACACACTCTGTCAAGTCAATACTATAAACAATATCACTCTCCCATCTCCCACACCTCGGATGACCTTTCTGCTGAAGCAGAAGTCACACTCTGCCCAGCAAAGCACTGAAGACCTAAACCTTTGAGTTATGTGGATGTCCACTGAGCAGAACAGGTCAGCTTTCCTGGAGTTTTTATCATCACAGTCACACATGCACACACACAATATTTCATAACCACAACTGAGAACACTTAAATAATTTTTAAAACAAAAATAATAAAACTTGAGCAACAAACAAACCGGTGCTTTTTGTACCAAGTTCTGGAGGATTTTTAATATTACTTTTGCTGTGATGTCAGGTTTAAACACAGCAATTTTTAATACTTTTTGGGCAGGGTTTTTACACTGTGCTGCACTGAAGATGCAGACACCTTTAAAAGTGTCATAAGCACTCATTTGACCAAATTACAAAGAGTCTTGATGAGAGGTTGCAGATGGAAATGAACTATGAGATGAATAAAAAGACTCAATGCCAAGGACTTAGGCTGGTCCCAAGCTGGCAGATGCAGAGATATTGCCACAGCCCAGGGATACCACGGCTGCACAGGGCTGGTCCAAGCACTGCATGACACAGAGACGCCAGAAGTCCCCACTTCCCCCCTTGTGGTCTCCATGCAAGGTCGTGCAACTTCCCTAGAACATGTCTAGGAGTGAACAGTGCTGTGCTGAACTCTGAGACACTGAGCAGACTATAAATAGAATCCTGGAAAAAGGAAAAAAAAAAGGTAGACCTGGAACAGGCTGTCAGAGATCACCTCATCCAACACGTCTCCTCTGAAGGAAAGGAGGAAGGAAATTTCCAGAGGGAAATCAATGATGTGACTGCAAATTCCCTGCACTTCCATTGAAAATGCTCCCTCATCCCAAAGCACGGAGTAAACAAACACATACACAAGGAAGAGGGAGATAAGTTAAACTAATAAACCCTGAAAATTCAGTGTGAATTCCTGTGCATCAGCAAAGCTACTGCAGTGATTCTTTAACAGACAAACACCACGCAGGGACACTGCTGGGGACACACAGCTCCTCACCCATCTGATCCCACAGACTCAGGATCTCAGCTTGATCCCACCTGGACACATCCTGGCACATCTAACCCCACACAGGTGTGGGTGCTGCTGGTGATGAGCCACAGCAATGACACCTTGGCGAGGGGACATGCACAGTGTTCCTCCCACACACAAAATGCAAGCAGAACCCCAAACCTGCACAAGACAACCAAAAATTCCCCAAACCAGCCACAGTGCCTCTCTTCACTACAGAATTCCCATAATTAATGCTGCCCTGGTGCATCCATATTACATTTTCAGCTGGCAGGCTGAAGGCACCCTGGCCAGGCTCTATCAACCACTCTCTGTACGAGAAATCACAAAATTCACAATGCCCTGAGAACTGGGCTGGAGCCAGCAACTCCTTCCCTGCTGGTGCTCAGGGCAAGTCTGAGCTTTCCTTGTTAAAATAACCCACATTGCCTTGACAAAGCAGTGGCTTTTGCCTTCAAAGTGAAAATGTTTCTAAAAACTTTTGGGGTTAGTCACCAGGGATTTTAAACTGAAATTTGTCATTCTTTATATTGAAGAAGCAGATCTGGACTTTCTCTCCTCTTCCCTTCCCTTTTTTTTTTTAATCTAGTTTTAAGTTAGTTCTCTTCCCACAAAATCTCTCTTCTAGGTTAACAGAGAAAAGAGCAAAAACACACATAAAGCCAGGATGGAGTAAATACCACTCTTCTCCTTTCTCCACAGGGGAGAATAAACACTTAAGATGTGGCAGGGGCTTCACACTTTTCATTTTCTAAATTGAGACCACTACCAAACTCTGAATCACGTTTGTTCAAGGCTTTTTCTGTGTGTAGTTAGTGACAGGACAATGGGGATGACTTCAAACTGACAGAGGGAAGATTTACACTAGGTATTAACAAGAAATTCTTCCCTGTGAGGATGCTGAGACCTGGCACAGGGTGCCCAGAGCAGCTGTGGCTGCCCCTGGATCCCTGGAAGTGTCCAAAGCCAGGCTGGATGGGGCTTGGAGCAGCCTGGGACAGTGGGAGGTGTCCCTGCCATGGCAGGGGGTTGCAATGAGATGATCTTTTAGGTCCCTTCCAGCCCAAGCCATTCTGTGATTCTACACATCTGCAAGAACAAACCCTAAAGTTAACACATCTCTCCTTTTTTCTTCTTCTTCTTTAAAGCATCACTTCAGCCATCCCTGAAAAGTTTTGGGTGAACTCGTGTAAATGCTGCAAATGTGCAAGTGAAGTGCTTAGCCTGGACTCCTCCAAGATCTCTGCTCCTTTCTTGGGGTACCAGGCCAGGAAGCCATTTAAGCACTTCCAAGTGGTCCAAATTCCTGACAGAATGAATTTTCTTTAGGAGAAAGTTCTTATCTATTGAGATAAGACCAAAATAATTACGTACCCCCAGAACTATAAATAATTCCCACCTAATAAAGTTTCCATCTGCACCTCAGAGCATCTCATACACAACTATTCCAGCAGAAGAGGGAGAAGGTGGAAGTAATCCAGGTCACGCTTAGAAAAGCAATACATTCAAGCTTTGTTTGAAACAGAAAATTCCTTGGGAGAAGATCTACAGGGAATGAAGATGCTCTGCAGAGAAATACAAGGCACACTTGGGAAGAGACTCCACCTGGAACATGACCACCAGATCACACTCAGAATAAGAAGAAAATTTGTCCAATTTTGGCACCACTAAAATGCTAAACATAAATTGGAAATCAGTATAATAGTCAGAGCATCTTAGCAATTTCTCCCAGCCTGTTGTCACGTTTGGTAGTCCCAACCTCAAATTATGAGGCTGCAGAAAATTGATTCTCCAGAGGAATGCAGTTCTTACCCATC
The DNA here is from genome assembly GCF_036417665.1 of Passer domesticus. NCBI lineage: Eukaryota > Metazoa > Chordata > Aves > Passeriformes > Passeridae > Passer > Passer domesticus. Next base: position 3,890,748 of record NC_087474.1, read on the forward strand.
TTTCCATCTACATCAGGCCTCCATTCCACCGGTCCCAGACTCTTGTGCCTTATCCTCCTCTCTCAAGCATCCACCCTGTAATGAACATACACAGAGGTTACAGATTAATTTTTACATGACAACAGGGTCATGGACCACTCTTCCCAAAGCCTCTCCCCAGCATCACCTGGGAAAGAGGAAAACCTTATTTAGGGATGGAGACCAGGAGTCTGCCCTCCTCTGCACGCACCAAAGGTAACACACCACAAACCTGAGACCTTAATGGTTTTAAAATCTTGGAGTAAACGACTTGTACTTCCTCAAGAACAGAACATTTTAATTACATGATTTTTTTTATGTGCTTTTACATGATTAATGTAACCCTAAAGCAACAGCATCTTTAACACTTCAGATTCCACAGCATCCCTGTGGGATAACACTCACTTGGGGAACAGACTGACTGCAGGACATGCAAAAGCAGTCCTGAATCAAAGCACAAACCTAAATTTAGGCATTCCAAATGGCAACCAAGGTTCCCCAAGGCTGGACCAGCTTTCCTCTGACTGCCTGGGAAAAAAGCTGAGTGCAGGCAGCTCTCAGCAGCAGTGACTGCCCCATCCATCCCTCATGGGAGCTGTGTCCCCAGGAGCCCTCCCAGAGTCTCTGCTTTAAATCTGCCCCCAACACCAGCACAAAAGTGGGGTCAGTAATCTGCCATCCTGCATTCAGCCAAACTCCTGCACCCAGTAAGGTTTTTTGGGGTATTTTAGCCACCAAGAAACTAAAGCAGGCCTGAGCTGTCCTGCTCACTAATGAAAAGCCTCATTTTAGACTGAACAAAGGCAAAATCCACCTAAAGATGGGCACCTTTTAAAGGACACTGTGATAGAAGACAACATCAAATTCCACTTTAGCTGCCTGATAAGCCCTCAGATTTCTTGGTCATAAACCTGTGTGACAGCACAAGAAAAGGGAGAAACACCTCAAGAACTCGATCAGACTTGCACAGGGAGTGAGACATTCCTGCCCTGCAGCCACTGCAGGTTGCCCTGAAGTCAACGAGAGCCACGTGCTCCAGGACACTGACAGGGATCCTGGAGTGTTAAATATGGGGCACTGGTCAGAAATGGAAGCAAAAGGCACTTTGAGAAGCTCCTGACTTGGTCAAATCAATTCAAACACGACCACAAATCTGAAGAGGAGCAGGAATGGTCCCAAGCATGGATTAAAATTATTTTCTGCAGCTCTGGTGGCTCGGTGCTGGCGAGCACAGGGATATTTATCCAACCTATTTTGAGAGAGACGAGCAGGAAGGGAAGGTGATAAGAGAGCAGCAGAGGCAGAGACATCCAAGTGCCCCTGAGTTGCTCCCTCTCCTGCAGCTTCCTCCCAGGACAGCACCATCAACCCAGGGCCACCAGGAGCTCTGCTCTGTCCATTTCCAACACCAAGGAGGAGGCAAGGAAGTAACCAAACAGCTTGAATGGTGAAAAATCCTACCTTGAGAAAGAACTGGTCAATCTGTGCAACACTGAATCAACAGGGAGCAGAAAACCAGCAAGACAGCAGAGTGAAAATTCTATCTGATTATAACAAGAGCAGGAAACAGCCCAAACCTTCACTTTTGCTTTCAAAACTGCTGTGACACTTCCAGGAATTAAGCTGTGTGCATAATTTGCACTGAGGGCCACAGGCAGATAGCCTGGATCAACTGTAAATTCCTGGGACAGCCCAGGCTAACTCTCCTATCAGAGCAATAGATTTTTCTAATGTCTTCCTGGAGACATTCCAGACCTTTCCAAACCATATCTAGTCACAAAAACAAGCATCCACAGGAACTGTGCAAACGAGCCCTGGAAAAAACAGGTGACCTTTCCATCAGCAGAGCCCTCCCCTGTGCTGCTCTCCATCACCTCTGCCCCAGCCAGCCCCTGAGACCCCACTGCCCACCCTGGTGAGCAAACCAGCCCAGCACACAGGGCAGGAAACCTCCCCAGATACACAAGAGAAAGAAGGGTTTTCTGTTTTAGCAGAAAATGCTAAATGTCCTCAGTGCTGAGGACAGCCAGCCTTCAAACTGGCCTGCAAACACGGGTGATTTCCGTGGCTTCCCAAAAATACATACCAGCAGCTTCCTGTTCCAGAAGGACAAATTCCTGTTTCTAGTACAAATTCTGTCCTATTATTACGTCCCTTAAAAAACAGGGAGGGGGAACAAATAAGAGGGCAAAAAAAGGGAAAATCCTTTTCCTAGAGCTGCTGTTCCAAGCAGCTTCTCCAGGGAGATGAGCTCCCTGATCAGTGCTGGCAGTTTGGGACACAAAACTAGTGAGCACCTGAAACTGGGCTCCCACTGGCCACTGCACCCCTCCCAGAGCCCACAGAACTCTATAAATCTACTCAAATCCCCTGGGAAGCACCTGCCAAGCAGTGAGAGAGCTCAGCAAGGTGTTGGCTCCCAGGGCAATGTATTCCAGGCTTGTGTTGCGCATGCAAGAGACTCTGTCCACTCCAGTCTGCTCAGGGAACTGCTGGATGTTACTTCACCTGCAGGAAAGCCCAGTACAGATGCTCTGATCCAGGGGAAAGCAATAATTATATTACAATAATTGAATTACTATTATAATAACGGTATAGCAATAATTGAATTGTTATCACCATAATAATATAAAAATAATTGATTGTTTATCAGTTTTGATTTGCCTGAGCTGAACTTGGCAGACAGAGTGGCTCAAACTTCTTTACAGCTCCATGAGTGCAAGGTATGAGTATCTACATGAGAGATGTATGCAAGGTTATTAATCCACTTTGAAAATTAATCCCTGCTTTTCTTTTTTTCATCCCATACTCCTGGCTGGGAAGGGATTAAGCAAGACTGAGCTCAAGGGAGACAACAGTTCAGCCATGACATTCCTGTGCATCCATGACTCCTGCCTTTGTGGATCTAAATTACAGAAAGCAAAGCAGGGGAGGAGAGGATGGAGAGGTGTGATTTTCTCCTGGATGTAAGGGAAGACAAAGCAAAGGCACCAGGAGATTTACTGTGAGGAATTATGTAGGCTAGGAAAGCAGGAAGAGTGCAGCCCAGCACTGAGAGCTGGAGTCACCTGCAGGCTGCTATTGATAAATGGCATTTACAGTATCACCCACCCCAAAAAGGGTTGTTCTTACCCTGCAGAGGCTCAGCATCCCCCATAAAACACAGACTTCATGTCAGCATGTCTTGCCACTACTGCAGCACAAGCAAATAGAGCAAACAGCATCTCCCTCTGCAGTTTATCACCCTCACTCTTCCAGGGAAAGCAGCACCTACTCATTCCTGCCTGAGCACCACTTAGCACTTGGGTTTGGAAGTGTAGGGACACACCACTGTAAAAAAAAATATAATAAAAATAATAAGCCACAGTTGCCCCTGAAATAGGGCTCGGCTGGAAAGCTACTCAAAGTAGCATTGCTAAAATTGGGACTTTCCTTGTTTTTTCAAGCAGCAGGGAACATGTTGGGCTCAGAGAGTTTAACAAGCAAGAGTCAAGCGGAAAAAATCTCTCCTTTTTAAGAGTTGACCACATTAACTTTCAGCAAGTTTCCGGGAGTGCTGCCAGAGCACTGGAGTTTTGTATACTACGGAACTGTTAAAAATATTATTGTAAATGTTATTTTCAAAAAGCTTCAGAGGCCAGCGCTGGGGTAGTGTAAAAAACAACAGCAAAGCAAATGAGATTGTTTTAATGGTGAGAACACAAATGGATGTGTGCTGATAGCTCAGGCAGCCTGCAGGCTTGGCAAAGAGGGATTCAAAGGCAGAGGGGTTGGAATATTACAGGTTTTCTCTGGTCATCCCAACCTCATCCTTACAGTTTTCTCCAGACACTACAGAACCTTCAACCTGCTGTACTAAAACTGCCCTGGAACTTGGATCCATATTCTGGGATACACAAAACAGCTAAATTTTTGGTGCCAGTTCAGACACATAAGACCCTGCCCTTGTGGCATTTTCCACCCAGGTTATCCAAAGGATATACCATGCAAGGGAAGTGAAAAAATAGCAATTTAAGACTGTGCATCTCTGTAGATATAACACTTAGGGACATGGTTTAGTCATGGACTTGGCAGTTCTGGGTTAATGGTTTGACTCTGTGATGTTAAAAGTTCTTTTCCAGCCTAAATGATTCTCTGATCCCATGGTTATGAGCACACAGCTGGGATGGACTTTCTGCAGACGTGTGCAACCAGGTTTGCAGGTGTACCTCCCCAGAGAGCTCAAGTGACAAAGTTCATGAGCCAAGAAGAGGAGAATCAAACCTCCCCTGAGGTTTTATCCAGGCTGCTGAGCTGGAGGTGACAAGCACAGACCAGCAGAGCTCATGGAAGGAGCCAGCCCCTGCCCTGGGAACTACAGCCCATGAAACCCAACAAGGAATTCTGTATCAGCACCCATCAGCTGAGGCTTCTTCTCCCCAGTTTTTGGCCATGACACCCCAAAACTGCTTAAGAATCTCTCTCACAGCACCTGCTGCTGGGAGGAGAGATCTGTGTTCAAGAGCCATCGTGCTCAGTGGAGGATTCCTTCAGCCAGTGACCCAGCCAGGGCAGCTGCTTCTGCAGGAAAATCTCCTGAGCCATCCTGTTCCTCCTAGCACGACGTGTACTGAGAATAAGAGGTTTAGAACCTGCCTGAGTCCTGCTGTCAACATCCATGACAGCCCTTTAAAAAAGCCACCGAGATCTTAAAACAAATCCTCTTCTCAGAAATTACTTTTTGTAAACGAAATGTTCCAGAGAACACACTCCAGTGCTTTATCATAGAGAGGCTTGGGTAGGAAAGGATCTTCAAGATCTTCTAGTTCCATCCCTGCCATGGGCAGGGACACTTTCCACTATCCCAGGTTGCTCCAAGCCCTGCCCAGCCTGGCCTTGGACACTTCCAGGGATCCAGGGGCAGCCACAGCTGCTCTGGGCACCCTGTGCCAGGTCTCAGCATCCTCACAGGGAAGAATTTCTCCTAAGACCCAATTTAATCTCTCCTCCTTCAGTTTAAGACCATTCCCCCTTGTCCTATTACTCCATGTCCATGTAAGAAGTCCCTCTTAGCTCTCTTGTAGCCCCTTGAGGTACTGGTATTTTTTTTTCAGTCCCTTTTCTTGCTTTGCAGGAATATTCCTTTTACTAAAGCCAGTGCACTAATCAGTAATATAAAATGGCATATTAAACAGCTTTGATTTTCCATACAGATCTCAAACCTCTGGAACAATAAAACAAAGAAGCAAATCAGACAGGACTCTTCTATCAGCACAGGTCAGACACCACAGCCCCATCAGGTCAGAGTTAATCTATTTTACATGTAACAGACAGGTCAAGTAAACTGAGTGCCCACATGTTCCCCACCTCTTTGGGTTTTTATTTTTATCAGGGTCTGCACAGCACAGAATTGTCTCTACTGAACTCACATTTTTTACAGAGAAAGCACCACCCCCAGCATCTTGTGGAGATGAACCAATTTGCAGACACCCTGATTACACCCCAAAGCCCCCCTCAGTCCCACTGTGCCTAAATCCAAGTTTTCAAATTGGGCACTGAAGTGAGCAAGCCTAAAGGATCCTCACTTCTCCAGATGAAGCTGAGCCGGGATTATTTACACACACAGCCCTGCCTGTGAGGATGAAGATCTGCAGCTAGGGGAGAGCACTGTCCTGCATCATTTTCCCTTCCACAGGGCAAAATTCTATCCTCAGATAATTCTCTGTGCACTTATGAATCAGAGGGAAACCCTGGTGCCAGTTACACCTACAGAAACCCTCTGATGGCAATGAACATTCCCCTCTAAGTGAACACAGCAAAGGGAAGGTATTTATATACATATAAATTACAAAATATGAAATAATATAATATAAAATTGATAATAATATAAAAACCAATATATAATATAAAAACCAATGCAGAAGAATGTTATCATTCCTTCCTCCTGCAGGTTTTCATTGCTTTATTTTTGTCTTTCTTCTCAAATGACCAAAGATTTTGTGGGAGGGAAATTAAAGCAAAACCGTGTATGTGGAAAAGTGAAGCTTCAGGCCTCTTTCTTCCACGTGACTGGGAAGAACAGGAGGGAGAATGAACAGAAACCAAAAAGGAGGAATAGACAGTAAAGCTTTCAGGTGAAATAAGCCATCAGAAAAGTGTTTGTGTCAGAAAAAAAACTTTCCTGGGAAAAGCAATTGGGAGAAAATCACCTGGTATCAGAAACAAAGAGTCCCCATGAATGGAGCTTGACAGCAGAGAGCTGCAAAGCCAACGTTGTGCCATGGGGAACCTGGGCTGAGAGCTGGAATCTTTCCAGGGATGCCCAGCTCTCCATGAGGATAATGGCAGGCAGAAACCAGCCCTGCCTCTGCAGCTTCAACATCTCAGAATATCTGTGTGAGACTCCTTGGGGCCCCTTGCACAGGAGACCCCAAATAAACAGTTTTGTGCTAGGATTGAGAGATGAACAGGACTTTTTTGGTCTTTAGGTTGCTGTTTATTTTTTATTTTATCAGAAGGTCTGCAGGCTGTCTACACCAGACTCAGCACACAAGGAGAAGACAGTAAAAAAGCCACTTGGTGTACAGTTTCAAGGTTTTTTTAAAGTTGTTTTGTCCAATTAACTTTTAAAATGTACTTTACTTCTACTTTTCTACTAATAACTAATTATTTGTCTATCGTGCAATATCTACATTGCAGCTCTCCCCAGCTAATCATTCTATACCACTAACACAACAGAAAATACAGTAAATAAAAAAAAAACATTGCCCAAAATCTTCCATTTTGTCTTCTATCCACTTCCATACTAAAAACCCAAAACTCCAGATTTTTCACCCTGTAATAAACTATACTATTATCTATTTTACACACTCATAAATTCCAATTCATCTCAAAGCCTTAAAAGCCCTCTCCATAAAAGAAAGTTAAAAGCAAGGTTTTTTAAAAAATCAAGACTTATCAAAACAGAGGCATATTCCCTATGCCCTAAGTTCCAACAGGTATCAAATGCATAACCAACCTCATGGCTGATCCAACAGGGATTTTAACACTAAGCGACCAAGCTCTGGACTGGGAAGGAGGGGGATTATTGTATTTGCAGGGCATGGCAGGAAGGAAGGATGAATCTCACTCCATGTTCTCAGAAGGCTAATTTATTATTTTATTATATCATATTAAAGAATACTATACTAAATTATACTAAAAGAATACGAAAGGATACTTACAGAAAGGTAAAAAGACAATAATGAAAACTCGTGACTCTCTCCAGAGTCCTGACACAGCTTGGCCCTGATTGGCCAAAGAGTGAAAACAACTCACACCAGAATCCAATGAAACAATCACCTGTGGGTAAACAATCTCCAAACACATTCCACATGAGCACAACACAGGAGAAGCAACTGAGATAAGAACTGTTTTCCTTTTTCTCTGAGGCTCCTCAGCTTCCCAGGAGAAAAATCCTGGGAAAAGGGATTTTTCAGAGAATGTGACAGAAGATCCATCCCGTGGCCTTGGCACAGCATGGTGGCAGGACCAGGGCTTTGAAGCCACTGTGCCAACTCCCACCCTCGCCCCACCTCATCCCTGGCCCACTTTCTCTCCCTTGCAGCACAGAGGATAACACACCACACCTGTCCATGCAGGAGCATCCCCCCAGCCCCTGTAATGCAGCATTTCCCCCCAGCCTGCCCGATCAATAGTCCCTGGCAGCCATCCCCCTGCACAGCTTCCTCCTTAACAAGCTTCAGCCTCTCCCCCGCAGCCTACCTGGCTTTTATTGATCCCAGCCAGACTTTCTGATCGACTGCAAAGCCCAGGGCTCAGGACTAATTGACCACTCTCTGCTCGCTCAGCAGCCACCTGGCTGATTTGCTCCTTCTCTGTGGGCTACAAGCACAACCTCCACAGCCCATGGGGAGATCAGGACCCCAGCAGCCACCACAAATTTTGGCAGGTCCTCTCCTTGCTCATGCACTTCTCTGGATTGAGATTTCTCCAGTGGGAGAAGGCAGAGCTCAGTGAGGGTTTAGTGGCAAGCAAAGATTCAAATCCAGCTGTGGTTTTGGGCAGAAGGACCAGGTTTCTGCACAGCCCCAGGACTGTGCTGCCTCCAGGAGCTGCTGGCTCATGCCTGCCATCAGTGGGGTGCTGATGGGGTCACGAAACAAGTGTGTGGGGCAGCTTCCATGGAGGCTTTGTTCTTGTCCTCTGGACTTGCAGTACCACATGAACTCAAGTGCACTTGCCTTCACAGTAAAAAATGAGCCATGAACAGAGCAGGAACCAGACTGTGAGCACACAGCCACGTGCTCACAGAACCTTACAGCCTGCAGAGCACACACACAGAGCTCTCAGGGCCTCCCAGGTCTGCCCTGCCTCTCCTGCCAGCCCTTCCCCACCCAATTTTCCCAAAGCTGTGGTTCTGCAGAGCCTGAGCACAGCCTGTTGCTTGCTGCAGTGCACACATGGCAGCTTCTTCTCCAGAAGAGTTGCCCAAGCTGTGCCATCACCCAGCACTCCCCCGGTGCTGCTCTCACTCTGCTTTGTTCCCCAAGCCCAGTGAAGGGAAGGAAGGATGATGACACTGAGGAAAAGGGGGATCTTGCCTCTAAACCCAGCTCAGGGCATTGCAGAACTTGAGACCGAGAGCATGACAGCTCACCAAAGCCAAGAGCAGACTGCAGGGGAGGCAGTGGGATGAGTAATTTCCTCTGCTACCATGTCCAGCCTGGTGTGGAGCAATGGAAAGTCACCGTGGGCATTTTGTCCAGCTCAGAGAAAGTCTGACCTGGAGACTTTGAGAAAAGAGAAGCCCATCACCCTTGAGAGACCACGACCCATCAAGGCAGCTGTAGAACACCTCTGAACTGGCAGACCAGCTGCTCAGCTGCTCCAAAATCAGGTCACTTATTAGGCACAGTGGGGAAGCAGTCAACTACTTTTAGAAGAAAGCTCTGGAGAAATACAGCTCAGCTCAATATTGATTCCCACGGCTCCGTTACAGACAGACAGAATTAATTTCCAGGATGGAAAGAAACATATGCCTGTGTATCAAAACAAAATACAGAAGCCTTTCCAGTCCTCCAGCTGCATTTCAATGCAAACCAGAAGGCTGTCATGATAGAAAGATTTCAGTTTTCTAATTAATCCTCCCTGCTGAGAGTTTAATGCTGCTAACTGATGGGGAGAGGTGGTGTCCAGACAGGGCTTGCAATTCCTTTTTACATCTTTAGGCCAAGTTTTCTCTAAATCAAATAATAATAAGGCAGATTTGTTCCCTGTGTGCACTGTGCCCTGCTCCAGCTCCCCCCTCCCTAGGAGATGTCTGGTGGAGGGAAGGGAGGCAAAGCCCATGTCAGAGCTCTTTACAAGTGTTGGAAGTTTTCCTGGAAAACGTCATCTGTGATACTGTCACTTCCACAGGACAAGCCAAGAGAAAGACCAGTGGTGCCAGGGACACTGCCTGTACCATGAAACACCCTCCATGGATCTGGGAGAGCTTCTCCCCGTGCAAATGAGCAACTGCTCAGCCAAGAGATGTCCCAAAACACTTCCAAAAACCACACAGAATGTACTGTGGTGTCAGGAAATGGATGATCAGAACAGCCCCTGGCGCCCAACCAAGTGCCACCACCAGCAAAATATGTCACAGGTGCAGAGGAAGGTTGGCTGCTCACCTGCACCACAGAACAGTTCTCATCCTTAACCCTAAATATTGATCCTTAACCCTAAATATTGATCTCACACTTAACCCTAAATATTGATCTCACACTGGTGTTGACCAGGAGACACCTCTAGAGCCAGCAGAGTGATCCTAAGTGCAAAAACCAACAGCCTCAGTAGGAGAAGGCAGTTCAGCATATGCCTGGATAGGAAATTCCTGCTCCCATTCCCTACAAGAGCACATGCTCCAGTTCTTTCCTGATCAGAATTTCTGCCTTTGCTCTCAATACTCAGTGATTCCAACCCGAGCTGCAGTTGGGGAATGAGGAATAAAAACCAACCCACGTTCACCGTGCTGTGGTTACTAAGCAGTGATAAACCAAGCAGTGCTGATGGTCCCCAAGCTCTGGCCTGACACTCCAGCACTGCTCTGTTTGTCATGGCAATAGCATTTCCACCTGCACCTCTCTGACATCTCCTCTGGGAGCCCTTGCACACCACTGCTGTAGATCACGGCCAGCAGAGCCCAGGCCAGCTGTGCAGAGGGCCAGCTGGCTGACCTCTCCTTTCCAAAAGGCTTCTATTTTTTCCCCCCCTATTATTATTAGTTTTCAAGCCACCTACTCCATCATAAATATCAAGTAAAATTAGCTTATTCCTAGAATGCTATAAAAAGACAAGCTCATGCCTGCACAAACTGACAGCAAGTTAAGGGGAAGGCTCCAAACACGCCAAGAATGTCAAGTCGAGAGCTTTTGGCCCTTTTACTACAAAATCCAATTGCTGCAAGCAACAATTGCAATTTGCAGGTTGTGTCACATGCAGAGTCCCTCACCTGCACAGGCTGCTGCTCCTCAGTGCCCTGAGCAAACCCCTCCTCTCTGCCCAGCAGCCTATTAATAAATATACACCAGGGAGAACAGCCAGCAGGGAGGCGGATGAGATGATCTAACAGGACCTTTTCCATCTCTTAACTTTTCTGCTTAGTCACAGGACAAATATCTCCCACATTGCAGAGGAACACACTGGCTCTGCTCGCCTGCCTGTGCTGGGAGAGTTGCCCTCTGGAGATGTTTTGTTTTCTAGATGTTCACAGAATCCCAGAACAGCTCTGGTGGGAAGGGAGCTCTGGAGAGCTGAAGGAGGCAGCACAGGATCCTCATTTTTGTACTCTCAGAATACTTCTCTGGGCTCTCAAGCCTGCTGCTGTCCAAGACGGAAAGGCACTTCATTTACTTTTGCAAAAGGCAGGTTGGCAAGAGCACAGACACCAAACATCCAGGTCAAGCCTCCTGTGAGAGACTGTCAGAAAAAAAGCTCAAAAAACCCAACCACCCCAGAAAGGGAAATGCAAGGAACCCCAGGGTTTGGGGAGAAGAGGCTCCAATGCAGCTTAGGTGGTTATGTTGACATGGCAATTTCCACTGGCACTGATTCATGCCACAACAGCAGCAAGGCTCTCTCTTGGTTTTAAAATGCCTGAAGAGAGCAAAGCTTCCACAAGAGACCATCCTCACACATAACCCAGAGAGCACCTGAGAGCCTCAAGGCCACAGAGCTGCAAATTTCACCATGCAAGGAGAAAAATATTTCACCAGATAAACCATAAAAAAGACCCCACACCATTTAAAAAAACCCAAAAAACACAAAATCAACCAACCAAACAAAAAACACACAAATAAAACCACCCAAAATACTCACCAAAAGCCACACAGCCTAAATATCTCTTGCAACAAGATGGACACCAAGGGATGGGGCAGCTGGGAGTAGAAGGTTCTGCTTCATTTTCTGCTGAACAATGGGATAACCCTGAGCATTGCAAATTCTCACAGGATTCTGTGTTTTTCATAAGAACGTTGTTCCTGGAGTCACATGATTACATCAGAATCCACACTTCCCCCTTTTTTTTTGTTAAAAAGAAGTATTTGCAGATGTCAAAAGTTGAAGAAGTGTAAGTCATGTCTGAAACGCTCAAACAAGAAAGAATAGAAACATCTACTTTAAAATAAATAAATCTGTATTTTTTGGAGGAAAGAATGTGATCCAGAATTCCTTTTCACCAACACTATACACTGGAAACCTTAGACTGGACAGGGAATGACTTAATTTTGGGGAGAGTGGGTTCCTTCAACATCTCCATCTGTATGTTATAGATCAAAAAATACAACTTTCAGGGCAACACCTGCCTAGAAATGAAGCAGCCCGTTTGGGGTGCCCTGGTACTGGCTTTCCTAGTCAAAAGAACATTATGCACTGGGGGACAATATCAAGGCACAGCAATTTTAAAATAAAATAATAATACAGCAGAATGTCTTTCCAAATTTTGCTCCCACGTCTTTTATCCAGCATCAAGCAGGGTAAAGCCACGGAATTCAGCTATGCCAGCTCACCTGCTGGCATTCCCTGCTCACCAAAACCACCAGATTCACAGCTGCTGGTGGATCTTGCCCAGCAGAAATTTACCTGATGGTAAAAATTAGTCTATAAACACTTGACCTTTTGAAAAAGCCTGTGTTGGATGCCAGAGAGCTCATCCCATGGTCTTGCTGAGCCTGGGGCAGTGTCACCATGGCACTAGAAGCACCTGGGCTGCAGCTGCCCACCAGTTCAGAAAAATAAACTTTGGCCACGTGTTCAAATACTCACAAGCACCACAAAGAAAAGACCTCAGCTTACGTTTATTTCCTATTTTTGCATGGAACAAAACAATTAAGACCTAGAAGATCTGTGGTGTGCTAGGCCATGCACTGAATACATTTCATGTATTAAATACATTATATTCATGTATTAAATACATTATATCCATGGAAAAAATAGGGTAAGGGCTACACTTCTGGTTACATCAGTGGTCTTTACCCATTCTGTCCAAACTAACTAGCAGAGATGCAGAGAAATGCAGAGGTGGAGGAGAAGATGAAGGGGCTGAGCAGCTGAGGAGCTCACAGCAGCTCCTGGCACAGGGTGCTTGGGCAGGCAGCAGCCCTGAGCCAAGCCCTGGGGTGGCATCCATCACCCTCCCTGGAGCTGAGCCGTGCCATTCCTCGAGCTCCAAGGCTTTGCTTTTCGTCAGCTTTTCACAGGGACAGCAGCAGCTCAGCTCCTCTGCTCGCCGGGCTCAGAGCAAGGGAAGCTCTCTGGCAAAGCTCTGGGACTCTGCACTCTCCCAGCCCAGCTCCCAGGGCAGGCAGCACAAACCTGTTCAGTCACATTGCTCCCGTCAGCCCTGGCCCAGGGCCACCGAGCTGCTGTGCTCCTGCTGCTCCCAGCACGGAGCTGCAGCTCCAGCCATCCCTCAGCACTCCAGGACACGCTTCTGCCTGCCCTGGCTGCAGCATCAACCCTGCACAGACCATGCCCAGCACCGGAGGCTGCTTCACAGCTATCAAATTCACACCAGACCCTGGCTCCTGCCAGCCCTGCAGAGGATGGGCACACCAAACCCACAGCAGCACAAATCTCCCTGTCCAAACAATTCATTACCTTCTGCCTGCCCAGGATTTCCCCTCCCTTCTCTCTGTCTGCTCTCAGGTGCCTGCAGAGGGTGGCTGGCCTTGGGAAGGATTATCCCAGGGGCTGCTGCAGAGGTGTCAGAGCACCTGGGGACCTCCTGCCCTCTGAAGCTGTCACAGGGCTCTGACTCTCTTCTGGTTAATGCTTATCTTGCTGCACTTGGTTCTCAAGGATGTCTGTGCTGCTGCCTTTGAACCACGCAGGAAAAAAACAGAAAGTGAACCCAGGGCCTACACATAAATAAATGAATATTTTAAAATAATAATATATAAATATAAAAGAATAAAAATATTTTAAAATAATATTAATAACATAAAATATTTTTAAAATAATAATCAGATTAACCAAATAATCAGATTAACTAAAACACCTCTTGCTAAGACTCTGCTCTGCTGCATCAAAGTCCCCTATTTGAGCAAACACGGTCAAAAAAGAAAAAAAAATATTAAATTACAGTTTTGTTTGTAGAATTTCCTTTGTACCTCCTTCTCCTTCCCCAAAAAGATTTGCTCTAAAAGGAAAATACCACTCATCGTGTTTCTATCCTTGCTTATTTAAGAGGAGAACCACAGCCTGTAATATTATTAGCACCTTTCCCCTTTTTACACCAAACCACGACTAAATGAAACATGCTACAAAAACTGAACAGACATGGAAGTTACAGGTCCTTTTTTTTTTATCCCATTTTTAAAATGAAGTAAGTACTTTCTGAGCCGAGCTCTAAAAACCAGATCACACATACAAAGAAACGAGTTTGGAAATCCCCCTCCCTCCACCCCCACTGCTATTTGCTAAGGAAACCAGATGCCCAAAGCCAGCCAAAAAATGATCTCAGCCATTCTTAAGAGAGCCTACAGTGCATTTTCATGAGTCATGGAAAGCAACAACTCGTTGCTTTGGTAATGCTAGGTAAGCAACTGGTCACCCATCCCCAACCAGACCTCCAGCAGCAAATCAAAGAGCAGCCCCTGTCTTGGCAGGTTACGTCAGAGGCAGCCCCAAAACAGAGCAAGGTACCTTGCAGGAGGTTTGATGGGAGATGCCACAAGTTGTGTCCCATGCAAGCATTTGGCACAGCCTTCAGCAGCCAGCATCCCCCAGGGTCCTGAGCTGGGGTGGTGTCAGTGCTCCACGCTCGGGGCAGGCAGAGCTTCCCTGCAGAGGGAGGCAGGGATTAGCAAGAATCCTCTTTGGGCTGGAGGCACTCCTGCAGGGACACACTCCTGGACATGGCCATGAAGGTGGTGATGTCCTGTGATGCAGCCCAGAGCCCTTCAACCACACCTGTGCAAGGTTTTGGAAATCCAGCCCAGTACAGGTCAGGGAGGGGGTCAGATCCCCATGCACCAAAGGGAGATCCTGTTCAACACGTCCCATGTTCTTCCACAAACATTTCCCACTTTCATCAGCTCCTGGTGGCTCCCACAGCACCCACACAGCCACTGCTGCCTGGGAAGCTCCCTCAGGGGTGAGACACCAACCTGCACCTCCCTGGCAACACCTGCATGAAAAGTGAATCAACTTCCCAAGCTGAACCAGGTACAGGAAGCCTTGCTCCATCTCATCAAGCCTCAGGGCACCACACCACCTCCCTGGGACAGCCCCACTGGGATCCTGAAAGGGAAGCTCTCCAGCACAGGATTTCCTGGACACAGACTAAGCCTAGAATTAGCTCATTCCCATCCAGAGATGAAGACAGTTACAATCTTCAGCGCTTTTTGTGCTAAGTCCAAAAGCCAACTGTGAAAACACATCCTCAGCTCTTACAGGCTCACACCAGATTTTATTCACACCTGTAATGCTGGAGGTGAAGTTGCTGAAATATTGGAATGATTAAACAAACAGTTTCTCTCTTTCTCTTGTGTCATCAGCCAGGTGTGTTGTGCATGTCTTTAACATTTCATATTCTCAGGAAGAGCACTGTGGAGAGTCTCAGTAAGCACCCCCAAACCAAACAAAAATAGGCAAGAATGGGCAGAGTTCCTCAAATCCTTAATTTCACGTCACAAGAGGAGCGAGCAGACCTCAGCCTAGGCCACCAGAGAAGCAGATCCAGGCAGCAAAGCCACCAGGAGCCATCCTAGCAGAAAGCTGAGGACAGGAGAGGGACAGAGCCCCACTCTGGTGTGTGGCTCCCCACCAGGGAGCCCTGACAGTCCCTGCCAGCCCCAACACCCACCAGGCTGCTCCAGATGTCAGCAGGGCTTCCCTTGGCTGCCCCTGCCAGAGGAGGAGCAGCTCCTGGGGCTTAACAGGAGCCAAGAGCAGAGTTTTCCAGTGCAAAGCCAAGAAATTAACCTGACAGGACTCGTCCCATCATGAACTCCACCAAGGCACTTCAGCCACGGCCACCATTCAGAAGGAACACATGGTGAGCACTAAAATGATGCTTTTCCCAAACATTTTCCCTCTGGCACAGCACAGCTCAGCTCAGGAGCAGCTCAAATGCATCCTGCAACAACATCCAGAGCCGGACCTTGACCCTTTCAGTAAAACCAATGATGTAATAAGCTAAGCACAGCTCTGTTTATCTCTTTTACTTGCTACCAGCACCATCCAAAGAGAAATAACTGGAATATCTTGCATATTTCTCTAATGACTCTTGCTGTTCTGTTAGCACCAGCACGGAGGGACTAAGACCAAGGAGCAGCAAACCAGTGGTTTATTAACCACGAGGTGCTGAGGTTTCCCAAAAGCCACTCTCCAAGAGGAAATCAACAGAAGGATTCTCATAGAGGGACCAAAGCTGCAGTTTTGTGCTGAAAGGCAAACAGAAGGCATTGAGGCTGCAGTATGAACACCTTCCACCAGCAAGGAAAGCTCTTCAGGATCTTGGCCCAGCCTGGTATGTTAATTGAAGGATGCTTCATCAAACAAGCCCCACGCTACAGCAAGGCACAGATCAGACTCAGCAAAAGGAAGCCCAAATCTCTGATTTGAGGTACTGGTTATTATTCATCACTTACACACTGCTCCCGAACCTCTGTGTCCCACAGACCCAGCTCACACACCCCCACAGCACAGTGATTCCAGGGTTATCAGCCCTCTGTAGGCAGCACTATCATCAGCCCCCATCTGCATCACCCAGGTGCAGATAACAGTGTTATCAGCTGCCCTCTGCAGTGACTGCACTGACCCTGCAAAAGAGGGACAGTTCCCCCAGGTAGTGACAAAGAGGAAGAGGAGAGAGGCTGAAAGGAAGAGGGTATTTGAGGGAGAGTTTCTCTGCATGCACTCTCACCTGTTCTGCCTTAACTTCACCACCTCTGATAACAAATCTCACCTTTTCCCCAAACAACCCTTCCTTATCAAATCACTGCCCCATGCAGGGGATGCCCCAACCCTTAAATCTGTATTTGGACAAGATATCACTGTTATTAAGAGCTGGTGAGAGCCAGATGTGCCCACCACCCTCTGTCCACCACCCTTCTGCAGAATCCTCATGGCTTGGCATAGAGCCCTGTTGCCACCTTGCACAGTAAAAGGTGCAGACAGCCCACTGTGAAGAATTCAGGATCTGCTAAATTCTTCTGGGCTCTTATTTACCATGGATTGCACTGCGCTATTTCCAGTTCACAACTAAACTGTGATGATTTGACTTCAGCTCAGTACAAAAGCCCCAAAACAAGAGGTTGCAGCACAAAAGTACTAAGCAATTCGAGTAATCCACCATCCTCACCACAAGGGACTTCCATGCACATCCATAGAATGGAACAGTTCAATTGAAAGGGACCTACAGTGATCACCCAGTCCTGACCCTTCAGGACTGCAGGACAAGGACAACCTCAGCAAGGACAGACCTCATCAGGTGTGCCAAAGCAGCAGCATCTTCCTCTGTCCCTCTGCACAGGTTCAACACAGGCTTCACTCTTACACACAATATCTGTGCTAAGGACAGTCACCTGCAAAGTTTTCAATATTTCCTTGGGATTTGGGAGCACCTGAAAGCCACTGTGCACGACACACTTGCACGTGGACAAGGCAAACATAACCCTGCCAAAACAGGAGCACTCAAAGCATTGCAGGGGCCACAGAGCACTGATGGATTTAAGGCGTTCTTACCTCCATCACAAAGACTTCTTATCGCACAAATTACTTTCCCAAAGCAGCGGTACAAAGTCTTTTTCTCCACCTGAATCACCCAGCTATCAATCAGATGACTTTTTGTCACTTGGCCACAGGAGTGTTGCAGAGCGCCTCTAATCCACCCACCCAGGGATATTTTTTTTCAAGCAATTTGGTGTTTAATCCCTACCTGAAGGCTTGACCCATCCTCCCACCGCCAGGACCTGGCCTGAACACGTGCTGTTTGCACAGCAGCCCACGCAGGATCTTGGCCAGCTCCTTCCAGGATCCGTCCCGAGGCGCTGGGCACGGCGCGCTCTGCCAGCCGGACTTTGTCCCAGGCAGCTTCTGAGCCAAGCCTGGCCCAGCTCCACCCTGGTTCACTGCTCCTACAGTGCAGCTCGTTCTCCCTGCCCTGCACAGAGTCATTTCCCAGAGTGGAGAGGATAAAATCGCAGAGGCTCTTGCAGGAGTGACAATTAGTTCTGCATAAAATGGTGGCCAGCCTGGGGTTTAGCTCAGGAGAGCAGAACCAACCACAGATTCTCATTAAATTCTGAGCCACTTTGTCTCCACTAACATTTATGGTAGAGTCTTACAGAGCAGAAAAAAAGGTGCCTGGGGAATGCATTTTGGGAGCTGAACCCCCTCTTCTAGAGGGCACAGGTAGATCTTTCACTTTTGACCTCTAAAAGGCTCAGGACAAACCCTCTGGGCTCCCTTCACAGACATTCCCAGTGCCCTGGGAACAGAAGCTGGCACCTGAGAGCAGACACAGCGATGACATGCAATGCTGTGTGCCCATACTGGACACAGAGACAGGGATGTAGAGCTGCAAGGGTCCCCATCACGGGCCAGGCTGATGCTGCTTCTTCCAGCATCCTGCTCTCAGCCTGGCCCCAAGCCCTGTGGCTCCAGGGGAAGATCCTGGAACAAATTCCCACTGCCAAAACAAAGCAGGGAGCCAGGTGCCCCCTGCCTGCAGCCCCTCTAGTGTTCTTCCTGTGCTCCTCATGTCCATGCAACAGGTCTGCTGCAGGGAACAGCTCCCCAGGGCCTGGCATTGGTTTTTAAAGGAGATCTTAGCTTTTAATTTCTTGTGTCATTAAAGATGAACTGAGACACACTGATTGGATCACAGAATCGTTAAGGCAGAAAAGACCTCTGACATCATTGAGTCCAATCATTAACTCAGCACTGCCGAGTCCACCACTAAACCATGTGCCACATCTACACTGTTTTTGAACACTTCCAGGGATGGTGATTCCACCACTTCCCCGGGCAGCCTCTTCCAGTGCCTGACCACCCTTTTGATTTGGGCACCAGCAGCATTTTAGTGACCAAAAGGAAAATTACTTGGCTAGACCGGATCAGAACTGCAGGGACAGACAGAAAACAGACAAAAATGCCCCCATATCCACACTCCTGCATGCTCACCTGCACAGACAGAAAACCCCTTATCTTGCCTGTCTGATGCTCACCACAGCACTGACCACATCAGATGAAGGCTCGTGCCACATGGGATATGGGGCCAGCCTGCGGAGACAGCGTGGTTCAGCCACAACTGGGATGACATTTACCACCTCTGCATCTCACACTGCACTCAGGAAAGGCAAAAAAGGCACCAGAAAGAAATGCTGAACTGCCCTGGCCTGTGGGAAAGGGGACCTGCTCCTTGGAGGGACTCACCAAAAATATCTGGTCACCCATTTCCCCTTGTGGAGGTTAAACAGCTAAATAAATAAAGCCTGGGGATTGAGGGTGAACCTGCCAGGTTCAGTATCAGTGGGCCATCTATAGCTTCCCCCCCCTTGTTTGGGGAAATGATAAAAATAAAAAAAGTTTAAATAAATCCATATTCCACTTCCTATGGCTCCACACTGCATTTCCCATCTCCCCAGTGCACAGCTGACATTCTGCACATTTCTGTGCACACTGTGCTTGGCCTCTGCTCTGTGCAAAGAGGGGAGTGCAAGGGACAGAGCCCAGCAGCCTCCTGCTATCGTCAGGCATCAGTGAGCACCATCCCTGTCTCCCACAGCTCCTCTCTGCAGGAGCCAGCCTGGAAAGAACTCGGCCACCTCCTGTGAAGGGCTGGCATGTGGGATGCATGTCCCCGTCCTGCATCTCAGGATCTAAGGAGTCCAGAGGTTTGCAGAGGGATGAAGTGTGCTTCCTCAGGCCAGATGAACTGCACAGGTTAAACTGTAGTTGAATCTTTTTTTTCCTCATTTTCTTTCAGATGATTCCCTCAGTCTGGAGAGCCAAGGCAGACTCCAAGCAATCACTGCCTCTTTTCTTCTACGTGCACTCCAAAGCCAGCCTGCCTTCCCCGAGCAGTCTAATAAAAGATATCCCTTCTAACAGCAAACCCTGACTCACTTCCCTCTAGCCCCGACCAGCAGGTCTCCGACAGCAGGGCCAGATCCACCAGAAGAGAAGCTGCTGCCAGCCCTCGCGCTCGTTCCCACGTCCATCTGGAGAGCGGGGCTGGAAGCACATCGCTTTCCATGCTGCAGCAGCACACTCCATCCCACGGCTCTGCCAGGGAGCCAGACACGCTGTGGGAGCCTCACCGGGCGTCTTCCCAATGGGAAAATTCACAGAGCACCGAGTCCAAGCTGCAGGAGAAAATCACGAAGCATCGCGGAGCAGCGGGAAGGTTCCGGACGGGATGGAGCCGCTCCTCTGGCCGCCACAGCCGCTGGCTTTTCGCGCCGGAGTCGCTTCGTCTGGGTGAAAATCCAGACCACGTCTCTCTGTGTGAGAACACTTCCCTCACAGGCTCTGACAGCCTCCAAAAAAATAGATGCATTGCCCATCAGCACACGTTGACATGGCAGGGCTGCGGGTTTCTGGTGGAGATTAAGGAGCCGTGGAAAAAATTGCGGCACCAAAATGCGTTTGCACGAGGAAAGGTACAAAAGGTCTTTTACATCCACATCCCACCAGGCTGGCAGCCCGTCCAGCCTCACGTCCTGCCTCAACAGAGGAGCTTTTACAAGCTGCAAAACCTTCCCAGGGCAAAGGCTGTGCCCTGCTGTGGAGGTCTGCTCTGATCTGCAGGAGTCCCGGGAAACCTCGAATCCCTGTTTATAATTAATGTCAGGTCAGGGGTTCTGGAAATTGGACCATCTGACACAGGCAGAACAAATCCCCAAATGCAAGTGATCTCTTGCACACCTGAGGAGCTGCTTCCAAGAGCTGCACTCCATGCACAAATCCTGCACGGAGCTATGTCAAACTGCACATACCAGACTGGAAATAAATCCAGGAGGTGTCACTGAAGGAAATTCCCCCAACCAAAGAAGTGAAATAGCTTGACCCTGGAAATCTCTGGGATCACTCAAACCCTGCACAAATCCCAAGCCTCCAAATCTCAAGTGAGCCCCATGTTTTTGGTTCATGCACCAGCAACACATGCAAGACCTTTCCCAAACCAGGAGCAGGTCCACTCACAAAAACTAATGGATTACAAGACACGAATTGAAGAGGAGGATAAAAGCAGCAGCCGAGGGAGATGCCTCTCTCCGGGCTGTGTCAGGGCCAGCAAGAGCTGTGCTTGGCCACCGAGCACGACCTGCCCAGCTGGTCCACGGCTCCCACCTCTGCACAGCCGCGGAGGGCAGAGGTTCGGTGCCGGCAGCACAAATCCTTCCCGAGCATCATCCCGGCTGGTGGCACTGCCCCACGGCAGCACAGATCCCTCCCGAGCATCATCCCGGCTCCCCACGGCAGCCGCTCGCTCCGTCCAGGTGGAAATCCAGCTTTCCCAGCTCCCCGGCTCTCGCACCACGCCGGGATGGGCTCCGGGTCCGTGCCCGCCGCGGAGCCTTCCTCCCCGAGCTCATCCCATCCCATCCTCACCGCTCCGGACAGACGGTGCAGGGAGAGCTCTGCAGGAGAGCGAGGGATGTCCAAGAACCCCCGCACCTCCCTGGATGCTTTCCAGGGAGCCGGGACCCAAACGACCACATCCAGAAACCGCTGGCTCCAGACGCCAGCGCATCCCAAAACGGGTATTGGAGTCTAATCCCGGCGCTCGCTGTCAGCTGGGACAGGCACCCAGGCAGCAGCCTGGGGAAAACAGCGACCCGGGAGCAGCAGCACAAGGCGGGGGTGAGCGGGGAGCCCCGGGAAGGGCAGTGCTTCGGTCCGCTCTGCACCCACGGACACGGCAACCCGCGCTGGGGAGCGCTCCTGGGGACCCCGCTTCCACCGCCACGCTCCCGAACACAGCGCAGGGACAAGCTCCCACTTGCAAGAGTAAAAGGAAGGAAGAAAAATCCACGGAAGCCAGACCCGGCTGCAAAACTCTCGGTCACCACTGCAGACAGCAAAATAATTAAAAGAACGAAACTGTTCTCGGAGGCGAGGACCCGCGGAAAGGGGGGCTGAGGACGGACTTACCGGGGTCACCCGCGGAGGGACACGCGCGGCCACCGGGGGCCGGTGTCACCAGCTCGGCTCGCAGCGGCTGGCGCGGCTCGGAACGGCTCAGCTCGGCTCGGCACCGCTCGGCCGGAGCCCGGCTGGGGCGGCGCACAAAAGCGGGAGGAAGCGGTGACGCGCGGAGCCGCGGCCAATGGGACGGGGATGGGGACGGGGACGGGGGCGGACCGGCCCCGCCAGCCACCGAGAGAGCGGGGCGACCGCGGGGCCGGGCCGGGCCCCACCTCCGGGGGGCGACACCGCGGCCGCTCCGAGCCCCGGGGCAGCTCCAGCCCCTGGGGTGGTTCCGATCCTTGGTCGGCTCCGAGCCCCGGGGCAGTTCTGACACCCCGGGCAGTTCCGACACCCTGGGGCAGGTCCGAAACCCGCTGTGGTTCCGAGCCCAGGGGTGGTTCCGAGCCCAGGGGTGGTTCCGAGCCCTGCGGCAGCTCCGGACCGCGGGTCGGTTCCGATCCGCGGTGCAGTTGCGGTCCCCGGGCGGGTTGGCAGCCCGGCTGCCCCGTCCCGCAGCCCCGCTCGGTGCCGGTGTGCTTCCCTGGCCCTGCAGGTGGGATTAGCTCAGGCGAGACTCGAGGTGAGCTCTGAGCCCCGGAGCAGTTCCGACCCCCGGGGCAGCTCCGACCCTCGGGCTGACTCTCACCCCGGGTGTTGCCCCATCCCTCAGCCCCGCTCGGTCCAGGTGCCTTTTCCCGTGCTCCCGCAGGTCCTGTCAGCCCTGGTGAGACACCCTGGGGTCCCGGCTGTGCTTTAAAGGATGGAATGTGACCTCAGCTCCAGCTGAGGTTCTCCTGCCTTCTGAAAACACGGGGCTGGATGCGAGCTGTCCTACCTAGGACTGACACAAAAAATCACGAGATGATGAGAAACGGGTGAAACTCTTTGATTCTGGGATGAGGCTTCCTCAGCTGGAATGCTGGTGAAGATGGTGGTTTCTTGCTGCAGCAGGGGAGCCTTCTGCAGGGCCCAGCTTTCTCCACACAGCTGGGATGTGCAGGAATTGCTCTGGTAACTTGGTTTGGGTTTGCCTCTTTGGGGCAAACTGAGCCACAGTTAAGACCAAAGAGCTTTAGGTTGTTTCTGAGTCACAGCTTGCTTTCCAGAAAAGCTCAGGGCTCCCTGGGCAGTTCCCTGGGAAGGTAGAGAAGCCTCTGGGCTGTTCTGATCTACACCCACTGTCCCAAATCTCTTTTGTGTGTCCAAGTTCCTTTGGGCTTGACTCTCTGTGTGGAAGGAGCCAACAATGGCATGGAAGCAAAATTACCCCTAAAAAGGGCCAATGAGAGGCTGAAAAACAGATGGAAGTGGGAGCTGAATTATGTACCAGATATCCCTCAGACTGGTGGGAAAGAGAGAAAATTCATGCAGACAATGGAAAAAGTAAGTAAGAATATTTCTCTGATTATTTCCTTGTTTCCCCATTTAGTAAATGTGTTATGGAGAGGAAGAGGAACAAAGTAAATGCAAGATTTTGGTGGGGGAGAAAAAAAAAAAGAATGGGCTGGATGCTAAAACCAGCCCCATTCCCCTCAAGTTTTTAAGGAGTTACTGCTGCAAGAAAGTCTGAGCCATTGCCTATAAAGGCAATAGAAACCCCAACCAGGGACCCCTCCTGAGAGATTCAGATCTCACATCCTCGTATAGAATCGCGTGACCTGTGAATAAAATCCATAGAAACCGATTCTGTATATACCAAATAACTGCAGATGGCTCCAGCCCAAACCGCTCCGGCTTCCCTCACTCCATAAATGATTCTGCGAGGGCCAGTCGTGATCTTGATGTAATTGAATAGGTTTCGCTCTTTTCTCTCTCCCTCCCCCTCCCCAGAATATTTGTGCAGCTTACGGAGACACGTCCAGGGGGACTGAGCTGTTGCTGGAAGGAACCTCTGACTCCAGCTTGCCTCATCCATTCGGGAAGCAGCGTGAGTGGAGCCTAAGCCACCTGGCTTTGGGAAGGAGGGTGCTTTTCTCTGCACCTTCTTTCTAACTCTTAACAGCTTTTAATAAAATTCTGGCAACTTGGCACATTTGAAAAGCTGGCCGCTGCCCATCGGGGATGTATGTCATGAATTCTTGTGCTGCAGATGCCTTTCTGAAATAAATCACATGTGTTTACCTTGGGAACCAGGCACAGGACCCCAGGACTTGAGGTTCAAGTATTACAAGGCACTAAATTGACAAGCAGCTCCTTTAAAATCACCTGGTTTTAATGGGAATTGATTCTGCACACTCCAATTACTGCTGAAAGCTGTAATTCTTCCAAGCATCTCTTCTTCCCTGAATGTGTTTGGTGGGTCAGGAGTCCTGCTGGGGGGGTTCCAGTTCTAGGGTGTCCCTGAACAATCCAAGGATCCTGATGTGTGTCAAGGCTGTTTCCTCTGATGTCCACAGCTCTCTGCTGAGGGGCGTGCTGGGGACCTGCCCCTGGGTTCTGCCGGCTCGAGTCGCTCTTGGAAACATTTCCAAAGCCTGGAGGAAGGATGGGCAGAGGAGTGTGGCTCTGTGCTGACTTCCAGGAGTTCTACAGATGCAGGCTGCCAGTTTCTGGTGGAGAGGGCACGGTGGAGAGCAGTGGCCAGCCCCAGTGTCACAGGCTGTATGGTGACATCAAACAGGCGTGGGCTCTTCTGTGTCCCTGAGGACAACAGGTGTGGCACACCTTGTACCCACAGAGCCAAACTCTCCCTTCTATTCCAAAACACTGTCCAAACTGCCACTAGGACACTTGCCTTGGTGCATGCTGTCCTGTGCTGTCCCAGTCAGCGAGATGAAAACCAGAGCACACATAAAACCTGTAGATGGGTGCTGTGATTCTCAGCTGACTGGTGGAAATGTTAGGTGGAAAGGAAGGCCTATTTCATCCTGATAGCATCTTCAGTGAAAAGTTTGATGGCACAAGTGGGTAATAGTGAGCTATAAGAAAAAAGCTGATGGTTCATCCACAGATCAAGAACTTTGCAAATCACAGCCCCAGGCTTGTTCTATTTATGCTTCTCCTTTAATGACGTAAGCAT
Organism: Passer domesticus; assembly: GCF_036417665.1. Classification (NCBI taxonomy): domain Eukaryota; kingdom Metazoa; phylum Chordata; class Aves; order Passeriformes; family Passeridae; genus Passer; species Passer domesticus. Next base: position 3,915,445 of record NC_087474.1, read on the forward strand.
TAGTATTTGCTGTGAGGAGAAAAATGGGAAGATATTTGGCTTTTACCTAACTGCTGCTATTTTGGGCTGTGCTAGGGTTCCTGCAGGAAGTGAACACAGGTCCCAGAGCACTGACCCAATTCTTCTGTGACTAAGTATGCTCCATCTAACCCGAAATTCTCCCATGCCTTCTGTTTGATATAACATCCTTTCTTGCTTCCTGCCCTGACCAGCAGCAGAAAGCTCTTGTCTGCCAGGTCAACATGGCTGAGAATGGGGGGTGAAATCATTCCTATACTTAGTTTCCAAACTGGACAGGAGTGATGCCATCTCAGGGTAAAGAAAAGGAACCAGTTGCTTACTCAGAGATTGTGAGCTGCTCCTCAGCTGGAGGCTGGAGCTGGGGATGGGCCTGAAGAGATGTGAGCACATAAATGCAAGCCTGTGATGCCAAAACCTCTGCACAGCAATGCCTGGGCTTGGCAGATCTGTGTTGGCTGCAGCTCCTCCTGACCAAAAATGAATTGCAGGTCTGCTGATTGCTGCAGGTGGGAAAGGAGGCTTAGAGCTCTCCTGTGTCCCTCTTACTGTTAGGACCCATAGAAAAGCCACATTTATTTTGCTTAACTATTTCCCACGTGTTCTGAGCGAACTGGGGACTGCCTAACAGACAAACCTGGCACAAACCACACATGTCAGCATTCCTAAGGGTTTTGTGCTCCTCCTCAGAAAGGTATGCAGAGGTTTACTGGGCACAAATATTTGGGGATGGCATTTCATCTCTGCTTCTGTTTTACTGTCACAATGTCGTGGAGGGGTTGAGAAGGGTGAGGGCTGGGTTCAAATCTCAGTTGCTGTGGGGTCACACACTTCCCAGCCACCTTTCTCTGCATCTCCTCTTGCATGGAATGCTCCCTGCATGATGTGATCACCTGCTCTGCAGGGCAGATGCCAAAATCTGCTGTATGAAAGCCCTCACAGCCAGGCAAGAGCAAGAAGTGATCTCTCAATGGCTTTTGAAACTTTTCCTCTTCCATGGCAGGAAATGTTTTTTCACATAAAGCCTCCTGTCCTCACAGCAAATTAACCTCATGGTTGGTAGCTTGGGTTTAGCTTTTGGGATGAGGAGGAAATCCTCAAATCCCAGACTCAATATATGGAATATTTCTAGGATCCACTCCAGCACAAAAGGCAGGTGGCAGCAGCAGGCACTGTATTTTAAAAGGAAAGGACAAGTCCTGCACTTGAAGACAAAATGCTCAGTGCCCATCCTGGAGGAGAGGGTTCAGGGCATGAAAACCCAAGAGCAGGGAGCCACTCTCCATGCACTGCCAGCCATCAAACACTTGGGAATTCTGCAACACCCCATCTTGAGGGGTTGGGAAGTTGCTCCATAAGGGGGTCAGAGCAAATAGATGCCCCCCAGCCCTCTCTGACCAGTATTTGTGTTCATCCACCTGGCTGGACACAGCTGCCTGGAGAGAGATTTCAGATCTTCCAAAGCAAAGGCTGAAGGCTACATGTGACATGCAGAGGAAGCAGCTTCCAACAGCAAGCAGTGTCAATCAACCAAAAAGAACAGGTTTAAACTCATATTTCTTCAAAGCTGGGTGTGACTTACACTGAGACTGAGTTGTGTGGATGATTTTTTTTTCATGGTAGTCAGAGCATGCACTTTCACAGCTGAATGTAAATTTCCACACTGCCTCTGTTCCATGACTCACCTTCTCTGCCCAAACAGAGGGAAAAACATCTCCAAAACTGACAGAGTGAAAGTGAAGAGGGTCTGATTTCTGGGTGGGTTGTTAAGGAAACATTGTTGGAGGGCATTTTTCTGTGAAGCTTTTTCACATGTGGGTCGTGCTTGGAACTTATGTCAACCAAACCAAACTGAGGTGCATTTTCAAGGTGACTCTGTCAAATGCTGCTGAAAAGTGTGAAGCTGGAAGCCCTGGAGAATTACCCTGCTTATCTGCAAACAGGCTCAGTTTAAACTTTCTCAGGTAAGGTCAGAACTATTCCAGAATATTTATGGGTTCATCTGGCACCTGAATATTGTGGAAAATCACACAAGAAATACCCTTGTGGCATTTGCAGCTGAGACTGCAGGAAAGCAAAAAATCGCAATGGACATCCTGTGTTTCCATCTCACCTCCCCAGAAACTTCAGAAAAAACCTTGAGACTTTCCCTGAAAAGAACCAAGATTGTCCACCCTGCAACTGGCTTTTCTTGAGTAGAGTGTAAGGGACAAGAGGAGGACTGAGAGAGCGTGGCCCAGACATGGATATGGGTATGTGTCTCCAGACTGTTCTGCTCTTTGTTCCCACTGATAATAGGATTTTGTTCCTTGAGAATATGACCCTATTTCTCTAATCTCTCTCTTGATTTGAACAATAACCAATCTACAGGGGTGTAGCCAAAGCCACCCATTATAATCACTGGATTTTGGCTGCCTTTTTGATTGGTATTTTGCACTATTTTCTGTACTCTTGCCAGGAGCTTTTCAGGAATATTTGTACTCCTACAGCTGAAAGGGGATCATGTATGAGCAGCCATCGAGCCCCAGTTTTTTTGTATTTCTTCCCATTTGCCCACATGGAGCTGGATTTTAGGTGACAGAAATCAAAGGAAGGATTGAGTGATTTACTGCAAGTGGGATCTCTCCCATTTGCCACGGAGTTATCTGCACGCACCAAGTGGAAACCTCCAGTTTTTCCTTTATATCTGTCACGAGGGCGAAGAAATCACTGAAACAATCAAAACCTGGCTGTTTACGCGTGTTTTGTTTTACAAATGGACTGGTATAGAAAGTTGCAGGGCTTCTGCACAGACAGCTCACATAAATCTCTTATCACAAAAGCCATATGTCCTCATTTCCTCATCTGCGGCGAAACACAAGCCGTGGCGCTCCGATAATTAGGAAGCTGGAGGTAAAGCACTCGGCATCCAGCAGGAGGAAAGTGGATGTGGGTGAAGGTTGCACAACACAAAGCAGAGCAGTTTGGGTTCCAGCCGCGCCGCTCGTCCGCGCAACTTTCCATTGCGCGCCTGCGGCTCGCGTGTTTACAAACCAGTTCCTCCACGGAGGGGACACTGGGAGCACTGGGAGGCTCTCGGGGTGGCTGCTCCTCCCCGCTTGGTTTGCTCTGAGCTGGCAGCTTGCTTGCTGGCCTTTGCTGGGCAGAAATCCTTCCCTTGTGAAGGACTCCAGGTCGGAGTTCAAAGGGCAGTGAAATGGCCCGGTTCCATTTCAGTCCCTCTGGTGGGATCTCCAGGCAGGTAGAGGGGGAGAAAAGCACCCACTGAAAAGTCCTTCCTGGAATTCCTGGAAAAATCCTTCTCCTTGGATGGGCAAACGGGGGATTCCCTGTTCCTTGCATGAACTAAATAGTTCCATATGGGAAGAAGGAGCAGAGAGTTCCCAGAGGACCACTCCGATTTTTTTGGCTTCTCCCTGACCAAAAACTCAAGAAGACTGTACCTGTGGCCCTCGTTGGCACTGGTAAAACAAGCCAGTGTCCTTCACTAACTTTTAACTTCACCCACAAATTTCCATAAAGTCACTTTGAGGTGGAAAAAAATTAACTGAGAGTGTAGAATTAGCACAGCTGCTGTTATGACATGTCTTCATGTCTGGGTCCTTCCAAACTTTTTTTTTTCCCTCTCAAAAAAGAGACATTTCCTAAATTTCAGGTCAGCCAGCAATGGTGAAATGCCCTTTTGCCCAGCTTGGTGTGCTTTGTGTAAGGGGTATTTATTTAATCCATCTGAAACTACATGAGAAAGGAGAGAAATATCCCGGTGGCGAGATAAGATGATTATCTTCCTGGCAAACAATAGGAACGTGGTCAAAATTAAAAATAATTTGATTGCAAATAGGAAGCCTAGTAAAGCAGCAGGACTAGAGGAAACATGACTAATTTTTTTTTTAGCTTGTCTGAACTCACAGAGCAGAGCTTTGCAAGAGCCATAACTTTGAAATATAGATCTGTAGAAAACCCATGGGGGGAGGATGGCAACAGTCCAGCTGCAGTAGTACAATAGAGGCAAGTTCATGCAGCTGGTAGATCCAACCTAAATGGCTAAATAGCAATAGACAAAAGCTATTTTAGGTGTAGTTTGGGGGGGAAAACAGTAAATATGAATTGGGGAGGAGTGGAGAAAGTGAAGGCTTTTTTTTTCCAAGTCTTTTTAAAATTTTTCCCCTTCCTTTGCCATTCTCCTCAGCCAAACCATAGTGCCAGTGTCACCTGCAGGAGCAGCAGTAAGAGCCTGCAGGCCAGTGCTTCACATCCCGGCTCAATGTTGGCTCTTCCCATCTCCAGCAAAGACCTTCACTTTCTACAGGGCAAGGAGAAGATGGCTGCATGCCCTGATCCCCTTGGGGTTTGTCTCCAAGAGAAAATTCCAATAGATGTGACACCTTAAAATGGCATTTCCTTCTAATAAGGATTACCCTGCAGAAGTGTTTATGTGATCCTCAGAATTATTGTCTACTGAGCTACTGCCCCCTTTAAACAAAACTCAGCGTGAACCCTCTGTCCAGGGGGGTGTGAAGAGGAAAAGGGTGTGTAGGACAGCTGATCCTCAGCACCCATGGCAGGACTGTAACCTCTTCCTCTGTCCCTGGCAGTGCCCATATCTGCTGTAGCCATCCCACTGAGCTGGCAGACACAGAGCTGCAGTCCTTGTCCTTGTGTCACAGCCTGTGTGTCTGAAATTGCCTGGTGACTCTTGATTTTTAACCCAGTGGACAGGAACATTTGGTTTTTAAATATCTAAGATTATTTGACTGTAACCCTCTATATATATATTATTTCTTAGAATTTTCTGTGCTTTTAATAGCACCATTAGGGCTGGGTGTGTGATCTGAAGGCAGTCACCACTCAAACTGCCCTGTGCAATAGGGAAGTGAGGGTTCATCAATTTTACAGCAGAAGAAATTCTGCTGTAGGCATAAGGTTGAAATGATCCCTTCCAAGAACATAGGGAGAAGCATGGAGCAGAACACAACACAGTTTCCAGGTCTAGTTGTGACCACAAAACCACAGCTGCTTTTTTTTTTTTTTCAGTTTAAAAGCCTCTTGAACAGAGATTTTTTTTTTTTTTGTCAGCTGAGGATTGAAGTAAATCCTTGGTTAGCTCTGTTGAATTCCATCAGCCAAGGATGTGAGTACACTCCACTGATATTAAGCTACTTCAGTTGCAGTGGTGCATGTCTGATCCTTTGCCTGGGTAGAATTTTTTTTCTATTATTTTGAGGATTTAATAAAAGCCAGGTGAGAGTGTGTTGCAAACCTGTGTGCCAGCCACAAGCAGCAGCTGACACCGGAGACTAAACAGTGTTTAAGCCACTTGGCAAAGCTTACACAGGTCCAGTAATTGTAGGTGGATGAGGGCTTGCAGAGGGTCATTAGGTTCCTGATGGAGGAAACGCCGCTGAAAGGCAGAAGAGGAAATGACAGATTTAATGAGTAGTGGTCACAAGCTGAGCTACAAAGAGCAGTCGGTGTCTATGTTTTCCTACAAGGACGTTCAGAGCAGATCCAAGGCCAGACAGTCCCTGCACTGTCTCTGATGGCAAGACCCCTCCAAGCCAGGATGACAAATGGCATCAGGGAAAAGCCTCTGACCCGCAGAAAGAGTGGCTGCATTTCTGCAGGCAGAGAACTGAACCCTTGGAGCAGGGCAATGTCCTTCTGCTTCCACCAGGGAGGAGAGTGCCAAGCCTTGTGCAATGAAAACATCAAAGCATTGTCTCTGGAAGGAAACTGGCATTAAAAGCAGGTTGTCACTGTTAGTAATGGTTCAAAAAGCTGAAGGATAGATCTAGGTGCAGTGTCAGACATGCGTGAAAAGAGAGAGGTGTTTGGTGGATAGGGTTTATCCTGCTGTTCAAACTGTGCTTGTCATAGTCAAAGAGCCATTAGAGCACACGTTTGGATGCAACAGGACTGGTAACAGAATCTCTGGTCTGTCCCTGAGCAGAGCTGCACTCTGTGTTGATCCCAGAGTTTTTATGCTTTTATGAAAACAGCTAATGATGACATGATTCAAGATTCTGTGAAGGGCTCGGAGGGAGAATCAGTAAAACATCAAATAACGATGTCAGACTTTTCATGCATGACCAGATAAATGCAAAAGCATTGTTCTCACAGAGACTTGAAAGGATCAACAGTTGGGATTTGCTTCCAAAATGAAAAAGGAAAATTTTCAGGCCAATTTGTGCTTTTGACAGGTGAAACACCATCTGAATTAAGATGGTGGGTGCACATTGTGAATGAAATTGGGCACAGGTGCTTGTGAACATGGGAGGGGAGGGAAGCAGAGAAAAGGAAAAGAGAAATGTCACAAAACTGGCTATATTTTTAAGATATTTTTGTATTTGTTCAGCAAAAGCCATAACAGGGGACCTTACTGCAGGGGTGATGAAGTACAATGTTCTGACTCTGTTACCCAGGATGGATACAACAGGCAGTTCTGGCTGTCACACTCAACACCAGGAATAAACAAGAGACCATAAATGGCTTTAATGAATGAAAAGGACACCCAAAGAAGCCAGGGGAAAGGACTGCTGAATGATTATTGACTTGGAAGTTGGGGTCTGTCCATGACCTGTTATCCCAGGGGGTTTTCTCTGATTAACAAAGAGCTCACATGCTGATGTTCACATTGATATCCAATTCTTCTATTACAGGTCCCCTGTGTAACTTTGTCAAAGCTCAGAGACTTCCTCCCAAGTCCCATGAATTGCCTAACTCCAGGACTCCAGGAAAGGAGCTGGTTCTTGGAGGATGCTTAGAACAAAAATGACAGTGGACAGCTTGTTCCCTCCACATTGGCATAGAGATTGCTGGTATTGCAAGCAGGCAATGCTTCCCTGCTTCCCAGAGGGAGAATGGAAAGCTGGAACACCATCCTGGAGTAAAGAGACAGGTGTCAGTGAGGGAAAAAAGGAAGCTTTTGTTCTCATTGACTGTGTTCATCTGAATGGAAAATCCAGGCAAGGAGACTGGCAGGCCTGCAGTTCACAATGCCAGGACTCCTGGTTTCTAATTTTGGAACAAAGTACTCCTGCCCACACTGCCTTTCCCAAACACCCCTTATTTTCAGAGGATGATTTCATAAGGTCTCACAGAAGCAGGGACTAGGCAGATGTACTTGCAGAATCTGAAGATAAGAAGCTGTCTAAGTAAAAAAAACTACCCTTTTTCTCAATGTATAATCCAGAGTGGATGTGATCAGCACTGTTTTAGGAAGCACTGGCTTGAGTGTGCAACAGGATTTGTGCTCTCCTACAAGACTGCAAAAGAAATAAAACAAATCTCCAGCCTTGTGACAGAAAGGGTATGGTGTTGAGTATAAATCTGGGTTCTGGGCCTGAGCAAGCTGCCCATCCCTTATGGACATCTGTTTTTCCTGCCCACTCTTGCTGCCTGGATCACCACATCCAACAGCTGTGTGGGTGCAGAGTCTGTTGTGCTGCTCTTGCTGCCAGTGTTGGACACCTCACACCTTTTCTATCACCACAAATCGAAAGCTGGCAGACTCACCACTTTTCTTTCCTCACTGTCAGAGTTTCAGATCTTCTCTTAGCATTGTGTTGCAGAGGTGTGTGTTTAGTGGGAACCAGCCTTCCCTGCCAATGGGAAACACCCCCTTTGCAGGCAGCAGGGCACCCCTTTTTTGCACACCCTTTTGATGAGGCTCTTGGCGGTGCAGAGCACGTGGGCGGCTGTCTCGCAGCTCTGAGTAAGCTGCAAGAGGATGTCAGCACTGCCAGACTTGGCCCAGCTTAATGTCAACCAAGGCACTGTGGGGGAAGCCTGACTGCAAACAAAAGCAAAGCCAACTGCACTGTTTGTCCTCGTCCAAATGAAGGCAAAGGCAAACAGGGAAGATTTATAAACTGTGTTTTTTTCATTATTTCTAATATGATAAAGAGACATGTTGTCTTCTAAGCATTGCAATCCGACAGCAGTGTTTTCCTTGGGCATGAGCCAAAGTTTTGGCTCCTCTTTTCTTTTACCAAACATGAGTTCTCTGGGATGAGTCACTGGTTCTCAATGGGCTGCAGCTGCTGAGCCAGGAAAAGGAGCCCTTGGTGCACAGAGAAGGCATCAGGAGATGATGTGTCATGTGGGTTACACTGGGAACCACATCACTTCCCACAGCCAGGCTGCATGCAGAGTAACACCAGGCCTGGGGGAGATGGACATGAATCCAGGACTCCCCAGGACCCCCAGGGGTTTGGGTACCGCATTTCATCTCTGGTCAGATGGTCAGATTCTGTGCGGATTCAACAAAAACTCCACTTCAGCAATTCGGGTACTTAAATGAGTTGCAGCAACTCATTGCTGTAAACCTGGATTCTGAATCATCACCAGCTCCTTGCTGTTAACCCCTTCTCCATTGCTCTCCCATCCCAAGACAATCAGTGGAGTTACACAAGGGAAGCAGGTGGCTGGAGAGCACATAAACCAAGTATTTCATAGAATCACAGAATCATTTAAGTTGGAAAAGGCCTTGAGTCCAACCATTAACCCAGCACTGCCACATCCACCACCAAGTTATGTCCCTAAGGATGGTGACTCCACTGCTTCCTTGGGCAGACAGTTCCTGTGCTGGGTTTCCTCTTATGAGAGTAGCTGAATGAAAGAAGACCAAAAAAAAGGATCCTGAGGGACAATTCAATGAGTAAGGGATGTGTGACCACTGGTGCCCAATGTCAGCTGACGGATGCCATAGGATGAGGCAAAACCTTTTCACTTCAGCCAGGTCTGAGAACCAAGTACATTAAATTTTGCTAACCTACATCTCACCTTTTGTGGCTCAGCAGGTGACAAGCTCTCTGCAGAGCTGGTTCCTGTGTTAGTGGCCATCACATCGCAGTGCTGGCATTTAAAGGACCAGAGCAGGGCGAGGCTCGGTGTCACCGACCTCAGCACAGGGTCGCTGTCACCGTGCTGAGCCTCAGCACAGCGGGGCCGAGCTGTTCTCTGATGCTGTTGTGTGAAAGATAAAGATATTTAAAAAAGATATGAGGTTAAAAGAAACCACCCAGCAATAAGAACGACCGGGGCAAGGCTCTGCTGAGACACCAAGGACTGCACACCTGGCCGCGGTGCCGCTGCCCTCGGGGGATGCGGGATGCAAAAGTCACCAGCCCAGGCTCCTGGTGTCATTCTGCAGGAGGCACTTGGCACTGTCCAAGCAGCCGGCACTGGCGGTGGCTCGGAGAGGCATCCTGCCCCGTCCCGTCCCACGGGATGCGCCGGGGGCGGACGCGGGGATGGGAGCGGGACGGCTCCTCCCCGGCGGGGCGGGATGAGCGGCCGGGCAGAGGGACACACAGCCGCTCCGGGACACGGGGGAGAGGCCACACGGAGGGAGCATGTCGGGGACAGCGGGCACGGCCATCTGCCTGCTGCGCTGCGACCTGCGCGCCCACGACAACCAGGTAGGGACGGGCTCGGGCTGCTGCAGGAACAGCGCTGCTGTTGGGCAGGGTGGGCAGGGATTCTCCTGCATCCCGCCCCGGGAGCTCTCCTGCCCGCTCTGTGTTTCCAGGTGCTGCACTGGGCTCAGCAGAACGCGGATTTCGTGATTCCCCTGTACTGCTTCGACCCGCGGCACTACCTGGGCACCCACTGCTACAGCTTGCCCAAGACGGGGCCCCACAGGCTCAGGTTCCTGCTGGAAAGCGTGAAGGATCTGAGGGAAACGCTCAAGAAAAAAGGAAGGTAGTTGAGGAAGCACCGTGCAAATAACACACAATTTCTATTTTCCTACTCGCTTTCAGCACATACCTGTGCTGTGACTCAGATCATGTGCTCTGGGCTCTGGGGGTGGCTGATTTCAGAGATATTTCAGAGAGCCACAGCCCTTCTGTTAGATACAGCAGGGTCCCCTGTCTAGCCCCTGCTGTGGTCACCTGTCCTGGATGGACACAGAGCCATCCAGGCTCTGTGCCACGTGGGTTTTGCTTTCTCAGGTACCCCTGAGGGGATGAGTGTCAGCTTTGAGTGCTTTACCCAGAGTGCTGGCAGTGGGAGACGTGAACAGCAGAATTTTGAGATGTGGGCAGTTACAGTAGCCACTGTGGGCTGCAGCTTTCCTTGTCCCTGGGAGCTGGCTTGAGACAGACCAGCATGGAGACTGGAGAGTAACATTTCCTTATGCCCTGTCCCACTAAACCAGTCTCTAGACTCACATATCCTTGCTTATGATGCCTTTAGAACCATTGGGTTAGACCAGGGCCTGAAGAATCCACTACAAGATAATATCTGGCTTTGCAGAGCAAAAGATCATGGAGTCATAGAATAGTTTGGGTTGGAAGGGAACTTTAAGGGCTATCCAGTCCAGGCCCCCTGCAATGAGCAGGGGACATTTCCAGCCAGATCAGGTTCAGTCTGACCTTGAATATTTCCAGGGATGGGACAACCTCTCTGTGAAACTTGGACAAGGTGGATCAGCCAGCCCTTGAATCTCTTTAGTGTGTGAGGATAAACAGATTCACTTTTAGGTAACAGCCTGGCTTTGTGCCCAGTCATTCTTTCTAAGGCATCCAGAGTGGCAGAAATGTGTTTGACACAAACTAAGCCCCAGAGGCTTACAAACTCTGTTCAGGGGCTCCTAAAAAATGCAGGCTGGTCAAATCCTGTCTGTCTGCCCCCACGCACTGTTTGTGCTCCATAGCAAAATAGGACACGAGTGCCTGCCTGGGCTGGGATGATGGTCTCTTGTGCACATAAATAACAATAACATCAAACCTATTTCAGGCCAGTATTTTGTGTTTCAGTACCCTGGTTGTGAGGAAGGGGAAGCCGGAAGATGTGGTCTGTGATCTGATTACTCAGCTGGGCTCTGTCACTGCTGTGGTTTTCCATGAAGAGGTAAGGGAAATACTCCAGTGACACAGTTGAAAGATAAAATCATGCTGTGAAGGTTTCTTCCACGAGCAAGTGGTGATGCAGATCCTGTGTGTTCAGAGCCTTTCTTGGCTGTGGAGGTGTTACCTTGGGGGAACTGGGTAGTTCCTGGGATGGGGATTCCCTGAGTGGGAGTCCTCGATGGGGCAGAGGGAGGAAGGTAATGTGGAGAAGAATAAGGAAGGCAAGACCAAGGTCTTTGTGCATGTGGGAGCTGCATTTTGCAGCCCTGGCCTCACTCTTTTGCTCTCCCTAGGCCACGCAGGAGGAGCTGGATGTGGAGAAGGAGCTGTGCCAGGTGTGTAGGCAGCACGGGGTGAAGGTCCAGACGTTTTGGGGCTCCACGCTCTATCATCGGGATGACCTTCCCTTCAGGCCTATTGACAGGTGGGCTGCTCTGTGGTATCACCCCTCCACTGTCCCTTTTGTTTCTCACTCAGGAGGGCTCCCAGTCCTCTGGTCCCACAGGGAAAGGATCCATTAGTCCATCTGTTTGTGCTTTTATGGAACAGTGCTGTCGTGCTCAGGCACACACGGGGTGTGCACATTCAGCCCTTTGCACTGATAGCATTTATGGTTCTGTATGTGTAAAGCCAAGGTGTGTGTTTGACCATTCATTAAGGGGCTGAAAAAGACCTCTAAGACTATCAAATCAAACCAGTAACTTAAGCCAAGCCCACCAGTAAACCATGTCCTTCAATGCCATATCTGCACATCTTTTAAATCCTCCAGGGACAGTGACTCCTTCCCTCAACAGCTTGTTCCAGCCTGACCACCCTTTCTGTGAAGAAACCTTTCCTAATATCCAATCTAAACTTCACTTGAAGCAGCTTCGTAGAACCATTAAATGGTTTGGGTTGGAAAGGACCTAAGAGATGATTTACTTCCACCCCCTCCTTGGTGTGTGTACTCTTCACTTCTCCCTCAGTAGTCACCTGAACTGTGGTTGATGGAGTTGAGTGATTCATGGTATTCTGTAGAAAATGTATATAATAAGGTCAGACAAGTCAGGCCATGAAAATGCCTGTTTTTCTCCTTTGAGGCACCAGGAGGATGTAGATTTTTACACTGACATCAGCTGTGTTAATCAGAAGTTAGGTAAGGTAAATCTGGCTCTTATGGATTTCCCCACCAGGGCACACCTTAAATTGAAAAGGCACAATTTGCATCAGAAGCAGAAAGAAATTGGGTGAAGGGCTGAGCTTCTGGTGCCTGTTATCCCCGGGGGCATCTGCCCCTGTTGTGCCTGGCAGTGTTCAAAGGGGCATCACAAACGTGAGAGGACAGCCTGGAATGCCAGTCCTGCTCCTGAGGCAGGGGTGTGTGGTGTTGGTGGGGGGGCAGGGCAGTGAGCTGGCTGCTCCCATCTTTGCAGGTTGCCTGATGTCTACACCCACTTCCGAAAAGCGCTGGAATCCGGGGCCAGGGTCCGGCCAACCCTGCACATGGCAGATCAGCTAAAGCCCCTGGCTCCAGGGCTGCAAGAAGGGACTATCCCTGCAATGGAGGATTTCGGGCAGAAGGGTGAGGAAACTTAATTTGGAAGCTGCTCTAATGAAATCCTGCTTAGATTCTGCTCTTTTAAATATCCTGCTTAGGTCTGTTTTCAACAATGTGGTTTACAAAGTGAATAATTTCCTGCTGCTCCGGATTCCCAGATGTTCAGCCAGGCTGAGTCAGGTACCTGTACTGGCTGCACTTGAGCTTTGATGGTTAATACAAACCAAGCATCTTGCAGTGCATATTATATTCTGTCACAGAAAAAAATATATTTCTGCAAAAATGCAGAGGCAACTAGTGCCTGAGAGACACATGAAATGTAGTTCCTAAGGATGATTGGATTATCATGGCCCTGTCAGTCTGGGAGGTGCTGTAGAAGCATCTGTCTTTAGTTGCAGGGTTAGATATTTGTCTTCAAATTAAAAGAGTGTAGATTTAGATTAGATGTGAGGAAGAAATTCTTCCCTGTGAGGGTGGTGAGGCCCTGGCACAGGTTGCCCAGAGAAGCTGTGGATGTGCCATCCCTGGAAGTGGTCAATGCCAGGGTGAATGGGGCTTTGAGCAACCTGGGATAGTGAAATGTGCCCTTGTCCATGGCAGAAGATTGGATCTGGATGATCTTTAATGACCCCTCCAACCCAAACTATTCTGTGATTCTTTGATATGTCTCTTGCTGAAAACCAAAACACAGAGGCAGTGGTTGCCCTTCAAACTGTCATTAAGCCTCAGGTCACTCGCTCTGCAAACGCAGGTAAAATCCTTGTATGGGAATTTCCTACCCTGCACCTGTGCAGGAAACATCCTTAGTTGTGGCATTCACATTCTCTGAAAAAATCCCTTAGCCAGGATTTTTCTCCTGGGAAGCTGAGAAGCCTCAGAGAAAAGGAAAACAATTCTTATCTCATTTGCTTCTCCTATGTTGTGCTCATGTGGAATGTGTTTGGAGATTGTTTACCCAAAGGTGATTCACTGGATTCTGGTGTGAGTTGTTTTCACTCTTTGGCCAATCAGTGCCAAGCTGTGTCGGGACTCTGGAAAGAGTCACGAGTTTTCATTATTACCTTTTTAACATTCAGTAAGTATCCTTTCTGTGTTCTTTAGTATAGTATAGCATTTTAATATAGTATAATAAAGTAATAAATTAGCCTTCTGAGAACATGGAGTCAGATGCATCATTCCTGCCTTTGGCAGGGCACCCCTGCAAATACAATACTTAGTGAATTTTAATATGTTTGATATGACCCTTATTTTAAAGGAAAACCACACAATCTTTTACGCCCTCAAAGCAGACACCCCCACTGCTGAGCATCCCTAGATTTTAAGCTCCCTGCCTTTGAGATGCTTTCCCAGGGGGTAACAGGGTGTTGGTGTTTTCTGTGGCAGATCCTGTGGCTGATCCCAGAACGGCCTTCCCGTGCAGTGGAGGAGAGACCCAGGCTTTAATGAGGCTGCAATATTATTTTTGGGACACGGTAACTCTTACATTTCCTTGCCTACATCCTCCCCCTTGTACACATGGCTGTGCAAGTGGGTGAGGCTGCAATTTCACTTCCTAATAATATTTCCTTAGCTCCTGTATAAAACTTCACGAAGGAGGGAATTAGCATTATTTCAGTTTTTTAGAGAGACAAACTAAACCAAAAAGAAGTCATCTGGGACTGGGGAATGTAAGCCAAATACTTATGAGCCTAGTTTACTGGCCATCTCTCTGAAGTATTTTTTTCCATTAACTTCTGGGACTTGGGACAAAATTTTTTAGCTGCTTTACCTTGATTTGCTCCTTCTGTGCTCATGTCCCACATCATCAGCAATGTAGTTCCTCTATTTTGAAGGAGTGAAAAGTGGCCTGAAGGGCTGGAATTGCAGCTGGGGTGAGGAACAGCTGACCCAAGTTCTGCCTGCAGTTATAAATAGTAGGAAGTTTCTGTAGTGTGGTTTAAAATCTTGCAGCCAATAATGTCAGCTACTATTTGTTTCCTTGCTTTGGTGGAGTGAAGCTCCTGCTGCCACCATTTTGTCAGACAGTTTTTGAATTTCTTTCTGGTCTAGGTTGAGGAACTATCTTAAATTTGCCATATCAAAGGTACATGGTGCTGATTTCCAACAGCATCAGACCCCAAGCAGTTTTCTGGGTAAAGGAGGGAGCACCTCTCCAGCTGAGATGGGTTTAAAGTGTAGTGTTCCCAGTGCCTGGCTGGGACAGCCCCCAGGGCATCCTTTCAGCTGTGCTTCCCAAATTCCTGCATTCCTTTGGTTTTGGGGAGCATTGTCCTGGTTTAAACCCATAAGGCAGCTCAGCCCTACAGCAGCTGCTCCCTCAGTTCCTGCCAGTGAGATGGAGGAGAGATTCAGAAGGATTAAAGTGAGAAAAAGTCACGTGTTGAGTTAAAGACCATTTAATAGGAAAAGCAAAAGCTGCTTGCACAGGCAAAGCAAGGTAAGGATTCATTTAATTCTTCCCACCAGTGGGCAGGTGTTCAGCCATCCCCAGGAAAGCAGGGCTCCATCACAGTTACTTGGGAATACAAATGGCATCACTCCAAACATCCTGACTTCCAGCTTTATATGCTGAGCATGACATCATTTGGTCTAGAATACCCCTTGGGTCAGCTGGGGTCAGCTGTCCCAGCTGTGTCCTCTTCCAAATCCTTGTGCACCCCCAGCCTACTCAGGGTGGGGTGGTGAGAGAAGCAGAAAAGGCCTTGAGGCTGTGTGAGCTCTGCTCAGCAGTAAGGAAAACATTGGTGTGCTCTCTGCACTGTTTTCAGCACAAATCCAAAACAACCCCAGATTAGCTGCAAAGGAGAAAATTAACTCCATCCCAGCCAAAATGAGTACAAGTGTTCATAGCTTTTGCTCTTGGTCAAGCATTAATATATTCAGAGCTGGAAAACCTATTCCTTCTTTTTTTGTGATGCAGATACTGTCTCCCCCAGTGAGCTACAGCAGCCCTTTAGCAATTGTAACTTGTGCAGTGGAGGTGATCAAGGAGAGATTGGTCTTCCTTGTGTCCTCTGCATTGTCCATGGAAATCTCAGAACATGGAAAAATGCATCCTGCTGTAAATGTGTGGGGCACAGAAACAACAGTGGTCAGGGTTCCTGCAGCTGAGTGTTGGGGGCTGTCACATATGGAGGGGTTCGATAGTTGGTCTGTAAGTTGAGTAAATAGAAGAAATAACAGTTGATGATTTTCAAGTGTATCGATAGCAAAGAAGAAGACAAGGTTGTTAGCATGAGAATAGATTAGAAAAGATACATAAAAATTTTTGTAAGCTAGACTATGTGTATAAGTAGATGTGTATACGTGGTTTGTTATATTTCTGTAAATTTTACTAATTATATCAACACTAATTGTTTTGCACCAATACATGTAATAAATTATTGTAATGTAGTTAATGACTTAAAATTACACTTTATTAAGAGTATATAAGGTAGAAAACACAAAAAATAAAACCTTTTAATTTTAACAGTAACACTCACACTGGTTCTATAACCCCCAAACAAGCAGCCACAAGGCTGCCAGTTCCACTGGTGCTTTTCAGTGGGTTTTTGATCCAGAATCAGATGGGGATGGGCAGGGAGCAGCACAGCCAGGTGCATGGTGCCTGCAGATAGAAACGTGCTGTAGGCTGAAGCAGGGAGCACAGCTTGTGACACACATCCCAGGGCAATACTGAAGACTGCTGGCCTGATTCCTGCCTGTGTGCTGGGGGCAGGAATTGGGCAGCTGTGCAATCCTTGCAGGCAGCCATGAGAGGGAGCCCAGCCCTGCCAGATTGCTCTGGCTCCAGAAGGAAAGAACATTTAGCAGGTTGCTTGTAAAGTACTGAAACCTTTTGTTCTTTTGCTCTCACAGAACCTGGTTGCTTCTTACAAGGAGACTCGGAATGGGCTGGTGGGAATGGATTACTCCACGAAATTCGCACCATGGTAAAGATTTTTGTTGAGGCTGGAAAACCTTTTCTGCTTCCACCCCAAACAGGTGTTACCTGTCTGCTGAGTGCTGCTGGGCATGGGTGGGGGTCTAGATGTGGTTCCTTTGGCCCTTTTTATTGTGGTAGAGCAGCTCTGAGGCTGCACTTCCCTGGAACTGCTGCAGTGAGTTTGTGCTGGGAGCACAGTGTGGACAGGGAGCAGGAGGGACTCACCATTTGCCTTTGGTGCTGCTTTGTGTGGGAAGGGAAAGGCAGGGAGGCAACACAGCTTCAGCCTAATCCTGGTTTCCTGAGTAGTCTGGGGCAGGTCACCCCACCTCACTGCCATTCTGCAGGGTGAAGAGACACTTCTGATTATTCCTGTAGGAAAGGATCTTTTGTGCAGGTAAATATTTTGATTTATAATTAAGGGCTTTAGTTCCTGGTGCTGGAAGAGGCAGAGGTAATGCCAGACTGGAACTGAAGCAGCAGCAGAACCCAGTTCAGCCTAAGCTGAGAGCATCTGGACTCTCCCAACAGAATTGCAATGAGAACCAAATTTCAGAGGCTGTTACAGGTTGAGATTTCTTGTTTCCAACGAGCTTTGTGCTGTGATGATTGCAGTGGATGGCTCCATCTGGTGGCACTTCGGGATCCCAGGACTGCTGGCTCTGTGGAAGTTTGTTATTTCTGGTCTCCACTTGAGTTTTTCCAAGCTGGCCATTTGCTCAGAGCAAACAGTTCTGATCTGTCTACCCCAAAATATTCCTCTGTCACGTAATCAGAGCAGTTCAGGTTGCAGCCAGTCATTCCCTTCTCGTATTGGCCTTTAGAGCTGGTCAGCAATTAAGGAAAAACTCTTCAAAGTTTTCTTTCTGTTTTCCACAATTCATTAGAACATCCAGCGTTTCCACAAGCTGTAGTGGAAATGGCAGTAAAATGCATTTCTAGGAAAAGCAAGGTCAAAGCTGTTCTTTATCACCCTGTATGATTTGGTTGAAGTGTGCAAGTTCTTTCCTGTCTTGCAACAGCACTGATTTGGAACAAATGGAAGGAGCCCAGGGGGTTGAAATGCCAGAGCAGGGTTTGATTCCCTAGTTTTCCTGCCAAGGCTCAGATTTTCAGCAGTCACTTCCCTTCTGTGGTTGCTCAAAGGAGCCACTGAGGTTCTGCAGGAGAAGGAGCCCTGGGCACAGGATAAGGAGGTTTGTGGTGAAAGGGCAGGTAGAACATGTGATGCAGAGGATGACGTTTGAGATTCTTTTCTGGGTGTGTCATTGGGTTTGTTAAATCATTTAGACAAAACTTGTTAAACTTGAGTAAAATGATTTATCTCTATAGCTTAGAGACTCCTGTGACAGTCATACCCCAGGAAGGAGAGGATCTTGATTCTTGGAAGAGAATTCTCTCTCTTGAAGAGTTGCAGAGAAGTTACAACTTGACTAAAGCCATTTGGGAAGTCAGGGGCAGAACTGGAAGCTGAACAAAACTTTTAGAAACAACTCTAGACACAAAACTGCTCCTCTCCTCCCTCTGAGCTGGCATCAAGGTGTCAGTCCTGAGTGGCATTCAGGACATCATTCCTCTGCTTTCAGGCTGGCACTGGGCTGCATCTCACCTCGGTACATCTATGAGCAGATCCAGAAGTATGAGAGAGAGAGAACAGCAAATCAGAGCACATACTGGTATGTCTTTTCACCATCAGCATGGCTTATTTTCTCTGAAAAGGAGCCTGGCATTTCATGCACAGGAGAGTGATTTGTTAACTCTCTTTGTAATTAATGTTTGTTTTTCCTGTGCCTGCTGGCTGGTTCCTCTGGGTTGCAGTGTAGTTCTCTTTCAGTACAGATTTATTAGTCTGTTTTGACACCCAGGGGCTTTAGGCACTTTGTAAGTAAAGATTATGAATACCAGTTGTCATTATTATTGCTGGAAACCGTGGCTCATTATTTTTGAAAACAATCTCAGCAAATCAGCACCATCCATCTCTGTGTTCTTATGGGCTAAATGAGGAGGAGGAATAGTTTAAAAATAAAAGCCAAAGGGTTTCTCAGACTGAGGATATGAGCCCAAAGGTCTCAGTGACTGTGATTTGTGTAAATCTCATGGTGTTTGAAGGTCCCACGGCCACAAGTCCAGCAAGTTTTTGCTCAGCTGCCTGGCCATGACCACATCAGAGCAGAGGGGAAGAGGGCACTGGGAACTGGGTTTAATGCATCCCATCTTGCAACCCATGCTCTTCCTCACCTCTCAGTTTATCCATCCCTGGGCTGGCCTTGGACTTGTTCAGCTCTGCCCAGGCACTGTAAATCAGAACCTGGAGCTCTGATAGAGAAACAGGGTCGTGTCAGAGCCTGGCCTAACACTAGATCTGGATGGGAAAAATCCCAAACCATAATGTCTGTGCAAACTCTAGAACTAAATATTCATTTTGGTCTGTTACATTTGCAACATGTCAAACAGCACAGTGGTTGGTGAGGAACAGGCAGAACACTGCCAACCATTCTGGCCAAAATGCTCAGTTTCATTAAAATTCAAATGACAGATAAAATATCAACACCTATGAAGTGTATGTTTGGTTTTGGTTTTTTTTTTTTTGTTTGTTTTTTTTTTTGTTTTGTTTTTTTTTAATTTCAAAGATAGGAGAGGAACGATTTCAAGAAATGAACATACTCCTGTTTTCCATCTAACAGTCAGCCAGCCTGCTGGCAGCTGGCATGCCGTGGTGATTTTAGCATTTTAAAGTGTTCAGTAATTATAAAAATGAAGCTGTCAAGCTCCCAGGAAGTCAATTGTACAATGAAGTACAGGTCATGGTGGCTGCACATGAGGGACTCATTGAACCTCAGTGTTATGACACTGCTTTTTAGGATTTGGACAGTTCAGGTTGGACATTAGGAGGAATTTCTTCACTGAAAGGGTGATTAGACATGGGAGTGGATTTCCCAGGGAGGTGGTGGAGTCACTGTTCCTGGAGGTTTTTAAGCAAAGATTGGACTCGGTGCCAATGTCTGGTTGACACCGTGGTGTTTGGTCAGAGATGGGCCTGGATGGTCTCAGAGGTCTTTTCCAACCTAACTGATTCCCTAATTCTGTGATTCTGTTCTGTAACCAGATTATCCAGAAGAATCCTGTCAACCTAAAAATCAGCTGAGCAGAGGGCTTCCCATATGGCATAGAGTTGAAGCAGTTCTCTGAGGCTGATGTGCCATCATTTTATAAGAAGTTCTTTTTATATAAAAGCTTTTATATAAAACTGTCCTTTTTTTTTTCTGTGGGCCTAGCACCTGATCTAATGGGCTGGAGCACCGTAAAGCAGTTTTGAAGGGTGTCTTAGAGTCCCTTGCAAAGATAATTGCTTAAATCAACACAAATAAATCACCACAAAGCTCTCAGGAATGTGCTGATGTGCTCGTTCCTGCGGAAGTGTGAAGCTCAATCAGGCCCTCCCCCTGCTCTGGGGAGAATTACATCCCAGCAGGGATGGGGGAGGAACATGTTTCCTGAAACTCTGCTCCTGCCTGTGAGCTAAGGAAAGCTTCCCCAGTGATCCATGCAGAGTTTGCTTTCCCTGTAAGCCAGGTAAGCAGGCTTGGGGAAAGAACTGCTGCCACGGGAAAGGTCCCTGGAATTGCTTATTGTGAATAAACTTCACAGTGTTAGTGGCGGGTTGTATGGAAGCAAAATCCTTGTTCAGTTATCATATCTGAGACTCAGTGAAATGCTGAGAAGGTTTTGTGTTTCAGGGTCCTGTTTGAACTGCTGTGGAGGGATTACTTTCGGTTTGTGGCCCTGAAGTACGGCAGAAGGATTTTCTCATTAAGAGGTGTGTATGCATCACCACGTTTAGGGGGGACAGGTAGTCTCCTACAACAGGGAAAGTAAGAGAAGAGGCTGTTGGCATTAAATTGTACAAATGTTCTTCTCATGGTGCTTGTGTCACCACCCTGGGATGCTGCTGGGAGCTCTCTGTTAGCACAGAAGTGCCTCAGCACCACGGTGTGGGATGCTGATCCCCAAATCTGATTAGATGCAGGGAGCATTATTGACACATGCCTGTGGAAAACAGCAGCACAGAGAGAGTGAAGATGCTGTTTCCAGAGACATTCCACTTTTCAGCAGAATCCAGGCTTCAGGCTTGCCTGAGTTCTCCAGAGGACCTGGGACAGAGCAGGAACTGACCCAGCAGGGTGAATCCCAAGAAATCAAATATTGCACTACTCAGGAATCAGAATGAGATGCAGCTCCAGCCCCAGTGACAGGAGTGTGCCTGTGAAATGGGGGTCTGAGCACTCAGTGAACAACAAATACCCAGTCCATGTGTCAGAGACCCTGCAGGTGATGCCTGTGCTGGGTGAGCTGCTCTGCAGGGGATGCAGCACTGGCTTAGATGCTCCAGGGCAGCCTGCCTGGCATCCAGCTGTGGCTGCAGAGGGACACCTCCCTCAGGGTCTGTGTCACATCTGCCAGGCCTGTGTGGCTGTTCTGATGGCATTAGATGCCAGTGGTGGGCCTGGTCTGGGATGTTTGTAGCTAGAACTGAGTTGTCCCTTCTGCCTTTGCTCCATTGCACAGAAGGCTGTAATTGCCACTGGATCCTGCAAACATTAAATCATCCCACTCATCTGTTCCTGTCCCATTTACAGGGGCAAAGTGTTACCCAGGGCTTCTGCCAGGTAATTCTGGGTGTAGTACCTGCTACAGAAACAGGTTTCACATAAACTTTGTCCTGGAGTAAAGCTGAAAAAGAAAATACCAGTGTGGGCCAGAGCACATCTCCATCTACTTGTGAGGTCTGAGTCATTTTTAATTAAAAAAGGAAAGAAAATCAAATGTCAGCAAAACAAATAGACAAAATCCATTAGGGTTTGAGCACACTCTGTGGGCAAAAGACACCCCTTTGCAACACTTGAGGGGAGGAATGGATCATCTCTAAACCTTGTTTGTTTGTAATGGCACTGAGAGGCTGAGCTTCACCCTCATGCCTTGTGTCAACCAAGCTCCCCTGGCTGTGTTGTGGTCTGAGTAACCACCTGTGTCAGTATTTCTTCATCAGCAGGTCATTATTTTCCTCCACAGGGCTTCAAAGCAAAGAGATCCCCTGGAAAAAGGACCTTCAGCTCTTCAGCTGTTGGAAAGGTCAGTGGAAGCAGCAGGTTTGGCTGGCTGTGCTTTGTTCTCCACCTGTCTGTGGGGCTCACACGTGCCCTAACACTGACTCAGGTCCCTGCAGGGGAGCTGCCAGCATGGCCAGGGCTGGCATTTAAACTGGCATTTAAACTGGCATCACCAGGCTATGAATGTGTGTGGCTTCCCTTCCTAGAGCACTGAGCAGCCCAGAGGGTTATCCTGCTGTGTGAGGTGCACTGCAGGTAGATTTCCTGCCCAGGAGGGAGTGTTTGTGACCTGCTGGTCCCTTGTGTTTAGTCACAGAGGCTGACCAGCCCTTCTTATCAATATTAGCTTGCCATGCCTGCTTTGTTTGGTTCTGTTTGTTTTTGGTTACAAGGTTACAAGAGATTCAGACTAAATCACATCTTTTTTAACCCAGAGCCTTTTTTTTAGCTGTTACAAGTTTGTTGTTGTAACGTGAATAGCAAGCAGAATATCTCAAAACTTGGAGGGACTAACAGATTAAAGTGTTAGAATCAGTGCAATACACACCTCTGTATCTTTTCTCGTGTTAATGCCACGTGTACCCATTTGCACACAGGATAAAATAAATCATCCAGGCACAATAAATCTTTTCCTTAACAGACAAACTCTGCTTTTCAGGTACTAACCCTGGGGGATTTGTCCAGTACATCCCTCTGTTAGTCACCTGTCAAGAATCTTTCTGTTCTTGGCCCATCTCACTGTTGTCTGCAGATTTATTTTACTCTGCAAAATTCCCTGCAACCCACCTGATTGTTTTTCCAGTCTGAGATTTTTCTGTATTTTTTTCCTTCTTGCCAAAACTTCTCCCCAGCTTAATTTTCAGTATGATATCCAGTTTAATTTCCATTGGATCTTAGTGGCTGCACTCCAGCTAAACCACACAGAAATCTCTCCCTGCTGCTGTGCACTGGCACTGGCTTGGAAATGGCTGTGAATAGATGACCACAGGCTGGTTTGTGAGTGCCCAAAAGCATCCTGATATCCCAGAGCTGTGTTTTGTCTCTGCAGAGGGCAAAACTGGGGTTCCTTTTGTGGATGCCAACATGAGGGAGCTGAGTGCCACGGGCTTCATGTCGAACAGAGGGCGGCAGAACGTCGCCAGCTTCCTCACCAAGGACCTGGGGCTGGACTGGAGGATGGGGGCAGAATGGTTTGAATACCTGCTGGTAAGACTGGGCTCTTTGTGTACCTGGAGTTTA
Source organism: Passer domesticus (assembly GCF_036417665.1). Taxonomy (NCBI): domain Eukaryota; kingdom Metazoa; phylum Chordata; class Aves; order Passeriformes; family Passeridae; genus Passer; species Passer domesticus. Next base: position 3,938,128 of record NC_087474.1, read on the forward strand.
ACAACAGGCAGGAGGACAGCCCTGGTTTATAAGAAAGGTTACAGGTGATGATCAATAATTTTCAGGCTGATACAAGACTGTGTAGATACTTTTTGCAGGGTGTGAGCTTCCCAAAGCTCACATAAGTAAAAGGAATTTTGCCACAGTGGAGCTGCCACCAACAAAGATGCAGCTAGGAAGTTTGCAGTAAGCTTTGATCCTCTGTGCAGGGTTTTAGCCAGAGATCTGCTGCACTTGACAAAACTTTCAAACATGAATTATGCTAACAATGCTCTGATTTGCTCACCCCAGAGGCTGGGGAGGGGGGCAGCCCAGAAATAGAACACAAAAAGTGTGTGCTGGCTGTGCATTGATGGCTGTGGACTGGGAAGCCAGCTAGTCAAGCACAGGCAAGTAGGGACAATGGCTGGATCAGCTTCTACAGCGCTCCACCCTGGCTGGAGGCATCCTTCTTCATTCTGGGCTGTTACAGACCCCCCTGCCAACTGCAGCACCAATTCCTCTCATATATAAATCAGCAGCTGTGTGAGCTCAGTTAAATAGCTGGGTCACTTTTCTGACCTTAGCCCCCATGGATTCTTGTGGTACTGACTGAAAAAGGCCAAATACTCACATCAACCTCACATTAAAGGTCTTATCTGTGGGATACAGGAGGCAAGTGGCAATCAGAAAACTTTCCACTCACTCAAGAGTGCTGGATGGGCAGAGAAAGCCCAGTTGCCTTGCCAATATCTGCAATTAAAAGTGATTTTTTGGTGAATGTAATTTTTTTAACTTCCTTGGAGCTGGGCTCTGACATGGCTTTGGCTGCAGGAGGAAGATCTGGGTGCTCTCCCATGCCAATGCTGTGAGCAGCAGTGGGCTTGGACAACAACACAGTGCAGGATGTCAGGATCCCCCAGAAAGGGCTTTGGGATTTCCATGCTGTGATGCTTTTCCAGATAAGAGCAAGAGCCTTCCACAAGTGTGTCCTGTTCTACAAGTGAGGAAGATCTGGAAGGTCTCACATTAGAAAGATGCTGCCTTGTTATCTATATTTATTCCTAAGGACATGGATACCAGCCTTGCTAGAAGCAGAATTTAGCACACTGCACTGGCCCTTTCACCAAGGGAAGCCCCAGATGCTGATGGCCACTGTGGGTTGGTGTGGCACAGGCTGATCCTTGTGCCCCTCAGTCTCATCTTGTGTCACACAGCTCTGGTGGCATCCCCAGAGCAGCACACGGGAGACATCAGCTTGGTGGGGAAGACAAGGCTGTTGAAGGGTAGAAGCCAGCACAGAACTGAAACTGGTCTCACTTGCCTCTAAAAAAAGGAAAGCAATGCCTGTTTCATCTCCAGTACTGCCAGCAAAGGCCCACCATGTGTGCCATCCACACCAGACAGGCAGGGAAACTGAGGCACAAGCTCTCTGCAACTCGGTGGAGCCAGGGGAAAGGCCAGAGACCACTGGTGTCCTGAACGGAGAATATCTCAGCTCTGACTTCATTGATTTCATTCCCAGGGTCAGGCCCCAAGGAAAGGCAGAGAAACAAACAGAAGAGAATGCCAGGAAGGGGCAAGGCTGAGGGGGAAATGAGCCTGCCTCCTCCAGGCCCCCTTGGATTTGCCCTCACCTCCCACACATGCTTTCCTGCATGTTAATCACACAATCGGGCCTCCAATGGCATCTTTCTTCCCTCCTTATCTCACCAGCTGGAGGAAGTGAGCTGGGAAGGGGAAGCCTGGTGCACAGGGAGCAGAGCTGGCTGCTGCTCGCCCTGACCCCAGCACTCACTGGCTCTGCAGAGAAAGGGCAGCTTGGCAGAGCCTGCTCCTCGAGCCTTCTGCCATCCTGGAGCATTGAGCTCCTCATGCCAAGGAGTGGCTGCGACCTTGGAAACATCTGTGGACTGGTTACTGCTGGGGCTGCAGTAAAGGGAGAAGAAAACGACACTGAACCATCTGTTTCTGTCACAGCTGCTGCTTTTGCAGCACAGGCATCCCTAGGAATGCTCAGAGATCCCAAAACCTCCTTGCCATCACTTCCACTCCTCTCCTGAGCAGGGTTTGGATTGTCCTACAACTGGAAAACTTCTGGTGTTGGATTTAAGCCACCCTGCCCAGCTGAAGAGCACTCAGATGGGATCATCTTCTGCTCTCAATTGTGCTTGTTCCAAAAGCCCTGCTCCATTTCATATAAGCATCCTTGAGAGTTTTTATTTGTTTAGAGAAGGAATAACTTGACAACGGGAGAAAACTGCAGTGTTGGTATTGTTTGCATCCTCATGTACACTGTGTGGTTTGTCTGCACAGTCTGAGTTAGACTTCTCTCCAAACTGCCTAGTAGGATCAGCAGAGATGAACTGGCAATGCATGGTGTCTGGGTAACTAGTCAGAAAAAAATTTCTCTCATATTTGAATACTTTCTTTTGGAATATGAGCATTCAAATGCTAGGGCTACTTGTGCAGTCTGCCAGATGATGGCAGAAAGAGAAAGATTTTCCTTTAAAAGAAAGGAAACTGAGAAAGACTTTGGTTGGACTTTTATCTGTTTTCTGACCTAAGGATCATGATGTGAAGTAGTCTGGGAAGCTGATCCCAGACTAAAAAGCAGCCATGCAGGTCCTTTCCTGAGCCAGATGCCTGTACCAGCATGGGGGGGCTCTGACCACTCCAGTCTGGCTGGAGTGAATCCCATTCAAGGAAATGTCCCCCTGAGCTAAAGGATGGATGAGAAGATTGACCAAGGGCCAGCCCAGCTCTTCTGACAGTTTTCTCCCTCTGTTCTCAAGGTGGATTATGATGTTTGTAGCAATTATGGCAACTGGTTATACAGTGCTGGCATTGGCAACGACCCACGGGAGAACAGGAAGTTTAACATGATCAAACAAGGCCTGGATTACGATGGGAATGTAAGTCTTGTGTGGCTGTTTCACAGGGATGAGTGCAGGGAAGGACATGTGGTGTTTTAGGGAGCAGAGGAGATCAATGTGCTGTGTGGATACAAAACCAGTTCTTGTGTCTCCTGGGCAGCAGTTGGGCAGGTTCCTTGGTGTGCACAGGACAATGTAATTTAACAACTTAAATTGTTGTTAAATTTAATCCCCGGCTGCTGTCCCCGGGGATGTCCCCACACCCTCCCTGGTCAGTGTGATAAATGTTTCATCACCATTTCTTCTGAGTCACAGCCACAACCCATCAGTACCTCACACAGATGCTTCCCTGAGCACAGAGCAGCTTCTTGGAGAACTCAGGAGTTACCTGAGAGACAGAACCATTCCTTGAGAGGTGCTGAAGAGTAGATTAAACCTGTGACTCTGACTATCCTCTCTGAAACTGCAGATAATTGCCCTTTCCATGTGCTTAGCCAGTATTCACAAGCTGCATTACCTGTTTCTACACTATTCTTTAGCTTCACATCAGGCTGTGCTGTTGCCTTTTGGCACTGTAGCTGGCAGGATTTAACAAGAAATCAGAAATTAGTCCTTGTGGAGGACACAATAGTAGAGTTAACAGGAGAGATTCAGGAACACAAAGTGTGCAGCTGAGCTAGCCATCCTATTTTCTTTCAGTCACAGCAAACTTCTTGGGGAACAGGATGTCCTGAACAGGATAGGTGAACAATGCTGAAAATGCACCTCTGCCTCCCTCCTCTGCCTGCAGTGAGCTCCAGCATCCCGGTCTCTCTTTAGGCACTAATTCTGAGTGGAGGATTTAGCAAAAGGGGCTAAGGCTTGTCAGAGGTAACTGATGCTGTACAGCACCAGCTTCTCTACCTGGAAATCTGGCTCCTCTCTTTCCCAGTGAGAGAGAGCCTTGCTGGGAAGCATTTAGAGATTGTCCCTGAATGGATCCTGTCCATTGGTTCTGTTTGCAGGGGGATTATGTCCGGCTGTGGGTGCCAGAGCTGCAGGGCATAAAGGGAGCAGACATCCACACCCCCTGGGCACTGAGCAGTGCTGCTCTCTCCCAGGCAGGAGTAACTCTGGGTGAGACCTACCCCCAGCCAGTGGTGACAGCCCCAGAGTGGAGCCGACACATCCACCAGAGGCCTGTGAGTACTGGGAGGGCTCCAGGGGCTGCTCTGTGAGTTCTGCTCTTCTTTCTCAGGTGTAAAGGGAAAAAAGTTGTTTTTTCCCTTTAAATACTCACATCACAGCAGGGACTGTGCAGCCAGGATTATTTAGCTGCCTGTCCTACCCACTGTGGTGAAGGGTGTAAACTTTTGCTGCTTCTCTGTCCCTTGTATAGTCAGCAGGGCTTAGCTACAGCATGTCCTTCTGAGCATCCTTCCATGCCCCACGAGAGGGATGGGGTTTCTCCAGGACCTCCAGTGGTGTGACCACCCCCCAGTGCAGGTAGACAGAAGAGAAACAACCCAGTGTCCTTTCTGTTCAGGAGGTGGAAGTAAAAACAACGAACTTCCTGCTTGAGTGCATCCAAACTGGGGTCAGCAAGACCTGTAAATATGGGGACTGCTCCTTGCACTTTGCTTTTTGAGTGTATCTTCCCTTTAGAAAGGGGGAAGAATGAGTTCTTGATCCTGCAGCATGTCAAGGCTTTTATCTGCTCCTGAGATGCTGTTCTTGGAGGAGGTGAGTATGGAAGGAAATGGATGTAACCAAGGGTTGTGTATCATAAGAGTGTTCAGCATTTTGCCTTTCCCCCGTGCATCTGCACTGCCTCCTCCTGAGTGAGGACACTTTGTGGAGGCTCAAATTTAGGGATTGCACCAAGTCAGTGAAGAATGAAGCATTCCCCCATTTCAGGTTTTAATCCCAAGGTGCAGTACCAAATTTTTTGGCCAGATTCCTTTGCTGTGAGTGGAAAGTGGAAGCAAAGCCTTCTGCTTCACCCATGCTGTTGGAGGGCCTGGATTAGTAACCTGCTGGGATGAGAGAAAGAACTCTGCAGGAGCACCTTAGTGAGACGCCAGTTTGAGGCAGTGATGAAACTTGAAGCCAAAAAGCTTCTCCATCAGGCAAAAGTTCGATTTTTATCAACTTTCCCAGCTCACCTTACCAGAAACCCTGGTTTCCTAAATCCCAGCCTAGAGCAGTGCCTGTCAGACCTTCCTGCCTTTTTGGGTGAACTTGGGAGGCAGAAGTTCCATGCGCACTTTCTCCTGGATGCCAGCACTGCTTTGTGACCAAATCCACTCTGCAGCATCAGTAAATATCTTGCTGTTCCTTGTCATTTGCCACAGGGAGGAAGTCCCCATGCCAGGGGCAGGAGGGGGCCAGCGCAGCACAAGGACAGAGGGATAGATTTTTACTTCTCTCGCAAGAAAGATGCTTGCTGAAGGCTGAAGGAGTGCTCAGCAGGAGGTTTTGCTGCTGGGGGTGCCTGGATAATGGTTAATCACCTTCAACAAGCCAAAGATACAGGTTTGTCACAGTAAAATGACATGGGATCTGCCTGCTTGGTTCTCCCAGGGACATTCTCTGGATGTGGGTGTTTGGAGGTTGTGTGTTAGCACCTCTCCTTACTATCTGGAGCCAGTGGTTTATGTGGCAGATGTTTTCAGTCAGAACTGAAACTTCCTATGCTTATTTTTAATTTCTTGAAGTTTTAAACCCACCAATCATTGTGCAATTAAAAGTTTTGCTATTGGAGTATTTTTAATTTCTTAAAGTTTTAAACCCACCAATCATTGTGCAATTAACAGTTTTGCTACTGGAATATTTTATCTTCCTCATTTCCACAGAGCTCCACAGACAGAGACTGCAGAGGATGTTCTTTTACTGTGTCTCCTGCAGTATTTTGGAGAAGCAGTGTGTTCCTCCTGAAAATTTCATTGCAGTACCCTTTGTTTTTTGTACCATCCTGGAAACTGAAACATTTTCAGATCATGGCCAAGAATTGTGATTTGTACTTGGCATCAAAAACAATTTGAAATGGATCCCTAACCAGTTTTAGGATTTTATTTTTATGCAGAATGTTGTGCTTGCTGAAGAATTTGGGAATTTGGAGATGGCCATATTTGTGCTGTCATGGAGCATTGTCATCTGAGAGGAGCTCAGATCTGAACACTTGAACCACCAAAGATGGGACGTGGTTCTGGATTTATTGCTACTAGAGATCCACTGGGCCTGTTCTGTAAAGAATAATTGCAATACTGTAAAACCTCTGAACATTCTGGGTTGGTGGGTTCAGGTCTGGGTGAGAAATAAACAGATATTGAATACATCAGCAAGTTGTTCTGCCAAAAACAGAAAAACCAAGTGATTTTGAACATGTGCCCTGCCTGGGCCTCATTAACAATTCTACCATTTGTTGTATTAGGGGCCTGGGCAGCCATCAGGGGGTGATTTGGGAGGGAATAGAGTGACACAGATTTAGTGACAACACTGTTCTCTCTGGCATAAGACACACAGCACAGATGCCTGTCCTGGCCACTCCAGAGGGCAGGGCACTACATTTGGACAAAGCCCAGCAGGAGAACCACAAATCAGTTTTTTGGAAAAGTCCTCTGAGATCATCGAGTCCAACCTGTGACCCACATCTCAACCGAGTGCCACATCCTGTCTTCCCTTAAACAGCTCCAGGGATGGTGATTCCACGTCGTCTCTGGAGAAGCCCATTCCAATGTAATCATCCTTTCTGTGAAAAGAATTCTTCCTGATGTCCAACCTGAACTTACCCAGCACAGTTTAAGACTCGGTCATCCTGCCCTGTCGTTTATTGCCTGGGAGAAGAGGCCAGCCCACACAGCCTACAAGCTCCTGTCAGGAGGGAGTTTTCGATGGTGATAAGGTATCCCCTGGCTTCCTCTTCTCCAGATTAAACACGCCCAGCTCCAGCTCGGCCATTCCTCACAGGACGTGTGCTTCAGACCATTCCCTTCTCTGGACCCGCTGCAGTCCCTGAATCTCCCTTCTGACTTGAGCCCGAAGCCGGCCCGCCCGGCCCCGCGCCGTGAGGGAGGCAGGGCAGGGCGGGCAGAGAGAGCCCGGCGGGGGCGGTGGAGAGGCGGGGCGAGCCGGGAAGCGAAAGTGCCGGGAAGGGGAAGTTGGGAGCGCGGCACGGCCATGGCCACGGCCCCGTCGGACCCCGTTGCCAGCCCCAGCCCCAGCCCCGTATCGCCGCTGGACCCGCACGCCGTGCCCATGGTGGCGCTGAACTACGGCGTGCGCCGCCGCCTCGGCCTCTACCTCAACCCGCGGGCGGCCGCGGCCGCGGACTGGACGGCGCTGGCGGAGGCGCTGGGCTGCAGCTTCCTGGAGATCCGGCGGCTCGAGGGGCTGCCCGACCCCACGGGCACGCTGCTGGAGGAATGGCCGGGACGCTGCCCCGGCGGGGCCACCGTGGGGCGGCTCCTCGACGTGCTGCGCCGCTTGGGTCGCGACGATGTGCTGACGGACCTGGCCGGCAGCGTGGGTGAGGCGCTGGGAGCGGGGATGGCCCCGGGAATCCCGAGAGCCCGGGGGATCCCAGAGCCTGCCCTCCTTGATGCCTCGGGAGGGAGGGGATGCTCTTCGTGTTGGTCTTTGTGTTCATAGTGGTCCTTGCTCTCTCCTGTTTGTGATGGTCTCTCCTGTTTGTGTTCGTCCTTGCTGCTCTGTCCGCGGAGGTGAGGTTAAGAAAACATCCCGCTCGAGAAGAAAAGCCTTTTCCAGATTATGGAGTGACCTCCTCTTTGTTGTCGGATGCTCCGGAGGCTGCAGCACCTGTGCCATGGAGACAGGCTGGGAGCTGAACGAGAGGAGGCTCCGGGGAGACCTTAGAGCTTATAAAAGGAGAGAGAGGGACTTGTTGCGTGGGCAGATGGTGATAGGATAAGGGACAATGGTTTTAAATTAAAAGGAGAGAGATTGAGATTAGATATTAGATTAGTTATTGGGAAGAAGTTCTTCCCTGTGAGGGTGGGCAGGCTCTGGCACAGGTGCCCAGGGAAGCTGTGGCTGCTCCATCCCTGGAAGTGTCCAAGGCCAGGTTGGATGTGGCTCTGAACAACCTGGGCTAGTGGAAGGTGTCCCTGTGCATGGAATGCAATGATCTGTAAGGTCCCTTCCAACCCAAGCCATTCACAGAGGTCTCACCTGCCTTCCAGGAGAGACGTGTGCTGTGTTTCTGCTAACCATGAGCCCTGCAAAGTAACCCGGAGCCCTGGCTTATCCCAAAGCTTCAGTTAAAAAGTTTCTGTCTGTCAAAAGATGCTCTTAGCCAGGAGACAGTGTGAAAATTATGATGTGTGGATATAGTGTGATAGGAAGATGTTTGTTGGAGGAGATGAGGAATGTGTGGAAGTGGATAATGTCAGGTGGAAAAAAATCCATGCAAGCTGAAAAAATTGAGGCAGGTGAATGAGAAGAATGAAGGTGTTTGTGCTGTTCTGATAACTTCTTTTTTTTTTTTTTATCTGTTTGTATTCTTTGTGGTCAGAGAAATTCAGAGGGAACTCAACTGTCATCAGAAGGGGAAATTTTTTGCCAAAGGATTTCCAAAGCCAGAGAATTCCCTGAAGGCCTGTGTTGTATAATAGAGCTTACTGAGTTAGCAAGGAGGAAGTAATAAATCTCACTTCCTGTTACTCATGGAGATAAAGGAAGATGTAGAAATCCATCTCTGTTGAGAGCCTGACCAAGAAGTGATGGAGGACTTCCCTTTGGTCCTGTTGTTCTTCCTACTTTAGATCACAGTCTGAAGGCCAGGTTTTGGGAAAGGCAAAAGCATCAGAGCTTTGTGATCTGCTTATCAGAGATTCCTAACAAATCTGGGGGAGCTTCCAGCTGTGCAGAAGGTCTGGGGCTTCACAAAAACCTTGGGATCACCCAGGCTGGTTCTGGCCCTCAGCTCAGGACCTGTCTGTCCCTCTGGAAGGGAGTGTGGTGGATGGGCTTTGTCAGAGCTGGAATAGACTCCAGCAGAAAGAGTGGAAGAGCCTGGGCTGCAGGAAAATCACAAGTTTTACCCAGAGTTGGGTCGTGCTGATAAGAGGTGACAAGTAAATTCTTGGAAGAGGGGCCCACTAAAGGCTGTTCAACAAAAAAACTCTGTGGTTCAGGAAGTTCCTTAACTGTGAATAGTCCAAAAGATAGATTATAAAAATAGATTTGTAGATTATACCTAAAAGATAGATTTTAGGGAAATACTTACATATATATATTAGGGAAATATCTCTGTAAGCTTATTTTATTCTTATGTTCCCCTGGACACCTGGTTTTGTGCAGTGCTTGAGACAGGATGAGGCTTGGGGCCAGTGGACCTTCAGCCTGACCAGTGTGACTGTTCCTCTTTTCTGATTTTTGGCTGAGGACTGCACTGAGAGCCTGTGACCTGTTGCTGGTGCTGAGAGAGGAGAGGAGAGGAGAGGAGAGGAGAGGAAAAAGGAAAGGAGAAAGGGTTTCATGTACTCTTGTGCATGGTATTTCCTGATGCCAGGGACATCTTTGTGTACCACTGGAACTTCTTCAATGGGATCCATCTCAGAAACAGAAAATATCATCATTGATGTCCCAGCAGCTCTGCCCTAACTCTGATCTTCCTCAGCAGTTTGTTTCTCTGTAGAATCATCTTCAGGGAGGTGAAGCTTTTTGCTTTGATACATTTCTGCTTTTTCCTGCTGAAATTCAGTGATTTTTGTTTCTTCCCTGACCTGTTATAAAAGTTCTACTTTCCTGCCTGACAGTTACTGAGTCTCTTTTCTCTGTGTTCTCATGCTACTGATTTTGTGCTTTAGATTTCTTGTTTCTATTGTGTTGTTTTTTTTTTTCCAATTCCTCAGGAATTTGTTTCACTGCCATAGAAATGTAAAGCCTAGTTAGGTGCTTGGTGGAGGAGTTTCATTTTATGGTCCCAAAGTCATCCCTGATCCTTGTTCGCTCTCACTAACCTGTACAATCAGGTGCTGTTTCCAGCTGGGGACTGATCCATCCCAAATCAGAGGCAAGGAGAGAAGACTTAGAGCAAACACACTGAAAATGAACATTTCTGTATTGAGCACTGTGCAATGCTGTTAAATAATTGCCTCTTCTTGCCTATTCAGCAGTATTTTGGATTGTGAAACTGGCTCCCAAGGGAATCGAGGCACACTTAAGGTGGTGGCTGTGTGCCAGTCCTTCCTCTGAGACTGCTGAACCTGTTGGCAACTTCAAAGTGACTTTAATCGTGATTTCAAAGATACTGCTTTAGCTGACACACCTCACGCAACAGGCAGCTGGCAGAGGGGTGGGACCTGAGTTAGGGCTTTAGTGAGGAAAGATGTGGAATCTGAACCTTCTGGCTGGTGAAGAATGTGGCTGATTCTCCCCTCTGTAGGACTGGGGAGGCTGAGGAGAGGAGAAAGGCAGATTGGGAATACCTCAGCCTCAGGAAAAGCTTTGATCAGATCTGAGCCTTATTAGATTGGAGATAGTGCAGTAACAAGATGCAAAGCTGAGATGGAAGCAGGGGATGGGGGCTCAGGCTGGGGCTCCTGCAGAGCTGCTTGTGCCAGGTTGTGTTGCAGGAGGACTCACTGGGCTCCCACCAGCATCCTGCACTTCCAAGGGATCCTTTGCTCTGCTCTTGCACCAGTCAGCTGTGCCAGCTGATTACCACTTGTGGGGTTTTTTTTTAATCTTAGGTAAAGGCAGAGACTCTAGGGAGTTTTATCTTTTTCATAATTCCTTTTTTCAAATCTCCTTTTACTTTCAGTTCTTCTGTAATTATAGAGTAGCAGAGGCTGCAGAGTTTCTTGTTGATTCTCTAAAGGCTTCACATTTAGATTTATGATTTATTTTTAAACCAAGTCTGTTTATAATAGATCTGTGCCCATCACTGACCTGATTGGGAAGTTCACAGCAGTGACTGTGACAGGTCTTTGCCCTTCAGTTATCTCAGGGTAGGGTTCCTGTCTACTCTGTTTGGGATAAGAGGATCCCTATTTCTGTTGCACAACATAAAAGCTGCTTCAGGGGCTCCTTAAAATTTTACCTGGTCCTGCTGTACGTGGTGAGTGTGGATAGTCATTGTCACCTGCAGTTGTCCTGGCTGGCAAAGGCTGGGGTGTGAATCAGCTCTTGTGTGTCTGCAGAGCATTGCTAAGGTAGGAAAAGATCTACAGGATAATTTACCCAGCACTGCCAAGGCCACCTCCAAGCCCTGTCCCCAAGGGCCACATCTACACATCTTTTAGATCCTTCCAGGGATGCTGACTCCACCATTGCCCTGGGCAGCTTGTTCCAATGCTGACCACCTTTCAGTGAAGAATTGTTCCCCAATATCCAATCTAAACCTCCCCCGGTGCAACTTGAGGCCATTTTGTCTTGTCTTATGGCTTTTTTCATGGGCAGAAAGACTGACACCATGAAAACCTCCTCAACTATTTTGTGATTTCAAATACTCCAAAATGCAGAATGGTGAGAGTAGATAGCAGAGTTGGGACCTGCTCTGCACCTTATTCCTGGTATTAAAGGTGTACTGGGACATAGTAGAGCTAAGGGGAGGAGAAGAATAAAACAAGTGAAAGAAAGTACTTCTTAAAATATCAAGAGTGATTTTCAGGAATTAATTGCTAGAGGAGGTGGTGGAGGCAGCATCAAGATGTTCAGAAAGAGTTGAGAGAAATTCTACGTACTGAAAAAGCCAGACAGGGGGTTTCCCTCTAGCATCCCTGATCCATGAAATAGCTATTCCTGTTTTAATGAACCCCAGCAGTGTAAACCCACGTCACAGGAGCCTCTTGCTGTGTGTTTTTGCAGAGGAGGACTGTAAGAAGTACTTGCAGAGGAAGCAGGAAGAGGCCAACCAGCCCCTCCAAGTGCCAGCAGTGGACAGCAGCGTGCCGAAGACGTCGGAGCTGATGGGCATCACCACCAGGGATGATCCATATGGTAAGAGCCCCTGCATCCACTGCTGCCTCATACCTCCTGTTGGAATCACCTTCCCCATGGGTTTCATAATTCCCACAAGTTTTCATACCCCAGGCCAGAATGCTTTCTTCATTTTTCCTGTTTCTTAGAGCAGAGAGGGGAAGCAACCCTGGGAAACACTTCACACAGGAGCAGGCTGGCACACATGGGAGGGGACTTCACAGAAATATGTCCCTTAGCCCAGCCTGGCCCACAGCAGGAGCTGCTGAAAGCTCAAAGGTTGGAGCCCAGGAGGAAGGGTGTCAGAGGTGATTTCCCTGCCCTGAATTTGGCAGGTGGAACCACCTTGAATGAAAAGGAAGTGGGTTTGAAGTAGGTGTGCAGTGGGTGGAGAAAGGAAATGGGTTCTGTGTGTGTGCAGCCCTGCATGTGCAGCCAGGTGTGTGCACATGTGTGTGCTGGCCACCTTTGCTGCATGTATGGACACCACCAACCATCCCCAAATGTCCACAGACCAATATTCTGGTGTTTGTACACGGCAGCTTTGCCTGATGTGACCCCCAAGTTAGCACTGTGCCCCTGCAGCAGTACCCTCAGTTTGACTGACCTGGCAGACATTCCCCTTCTGCTTCACTGGTTGCTTCTTGGGCTGAATCTGCCTGCTGGGTTGATACTTTCCTCAGCAGCTTTTAGAGCCTGACCTATTTTTTCACTGTGGTAGGCTTTAACTGGCATAAAAAATTGAATATATCTGTAGTGACATTGATATGGAAAAAAAAATAACACAGTTGGAAACTATCCAGCAGTATTAAGGCACTTAATTATGAGAAACATGCAGCACTTTAATATTTGGATAACTGCTAAATAAACAAGAGCTGCCAGCCATTAATGTGATTGGAAAACAGGTCCATTAGGATATGACTTTAGGTACCCAGGTTTGACTTCTTAGCCATAATAAATGACAGGTTCCAAATTTCAAGGGTCACCCCACAGCTCCATCGACAGCAGATGGCAGGACATTGCTGATTGTTGTTTTGGTTGGGAAGTTTGAATCTTTGTGACCTGAACTGAGGAAAAAGAACCCAGAGCCACAAGGATATTATAGATGTGAAATTCTCAGTGAAATCCCAGAGTGTCAGGGCTCTGAGTTGCATCCCCTGGGTACTCTGCTCCCTCCAGACTCCCTGTAGCTGGATGTTACTGCCTCCACAGATTTTGCCTGTCTGCACTTCAGCTCCTTTCCCTGACCCCTGCCAGGCAACGTGGGTGTGTGTGAACAGCCTGGCCAGTGAAAGCAGCCAGGGCACTGATGAGTGTTGCCTCCTGCCAGCCCTGTTAAGGACACGAGTCTGGGCTGAAGGGCAGCTCATCTAATAAAAGGCTATATTACCTTTTCCAGTTTGGCCAGAGCTTTTCTGTCAGGCTCCTGATTCTGAATTAAAGTCTGTGGGAGCTCATGAAAGTTCACTGCAGGAATGAACTTCATTTATAGTAGAAGATGACAGCTACATTTTTAATGGTTGCAGGGAGTGGAACAGAGATATTTGATGCCTTCATCTGCTACTGTCAGAAAGACCTCCAGTTTGTCCAGGAGATGATCAGGGAGCTGGAGCAAACAGAGTTCAAACTGAAGCTCTGTGTATTTGATCGGGATGTCTTGCCAGGAGCCTGTGTGTGGTCCATCAGTGGAGAACTTATAGAGAGGAGGTAAGTGAACCGTGGCTGCTGGGGCCAGCTGTGAGTGCAGTGGAACATCACATTCATTTTACAGGGATGTCTGCAGCGTGGTGCCAGTGAAACAGCAAAAATCCACAAGAATGTCTTAATGGGGTTTGCTTTATGCTCTTGGCTCAGGGAGGACTCAGGCTTTCCCCAGTGTGTCACTTCATTGTGCTCGTGAGGGAGGTGCCACTGGGGTGATGCTACTTATGGTCAATTGCTTTTCTTTGCCTTGTGTGTCATATGTAGACACAGGATCACATAAAGCTTGCACAGACAATCTGGACTTCACTGTTTCCTCATTTTTTGGTACATGAGTGTGTATCTTTAATCAAGTTTTTCTGTGTAACATCACTATGTGGCTGTCAGTCATTCCTGTTCTGCAGTTAATTCCTGCTGGAACACAGCCCCAGGTCCTTCTTCACTGGAGCAATTCAGAGCAGTACATGCTTCTGTTTTTGGGAATGAAAACCATCTCATTTGACATTTTATTTGTTTTCTCCTCTGTTTAATCTCCAGGTGTCGGAGGATGGTGGTTGTTGTTTCAGATGACTACCTGGAAAGCGACGAATGCGATTTCCAGACCAAATTTGCTCTTAGCCTTTCCCCAGGTAAGATCACACAAACATCCCATTTATAATTGCACATTATCCTTTTTATTACAGTGACATCTAAGCCTTCAGCTGAGGTCAGTGGGCACGGTACCATTGGAACTAACAGGGGCTTCATAATTTGGTTGTGCAGGCAGGGGCTTGGGTCCCTTGCCCTGCTCTTGACCTTCCTCACATGGCTGTGAGCAAGAAGCTGCCTGTGCTGCACTGCTCCTGCTGTCAGTGGGATAATGCTGCCTGCTCCAGAAATGTCAGAGCTGCATGCCAGGCTTGTGAAGGGCTTCCAGATCCACAGGGAAATTTGCTGCTCAAGAGACAAGTAGTATAATAAATCCAGGATGTGAGTAAAGCTGGGAATTGGGTGACAGGTAATGGACATGCAGATTTCAAGGCCAGGCTGGGTGGGGCTCTGAGTAACCTAGTCTAGAAGGTGTCCCTGCCCATAGCAGGGGGGTTGGAACTGGATGATCTTCAAGGCCTCTTCTAACCCAATCCATTCCATTTTATGATTCTTGCAGGGATCCTTGAGTGTTGTGGATAGGTAAACAAAATATGGAATGAATGTTCAACTTAGGTTAGGTAATTTTTTACATATTTTGTTCTGAATTGAAAAGCCACCAATTTACTTCTGCCAAGTCTGTTGTGATTGGTCTTTTCTAGCCAGTAGTTGTTCTATAGTTGTCTGTGTTGCTGAGGAGTAAGTGCAGCCCAGCCTAATAGTATGGAGGATATGTAGAACTGGGAAGAGTATCTGGATATAAAGTTTCTTGTCTAGATAAGGCATCTGACATGATATTATAAAGGACATGCCAGAGGTTAGACTAGAAGCTGGTGGCAGAGACAGGAATTCACTTCATCTTCCTTGTAACACTAATTTCATATGATATCAGTTAATCCACTGAACACTCCCAGGACTTTGTATCAGCCCCCAGTCATCAAGATATGTAGAAAAGTCCTTTTAGTTCTTCACCAGTTTTTTGTGGGCATCACATTAGAACAGGAAGAGAAGTTCCATCTGTATGGAATGTCCTGAGCTCTGCCAGTGAGAACACAGGTGGAAGTACAGGATTACTGAGAAGTTTGTGTGGGGTGTTAGTAATGCACAGAAGGGTTTGGTGGTGGGCTCTGGGAGCTCCATGGGTTACTCCAGCATCTGCTGCAGTTATGAAATCTTGGTTATTTGCCTCATCCCTGTCTCGGTGTCATCACTTGTGCTGGGCACAGTGCAGGTGGTGGCAGGTGTCCCTGTGGAGAGCTACAAGGGGAGAAACTCCTCTGTAGAAGAGCTGCTTCTTCAAGCAGCAGCAGTCACAGGGAAGGTGCTCTCATCTCGTGGTGTCTCAAAACCAGCAGTCTGTGTTAGCAGGAGGATTCCTTGGGGAACATCTGCAGCCTGAGTGAATCAGGACTCAGAGACTTGCTCTCCAGAGTGAGTGATTGCAATATAATCAGATGATGCCCAATCAGGAGCACTCCTGGATTTTGTGATGTGCATGCTGTGGTGGGGAGGGAATGGATGTGGGCTCTGCCTGTGGCTCTGTGTAACCCTCTGTGTGTGACCTCTCTTCAGGTGCTCGTCACAAACGGCTGATTCCAGTCAAGTACAAATCCATGAAGAACGAGTTTCCGAGTATCTTACGGTTCATTACCATTTGTGACTACACCAATCCTTGCACCAAAAAATGGTTCTGGATGAGACTGGCAAAATCCCTCATGCTGCCCTGATGCAAAGTCCTGAGAGCTGGGTGCTCTTGTAACCTGTCCTGGCTGTGCCTTCAGACCAGGGGTGTCCTTGACACGGGGTCTTCCACCACTTCAGAACCTGGATCCTTGCTTGGAACCTGTGATTTGGAACAAAGAACTCTCTCCAGCACTTCTTCACAACTCTGAGGGGAAATAAAGCAACTGTGTGGGTGTTCCAGGTTAAGTCAGTGAGCAGCAGCATCCAGCATTTGTGGAGTAAGCACTTTCACTAAAAATACTGAAAGTACACATCTAAAGAGTGTCTGATACAGGAAGACTCTGTTGTAAGAATTAGCAAGACCTCAGAGCCTCAAACTGCAGGTTTTGTCAATGTTTTAAAGCTACAGTAATATTGAGGCTTGAGGGAGTTTTACCATATTGGACAGGTCTGTCTCTATGCAGGTCACATTTGATTCAGGGGCCTTATACCAGCATTTAATATTCCCAGATATTACTAAATTTTTACTTCTTCTTCAAGAGAAACTCAGTCTTAAAATACATCTTTTCAGTGACAGCCCTTACTACACAAAGCAGAAGCTGCTGTTGCTCATTGACTTAACCAAGGTCTGCACCTCAGTGGATCCAGATCTCAAATTCTTTCACCTTTAAAGGCCTTCAAAAACACAGCAGCTTTTGGGATGCGCCAAAGGCACAGGGCTAAACACTGAATAAGGAGTGTATTAAATTGACATTTAGGCTGTTTAAAATATCAAAGTGAATGTTACATTAATAGGAAAGAGCCTAATTTAATTATCTGCCACAATAATTACTGTGTTTCTGTGACTAGGGCTCAGAGCAATGTCAAGACTGCTCTGCTTGTTAGACTTGGCCTTGAATCCTGCCCGTGGCTAGTGGATCTCATCAGTGCTCCAGGGTGGAGGTCAGGAGTTCTACCCAAAGGAGTGTTTAAAAAAATCCATTGGTGTATTAAACAGATTTACAGTAAATATTGACTTTTTAAATTGGGGAAGAGAGGAATCTTGCTTATGTGCCTGCAGTTGCTTGAACTCTGCCCCTTTGTTCATTACTTCAGCCACTGACTAATGTTGATTTTACAGCTTAATGTTTTACTAGTTTACATTTTTAAGGTTGCATCTGGATGTGATTTTATTTTTTTAATTTTACCTTTGTTTTAAAGCTTTAGCAGGGCTGAGGCAGAAACGGGCTCCTGCTCCCTCCCTCACACTCCGTGTCAGTGAATGATCCCTTAGCAGGGATGCTGCCAAATCCTGTCCAGGTGCTGCTGCTGGTTCCCCCTGGCTGACAGCAGCAGCCCTTGAGCTGAGCATGGTGAAGCTCATTCCTGCACATCATGTTGGCAGCAGGAGCCATTTCTGGATAGACCCAGGAGCTGGGTGTTTCTTCTGCAAAAATAACTGCTGCCACCATGCCAAGGTGACATTTGCACCTTCCTGTCTTGCTAGGACAAGTGAGAAGTCTGTGGACACTGAAGGAGGAAAGTTAAGCTGATGAGGGGTTTCTGAGTAGTTCGTGTTTGGTCCTGTTGCTCTGGGGCCTCTCCTGCAGAAGTGGAGACAGCTGCTTGCCTCGGGCTTTCTGCATAATCGTTAAATGTTAATTACAGAAGAGCTTCAGGAGGCTGCTTGATCCCCAGGCGCTCCGGAGGGGCTCGGTGAATTCTCATACTCTGGAGAGCCTATAAACCTCAATTACTCGCAGGAGATTCCTCCTGTCTGGAGAGCTGGAAGGGCTCTGGTGGCTCGTTCAGGGGGAGCTGAGGCAGAGGAGCCCGGGCTGTGGACGCTAGAGGGAGGCCATGGCCCACGCTGCATCTGCGAGGGAATGCGGGATGGGGAGACACGGCCGGGATGGGCCAGCAGGGCACTGCCATGGAAAAAACAAAGTGGGTTATCCTCCTCTTCCCCTTGCTGCCTCTTCTGAGCAAGGTATACCAAAACCAGCGAGAATTTTGGCAGCTTGAACCTCGTGCAGTGTCTTCGGAGTCCTCATGGTTTGGGACTTTTTTATATGAGGGGAAAATAACAGCAGGAAAAATGATGATGTTTGTAATAGATGGTTTGGGAAAGTGCTGATTCTGGAAGGGAAAGCAAACAGAGGAGCTGAATTTCTAAATTATTTGAGTTCAAATAGATAAATAATATTTACTGCCATATTATTGCCCTATTTAATTGCCATATTCCAGTTAGTGGTGAAAGATGTTGGGATCTTGTTACCACCCTGCTTGTGGTGCCCTGGCCCTTCTCTCTGCTTGGCTTGGATGCTGGGAAGGTCTCACTGTTATGGAGCTGTTGCTTTATTACAAGTTACTATTTATGTTGTAGGCTAAAGTAATTATTTTGGGGTAAAGTGAGGTAACAGCCCTAAAACATAAAATAGGCTTTAAATATGTATCCTTTTCTATGTAAACCCCAGAGTTGATGCACTTCTGACACTTTCATATCTGCCTTGTCACAGTAACTTGAAGTGTGACATTGTGAATGATATAAAATGTAGTTGTTGTGAACTGTTTTGCCCATTTCAGTGGCATTTGGGGTGCTCCTCCCCTCTTTCATGTTCAGTGGAAGGTCAACATTTTTGAACACCTTTAAAAAAGGGATTTTTAAAATTGTGATGTTACAGGGTTTCTTTTATTTTGTCTCTGTCCCTCACTGAAATTGTCTTAGTTGAACCTTTTAGAACCAAATCATTTATTTTTATATACAGACATATATATTTATAATCATTTTATGTCCTGATACAAAGGGGGAAAACATCTGTCTTTATAGGCATTCTGAAAATAGACAATATTTCTGTTTTTCTCCTCAAAAATCCAAACTTTTGCTACTTGTGAAAACATTTTAAAATAAAGAATGAAAACCCAGCAGGCTGAATCTGCTTTGTGGGCATCAAAGAACAAAACCATGTCTCAAAATGAAGTTTTAAGTAAGGAATATACGGGATAGTTTTTTATTTTCTTTTCATGTTTTGGCTAAGTAACTTCATCAGAGGGGGTGGTTGGCACTACCTGGGGGAGAGAGAGAAAGAGTTATGTCATGCCAGGAGGAAAATGTATCAAGGAATTGTACTTCAGACATGTGGTTCCTCTCCAGGTCTCCTTCTTTGTTTCGTGATCTGTGTTGCCATCCTGGATTTCTTCAGCCCTCGTGCCCATCAGGCTGGAGGGATGGAGCCAGGGCTCTGTTGGGATGCTGCTCCTGCCCCACACCCTTTCTGGAGGCCCCAGCAGGGATTATGACAGCACAGCATTTGGGGGGATTCTGCCAGTTTCATTTCCTTTGGCTTGCAGTCAGTCCAAGCCAGGGAAATAACTCAGAACCCCAGCAGCTGTCAGGCCAAGGCCCTGCCACAGGAAAAGACAAGGATCACTGCATCACAGAAGTGTTGGTTGGAAGGAATTCCTGGAGGTCAAGGCCGAGCTGCTCTTCCCCATGGGAGGGGCCATACCCTAAGCCTCTTGCAGGGCCACAAAAGAAGTCGTGTCTCTGCTATGGCTGCTATGAACATATGGCCAGCAGTATGGAAACCATCCTGGATGGATTTTTCTAGATGGAGGCTGCTGGCAAGAGCAGCCTGCCAGGAGGGTCCCATTCCCTGGAAGTGCTGCTATCCCATCACTCCCAGTTACACACTGCTCTGTTCTGTGGTTTGGAGCAGGTAATGATTCTTGCCTGTATTTAAGCTCTGATTCAGGGGGGGTTGAGGGGTCCAGCAGCAGTGGCTCTTTTCCAGCTGTCATTCCCCTTGTGCTGAAGAAATATTCCCAGGTTTCTGTTTTACTTTGGTGGAAGAATGTGGGTGCCATTTCCTCATTTCCTGGAGGACAGCTTTTACCTGGTGAAACTGCTGCAGAATGTTCTCAGCTTCAGAAAGAAAGGCTGAGAGGTCAGGTATTGACCTCGATGGATCAAATTCCATCCTGCATTTTCACCAGTGTGACAAGAGTTGTGTTACCATGGGAGAGGCACTGCTTGGTCCAGAGGGCACATTTACAGGAATAAAATTAACATAGGGAAGAAAGAGTAATTATGCATAAAAAATAGCTGGAAAAAATGTTGCTTGAGCATCCTGGAAACAGATTTTAATAAGGCAATAAAAAACAAACCCCACAAGGTTCACACTGCTGGGAAATATGCTCATAGAATTTATTAAAAAGTACCTCTGTCACACCATTTGGGGCTTTACAACATGTGCTGTGTACAAATATTTCGTTAAAGGTAATTTTCTCTAGGTGTTACAACCATTTTCGTATCCCCACTAGGACTTTGAGATGACTTTGAACCCAACCCAACCTCTTGATCAGCACTATCAAGCCCAGCCCTGGAAAAACTTGTTTATTTTGCAACAAAATCTGCAGTCAGGGGACTGAATAGTGTTGTATTCACTCTGGGGCTCTGCTGTGCTGTGAAAGGTTAATTAATTGAAGCTGTGTTTAAGTCTTAAGCAGTTCCAAAGTCTGATTTACTAACAATGCATTTTCTGTTCTGCAGCAGAACCCAGCTTAGCAGTGCCTTTTCCTCATCCTCTTCCACTGATAAAGCTGCTCGTGCCATGGCAGAGGTTGGGGCTGTCCTTGCCCATCCTGGTCCTTCTATCTCAGCTGGGTAGATGCCCACAAAGGCAGGGGATGCATCCCTGCAGTTCAGAGAATGAAGGCTGTGTCAGCTGCTCATGGAGTTTCTCCTGCCTCACAGCCAGTGGAGGGGTTTTGATTCCCATTTCCCCAATTCCTAGTCTTGCTTAGGGTGGGTTTGGTGGGGCTGGACTGGAAGGACAGAACGAAT
Organism: Passer domesticus; assembly: GCF_036417665.1. Lineage (NCBI taxonomy): Eukaryota > Metazoa > Chordata > Aves > Passeriformes > Passeridae > Passer > Passer domesticus. The sequence goes on from NC_087474.1 coordinate 3,958,741, forward strand.
GTATCTGCACTGTCCATGAAACACTTAACTCTGGCTCTCTACAAAAGGTTGCTTGGAACTTTTTCCTCCTGTTTCCACACACTTTCCCACTGCCTTGGAGAGCAGGACAACGTGCAGTGAGTCCAGCTGAGCCCAAGGACAGCACAGCTGTTCCATCCTGTGCTTCCAAGCCTCCCCTTCATAGGAAACACGGAGAACCCCCAGTGAGGAGGCAGGTGATGGCTGGGAGCCCAGAGGCACTGGGAGGAACATGCCAGCATTTCCTCAACAGTCCAAACTGCCCCTGAGCAGACAGATTTTGCACAGCTCTCAGTCCTTCCATGCATTCCCACAAGGATAGAGTAAAGCAGTGTCTCTCCAGGGAATGATGCACTGGGTCCTGCTGGCCCCTCAGGGCAGTGGCTGCTTATTCACCTGTGCCAAGAGAGCAGGAGGGCTCTGCAGGGAGGCAGTGGGTGACATGATGCAGGCCACGAGGAGAACCCTTGCTTCAAGCCCAGTGAGAACATGGAGGATCAATGCTACCAATCTTCTGTGGTTTCTTAATGAAATCAAAGTTATGAGGTGATGCAATAGGTCTTTATCCACTGTTTAGGATGCTAGTTAGGAATTCATGGGGATTGAGTTCAGGCAAATGTGGGGTTACCAGGAAGTGAACTTTCACAAAGTTTTTGCAGCATTTTTCTGGCTCTGATCTTCAGCTGTGTCAGCAGAATGAGATGTATGAGCTGCAAGACCTGGGGTGTTTAACTGCTCATGTGCCATTCCTGAGGCTGTTGCCTCAGGAACAAATACCACTCAGGAGGGGAAAAACTGGGAAAGCAAACCTGGAGTTCCACATGCTCTTCCCTGTCCCACTGGGCCATGGCAGACCCTACAGTCAGCTTTACAGCAACATTTTCAAAAGTATTCAGAAATGTAGGTGACAGATTTAAAACTACTGAATAATGGAAGATTTAGTGTTTGATTTTTGGTAGCACTTGACAGAAACCCACCCAGTGAAACATAGAGGGAAATGAGATTTCAAATGCTTTGAGCCAAAGAATAAACTGGACATTTGCCTTAAAATATCACTGTCTCAGTAGCTCTAAAACCTTGCGCAGGTATGTAAAGACCATAATTTTTCAATATCAGTAAAGGGCTTTTGACATCTTTACAAAGGCAAAGAAGAGAAGCATCACATTTTTTACTTTAAATCTATTTAGTCTAAAAATTAATATTCCCTGCTTTTCCTAACAGTTATTCTCTAGACTCCTTGGTGCCTTCACCTCTCCTAGCACTGCACCTGGCATCTGCTCAGCTGTGTTGTGTTTTTGAGCATCAGGAGTGGAAGCTTTTCAGCTTCCCTCTCAGAATCTCGTCTCATCAGCATGCTGCTCTTGGCAGACGGCCTTGTCTTCAGCTCCAAGACATGAATATTGATCAGTCATTTCCTTTTGTTACCTTGCATCCTGCCATCGATTTTAATTGTTCCCTACTGAAGAGGAAGCATTCAGTACACGTACAATTACCAAAGACAAGATTTTTGCTTTCCACACCTTTTGCCAGGCGTTGCCTGAGCTCAGCTCTCCAGAGCTGTGGATCTCTCTCCTTCTCAGCAAGCAGCAATCTGCACAAATCATGCAGCAGTCAATTTGTGTCTATTAAATAAATTTATGATTCTCTGTGACAGCTTTCCCTGCTGCATGATTTCACACTTCAGCAGTTTGTTTCTGAGGTGCCACGTGGGTTTTTTTCTTTTTTGAAGGGGTGGTGGTGATAATCCATTTTGTTTGCAGATACCTTCCTCGTGTCCTCCCAGATCCTCTTTCCTGCTGCTGTCCTTAAGGGACTTGTACAACTTCAAATGACTCCTAATGAGTCTCCTCTTGTGGCTCCTGGCCCACAGGGGTGTTCCTGGGCTGTTCCCTGGAGTTTCCTGCTTCTGAAGTGGAACAGCTTCTCCAAGACAAAGCTGCAGCTTGGTCCTGTACCTCCCACCCCTATGGTGCAAAATACCAAAGCTGGGAACTGCTGTGATTCATGAATTCCTCTCCTTCTTCTTTCCAAAATACTGTCTGAGATTGCTCCCATCTTTTAAAAACATTCCTGCACTCTCAGAGGGCTTTCATTACGAATATTTTCTGAAGTCCCTGTGTGGAAGGAGCTTGGTGCCCTCCCACTGTCTCTTTGATTCTAGGTTTCCCTTTAGATACACAAAAAGGATCCTATTTTTAGCAGCTAGCAGTCAATGGCACAGGAATTCATGAGTAGGGAGGAAAGGATGTGAACTATCCAAATATATTTTTTTTTCAAATGAGATCTCTTTACATTCCTATCACCACAGTAATAAGCTATGAGTCACTGTTACACTGAACTATTAGACCATTATTGTAAACTCATGTCACTAGAATCTGCTAATGTGAACCATAAACCTTGCCTGCCCTCTGCTTTGCTGGGTTTGAGAAGATATTGGCCATTTATAAGGATAAGAACAGTATTCCCTCACAAATTTTATTCCCAGATGGCAAGAAATGAATGAAATCTTATTCAATCCTATCTTTCTCTTCCTAGAGTTTCTCTTCTCATTGCCTTGTAAGAGAACTCTTCTTGCTTCACTGTAACATTACAAAAGAAGTTTTATTTGATTTCTTCAATGTTTGCCAGCTGTAAATTGGGTCCAAGCATTCCCAGAGAGAGAATATCCATGCTGTACCACCTGGGAGCACCTCCAAAAGCTGCTCTCTGTGCTCAGTCCTGCCATGGCCAACCCTCTTGCTGTTGCAGCAGACAAATCCCACGTGTCTTTGGGTACTTCAATCTCCTTCTGAGGGTTTGTCAGTGTTTTGTTGAATAATAAAATGCCAAAATGGTCTTAAATACACAGAATGTATTGAAGTCCTTGGCCACCCTTCATCAGCTGCAGAAGTCAGGCCAGATGTATCCACTTGTCCAGCAGGGTCTGGCTGCTTCCACCAGGCTTATTTTGCACTTTCAAGAACCAGGGAAAAGCTCTGAAACACATTCTCATCCCTGTCCTGGTCAGCTGCTTAAAAAATGCTTTATGATGGAGATTTACCCTCCACAGAAGAGGCTGGTGGGAAAACCTTTCTGTCCTCAGAATTTGTGACTTTCCCAGGGTGAAAAGAGGTACAGGCATGTGAAGTGTCTTTCACTGGCTTCTGTAAAGACAAAGAGGCATTAAGACAGCATTATTGTAAACCAGAGCAGAGCAAGGGCTGATTATTAAATGGTGGTTCAGGTATGTGCTAATCAAGATCTTTTTATAATTATTTCTCAAGCCCAGCATTGATTTTATATTAGATTGGAAGGAGGCAGCAAAGCTTTAAATTGTTACAGAGAGGGTTAAATGGCTTTCAATTTATATACTAAAAAAATCATAAACTTAGAAGAAATTTATAAGAAAAAAAAACTTGTCTTGGAGATAAACTCTTTTCTTGTTTCCTAGAGCTTAAAATCTGGGGCTATTTTCAGTGAAGGAAGTTAGAGAGCAGCTCAGAGTTTCTGTTGAGAAGCAGCATGCTGGGATGAGAAATGTGTTTGCAGAGTGAAAGCTGGTTTCAGTAAACACCCTGTGAGAACCAGAATTCACCTGTTAAAACTGGGCCTTCAGCTACTTGACTTCAAAGTGACCTCAGAGCTGAATTTAAAATGGCTCTGTGATGGGGTGGAGATACAGGGTAGCACACGGGATCACTTAGGAAAACCTGCTGGTGTGGTTTAGGCTGGAATTTAGCTTGTGGTTTGAAAACAACTATTATTAAAAGCTTGCTCCATTTGGAGGGTTTGAAATCACTGCTCCTTCCTCCACTGCAAGATCTTCACATCATTGCTCCAAAGCAAAGCTGCCAGGAAAAACCCCTGGAGATCAAGTGCAGTGCCTGCCTTTGTTTGTTGGAGAGGAAACTGCCTTGTACTTAGTTAAGTAATCAGCTGCAGTTTGATAGAGTGAGGTCCCTTCAATAAACCTGGAAGTGTTTCCATGAAGAGAGAACAGCAGGCAAATTCTGCAGTGGAACAAGGTCAGGCATTCTGCTCGAGGACACGGGCTGCCCAGCTCTGAAGGCAATAAACCAGGCATTGATGGGCTTCCCTCAGCCCAGGCCTGTACCAGGCAGCTCCACAGGCACATCAAGGGCCATTGTTTGCACCAGCCCTGGGAGCCACTGCACTCACACACACAGAGGTTTATGGTGCCTTAAAGAGCCTTAAACCATAAACATGGCAACAAATGCCACGGCCCAAACACCGCTGAACTGTGACAGAAAATGTCTCTGCGTGGCTGTGCTGGAAGAGCAACTCTGGCTTCAACTCTAACATGAAGAAAATTATATATCTGAGAGGCTACATGGCCAGAAAGATGAAATCTGCAGGGCCTCAATACACCAACTGGAGTTTAAATTAGTTTTATGTGACACAAGTGTAAATGAAGTTGTGATGATGATCACAGAATCATAAAATAGTTTGGGTTGGAAGGGACCTTTAAAGGCCATGCAGCCCAACCCCTCTGCAATGACCAGGGACACCTTCAACTAGACCAGGTTGCTCAGAGCCCCATCCAACCTGACCTTTAATATTGGCAGGAATGGGGCATCACCACCTCTCTGGGCTACCTGTGCCAGTGCCTCACCACCCCTATGATAAAAAACTTCTGATATCTCATCTAAACTGACAGTCCTTCAGTTTAGAGTCATTGCCCCTTGTCCTGCTGCAACAGGCCCTGCTAAAAAGTTTGTTCCCTTTTTCCTTACAGCAGAGGTGCTCCAGCATTTTTGTGGTCTCCTCTTTGTGGATTTTTGTGGATTCACTCCAACAGCTCCTCGCCCTTCCTGTGCTGGGACCCTGGAGCTGGATGCAGCTCTGCAGGGGGGGTCTCACCAGACTGGAGCAGAGGGGCAGAATCACCTCCCCTGACCTGCTGAAAAACCCATCAAGGACCCCTTCTGGGTACTAAAGGTAGCAATGTCTGTGTGCTGAGCATCAAAAACCAACATGGGTATTAAACATCATTTTTACAATGTTACACGGATGGAAAAACCAAGCTAAGGGCTGGACAGTGCCAGTAAGTTTCACTGAAACAATAAGTAATTGGCCCAGAAAGGCAGGAAACCATGTGGCTGCCGAGAAGGGGAGCATTTTGTGCGAGCATGCATTGTGTGCCCGGTGTGCCAAGGCTTTGGCAGTGGAACACCAGCCCCGGGATATCAGTGGAATGCAGGAGCCAGGAGACAGCCTCCATCCTGCTGCAGAACCGATGGAGGAGGAGCGCCCCGCCTGCCCTGACCCGTGGTGTTTTACTGGAAGTCAAAAAATGCAGGAAACCCAGCTCTGGAATTTTTTTCTTCAGGGATTTCTTTTTTTTCTCAGACTGCAGCCTTCTCACCTGAAAGACATCTGAAGTTTTTCCACTTCTCAGTCTCCCCTAAAGCCCGGTCCAGAGCGGAGGTGGATACACCAGGAAGCTGCTTTTCCACTTCATATTTCCACTAAAATTTCTTGTTATTACAAAAGAGCACTTGATTCAGCAGCACCACTTCACAGCTCTTCTATAAATAGAGGCATTGCCTCTGCCCTGAGGAGCTCACAGCCTACACGAGACAGGCAAAATTCAGAAAATGAGGAAAATAGGATGGGCAGAAGTGATGAGAGAGGAGAAGGTGCTGCTTGGAGGCCTGAAGCTGGCTAAGGAATAAAAGCTTTGTGGAATCCAGCTCCATGTTTTCATCCTTCAGCAGACTCATCTTGGAACAAGCCACTAAATGAATGAGGGCAACAGCAACCCCTGACTTTTGAGAGACTCAAAATGCTGAGTTCATTAAAAAAAAAAAAAAGAAAAGCAAAATTTATGAGACCTGGAGTCTATGACTGAATGAGAGATCTGGGTTTAAAAATATGGAAATGCATTTTTCATGGCAGAGCTGGAAAACTAAAATGTAGCACTCATCTCTCTATGCTCACGTGGCCACTAGTGGTCTTGCCAGTGAACATTTTAAATTTTAATTTTGATCAAAGCCTGTGGTTATTCTTAAAGAACAAGGCACATTGTGGACCTAATCCTACCCCAGTGGTCTAAAGCAGTGAGAGTTTTAGCACTGCCTTCAGGGAGAGGATTTTCAGCCCAGAATGAGAGAATCCAAAAGATGGTTCTGAATTTAAAAGCATGTGGTAAAATTAAGTGTATAAGCCTCTTTTTGTAGTTGGTGCCTGGCTCAGATCCATTTTTAACATGCTGTTAGCTATCAGAAATATGACACTGGCTACCCGGGTGCCTGCTCTGGGGTAAAACCTGTTTCTAATTGCTACATAAACTCCTTTTATAACATGGTTAAAAGATCACAGAGACGGTTCCGAGCAGTAATTAAGGCATATTTAGCAAATATTAAAAATGGCTCAGCAGGGGAATGTTTAACACAGACAAGCAGGAAAATAAACAGCTTTTCAGTTGGAGGTTCTGCCTTATGACAGAGCTGCGGAGTGCCTGAACAGCAGTGAGCGAGATGGGGCTGTGGGGCTTTTGTAGAAGACAAAAAAAAGAGTAAAGGAATGAGCTGCAGTGCTGCATTAGAGTGAAAGCACTGTGGTCAGAGCATGCCTTTGGCAGTGGCCCTCCACAGAGCCTGGTTCACCAGAGGCATCTCAGGAATTTGTCCTAATAAACTAAAAATACATGTAACTGGTGTTCTTTGACCCACAGAAGGGCCTGACATCAGGCCACAAGAACAGTGACCAGGAAAGGATGAAATCTGATACTCGGATTCCAAGTCGGTTCTCCTGATGGTTACAGTCTTGCATTGCAATAGTGAGATGCTGCTTTATCTCTTTTCATGTTGAGGGAAAGAAATAACCCTCAAACTACAAACAATTTCAATGTATACATATTAGAGAGCAACATCAGCCTTCATGAGTGCATGTACTCAGCCTTGTATTCCTCACTCTTTTAAATATAAATTTCTTTTCCTCGATGACCACAGGACTGCATCCAGATAAAAAAAATCTCCGTGTGTGAAGCCTTAAACCGTAGGATGAGCATGCAGGGTATCTCCATGAGGGTGTTAGACATCTCCACGAATGCTGGAACCGCAGCGTGGAGCGGAGAACTGCCCATCCTCGGGTGCTGCGAGCATACCAGGCCTCCTGCTCCCTCACACCCACACTATTTTTAAACACGGAATGCGCATCCCTGCAGCGCCCGGGCCGGGCCCCGCTCCTGCCCGCAGGCTCCGGGTCCCCTCACGGCCGGAGCGCGGCCCGGCCCCTCGGGCACGGGGACCCGGGAAACGCCAGCACATGATTGACAGCCGCCCGACCAATAGGAGCAGCGGATCCGGCAGGGGCAGCCAATCGTTGCCCTCACTGCTCTTAAACCGGCACCCGCTCCCGCCCTGTGCCTGAGGGCGGGGATGATGTTCGCAGCCGCCATCTTGTGTGTGGCATCCCCGCCCTTTCCTTAGGGGCTCCTCCTCCGTCCTTCGCTTTGGTGTCCTCCCCTACCGGCCCGTCCCCTGAGGCCGGTGGTGTTAACCGAGAGAACCGTGGCGTAGTCGCCTTCTGGCGGCGGGCGGGGTGTCGCCACGCCACGCTCAAGATGGCGGCGGGCGGCGCCCCGCCGTGGCGGGCGGGGCGCACGCGGGTGACGTTAGCGCTCCGGGCATGGGCAGGTGCAGGAGGTGGCGGTGGCCGGAGTTGGGCCGGCGGTAGCGGCGGGAGAGGAGGAGGCGGAGGAGGAGGGGGCTCGGACTCGGCCGTGGTTCGGGACAGCCGGGACACCGCAGCGCCTCCTCTCCGCTCCCTCTGCCCTCGGGGACGCTCCCCCTCGCGGCGCGGAGGGCGGCGGGCGCGGCGCGGCCATGGCCGAGGAGCCCAGCGCGCTGCCCTGGTCCATCAACAAGGATGACTACGAGCTGCAGGAGGTCATCGGTGAGCGGCCACTGGGGTTTGGGGGGGTGCGGGGGGCCCCTCGGCTGTGGGGGTGCGAGTCGGCTGAGGGAAGGGGGGGTCGGATCCCTCTCAGCTGAGGGGATCCTGTCACACAGCGCGCAGAGGAGCGCGGCTGTGTGGCTTCCCCCTCCCTCAGCCATGTGAGGCTGCGAGAGGGTTTGTTCCCCCGCACTGTGAAAGTCTGTGGGGACCCCTCAGTTTAGGGGGGGTCTGTCCCCCCTCTCAGAGGGCTGTGAGGCTCTGGGGTGCCCCTCAGCTGGAGGGGTCCCGTCGCACACACGGACTGGGAGTGTGTGACCACCGCTCCCCCGCCTGCAGCCACGTATGTGGGAAGGATGTGAGAGGATCTGTCCCCCCGCCTTGCCGGGGACTCTGAGGCTCTGTGGGACCCCTCTGCTGAGGCTGCTGTCCCCCCTCATCTGTGTGCGGGGCCCACGGAAGGGGATGCGGGTCTGCCCCGTCCCAGGAGAGGACTGTGGTGGTCGCGGGGACTCTCCCCGGGCAGGGGCTCCTCCCTGGCCTCTGCCCGCTCCCCTGGGTCTGCTCGTGTCGGGTGGGTGGGACAGGACCCGCTCTGGGGGGCTTTGCTTCCCACCACGGTGTGGTCCGGGATGTGCAGGGCGTGAGGTGCTCAGGGAGTGAGCTCCAGAGCTTGCGTGGGCTCTCTCCTCCCGGGGCACCCCGGTTCTTTTTGGGGCGATCTCAGCTCTCCGCAATTTTAGAGCCCCGCGCTGCTTTGGTCCCTGCACCGAGGGTTTGGTAGAGACGCCGAACGAGCCTTTTACCCTGGGATTTTTGCTGCTGCCGTGCGTTTTCATTCATTGTTCTCAGCTCGAGGCCCCAGTCCTTGCTCTCTCCATTAAATGATTTTTTTTTTCCTTCTTCACTCTCTCTTGGCGTTAAGCTGCCCAGTTACCAAAGGCCTCCCGCTGTACTGATTTATTGGCTGTCTCGACCATTTTGTTGGGGTGTGTTTGAGGGATATATTGCTCTAGGGCGAGTGTGTGACACATCAGAGGTGGTGCCACAGGTGACTCTGAGGTCGGTGCCTCCCGTCTCGCCCTCCGGAGACTCGGAATGAAGCAGGAGAGTGGCAGGGCAGGCTCCCGGCCAAAAGGGTTTTAGGAAGGAGGTTAATTCTTTGAGTAATCTTTGTGGAGTGCTTTTATTTGAAGTTTCTGGATGACGTAGCACTGTCATGCCCAGGCTTTCCATCTCTGCCTCGTGGGGAGGCTTGTTTTCTGTTGAGGGTTGGAGAGTTTGTGAAAATGCTGTTTTAAGAGATTAAATTCTTAGCATTGTTTAAAAGTAGGAAGGAGCTAAAGCTGTGGAGTGGGGGAAATCCTTCTGGAAATCCCTGTTGCTCTGTGGGATCAGGCTTTGTTCCTCTCCCTCTGCTCAGAGGCAGCAGCAGTGCTTTAGGAAGGAGACTCCCTGTAAAGACAGGGAAGATGTAATCCTACAGACCAGCCCTTTAAATCTCCTCTGGAAAATGTGCCCTGGGGCAGAGGATGTTCAGCCTCCCCGAGGAGCAGGAGATGCTGGTGTGGGGAGGAAGGGGGAGAACATGCCACCAATTTCCTGGGGAAAGGGAACTGAATTTCTCATAGGAAATACTTCCTTTTCTTTTGAGAGCCTGCAGAGGGGTGTTTTGTGGTGGCAAAAAGCAAGGATTTGGACCTGGGTAATCAAGGACAGGAGCAAATGCTTCTTTGTAGCTGGGGAGCGGGATGGGATGGGAACAAAAGGGAATGTAAGTGCACTTCTGCTCTTGGGAGAACTTGCTGCTGCATACACACATCCCACAGCCTCAGAGTACTGGGAGACACACAGAGATGTGTTGTCTCATGTTAACTGACAGAACTTGGGGAGAAATCTGGAAAAAGTGTTGAATTTCTTCTGTGTCTTTTCCCTGTCCCTCTGCAAACTGAGTTTCTGGATGTCGCCAGCTCACTGAAAGGTTGTGTTGGCATTTTGGCATGTGATGGAGTGTACACTGAGATGTGTATATTGCAAACATATGGTTTCTCTTTTTAACTTTCCTGTCCCCTGCCCCCCCTTTACTCCTTTCAAACACTGGTGTGTCTGCCAGCGGCCTGGATGGAGATGTGACGCAAGTTTCCTAGCACGTATATGATTTGTGGGACAAAATGTCACTGTGTTAACTGAGCTGGACTGCCTTGCCTCCTGCTTCATGTCTCCTGTAAACCTCAAGGGTTTTTTGGTTGATTTTTTTTTTTTTTTTTTTTAGCTCTCTTTATAACTGAAGAGCTGTACAGATTCTTCAGCACGGAACAAAAGAGGCGCTCTGGTGTGGAAAGAGATGAACCTTGTACCGGTGCTTTTAAAGGATTTAACTTGTTTCCTGATGAAAAAAAAAAACATTAGTCTTAAAATTTTGTGTAAATTTTGAGATTACCAGCTCAGCTGTTTTTTTACATGGAATAATAGAAATCCATTTGTAGTCCAGTTCTTTAACTTGAACTATTCCAGTTCTTTAATTTGTTCTATTTTTGCCTGAAAATAGCCATATGTGGCTTTTATTGGACATGGATGATTCCATACCACTCAAGTGCAGGAATAGAAAAAGCAAGTTTCCTACCTGCAAAGAGACCCTCTACTGTAAAACTGCTCCCCTGATCCTGGCTAATACTATATATAAATAAAAAAGGATTACTCAGCACTGGGGATGACTCATGCCATTATAAAGGTGTGGATTAATATCCGTGTTGATTATGCTTGGTTAGTGTTAATAACTGCTGAGTAGCCTCCTTAGGCTTAAATAACTTCTGGTACTCTGAATCCAGGAACTTTGATAAGAAGAGAACCTGATTTCATTTTAGAAAAGCATAAAATGCAGGTGGGGTAGAGGAAGCAATTTAAAAAGCATTTCAGTGAAATGTACCCCCAGAGTAGCGAGAGCTCTGCAGGTGAATAGGGCCTTTGGAGATGCTGCAATTTTTATCTAAAGAGCAGAATATAGTCTGTGCTGTGGTTGTGAAGGTGGTTGGTCTTCTGAGCGTGGATTGCATATAAATTACTGCAGTCTTCTTTTTGAAGCCTGAAAAAATTCGACCTCATGCTGCTTGTGCTGATCAGATACTCACACATGCAGGTTCGCCTGCATCTCACAATTCCTCTTGGAAATGCTGGGAGCAGGAGTGAAGTTGGTTGGAACTGGGTCATTCTCCTTTTGCTACTTTTCTGGAAAGATTAGAGCCGTGCTGACCGTGGCTGTTTGATTTAGGAGCATCCCCTTTGCTGCAAACAGCCCATGCCAGAAACAGGAGATAAATTAGTGGTGGGAGTGCTCCCAGGCTCTGTTCTGTGCCCTCTCTCCCCTGACAGATTTCTTTGCAGCGTTGAGGACAGCGCAGGCTGCATGAACAGATGTGGTGGGAGTTCCTTATCCCATCAGAAATCAAGGCTAAATTGAAAATTGAAGTCACCATTTTAGGAATGATTAGTTTTTTAATGACTGTGGTTCAAGTAGCTTTGGAGTTGGGCTTTGCATGTGATCATGTTGATCTTTTGGGGCTGAAAATTAGATTTCTGTCTGTGCTCATCCCAGCCCTGTGTGGGAGAACTTTTTTTTTTGTGGGTAGAGAGGAACTTCTTAGAATTAAGGTATCTGCTCTCCCAAATTTTATCAAGATGTCCATGCTCATCTATCTGATGCTTGTGTAGGAGTCTTGTGTTGAAAAAGAGCAGCCTGGAGGTGCTGGCCAGGAGCAATCAGGGTCTTTGGATGTAAAAATCAGGCTGGAATGGGAGGCTCTTGTCCAATGATAACTTTAGGGGTTGGGGTTTTTTTTGGTTTTTTTTGGAGTGTGGTGTTCATTGCTAGCTGCGGTGCCTGTGTGCTGGCTGCAGCCAGTTTCACACGCCTGATATTTAAAACCCATTCAAGAAAAATGTTACACTGTACAAAATAGAACTGCCTGAGCTCTAAATGGAGTGTTTAGGATTCAGTCTTGGTGCCATATGTTTTGTTTTAGCATTTCCTCATGGATTCCCACTCCTCCCCCCCAGCTTTGCTGAGCAAAATTGATTCCTATACTGTATTCCCAGTACTCAGGCTGGTTAATTCATTTGAAGACTTTCTTTGTGTGCTCATTTTTTCCATATGAAGTTGGTGGAAAAGCCTTAGTTGTTTTATATTATGTTAAAAGTTACATTAAATTAACTTCGGGCAATTGTAGAGAAGTTAAAAATATGAGTGGTCATCCATAGTACTTGGTCTGCTTGGGAATTGAAGTGGGAGGTGCTCAGTAGCAGTTTATCTGCTGCTTGGATGTAGACAAATATCTCTTGTGTGATCCTGAGTGCAACAGAATAGCCAAGCTATCCTGCATCCAGGCTACCTTTCCTCTGCATACTTGACGCATCTCATTTCTTTAAGACCTTTGATACCATTGCCCTGCTAGAGTTAGAGCTGAACTAAGTCACTTTTCACCTCTGGGAAGTGAAAGCAAAAGGTGTTGGGTTGTACACGTGCCTTTTTTAGTGCTTCTGTTGTCTGTGTCCTGATAGGAAGGAGGATAAAATGCACAAGGCAGCAAAATGAGGGCTTAAAAAAGCATGCAGGGATGAAGGAGGCTGGCTGGGAAAAATATGTGGCTGTTAGCCTTGCCTGCTGGCTGGAGGGGAGAGCAGAGACAGATCCTGCTGCTTTCAGATATTCCAGGGTATTAAGGAGAAAACAACATGCAGGGTGTTTCATGTGGAAGAGTTCACACTTTCCTGGGCTTGGTTTCTATGTAGCAGTTGCTGTTAGGTACCCGGACCGATTAATGTTTAACACTTCCATTTCTCAAGAATCCATTTAAATAGTTGCAGTTTAATGCAAATGTCTTGGCTGGTGCTGGGAGTGTGGCTGTGCTGCTGAGCACACCTGAGGGGTGTACATGCTGCCTGACAAATGCATGCCTAGGAGGCTTCTTGCTTCTGCAGCTGATGAAATCTTGAAGAGAATCAACTCTTCCCCAGAACTTCTGTCTATTTAAACTTGGCAGCATCTCTTTTCTTTCTGAGTGTTAGCAGCTTGCCCACTAAGCCAGAGTCTAGAGATGTAATCTTTTAATAAAAGATGGAGCTCTTTAAAATGATGGCAATAACACTTATTGCTAATTGTATTAGTGCCTTGCAACAGACTGTGTCTTGGTCAAATTTTCTTGGAAGATTTCCCCAAAAATGGACAATATCCATCATAAATCTCTGCAGCAATAAATTTAGCTGTGGACATGCTAATGGAGTGCTTGTAAACTTGGTGTTATTAAACTTTCTTAATAGGGAGAGACAGACTTGAGGGCTTTGTGGGTGTAGAAGAATAGCTGTTGGAGCAGTGGAATTTGGCATTGCAAAATCTTTGAAATATCAGGATGCTGGGGCTTTCCAGACAAGTTCAGCCTATTATCCTGCCTTCCCTTTAGAATCAAACAACTGAGATGCAGATATGAAGGACTTGGCTCCCAAAGTCGCTGCAGTTTCCTGTGACTTCACCTAAGGGAGTTCAGCCTTGACGTTTCTGAAAACACGTGGAACTCTGTCTCTCTTCCTGGCAGCCACATGGGAAAGTCTTGGAGACAGGGTTAGGTCCCTGGCTGACAGGCAGTCCAGGCTCTTCATCAGAAGGTCATGGCTCTTGGTGTGTGAGAAGACTTGTGGTACCCCTGGTAGGCAAAACAATGCATGTACTAATGAAGGGAGCCAGACTGAGAGCAAAATCCAACTTGTCTGGCTTGAGTAGGACAAAATCACTTTAGCAAATGGTGTAACTGCAGCTGAGTGGCAGCAGGGGTACTGGTGCCTGACTGGGTCCATGGTACTGAGTGAGAATTTCTCTTGTCCCTCATGTGCATGGACATAAATGGAGGGACTGACCTTAGTGTGGGGTTCTGTCAGCCCTAAGTTTGATCCCTTAACTTGTCTGAGCGTGTTGTTTGCCTTGAAACATTGCTCACGAGTGGGGTTTTCATGTTAATCATCACAGCCTGCATATTTCTTGGTTTTAACTGTACTAGGTAGTCCTGTCACACTGTAAAAGCAGGTAGAGATTTGTGGTGATAAAATGCACAAATGAAAAATCCAGTGCTTCTTTTAACAACTGCTCAACAGCTGCAAAAACCAGCAAAGTTTTTTTTCCAAGTCCTTTCTCTCACCCCTCCCTGAGGTTCTTAAAGATTGTTATTTCCTGGTGTGCACCACTGCACACAGAATTCTTGTTTAATGTGAATTTTTTTGTAATTAAGAGAAATTCCATCCTGGAAAAAATATTTGGTTATATATCAACCTCCATCAAACTGGAGTCTAATGTGCCTTGTGAGGATTTCTGAGACCACTTTGGTTCTACACACTGGTAAGTCTGCAGGGGATGATTCTCTTCCACTCTTAAAGGCTTCAAGATCCCATCTGTGAATGAAGTGCAGAATAAATTCAGAGCACTGATTCACTTTCTCACCAAATTACCATATTAGGCAAATCTTCCTTTCACCTCCCATCCCTTACAGTTTTATACAGCTTGTGCTGCATGCTTGTGAAACGACACCTTCAGAGTCTGATAACTCAGTCAAATTAAAATGCATTTGTGAGGGAATACAAAAAAGTTTTTCTGAATGAGGTTTTAATTTTTTGCCAGATTTCAATTTTCTGCTCCAACTGCCTTGTCTTGAGAGTTTGGGGCGAGGGAGAGAAAAAAAAAATTAGTGTTTTCTTTCTTTTCATTGTTCCATGCTAGACTGACTTTATAGCATTCTCCCAGTGGATATTTCCTTTGGGCAGGAAATGAGCCTATGTAAATTCATTCTGGAAAGAAAAGGTACAAGCAGCTGTTAAGGAATAATGTGAATTGAAATACTTCAGTGATCATCTCTCACTGTAGTAAACTCTCCTTGGGTTTTGCCAGAGTTTTACTGTTTTATAGTCATGAATGGTAATTTAAGGACAAACTTTACTCTTATTGCTAGCACCTTGCTATTAATAAAGCTGTGTGGGAGGATGCTGTTCCCATTTCATCCATCCACAGAGTTGAATTAAGTTAAAACTGCAGAGTGAAAATTTGACCTTGAGTACCCCCCTCGTTTCTGGTGAGATCTGACTGAGCACATGGCTTGTCCACTGGTGTGCTCTGCTGGCTTGTTGTCTGGAAGAATTGAAGTTGGCTTTTGCCTTAGAGCAGAGCTAATTGATAAATTTTACAGTTCATTACAGGGGAGGGTGTTGTCGGGTTGGAAAATGTCTAAAAAACTCTTTGTGAATGAGGAATTGTGTTGAGGTACTTGTGGCAGGGTGTGAGATTATTGCCTCTTGGGGCAGTTCAACATATGTTTTGTGAAACTGATGGTTTACTAAATATTGGATGAAAGCTCCATAGTTACTGTTGGACAGGTTGTGCATTTTCAATTTTGATTCTCTCTGAGCTGGGCTCTTGTTCATTTTCAGTCTTCAGGGGATTTTAAGTCCATTTCCTTAAGTTCTGGGGTTCATTCCAGCTTTTCTGAAAAGGAAGCCTTGAAAACAGTGCAGAGGGTACTGGAAAATGATGGTATTTGAAAAGTGAGAGAGCACAATAATGGCTGTGGGATGAGAGCACTTACAGAATATTTTTCTTACCAAAATTGTCAGCTTGGCTGTGCTCTGAGCTGATACCTGTTGAGGTAAGTGGGGCAGCTGAAGCTGCAGTTGGGAATTTCAGGCTGGCTCCAGCTCCAGGCAGGCAGCACAGTATTAGGTTATCTTGATATCTTGAAAATGTGTCAATTAAAGACCATGCTTCTTGTTGTGGAGTAAACACCTTTCCTGAAAATCCACGGAGATGGATTTAATGATGCCAATTTTGAGAACGAAACCAGAAAGCTCCTGTCACTTTGCTGAGACCCAGCTAGTGAGGACTCCCGGGGTGGTGGAGTTCAGCCCCCTGCTCTGGCTGATGCCAAACTGTATAATCCCTGTACCAAATTAATGAATGCTTGTGCTGGAAATGGCACATGGGGGAATTACTGACACACGTTCTATTAAACACTCAAAGCTCCCTGTGACCCTGTCATTGCTGGATGAAACAGCTGCTGAATGGATTCCCCAGCACAGTGGGAAGTAAGAATGCCTTGTCTTGCACTGCACATGGCTGAGGTGCTTTCTTACACTACTTGCTTTATGTTCAGCCTGTGTCTGCAAGGACAGTTCCCTCTGAAGGTGCAGGAAAGCTGCACCTTGGCGTTTGTGCTGTCTCAAAACCTTAAAGGTGTTTATAAAAATGCCTCCAGTTTGTGATTCCTCAAGATCTGCCAATGGAAATGGAGTTCTTGGGAAATTTCATGTGTTATGTCTTTACTTCCTAGGCCGCTTCTTTGTGACCCTTTCTGTCTCTCACCATGCAAAGTCGTCATAAAATCATAGAGTCATGGGATCGTTCAGATCGGAGAAAACCTTTTAGATCACAAAGTGCAGTCAGCTACCCTGCACCACTGTGGTCACCACTAAACCTTTTCCCCAAGTACCACATCCAGTCTTTTTTGAACACTTCCAGGCATGGTGATTCCACCCCTTTCCTGGGCAGCCTGTTCCCATGCCTGACTGCCCTATCAGTGAAGGTGGTTTTCCTGATATCCTTATTCCTCATATCCTTATTCCTAATATAAACCTCCTGTGGTGCAATTTGAGACCATTTCCTCTCATCCTGTCGCTTGTTACCTGGGAGAAGACACTGACTCCCACCTTGCTGCAGCCTCCTTTCAGGGAGTTGTAGAGGACAATAAAGTCCCCCCAGGAGCAGCAAGCAAGTTGAAAGGTGAAGCCATAAGTTCCACCTTTCACTAAAATAAAAATAGTCATTGAGGATGCCAATTGCTGTCTAATAAATAGCTTGGTATTAACAGCTAATAAATACCTTGGTATTGACTTGCAGGACTTGCAGCAAACTGTACTTCACTGGAAAAAGCATCTTGAGCATGAACAGTTTTCCTGTTGAACAACTCACCAATGCAGATCTTATTTGAACAGCTGAGAGGCCTGATGAACTGGCAACCTCAGCTCAGTTATTTGTCCAGATCCTAATGCTCAGGATGGTTCTTGTTACTCTTGGTTAAAGAATGTAATTTTTAACTAGTGGGCTAATCTTTTGTGCTGAATGGACTAATAGATGCAGAAAATCTTTACTAGATCAAGATATTTGCTGGAAAGAAAGGATAATAGCCTTTGAGAGAGGATATATCTGATACTTAAAAGCTTATTTACCTAAAATAACTGCGGTACTATCAAACATCTGCACTGTAAGCAGACAGATTGTTCTGTTAAGTGGAAACCCGGCCAAATAAAATATCCTCTACAGCTGACAATTACATTTGAGACAGACTTCAGAGATAAAAATTGGGAGGGAAGAAAGGAGAACACTGGCTTGGCTACTGTACCAGTGCTGTGTTTTGAGCCTTGGTAATACCTGATGACAGCCAGCATGATATTTACATTGCTGCATATACCATAAAAGCAACTGACAGTGATTAAAAGGGAAGGATGAACTTTCTCCACCAAAGTTGCTGTGTTTGGAAATGAGATGTTTGAGCCTGCTTTCCATCGTGTAGAATTAACACTGCATAGCTGCAGTGCCCTTTAAATTAGCCAGAGATGTTGGCACAAAATCAAATAAATATAATTGGTTTCAAACTAAAAATCTAATTTAGGCATGCTAATAGCATCTTAAGTAAATGTGGCAGGTCACGCAGGACTTGTGTAACTGGCCCTTGGAGCTTGCTGCAGTTACTGCCATGGGGAAAATGGTCTCAGAGGTGTTCCCCAAATCACCTGGGTACCTTGGACAGCCAGAGGGTGTTTTATTAAAGGCATGATGGGAATGTCTGCCAGTCTGGACTGATCTGGGATAAGGTGAGGGCTGCAGGGGGTTAGGCATTCAGCCAAGGGCAGCACCTTCTGCCACCCTCTCTTCCGTGCTTTGGTGTTTGCAGTGGAAATTTTGGAGGAGAGTCAGATGGGCTGATGCTCCTCCCTGGCAATCCTTCCCTCTGCTGATACCTTGTGTGGCCAGGGACTTTGGCTCTGGTCTTTGCTTTCCTTGCTTGTCTTGCTCTGGTGTACAGTCTGATGCTGGGGGGCTGCAGCTCTGTCACAGGGAGGCAGTGGAAAGCTCTCTTGGCTGTGTGTGTGGGCTGGTGACTGCAGATGAAATCAAGCAGCAAAGTGACCCGGTGACAACTTTGTCACGTATTTTGCTGACATGCTTTGCATGGCCAACACTATTCCTCTCCCTGTGCTCCAGTCCTGGCCTGTTTTATATTGACAGGCTGACCATTTTCTCTCCAAGCCTCTCGCTTCCCTGCTTAATCTGTGAGGATTCTCAACCTGAACGTTTGCCGAAGGTGGAAAGCAGACAATGTTTTTCTGTGTTCAGAGCCTAAGAGATATTGAAATATTTTTGAGAGAACAATGCAGTGTGGGGTGGGGTGAAGATTTCCATAAGACTCCCCTTCCTTTCTGCAGAAACCTTGGCGTTGAGTCATTTAGATTACAGTAGGTAACCTCTCTCCATCTTAGAAATCAATGTCATTTATTTCTTTATAGTTTAGAGTTCAGTGGGGCCATAGGGAGATGTACCTAGCTTGGGGTATTGCCCATTAGTTGCTGATAACTCTGAAAATAATACTGAACTTCTTACAAGTGATTTGATTTGTGTTTATATCCTTTTGAGTCTGAGACATTAAAGACTTGGGCAATAAGTCTGCAGCATTAAGTGTTTCTGTATTGATGGGCCACTGGAGGGGAAGCATGTTTAAAAAAGTGCTGGCAGCACTGTGTGATCTTTGCTGGCTTATCATCCTTCACCACTGTACATGGAGCACTAGGAATCTTGAGAAATGCATTGTCTTACATGGGCAGAAACCTCTGAGCTCTGGACATGGTGTGTGGTTTTCAGTGGTATTCTCAACTGTGAGAGCTCTTGTCAAGATGGTGAATAACTCACTGTCAGCAAGTTTATGTGCTGTTCAAATGTTTTGGCTCTATTTCTAATTGGACAGCAGACTTTCAGAATATGCTTCTCCTTATTCTCTGAAATTCTTTGAGCATCTTTGATTAGTATTGGAATACCAGTTGTCTTTTGGACACTGCAGGTGCTGACATAAATTGAGCAAAGACTCTCAGGCTTTGAGAAAGACACATAATGGTTTCTTAATAACTGAAATCTCTTGTATTGTGAGTACTATTTGAAATCCTTGGCCTCACAACTTGCACAGAATCTCAAACTACTTGAGCTCTGGGTGTACTGGAATAAATGATCAGAGAGCATTGCAAAGCAATACACCTGCAATTTAAATGAAACAAAGAGGAATTCAGGAGTGAAAACTGCCTTTTCCTATTCCTCCTTCAATTCTTCAGTAAAAGGTCCAGACTGTAGCCATCAGATGTGCTGGTGTGAAATGAAAGTCACTTGTATTAAAATCTTAATTCTCTGCCTGGACTTATTACCCCCCCATCCTTGCCTTTGTCGGGGTGTTGTCCAGCACATGCCCTGTGTCTTACTGTGCCTGCAGCCACCTTTGGCTTGAACCCAGCTGAGTGTTCCAGCGCTGGGCTGTGCTCAAGGTGAGCTGAACCACGAGTGAACCTGCTGCATGCAGTGATGTGAGTTAGGCTGGGCTGAAGGGTGGGGTGACATCTTGACATTGACCACGCGGAAATGCAAAGTTGTAAAATTATTTATTTAAATCAGGGTTGAGCTGTGGTTCCTAAAGCCTTTTCATCAGAAATCCGAGGGTAGCCACCTCCTTGTAAATGTGAGAGTTCAGCTCTTAAGCTGCCTGCAGGATTGTAGCATGCACGTGGTGCAGGTGTCTTCATATGAAGTATGTACTTGTGCTGTGATATGTAGTCCGTGGGGATGGCTGGTTTTCCTCCATCCCCCATATAGGCTTTAAATTTGGCTCCCTCACAACTTTCCAGTTAAATCTGCTTTCACTTTCTGCCTTTGCTTATGCTTCTCTGATTTATTTCTTCCCTGCACTGTATTAGCAAGTGTTTCTCTCCCCCTTCTCTACACAGTGTCTTTCCATCTCTGCTGTTGATCAGATCAACACTGCATGACTTGAGAAGGTGCACCAAGTTAAACCTGGCTTCTTACTACCTCTGCCAGGGTTTAAATAGGTGATTGTGCTGTGGCTGTGTCATCCTTCAGCTTGTAAAGAAATGTAAAGCCCTGGTTCTTCTCTCAATAGGCAATACTATTCACAGTAAATTTGTGTTGGGAATGAATCGTGGAAAGGTGTCTGGGAGTGAGGGTGGCTGTGTTGGTGCAGCTCTGGGAGCCTCCTGGGGGTAGGTGCATGTCTGCACTCCCATGTTGCTGTGGGAGGGGAGCTGTGCTCACTCCTGTGCTTTTGTGACTTTTTTGTGTCTTGGCCATGGATTATTGCTCTGCTGCTGCTTCAGTTTACCACAGGCCTCCCAACCAGGCACTGAGCAAACCCAGCTGAATTCTCCCTTACTGGTTTTGCTGCTGTTCCCTGTGTCTCTAGCAGCAGTACTCAGAGGCAGCTTGCTGTTTGAGCTCACTGAGCAGTGCTAGAAGCACCCAAGTGATCCTCCTGCTGATGAGGGGCTTTAACTCCACTTCTGGAATTGTTAACACTCCTCCTGCAGTCCCATGCTGAGTAGATGACACTTTGCTGTGAAAGCATTTTCCTCTCCACAGGTAAGCAGACTTTTTGCCTCCTCTGTGGCAATACTAGGAGTATGTTATGAATTCCCTTTGGTTTTATTAATGCTATTTGTAGCTGTTATTGTAGATGGTATCTTCCATTTGTAGTAAGAATTTGGAATTTGGCGTGTATTGGGGAGATGGCTTGAAAAACATATTCAGGGACCATTAACATTGCATTACTTCACTCTTCCTGAATCGTGGGGCTTGTGCCAGCAAGACTTTGACATCCAATGGACTCTTGTTACCAAGTCCTGCTTGGGGAAAGGAGTATTCCCACCCCATGCTGAGTTGGCTGGAAATTCGAGAGTAGGCTTTTTTTTTTTTTCTTTTTTTGCTAGCTTGTTTTTAGAAGCAGTTCATTCTTTGCAAGAGGGCTCTTCTCACCAGAAGCCTCAAATGAGGAGCATAAAATAGAGGCATCACTTTGCCTTCATAGAAAATGGACCAAACAATGCAAGATTGGTCTGAATTTGCAGTCCAGTATTTAATTTCTGGTTTAATTAGATGTGTATTTGCCTTGTGCTCTGTAAGAATGCATAAGAAGTTCTATTCCCAGTCTTGTAGCTTCTTGTTTTATTACTGTATTGTCCTTGGAATGAGTAATCAGAGCAGGGCTCCCACAGCTCTTTGGCATGAGGCTTTCAAAGAGTTGAAGCATCCAGAGATGGAGTGAGCCTGCAGAGACAGGAATACCGAGCCTGGGCTGTAAGGCATTAAAGGTTTCCTGGGCTTTGGGGTACCTGCAACCTGAAAGTCACTGCCTGCTCCAGAGCAGCCTTGCAGGGAAGCGTTTTGTGTGCATTGTTCATAAGAGGAAAACCCGGGGGCACAATTATAAACAGAGCCTGCGTCACGAGCGGCTTTCTGGCACCGCGCTCCAGATAGGGGAGGATGGATTCCAGATCTCGCTTAAAAATAGAGAGGTCGTGTGTGTGTGCAGGGGAGGGGAGGAGCTCTGGGCAGGGCTGTGCGAGGTGTTGGCTGAGCATTGCCCCATGCTGAAGGGGACTTGGGAACGTGACTTAGGGGGCAGGTGTGGGAG
Source organism: Passer domesticus (assembly GCF_036417665.1). Lineage (NCBI taxonomy): Eukaryota > Metazoa > Chordata > Aves > Passeriformes > Passeridae > Passer > Passer domesticus. The sequence goes on from NC_087474.1 coordinate 3,980,424, forward strand.
CAGGATTTCTCCAGCTTTACAAGAATTGTTGCTGTCCTCAGCTGTCTGGTGGGAAGTTCTAGAGGAGATGAAGCTGAATTGTACAGAGGTGAATGGTGGAATGTCAAGGTTGGGAGAAAAACTGGGAGAGCTGATTACTTAGCAAGGGGGGAAAAGCTTACCATGTGGGTGGTCAAACAGAGAAACAGTCAAAGAGATTGTAGAAACATCTCTTGTTAAAGAAAAGCCAAACTAGACTGAATGCAATGCTGAGGAATCTGATCTAAGCAGGATTTAATCCTCCCTTCTGCAGGAGGGTGGACTAGAGGCTCCTTCAAACCTAAATGATTTGTCATGTTCATTTGACCCTGGGAAAGTATATTTCCTCTACAGAGGGGATTTGATACTGCAGTGGGGTAAGGACTGATGCTACAAGACTGTTGTGGAACACCTCTCCTGGTGATTGTAACAGCTTTGTGAGCAACTGAGTTACAATGAAGGGAAACTTTCACATCTCTGGGAGTGCCTGAGTAAATTTAAAGCTGGGGCAACACTGTTTTGTGAGTCCTCCTTCCATGTAACTACTTCAAAGTGCTGTTGCACGTGGTAGGAGAATACTATCCTGAAGCCAGGATTTGATGCTTGTCTTGTGACTGTTTGGCATGAGTGTTCATTGCTTAAGCAGATCTCTCTGCCAAGAGGATCTCTGGCTTCAATTGCATTTGCCTGGGAAGAGGCATCGGTGAAATTCATCCCAGTCTTACTGGGAGAGCTGCAATGTCCTTATGTGGCTGCAGAGATTCAGTTAAATTGGAGACAAATTGTGTAGGGACGTGCTGTGTCCTCTGGTCAGTCCCCTGTCTTTCCACTCCTCTAATTAGCCTTGAAATAATTGGTTTCCATTAACTTCAGCTGAGATCTCAGCAGGTTTGTTTTTATTTTAAAAAATGGAAGCTTCATGTAAGTTGTGGAACTGTAGAAGAGATGGTATCCAGCCTCCTTTGAAAGCTGCTACTGGGCTTTCATGGAGAATTTGTCTCACCTTAAGGAGTTCAGGCTGGAGCTGTGGATGCTGAAGGTACAGGGACCATGGATCCAGGGGAGAACCTGGAAAATCAGGCTTCAGTAACTGAGTGCTTGGGGACTTTTTTATTTGGGTTATTTTAATCCTTTCAGAGGTTGGTTTTCGTTCAGAAAGAGCCATTTAATCGTAGAAACATGAAAGAAACAGGGGTTAGAAAGGGTATGTTTTCCTCTTAAGGCGGTGTTTTCTAAAGTAGGTCGTGACCCTCTTATGCAGGAATTTTGCAGCTGCTATCCTAAGGGTTGGAACTATATCTGAGAGCCTTACAGAGGCAAAAGCAGGGGGTATTAAGCAGATCCTAATACTCATTTGGGGTCTCCTTCCTCCCCATCATCCTTCAACAAAATGATCTCCTGCTTTTCAGGAATAAAGCAGCAAGCATTTGGCTGTGCCCGGTTTTCATTGTTTTGCTAAGCCGTTATGTTGGAAGAGATTAACCAGGGAGGCAATTTTCTCCGAAAGCTGATCTTGAGCGAGGCTGAGAGAGGGGAGGGAAGAGCCTCAGCACTGACCTTGATCAGAGTGTCTTGAGGTGGGGAGTGAATGGGAACTCAGCACAGGAACATTAACCCTGTGCTGCCCTCATCATGGGGACTGCAGTTTGCTCTGATTGCAGCAGGTCTGTGGCTGCTGCGAGAGTTGGTTTGTCCAAGTTGTGCTACCCTGGCACAAACTGCCCTTGGGCTTTTTCCTCCTTCCATGGCAGCCCAGGAAATCTCTTGTCTTCCTGCTGTTGCCCACATATTTGTTACCTGCTCCTAAACTTTACCTAACTTTCTCAAGGAGCTTTTTCTTTTTCTCTCTGTTGGTGTCATCTCTCCCTATGCTTGTTTTCACTTAGCAATGTGTTCAGCATCCTTGCTGCAGCTTCTCTCCTTTCTTTCTCTTGCCAGCCTGGCATTTAATAAACAAACTGTGTGGCTGCAAAGCCTGAAGTGCCCATGTTGCCATGTTTTCTGAACTCTCCAAAGAAGCATGGAAACCAGTCTTTGTTTGGTCCCAGAAGCTGCTGCTGCCACCAAAGAGCAGCTTGCTTGTGGCACATCGCGCTGCAGCTTGGCTTAATCCTCGCTTGATACGCTTTTGAGATTTCATTGTTTCTCTATAATTAGTGCTACAGAGGAGCTGAAAGAAATGACGAATTAGCGGGAGAGGGGGGAGTGGGGAGAGCAGGTGGTGATCGAACTAAAGAGAGCTGCCAGAAAAGTAGGAGCAGCAGGGAATTAAATGGGAGGAGTCTCGAGTTCAGATGATTCCCTGCCGTGTGCCCAGAAGGATTTAGTTTGGGATTTCATTACTGTTCAAATAATGCCATACACTCATAACAGATCGGGTCCCTGTAGGCTGGGGCATTGTCCAGCACTTAGTGAAAAGCAGTTTTTGCCCTCAAGTCCTAGTGAGCATTGATCCCGCAGACTCAAGGACTGGAAAGGAGCTGTAGCATGAGTGGTGCTGCTTTTAATTAGGCTGCATCTATTGTTTCTGGTGGTAACATCCTAAAACAATAAAACACAAAGCTACTCTTTGTGTGGTGACTTCTTTAAGACCCTGGACTTCATCTTGTGAAGGACTTGGTTCACAGTAATGATGTTGCATCTGGATTTTAAGAAGCACCTTTGCCAGTTGTGCTGACACACGCTGGGTTTAACTGGCACAGAAATCCTGGGATGTCATGCTGTGGGGGGAAGCGGGAGCATGCTGACACTATTGAGTGTCTGAGATATCCAGAAAGAGTCTTTGAACACAGATACGTGTGCCTATGAGGACAGGTAGCTTTAGAGGTATAAATACACACTGAGAAACCAACTGGGGAGTGAAAAGGGCTGTGTGACAAGACAGTCCTCTGAGATGCACAGTCCTATATTCCTCCAGCATCTGGCTTGTGTTTTCAGCCTCTATTGCTATGCACTAAGACATCCAAAGAAAGAAATCATAATACTGGCACTTTGAATGTGTCAGCAGCAACATTTCTTCTGGGATCTAACTCTTTCCAAAGAACTGATACAGTGTTTGTTTTTTGTTCTGACTTCCAAAAGGCTATTGCCGTAGGGAGACCAGCAGTAACTAGGAAGTGCAAACTCACTTCTGCCTTATGTCACCACTTCTGTGTCTGTTGCTCTCTTTGTCTTGAGCCCTTGTGTTTTTACTTTTTTCCCCCTATCGAAGAAGCAGCAGAAACAAACCAAGAGAAGCAGCTCCTGGGTGAAGAGGAGTAGGTCAGGGCCACCCAGGATTCCCAGTGAATGGGAATTAATTTATGCTGGGATTGCTGCTTTCATGCTGGATTCCTGCACCTGCTGGGCAGAGTGACTACAGGGAGTGCATATGGAGGTTTGCTTTTGGGATGTTTGTCCTGTGCTTAATGTTGTGTATTTCAGCCCTGCTCCTGGCAGTCTTACCCAACTCTGCTGTCAAAACCTCCTGTCCTTGCTGTTCCTGAAGACTTTCTGTTAAATATCTGCATAGACCTCTCCATCATCTGTTATTTGCTCTAGAATCTGCTTACAGCACTCAAACTTTGTTTTCAAAGCCCTTTGTAAATATTCTTACTGTTATTGCTGTCCTTTTCCTAATAACTTTGTTTTGCCTTGTGCTATGAATAGTCTCTGAAAAACAATATGTGTGCAAGTAATAAATGGCCTCAGTGTTGAACTTCTTAAAAACCCATTTGCTTTGGGAAATAATAAAGCTTTAGCAGCATTAGCATTCTGTGTTCTGCACACTTCTGCCATTAAAATGTAAACTCCTGAGTACAGAGAGTCCTGGCAAGCTGATGCTGATGTCCAGGGTGCACTGGCCATGCCATATAAAGTGAAGTCAAAGTCCTGTAGCTCCCACTGTGGCAGGTGCAGGTTGAAGATTAGAGGAGCAGAGTCCCACAGTTCAGGGCTTTTCCATTTATTTCAGTGCGACTCGGAAGGGAGCAGTTTTCCTCTGTCTTTCAGGGCTGAGTTTAAAGCTCTTTCCCTCACCTGGTACTTGGTGTGAGAAGACTCTTGATAGTGATTGTAGGGAGCTTCAGGAGCCTTGGTTTGAAAATGAAAGTTTTTGCCCCCAGTTTATTTGAATGTACTAGAGAAAAATCACAAAGCTTGCAAAAATGTGCAGAATCTGGAAGTAGTTTTTATAGTATTAAAAATAGGAGAATCTGCTAAAATTTTTGGTGTTACACCAAAATGGAGAATAGTTGTTTTAATTTCTCTTTATTTTTATTAGCATTTTTTAGGAATTTGCAATAGGAACATTTGAGCTATTTTCCACATATCCTACCCCCATTTTATTGCTGTGGATTTACTCCTTTCCAGTGAAGTGTGTAAATGTGGGGAATCATGATGAAGGTAGAAAGTAAAACAAGGTGTCCTATTGATGAGAGGTGAATGTTGCAACAGCTTCTGGAAGCCAACAAACATCAACAGATTTTAAGTCTCACTATGGCAAACTCCCTTGCATGTCAGAGGCTATGATGGTGCTGGGTGCTTTAAATCCAGAACTCCCTACTTGTAGCAGCTTGAAGGACTGTATATTAAAATGTGGTATTTTTTCCCTATTGGAATTTAAATGTTCTGGGGCTGTGGTTTTCAACCCAGAAACTGAGGCAGTGTGAGAGCTGGAGCTGAACCTGCTTGAATGAAACCCACCTCGTGCCTTTGCATAAAATGAGGAGAGATGAGAACAGCAGTCAGTGCATAAAAATATTTGAAAAATCTCATTAGTGTCGGTAGCAAAGAGTGGCTTGTTTTGACAATTTGCGTGAACACATCAGGTTAAAATCTGTGTGACCTCAGTGGCATATCTTTTAAAAGTACATGAGTAGAATCACTCTTTTATATGGGAGCTGGAGTCTGGAGAGGGTTTTTGGTCTGCAGAGCTGTAATGATCCCTGGAAGGGATCACAAAGATCCACTTGTTTTAATTCAGGTTGCCCAGCACTTGGGTGTGGGGGCTGAGCCAGCCCATGGAGCTGTGCAGTGGGGAGTGCCTGGATTGCTTTCACTGGGTTTTCACCTGCCTCTGCTGTCTTTGCTACCTGGCACTCAGCATTTTGTTGTCTGGCCTCCTCCCTTCCTGCTGGGGTCCATCAAGTGTTGGTAACTGTGTCTTTTCCCCCCAGGGAGTGGAGCCACCGCCGTGGTGCAGGCAGCCTTCTGCGCTCCGAAGAAGGAGAAGGTGGCGATTAAACGGATCAATCTCGAGAAGTGTCAGACGAGCATGGATGAACTCCTGGTATGCAATCAGAACTGTCTGGGGAGTTGTGTTTCGGTTATTTCTGAGACATCTCTTTGCCAAGTGTCTTAAAACCTTCCTTGTAGTGGGGTGAAGGTGAGGGAACTTCACTGACTTCACTGAAGGCAGCTCAGTTGTCCTGGTTGTGGGACATGGTACTTAAAATGTTGAAAAGATCAACTGTTGCAAAACTTCAGACTGTTTGTTTAGAGCTCAGCACTTTGTATAATCCCTTTGTTTTGAACTGAGTTAATGTGCAAGTGTGAAGCTTTGCTGTACCCACAAGAGCTCTGAAGTTTGAGGGGGATCCAGAGCTATATGCTTTCAAAGCATTTAAAATTAAAGAAAATGGCATTGCTTTCTTTTCCTTTCCTGCAGTTCTTTACATTTTTTTCCATTCACCTGTAAAGAGAAAAACTGAATGAATTAGCTGTTGTTCCTAATCTCTTTTCTGGTACTGATGCCAGCTAAAGGGATCACTGACATACTGCAGGCTGCCATATGGAAACCCCAGTAATTCTGAGTTCAGGACAGGAGACAGAGTCCTTTGGAGCTGCAGCACTGTAATTTGCTGCTGCTCTGTGCCTCTTTTCTCAAGGTGGTCTCAATGAAAAACAGAATTTTGCAGTAGCTGTGGTAACTGAAATTTCCCTTTTCTCATATATCTCCTGGGTTGATTGGTTTGGTTTTATTCTCTTTGTGTGTGTGAGCTGGTGCCTCTGCAGTGCAGTGGTTGTCTCATTCACCTCACATCTGGAATTTCCCTGAATTTAAGCAAGGCAGACACAGACATTCCTGTGAACATTGAGGTGTCTCCACTAGAATGGGAAAGATCTCTGGGTCAAAAATTTCCACAGTAAATACTGGCATTGTGGAGATGAGGCCTGCTACCATCTTTTCTTTTGAAGCACCTCACTAGGATTTTTATAATCCTGCCTTGTTTTCTGTCCCCCCTCGACAGCTGCTGTGCTTTACCTCAGGCACTTGTTACAGTGCTTGCAATTAGAAGGTAGAACAGAATTTGGGAGTCCTGCTACCTCTGCATTTCTACAATCTTCAGTAAATCACCTGAACCACAATTCCAGTTTCCACCTAGTACCTAATGGTATCTGCAGATCTGCCCTGGTTAAGAGGAAAGGCCCCGTTCAGGCTGCCAGTGCTCCTGAGGAGGGTTGCGTGTAGGACTCAAGACAGCCTGTGTTCAAATCCTCTTATGGCTCACGCTAGTGTAGGAGTTCAGGATCTCTTCTCACAGTTGCTCTTTTTGTCCTTATACCAACCCTTGGTATCCTTTTGAAGCCTTTTGTGTGGCTTGCCCATGCTACCCTGCCTCAGTGGTATTCCTGACTGCATTGTTCAGGATGTAGTAATTGAGATTGTGATTCTTTGAGTAATTGCCAATTCTGACTAAAAACATTAGGTTCAGAAAGAGACACTGCAGAGACTTGATGTGTAATTTTAGATAAGTACTTCTAATTGCACATTTTAAGTCTCTGGCTGACCCGTTCCTCACAATGATTTTTTCCTGTTATGGGTGGGTCTGCAATGTATTGCTGTTGTCAGCTCTCCAGAGCTTCCAGTTTTGTGACTGAATCTGGTGTGGGTCCTTCTCTGGGCTTGAGGATGCAGCTGTAAGTGTTCTTGAATTTAATAGAGAGGTGGAGGGGCATGAAGATGGCTCTGAGCTGTAGCAGCTTCCAGGAGCAGCAGCTGAGATAGCTGTGTTGTGTGAAAAAGTGTTTTCCCTGAGTTTGTTCTGAATTTGTCAGTCTGTTGGATCACCAGTGTTGTTTCTCAGTGCAAGAGCTGAAAGAATGGAAGTTCCTGATTTCCCAGCTCTAAGTGCTTCACTTCTTTCCATCCTGTTTCCATATCTGCTTCTACCCTAATGTAAATATATTCAAGTTTTGGTCTTGTAGTCTCCCTTCATGGCAGTTTTCCCAATTAGTTTAATTAACTTTTCTGAGCAACTACTTCATATTGCAGGATTGCGCCTTCCTCACCAAGAAAAGAAAGTTAACTGTAGATGGTTGCAGGTTACAGTTGTTTTAAGAAGCAAATACAAAGACAAATATGGTGAGTTCACACTGGGGTATATTATGCCCCCACCTTGCTTTCTCCTCTCCCCCAGTGCAGTTAAAATCACAAACTGGGGCTTTCATGGGGCTTCTGTTGCTCTGAAGGCATTTGGGCACAGCAGTCAGCTTACTGTGAGCTCTTCTTTCCTGCCTGGGGTCAGGTGTGTGCTCTTGAGTTACAGCACTGCCTACTCACTTGCCAATGTGATAACAAAGGGAAAGTGGTGCTTAAATTATTTTATAATTATTTTTCTGCAGTGCCTCACACTTGTGGATTTCTCTGTTGAGGGCAGAACAGTCTGACATTGCTTGGGAGAGGATAGGGAGACCAACAAACCACACTGCCATCCTTAAAAAGATGATTTGGTTCTTGTACACCTCTTTCAATGTCTGTGCTTCTTAGTGGTTTGCACTAGTAGCTCTTGGGATGGAGGAGAAAAGGAAGGTTAATTTGGAGTGGGAAATGCAGAGTAAGTGGCTCTATCACCAACTGGATGGAAGAGTGGCCTTGAGCTTCCTTTAAGCCTAGCAAGTATCCAGAGGCCAGGAAATCTGGGATCACATCCTTGCTGTGGAGATGCTGTGCTTAGAGTAAGTGCTATGACTTGGCTCATTAAAGGTATTGATCTTGATCCTTTTATCTCAATATACATTTGAGCTGTGTGGCTGCTCAGGAATAAACTGCACACTTTGCATATACTGTATGACATTCTAGGTTAATGCACTACATTTATTTATTGCTGCTATGGGGTATGGAAAATGCAGGAAGGGCCAGCTTTGTTGAATCATTACAGGCCAAGTCAAGGGCATTCAGCTCTTCAGCAGAAGTGCTAATTGCTGTAAAGAATGTAGACTGCAGGAGTAATGCTGTGCAGAGATGTGCCTCCTTCTAACCCAGCTACTGAATTAGGTGATGTTTGTCAGGAATTTATTTCCATGCTTCATTTTCATCTTTTTTCCTGTACGTTTTTGAATGCTCACAGATCTTTCCTAGCCTGCCTGTGGGATTCAGCTGACAGAGAAGTACAATGTAGTTTATAGGGATTCTTGCTCAGGGGTGTGACTGGGAGTGGAGTGCTGGGAGAGGTGGTCAAATACAGTGTTGTCTACAAACGGTCTTGGACTTCTTGATTTATTGCCGAAGTTCCACTTTTTATTTGTCTTGCAGCCTACAGTAGTTAACAGCCACACTGGTGTGGGTTTGTAAACAGTCTGCTTGCTCATGTGTTGTATTTCACAGCTGCACACCATTCAGAGCTGTGTTTTGCTCTCTTTTCCATTGTGGGATGCTGGTTGCTTTGCTGCTGTTGCCAATCCTTGAAACAGTGGTGTAACATCTGCCTCAAAATAACCATGCTTTCAGCCTTTTTTCTTGTATAAGTGTTTTCTTGTTTTAAAGAATTACTGATCTAAAAGGCCTTAAATCCCCCCTCTGTCCTACAAACTCTACTTCATTTTCATGTAATTAAAGCCGAGTTTTCTTTCATCCAGATGGAGACTTTTTTTCTCCATGAGCAGCAGATGACGTGGGTTGTCAAGCTTAGCAGTTACCAGGAATGTTGAACAGCAGAGAGGGAAACATAAGCTATAGGATATTTCACATTGGGATTTCCCAGCTAAGGGGAAATGCTGCCTGTTGATTCCTAAGATGATTCAACAGGAGACGGGCTCAGGAAAGAGCATGGGAGATGTGGTGTTGCTGTTCCTAGAAAGATTCCAAAATCTTCCTGCTCCAGAGACTGATTGCCCTGAGCCTGACGGGTTGCACACAAGAGGTGAAGGCACTGCTCTTGCAGTGCTATGGCCAGAGGGCAGTTAAGGAGGCTGAGGGAACAACTTGAACTGCAGTTAAACAGAAATGTCCTTTAGAATTTCGTGGAAATAACCCAGGGAACTTGCTGCCAACAGCATGGAGATCAAACATTGCGTGAGATTAAATAAATCAACCTATAGTTGAGAAGGTTAAATTAGATAGGATTTAGAAAAAGGATTAAGAACTCCCCTGGTTTAAATCATAAGCCAACTGTTAACTGCCCAGGCTTAGTCAGAAGTCTACCCTCTGGGCAGATAATTGTGTAACTGCTTTTTATAGGGTTTTTACACCTTCTTTTGAAGACTTGTACAGGAGATTGAACAGCCTTTGATCTGATGGAGCACTTCCTACAAGTGGTTTAACCAGACTATAAGCTTGTTGGGGACAAAGCAGCAGATTGCTGTGGAAGTAGTACAGATGTTTCATCCATGCCTGTCATCTGATGGGAATTGCCATTATAATTCCATTTCCAGGCTTGAGACCTTCACGCTTGCTCCAGGGAAAAGAAGTCCCCAAGTGTCAGTGCCAGGGAATCTGATAAATGGCATGAGGTTTCTGCATGGTTATTTGATCTGCTGAGTTACACGTTCCTTGCATGTTGGGATTGCAGCTTAAGACTTAAACCTATGCTGGGTACAGCTTGCTTGTATTGTTTATCAAAGCAGCAACAACAGAAGTCTTAATTACTGGGCTGATTTAGTTTTGGTAAGGTTTTGTTTTGGATTTTTTTTGTGTAAAATTCACTATGTACATCAGAATTGATGGTGGGTGAAATCCTGAGCATCCAATATCTTCCTTCTCTTGGACTGGATGAGCATGAGATGGTGCATGTAAAGAATTTCAGAGAGTTTGCAGCTGTCTGTGGGCACTAATCACATTGAAAGCATTGTTGAGCTGTAAGCACTAGGAATTGATCTGAGCAACTGTAAGGATCAGTGAAGAGGGGGATGTGGGTAAAGCTGGCTTGCTTGTGTCTGTGAGAGGAGGCAGTCACTCACCCATTTGCTTTTTGGCTGAAACCAATAAAAAATGGCCACGTAGGAATTGCTACACCACAACAGCTCAGAAACACCTGCTTCCTTCCTTTCACTAATGCTGAAGATTTGAAAGAGGGAATGACCACTGAATGAGGCTGAAGAGTAGCCATTGAAATGGACAACTGCTGAATGACTTGCCATGGGACTATTTTGTTCCCATCACTGAAGATTACTTAATGGATGAACTGTGTTTATCCCTTTCAGAATTGTTTCTCTTTCACTGTTGTTCTAGGGCTAATCTGACTCCTCTTTACTCATGCCAGTTTAGCTCCTCTAGCCACTTAAGGCAAGGAGTTGAACTGGATAATCCAAGAAGTGGGACTTGAATCAGAATCTCTGATTTTGTGTTTTTCTCCACCTTCTTAAAAATGTCTCTTGAGTTAATTTTCATAGAAGAACATGTTTGTTGTTTTGTTTTTTTTTTAGTTATGTTGACACCTCAAAAGGCAAATGAATTATTATTGTCAATTTTACAACCTTTTTGCTGAACTGTTAAAATTTCACTTGGAGCAGAATGTGAATGGTTATGCCTACATGTAGGACTGGAGCTCTAAATCCTGCTTTAAAAGGATGAAGAGCAGCTTTAATGCCTTATCTCCCAGCTGAAATCTCATGGTATAAGATCTTTGCCAGCCATAGTTGAAGCATTGGTGTTTTCAAGGGGTGATCACATCTATCCTGCTTTGATTTCTGCTCCAGCCATGCTTTCCCTCCCCACTTCTCCTGTGCTTGTGATTCCCTTCAAACAGGGTAGCCACGCTGGCAGCTCTCTGGACTCCTCTGAAGTTGCAGGTAGCCACATGAAAGCACTCTACTGCTGTGCTATATCTCTGCAGTTCATGTCAACATGCAGGAAGTAAAACTAAATAAAGCATCATTTTTATCCTGGTATTTGAGAGCACGTGCCTCTGAAGCAAGCCTCAGGGGCAGATAAACACAGAGTAAAAGGTGGTGAAGTGAAAAGAAAATACCATTAAGAAACTTGAGCTGGTAACTGAAACACAGCCTTACCTGCTCCTATTAATTCAAACTTCAATTGTGTGTCACTGGGCAAATAAACCCTCATCCAAAAAGCTGATCTCCAGAAGTATGTCTGACTTACAGGAGACTAATAGGTTGCTTGTGATTCTAGATTATACTTCACTGCACTTTTATGACTGTTTTGCAAGCCTTGAAATGTTTCTTTTATTGCCTGTAGAAAACATTTGAAAACATTTGTCAGAACCCTTAATGGAAGCCATGGAGGCATTTAGAGCTAATCCCAGTCTATTTGCTTTTGGTATTTGACAATACAGATATTTTTAATATCTCGCTCAGGGTGAGCATGTAACCATTTCCAAACCATTGCCTGTGTCTAGACATGTTTTTGTCGGGAATTCATTCTCCATAGCTGAGCAGAAAGCAGAGGGATTTATGGGAATTGGCAGGAAGGCTGTCTCTCATCACTGGAGTGTGAGGGGTGTTGGGTGGAAGAGCTGTTATCACCCACTGCATCTGTGGATGGCTTGGGGGTCTGCATCAAGTGACCCATGGCTGTTGGCAGAGAGGGAATAGAGCAGCCCAAATGAATTATTACAGAGGTGTGGAAATCACTGAGACTTTTAATTAGCAGTCTTCCAATATAGTTTTGATGCTGGGGAAAATATGGGAAGCACAGTTGTAACTCTGTTATCTGGGGATAGCAATTTTATTAGGGAGGTGGGAAGAGGAAGCCTTTACCTGCTGTGACTTTGTTGTGCTTGAAGAGCAGCAAACTCTCCCAAAAGCTTTGGGAATAGTATTAAAGCTGACCTTACTACACACAAAATGGCTGTTTTGCTGCATTTTATCCCTTCCTACTCTAAGCATGCTTTTGAGCAGAGCTGCCCAGTGATCCTTGAGTGGGATCCCTGCTTTAGCTACAGCCCTTCAGCCCCTGCATTTGTGCTGCTGCAGCAGACTGTGGATAGATGACAGAATTGGCTTGGGTTCAGTTATGCCAGGAAGCATTTTAACCACAAAGCCCCTGTGATTTGCCACTATCACTTGAAACAGTTGTATGGGTTGAGCTTTCAGGATGTTGGTACCCTCTTTGGGGTGAACAGGAACCAAGCTTTGATGCAGCCAGTGTGAGATTAGCCTGGAAAACTGCTGAAAATGAAACGGGGGTTTGGGGGTGGGAGAGAAAGTCTGCTTGGCTTCTGCTCCTTCTGATTGGTAATAATGTAAAAACACTGAAAATCGTGGGCTGTGATGCCATTAATTATTCAGAGCTGTGCTACACTGTGTGAGAAATGGATTAATCTGCCTCTATTATACATCCACTGGCTGACTGAGGTGTTTAATTGCACAGATCAGGTTTGTGATTATTTATTTTCCCTCTTTATGCTTTGGTGCACATGACAGACTTTAGCTATTTTTTTAAGCTGTGTTTCCCAGCCCAGGGAGCAGATTGTGGTAGCAAATGAGAGAAGTTTTTAGAAAATAATAATGAAATGGTAACTGCCACAAAATGCCTGAAAAATTCTGTAGTATGGGGCTGCTTAAATGTCAAAAATTTGATCTATGTCTAGGATGTTAAGTAAACTTGGTCCAGACTTTGCCTCATTGCCTCCTACAGTAGCATATACAAATATATATTAAATATGCAATGTTTGTATACATTTCTCATATTGCTCTCATGATCTCTGTGGAAACTGCTTCAAAATATTTTGAGCAGCCTAGCTGAGAAAATACAAAGCCAGCTCCTGTAGATACTTTCTGAGAGTGGTGGGTTTGGGGCAGGTCTGGCTGATGGGATGGATTACCAGTCCTTGCTTGCTGCTTTCCACCTTGGTTTCCTCTGGTGCCAGTTGATCTTGTGTCGAATATTTTAATTGTCAGGGAGAACTGCAGAGAACCACAGAAAACTCCAAAGCTGCTGATTTATTTCCTTTGTGAAAAATGACTTGACAAGTGAAAGTTTGCAAGGAAGGGAGCTGGAGCTGTCAGAGTAAGCAAAATATATTGTTTTAGGCTGTATTTATTTTCACAGAGTGTTTTTCAGTCAGAGTATGCTGCATGGAGATGAATAGCTTATTCCTCTTCAAATATCCTTTCCTGTTTAGAAGGATTCTTCTTTAATCTGCCTGTTAAGTTTCCTGGAAAGTTGGTGCCTCTCCTGGGGAAGCAGAAAGAGGAACCAATTGCTTTGGATTCCTCAAAGGCACCTACTCCCTGAAAAGCAGTGCTAAGTGGATAAATCAACATGAGCCTGTTCCTTTGGAGCTGTGATTGCCAGCTCAGGCCTTGCCAAGGGGAAGCAGTGGCTTTACTCTGAACTCAGTCACAAGCAGGGCTTTGTACAGGAGCAGGAGGAAAATGCATTTGTGGGGTGTCCTGGGCACGAGTGAATTCTTCTCAGAGCTCTTTCTTGTACTTCAGTACCAGGGAAGTCTTGTGCTTAGAGGGAGGGAAGGATCAGGGGTGAAGGGCCTTGCTCTCCTTCTTCCACGAAGGAGTGCTGCAGTTGAGAGCAGAAGTTCAGGGTGTGAGAGGATGATGGTGGTACATTTGGGTGGGTGGGTACAATTTGTCAGGTTGGGGGACTTGGCTGAAGCACAGAGGCTCAGCTGGGTGCAGTGCAGGGTGCCAGGCTTGGCACAGTGGGTGGTTTTTGTCTATGGACAGCCAAGAAACTGTGAGTCTTTCTGTCCAAAGTGGTGATTTGTGCTTGCATAATGAAATCAGTCAATGTTTTCTGTGGTGGTGTTCCCTCCATAACCTGAAAAACCTCAACCCTGAATCCATAACCAAAATGAAGACTAAGCACAGTCAAAACTCAAAACAATTTAATATCTGAACATATTTCATATTGACCTGGACTGGTAGTAGCTACTGACTTTCTAATCTCAAAGTGATCTCTCTGTTCTTCCAGGGTGACAAAGGATGCAGCTGTCCTTTGTGCCTTCAACCTAACTGAGCTAAGCCATCTGCTTTCCTGCTGGGAAGAAACATCAGGAATAAGAGGCCTTTTTCCCCCAGAGGCCAATATTTCCCTTTCTCATCCAAATGATAGTCTTCAACAGATTAAGCATCTGTTGCATAGTGTTGTACTGAAAGGAGAAGTCAGCATGAACTTCCTAGGTCACAAACCAGAGTGAATTTTTGGGAATATTCCGTTGTAGCTGCGTGCAGGTATTTTGATTGCCACCACTTTGATGTCCTTACCACGGATTTTTTGGTTAACTTTTTGTTCCTCTAGACAAGACAGGAAGAACACCCTAAAGTTTGGCTCTAGTATGATGCAGCCTGAGTGTTTAGAGTATTTCTGGATTTTCTACATTTACCTTCTAGGTATCCTTTTTCTTTGCACCCTTGCTGTGTCTTGAGGAAGATAACTTCTGTGCCCGAGGAGTAATTATCACTGTGTCCAACTGCCAATGTTTTATTTTTCTCTACAGAAAGAAATTCAAGCCATGAGTCAGTGTCATCACCCCAACATTGTATCTTACTACACATCGTTTGTGGTGAAAGATGAGCTTTGGCTGGTGATGAAGTTACTTAGTGGAGGTGAGTGGTCCAATTTCTTTACCCTAAAGGCAGCATAAAAACCTGTCCTCCCTCCTTTCTCTCTTCCTTCTTTACCTCTTAAGGTTCCCATCCATGAATTAAGAATTGTAGAGTTGTTTAGGTTGGAAAAGACCTCTAGGATCAGAAAGTCCAATGATTGCCCTAGCACTGCCAAGTTCATGACTAAAACCCTGTCCCCAAGTGTCACATCACATGTCTTTTAAACACCTGTGGGCATGGTGACTCCACCACCTCCCAGACAGCCTGTTCCAATGCTGAACAGCCCTTTCCATGGAGAAATGTTTCCTAATATCCAATCCAAACCTTCCCTGGTGCAACTCGAGGCAGCTTCCTTTTGTCCTACTGCTTGTTCCCTGGGAACAGAGCTCGACCTCCACCTGGCTGTCCCCTCATGTCAGGAGCTGTGCAGAGCCACAGGGTCCCCCGGTCCCCCTTTTCTCCAGGCTGAGCCCCTTTCCAGCTCCCTCAGCCTCTCCTGGTGCTCCAGAGCCTTCCCCAGCCCTGTTCCCTTCTCTGGACTCGCTCCAGCACCTCAAAGTCTTTCTTGTCACGAGGGGCCCAAAAGTGACTCCAGAATCTGAGGTGGCCTCAGCAGTGCTGAGCACAGGGGACAATCCCTGCCCTGGCCCTGCTGTCACCCTATTGCTGACCCAGGCCAGGTGCCACTGGCCTTCTTGCCCATCTGGCCACACTCTGGCTCGTGTTCAGCCACTGTCACCAGCACCCCCAGGTCCCTTCCCACCAGGCATCTTTCCAGCCAGTCTGTATGAATAATATTTGATTGCAACCTGTTCAGCTCAGAAATAGCTTCTAATGTTATGTCCATCAGTAGTAACACATAGCTGGCTTTTGAAAATCACTGCCTGGTTAACACAGAGCCAGGCAAACTTCCCTTTTCTGGATTTATTCTCTCAAACACCGGGGAAACAACTTTTTTTGAGAGAGTGAGTTGAAAATTTTGTATCAGTAATGTTTTACTTGAAGTCATAATATTTTCCAGGATCCCTGTTTAAGTTACAGTTGAGACAAGAAATGGAGTCAAGTTCTGGATGTTAACACAAAGGGCTGTTGCTAAATCCTGTGCCTGTCTTTAGGAAGACTTCATTTTCCTGGCACTGCAGCAAGCAGGAATTGAAAACTGGAAAAAAAAATTCCTATTTTCTTTCTTTTGAAAAAAAACCCAACCTGGCTTCTCTGTTCTTGGCTTAATTTTGCAGACTGTGAAATGCCAGAAGATGATGTGGAAAAATCTGGCTGAACCTGTTTGCATTTTGAACAAGAGCTCAACAATGACCATAAACCATGTCTCTTTGAAGGTGTTCTTTAGATAATTTTAGCAGTTCTCTTGGGAGAAATCAAATTCCATGCCAACCTTAAGTCTGTCTTAAAGGGTTTTTAATGTCTTATGTGCTCATGTGTCATTGAGCAATACCCTCTGTTTTCTTAGAGGGACATATAACAGGTCATTAAAGATGTGATGACTGTTTGTGTGTGGAAAAGAATCCTCTGCCAGCTTACAGCAAGCAGTGTTGCTGTGTGTATAGAAAGTGTATCTATGGGAAAGTTTCCACAACACGAGGAAATGGCATTTCAGGGGTGCTGGGGAGGCAGCAGCAATGGGTTTGGCCTTTTCCAGGAGAGCACACAACCTCTTTGAAGAAAAGGCACAGCTGCCTCCATCACTTCACAGCAGTTTTCTGTCACAATCGAGTCACGATGAGGCTCATCCTTGAACCTCCAAATGTTGTCTCTGTTCTCAATTTTGTGTGGAGGTGGGGCTTTTTTTTTGTGTAGACCCTGACTGGGGGGGGGAAAGTCAGACCATCATCATCAAGGCAACACAGAGGTAACGATTACACTGGAAAATTTCTGGAAAAATAATTATTGCTTCAGAACCAGCCTCATGCTGGTGTGAATGATGACCTGCTTCTTATTTAATATTCCCTTTGAATGGGCTTTTATGTTCTTCAGCCTGATAATTGACCCTTGTGCAGCTCTGGCATTTAGTGGGGTACTTGCAATAAAGGAGTGCTGGGAAATCTCCCTGCTTCTTACTCTGTTGCATATGTTGAAGAGTAGGGTCGTACAGTAGAAGACAGATCAGTAAGAGTGTAATTCTTCCCTCTCCCCAACATTTCTGTGAGTCAGTGTTAAATTTGCTCACTTAAAAGGAATCATTCGAAGGTTGGAGGAATTGCTAATCTAAATGGAAAGACTTTGAGAATGACCTTTCACTTTCTAAGCAGGTGGATACCTTGTGAGGTGTTTTTCAGCTGTTTTCTTCTATGTACTTTTTATTTCATACTTTTTTATATCCGTGCTTCAGGAATCTCATATTAGGTCTCATAGGCAGATTCTACAGCACAGTCTTAAGGATGGGGGAACAAACTTGTGATTGGAGCTTTCTGGCTGAAGGGCTTTTTCATTCACTTTTAATGAGCCTATTTTCAGTTGGTCTTAGGCTGAGTGATTTATGTAACAAGAGACACTTCTAAAACTGCCTCTCATTCCTTTGAGCTTAGTTCTTATCAGTAATAAAGTGGCTCGTTTTGCAGTCATCTGTCATCCAGTGGGAAAAATAATGATCTGGGTTTCTCAACAGAAAAAATCTTTGAGCTGGTTTTTAAACCAGAAAACAAAAGCAAAGAAAAAGCCCCCCAAAACAAAACCAAAAACAAACAAGCAAACAAAAAACTCTGCACCAAAACAGAGTACAGCCTAAGACTTCCATTTTGTTTAGCTGTTTAGAAAGATTTGTGCATCCCAATAAATACGTAAGAAATACATTCTGATGTCCATTCTGTATTTTGATCATGGCTTTTGTTCATGATAATTTATTCTGGGTAAAGTTCAGAATTTTATTGCCTCTTTTCTGTCAGTGTGTGCTGGTGTGTGATTTCAGGCTGAAACTAGTTTTCATTTCAGCCTACAAACACTGACCTTATTAATTTGACAGACAGCCCACAAGACAACCCAATCTGTAATGCAAGTCTTTTTTTGTTGTTGTTGTAAATGTAATTTAATTTATTTTGTGGCTGCTGTCTTTTGTTAAAATCCTAACCTGGTCATACATGCAAGTGTTTTAGAAATGTCTCTAAGGGAAAATAATCTAAATCCACAAATTGCTGTTTTCTAACAGTGCCTTGCTCCTCTGACAACCAGAGGGTGCACTCAAAGGTCCTTAATTACCTGACTGACGTTGTAACTGAAACAGAACTATTTGTCTCCACAAGTACTCTGCTGATGGGAGATTTCTATATTTGAAAGTTGTCAGCAGCCAGGAGGTAGCACTGGGGAGCTGATGTGCATCAGAGCCCAGGCAGGCTGGGGGGAGGCACTGCTCGGAGCCCTCTGGGCTGGCAGCCCTGAGCCCAAGGCAGGTGAGGAGCTGCTGATGGCACAAACGTGGCTGTGATGTGATGCAGCTGGGGGAGACAAGGGCTGCTGCTGTGTCCAGGTACTGACAGCCTCCTTCAGGTCTGGTGGTGTGTGTCTGTGGGGTTTGTGAAGTGCCTGCTCTTTCTGTTCCCTTCATTAGAAGCTGCAGACCCTTTTCTCTAATGCTGGAAGTTCTGTAGGGTTCTTAGCTTGGCAGTGTGAACTCGACACCCCAGCCTTTGAGTCCAGTGTTACTCCAAACTAAAATCCAATGGCTATTTCTAGACAGCTGCTGACCTGCTCTTTGCCTCCCTGGCATTCTCCTGTCATGAATTTTACTCGTGCCTTTTTAAAGCCTGCTGAAGCCCAGTCCTGCTCTCAAACTCCTGTGGCTTTTTAGTAGGAAGAGGAGCAGCTGTGCTTTTGTTCTTGTGCTTTTACTGATTGTGACCTGCTTGCTCTTCTAAATTCTCCCTGCTTTTAACAAGAGCTCTCATTTCACAGGTGACCCATGGTTGTAGATAACTCTATAAAACAGTTGCTCCTATGAAACAGCCGGCCCTGGTGACTTGCTACATCACAAAACAATTTTTCCTGTCCTAGCCTGCAGCAGATGAAACCTCCAAAATATTTTTAAACTGTGTGAATCCTTTAAATACTGAAACATTTCCAGATAGGGTTCTTGGATATCCTGCCCTCTTGAAGGCTTCTGATGAAATCTCCTAAGGAGATTGCTATATTGAAATAGTTAAACCTTTTATTTCCCAAAAGTTTTTAAGATTAGTTAATCAACTTCTTACTTCAACCTTTGATCTGAAGTTCAGAATGCCAGACCAAAAGAGGTAGGCAAATCTTAGTTCTCTACCAGGGAGTTAGGACATCTTGTTCTGCTTCTGCTGTGTTAATCTCTGATCTGGCTCCTCCTAATTCCAACGGAGAGTTATGATCAAAGCACAAACCACAGGTCCTTAGAAATCTTTGTGTTTATGTTGAATTATTTTCTTAGGAGAGAGATATGCTATTTTTAATTCATCTGGAGGGGGTTTGATTTTATTTGTAGAAACACAACTTAATTTCAAACAATTAAGGATGGGATAAGTCAGAAGCAGGGGATGGCAGGGATTGTACATGATTGCAGAATGCAATGTGTATAGGTACATTGCCCCTCCTAACTGTAATAAGAAAAGCATGAAAAATTAGTTTATCTTCAGATTTTCTCCTATAAATGTCTTGATCACAACATCAATAGGCTGTTTTGCTCCCTTTATTGTATTATCTTGTTTTCTGCCTTAATCTTTCCATATTTCTTCTGCATCCATGCACAAGCCCTGGGGGGAAGGAGGCAAGAAGTGGATGTTTCCTTAGCTTTCCCTCTGAGGAGGTTTAACCAGGGTTAATGTCTTTTCCTTTGTTTTGTATAACTTGTTGTTTCCTTTACTTTGCTACTCTCTAGCTGTATCTGTATTCCTCAGTCCCAGAAGTACTGAATCCAAGCAGTTCTTCCTTCTTATGCATTTTCTTCATCTGTTTGCCAGAGACTGACAAGGTGCAGATTTAATTCTTGGCTCTAATGACGACCAGGCTCACTGAAACCACTGGCTAATGCTGAGATGTCTTGAAAGAAGCAGCAGTGAATCTGCCAAGTCCCCCTTCTCAAAGGTTCAGCCTGTTCAGCATCAGTGTTTGTCAGGTTTGGGGCAGATTTTGGTACTCACAAAGTTGTGTGGTGATTCCCCAGCACTGTTTCCAAGCCTATTGGTGCCAGGCTCTAAATGGCCAATCAATGCAGGTACTGTTACCTGTTTTTTTGTTGTTGTTTTTCCAGGTTGGAAATTAGAGAATTAAATTTTCCCTTTCTGCTTCCCAGAAAAAAAGTTAAATGAGGAGTTTTCTTTGCATTTAACTTAAAGTATATCTTGGTTCTGTCACTTAAGTTGTAATATAACATGCAAGATATGGTTCCCATAGCAACCAGCTCTGCTGTACATTTTTTTGTTCCTCTGGGGCATGTAAAATTCCAGCTGGAATATTCCTGCATTTATCTATAATCTTGTTCCAAACAAGCTTTCCTTTCTGCTCAGGTTTTCATGCCCTCCTCTGCTTCAGTCCCTGAAGCACTAAGGGACTGGGACTGAAGCACTAAGCAGAGTCACTGATGAGTGTGGATGTTTTCTTCCTCTGCTGAGGAGAAACGTCAGAAACCGGCTTCCTAAATACCATTCCACAGGCTTGCTGGTGTAGGTGAGGTCAAGGAATCACGCTCTGGATTGGGAACAGGAAGCCTCAGTGTTTGTGGTGGTTTGTTGAAAGTGAATCAGTGAAACAATTAGGACTTCTTGCCCCGAGGGTGCAATTACACAGAAGTTTTCTTCAGCAGCAAAGCTTTAAGGAGCAAGGTTTAAGGAGTTCCTGGCTCTTTGGTCTCCACCCTGCCTGGAAAACTGGATTTCCAGTTACTGCAGTGATTCCATTTTCTAGTATGGCTTTGTAAGTGATACAGGGACACAACAATGAGGTGGTGAACCATGGAACTTTAATCTCATTTTGTCACCATAGGTAACCTGGTATCTTTGCTAATTCACATAATTCATCGTGTTGAAAGAGTCAGTTTTACTGGATATATGTGGGGTGCAAGTCAGGACTGCTTTTGCTGGGATCCAAGACTGTCCATTGCAAGTGGTCTGCCTGGTGCCAATATCCAAAACCTGACTGTCCTTCTCTTACAAGTAGTTACAGGTTACAATTACCCTCAGCTCAGGGTAAGTCTGTACAGATTCCTTCTGACTCGTGCTGTCCTCAGGAGCTACAGCAGCTTTTGGAGCAAACTGGGAAGCCTGTGAGTTTGAGCAGAAAACCACTTCCCTGTCAACTGCTGTACAGCTTGCACTGAGAGCTTGCTCTTTACTGAGCAGGTTCATTTCCATGACCATTGGTGTCACAGTACACTGAGACACTTGGATGATGAATGACAAGTCATGCTAAATGCTTTATCAGATTGCACAGTATCTCTGTAGGCTTCCTGTTGATGTGCTGCACAGTGTATATTTGATGGGCAGGAACTTGTTTTAGCTGCATTTTTTCCATATCAATCACTAAATGTTGTCTCTTTCCCTTTGTCTTCTGTTGGGCTTTGAGATCAGTTGCTCATCACCAGCTTTCTTTAAACATCCTTGTTAATGACAGCATTATTTATGTTTATGGTTAGACTCCAGTTCTGACCCTTTTCTCTCTGTCTTGTTTTGTCTTTTCTTGGTATGTGACCCTTCTGGGCTTGGAAGAGCTTTCCAGTCAGCCTTAGCCAAACTTAATTTCTTTTTTTTTTCTCTTTCTTTGACTTAGGGTTCGCCTTCCTGTAGTTTGGATCCGTACTTGCTACTTGTAAATTTTTTATGAGAAAATTCATGGGGGAATTGTTGTAATCAAACCTAATGCCATGTATAATATACACCAGAGTGCTTCATAGCATTATCTAAAATAGAGGTTTTATTTTAGGGAGGAGTCAAAGATTTTTTTTCTTTTCAGGAGATGTTGTAGTGGATTTGTTTTCTCCTTGAAAATCTTGTAACTGTTAATACAGAGCAGGGTACCTTATTTCCAGTGTGAACTTTGTCCTCTGGCCACTAGGTTCTGTCTTAAAGTGAGACAGAGCAGTTTGCACATGGAGCAGAAATCCGTAGTGAAACTGCATTTAAGCAGAAATCCAGCTGTGTTTGGATGTGCTCCCTCTTCCCCAGTTACTCCTGACTGGTTTGAAGCTGGCTCAGAAGCTGGCAGTCTCAGCAGTCGTGCTGGTGTTTCCCAGCAGTGTGGTCAGTTTGTTAAGCACATCCTCTGGTGTGGTTTAGGCCCTGGTTCCAGTTCAGCTGGATTAGTTTCCAGTTAATTTTAGCAGTTATTGTATTGCTGGATTGGGAACAGGCCACTGTACAAAACAGTCATTTCCCACTTTAGATTCTGATTCCCTCATCTCTTGGTGCAGTATAATGGAGTTGGTGTGGGAATTTGTATCCTGAGGCAGAGGAGTCTTACCCTAGTGAGTGTGTCACACACTAACTGAGAGCTCTGGCATCACCTTTGCATGGAATTGATCAGCCTCATGCTGCAACCCAATCCTGGCCTTCTAGCAGGAGGTGTTTTCCTTGACAGCCAAATTCCCATGACTTCTCCTTTCAAAGTAGCTCCTGCCTTGGCTGTGGGTTTCTGTTTGGGGATTTGGTTATTCTCTTGCTCCATGCCAGGCTTCCTGAGCCAGAATGCTGGAACTGCATGGAGCAGTGCTGGGAAATGCAGCTTGGCTTTGTTCTGTGTATTCCCTGGTGCTGTGCTTAATGAAGTTGCAGTTGAGTTGTGAGTCAGAACCAACTCCCAAACTTACTGATTTGTGAGTTGGAAAAATCAGTTTCATGGTGCTGTAGTGCCAGTGGCCAAACCCTGAGCAGAAAAAGAGGGATGGTCCTAAGAATACTTTTTCCAGCAGAAGGGTGACTCTTGGATTGCTTCTCGGCTGTTTCCTGCAGTGGGCATTTCACTGATCCCTTTTTGCTGTTCTTCTTTCTGCAGAGGACTGGCAAATTCCCCCACTTCTATGAACATCTCAATGTGAAAGTGGTTTTAAAATAAATGTGCTTAAAAAGTGTCAGGCAGGACTGGGAGCAGATATAGCCTGGGTGTGAATCAGCCTTTTCACAACCAGGGCTGGCTCTGTGCATGCCCTCTTGTCTGTCTACCCTCCACCCCCCTTTCAGGGTTAAATACAACCTCTAACTTGGCTAAATAGAGGATTTTTTGACCAAATGAATTTGAGCACCATATGATCTGCCTCCTCATGTTCCCTGAGCCCTTTGCAGGAGAAGGGAAATGTTTGTGAACCAAGTCTGCTAACGGAGTCGTGGGTGGAAAGAGGACAAAACGAGTACGTGAAGAACCACATATTTTCACTGGACTTCTAAAACAAGTGACAGTTTGTTCTGCAGATTAAGGCACATTTCAGAGGAAAAACCTGAACAGTGGATGTGGAGGGGTTTCTTTGGTGGGATTTTTTTGATGTCACAGAAATTCTTGTCCAGAATAGGAAGCCTCCAAGTTAGTATGTACTCTTTAATGTGAAAACATGACAGGCTGAAGGCCAGGTGAGTCCTTATGACACACAGCAGAAGATGCTTTTCTCAGAACATAAAGGTGAGATTTCAGTGAAGGGGTTCACCTTCAACATCTGAAATCTTAGCTTTCTTCAGTAAAGATATTCTTGCTCAGATGCGGGAAATCCTGTCCAAACAACCTGAGTTTTGTCTGGGTGGAACCTTTAGGTAAGACCCATGTCAAAATTCACTAAACATGAGTGTGCTTCTCTGCTTGGGTGGGGTAAAAGAAGGCTGAACACTGAATATTCTTGCATAAAATGTTGGGGCGATGTTATGTAACTTCATTTCTGTATTTTTTAAAATTTTCCTCTGGGGTTTTTTGCTATTTTTGTTAGAGTCTTCTGTGTTAAGATTGTGTTCTCTGCAAATACTTTGAATTAAGCAAAGATTTTTTTTGGTAAGAGGAAGCTGAAGGGTGCTGTTCAGGGCAACCAATTTATCTCACAATTTATTTTCACTGGGTTTACTGGATGTCTTGGTGTCCAGGTGAAGCTCTAGTGCCAGTGGGCCAGGGAAGATGGAAAGTGAGACATAGTAGCTGTGTTGTCTGCAGCAAGCTTTTAGATGAGCTCAGCATACACTGCTTTACACCAGCTAAGGGACACTGTGCACCCTTGTAATTGTTTCCTGTGCAGTTTGAATTGTGCAAAATGAGCCTTTCCACATGGTGTTTGTACTCAAACCTTGCAGCTTCTGCTTTCGTAGGGGAGTCCAAAAGGAAAATACTCTTCTGAGTGAAAACTGATCTGCACAATTGTTTTAGCCTAGAAATTCACTTGGGATAGTTAATGAAATAAATGTTAAAGAGGAAGGGTCTTAGGGTTTTTTTTTATCTACCTGAACCTGAAGGGTGAGAAGAAAGTCAAACTAAAAACCTCTTTTGTATTTTTCACTTGCTTCAGGAATTTACAAGGTGAAATGTCTAATTCTCCCATGGGCCAAATTCATAAGAGTTCCTGTTCTTCAGATCCAATAATAATTTTTGCTTACTTTTTTGTTTGTGAGTTAAGAAGAATTAACTTCTCTAAACTTTTCTAAAACTGAGCCCAGCTTTTCTAAACTAACTGAGTTAGTACTGGGGTGTTCCTTCCCTGTAAGTTTACTGTTCAAAGACAAACAAAGCTGCAATTTGTGCTCTCCAGTTGTGCCTGCTTTTCTCATTCTTTAAGAACTTCCAGTACTGCTGACATTGCTTTGTGCCCATAGCTGTAAAAAGCCTCCTAGTCCCTCTCCAGCCATTAAACCATAGCAACCCAAGTTTGAAGGGGCTAAATGGCACAGGCTTTGGAAATGAGGCTTAGCCACCTCATGCTGGAGCAATAACAAATTCTGAGAAGTATCTTCAGTCCAGATGCAGACACAAAGAGGGCAGTGCCCAGTGTCTATGAAAAGCAGGGCCTTGCACAAGAGCCTTGGTGCGAGTCACTGGTTCCGTTTACTCCTGGGTGCACTTTGAAGAAGTGGTTTGCTCTCTAAAGCCTGGTTTGTCATGAAAGATGATGTAATTCACACCATGCTTGGGAGAGAGACTAAACATGCTTCTAGGGAAGGATCTAAGCTATTCCAGTTTTGTACACAGTGAAGAAGGGACTTATTGTCAGAATTCAGCCTCATTTGTTCACTGTTTAATGATTTCCACTTTTTTTTCTTTTTTTTTCTTCTAACTTTTTGTTAGGGTTGTACCAGCCCTTAACAGATGAGATTTTTCCTGATATTCCTCTGCACAGAATTTGTAAGGGCTGAAAAAGAGTGCCTAATTTTATCAAGCTTGTTGCCTTCAGCTTGAGTCTTGGCAGCCCCCTGCTTTTTCCATTTCTCCCTTCAGCTTCTCCAGTACTCAGCACTAAGCCAGCTGTAGCATCAGTATCTACTTAAAAACCCTCCAAGTGTCCTGTGTGTGACATTTTACATTTTGGCTTGTTCAAATTACTTCTCAGTTGTGTTCACGGGGGGTTTTACAGCCCCTCTTGAGGCTCTACCCCCAGAGGTGCATTTTTGTCTCTGCTTTCCTGCAGCAAAAGTTTTGTCTTCTGACTCTGATCCTGACCATCATCAGTGAATTTCTTGTGTATTAAATGATAATAAATTACACTTAACTGTGAATCAGTTCTTCTAGTTTAAACTACGATGTTTAACTCTTCTCTAGGCTCTGTTTTGGATATTATCAAGCACATTGTGGCCAAAGGAGAACACAAGACTGGTGTCCTGGATGAAGCTTGTATAGCCACAATCCTTAAGGAGGTGCTGGAGGGACTGGACTACCTGCATAAAAACGGGCAAATCCACAGGTATTTTATGTTTTTCTCACTTTGTTTCAGTAACATTTTATGACAGAGTATCTGAGCACAGAGTCTCATCCCATAACTTACTGAGGGCATAAAGAGAGGAAAGTAAAGGTGGGAACTTTATTAAAATGCAGAATTCAAATGTTTGTATTCTATATACTATGCCTCTATTCAATGACTGGGCCCAATTTAGGTCAATTTTGGGGTGTTGAAAGTTCTAATATAGGGAATCTCTTTTCAAATGTCAACATTCAGCTGCAAAGTGTAGTTGATGGAAAGCTGGAAAACTTCCACTGGTTTTGTTTCTTGCAGAGCTACAAATTACCAAGAGCACTGCGTAGGCAGAGTTGAGCAATTTAATAAAAAGTCCTTCCAGCTCTGATTTTTTTTTTCTTTGGTTAACTGCAAGATCAACATAATGAAATTTCAATTTGAGTAATTTCATTAAAAGAAAAGGAAATAAAAATAATGGAAAAACTTCTTCTGTAGGCAAAACCCAGTTAAATAATGGCCTGTGATTTGACAGACCACTGAAATTCATGAGTTTCTGTGCTGGTGTTTGTCTGGGATGTGTTTTTAAATCACATTTTCCTCTCTCCTGGTGTCGAGGTGTGGTGTAGTTCAGTAGGAGAAGATGCTAAGTTGATCTGTTCTGCGTTAAAAAGACTGAGATTTGCAATCCTAAATATGTGCTGAAAATAGAATATACTGCTTGTGGGTAATATACACAATCCCAGCCACAGACTGCTACTGGAACAGCCTCTTCTTTCTTGGGAATTTTGTGAGCTTGGCTCTCTTCTGGTACAATGCCATTATAAGCATTGCTGCTGCTGTGCTGGAGTGAGTTTCTGTCCTCTTATAGCTGCACAAGAAGAGGTAATTTTTTTGTCAAAATGTTGCTTTAATTAGAAAATACAAGAAGTATTCATAGTTTCAATCAAACTGACTGGCTTTTGTAGGTTATTTTGGATTCAAAGGAAAGAAACAGTTGGAAATGATTCAGGTGGAATTCTTCTCCCTGAAAGAAGTCTCAAATTTCAGTTTCCAATCTCAACTAAAATTGTGATTTAACAAGAATCATTGTCTTCATTGGAGACAGTTTTGATTTCATTGCTGGTTGCTTAACTTTGTTTTTTGAGATAAGACTTGAGGCAGCTCTGGGAATTTAGAGTAAAGTAATAAACCAACTTACTTGCCAATTACAGGGCAGTAAGTTTTCACTTTGCCATAAATAATTGGCAGAACTGTGTTCATCTGTGACCTACAGTAGCTTTGCTTGGCTGATTTAGTTATCTTCTGGTCTAGTGAAATTGAAATATATATGTTAAAGCAGCAGAAACCTGTAAAATCTCAGTTTCTTGGAAGATACTGCACAATGTTTCATGTATTGAAGAGAGGTGGTTCTCCATTTGGCTGGCTGGAGTGGAAAAGCAAAACTAGTAAATGTGGTGAAGATTAGAGATAATAAATGTGTGTGTGGTGTGGGGTTTTTTTTTTCTGCACTCAGCAAAAATACCATGTTCACAAAATTCAAACTGCTGGTCTGAAGAAAATATGATTCATATTGAATCATTTGGAAGTGAACTGGATCAAACCTGCTGTGACCATTCTCATCCTGCTCATCGAAGCATTTTGCCCAAACTTCAGCAAAGAAATCAGAGCTGTGTCATTGCTGCAGCTTAAGGTTGTGGTTATGCATCAGCCCCTATATTTTGGGGCTGCTCCAAAAATTGTGTAATATTTTATCATAGGAAAGGATTGTGCTGGGCACAGTGGTCTGGGAAATGGGGAGAAGTGGGATACAGAAGGAAAGTTGAGTGGTTTCCTACCTGTGATGCAAAGCTGTGTTGGCTGTTGGCAGAAGGCAAGCTGCCATGCCTTTGAGGGATGAAACACGTTTCCTTAACGGAGTTCATCATGCTGTGTTCCATTTTATCCAGATGTGTGTGTGCTGCTGAGGAAAACACAGTTTAAAGTTGTAGTGCAGCTGGGACCTTTCCTCATCTGTAGGAATATCTGTATGGCTTTCCCATTTTGCTTAATGCTAGGGGTCATAATACTGGTCATGCCTGATGGGAAAGGCAGGTGGAAATCTTGCAGCCATGCCTGAGATGCTCTCAGAGGAAGTGTTTAAAATAACTGAACTTTGGTCCCCTGGGTCAGCTTAAAGTATCTGGCTCTAAAGGAAAGCACATCAAGTGTGGCTGAACTGCAGATATTGTATCTGTAGTGTGGGGCAGCTGTACTTGGGGTGAGCTTCAGGCCAGAGCAGGATCAGCTGTGAAGGGTCAAAACTGAAGGGCTTTAGTTAAGACCTGGAACAGCCAGCCCAAAGCAAGCAGCCATCCAGCAGAAAAAAATGTTCAGCTGGTTACCCTAAATATCCAAACTCTGCTTGTATTACGCCTTGGAGAAAACAACTTGATAAAATTAGAGCCACAGTATGAGTGAATGACTGTAATTAGCACATCTGAAGTTGGACAGGCAGGCCAGTGGCACAGCCCAAACGCTGAATATTGGGTCCCAAATGTAATTTTGTGGGCATTGTAGACCAGAAGTGGGGCTGTAAATCACCAGTGAGATCAGAGAACATATTTCTGTCAGTGAAGCTGCTCAATACTTCTAAATTATGCATAATCTTAAATGGGTAAATGAAGTTAACACATGAAAAAATGGCTTAATGAAATTTTGCTGCTGCTGAATCTTGCTCTGCCTACGCCTGCCTTGAACTTAATGCCACTTCCAGTTAAGGTTTGGGAAGCTGTCTTGGTGTGGAAGTGCAAATCCCTGCTTTGGACAGGAGAGGAGTTTGACAGTATTCTCTAGAGGAGATTAGAAAGCCAAATATCTAGTGAAGGCTTAAATTATAATTTTTTTCTTGTTTACTTTCCTAATTAACAGCCAGAGCGAGTCTGAAACTTGAATAGACACCATTGTTCAGGAATAAATGCTGAAGTCTCCCACATTGCCCAAAGTGATGGTTTTTTTTTGCTTTCATCTTGCAAGGGCTGATGGGAAGTGTCTGAGGCCTTATGGCAAAGACAAAGGAGAAGACAAAATCAGTTTTAATTTCATGAACGCTCTATACCACAGCAACAATTGATTACAAATGGTCCCCATCTTCCTCCAAAATCACCAGTGCCAGCCTTACCTGGGCGTTGGCAGCTCCCTGTGCCTGTCCCTGTCCTCCTCTCCCGTGCCAGCTGCTCCTGTCCCTGCTGTGGTTTCCTGCGTAGCGCGGTGATCCCAAGGAGGATTTGAAATCCCAGTGATCTCCTGTTCAGTGAGTTAAGTACCTGGGCAGCAGCCAGAGCTCTGGGGACAGAGGGCCAGACTCGGAAGCCCTGGGGTGAAGCTGTCCTGCAGGAATCTGCTCGGGCACATTTCTTCATGGAAGTCACACAAGACTGACGTGCTGTCAGGGGTCGTTGCCAGGCTAATCTGGGCTGGGTGACACTCAGGGTATGTTGTACCTCTTCCCCATTTAGACTCTGATTCCTCTGTGTACTTGGGGATTAGCAGGAGTTTGATGAATGACTTAGAAATAAAACTAAAGCAAAGTCAACCCAAGAGGTTTTATTGCTTAAAAAGATTTATTGGAGGGAACTTCAAGGCTTTCTTTTTCAGGTGGTGCTGCGTATGGCGGGCTGACAAATGAATCGTGCTGATTAACTGTTACAAGGTCTCTCTGTCTTTCTCCCTATTTTTATCTCTGAGCTTATCTTCTGTTCATGATTAGCTGTTGTGTAACTGAATATTTTAGTTAGTCCAGGTGAAATAATACACTGCTTAAATATAACCAGATTCTCCTATTGCAGCACAATAAATGTGATACTGTCCATTTTGGTTTTTTTTTTTTGTAAAAACAAAAAAAACCCCTGGGAAGTGGCTTAGAGTTGCATGCACTTGAACTATTGGCATGGCAGCAATCCAGCTATTAGTTTGTTTGCTGCTCTACTTCTTACAGAGTGAGAGGAGCAGCAACATGTTTTATGTGCTGAATTAGATCAGCCTGTGCTGCCATACAAAATGTTTGGGGCGTTTTTGGTGTCTTTTCAAAATCAGAATGTGGGCAGCAGGGTGCTGGGACAGCTGTTTGAATGTGGCTTTGAAGAGACCCTGGAAACAATATTCTTGCTGTGTTTTTATGCCAGATAGGTTAAATTTTTTTTTTTGACCTTAGGATGGTTTTGACAGGGAATCAAAGTTTAATTCTTTGCCTCTTTACCCATACTAGGAGTAAATAACTTCTGAAAAATGGGCCTCTATCTATCTGCACACACACATCACCAATACTTGCATGTGGGATTTTGCAGGAGCTCACCTCTCGTAGCAAGTTTTTGATTTAAGATGAAGGAGCTGATGGATGTATTTTGGCAGAACTTGGCTGTCCTACAGGATTCAAGTTTAATTTTCATGTAGCTGATTAATGCATTGATAGCCATGCTGGCAGGTATTGTGGTTAAACTGGATTCCAGTATGCCTCTGAAATAGTGTGCTTTTATGTTTCTGTAGAATACTCTAGGAGAACTTCAATCCCTCCTCTCTGCAGTGCTGTGGTCTTGCTTTGAGGAGTGTGTTTGGAAGTGAACTTCAGTAGGGGAGGATTGAGGAATGGATAACAGGATGCAGAACCTTTCCACCTCTACTTGCCAGTTTGATTTTCAGTCAGGACACCAGGAATTTGAAAGTTGGCTATTGCTTAGCTGTGGGAAGTGCAATTTTTTATTCAGAGAGGTGGACATTGGTCTCTTCTCATGTACAGTATGGGACAGGTAGAAATAAACTTTAGAACTGGTAGTTAATACAAATTCTAGAGCTTCAATTTGTAAACAATTCAGAAGCCAGAAGAATAGAAATGTTATCTTGTGTGTCTTAGCAGGAAGGAGGAGAAGAGGCTGCTCTAGGTTGTACTGGGTGTTTTGTTCCCCAAATAAACCTTGCTGTGCAGTGTCAAGGGCCCAAGGACCACTGCACCCCCAGTCTCTGTACAGTCAGGCTGGGGTGTATTGTGGTGGTTTGGCAAACCAGCACGCTTTCCTGGTGGCTGTTTCTTCCACTGCATCATCCAGAAATTCATTGTTTAAAAAAAAAAGTTCCCTGTGGTTGCGGAGAGATAATACAAACCAGATGTAATCCCAAATCTGCAGACAGCCAGAAACAATAACTCCTGTGGAGACAGTTTTCCTCCAAGTGAATAAAGCCAGTCTTTGCTCTGAAATCTAAAGACAAGGGATTTCAAACGGTGATAAAATATCATTGCTGCAGAAATCACAGGGGTGCTGGGGCCCTGCAGCAGCTCCAGGTGATGCCCCAACTCTTGGGAACTCCCTGCAGTACAGGGGTGCAGGTGGGCTCTGGGGTGGTGCCTGGAGGTGTGGCTGCTGCAGACAGGTGTTTGTCCTCCTGTCATTTCCCTCACACCCAGGAGCTGCCTCTGAGCTTTGTCACTGGATGCCCTGCAGTTACTCAAAGTAACTTTGGTTTGGTCCAAAGGAAAACCCAACTGTTTGGTAGAATGACTCTGGCCTTTTATAAAAGAGAGAGGAGTTTTTAGGTTTTTGGCTCTACTTTGCTACAGGGAGATGAGAAGCAGGAAAAATATGGTTAAGAGTGGGAAAATAGAGGTTGGGTGATCTCCTAAAGGTTCTACAGCAGTGACAGGTTTTGGTCAGTGATCCAGACTGAGTTGTACACTCAAGTAGTGTAGTTTCTAGCAATTCTCAAATTGTCAGTAGTATTTGAATTTGCTGTGTTTCCAGGGGGAATAATCATTCACTGTCTACAGCATTAAATGTATCAAGTGAAAATGTAACAGACTCTCAGCTTTTACTCTGAAGAAACCCAGTGCCATTCACACGTGTACAACCCTGTTTGTGACATCCTTCTCATGTCACTGCCTTTATCTGGTGTAGATTGCTGACACTCGGTCACCCAGTGCAGGCTCTTGCAGCATCTCTCCAGCAGCAAAGTAATTGTTTAAATTGTCTTGTTCATCTGTTCTACTGTGATGATACATGACGTGAATAGAACTCACTTCAAAAAGATGGCTTTGGAAATTGTTCCCTGGTTTGGTGCACCAGAATTTCTGGCCTTCGTAGATCCTAAAAGCTGAACATGTAGAGGTGCTTTAAACATTTATTCAGAGCACTGCAGTCTTTTCATTTGTGTCTTATGCTAAAGCAGGAGAAAAGGGCCACTTGCTAAATTTGTGTGGTAACATATTAAACACACAAACATTTTTCAAGGCTGAATCAGAAATTATTTTTTCATGTTTACTAAATTGAATTATATCTTGCCTTGCAGATTTCTAATAAAACTTTGATATTAAAAAGTAAAGTGAATACTTTCAAAATAAAAGTTAGACAAAATCCACACACATTTAGGACAAGGAACAAAGAACTGCCACAGAGAAATCTATCCCTTCATGGAAGCCTGGAAAGCATCACAAAGTGAGATGGGGAGTGCAGTGAGGACTTCAGTACAATCTTCAGGACTGTTCTGTACAATGGAAACTACAGTTTCCATTGTACAGATCCTGATTTTATAACTTCTTTTTTATAATTGGATGAAACAGAGGTCTTCCTTCCTATGCTGGTCATGCTTAAAACTTCTTACGGATTTTGGAGAAGGAAGTCTTTTTGACAGGTTTCTTGTTAGCCCTGGCTGTGTTGACTTTCTCCTGTTGTGTCATGTCGCAGACATGGCTGAGCAGGAGCTGTGGGTGGCTTTGGAGACAGGGACAGCTCTTGGCTGCAAGGGGAATGCCTTGGACCTTGTGTGCATCGAGATAGACTCACTGCTTCTCCAGAACAGGATGCTGATTGCCTTTGGGAAATGGAGACCTTTTTCAGCTCCCCATAGTCCATTTTTTTGTGACCTAATTGATCCAAATTGGTTCTGTATTTGCCAGAATGCCTTTCATCTTTCCATCATGGCAGGGAGCTGTGTGAATCACTGACATTCCTGTTCCTTCTGCTGCCTGATGCAGCTTGTACTCAAACTGGGGTGATGTACACGTGGTGATTTTTTGGAAATTCCTATTTCTAAATGCATATTCTGACATGCAGGAGATACTGCAGCATGGTGATGTCACTGCCACATGAAGCAAACCCACGTCCTTCCACATGAAAGAATTTGACATGAAATACTGAAATAAAACCATGTTATAACTTGACAATTTCTCTCTGTTACCAATGACTAAGGCAGGGTGTCCCAAAAATGTCGGGGCCTCCAGGGGTAGGATGAGACCTTGTGACTCCACAGCTCACTCTGTGTGTTGCTTTTCATGCAGTAGGTGTTAAAGGGTCTTTGTGCCCTGTCCCCACTGCAGTCCTTAGGGAGCAGGATCATGAAATGGGCAGACTGAATAAATGCATTTGTGGAAAAAATCCTGCTGTGTTTTTAGCTGCTGTTCAACATAAGAGATCTTGATTTTAAAGCTTGCTGGGCAGAGTCCTTTCCTTATACAAGAGAAAAAACTAAACTTCTGACAGTACAGGGGGAACTTTAAAAGTGGTGTGTGAAGTTGGAGATGGAGCTTCTCTCTTGCAGTAACTGCTGGAGGTTGTTAGAAGCGTGGGCTGTTTGGCAAATCCTCCTTGCCACGAGCTGATGTCACAGCAGTGATGTGCTTTGGGGCGAATGTGTGAAGCAAAGGCCTCATTTGCAGGAGGAGGAAGTGGGACTGTGAGTACTGGTATGGTTAGATCATCTCAACATTGGGAGGCAGGCCTGGGTCCAGTGCTTGCAGCACTGTTTTCTGGTTAAAGGAGCTGAAAACTGCTTTTTAAGGGTTTGGATTTAGCTGGAGCAACTTGCCCCACACTGATGTGCACTTAAGGTTCCTTGAGCACTGCTGCTGGGCTGGAGGCTTGGCCATGGATGGGAGATGGAGTCCAAGGCAGGCAGGATCTGTCCTTGAACTGCACCTCCCTTTAATCCTCTGTTAGGCTTGAACCACGTGGGTAGAGAAGGAATTAATGAGAGCACCAAACCATCAGAGACAAAGTCGGCACAGGAATGAGAAGTGTGAGCTGGACATAATTTGCTGAGATAAAGGAAAATTGCAGGAGCTGCGATAACGGTGGCTGGGTGACAGACAGGGACACAGTGAGGGATGTGACACACTGCTGCCTGTCTCACTTCATAATGGAGGCTTGCACCAAGATAGCCCAAGGCCTGCAACTCTTTCTGTACTGCCTCAGCATCTTCCCAGACCCTGGAGCTATTCAGACAAGCAAGATGACAGTGAATTTCAGGGAGATCTCCTGCAGCTTTCCTTAGTGAGTCGTTCCTTGTCTGAGCTGCCAGAGTGACTTGACCTAAAAGAAATCAAATTTGAGTCATGGTTTCTTGTGCCCCAAACCCTCTACTTAATCCACTTCTGCAGCACTGGAGGTCAGAAAATCAAGAGGGGTTGTACCTAGTAAGTGCATTGTGGAACCTCTGATAGATATTTTATTTTTTACAATGAAGTGAAAAAGGAGATTTAATTTCTCACGCAACCCTTACTGGGGTTTCTGTTTGCCTGTTCCAGGTGACAGGATGGAGTTATCTCTCCCAAGAGGTCTTCACTGCAGTCAGAGTGATCTGTCTGGATCTTATGGGTAGGGTAGGGAGAAAACAAGTACTTGCTGTACTCTTAAAGCTCTCTGTGATGGAAGCTGACAGTCCATTCCAGTGGGCTTTGTCTTCACGTGGCTCTGCTTGCAAAGCCACAGTTTGTCAGTCACTTCTGCCTTTCAAAGCTTTGCTTCAGACTGCTTAAAAAAGGAAAAAAAAAGTTTTAAAGTTCCTGGTAACATTGGATTATTCATCTAAGTTTCTCCGGTCATTAAAAATGATAATTCAAAGGCCTTTAATTATTGCCACCTATGTAGCCCCCATGAAGGCGTAGCTTCAAAAATGCTTCCACCGTTTTGAGTTTTGGAGTTAATTATGAGTTGCCTTGTGCTGCTGGCTCAGCTCCTGTGTGGGGGCCGTGGTCTTTTGCCACAGCCCAGCAGCTGACAGAGCAGCTCAGAGAAGAGGGAAGCTGCAGTTGCTGTGCTTGCCTGATCCTGGGCAATAAAGCATGTCACAGGGCTGGTCCCCTGCTGGAATTTATGGCAGCCTGGCTGCCGCCGCTGGGCCCGGCTGCCAGTGGCCACGAGGACCTGCTGAGAGGGCTGTGGATGAGCAGGGATGAAGCAAGCTGTAGACTTGGCCCTCTCTTCCCTCCTCTTATGCTGGGCTCAGCAGGGAGTATGGAAGCTGCTCTGCCAGCTCTCTGCCATTGGAAAACCTTCAAGCTCTGGGAGATGTTTCAGAGTCTGGCTCTGCAGTTCAGCACAGCGCTGTAACAGGCAGGGATTGCACCTCACCCAAGAGTTTGGGACTTCAGGTGCAATGCTGTGGCATGAAAATGTTAGTGCACACAGCTTCCCTGAGCTGGAACAGGGACATGCTCAATTCCAGTACAATTGCCTTGAATGCCTTCTCCTGTGCTGTACTGAACGTGCTGACATTTGAGGGGGTAAAAATACTGATCTGCCTGCCCGCTGCAAGCCTAGTTTACATTTTGCAGCTCTAAATGGTAAAGCTCTTGCCAGTCACCAGCTTTTTATATCTTGGTTTATAAGGCAAAGGGATGAGGTGACACAGGTAACAGCATATTGAAGAGAGGGGAATGTTTGATGGTGGAGAGACGATAGCATTTGTTTGGTGTAAAATGTCACAGATTGCCTCACATTTAACTGTATGTAGAGATATTGTCCTGGAAGTATTTTACAAGTTACTCAGAGCAATGTCAACTCCAGCAATTGGTTGCATTCAGCATAAATATTTTGAGTTATTCATTACCATTAAAAGAAAATAGTAATTGTTGCATCTTGCACCTTCTCTTTCTTTAAATGAAACTTGGCAGGGCCAACCACTCCTTCCTCGTGCCAAATTATGCACTATAGAGTTCAGTCCATGAAAATTTATTGTTGCAGTTGATGTAAATTGCATCTAATGGGCAAATGACTCACGGCTGTGCTTACAGCCAGCTTTGTGTTCTAAAGGCACATGCCAGCAGGTTGGAAACAGAGGCAGAGTAAACAGGGCTTATCTGTTTCCCCTCTCCTGTGACAGTTTTCTTCTCTCTGCTGGGCTGCAGAGCTCCTGGGGATGGCATTCTTTGCTCAGGTCCCTTCTGTTGTTGTGGTTGCAGTGGCTGTAACAACCACTGTGGGGTTAGGCCAAGGATTGAGGGCTGCAGGTGAGAGTGGATCTGAGCATTTAGCAGGATTTTAAGGACTCTTTATTGTGGTAAGGAGCCACCAGGATACAGTTCATGTAGTTTCCCTGAGCCCCACTGAAAAATTAATTGAAGGCAATGTGGTTACAAGGCACTTAAAACTGGGGAGCATAATCTCATTGCCTTCCTGTGCTCCCAAATCTCCTGTAGCTGGAGCTTGGCCCTAATTTTGTTGTTGGGATGAGATTTGTTCCTACAGCCCCTCATGCCTGGGGCCCAGCCCCATCCTGGAGACAATAACGTGATGTAACTCTTGTCTGGTCAAACTGGGAAGCTAAACCAGTTTGGAATGCAGATGAAGAAGGGTTTCTGCCCTGCTCTGAAACCTTTCAGGGCTGATGTGGAGAATCCAGCTCTGCCCTGGAATGAGTCCAAACCTCTCTTCCCACTCTGGTTGTGAAGTACAAGGTAAATGAAAACATAGTCCTTATTTTGTGGAAAGGCTCTTGAAGGCTTTAGAAGAGAGAAAGATGGCAGCTGTGGAGCAGGAGTGTCCAGAAGTACTGTAGCATTTGTTAAGCTATTGACAAGAAAGTTTATTCTAGCCTTCTGTAGCTTCATTTAAAATGTGATATAATTATTGTTTACGCTAAAGCTGCTTCCTGTTTCCACTATAGCAATTATGCCAGAGGCACACAATTTATTCCCAGTGTATCAGCCCAGGATATGGTCATTACCACATTAATGGGAAGTGCCTTCAAATTGTTACACTTGGCAATAACTATATCCTGGAGTAACAAACTTCTCGCCATTCAGCTCACAAATTTATAAGCATCTCCTGATGAAAATAAACAGGAAAGCACTGATCGTCTTTCCCCTGCCCCACTGCTTCAAATGCACTTAATTTTAAATATTATTTTAGAGGAGAACCTGCTTCAAAGGTGCTGCTGCTGCACCAGTGTATGCTAAAAGGAAGGGGTGAGTGCTCACCCAGTGTTAAGGTTGCTCTGTGTTCACCTGACAGTGCTGTTACAGTGGGTAGGGAATGGGAAAGCTGGAAATTGCTTCTATGGAACAGTGACTCCCCAAACATCTTCCTGCCCCATCAGTTTTGCTGCTCTGGGGTGGAGTGTGCCAGGCTGGGGTGAGTGATGGCCTTTGCAGAGGGTTGGTCATTGTGAGGAAGTGCCACATGAAATGGTAGTTCTGTAGTTTGACTTGGATATTTGGCAGTGGCTGTTTTGGCCTTCTGGATTTCATACTGTGGCCATGACTTGTTTTAATTTTTTGAACCAGCTTTAAGCATCATGTTTACTGACTTTTGTTTCCAATGAGAAAATATGTAAGTTTTAATTATTCCAAGCTGAAGTTAAAAAGAAAGCAAGCCCCTTGATTTGAGGCAGTTAAGGGCCTGGAGTCCTTGGGCTTATTTTTTCCATGGGATTCAATCTGAGTGCTTGTTTTGCTACTTCTTGCATTCATTCCAAGCCTGTCCAGCTTCTCTGCTGTGGTGGGGTGGTTTGGTGATAGGGAATGCCTGCTGGTTTCTGGCTGCTGGTGCTATGCCAGTGAAACCTGCCCGAGTTGTTTTGGGTTGTGAAGTGTGTGATGGTTGAGATGTCATCCTTAGTTTTGTTTAAAATCTTCCCTGGCACTTCCTTCATGGCTGAGTGTGGTCTGTTGTGGGGGCTTGGTGAGCCACGTGTGCAGCTCTGCCAGAGGGGAAGTTTGGAAAGGCTGCACAATACTGCATGGCCCAGCTTGCTGGGGAAATGCTCCAGCATCCTGGGCTGCCTTGGACTACAGATGGAAGAGGAAATTACTCTTACTCCAGTAAGAGAATTAATAACTTCAACAGGCAACCTCATGCATCCTATTCCTTTCCCCATGACCTGGAACTGGCAGGGCCTCGTGCATCCTGGCTGTCACAGGAGAATCAGCTGTGGGTAAACATTTCCAGTAGGATTGGAGAGTTTCCTGAACACCCTGTGTTCCCTGTGAATTAGTGCTGCTGTGCAGGGGGATTCCTGGAGGTGGCTGTGCCTGTGCCAAGCAGATTTCACACCGTGTGAGCCAGCTCCTCACCTAGGACACAGCAGACTTCAGTGCTGTGCTCCTGGGGCTGGATCCCAAAGGCATCTTCTACCTAAATATTGGTAGGGAGCTTTTTCATTCCTCCTTTTTATGGACCATGAGCAGTTTGTGGGAGTGCAGGGCTCAGTCAGGTTTGTGTCTCTCATGGCAATTAGCTCAACAGTACAAATTATATTGGATTTGGCCAATGGATGCTAAGGGGATAGTGCAGCCACCTGCTTAATTCTGCATTTATTCTCCTTCATGTATTTAAGAGCATCTACTGATGCTGTGTTGTCTGCAGTGGCTACCAGGTGCTGGTTGAAGGAAGAAAACAAAAATCATGCTTCTGGAAGGGAAAGTCAGCTTCTTGAGGCTATCAGATCTGTATGAAACTTTGAAATTATGTGACACATTCCTGTTATTAAAGCAAGTAAGAATTTTTCCTGTACAGCTGCAGTTCACCTTTAGTGGTACTGTCTTATGGACAGGTTTTTTTCTGCTGTGTGCTGGGGAAAAGCCTTGCCATGCCACTGTCCTAGACTGGGTATTGGGAAGAGTCTGACAAATGCTAGTGCTGGAGAGGATGTGTTTAAAATTATCCTGGCCTGTAACTGGCAGTGGCCCAGCCTGCTCTTCAGAATAGCAAAGCCAGGAAGGAGGAGATTTCCAGGGCCTGACTCGGGCTCTTTGGCCAGGCCATCACACCAGTTCTGTTCTCATGATGCACTAGGGAGAAGAGAAAAAAATAGCTTTGGACTCCTTTCTGTATGTGAAAGGATTTGGAATATTTGCCAAAGGCAGTGGAGGGAAAATCTGCTTGTTTTGGGGTTGTTTTCCTCTTTTTGCTCCTGTTCCACATGGGTTCCTGGGCAGTGCAAGCTTAGCAGCCGTGCTGATGAACAGGGGTGTCAACTGTGAAGTGCTTCTCTTGGCTTGGCATGTGGAGCAGCCTGTGAAAATCAACTGGAAAACTTCAAAGTGTTTGCAGTGAAAGCAGTGTTCCCCTCAGGAATGGAGAAGTGTTGCTGTTAACCTGAAAACCAGAGCTTTTGGCTAGAAAGAGGAAAGTACAAGACATTCATAGCACATGCTGGATGTTCTTGTGTGTTTGTTCATTAAAAGAAAAAAAAAAAGATAACAGGGAGACTTTTTTTCACTGACCAAGCTCATTAAGCCAGAAGCAAGCAACATTTTTCTGCTCTCTGGATTTTCACCAGGGGGTGAAAATGGGGCTAAACTGATTTCCTGAGGAAACACAAGAAGGGCTGGAGAGCAGTGAGATGAGGAGCTGAGTGAGAACCAGAACAACTCACTGTCTCTTGAAGTCTCTCCCCCTAAAGGGGGCGAGATACATGAGTATCTGACCAGTGCTAGGTTCACTTTTCACCTTATTAGCTAACTCTAAGAACCTGGGACAAACCACTTTCCTTGCATTTTAAGGGTACCTTCTGCAAAGTTTTAGTTTTTATTCCGTGTGTAGTACCTAAAATATAAATCATACAAATACTATTTAGTGCCCGTCTACTGAAGTTACAATTAAGTCCTTATTTCTGCATGATTTGAGGCAAGAAATACTAATATAAGAAACCAAGTATAAGAAATAATAACCTTTTAATGTCTTTTTGTTGGTTGAAGTAAAGATTTAATGACTTCCACTTATTGTTGCTTTATCTTTCTGCAGGGATGTGAAAGCAGGAAATATTCTTCTTGGAGAAGATGGCTCAGTGCAAATTGCAGGTAACTTCCCTGGTAGCTTTGAGTAAACTTTAGACATGTCCAAGGAAACAGTTTAATGATCAAGGAGAGAAACGTGCATAAAAATGTTAGCTTCTAAAAGCCTCACAGTTCATAAAACAAACAAAAAACCCCAAGAATAAAGAAGCCACAAACGAAAACAAAAAGCCAACCCAGAGTTTATTACATCTTGTTATCTTAAAATACTATTACTTGGAATAATGACAATCAGCAGATACAAATCATTTGATTGTGAAGTCCTCAGAATCAATAGATCAGATAAAGTTCTTGGCATAAGCTAGTCAGGTTTTTACATCAGCAAGTTTGTAGGCTTGGAAGTGGAGTGCACAGACCTCCCTGATTTATCATTGACCTGTGAGGTGGTTTTCCACAGGTCTCTGGTGAAGGGTGGATAGATCCATCAGAAGGAAATGGACATATCTGATGATAAAAGTAATTTAAGGAAAGATCAGCCGGTCAAACTGCTCCTGTGGGTGCTCCCTGCTCTGCTTCAGTTGCTCTGGATGGCAGAGAGGGTGTTTAAGTGGCTGCCCTGGCCCAGCCCAGACTGGGGTGAGCTGGAAGTCTTGGGAGCAGTCATGCAAAGCAAAACTGTTCAGACAGTTGCTTTAGCT
The DNA here is from genome assembly GCF_036417665.1 of Passer domesticus. Classification (NCBI taxonomy): domain Eukaryota; kingdom Metazoa; phylum Chordata; class Aves; order Passeriformes; family Passeridae; genus Passer; species Passer domesticus. Next base: position 4,020,661 of record NC_087474.1, read on the forward strand.
TGTACAGATGTGCCTGGAGATGTCTGCTGCAGTCACTGCTGCCATGAGCTGCAGCAACAGAACTGTGCTGGAAACAGTCCTGGGTGGGGACAGACCATGTGGAAAAGGGAACTGTGGGAAAGGGTACTGTGTGGAGTGTCTTGCCCCCTGATCCTCTCCTGATATTTTATTTTATACATGTTCCTACAGACTTCACTCTTCAGAAAACAATAATTATGCTCTATCCCTGAAAACATTCAAAATTGAATGGGGCTCTGAGCAACCTGTTCTGGTTGAAGATGTCCCTGTCCATAGCAGGGGGTTGGACAAGATGACCATTAAAGGTCCCTTCCAACTCAAACTATTCTGTGTTTTTGATTATTATTATTATTGCTGACTATTAAGTAAGCCAAGATTTTTGAAGAGTACATTTAGAACCTGTGATATTTGTTTTTCCTTCTCTTCCCAGCGTGCTGTTTTCCTATCCTGAGTACAATTTTTCTCCAATTCTCCTTTCCTCAGTACTGTGTTCTTCCTGTGGATCTTGTGGTACCTTTCCAGTCCTAGTGCCACCTCTAGCTGGGGAGCAGAGCTCTGGCAAACATCCCTGTACATGTGTAACATTTTCAATCCCATATTTAATTGGGAAGAGCCATATCTGTGTCTGACAAGGTCTCTTCTTTAGTGCCCTGTCCTGCTGGTAGAGTCACAGCAGTGGTCAGGCCAGTGTGGTGGGAGTTTAGTGACAGTTGTGTGAGGGAGAAGAGCCTGTAGCATTGTTTATTCCTTTGGAATATCTATGCTTGGCTACGCATCTTGCAATGAAAGGTGTAGATTTTCTACCAGGAAGTAGAACATGTTGCAATGCAGTGTTTTCTAGGTAGCTCTCCTCTCTGCAGAGGACAATAAGCCCTTTTACAGGACATAACACCTATTCCTGTTTAAAAACCTGAAGTGTCTTTATTTTCTTTTTTAAGTGTCCTGGTGCCCTTAATGCCTGCTGTTACATTTCCAATGAGATGTAAATAATTCAGTTATGTGGCAGCTGATGGAATGTGGGGAGTGGCTTCTAAAATGCTCAAAGGAGCAGACTTAATACAGTGAAATCCTACAGTTTTTTCCATAATAGGACCAAGATATAATATGTTGTATTTGCAATTGCACGGAGCTTTTCATACTGTTTTGGGAGAGGCTGTCAAAAGCTGAAACTCTGAGTGTTTCTGCCAGCCTAGAGAGAGCTGCTTGTGTTTCTCTTCCTCAAGGCTGTCAGGGCTTGGCTTTTTTGTTTTAAGGCTCACTAGCAATAGGTATTTGTGTATTTTTTCTGCTGAGCAATTTTCAGTTGATAAATAGATTTAAGGTTGACTGGTCTTAGCTCTGTGCATTTCAGAGGATTTATTTTGTCTGTGATTATACATGTTGCCTAGACTCAACTGCTCGTGGTTTATGTGTGCAACACCTAAATGATGAAATTCATCTCTCTGCATATCCTGTGAAAGCAGCACTTGGAGATGTGCAAAGTTCCCTCTTCACAAATTCTTTCTTTGAACATGCAGAAGGACCAACCCTGCCACCTTTCATCAGCCACAGCAGGGCCACTAAGCCAAGGTCAGAGGGTTCACTGCAGTGGCAGGAAGCACTTCAGTTTCTGTGGAGGCAGCTGATGACTTGAAAGAAATGAAAATAAATGAATGAATAATAGAGAAGAACTTGACCTGGTCATAACATGAGATTTTGTTTCTGTGGGAATTTCTGACACTTAAGCTTCCTTGCCTCCTGACCCAGGATGAAGCAGCAGAATTTCTGGGGAATTTTTTGAAGAGGAAAAAATGCTGGAAGCAAACCAATCCCAATAAAACGAGATTTGTTTCAGCGAGATCAAAGCACTTGCCTTTGACAATAATATTAATGCATATTATGAATAATTCTCTTGATTGCTTCAATTATGAGCTGCATGACATCACTTCATTCCCATGAAACAAATGCTCTTAAGTTTCTCTGGAAAGTTACACCACGAGATAAAAAACAAAAGATTGATCAGCTGTGGAATGTAGCCTGAGGGTTGGAGTGAGTGGGGCACCTCCCTGCAAGGAACTGGTTTGGTATACATGAAAAATTTCAATCATGTAGCAGGGAAGAAAGACTTCCATTCTTTTATAATGATTCCTTCCCTTCTGCACTCCTCTATCCAAACTGCCTGTGAACAGTTTTTAAGAAGGTCTTATTCAATCTTTGGCCTTTGTGACCTTGTGTTCCTGTGCATTTCCTCCTGCTTGACACAATTCCTGTTCCTTGTCCCTGATGAAATGTAATTCTCAAATGTAAATGAGGAATGTACATCTCAATCTGGAAATCCTTTGTGGGGAAAAAAGCATTTGAGGTTGAGTGGTGGAAACCTCACTGCAGGACTGTACCTCCACAACGTGTCAGTGAATTTAACTGCTTGAAACTTTCACTGTGTGGAACTCATGGCAGTAATTTTGCTGCAGTGTTGCACAGTCCTAACCAGTGAAAATTAAAGCTTCTTTTGTGAATTTTGGGCTGTGCAGTTCTGTTAAGGCTGAGCAGAAAGAGCAACTTGATGAAGGTGTGTCAGACATTTCTCAAGTTCTGTTTGTGAGCCTGGATTGGTGTTTGTGCATATGGGGAAAGCCCCTGTGGGAGCACTGTGAGTTGAGGTCGCTGCAGGTAAAGAGATGGAGAGATCTGTGAGCTTGGGGGCATCTGCTGGAAGTGGGAATTCTAAAAATTCCTCTAATGACTTGCACAAATTCCCAGCTTGAAACTCCTCCCCAAGTCTTGTTTTTACTCATGACTATTTTTAACTGTGTCTCTCCTTTGGCTTTCAAAAAGTGCATCCACTGACCCAAGGAGAAAATTGCCTTTAACAGATCCAGCTGACCAGCGAGACCTAAAGTGAGGCAGTTTGCTTCTATCTTAACATTTCTCCTTTTTTCCCCAAGGACACTTGTGCTTGTGGCTTGGCACCAAGTTTTTGGAGCCTGTTACAATTCACGGTGTCACTTTCTCAGTTTGAAGTGTTCTCCTTCACACTGGATTAATCTGCCTTCTGGAGAGAGCAGGACTCTTTCCCAGATACCATTGTTCTGGGCTGTGCTGACAGTGGTTGCAATGTAAATGGAGATAGCCACGTTCTTTTGTGTTCCAGCCTCTCCATGGCAATTACTTCATTTCTTTTAATCAGAGCATAAAACCTCTTTGCTCTGGCATTTATCAGCTCCCTGGAGTCTAAAAGTGCATGGATAAAAACACTCTGTCAACATAAAACTGCATCGGCATCAGTATTGATGTATAAACCAGGAGATGGCTTCTCACAGTAAGCAAGGCTTTGCATTTGTCAGTTTATTTAATTATGCAGGACCTATAAATTACTGTGAAATGAAGTGAACATCTTGATAGATGAGGAAGGGATGGGAGAGGCTGAGGAGAAACTCTCCCAGGGTGCATGAGACTTGCTCAGTATGAGCCACGCTTCAGCCATGGCATGATGTGAGCATCCTACTGAGACTGAAATCAGACTATATCTTTGTTTTCTTCTGATTTTATCCACTGGGATATTAAAGCTGTCACCCACCCCTCTGAGATTGAATGTGATGATACAAGTGTGCTGAAGGCTGAGAGGCACATGTGTGGAATTTGAGACAATAACATGATCTCTTCAGGATTTAAAACCAGAGAATTCTCAACGTGCGCTCCCGAGAGGTGCCCGCAGTGTCAGCTGTGGCCTGGGCAGGCCGTGTTGCCAAGCACTTGAAGTAGATTGAGATTTCACTAAGTTGTTCAGGACTTGCTAATTGATCCTGGGCAAATTGCCTAACCCCTCTCTCTTTATCTATTTATAAAATGAGGATAGTTAAGGCCAGGCAAAACTTGTGTAACTGAATTTGTGTAACTTTCCACAAATCCATGCCAGCTTGTCACCGGTTCGCTGTGTTCCTGACTGCTCTTAATTCATGGCACTAAAATAGCGCTCTACATAAACATAGAGCTATGATGCAGGCAGTGTCATTCCCCACTTTCCCTTAGGAAACTCTAACTTTGGGAGATTAAATTGCCTGAACAAGGGGCAAGGCACAAATCTTACTTGGGAGGGGAGTGTTGATTGCAGGGTTTGCTCAAGGAGCCTGTGTTGTATTATGAACACCTTGGAGCCTCTTCTGCCTTTCAAAAAAAAGGGCAAAAAGTATTTTTCTCTATGATTGGTGGAGACTTCTAGGGCCTCTCCTGCAGCAGAGAGTTGTGAAATAACTTCTTCTTTGTGTCACTGGTACTATCTGTGTTTCCTGAAGAGATGTTGCACTGTTTGATTGTTGAAACCACTTGTGAATGTCTCCGAGGGCAGTGAGTGGCGTCACCCAGCCTGGGATTTGTCATCCTGGAGTTACTTTGTGAAGTAGGAGGACAAGTGTGCATTTACAGATTCAATACCACTGTGCATCAATCTAGACTTTAAAAGGAAAGAAGCCTTTGATTCCTGTTCTCCACTAATCTTCCTTTTATCTGGTGTCCTACCACCTGCTGCATTCTCAGCACAAAATTGCTATTTATCACTGCCTTCCTCTTCTTGCTGCCAGGTTCATTCATCTTCAGTGCTCTAAAAGCTTTAAGGTTTGCAGGAAAGCACTAAGTAGAACTGCAGATATTTTCTGATGGTGAACAACTGAACAAGAAGGAAGGTGACCAGTGAAAATAACATCTAGTGCTGTCTTCTGAAATGCTTTTTCTTTAAAGACAACTCAAAGTGATTTTGAAGTCAAGATTGAATTATTCTGTTTTTCTGCCCCTGTTGAAGTTGAAAAGTGCTTTAGGGTCTGATTCAAGCACACCAAACTCTGATATCAGAGCCCCTCTGATATCAGCAAGTTTTAGTCCTGGCTTTCAGTGCTCATTCTTCCTTCTATGTAGCTTGTAGGTAGCTACATGTAGTAGCAGGGACATGGCCTTTTTAGGATTAAGGTAATGTTACATATGAGAGGACCAAGGAGAGATCGTTTTTAACAGCTGACTTTTAGATTTGGATCAAACAATCTAGAATATTGTAAAACTGTATCTTCCTGAGAGACACCTGCAGTGGTGCCTGTTGTGATGTGGTCCTGCCACAGCATTCTTATGTTGCTGGGTTGTTTGTACTGGGTCTTCCTTTTCAACTTCTACATTTCCTATGTGGCCAGAGTAGTTTTTAAGTTTGATAATTTGGATACCATAGTACCAGGAATTTTTGCCTTTTCAAACACTACTCTGCAACTTCAATGCCACTATAGAGTGTCCTGTAGGATATGTGGTTTGCTGCATGTTTCTGCTGGAAGAGACAAAATTGGCCATATTTTATGCAGAGCCTACATCAGCAAAATTGAATTCCCATTCTGGATTGGTTTTGCTGATATACAAGTCTGCAGATCTACATCTTCATGGGTATTTTTTTTTAGCAATCTTTGGTTTAAATGACTGAAACAACTCCAGCAGATGAATATTTTCTACATTGCTTCAGAAAAATGGAAAAAAAGAGAAAAGGATCCCACCACCTCCATCCAGACACCCTGGAGACTGTTTGCTATCAGATTGCTGGCAGGCTGCAGTTTTTGGGCTCCTCTAGGATATCTGACAGTCGGTGCATCCCCAGCAGTGGTGGTTACTGGTATTGCAAACTGAGTCCAAGCGTTTCCAATTCCTCCCTCTCTCTGGTGATTCAGTCCTTGCCAGTTATCACTGTAGTGAGCCAATGTAAACCACGAGCTGCCAAGGAAGAGTACAAATCTGTAAACACTTTGGAGCTATCCTGAATTTCATGGGTTTCCCCATTTTCTAGAGTTCAATTCATTTGCAATAACCTAGCTCTGTTTTAACCTTTTTGGGGGCAGAGAGACTGAGCTCCCAACTGCTCAGAAGGAATTTAACCTGAACTTGTGGTTGGAGTTGTGTTTTATTGCTCTGCAGATATTTCCTGAGAGCAGGCATATTCTTATCTGAATGGCTGGGGCTTGGATAAAGTTAGAAAGATGACATTTGAGAAGATGGTCCCAAAGTCATTCCTTACAGGGGAGTAGCACAGGCTGTTTGAGCCTGTTTTAGCCCACTGGAAATGAGGGAAATTAATTGGGAAAACATTAAATAAATCAACCATGTAATGAAATAAACTTTAATTCCATTGAAGCTTTCTTCAGATGGCAGATGTAAGGGCCTGATTTCCATCTGGAATTTATAAACCCGGGTTTGATGTGAGATGTGGTGAATACTGTGTGAAGGACTTGTGTTTTTACTGCTGGAATGCTTTTGCTTTGAATGGCATTTCCTTTCCCCTCAAAATGACTGCATGGAAACTTGAGGTAAGATAATATGTGCAAGTTCAAATACAGCACATCACAATAAAATGCTGATGGCACTTGGACAAGTTTCTGTTAGTATTATCTTATTTAAAAGAACTTCTGATTGCTCTTGTGTTTAGAACAATAGATCTTGGGAGACTTCCTGTAATGAGCAGTGAAAGGCAACTTTACTCTGAATCTTTTAGGGAGCTCCTGCAGTTTCTGAGAAAAGCAAAAATAGTGGATACTCACATGGAAGATCTCAAAGCAAAAATCACTTTTGCAAAAAGTCGATTTCCAGAAGATTCAGCTTGCAGTACTGATGGGGACAGTGATCCATCTAGGAGTGATAAAACTTCAAGCATAGCAGGAAGCCAGAATGCCTTTGGGAACAGGAAAAGAACAATTCAGCACATCTGGAAGAGCTGAATCCATTTAATGATAGGTTTTTGTTAGTGCTTATTTTAGCCCTGTGATTTCTATGCAACTTTATTTAATGTCACCTTGCAGTTACCCGTGTCTAGTACTTCAGTGAGCACTAAGTTCCTCTCCTGGAAGTCTCTAACTGAAGTGAGCTGGAAGCTTTCAGCATCTTCTGAGTGATAACTTCAGAGGTGTTTCTCAAATATTGAAATTCTAATGAGAAGTGACTCATTGCACTGCTGGTGTGATGCAGTGGGAACTTGGGACAGTCCTCATATGGATTCCATGACTTACACATTGTAAAGAGGGATCTTATGTTGCAGTTAATTCTCCAATTTAACATCCTTAAGCCATGGAGTAACACTGGCTCCTCTGGCCACAGAAGCAAAGGCTTTTACATTTTGCATTGTCAACAGTTTCAAGAATTTTCAAACCAATTGTGATCAATAACGTTCTGGTTTTATGTTAAATAGCCCTAGAATTTCAGAGATTTGCCCTCCAAGTCTGTCACCAATCTCAAAAATGGCATCTGAGATTTTGATGCTTGTACTGTGTTTAAAAAAAAAAAGTGGGTGTGTGTGGATAAAGTTATGGGGAATTGAGTTATATATTGAGTTATAGGCCCTTTGCAGGCCTGTAATTCAACAATATATAAATAGTGTGGTTTAGAGCAGTTCACTGTTAACAGTTTCCCTGTCACTTGATTTTTTTTTTCTTCCAAACAAAGTGCCATCCTCTCTTGAATGACTTGGTTGCCAGATCTTTGGTAATGCTCTTCTCTGAACAAACATACTTTATTGCTATCCCTGTATGCTGCTGCTGGTAACAGATTCTGTTTTCCATGCCATTCTTAATTGCATAAAACATGAGGTTACAGCGTAGTTTTCACATTAAAGAGTGATTTTTCCCAAGAAATGCAATTACTAGTGAGCACAAAGGGCATGCTTTAGCATTCTGGTTTGTAAAAGGTGTTTAAGGTGGGCTGATGCTGTGCAGGGTGTGAATCAGTGTCTGTGAGGCTTCCCTGGGATGCTCAGGCTGGTCTGTGGCACGTTCAGTATCATCACTCTGAGATCCTGTTAAAGCACTGAGCATTATCAAATAAAACATGTTCTGGTAATAAAAAAATCCAGAATAAAGGGCTGATACCTCAATTAGGACAGTTCAATGCTTTCAAGGGACTTTTTCTGCAGCCAGCCTGATTGCTGTGGATGTTTGGGATGCTGCTTGAGGGTCAGTGCAGTTATGTGTGTATGCAAATGTAAATACAGCTCTGGCTGGCAGGGCAGGTTTGTACAGCAGCACGGCTGCTGGGGGAGTGTGGGCAGGCTCTGATGTGACCAGTGGGCTGTAATGGAAAGTGGAATTTTCCTCTCTGCCAGCCAGGGCTGAAAGCTCTGCTGTCCCCAGGAATTGAATGGTGAACTGCTGAATGGCAGTTCATGTACCAGCACTCTTAGCTAACTGTTGATCATTGCTCCTTTATTAGGAAACCCCTCATGCGTGACTGCATGGTCTGGGTGGCTGGGAATATGAGGGGAGAGAAGGGACAGCCCTTCAGTTTGCTCAGGATGTGTTGTTAATTAATTCTGCTTTTGTTTTCTTTTCAGACTTTGGTGTTAGTGCGTTCCTGGCCACTGGTGGTGACATTACAAGGAATAAAGTCAGGAAAACCTTTGTGGGTACACCTTGCTGGATGGCACCAGAAGTTATGGAACAGGTGAATTGTTTTTCCCAGTGTCCTCTGAGCTGATCTGCACCTGGAATTCCCTGTTATCAGCAATGACTGTGTTTATTTCTAAGATGATAATTTGACATCCTGAAGAGTTTTCTTAAACACAGGATTTTCTTTGACCTGCCTATTGCAGCTAGGCTCTTACTGGGGAATGTTAAGTGTTCAGTAGATTTTTGCCCCATTGCTTCTCTTCAGGCTCCTGCCTAAGGTGAGGATGAGACAGCTCAGTTATTGCATAAGGAAGATTAACCTGCCCCTCCCTTTTGCATGAATGTGAGGTAGAATATAAATAGTTTTGTGGTAAATATGTCACACACAGCTCAGTAACATGCTCTTCTGCATCTGCAAACACAAGATTTGGGATAGTTTATTGTCAAAGGGGGGAGTTAATTCAGTATAATAACATGCATTTGACTTCATTCAGGTTTTTAACTTCTCTTGGCTTGTGAGTATCTAAATGCTTTGGAATACTTGCATCTCCCAGTTCTTCCTCTGCTCTTTTGGCTCATTAAAAGATTTCATACTTCTTCCCCTTGCATGGAGAAATGCCACTTTTTGTCCTCCACTGCTTCTAGACTAAACTACAGAAGCTTTGTCTGTGTAACTTCTGGTGAAGAACACTTGGAAACTTGTTCAATGTAAAATTGCTGCCTATTTCTTAGTAAGATTCACAGAGAAAATTGTACCACAGTCTTACCAAGGCATTTGCAGTAGCTGTCGATGGCATTGATGTTCATTGCCATAAACATTCTGAAAATTATCCCTCATCACCTTAAAATCAGTTTGACATAGGACTGGGCTTCTGACAGGTGTGCTAAGTAGAATATAACTGGCTATAAATGGGTTTCCATTTTTCTTTCCAAATTTTTTAAACAAAAGTATTTAAGGATTTGTTTTATTACAGTAAATCTACCCTGATACATTTCTACTTGCTGTTGTTTCCAGTAAAATATTTTGAAGCTTGGGAGGATCTTGAATAAGACCCCCATGTATATCTGTATCTAAAATCAAATGCAGCTAAACACAAGTGCATTAAAGTGCATTTTTTCCAATATCTAAAACTCCCCGAGGAATGGAGTTAATTTTGGAGTAGCTTAAATATATTATTGATGAAAGGCTTGTTCAATGTTCAATGTTTGGCCTTTTCAGGGGCTCCCCATGGTGGGACTGAGGGGCTGGTGCAATCCAGCACTGCTGAAGCCTCCTCAGATGCAGGTCTAACAGGGCAGGATAAAGCCACACCTCCCAAATGGGGGTTGTCTTTGCAAACTTGATTCTGAACCGCTTCACTGTCATATTCTTCTGGATTTTTTAGTTTAATGCTGAGTTAAAATAAATAAAGAGTATTTGGTGTTTCTGAAGCTAGATCAGAACTGTCCCTTGCTTTTCTGTCCTGTGTGTCGTGCCTGGGGCTCAGCAGCCTGGCCAGGACCTAATGGTGCTGCTCCAGGCTCTTTGCAGCTGCAGTCCTCAGGCCAAAAGGGAAAAATACCTTCAGGAGGGAACTGCAAATAAAGGTTAATAAAGGTTTCAGTGACAAAGTGGGGGGTGGTTCCCCACAAATGTGTTTCCAAAGGAGGTAAGTTTTTTACGGAGTGCAATACCTCCATCAAGGCTGTGCACATCTAACCAGTTGGAAATACCAAGTTAAAGCAGTATTTGGGATGCTGATGGTGCTGATGTGAAATCCTTCAATGTCCATTGTTAGATGATCTTGCTGCCTTCCAGCAGGTGTCACTCTGAGCCACCGGATCCAGCCGGGAAGAGGGGACAGAGGGCTTGCTCTAAGTTAGCCTTTCACATGTAGATATTATCGACCCAATTCCATCTGGTTTACTTCAGCACCATTAAATTCCTTCAGAATGTTAATATTTGATTGCTCAACATTGTCTTTTAATGTATGGTCACTCAGCGTATTTATGGAAAAAAAGAAGTTGATGAGAAAAATAAATGTTGTTGATATAAACTAACTGCAGGGTGGTGACTAATGTATTGGACAGATGTCAAGATGAATTGCTGCAGGCAGTTTTGAGCTTTTTAGCTTTCACATGCAAGCAGGATTATGTGAAATAATGAAAAAAAAACCTTGAACTAAACAGTTAAAATCCTGTCAGGAAATGGAGAGAGCTACAGTGTATTGGTGTGCTGCAAGAGTAACTAAAAGATGGAGCCAAAAAATGCCCAGAAGTTATTCTCCAAACCTAAAAATAGTGTGAGAAGACAAAAAACCACCCTTACAGTGTATTTCTTCTTGTCCTGTGCTCTTTTAAATGTTACTAGATATCTGCTTGTTTATTTAACTGACTTGAAATTTGTTCAAAGTCATGGCATCCATAAACTGAGGAACTTCAAGAAACATTTCAGACTTTTAGGACTCATGAAAATTGTGCTTACAGAGTGGAAGAAATCAGTGCAAGATATAAATTCCTGTCTCTATAACAAGTTTCAGTCCAACTCTAGTATTACATGACAAATAGTACAGGAGGGGTTTTTGTTAGTTTGCCAAGATTCAAGATCATCTTTAAGGTAGCGTGGGGAATGCTTTTTGGCTGCATCACAAGGAGTGTCTTTCTGAAGCTTGTTAGGTTAGCTGAGCACAGTACCCCTGTTAGCTCTGCTCTGATTCAATTTTCATTTTTCCATAGCGTAGTGAGAAGAAACACAAACCATCCTAAGCAACCAAAATGCTTTGATTTTCAGAGCTGCTCTTGAAGTTAGTACATAATGTCTCTCCCCTGCAGCGGAGAAAGCAAGTGCCAAAATATTACCTAATGATAATGAGGAAGTAACTGCTTTGGCATATGAAATATTTTTTCCTGTGCAGGAGGGGAAGTAAATGCTATAAATTTTCCTGAACAAGGCTGTGTTTAATGTCAAGTGCAGAAGCTACTGTTAATTAGTGGAGAGAAACATTAGACTGCAGGCAGGAATGAGGGGCTTTTACTGGGCTGGTGTGTCATGAAGTTCCAGGATGGAGCATATTTGCAGTCAGGTTGATTAACAGTGTAGTGAGGCGGGTGTCCCAGGGGGTAGCAGTCCATCTATTAACTATGAGAGTTTGATTGCACTGTGTAATGACTCTGTGTCTGTGTGTAGAAGTCAGAGCCTGGGTTAGCCCAGGGCCCCTTTATGTTCTGCAGTGGAGTTTGTGGCAGAGCAGTCTGGTTGTACAGTGCACAGCCATGATTTTCACCAGAGCTTGGTGAAACAAAGAAAACACCACCTGGAAGGTATGAGGAGCTGGGGGGAGAGAAGGGAGAAAGTCTTGTTTCCATCTCTGTAGTGCTGGTCTTTCCAAATTTGTATGGAAAGGGTGTGTGAAAGGAATGGTAGTGTAGGACAGCAAGAGTCACATGATAACATCCTCTAATATTTTTCAGGTCAGAGGATATGATTTCAAGGCAGACATCTGGAGCTTTGGGATCACTGCTATTGAACTGGCCACAGGAGCAGCTCCTTACCATAAATACCCGCCGATGAAGGTGAGCAGATCTCCTGATATTTGTGAAGATTAGGGATCAGTGTGTTCTGTAGATGTTTTCAAGAATTTGGCTAGCATGTTGCACAGAAGAGTTTGTCCTCTCAACTTAGTACATTGCATAGAAGAGTTTGTCCTTTCAACCTGCACTTGTGGATCATGATGTTCTGGGATGTTTCGAGTCACCTTTTAAAAATACGCCACTTCATCAGCATTATCTGAACCTGCAGTTTTTATTTAGATCCTGAGTCTCACCATTCTTAAGGAAAGTGCTGTGTGTTTTAAACCTCTGAAGTCAGCAGATGTTTTTAGGGTTATAAATAATGATCCAGAATGCCTTATGGGCACCCAGTGACATTTGGCTAGCCATTCTTTCTCTTGTGCTGATAATCCTTCTTAATGCCTGTCAGACATTCTCTTGATATCTCTCCTGTTACCAGTTACCCAAAAGAATGTCTAATTTTGTTTAACACTGGCAATCCTGTCAATCACTGATTCAGTTCAAAGTACCACATCACTATGAAACTGTGGTATTGTCAACAATAGTATTTTATTATGGTTGAAATGAAAGAAATGTTCTTCTTTAAACCATGACACACCAAAATTATTGTTTGAATATCTTGAACCTTAGATCACCTTATAAATCTGGGTAACTCCCTGTTTTGTGACTCTTGAACCAGGAGCTGCTTCTAGCATGCTGCTCTTCCAGGGGGAGGGTACATCTCAAAGTTAAGAGCTGACACCCTGCAGTTGGGGTCTGAAGCATCCTGTCCTTCTACTGAGCTTTGAGATCTTTTTCTTTACCTCCTTTGTGATATCTGATGAGGCCTTGTCTCAGTCATAAAACTTTAAGCCCCTTTGGCCCATCCTCGTGAAGGCCACTTGGGTTCTCCTCCTGGGATGTGTGGTCCTTTGGATCAAACACGAGCATGTGGAGAGCCTGTTCCACCCCCAAGGCTGATGTTTGGAGCAGTGACCTGGGATGTGAGGCCTGTGGGTGTCAAGTCCCTCTGTTGCTGGCATTGGGACAGTGATGTTTTACACAGGCAGATAGTGATAGGACAAAGGGGCTGTAAACTGAAAGAGGAGAGATTTAGATTAGATGTGAGTAAGGAATTCTTTAATCTGAGGGTGGTTAGGCACTGGAATATGTGACCCAGAGAGGCTGTGGATGCACCATCCCTGGAGGTGTTCAAGGCTAGGCTGGGTGGGAATTGGAGCAGCCTGGGTTAGTGGAAGGTGTCCCTGTGCATGGCAGGGGGATTGGAATTGAATGAGCTTTAAGGTCCCTTCCAACCCAAACCATTCAGTGACACTGTGGGCAAACTCCCATTTTTTCAGTCTTACCTGCTGAAGTGCTGTGGGAGTTGGGTGTCACTTCTTCAGGGCCTGGGTGCATCCCCTCCCACACCACAATCACAATGGCATTTGGAAATCCAGCTACTCCTAACTCAGAACAGGCATATCCATGCCAAATGGATGAACTTTGCACAGGTTTAACTCTTGTAGAACAAAAGAATACTTTTAAGAATTGTCATCTACGTGCAGGGACTGTTGAGAGGCTGAGTATTCAGAAATGCCATTAAATTTCCTACAACATCAGTGGCTGTGGCAGGGCAAAGAGCAGTTCAGGGGAAAGTGCTGCTGGTTTAGGTGCTGCTGGTTTCATTGATATTTCCTTCTGGGCTATGATTATTGGCAGCATTTTACAGCATCTCCTGGAAATTGTACTTCAGTTTATTGTGGTTTGAATGCACAGGATGAAGCTTTGAATACCAACATCACCTATTTAATATCAACTGCACCTACTTAGTGCTGTCATATGCTAGATAGAATTGAGTCCCCAGTTCTGTGAGGTTTGGGTTCCAGTCATGCAGCCTGCAAGAAGACTCCTCTATTTTATTTATTGAATGTAATTTTATTGCACTGCAGATTAATTTTTATGCAGCAAAATTACTCATGCATTAAGTGATCCTTCAAGGAGTGGGGAAGAAAGCAGGGAATTCTGTCATGGGCTGTGTAATTTCAGCTAGATTGATGGGCTTCTGCTGCCCTAAGCAGTATAGCTGTTGAAAGCTATTTAAATGTGCTACGTGCTGTTTCCTTTTCTAAAAATAGATATTCATCTGTATGCAGGTGACAAGTGGAAATGGAAATGAGTAATTTTCTTCCTTTCCTTCAGAATATTTAAGTGATGTGAGGGAAAGAACCAGTTTGACTTGATAGCTGCTTATGTGAGGAATGTCTTCACCCGCTGTCACATTGGTACATGGAAGTGAACTCATGTATCTTTTTATGTTGCCCTTCTGTCTTTAATTTGATTTCTAGCTAAGAAACACCTCAGGGAGGTATATTGAATCAAAAGCCTTGCACAACTGCTCATCTTGAATGAGGAAAACTGGTAGAAGTGCCACTCTGCTTGCACTTTTAATCCCACAAAACAGACCTGAAAACATATTCCAGCCCACACTGCAGTCGGTGGGCCAAGAGATGGGGTGGAAAGCAGTAACTTAAATTGTGGGTCTTTATTGTTAACACATCCTTGTTGACTCAGATGCTTGATGAAAGTGCTTGTCTGAAATACATTCCCCCCGTCTCTGACAAAGTCCAAGAAAGGTCTCATTGCCAATAGCAATAATTATTTCAGGTTTTAATGCTGACACTACAAAATGATCCTCCATCTTTGGAAACTGGTGTGCAAGATAAGGAGATGCTGAAGAAATATGGGAAATCATTTAGGAAGATGATTTCATCGTGCCTACAAAAAGACCCTGAAAAAAGGTAAGAATAGATCACACCAAAATAAATTAAAACAAACAAAACAACCCTAACTCACAAACATCATTATGTTCCCCTATTTTTTGAAGTTGGTGTACCCTCTGCCCCTCCAACCTTTCAGTCACAAGGAACACAGCAATCCTACTGTGTGGCAACAAATTCTCTTGGCTGTCCTTATTTTTATGGATAAATATCTGGCACTGTGCCTGGCCAGGGTACACATTTTCCATTTGGGTTAATGAGAGTGCATCCCAGTCCACTGCCTGCATAGGGCCATTCTCCCTTGGCCACCTCCAGCAGGTGACTTCAGTTCATGTTTTGTTCCCAGTCAAAACTGCTTTGTGTTTACAAATCAGAAATTACAGGTTGGGCAATATGTGTTTACTTGCAAACTACATAAATAAACTTTTTGAAATTTAGCTGTGCAGAGAAGGCTTTCAGTGTAGTTTTGACTTGTTTAATTATATGTCATATTTGGTTTGGATGGGAAATCAGGAAAAACACTGACAAATTTTACCAACATGTTTTCATCAATACAGATTGCTTAAGTGACCTGATGACACTTTCAGCCTTCCTTGAACAGTATCTTGACTACTCAGTGACGTAGGAAATATTACCAAGGGGATGCTGTGTCTGCTGTGCTATTTTTTAATACCTCTTAGGTTGTTGTTTTTTTTCCTCCTCAGTAAGCAGACTTAATTTTGGAAAGGAAAAAGTGCTTTCATAAAATAATAATAATGAAGACATTTTCAGTTCCCTCTTGTGTCAGATCCAGGAACACAGGCTTCTCACGCACTGTGCAATGAGTGTCTCTCTTCTAACAAGCATTACACTTGAAATGCATAATGAATCCAGTGGAGTGCTTGATAAAAGTTGATAGCTGGGTTTTTTTTCCCAGCATGACATTTTTTCACCTTTCTAAAGCATATCCCATCCTTGCAGGTTAGGGTGTGTGCTGGTCAGGCTATACATAATCACTGAATTTTGGGACACCCCTTCTCTCCTCAAGCATTTCTGACAGCCACTGGCATTGTCCTGGCTGTGGGAGCAGGAGGTTAGCATATTGCATGGAAAGAGACTTTAGTGCAACTGCTTTTTCATTATTTTAGGGGCTCCCTTGCTCTGAGGTGGATGCCTTTTGTTGGAGTACTCTGTGATGAAATAAACCCTGCGATGAACGGCCTTTGCAGGTCACTGATTAAACTCTGTTACTATTTAAGCACTGTTTGCAGGGTGGAAAATGCTGTAAGCTGCCACCTTCTCATGTAGGCTTGAGTCTTTAGCAAATTCCTCCTAAACTGACCAAGGGATGTCTCTCACTTTCCAATATTTATTTTGAAGTCTGACTTAAAGGGGAAAATAGTTTATACTTGTTCATGTTCTTTCAGACCAAGATTGATCATCCTGCCTGTGTTTAATAGAACTAATTACACACATTTAATCAGGTATCTCTGAAATAACTGTTACTTGCACAGGATGAGTACTGCACTTCAGTGCTGACTCTGTGATTTCCATTTTGAGCAAATTTTTTCTGTGATTCTGTTGTTATCTAAGAGTCTCAAGTTCAGCATCAAAATGGGAGCAAATTCTCCCCATCAGTCCCAAGTTATTCATTACTTTTGAACAGAATAAGCCTTGTTCAGAATACACTGAATAATTTAAAAGATTGCTGGTGTAAAATTTACTTGGAATACATTGATTTTAGGGGAATTATACAGGAGAAGCTGATGCCTTCACGAGATGCCAACAAGCTGCAGCAGCCTGGAAGACCCTTGGGTTGAAAGGGAGCATTTATAATTGTCTTTTCTACATCTGTTTTTATTGACAGACCAACAGCAGCAGAACTCCTAAGACACAAATTTTTCACAAAAGCAAAGGTAAGAAAACACTTCCTAAACTGATTTGTGCAGAGGCTGTGGAAAGGACTTTTCAGGAGCACTATAAGTGTGGGTGACAGCTTTACTGGCACAAGTGTGGGCTCTTTCACTTGGAGCCAGCAGAGCTGAGTGAGTTGAATGGGTCGTTGTGAAGGAGCAGAATAAAATCCCCCTTCTGTATCTCCTGTGTATGCTGTTGTTAACAGAAATTATCTAGGAATTCTTGAGCATTTAAATGTCTTTCAGTGCCTTTTGGGTTTGTTCTCCCTTTGTAATGGTGCCATTCTGGCTGCCTGTCCAACCATGAAGGTCTCTGCTGCAGTGAGTGTAACTTAGATTTTAGTAAACTCTCTAATCAGCCTGTGTGCGAGGGGCTGAGTGAGGCCCACTGTGCAAGAGCTACCTAAAGATATTTCACCCTGTGTTGCCTTATGGAAAGTGAAGATCCTGTGATACAAACCAGTGGGAAACTCCCATTTCTAGCCTTGGAGTGAACTGCCAGCAAGCATTATGTAATTACTGCCTGGAGATGAGTGCATCTGCAACGTGCGAGGTCTTACTGCGGGAGACAGACAGCAGTAACACAGGGCAGGATTTACATTTCCATGAGCAAGGGGAATGTTTTCTGTTTGCCTTTTTTTTTTTTTTTTTTTTTTTGGTGATCAAAGTGCACAGGATTTATAGCAGAATACAGATTAAACTGTCAAAAAGAGACTGCATACTTGGCATAGCTCAGCAGCATCACCAATTAATCAGAGTAGTTTTCAATTCCCAGATTAAGATGCTTAAATGGAATTTGCCATGCCAGGTATCTGTACAGAAGCTGGATGCCCTATTAAAGCTGACAGGAATCTTTACAGGTGCAACCCAGGGAGAGTTGCACTTCCTCTTCATGAGGAGAAGCACAGGGTCAGGTGCTGATCTCTTTGGTGACCAGTGACAGGACCTGAGGGAATGGCCTGCAGCTGTGTCAGGGGATGTTTAGTTTGGATTTTAGGGAAAGGTTCTTCCCCCAGAGGGTGGTGGGGCATTGAACAGGCTCCCCAGGAAATGGTCACAACCTCAAGGCTGCCAGAGCTCCAGGAGCATTTGGACAACACTCTCAGGTGGGATTGGGGTGTCCTGTGCAGGGCCACTGAGTTGGACTCAATCCTTGTGGGTCCCTTCTGACTCAGGGTATTGTGTGATTTGATAATTTTATGAGCCAGGGAAGTCTGGAGGATGATCCAGTTGATGAAATGCAGAAGTTTGCTTTAGGGCAGGTTTAATTGATGTCTGGGCTCTTGACAGTATTAACTGGGGTTTCACCATCCGTAGTGGGATTTTAGGCAGCTGATCAGTCTGCATCTGTATGCTGGATGCACACTTGGTGTCCAAAGTGACAAGATGGTTTACACATTACTGACCTTTCTCCATTTGGTTCTGCAAGTTCTGGTTCATGTTACACTTCATTGTGTGTTAAATCTCCTTCGTGCTTTCATTAAGCTGCTGGAGACATATTAGCATGGGTGGTGATAGAAAATTAACATTATTGTAAATGAGGCACAGCTTAACCCAGCATCCTGTGCCAGTTCTCACTTGGGGTTAAATTACTGTCACACATCAGCCACTGCCAAACTGACAGCTGGAGCTTGAGGGCTGAAGAGTGCAGCTCCTATACATCTATATTGAGTCATATATTTAAATACCATCTAGGTTATGTAAAAGTATGGTTTGATAATGCTGGCAGCCACTTATCAGGAATGACAGTGTGTCTTGAGACTCTCCATCCTGCCTGCAAGCAACCATCCTGGGGGAGTTCTGAGAGCTCTGCGTGGGCAGGGACAGCAGAGCTTTCCAACTGCACTGGTGTGGTGTGGAGCACCCAGCCAAATGCCAGAATGCTGGCCTGGACTGCCTGCTTCCCCTGCTGCCACAAGTTTGGCCCCACAGTTCAGCAGTGAGAAAATTGTATTCTCAGGAGCCCAAATTGGCCATTCTGGAGCAATTTGCTGAAGAGGAAATTTAATACAATAGAGCATCATAGCAGTTCCTCAGTATTCAGTCTGTTGTGATCACTGCATTTACTTCCTCTCTAAACATAAATGCTGTAACTTTTTTCAGCCACTTTAAATCTTGCTGTCCCAGTTTGTTTGCTCCAGCACAGAGGGATTCCTACATCCCAGCCTGTCTGAGGTTTGCCTTTGACAGTTGGACAGGCATAAATTTAGGAGTAAGATAAAGCAAAGAGGTTGAATCCAGGTGGTGTAGTAGCTGCAAGTGGAAGAATGCCAAATGCCTCAGCAGGGTACAAGATACTGCAGTATAATATGTGTATTTCCAAATAAATCAGAATAATATCCAGCTTCTCACTTGTTAATTCCATGTCACTTGGCATAAGGAGAGTGCCACTGTTAACTGAAAAGGTATTTAGGATGAAACATCACATACTGCAGCCCAAAGCAGAGGAGTGGTTAATATCCTTGGGGGAGTAGGGATGAAACGTGTAAACCACTTTCTGCTAGAAACAACTTAACAGTTATTTCAGCAGAGACAGTGAAAGCACCAAAGGACGTTTTCAGCAATGCAAATGTTTGGTATTTTTTTCTTTGCAGAATAAAGAGTTTTTACAAGAGAAGATGTTGCAGAGAGCACCAACAATCACTGAAAGATCCAAAAAGGTACTGAAAACCTCCTGGGCTCTTGCTGTTACAGTTGTACTATTTTTTGTGCTTGTATTCACATTTTAATAATAACTACTGCAGCACAGCTTTTTCTAGGTAGAGCTTTTAGTTTCAATAAAATGATCAGACAGCATGGCAGGTGATGGAACCTGAAGATGTTCTGGTGCTATTTCTTCTAAAATCAACTGTAGAAACTGTTTGACTGAGGTGTAAATTCTGTGTTCTTGTGCTGGGCAGGTCCGGAGAGTCCCAGGCTCCAGTGGGCGTCTTCATAAGACTGAAGATGGTGGCTGGGAATGGAGTGATGATGAGCTTGATGAGGAAAGTGAGGAAGGCAGAGCAGCAATCTCACAGCTCAGGGTGGGTCCTCAAACTCCACTGTCTCTGTTTTGTTGTCCAATTGCAGTAGGTCTAAAAATACTTGGGGAGCACATGGCCTTAAGCATGATGCACAGCAAGCTGTAATCCCTTCCCTCGAGTGGGGAGCTGAAGCAAAGAAAGCAGACTGAAGGTTGAAGAAATTGTATTGATCTTTTCTGTCATTATGGGGCACAGCTGGTCTCATTCAGGGATGTTCAGCATAATTGGAAATGTTAATTCAGACAGCCTGCTCCCAGCTCAGCATACTAATACACTGCAGCTAGAATATTTCCTTTAAGGGTGCTGACTGCTTGAGATGCTTCCTTCTGGAAGTGTCAGGAGAGGTTTTGTCCTACTGCCCTCTCCAGGATGGAGCTGAAATCAATAGGGCCTGTTCTTGTGGCTGATTCCTGAAACAGCAAGGCCTGGTTCTGTCCCCCCAGTTACACTGAAATCCATTAATCCTGGTAGAAAACCTCACAGCATCCCTGAAGTCACAGGAGGGATTAGTCTTGTGCTTGAAAATCCTCAAGAAAACACTACTTTCCTCTCTCCCAACACATATACAAACCACCCAACAACTCAGAGAAGTCATGTATAATGATCAGCTGAAAGATTACAGTGATTTTCAGGTTGTCTTCCCCCAGCAGTCACCTGTGTGGGTTTTGACTATAATGGTTTGCCTGGTCTCTTTTCACAACAGCAGGTGCCTGGAAGTGGGCTGTGTTTTAATCACCCTGTAATTGAATTAGTGACACAGTGAAAGATGTTTAGAGGAAGTTTTCAGTATAAAAGGGAAAAAAGCAGTGTTGGTTTGAAGCATTTAACCCTTTACAACTTCTCTCATTTCTCTTTCATTAGTCTGGCATCTGTTGCTGTTGTGAATAGACACTTTAATATTAAATGCAAGATTTTGCATCTTTTCAGCATCTTCTGAAATGCTTGGGGTTTTAAAATCCATTTGATCCAGTAAATGCATTATTTGTGACAGCAACTCTTGTTTAAAGACCTTATTGTGTCCAGCTTCATATTATACATAGTCAAGGAAAAACTCTTGGTACCATGTAGCTACTACTGAAATTCTTTGATGAATAAGCTATAAGATATAAGCTGAATTCTTCTAAATTCCTTTTGTAGGTGAGAATACCATCAAATTTTAGGGCAATATTGTAAAAGACCCTAATTCTGTTCCAGAGATTATTTAGAATTTGTTGTATCTTGTCTCAAAGCTCAGGCTACCATGACTTAACACTGTTTACTGTGTTTTGAACAGTACTTACTTGTTTCATTCCTCTTAGGCAGGAAAAAGCAGGTTGACAAACATGTTTACAAGCTCCTTTTCAAGACAGGTTTTTCTTGATGCTTTGATATATTTTCCTTGTACTGCTGCCTGCCCTGATCACTCTCATTTGGGCTGTGCTTGGCCCTTACTGGTAGGTCTCCCACTGAGCAAACCTTTAGAAAGGATGTTGGAGCAGTAGGTCTTAATTCAGTTAGCTCCCTGTAGATGTGTATTATCATTTTGGAGGCAGCCCATGTGTAACACAGCACTCAGGGGCACCTGTATGTTCCAGGATGTCAGGAAGGGCACTGTGGAACCTCAGACCTCTCTACATGTCTGCCTGGGTACTTGAATTTGATTCCTTTTCAAGAAGTCCTAAGACTTGTATCCAAACTGCCAATTTTTTGAATGAATACAGTGGTGTTATTGAGGGTTAGTGTTTATCCTGTGTTTTTGGTCGTATTTCAAACACTTGGTGTAATTTCTACCTGTCTGTAAATCCCTCTGCAATTTTAACCAAGTTGTTGGGTAGAACAACTTGTGTTAACTAGGTGGCACCTTTTTTTCCTGCCCCTTGCAGTGGGGGTGGAGTAGAGGATTTTAAAAGGTCCTTTCCTACCCAAAATAATTTGTGATTCTGTGATTCTGTCAGTACCTGCATTTTACTGCAGTAAAAGTAAAAGGAGGCCCTGCAGGTTGACTTAATGTGCCAAAATACTGAAGTATTAATATTAACCTGCATAAAATCATCTACATAAATGGAAAGTGTTGGTATTTTTTACTTGCTTCCACTTCACAGAAAAAATAGGGTGAATTTAATATGTGCAAACATGTATTTTACAAGTCTCTTCCTAGGACTGTACCTGAAAGCAGGCAAATATTTATTTTACCCAAAGCCAGAAATACCTCTTCAATTCACTCAATATGGTGACTTGCTGGGTCAACATTGCCTTCTGAATATAAAGACCTTTTGAACTTCCTCTCTGCATTTAAAGCCTTGAATTCAAATTAAAGCAGTTGTGCTCTGTGGGCTTTTAAATTGTGACTTTCTGTTACCTGATAAATCACTGCAGTGGTGAATTGTATGGTCACATTTCACTGCTTACTCACATCATCTTTGATTACACAAGCAAAAATTAGTTAGAACTAATCCCCAAAGTCATCCTATTTGTGCCTTAGGTAAATGTTTTTTAATGTGTGTCCTGTTTTCTTTGTATGCATGTGTTTAATAAAGTCATAGAATTGTTCAGGTTGGAAAAGACCTCCAGGATTGCTGAGTCCCACTGATGGCCCAGAGCCACTGTGGTCACCCCTAACCCTGTTCCCAAGTGCCACCTCTTCATATTTTCTGAACACCTCCAGAGGTGGTGGCTCTACCACTTCCCTGGGCACCCTTTCAGTAAAGAAATCTTTCCTAACATCCAATCCAAATCTTCCCTGGTGCAACTTGAAGCCATTTCTTCTTTTCACCTGTGACCTGGGAAGACAGCCTGATCCCCTCCCCAGCTGGCTGCACCTTCCTGAGGTGAGGGTTGTGGAGACTGAGGTCTCCCCTGAGCCTCCTTTTCTCCAGGCTGAGCCCCTTTCCCAGCTCCCTCAGCTGCTCCTGGGGCTCCAGAGCCATTCCCAGCTCTGCTGCCCTTCTCTGGACATGCTCCAGCCCCTCAATGTCCTCCTGGCAGTGAGGGGCCCAAAACTGAACACAGCCTGAAGGTGCCTCAGCAGTGCTGAGTACCAGGGACAGTCCCTGCCTGGTCTGCTGGCCACACTATTCCTGACACAGGCCAGGTGCCACTGGCCTTCTTGGCCACCTGGGCACTTGCTGGCTCGTACTCAGCTGGCTCTCACCACTTCTGTTGGTCATTTATCTGGATTAGTTATCAGCTGAGGGGTGGGGTCAGTGGTTCCATACTCATCTGTACAGTGCTCAGCACACTGATCTTTCCTTTTATGTAATTCCTTGAGGCATTCAGGTAGTCTTGGAGATCAGCTTTGCTCCTGGAAGAACACTGCAGCAGCTGTGGCCTGCAGATGTGGAGCAGGGCTGTTTCTCTGGGAGCAATGCCATGATTTTCATCCCACCTGGTAGCTGTCAAATGAAGGCTGAGCACAATAAGGTGGATTTCAGGCTTTACCTTTCTGGCTCTGTCATTTTTTCCCTGACACTGCCTACACACAGTCATGCTGAGGGAACTGTTCCTTCTCCCCCTGTCCAGAGACCTTTTTGAAACTTGCTGTTCTGAGGGTAAGACTTTTAACCTTTTCTCACAAGAAGCCTCTGAGTCATATGTTACAAATTGCTCTGATCTGCACTCATTAAGGCAGTGGCCTCTGTTAGTGGAGAAACTCTCTCAGAGTAGGGGCATGATGAGCCTTAATGTTCTGCTGTCCTTCTTGTACTGTCCAAACAGCAACCTCTTAGACCATTATGTGGAGAAGGAACAGGGTTTTTTTATTGCCAGCATGGACCAAACCATCCCACCTATCTCCACTAACTGGACTTGTTGGAAGTCAAAGTTGCAGGTTCTCTTAATTGCAGGGCTTTCCAGGAATACTTGGCAATTCCCCCTGCTCATGTGGAACAGCTGGTGCAGTGTTGTCTTTGTTTTACTGATGAGCAAAAGTTGGTCACGTTGCTTTACCTGCACTTTCCCCATTGTTCCCTGGTCTCTGTGTTTCACTGCTGAGTGTACAGCTACCTGTCAGTTCTCTGCTTTCTCTCACAAAGAGCACAGCAGAATGCAGGGCCAGGGATTTCCTTCTAAAAAGCAGCACAGGCAAGGCTGATTCCTCCCTCCCACCCTACAAACGTTCTGTATATTTCAAGCAAGTTGGTTGGGAAACTACCACCCTAAGTGAAGGGAACTTGTTTTCTATCAGAATTCTGCCAGGCAGATCTGTGTTTATCTTTTTCTGCCAGACTTGAGTAGCTTAAAATGGATTTTCCCATCTTGATGCTTAAGTAATTTGATCCAATCTGAGTGATCTTCAAGAGTCCTCGATTTTGCTAATGAGTAACAGCTGATAGCAACTTAGGGTATTGTGTGTCACTGTGGAAATACAGGGTCTGAAATGTGGCTGTGTTTCTGGGTGGTACAATGTGACAACAAATTGTGTGGTGTCCCTTTTATCACACATTTTAATACACATGTGTAACTTCAAACAATTATGTAGGTTTCTCATGTTCAGTGTGGTTCTGACAAGTCTTCCTAGTCAGTAAGCTTCACTGTGGTCTAGGCAATGACATTTTTTTCTCTGTTTTTTAGTCTCCCAGAGTGAAAGAACCTGTACAGAATTCCGAGGTAAGTTAGAATTGCAAATGGCTTCTTGAAAAGATGACTCCTAGTTATTGTTGTTGTTTCAAGGAATGTGCTTTATTAGCCTTTGAAAGCAATATTATGTGAAGTAAAGACAGTATCTAGCTGAGCTCTGTTTGAAGAGCTCCCTATAAAAGGAATCCTTGGCTGTGTAGTGCCAAGAGCTCTTCTTGAGGTAAGTTTGTTGTATGTCTTGTTAGCTTGCTGTGGCAAAAGTCTGTTTGTTGCAAGGTAATTAATTGGTCACAAGAATAATCTGAGCATAACAACTGTCTTCTCATTTCCTCCTTAAAAAAAACCCAAACTACACAAACCCAACAGAACACAACTTTAGGATGTCTGGTTTGCATTGTCTAATTCTCTGGTTTGGAACCTGTGCTCAGAACTGTGAAAGAACTCTGTAGTCCTATTTGATAGCAAACACAGCTTCAGTGGTAATTTATCATCTTTCTTCAGTTCTGAACTGTTTCTTACATTAGGAATATTAGTATGTCTCATCTTTCAGTGATAGGGACAGCTTATCTGCCAGAGACTGTGCTATGTCTGTCTTTTCCCTACCTGTGCTGAAAGATAAACAGAGCTGTCTCCTAGAAATTAGTCTTGGGTTGGGCTGTCCTGTTCTTCCTTCATTTGTTTCCAAGAAGTGTTTATAAAGGGAGACTTTGAGAAAGACTACAGTTCTGGCACTGTAATTTGACATAAATTCTAAATTAAAAAAACAAAGCTGAAAACCAGAATCCCTTTGAAATGAATTTTCCTATTGGAAGTGTTCTGTCCAGGTTTGCAGCATTGAAGGTGATTTATATTTCCTCCAGCCTGCCAGAGTAAGCTGGAGGGCACACTGAAGTGCCATCGAGCTGACAGTTCTTTGGCTCCTGTGCCAAGATTTGTTTCTCTGTACAGAATAATAAGAGGTAAAAAAGAGATTAAATTTCCATTTAGCTCTTTTTCCCCACCCTCCAATTAATTTCATATGGATTTTTTTTTGTTTGCTTGGTTGGGTTTTTTTTTTTTTTTGCAAGAGACTAAAGTAAAGCCCAATCCTAAATCGTCTCTAGTGTGATTTGAAGAACTCTAAATTCACTTTCCATTGACACCCAAATTACCCTGACATTTCTTTGGTGAAAGGCTCAGTTGTCAATAGTTATCTCACTGCTTTGCTGGGGTTTGTTCTCTGAAAGGAAGAAGTCAAAGCAGGGCTCCTCTGCTCTGAGGGCATGGCTACTTGAAAATGAAAGTAGGACTCAGATTCCAGGAAAGAGGGAGACTGAAGGATACAGTGCTCTCATCCCAGCTGGATGTATCTAGGTACATGCAGCCTTGCCACAGAGTGTCATTTTTGTCCACGATCACAGCCATGCTGGTGTCTTGGTTTACTGGTGAGTGGAACTTGCAAATGTCAGGACAGAATGGGTCCCTGGACATATGGACACATTAAAGCCCTGAACACCAACTTGAGATCAGCATTCCCTGGAGGCCTGGGAATGACCTTGGCACTGAACTTCTCTAAGTGATTTATGTGGCAGACAAGCACTTCTGGGAAAGCTGGTGCTTGAATCAGAACTCTTGAGTTCCTTTTCTCACTAGAACTCCTTTTTGCTCGCAGCTGTTTCCATCAGCTGAGCCTCCAGGTCCTTCACTCAATGCTCCAGCACAGGCACCTACTGAACTACCTCAGGCTGCAGGACAAGCACCTGCACAACCTCCAGCTGCTGTCCCTCCACCCAGCCAGGCTCCTCCAGCAGCCCCAGCAGCAGCAGCAGCCCCAGCAGCAGCCCAGGTAAGAGCAGACCCTTCCTGCCAGCTTTCAGGTTTGCCCTTAGCTGTGCTATTCCAGGTGTGCCAGAACAGTCTGAAACAGTGGAAGTTTGGCATTAAAATAGCTTTGATACTTAAATCAACCCCCTTCACATCTCTTTAAGAAGGCCAGTATTTAATCCCTAAATTTTATGCAGCAGTTGAAACACCAGCAGCAGTGAAGGCTGGAGCAGTGTTGGTGTCAGTGACACTTGGGACATGCACTAACAGAATATATGCCACTAGTGCCCAATATGTTATTTATTGGTAGCTTGTCTTAAGCTGAACTTCATGAACTTGGGTCAGTGTGTTCTTCTCTATAGCTTTTAGTGTCAATATGCTCTTTTTTATAGCTCTGCATATATTCTTCCTCACAGCTCTCTGTGTCAGTGTGTGTTATTCTTTATGGCTCTCCTCTGGCACTTGTTGCTCAGTGGTTACTGTTTTGCAGAGCTCTGGGCTTCTCAGTGAACCCTTGTTTGTTTTTACTGACCTGGTGGTTTTCAGCTTCAGCAGAAAGCAGGTTGTGATCAGAAGCCTTGAGCTGCATTGCTGGGCCAGAAGCACCTTGGAGTAAAATGCTACTTTTAAACAAAGGGTTATTTTCCTTTTCTATTGTGAAAAAACAAGTGGTCTAGATGAAAAACACTTTGTCAAGACTTCTATGCTTAAATTATCAGCCTGGTGTTGTGTCTGTCTTGTTCCTGCAGGTATAAAGCCCTTGCCTCAGCATGGGCAGTACAGGTGACTGACCCCTCTCTGTTTTATTTGGGTTTTTTTGGTGGAGATGGAATAACACTTAGCTCTGTACTGGAAATATCACAAGAGCTGTAAAAAGTGCAGGGCAACTCCTGGATCCTCCCTACTGGAAATCTGCTGCTAACCAATATGAAATTATTTTGATTACATGTTCCAATAGTTACTCAGAAGTAATTTAGAATTGAAAATTGGCAGCTATAAAATTGCTGCTGGATGCTCTTAAAGCCTTTGATTTCATGGAAAAAAAGGTAACTGAGAGTACATGCTAATCTGCCAGTTCAATTTTTTCCTGATACAGTTGTATCAGGTTTTTAAATCAGTTGTTTGGGGCAGGGATTAAAACACAGGAGCTCTTGAGGCTGTCATGAATATCCAAAAACCTTAAGTTTTAATGCAAAGCAAGTAATCTTTTCACATGTAGCACTTCTGAAGTCTCTTGCTATTTTGGCATTTCTCAAAGTTGTGCAGCTTTTACTCTTTCCAAGACAATTGCAGAGACCCTGCTGTTAAAGTTGAAGGTTCATTGATCTGTCATCTTTCTCTTTGTAGTGCCATGATTCCATTAATGAGTCAAACTTTTACTTGTATCTACAGTTGATCAAGGTTACATCTAGCTTTAAAACCAGAGCAAGGTGTTGTTAACCTGCCTTGAAATGATGTAATCCTGTTGCAGGCCCCACCCACAGCCCCTGCTGCAGCTCTGGTACAGGAAGATGTGAGAGTCCCCATCAACCTTGTATTAAGGTTAAGGTAAGGACACAAAACTGACCTGTTCTGTTAGCATGAGCCTTTGCACACAGGCTCACTGGCACTCTTCTGTGCCTTTTAATTATTAGGGTGGTGGTTAAGAGTTTGTCAGCTTGGATTTCATCTGCTCTTCTGAAACTGCAACCTGGAAAAGCAGTTTATCACATCCACTTTGGTTTGGCAAAACCTGTATTGAAAGAGGTTTTGATATTTATGTAAACATTGCTAAACTGTCATGGAGTGGGAAAGGAACTATCTGGGTTCCCTAGAAGGATTCAGGGATCCAGGAGTGCTGGTCCATGTTAATCTTCATGCACAACTTCAGACTTCAGTCAGTTCTGAGAGTGAAGAGCTTTCACCCAGTTCAGGGAGTAGAATCTGGTCTGTGTCACTGGAAACAGGCAGAAAAAAGAATCTTTCTATGCTCATTGCACATGCTGCTGTTTCTCATTAAAAGAACCTGCCTCTCCTCTCTGGAGGCATCCTGGTTGTTGGTGGACATTGGAGTGGGGAATGTGAGCATCACTTCTATAATGTGTGTGCATCTGCAGCCAGTGAGCATTTTCCTCCTCTGGATATCTCTGCTGAGGGATCTGAGTTATTGAGACAGTGGAACAGCATGGCCTTGCAGCAGAGAGGTGGCACTCACCTATCCTGGACTGGCCCAGGCTCTGTCAGGTTGGGAGGCAGACTGTGCTGCTTCCACATGCACATCCAAGTGATGAGTTCCTGCCTTTGAGGGAGTAGAATGCAATGAATTCACAGGCTGGTTATTCAGTGATAGCACTCTCTTTTGGCCACCTGTCATGCCATGAAATGGTCTCTTTTATATAAAATTCTCTTCTTTCCACAGGAATTCAAATAAAGAGCTCCATGATATTCGGTTTGAATTCACCCCAGGGAAAGGTGAGCTGGTGGGAAATTCCAGTGTGTGAAGAGGAAGTTTTGTGTTTGGTGTTGTGCTGAGTGTCTGTCCACACTGCCTTCCTAAAGGCTTGTTGTTGGGCTTGGAGCACTGCTGTAAAACTTATGGGTATGGCTAAAGTGCAGCCCTTCAGTGAATTCACAGCACCTGGTGTGCACCCTGATATCTGTCTGTTGTAAAGGGCACTTCTGCTGTGTGGTTTGTACAAGCTCCTTTAGGTTTCTCTGTGGTGCCTTCACCAGCTGGACAATTTCTGCTCTGTGGTGATGGCTCTTGGGTTTTTCCCCAACAGATACTGCAGATGGTGTGTCTCAGGAGCTCATTTCAGCAGGTCTTGTTGATGGCAGAGATCTGGTAATAGGTAATTACAAATTATTTTTTCTGCTCTAACCATTTCAGTCTTTTTTTTTTTTTTTTTGCATGTTAAAAATGACCTGATTAGTGGATGATAGGAACATTTCCTCTGGCCTTGTCTCTACCCTAGTGGCCCTGCACAACTGCTGTCAATTCTGGTGACAGTTCTGTGCCAACATGTAGGCAGCCCCCAGTTCACAAGAAGATGATTTAATTGTTAACATTGTGAAGCAAATGTTCCTTGTAATGCAGAATGAAGTCTAATTGATGCATTAGCCAAATCATTATCATCTGACAGAGATGCATCATCAATCTGCTGCACAAGCCTGTCCTGCTCACAGGTCCTGTGCAAGAGAGCTCTGGGACTGGAATCAGCCAGGTTTTTTGGGTTTAATTAGGGCTGGGGAAGGAAGTGTGAGTTGCCTGTGCCCTGGGGCAGCAGCACGAGTTGTATGGGGGGAACAGCTGCCTCAAACAGCAGTTTGCTAAATAAATGAATCCTCCTGTGCAGCAGGTGAGACTTAAACTGTCAGCACTGCCTGTGTATTCCAACTGCAGCAAGCAAAGCTGTTCCTTGTACACAGGAACAGCTGCTAGTGCAAAATTACCTGGATTTCCAGATGCAGTTTGACATTTATTACTATTGACCCTATTACATCCTGGGAAAAAGAACTACCTCTGAAAGAGTAATGTAGGAACAATAACAGCATTTTCACAGTTCAAAATTTTAAGTAGACTGAGTCTAATTGAGACCTAAACCTTTCCTTATTAGTGTAAAAATTCAAAGTTTGTTAAGTAATAGAAAAAGGACTAATGAGTTTGGGATGTTTCTCTTCAGCCTGTCCTAATATTTGCCCATTTTCTTCGTGTCTGTGTGATTTCAGTTGCAGCTAATTTGCAGAAAATTGTGGAAGAGCCCCAGGCAAACAGATCCATCACTTTCAGACTGGTATTTATTCCTGTTCCCTAATTGATCAAGTTGTCTCTTGCAAGGAGAAGGCATTGCATGTAGATGTTTACTGCAGGCATCTGATGTATGCACTCTGAATCCTCCCTTCTTTCCCAAAGCCTCTTACTGGTTGTATAACTGTAGGCACTGCAGGCTCCCTGCTTGTATCCTCTGAGCAGCACCTGGGATAAATAAGCATGAGATGATGTGCTAATTAATATCTGTAAATGTTGCAGAGGGGTATTTTTGTGCACTTGGAGAAATATTTCAAGGCAGGTGAATGGGCTGAGAATTGCCACAGACTCCTTTTTTGGAGGAAGAGAATGAGGGAGGGTGCAGATACATAGTTTCTGAGGAAGAGATGGGGAAATGAAGGGAAAAAAAGGAAAATAAAAGTGATAGGCCAAAGAAGAGAGCCAAAACTGGGAGTAGAACGGGTGAATCTTTGAAGTGGTGAAATTCCTGGGGAATTACAGTGGCAAAGCAAAGGCTTAACCAGGTTCATGGGAGTGAAGCTGTAAGTGCTTATTTTTTACTCTTCCTTTAAGGAGTTTTACCCCAGTTATTGCACATATAATGTCTAGTTGGAGCAGACATTGGCAAAACTTCAGTCCCAGCCCTTCATACCTTCAGAAAAAAACAAAGGCAGAAATACAAAAGCACTCCATTTTAACTTTGGGTAGTGCAAGCTGCTGAATACAGTGCAAAGCTGTCCTGTGGCTGCTTCCTGCCCCCACCCTCTCTGATACAGCTGCTTGTGGTTCCTGCTGGAAGGCAGAGCATTTGTGTTGCTATTTGCATCTCTCTTCCCTGTTTCAGGCATCTGGTGTCGACGGCTCAGAAATTCCGGATGATGGCAAACTTATAGGATTTGCACAGCTCAGCATCAGCTAAACATTGGTCCCAGGAGATGTTTCCCAACAGAGAACCCACATGTGCATATTCGTAATGCTTCTGTTAGCCTAAAAAAAAAACCACTACTGCCAAAGAATTGAACTACAGCCCCCTTCCTAGAAGCTTTAACATTTTCCTTAATAGGATCACAAACCTTCCTGAAATTACTGATGACGTTTACACCTTTTGTAAACAACTCTCATGTTTTTGTATCTGTCATCTCAAACATGCAGACCCAACACGTCATTGCCTGCATGTTCATTTTATTATTGCCTTACTTTAAAGAAAAATACTACTGAGTACGAAGCAGGGGGTTCCACTGCTCTGATGATCTTGCCTAAGTGTTTGCTTACATGTGGTTTCATTTTTTTTCACTTGCTGTTTTTGCACAAGTTTTAATACTGAACGGATTTTTTTTTTTTTGTTCTTTACCTGCTTCTCCTTCTCTCTGAAACACCAATGTACGTGTTGTTTGGGTCACCTGGAGTGCTGAGAAATCTGCTTCTCTTTGGCTGTGTGATTTAAAACTGCTGGTTTGAATGCTTGCACCTGAGAAAGCAAGCAGAGTCTTAACCCACAGGAGGGAGAGCTTCCTTCCCTTGTGTTTGTGTTTTGGAGAACTTCCTTGACTTTGAGGTGTTAGAAGTCAGCTTCCCTATGTAAACTGCCTTAATTTTTTTCTTTTTTCTTTATCATTTTGGTTCTCTCCACATGAGTGCCAGGCATGGCATGAGGGCTGAACCTTTTAATTTACATTCAGCAGTCCTTCCTGTTGCTTTCATTCTGCATCTTAGACGTAGTCTGTTCTTGAAGCAGACCAGGGAGGCATTGCTGCCTGGAAACTGGTCTTTCAGATGGTGAACACAATGTCCATGGTCACAGGGAGAGGAGATCTGTGTCACTCTGCCTTTGGAACAGATGCACTTCCGAGTGTCCCTGAAACCCAGTTTGGTCATGCCTGGCTGGCCTCCCAACGTGTTCCCCAGTCCTTTGCAAGCTGGTACCCGTGGAACCATCCCTGTCGTGTTTTACAGCAATAAAGAATCACCAGTAGAGTGGCTGTACTGGGCAAAGGCAGGCACTGGGTTTGTCCCTCCTGCACTCAATCCCTTGGGTCGACGGGCTGCACGTCAGCCCAAGCCTCGACGTTTGATCAGGATGTCACTGCACCCCTGTCACACATGTATTTAGCTTTTCTTTCCATGTGGTGTTGAAGTTGAGTTTCTACATGAATAATATAAATTATGCTCTGAGTTTGATAAGAGACACTTGTAATGCAATATGTGAATAATAAATGGTGTTGACTCTTTTTTTTTTCCTACTGTTTCACAGTTGGCCTTTGTAACTGCTTTTGGCTCTGGAGTGTTTTCTACACAGAAGTTGTAAGTCTGTAATTTAACATGCAGATGGAAACGAGCTTTGTTTCCATCAGACACAAACAATGCAGAAACAGAGCGGAATGACTAGGTTCAATTAGGACTTTTGTTCTGTTTCATTTTTTTGGGTTATTTTTTTTTAATTTCCAAGTCTTCAGATGAACAATCTGTATTTATATCTTGTTCTCTATGAGCAGCTGTGGAAGCTTCCTGAATTGTGCATGTTCTTTTTTACCGCCCCTGTTGCTTGTAGCCTCTGGGTGGATATTGGGTGTGTCCCCATGGGCTGTTTGCAGCCCCATGGCTGGTGAGTGTGAAGGGGAAGGAGAGGAAGATGAGAATTTGGGAGTGAGATCATCCTGGGGTGCTGAACTGGTGCTCTCTAGAGCCCAGGAGGCGAGTGCCCGATAGCAGGGAGTTGGTGGCTGTGTTGGCAAATGTGTGCTGGCACCATTCCCTGTTGCCTGACACAAAGCACTCCCCCATTGAGCTTGTTGGCTTGGGAAGAGCAGGCTGGCACCTTGATTTTCCCATCACCCTGTGCTCAGTGTGGATGTGTTGGGAGCCTTTAGGATACAGAGACAAGGTAGTTGTGGTACAGTATTATTTTCCCTCTGCCTGCATGCCCTGGGGACCTCCTCATTCATTTGTGTACTGGTGCTGAGGAAGGTTAGGACTCAAACTGCTCAAATGGAACAATGCAGCATCTATTTATTGTTACTCCCCATTTTCCCAAAGCCAGGACTTAGAGAGCTTGAGCTCATGCTAACCCAAGGTTCCGTAGTTCTTTAATGGAGAAAATAAGCGAGGAAGAAGCTGATGGGTTTTGCTCTATGGATCTCCAGATCTTTTGGGTAGGGATCCAGAATATTTACTTGGGCTATTACAGTGCTAGACAACTGTTTTTTCTGATGTTGTTCCAGTAAGTGCCAATGCTGTTCATAATTGTTTTCCAGTGTCATTAAGAATTTGGTTTTTGTGCAAATTTCTGATCTGAACCTGGAAGCAGGTGGTAATTTTAAGTTAGTTCCTACTTTTAAGGACAATGCTCTGTTAATGAAAACGGATCCTCTTCACAACTTTGGTGTATTGTAGATTATAATGAAAGATGTAAAATAGTCAGGCTTTTTTTTCCTTTTTTGGACTTTGTATTTTACTGCATGTGTCTAATTTTTAATCAATAAAGAACAAATTGTCCATTGCCAGGTGTTTGATGTGTGGTTTGCTTGTCACTGGGTGGGTTGGTGTGTCTTGAGGAAGGGGTTTGTCTGAGTGGTGTCTGCAGCCCCTGGGGTGTTTCTGTTTGGGAGGTTTGACAGCCCCCAGGAAGACTCATTGGGAAAGGGACATCAGGTCCAGGCTGGATGGGTCTGGTGGGAGGTGTGGAACTGGATGAGCTTTAAGGTGCCTTCCAACCCAAACCATTCCATGAGTGCATCTCTGCAGGAGTTGTGTGCAGAAATGGAGCCAGGAGGGCACTCAGGATGGTGTCCTGAGAGCTTGTCTGTAGCCAAGAGGTTTGCTCCAAGCTCTTCATGCAACTGGGAATGAGCTTCCCGTGTCCAGGAATGCCTCAGGATGCCACAGGCTGGTGTGAAAGTGGGAGGCTTTATACCCTGACAAGTGGTGAGAGCATGAAGTGCACTCCCTCCTCTCCTCCACAATAATTGTTCTTTGTGGGTGCCCTGGTCAGCCCCAGTGGGGCATCCATGGTCTGTTTTCCAGTGTCCTTCTCATGGATCTGTGGGCAGCAGGAGTATCCAAATGGCTTTTGGGCATCTCATGGACATCTCAAAGGGGCCCCAGGCAAATGCTTTTCCTACATGAGGGATGGGCTGAGCAGTGCTGGACTCGCATTCTCGATGATAATTTTAGGCATTTCAGCCTCAAGCACCATTGCCCTGTGTCAAATTTCTCCATCCTTTACCCTTTCCCCAAGTCCTTCCCGCATTTAGCCCCCAGCAGCTGCAGGGTGGCCCAGAACTGGTGGAAAGAGACATCCTGTGCCTGGCTTGTGTTGCACAGGGAAGCTGCAAAAGATGAAGGGAATGACAGCTCCCATCTCCTGGAATCACAATGAACTGGCTGCCCTTCCTCATCTCTGGTTCTGCCCATCCATTAAAATAATTCCCTTTGCTCCTCTGGGCTGTTCCCAGCTCTGCATCACACTGGGCTTGTTTTGGCCCCTCTGAACCTGGCTTTCCTGAGTGGTTCAGCAATTGCAGCCATTGTAGCCACAGTGGAGAAGAGTCTGTTCCCTGTCCATGCCACCTGGCCCTGGCAGAGGAGCTGGCCCAGGTTCCCTGAAGCAGGGGTCCTTCTGCTCCAGCCAGCACTGGATGTTTGTGGGTGGAGCAGGGACGATTAATGTATTACATGGTGTACTTCTAGTGACTGCCTATGACTGCAGAGCTTATCTGAGGTTTAAACATTAATTCCAGCCCCCTGGGAAGTCTGTCCCAGCACTGTCCTGTCCCAGACACAGCCACCAATGTCAGGTGTCGGGGAAATTTTGAAAGCAATTGGTGATTTTGGGCGACTGCAGAAATGCCTGGTGCTGCTCTCCG
Source organism: Passer domesticus (assembly GCF_036417665.1). Lineage (NCBI taxonomy): Eukaryota > Metazoa > Chordata > Aves > Passeriformes > Passeridae > Passer > Passer domesticus. The sequence continues at coordinate 4,055,244 of NC_087474.1, forward strand.
TGATCCCCTGCCTCAGTGTGGCTTTCCACCAGTTTTGCCAGCTTTTCATGGTCATGGAAGTGCCTCACCACTGTGACACCAGCTGGATCCGCGCCGTCGGCCCCAACCTGACAGAGGAAGAGCAGCTGAACCTCACCCTGCCCCGCCGCGCCGACGGGGAGTTTGAGCAGTGCTCCATGTTCTCCCCGGTCGACTGGGACCTGGATGCCATCCTGGCCTACGGGCTGAACCACACGCAGAAGTGCAGCAGTGGCTGGGTGTACCCCTCAGAGCAGCCGCCGTCCCTGCTGACCGAGGTCTGTGCTTGCTGCTTGATGTGCTGGCATGTGGAAGGGATGGGACACCCAAACGGCCACAGTTCTCCCAGAGCTGGTGCCTGACCATCATGCAGTTGGGATTTACAGCAGGTGTGGGTTGGGGACCTTGGCTCCACCATGCAGCCCCAGGTGTGGTCCTGGAGAGGGTGCAGGCTGTGACAGAGGTGACAGTGGGGAGATGAATCACTCCTGGAGGGACCTCCTGCCCCTAGGTTTCCCCATCCCTCTGAATACAGCGGTTAACCTTTGCAATTTAATATCATGGAATGGTTTGGCTTGGAGGGGTCCTTTGAAAGTCACCTAGTCCAACCCACAACATCACAATTGTTAGCTGAGAAAGATGCTAAATTAAGGTAAAGGAGAGTAAGTTTAGATTAAATATTAGGAAGAAATTCTTCCCTGTTAAGGTAGTGAAACCCTAGCACAGGTTGCCCAGAGAAGCTGTGTCTGTCCCATCCCTTGAAGTGTTCAAGGCCAGGTTGGATGGGGCTTTGATCTATCTGGTCTAGTGTAAGGTGCTCTGCCCATGGCAAGAGAGTTCAAATTAGATGATCTTTAATGTCCCTTCCAACCCAAACCATTTTATGGTTCCATGATCCTTCCTATGTCACTCCTTCCATTGATATCCTCTGGATACTGACAATTGCAGGACATCTATTTAACAGAAACTGCTTGTCCCAGGAATCAGCATTGCATCCTTTCTCCTCTGGGAGCTCAGGTGGTCTGGCAGGAAGCAAGCTGCTGCTTCTGTCCCCAGGCCCACCTAAAGCAAAATTTGCTGACCAGGAGGCTCCCCTGGTTGGCTGGGCTGGATGAGGGGGATTCCTGCAGGTCCCAGTGCATGACAGAGAATTCCCACTGAATGTCCCAAGAGCTTGTCCCACCTCTGCCTTGTGTGCCCTGTGCACACTGTGGGGATTCACATCCTTGGACGTGGGGATACCAAAGCATCTCCTTCTCCTTTCTCCAGTTTGACCTGGTGTGTGACAGGAAGGACCTCAATGACATTGCCCAGGCCATCTACATGGCAGGGCTGCTCCTGGGATCCATGATCTTTGGGCCTCTGAGTGACAGGTGAGGAGCCACAACCCCCTGCCCAGGTCTGTGCAAAGCACAGCACAGACCAGGTGGTGTGAGCCTGTCTGGACTGTGCACCCTGTGCATTTTGTTACCACTTCTCCCTACAGGGACCTGACCAAAGTCCTCCGGTCCCATGAGGACATGGCCACACAGGGAGGGGAAGGGAGAGAGACACAGCATGTGTGTACAGTGCTTGTCACCCCACAGTCTACTCTGAGCCTTATCAGGGTGATAAAAATCACTGTATAACCTGCTGGGCTCCTTGCCATCTCCATGGGGTCTCCAGACACCGATTGTGTCTTCCCTGTTTCTCCCCAGGATCGGCCGCCGCCCGGTCATTCTGATCTCCGTCTTCCTCCAGGGCTTGTTTGGCCTGGGAATTGCCTTTGTGCCCCATTTCTATGTGTACATGGCCTTCAGGTGTGTGGTGGGGGCCTCCGTGTCAGGGATCACCATGACAATACTGGCCTTAGGTGAGTAGGATGCCCTTGCCCTGGGGCATCTCAAGATGCAATAGATAAGTCTTCAAAGAAATAAAAATATTTATGTTTGACAAGAAAAACACCATGGTGAGGACGATCTTGATCTTCACTCTCCTTTGGTACTTTGGCAGCTTCTCAGCCCTCAGTAGATCTTTGGGGAGCATCTCTCTCCAGCCAGTGCTCACAGGAGGCCAAGGGGCGAGTGTCCCAGAAGAGGATGTCAGTCTAATCCTTACCTGCAGAATAATTCTTCTCCAGGGACACACCTCTTTGCCTCAGGGGAAATAATTGGATGGCTCTGAGCCTTCCTTCTTCCTTTCAGCTACGGAATGGATCGGTGTCTCCTCCCGGCCAAAGGCAGTGCTCACCTCTCACTGCTGTTTCGCCATCGGGCAGATGATTTTGGCTGGTTTGAGTTACGGGATTCGCAACTGGAGGCTGCTGCAAATTGCAGGATCTGTTCCTATATTTGCCTATTTCTTCTGTATTGGGTAAGTCAGATGTGGACAGAGCTCCTGCAGACATGACAGCGGTGTGAGGGTGTGAGTGAGGAGGAGGCAGCAGCTCAGAACCAAGCTGGCTCTCTCCCACTGGAGTGCAGGTGCTGGAGGAGCTGCTGCAGAGCTCAGCACATCTCCCTGGGCACTGCGCTGCTGAGAGCAGCAGCTGCTTTGCTTCAGCTCTCTAAATGTGGCCTTTGGAGCCTACATTTAGGCTGTTCAGACCCATTGATCCCATGGGCCTTTCACTTTAGAGTTGGGCTTGATCATCCTTGTGGGTCCCTTCCATCGCAGAAGATTCTGTGGTTCCAGGATCTGATTCTCTGGTGATTCCAAGGCTTGCTGGACATGGTCCCAGAGAAAGGGGCTGTGGGGGATCTCAGCAGCATGTGCTGGCCTCCTCTTGTGGCAGGGTGCTCCCAGAGTCAGCTCGCTGGCTGGTGACCAAGGGCAGAATCGAGGAAGCCAAGAAGGTCCTGCAGAAGGCGGCAGCCACCAACAAGCGCAGCCTCCCAGCAGAGCTCCTGCAGCAGGTACTGGGGGTTCCTGTGCTCAGACACTGCCCTGGGCCTTGCAGCAGCCCTGGGAGCTCAGCTCATCCCAGAAGCATCTCTGCCTTCCCACTGGGGATGCTCTGCCCATGGGCTGTGGGGGACTCCAGCTCCACATGAGTTCCACAGGGATGAGGTCAGGGAAGAGGCCCAGATTCTGCTGAGGCTCAGCCTGGAGCTTTCTGGGTCCCCCTGGGCATGTGGGAAGGACTGAAAGGCTTCCCTGGCTTTTCTCCTGTGAGGATTCCAGGAGTGGGACTGATGAGCACAGAGTCTCTCTTGAGTCTCTGGGTTTCCATGCAGAAATGCCTGGAGGGGAGTTCCCTCCTTGCCCACTCCAATGTTCCTACACTGGGGAGATGTTCATCCTGAGGAACCTCTCAGTCACCACCCCCTGTGCTGGGCGCCCAGAGGGCAGAGGCAGGAGCCCAGCCCCACTGGGCTGCCCTCCCTGCCAGATCATTGGCCTGTCCCATTGAGGCTTTCCATGGACTGCAGGTGGAAAAGGAGCTGGACATGGGTTTCCTTTTCCTGCTCTGACTCTTTGACTTTCTGTGTTTTGAAGTTGAAGCCTGAGAAAGAGGTCAAGTCTGGAAGTTTCCTGGATCTTTTCCGGAAGAAGCACCTGCAGAAGGTGACTTTAATCATGTCATGTGCCTGGTAAGACACTCCCTGGTTCATTCTTCCTTAACTTCCAGGTGAAAGAAAGGAAGGGATTGAGTTAGTCATTAAGAAATTCACCTTGTGGGTTTTGAGTGTTTTTTGGGTGTTTCTGCTTCTGGCTGTTTAAGGTGCTTTGTGGGGAAGGTTATAGCATTTCCAGCTTTGGCAGGCCTGTGGTGTTCCTCTGGTTTTACAACTCCTGGGAAATGCTGTGGCTTGGTCAAAATGTTGTCATTGGAGATCAATGCTGCATTTCCTCATGGCTGATGTGTGCTCAGTGCCACCCTGCCTGGCTTTCAGGTTTGTGAACAGCTTTGTCTACTACGGGCTGAGTCTGAACGTGACAAATTTTGGCCTGGACATCTACCTGACTCAGCTGGCCTTTGGAGCAGTGGAAATCCCAGCCCGTGTTGGTTGTATCTTCACTCTGCAGAGGTTTGGGAGGAGGAAGACGCAGGTCGTTCTTCTGGTGCTGAGTGGCCTGGTGTGCCTGATCATCACCGGCATCCCTGAAGGTGAACCACCTCATCCCACATGCAGAGGATATCCTCTGGGACAGGGAGGCACAGAGCCCCAACCCTTCCCTTGCTGGTTTTCTCCTCCCAGCCAGGGTGGCTCACATCCCTCTAGGCCTGAGCTGACCCTGGCCACAGGAGCCTGGCCAAACCCACAGGGCCCAAACCAAAACTTTTCTTGCTGATGGTGATACCGGAGGGCAGAGCTGAGCCCAGTGGGCCCCCTGTCAACAGAGCTGTGCTCTGGGAAAATTAATCCCTGGGGAGGTGAGATGATGGATGCAGAGTGCACTGAAAGTGGCCACCAGGCCAGAGCAGCCTGGTCCATGCCCAGACACTGTCAGAGGTGATGGCTCCCTGCAGGTGACACGGTTTCCCTGCAATCCCCAGTTGCCATCTGTGAGTGGTGCTGAGCCCTCCCCCATCCCACAGCAGCCATCTCTCCTCCTCCCCTCAGACCAGCCCGTGGCAACCACCGTCCTGGCCACCATTGGCAAGTTTGCTGCCTCAGCCTCCTTCTCCACCTCCTTCGTCTATGCTGCCGAGCTCTTCCCCACGGTTGTCAGGTGAGCTCTCCCCACACTTTGGAGCCTCCTTCTGCCGTGGCTGGCAGTGGTGGTGGGGCAGGAGCCCTCTTGCCCCCGTGGTGGCCCGGGGGTGCTGACCCAGCCCACGCCTCGCCGTGTCCCCAGGCAGACGGGCGTGGGGCTGTGCTCCATGGCGGCGCGGGTGGCCGGGATCCTGGCGCCGCTGGTCCGCCTGCTGGGCCAGCACCACCGGGCCATCCCCATGGCCATCTTCGGCAGCTCCCCCGTGCTGGGCGGGCTGCTCTGCGTCCTGCTGCCCGAGACCCACGGCACCGACCTGGCAGACGACACCGGGGACGGCCACCCCCCGGCTGAGGTGGGTCCCTGGTGCTGCCTCTGGGGTGGGGATGTGGGCAGCCCCTTGGCATTGCATGTGCTGGGGGTTCCCTTGGGAGTTACAGAGGTGGGAGGGAATGGAATGGGGCTGTGCCGCTGTGGAGGAAGGGGAGGAGACCCCATAATCCTGCATGTGGAGGTCATCCCTTCATTCCTGTCCATGGGATACAACAGCCAGTGCTTCCTCCTTCTGCCCTCCTCAGAGAAGCACTGGTGCCTTGTAGCCACATCCTCTGGCTTTCACTCTCTCATAGCTCCCAGCCCTCATTCCCCATGGGACCAGGTGGAATTGCACCCCAATAATTTTGTTGTCTCGCTGGGAGAAGGGTGTTCACAGGAACAGTCAGGAATGGGATTCAAGTTGCTGAAGGCTGCTTGTCTCAGGGACAGCTGCCATCAGCTCTTCGCACACCTCTCCTTGCTTTTACACCCTTTTCCCTTTCATCAGGTCTGCGAAAATGCCACCAGCAGCTCTCAGAATGGGCAGGTGAAAGGAAAAGATGGTGGCCAAGACAATGAGAGCACGAAGACCACGTACTTCTAGCTGTGTCTGCAGGTGGCTGTGGATAAAGGCAGCCCAGGGCTGTGTGGGCACTGAGGACAGGCAGGGTCTCTCCACCACAGGACATTGTCTTTGCTTAGGCCATCACTGCCAGTTCTTGGGTTTCCTTGACTTTTTTGCCTTCCTATCTCCCTCTGCAGCTTGTCCTCAGGCACTGCAGGCTGTTACTGGTGTCCAACAGTGCTCCCATCAGAGAAGATTAGGTGCTTTTTACTTGAGGGAAAAAAAGAAAGAAATTAAGAATTAGAGTGGAGGCACTTCCTCTGTGTTTCTCCTGTTATGTCTCCAGGAAGGTGAGACTGTAAACTTTGTCCAGTGAGACACCCACTAGAGCATTGAATAAACTTGCAAGAGAGAACTGGGCTCACTAACAGGGGAGCTGGAGCAGATGCAGCACTGAAAATAATCTCACACTTGCAAGGAGTGATTTATCGTGTCTGTCTAGCAAGATCATCCCGTTCTCTCATAAAAACACTCCTTTTTTTTTGTAAATTTGAGATACTCAGCTGAGAAAAAAAAATGTGATGGAAGAAACAGCATGCAGGGAGCAAGGATGTCTAACAGGCAGCAGAATTTTCCCTTCAGTGCTAGTGGCTTTGAATTGATGCCTGTCATGATGCTTTGGGCATGGAAAATGGTGCTGTTGGGCTGCAGTGTAGGATGAAATTGATTCCAGGAAACTGAGGGATGTTGTGGCAGTTGGTCTCTTAGAGAAAGTACAAATCTTTCTGGGAAATGTCAAGTCTTTCCTACTCTGTTCTAATCTATTCCTTTTTTGCTGGATCCATTTTGTCTTTAAAAATTTAGGACCATTTTGTCTTATATTGTGAAGAAAACAATTTATTTTTCCTGTGCTTCCTTTCATATTATCTCATGCCCCTCAATCCAACTTTCTTTTCCCACTGGATGGGTGCAGAAGAAGCCTGGAGTTGTACATGGTGGTTCTTCATCTTTGACTGTACAGCTCAAAAGGTTTTTTTGGTAGTGTCAAGAATGTTAAACCACAGTATTTCTTCTCTCCATTGTCATGCCTACATGTTTTCCCTGGACCAAAGTACCTCACGGATATTGTTTGATCACAACAGAGTTTTGGATAAAAGCAGTGCCACGTGACATTGTCCTGCCAGGAGGGACTGGCTGTGGTGCCATTTTCTCTCTGGCACTGCTTTTCAGAGGATTTGCTGTGGTGCTCATCTTCAATACCCCAGAACAAAGGAGTCCAGTCCTTTGTCCTTTCTTTGGAAAAGGCTGGGGAGTGCCTCCTTCAGGCTTTTATGGAAAATAAGGCATTGAGGGTAAAGGCTGAGGGAAGAGCTTGGAGCTAAATGTTCAGTTATTGAAGGAGCCTCTTTGGAAATTGTATTCTGAGACTCTCTGTTTTGGCTCATTTCATAAATAAAGGCATCCAAGCTCAGCTGATGTACTTCTGCTTCCAGCTCATTTGTGCCTCCAGTAGGCTGAAGATCCATTTCATGGAATCTTGGAGTGGTTTGGGTGGGAAGGGACACTCTCCACTATCCCAGGTTGCTCCAAGCCACATCCAACTTGGCCTTGGCCACTTCCAGGGATGGGGCAATGTTCTGGTTTAGGTCAAATTTGGTAGGAAACTTCCAAAGGGGTTCCTCTAGAAAGCAGATTCAAGAGGCCTCTCCCCCAGCTGGTTTGAGAAAATATTTCCTTGGAGAAAAGTGAAAAAAAACTGTTTTTTTTAAAAAGCAAAGTATTTGCAAGCATAAAAAATGAATAATATTAAACAGTAAAACCTCTTGCTCTTCTAAATAGATGGCAAATTTAGAAAGTCCTTCTTGTGGGGTGTAGCTTGGCTCACTCAGTCTCTTATCAGTCCCTCCTGCACTGGAAATGCCACATCCTGGGCCCCAGTGGGCCACAGGTGTGAGCTCCCCGTGCTCTTCTGGGTTTTCAGTCCAGAGAAGGGCTGAATAGTTCCAAGAAAAAGAAAAACCACAGCCTGGGAAGCATTTCTGCCTCAGCTAGCTAAAAACTAACTAAAAGTAGAAGAGAGCTCTCTCCACTGTCTGTGCTGCAGACCACACAGTCCAGGAGAAGACGTGGGGGAGCAAGAGCAGTTTCTGATAACATACTGTGCTATTCTTCTCCCCCACTTCACTCTCAGAACCAGTCATAAGGTGCAGAACTTAATATCTAGCATAAACAGAACACATGATTGGGGATACAAGAATCATAAAGCCACCCTAGCACAGGCAGCTACAGCTTCTCTGGGCAACCTGGTGATGCCAGGGCATCACCACCCTCACAGGGAAGAATTTCTTCCTCACATCTAATCTGTATCTCCCCTCTGTCAGTTTTATGCCATTCCAACTTGTTCACTCCATGCTCTTGTCCCAAGGCCCTCTCCAGCTCTCCTGGAGCCCCTTTAGGCACTGGAAGGGGCTCTGAGGTCTCCCTGGAGCCTTCTCCTCTCCTGGCAGAGCCATCCAAACTCTCTCAGCCTTTCCTTATTGTAGGAAAGGTTCTTCCATCCCTCTAATCATCTTTGTGGCCTCCTCTGGACTCACTCCAACAACTCTGTGTTATATTTTATCTGCTCTTCTCTGGATCACTGAATCTTGTGAGTTTCAATACCCTTGGGCTGTGCAATTGAAGAGCACCTGAACAGCTCGACTCATGTTTTGCCCAGCTCAGCACAAGTGGGAGGATGTCCAATGTTTTTGCAGTGCCTTGATGTCACTCCTGGCCAGACCACACATGGCCTTGCACTGTATTGAGCAGAGGTGACAGCTCAAAAGGGAGGCAGGAGTGCTGGAACAGCACGTGGGAATGCAAACATAAACCTGTGGGAATGCAAACACACTTCTGCATGCACACAGTGGGGTGTTCTGGGCTCTCATGATTGTGAGGCCATGGACACAGGGTAAAATGGGAGCTAAGGAAAAACAAAGGCAAAGAGAATGATTCCATATGGAAGGGAGGGAGCCAGAAAGTGAACAAGGTGATGAGGACAGAATGGGCTAGAGAGGTTTAGCTGGGAAGAGCAGGTTTTCTCATTTTAGAGACAAATTTAGGAGAAAATGCTCTGGAATGAGTGCTTCTACTAAAGAAAAAAGGCTTCAGTAATCCCTTTTCCTGTCAATGAGAAAATTGATACCAGTGGGTGAAAGTAAAAAAAACCACAACAGTTTATTGACAAAGTGCCCACATGGCAAAGGAAAAAAATGGAACAAATGCTAGCTACTGAACTGTCAGAACCTTACCCCCAACACACACACAGCCACCCTCCACAGCAGAACCAAAATGCCAGGGAAAGAAACAAACAGACCAGTTGTGTGACAGGAGGAACAAAATGGCACCAGCTTTTTTGTCTCGGGGTAGGAAAAAAGTTCATGCAGCAGCTCGGGCAAAACAGATGGGAACCTGTGGAACCTCTGGCGTTGGTCTCTTCCTCAGAGCAAATGAAGCTGGTGGATTTTGGTGTCTTTTCTCTTGTTGGTTCAGCTTTTCCTGAGGTCTTGGGCTAGACAGAGCAGCTCCTGCAGGCAGGAGCCTGATTGGCTTCTGGCAATTGTGTGATGTTGGACCAAAACCAAGGTGAACAATTCAAGAAAAAAAACAAAAGCCACCAAATGATTGCTGCTGCAGTCTCTTCAGGCCAGGAAAAGTGGAAAAACAACTTTCTTGCTTAAGCTAACAAAAAACCCAAGCTAGCTAAGCAACAGTCTTGGGGTGATTTTATGATGATGCTCTATTTCCTGTCTATTTTATGCCCAGAAATGGCGTAAAACATTGTAGATTTAAGATGGATCTGGGGAGGAGGGTCAGGAGCTTGGGAGCCCTGGTGGGGGCTTTGTTCAAAGACTGTCTTGGTTTGCAAAGACAGGTGTCTGCTAAGGAAGGCAGGAGCCTCCCTTGAAATGGAAAATGTAAATCCCCTCCCTCTGAATTATTATAATTTTGAAATTAAGGGGCTCTTAGGCAAAGATATGGGAATAGGAATAACATTTATTAGGAAAATAAAAATAAAAATGCAGTGATACAGAACACCACTGCCAGAGTCAGAGCAGGAGCTGAGCCCCTGTGGGTCAGGGTGGTGGCACAGTCCCATCCCGTGGGGGCTCAGCCCTCCTGCAGTGCCAGCTGTGCTTCTGCTGGAGCAGGGATCCTGCACAAGGCTGCACTTTTCCTCTGCAGCTCCAGGGCTGCTGGAGATGGGCCTGCTCTTCCTCTGGGAATGCAGGGCAGCAGAAAGCTGCTCCTCTGGGAATGCAGTGGCCAAAGGCTGCTGTGCTGTTCCAGGCTCAGATTGGATCCAGGTAGGAATGCTTGGCTCCTGCCCTGGGCGGAGCATCTCCCCATGGGATGCTGGAATTGGATCAGCCCTGCAGGGACACTCAGTGGCCATGGACAGCAGAGATCTCCTGGGGGAAGGATGAGTCCTGGAAGAGACAAAGAAAACTGCCCCACCTGGCTTTAATGGCTGACCCATAAACAGAAGATAACTGCCCCACCTGGTTCTAACAGATGGCAACAGAAAACACACCCCAGCCACATCTTGCATTGCAGTTTAAGGCTCACTCCCAGACTTGCTCAGTGCCCTGCCGTGGACATTGGCAGCTACTTTGTTGCTTAACTAACCTTTTTTTTTTTGGTTGCTTAAACAAGAAGTTCCTTTTTTCTTTCCCCACCTTTTCCCCTGATCTGCAGCAGCGATCCTCCATTTTTATTCTTGAACTCTTTGCTTGATTTTTGGTCCAAAATCAGACAATTGCCGAGATGGACCAGCCTGTTTATTTCTTCCCTGGACATTTTGAAGTTTTTTGTTGAGTGAGGGGTAAGGTTCTGAAAATAAATATCTAGCATTTATTCAGTCTTTTTCTGTGCCTTGCAGGTACCTTGCTTTGTTATAAGCAGGGTTGTTTTCACTTTCACGCACTGGTATTAATTTCTCTTGTTGGTAAAAGCTATTACTAAAGCCCTTCTCTTGGAAGAAACATTAATTCCAAGGCATTTTCTCCTAAATTTGTCTCTGAACCAAGACAACAGCGAAGTCATGTCCAGTCTGCACTGCACCCAGCACACTCTGGAGTGAATCTTTGAACAAAACCTGTGCAGGAGCCCCCAAGGCTCACACCTGTCTCCCAGATCAACCTTAAAGTACAGCAGCCATTTCTGGACATAAAGGAGATGATCAGGAATAGAGTATCATCATAAAATCACCCCCAGACACAGAAGCAAAACCAAAACAGCTCCTGTTGTCAGAGGAGCCTCACAGGGACCACTGAGATAATCAGCACATTTTCAGTGTCAGTGACACCAACAAACTATGCTGAAATTCTGGCTGTGGGACAGAGGTGTCAGGATCCTGGATCTTCCCCTTTACCTAGAGGACATCACCCTCTCCTTTCACCTGTCCCCATGCTGGAAAACCCCAGGTCTATGAGAAGAGTAAAGCTTGCAAAAGGGGACCCAGCAGGGAATGGCTGAGGAGGTGAGGAGATGAGCATTGAAGCTGCTCTTCCAACTGTGCAAGAAGCCATAGAATCATTGATTCATTTAGGGTGGAAAAGATTTCTAAGACCACTAGCTCCAGCCATCATCCCAGATCCACCATGAAACCATGTTCCTAAATGACACAGCTGTGTGTCTTTTAGATAGCCCCAAGGATGGTGACTCCACCAGAGGGCTGGAAAGCCTGTTCCAGTGTTGGACAACCCTTGTAGAGAAGAATTTTTCCCTATTATCCAATTTAAACCTCCCGTGGTGCAGCTTGGGACCATTTCCACTTGTTCTGTCATTTGTTACTTGGGAGAAGAGACTGACCCTCTCCTGGCCACATCCTCCTCTCAGGGATTTGAAAAGAGTGAGAAAGTGCCCCCTGAGCCTCCTTTTCTCTAGGCTGAGCTCCCCCAGCTCCCTCAGCTGCTCCAGGTGCTCCAGCCCCTTCCCCAGATCCCTTCCCTCCAGTGCCAAAGCCCAGAACTTGCAAAATCCCGATCCCATCTCCAGACATAGCCAAGTTCCACATGACTGGGATGATTTTGTGCACCACAGCCAAAGCACAAAATTAATATCGTCTCCAGGCACATCTGGCCTGGACTCGGGACACCCCAGTCCTCAAAACACCATTTAATAGAGCACAGAGATTGGAAACCAAAGGGTGCAGCAAATCTGAGTGAGCAGCCTTCTCCTTCTTTGAGAACAGTGATTTGTTTGAGGAGATGGATTCGTCAGAGGGCACTGAAATACATCCTCTGCTGGCAAACAAATTAGCCGACAAGAGGAGCCCACCCTTCTCTTCCTTTTGCATGACACTAGATGACACTAAAATGTCATGACTGAGCTGGCAGCAGCCAACTAAAGGTCGCTGTAAAAGGCTCACCATGACTGAGGAAAACTGTCCAAATAACCACACAGTTTGGAATCGAATTGCAGAATTCCCATGCAATTCAGAAAACTTCTACAGCTGCTAGTAGAGAAAATAAACGCAGATTGCTCATTGGAAGACTTTGAAAAAAAGAAAAAAGTCCTTATTGAACTCAGCCACTCTGCTTTCACACTCTGTTTTTGCATTGTTTGTGTCTGATGGAAACAAAGCTCGTTTCCATCTGCATGTTAAATTACAGACTTACAACTTCTGTGTAGAAAACACTCCAGAGCCAAAAGCAGTTACGAAGGCCAACTGTGAAACAGTAGGAAAAAAAAAAGAGTCAACACCATTTATTATTCACATATTGTATTACAAGTGTCTCTTATCAAACTCAGAGCATAATTTATATTATTCATGTAGAAACTCAACTTCAACACCACATGGAAAGAAAAGCTAAATACGTGTGTGACAGGGGTGCAGTGACATCCTGATCAAACGTCGAGGCTTGGGCTGACGTGCAGCCCGTCGACCCAAGGGATTGAGTGCAGGAGGGACAAACCCAGTGCCTGCCTTTGCCCAGTGCAGCCACTCTACTGGTGATTTGTTGCATTTGGGTAAAACATTACAAAAAAAGGCCTTGTAAAATCATAGTTCAGGCCTACTGATTTGGCTGGGTACCGAAAACAGCTGGACTGACAGGTGTCTGTGAGAATCAGCCTGGCAGCCTTTACCTGTGAGAACCATCCAACACCTGTGAAAATAAGAAGTCTGTACTCTTGAGAAACACGACAGGGATGGTTCCACGGGTACCAGCCTGCAAAGGACTGGGGAACACATTGGGAGGCCAGCCAGGCATGACCAAACTGGGTTTCAGGGCCACTCGGAAGTGCATCTGTTCCAAAGGCAGAGTGACACAGATCTCCTCTCCCTGTGACCATGGATATTGTGTTCACCATCTGAAAGACCAGTTTCCAGGCAGCAATGCCTCCCTGGTTTGCTTCAAGAATGATGGACTCAGACTAGACTGTTTGTAGATGCCTCTCCAGTCATTGATTCTTCTCTGAGCATCTGCAGGCGTCCTTCTCCAAGTCTCTGTCATCATCTCTGGTGTCTCAGAGAGACACTTCAGTTTTCTGCTCCTGAAGAGAAGAAGGAGAGAGGTGAGGTGAGACTGTATTCATCCCTGATTCTGCCATATTTTCTTTGCCTTAAATTTGCAGTTTTGGATATCTTTTTCCCCTTAAATTCAGAGTTCCCTGTACCCACCTCCTCTAGAGGTTGTTCATTGCCTGTGTCATCTGCCAGGTCAACGCCGCGGGTCTCGGGCAGCAGGATGCAGAGCAGGGCCACCAGCACAGGGATGCTCCCAAAGATGGCTTTGGGGATGGCCCGGTGGTACTGGTCCAGGGGAATGATCAGCGGGGCCAGGATCCCTGCCACCCTGGCCATGGTGGAGCACAGCCCCACGCCCGTCTGCCTGGGGAGAGAGGGGCAGGGGTCAGCACTCCTGCACTGAATGTGGCCCTATGGCCACCCCCAGCCACGGAGGAAGGAAGCTCTGATGTGTGGGGACATGTCACCTGAGGATGGTGGGGAAGAGCTCAGCAGCGTAGACGTAGGAGGTGGAGAAAGCGGCCGTGGCTGTGAACTTGCCAATGATGGCCAGGACAGTGATTACCACGGGCTGGTCTGAAGGGAGGAGGAGAAACAACCATTGTAACCTCCAGGGACATGGTTCACTTGGGACCAGAACTCTCTGCAGTGGGATTTCTTGGGATGGCCCTTTCTAACAGACTAGGTAAGCAAACGTACCACCTAACCCACTGGAAATGATCCCCAGCATACCCTTACCTGGAGAACACCCTCTGGCAAAGAGAACCCAGATGTCTCCTGAGTCTTTGGGCATTTTCTAGATCTGCAACTGAATGAGCTGCTGAGCCAGCAGAGGTGTTTGGGGAGTGCTTTGTTGGAAATGCCACGTCCCTGACCTGGAAACCATTGGGAAGCCCCACTGTTACCTTACTGTCTCACTCACAGCCTTGGCACAGTAGCAGGGCTGGGGTATGGACTGGGGCACAAACAGATGCAAACTGATGAGGGGGAGTGGGCATTTGCTTTTTCTCTTAATCTAAGAAGGGGAGACATGGTGGCTTTTAAACCACTTCTTCTGCAATAGCTTTCTGCCAGGAGGTGGTGGTGTCTAGTGGGTGGGTGGTGGGTAATGGACACTGCCAGGCAAGGGCCAGGAGCTGTGGGAGAGCCAGGCACAGCCCTGACGGAGAAGGAATCCCAGGTGAGGGGAAGCCAGAATGCTGGGGATGAAGCAGCCTGGGCTGTGACAGTGGGGGCAGCTGAGCCCGTGGGAGTGAGCGTGGGTCTGCCAGGATGGGAGGATGGCTCTGAACAAAGGTAGAGGTGTGCAGAGCCCTGGCCAGCTCTGCTCACAGGCTGGGAAGGTTCACCTTCAGGGATGCCAGTGAGGATGAGACATATCAGGCCAGCCAGGAACAGGAGAATGCTCTGCACTTTCTTCCTTCCAAACCACTCCAGCAGGAAAATGCAGGAAATTCGAGCTGGAAGCTCCACTGCCCCAAAGGCCAGCTGTGTCAGGTAGATGTCCAGACCAAAATCTGTCACGCTGAGGCTCAGCCCATAGTAGACAATGCTGTCTGCAAACCTGGAATTCAAGTAAAGTGGAGTGGAACATGTCAGCAGATGGATATCTGGGGGTTTATAACCAAAAATTAGAAAGGATAGAACACATGCAATATTCTTAACACATTCCTAACAATCTCTGTTTTGGTTCTAGTCAGCAACTTTGACAGTTGTGTGGGATGTAGTTGCAGGAGATAAAGCAGAATGGGTCTTCATATGGTCAGCAAATTCTAGGCTGAACCCAAAGCTTCTAGATAGGCACAAAACTCCTCCAAGGCCAAGGGATTACCAAAGCTGGAATTACTCAAGCCTTTCTAACAAAACCCACAGTATCATGGATAATCTTGTCCCCATGCCCAAACATGGTAAATCTGGTTGAGTATGTGGCGGTAGAATTATAACAGATAAAGACAAGCACATGTATATTACCAGAAAATTGACTTTAATTTACAGTTCTTGTCAACCACCAACTTCTTTTCTTTCACCTAGTAGTTTTGAGAGAGGAGACCAGGGAATGTCTTACCAGACAGATGACATGATTAAAGTCACCTTCCGCAGGTTCTTTGTCCGGAAGAGATCCAGGAAACTTCCAGACTTGACCTCTTTCTCAGGCTTCATCTTCAAAACACAAAAAGTCAAAGAGTCAGAGCAGCAAAAGGAAACCCATATCAGGCTCCTTTTCCACCTGCAGTCCATGGAAAGCCTCAATGGGACAGGCCAATGATCTGGCAGGGAGGGCAGCCCAGTGGGGCTGGGCTCCTGCCTCTGCCCTCTGGGTGCCCAGCACAGGGGGTGGTGACTGAGAGGTTCGTCAGGATGAACATCTCCCCAGTGTAGGAACTTTGGGGTGGGCAAGGAGGGAACTTCCCTCCAGGCATTTCTGCATGGAAACCCACAGACACAAGAGAGACACTGTGCTCATCAATCCCACTCCTGGAATCCTCACAGGAGAAAAGCCAGGGAAGCCTTTCAGTCCTTCCCACATGCCCAGGGGGACCCAGAAAGCTCCAGGCTGAGCCTCAGCAGAAGCTGGGCCTCTTCCCTGCCCTCATCCCTGTGGAACTCATGTGGAGCTGGAGTCCCCCACAGCCCATGGGCAGAGCATCCCCAGTGGGAAGGCAGAGATGCTTCTGGGATGAGCTGAGCTCCCAGGGCTGCTGCAGGGCCCAGGGCAGTGTCTGAGCACAGGAACCCCCAGTACCTGCTGCAGGAGCTCTGCTGGGAGGCTGCGCTTGTTGGTGGCTGCCGCCTTCTGCAGGACCTTCTTGGCTTCCTCGATTCTGCCCTTGGTCACCAGCCAGCGAGCTGACTCTGGGATCACCCTGCCACGAGAGGAGGCCAGCACATGCTGCTGTGTCCTGCTGAGATCCCCCACAGCCCCTTTCTCTGGGACCATGTCCAGCAAGCCTTGGAATCACCAGAGAATCAGATCCTGGAACCACAGAATCTTCTGCGATGGAAGGGACCCACAAGGATGATCAAGCCCAACTCTAAAGTGAAAGGCCCATGAGATCAATGGGTCTGAACAGCCTAAATGTAGGCTCCAAAGGCCACATTTGGAGACCTGAAGTAAAGCAGCTGCTGCTCTCAGCAGTGCAGTGCCCAGGGAGATGTGCTGAGCTCTGCAGCAGCTCCTCCAGCACCTGCACTCCAGTGGGAGAGAGCCAGCTTGGTTCTGAGCTGCTGCCTCCTCCTCACTCACACCCTCACATCTGTGTTGTGTCCTCCTGAACCTCTGCCCTGCTCCTGCTTACCAGATGTAGAAGAAAAGGGCAAACATAGGAGCAGATCCTACAATCTCCAACAGCCTCCAGTTGCGAATTCCATAACTCAAGCCAGCCACGGACATCTGCCCGATGGCAAAAGCCGTGTGAGTGATCAGCAGTGACTTTGTCCGGTGGGAGACACCAACCCATTCTGTAGCTAAGAGGAAAAACAAAGGTTCAGGCTTTGTTTTGGGCTCCCTTTTGTTATTGTACCTTGTGAGGCCACATCTGCTGCCTCATGGCAAGGGCCTCCCACTCACCCAGGGATACGACTGTAATCATAATTCCTGACACCGCAGCTCCCACGACACACCTGAAGGCCATGAACACGTAGAAATGGGGCACAAAGGCAATTCCCAGGCCAAACACCCCCTGGATGAGGATGCAGATGAGGAAGACTGGCCGCCTGCCTATCCTGTGGAAGGAGAGGGTAGACCCAGTCAGTACCTGGAGTAACCCCAAGGGGAGAGAGAAGAGCCCAGGAGGGATGCAAAGTGATTTGAGAACCAGAGGAGATTTGACATCCATGTGAACATAGCTCCTCTATACACCCCAAGAAATAATGTGCAGAAAAATCAGTGTCTCCAATGATGACCCATCCTTGTCCTGGCACAGCGCGAGACACCGGCAAGGGCTAAACCTGTGATTCCAGAAGAACCCCCCCACAAGGCTGTATCTGCCTCTCTTTTGAACCTCAGACATTTCCAGACCTCTCAGGGGGTCCCAGATGCCCAATCTCAGGCAAGGGGATTGCATCCTGGGAAGGTTCAGTGCATGTACAGCCTGTCCCCTGATCTGGGCTGTCCCAGGGTGCGGGGCAGTGTCTCTGGGAAGGAAGTGTGTTTCCTCACCTGTCACTCAGCATCCCAAAGAACATGGCTCCAATGAGAAGCCCAGCCATGTAGATGGACTGGGAGACATCGTTCAGGAACGCCCTGTCACACACCAGGTCAAACTGGAGGAAGGAAAACACAGAAGCTGTTGCTTTTGACAGACTCCAGCTGCTGTCTGGGGTTGGGCAGCCTTTCTGGTTGGTGGTGGATGCAGGATGTGGGTGCCTGAGCTCTTGCTCCAGCCCCTGGGGGCAGAGAAGCCCTGAGAAGGGCTTGAGCCCTTCATGGTGAGCACTTAGGACACAAATCAATGGTGGGAAGGACACTCGAGATGCTCAGCATGGCTCTGCATGCTGGTGCCCATCTGCTGGCTGCTGGCATCTGCAGGATTCCCCTCCAGCCCAAAGGTCCCTGAGGGAGCGTCCTGGTTGTCAGCTTTTATGAAAAGCGTGGCCTTGGGGTGAGAGCTGTATCAGCTGTCTTCTCTGGCTGAAAAGGCAGGGCAGGGTGGAGAGAGGAGGAGAGCAGTGGTTTTCACTGATAAAGGAGGAATGGGAAGGGATGCAGCTGCTGACACCTCCAGAGAAGCCTTGTCTGAAATGGACTTGGTGCTTCAGGGGCACCAAGGAGCCTTTGCAAATGCCAGAGGCTGGACTTCCTCCTCTGTCCCAACTCCATGGAAGATACTTGTGAGGAAGTGCTGGAGCTGGCAGGTAGGAAAGGAGGGAGGAGGAGTGAGGGAAAGTGAGAAAGGAACAGAGGTCCACAGAGGGAGCATCACAGAATTATGGAATCATATAGCTTGGAAAAGACCTCCAAGAACATCAAGTACAACCTTTGACAGACCACTACCATGTAAAGTAGAAGGTGGGAGATAAGGCAGAATGCAGAAGCTGAGGATGCTGATAGAAAAGGCTTTTGCTGAGCTGTATGGCCCTGGCATGTCTTGTTGCAGTCCTGTAGGTTCCTGGAGGCTCAAAAATTATCAATGACAAGAACTTGGAAGGTGAATGTCTTTCAGAGAGGAGGTGATATAAGTAGAAGCAGGCTGAAGAACTATGGGGATACTATGGCCGGGATGCCCAAAAGGTCCCTCTAGGCAGATACATCATGAAGTCAAGGGTCTGGATAATGGAAAGGGGACAGAGGGTGGGCAGAACATGTGCTGGACTCACACCCCCATGATCCCTGCCTGTGCCCACCCCAGGCAACTTCACCCCGGCCTTCCTGTGGTAATCTGCCAGGGATTCCAGCTGCCATCTGTGTGATGGAGGCGAAATCCTGCAGTAAATCTCAGCCTGCCTGCACCACAGCTGGCAGTGGCTGACCAAAGCACAGGCTGGGATATCCCACCCCCTCCTTTGCACAGCCCTGTCTCATCAAGCAGCAAGCACAGACCTCGGTCAGCAGGGACGGCGGCTGCTCTGAGGGGTACACCCAGCCACTGCTGCACTTCTGCGTGTGGTTCAGCCCGTAAGCCAGGATGGCATCCAGGTCCCAGTCGACCGGGGAGAACATGGAGCACTGCTCAAACTCCCCGTCGGCGCGGCGGGGCAGGGTGAGGTTCAGCTGCTCTTCCTCCGTCAGGTTGGGGCCGACGGCGCGGATCCAGCTGGTGTCACAGTGGTGAGGCACTTCCACCACCATGAAGACTTGGCCAACCATTTGGAAAGGAATGAGAAGTAGTGAGAGGGAGAGGAGCAGGATCAGCAGTTTCTGGTAGAGCCCAAACTCCCCCAGAGCCCTCAAAAGATCCCCAAACTCAGCCATGGTGAGCACCTCTGTGGGCAGGCTGCACTGCTGCCTATGGCTTAAATAGGCAAATATTAATGTTTAAACTGTGTGAGCACTAAAGCCCTAATCCAGTGTGATAAAATGAGCACCTGCACTGGCACACCGGTCCACTGTGATGATACAGTGCAGTGCTCCAGGCTGCACTTTGTCACCAGCCATTCCCTCCCTGCTCTTGGGAATAGAACAAAGGTGCCAGAGCACTGCCACTCTTGGGGATGGTATAGTGACATCTCGTCCTTCTCCAGCCTGAGAAGTGTCACAAGGCCTCCTGAAGGCAGCTGTGCTGCAGCACAAGGTTTGTGTCTGAGGCATGAAGTTGGGATTCTGCAAATGAGGGTTAATGTTGCTGGGGTGGGGATGCAAACAGAGCAAATTTGCTGCTCCCATTAATGGTTTAATGACTCTGTAGCGCATCCTGGAGACAGAGATATGTAAGGGAATATGGAAGAGAAGCAGAAGAACACTTCTCCTCTGGAGCTGGAAATATGTCTGATAGTGCAAGAGACTTGCTCTTGACAGCTGTGTCCCAAGCTCTCTGTTTTCATTTGTAGAAACCCTGGTTAGTCATAAAACTAGAACTAAACTTCATTTTCTTGAGATAATCCTAAACCAGACTTGGCTGAGAGGGTACCCTCAGGGAAAAAAGCAGGTTACACACACAGACATTGAGAGCACAGAGGAATTGGGAAATGACACCAGCTTGGCTTTGCCTGAGGTTCTGATGTCACTTGAAAAGCAGATTGACCTGATTTCTGCTGCACATCTGAGCTGCATCCTGGGTAGGCTCCCTGAGTGGCTTGGGTCTTTATTCCTGCTACACTGGCTGCCTGCAATAGCCCTCAGTGTGTGAAATTTTGTGTGTAATTTGGCAGAAGTTGTTTTTACCAGAGCTGGTGGCTGCTTTTACCAGAACCATGAGGACATCACTAACCTGCTCATTGCAAATCTCCTCTCCAGTGCTTTGTCTTGCACTCTCAAGGTGCCCATTGGATATCTGAGCCTCCCACAAGTCACTCCTGGGTCACGAAACATGGACTGGTGTTTCATGAGTGGGAATAGCTCTATTGTGTTTGTGAAAGTCAGTAAAGGAGAAGAATATTGGATTTTAAAGCATCACCCCTAAGCTGGAGTGGGAGAGTGAGATCACACAGGTTAGTGCTGTTCAGAGTAAAGGAAGGGAGGAGTAAATGTTGCTTTGAGTTGTGTAAATTCACACCAGTGCTGTGCATTTACCATCTGCACACACCACACAGCCAAACATCACTCAGCTCTGCATCCACATCCTTGGATGAGAGGACTTGCTGTTATTCAGAGACATTCCCTGAGCAGGAGGCTGAGCTACACGACTTCCAGAGATTCCTTTTACCCTAAATGCATCTCTGGCCTTTGGCTGGGGTGACCTGGCCAAGGAGATCTGTTCTGGCAGAGACATTTGTCCCTGTCCTGCCTTCTCTGTCAGTGTGCAACAAGCTCAAGTCTTCAGGCTCCCCCTGTTGTGTGTGGCTCATGGTCTTCCTTGCCATTCCTCAGCCCCCAGCTGAGGAATTTTCTGTGGCAGAGGTCCAATTTATGACTACAAAACCTCCTTGGGGGTCTCCCAGATCTGAGTGAGTTTCCTGTGCTAATGCAGATGTGACTCCTTCCTTAGAGCTGCTCTTGCAGCCATGACCAGCCAGGCTCTTCTGAAGCCCTGGGAAACTCCAGTCCTTTGTCACCCTCCGATGACATTTCACATGGAAAGATGTCTTCATAACTGTGTCCATCACCTAGGGCTGATGGGTCAGTCCTACATGGTGCAGATCTCTCAGGGACGAAGGCTGGGACAGCCCTGCAAGCTGCTCTTTGCTGCAGCCCCACTTGTAGGGATCCTGGGCTTGTTTCTCTCTTCCAGCAGCTCTACCCATGTGGGCTAGTAAGGCTTGGAAAATCTCCTGAAAATGGAGAAGCCCCTATCAGGCAGAATCAGAATCCAGAAAGTCTCAGGGAATGCCTGGATTGGACAGGTGGAAACCTGTGCATCCATATCAGGGACAAGGGAGGGGGAGCATCCCAGAGAGAAGTTCAGGGAGAGAAACCAGTGCCTGGGAATGAGGCCTAGTGCAGGAAACAGAGCACTGATGCATGAATTCATGGGCTTGGCTTTTCTCTGTACACCAGGAGTGACATTGGCTGGAGACCCCTTTGGACACCTCTGTGCTGGGCTGAGTTGTGGGGAATGGAATTGTACCCACCCATTCTGGTGCTCCTGCCTTTCCTTTCTTCCTCCAAGAGCTGGCCGGGAGGGATCAGGTTCATGGGTGTCCTCTGGCAGTGACAACTCCTCTGGGCCATCTCTCTGAGCCCCCTTTGCACAGGTGACAGGGCCACCCCCTCCCACTGCCCCAGTGAGAGGTGTCTGATGTCTGGAGCCTCCTCTCCACCTCCAGGCACAGCCTGGCCAGGTTTCAGGCACAGCTCTGAGCCAGCAGCTCCTTTACCCTGAGCCCCTTGACCCACCCCAAGGTGAGACTGACTTCAGCATTTGATGAATCATATAAATTGCAAGGATATCCCTTTTTTCCCTGATTTGTGTTGATAGAGCAGTTTCCCTGCACAGAGCACTGACACTGCTTTGCAGTAGATGCAGTCATTAAACAGCTTTATTCCTCCAGCAGATCTGAGAGAGTCAAGGTGATTTTGGCTCTTGTGAGGCAGGGAGATTGTTGGTGTATTTTATTTTATTTTATTTTATTTTATTTTATTTTATTTTATTTTATTTTATTTTATTTTATTTTATTTTATTTTATTTTATTTTTTTTAATTTTATTTTATTTTTATTTAATTTAATTTCATTTCATTTTGTTCTGTTTCAAAAATTAATCATTTTAACAACTTTATCTTTTTTTTTACAGACAGCTGATTAAAACATGTGAATTGATATGCTCTATGACCCTTCTCAGAGTGCACGTGTTCATGCTTTGACCCTCTGGTGTTTCTCTTGAGTTTGTTTATCATGAGTATAATTGTTAACTCCTATAGCATTTATGTTATGTAATATTTATGCCAAAGGCACTCAGGGAGGAGCAGAGTGCAGTGGCACAGGGAGAGCAGATTTAGCAATGTCCCCACACCCCAAGACTTCAAGACAGCAGGGTTCATTTCCCTCCTCTGCCCTTCTGACCTTGGCAAACTCATTTTACTTTTCTTTGCTTATCATTATACAGCTGATTTCAAGAATCGCTTTTGGTCCCATATCAGCAAACTTGTGCTGATTTTAAAAAGTTTAAAATACCACACAGCCCTCCCTATATTTGGTTGTTTTGGTTTTTTTTTCACCTATATAAAGAACTCCTTCTCTGAAAGGTCATAATTTAACATCTCCAAGTCTTCAGAAGACAGACTGTCATAATCTTCTTTGTCTCCTGATGTTTTTCTGCTCCTGTCCCTTTTTTCAGAAGCCTCCTGGCCTGTTTTGGTGGAATCAACATGAAAATGATGAAGGACATCATGATTAGAGGTTTCAGAAGCACAGCTGCTGAACGTGTGTGTTAAGGGACAGTTGTCATCCTGTGTAGGGAGATGGTTTTTTGTGGAGCCTTCAGCACTGAGACCCATTCCAAACATTTCTTCTGCTGCCTTTGGAGCCTGGCGTTGTGGATCCACCTGCAGCAGGAGTTCACAGCCCTGAATCCCTTCCAGGTCTCTCATATTAATCTCATCTTGCCCATCAAGAAGCGAGAGGCTGGAGGTGTCCCAGAGTTCTAGTGAGGTGTTTGTTTCTGATGAGATTTCCTGGAAAAAATCAGAAGGATTTGGATCAAAGAAAGGCAGAATTTCTGCCTCTGCGTTTTGTGAATCTGAATTTGGAGTTTCATTTGCTCCACTGGGGAAATCTTGTTGTCTAGAAAAGAACAAGTGACTTCCCCCCAGAAAATCCATGTTGCCAAACAGAAGCTGAGCATCCTTGGGTAACTCTTCTGAATTGCCTAGTGAAAAAAATATCCCATCCTGTGCCCCTGTGTCCTGGACATCCAAGCTCAGCAGGTTCTGGGTTCCTGGCAGATGAGCATCATGTTGATTCCCCTCCCTGGTGAGATTTTTGCTGTTGTCTGCTGCAGACACAAGCTCTGGAGGAAGCTGTGGAGGGTTTGTTCCATGATTTGAGTTTCCTGCAGATTCTTTCTGACTTTTCTGTGCTGGCATGAGAGGGGGCCAACAGCTGTCGTGTTGCTGCCAAACCTGACTATTTAAAGACTCTCGGTAATGAATGTCAAGTTCAGTTCTCTCACTTTTATCATCATGTGACATGGCTGTGCTGGGAGCTGACAACAGGATATCAGTCTCCTTGCCATCAGCAGGGCCTGAGAATCCTCCAGAGCTCTCCTGGATGTGTTTAGGGAACACCTTCACCTTTCCAGGCTGTGGCAGCTGATCATTCTTGGAGGAATTTTGCTTTTCTTGGCTGCAGGAGCTGAGGAGGCCCTGGGCCTTTTCTGTCCTGCCATCAGTATTTGCTTGTTCTGAGGATCCTGCAGGTTTTTCTGGCGCACTCTGCTTCTTCTCTGAGGAGTGACCAAACAAAGTGGCAAGGGCTGATTGGGGTTTTGTGGGTTTCCTCTGGGTTGTTTCTTCTTTCCTGGGAGCTCTGCCTTTGCCTTCAGAGCCAAAAAGGGTAACAAAGGGGTTTTTCCCAAGCCTGAAAGCTTTACCTGGTGTCTCCCTACAGGCCTGGCTGCTTCTGGCCTCCTTGCTCTGGGCCCTGGTCTGTGACATAGGCCCAGTGCTTTCCCCTGGAAGTTTCATATCTTTTTCTTCACCTACTGGATGGCCTCTGCATTTTTCCAAGGATGTATTTGGTTTGGAATATTCTGATGTCTTGACTGGTTGTTCAGAAATGTGCAAAGTGTTTTCACTAAGAACTTCCCTGGATTCCTTTGACTTGGCCTTGTTGACTTCATCATGTGAGGGGCAAGGGGCACAAGTTCCTTTCAGAGGTGTGTCAGTTGATACTAGAAAATCCTTGCCAGATGATTTAGTATCATGTCTCCAAATACCCTCATGGGTGTCACTTTTCAGTGGGCCACATGTGTCCTGAGGTTCTGTTTCTTGTAAAGAGGACACATTGTGATCACCTGTGCTGTCTGGACAACCAGCTGAAGAGACTCTGCTCTTTTCAGCTTCATTGTCCTGAGGTGCATGCTCAGGACTGGGCTCTTCCAGAGAAACTGTCATAGTTACTGGTTTCTCTTCTTTTGTCTTCTCAAATTCTGCCCCTTTGCTCTCAATTCCAGGCAAATCACTGCTGCTGGGTGGCTGCATAGCTTCCCCCAAAGTTAATGGCATCTGTTTGCCAGGGAATTCTCTGGTGCTTGCCTTTGATTTCTCATTCAACATTTCAGTGATCTCAGGTGACACACCCAGCCCTGCTGGCTCCAGGGAGCCAGAAGATACAGGAGAGGTCCTTAACACTCCATGGGGGGAGTGGGCTTGTTCAGCTTCATCTTCAGGGGGATCAACATCCTCAGCTGTATGTTTTAGCTCTGTACTTGTGGTGTTTCTGGTTTTGGGCTCTCCTGGCACATGAATGGCCTGTGTGCTGTTCATTCCCTCTCCAAGGTGATGCTTGGCCCCTGCAGTATCTGGGGTGGCTGTGATTAGCTCAGGCTTGTCACCTGTGATTGTGCCTCCTTTGCTGGGTGTGCTCAGTGACCCACAGACCTTGTTTTGTGTCACTGGGACCTCTGTGGCAGGGAGAGTGCAGCCCCCTGTGCCCCCCAGGTACATCCTGGGGGTGGGTTTGGTGCTTTGGTGTGTGGGGTGGGGAGCAAGTGAGGCACGAGGCAGGGGCTTCACAGGCTCCAGGACGGGAGGGAGGGGGGCACAGGCAGGTCCTGTCTTCTTCTGGGCTTGGCCCTGCTGGATTGCAGCCACTCTCTGGGACACTTCCCCACCCCTCTTCCCTTCAGGCACATCCCCAGCCTCTTCAGGGCCTCTCTGCTCTCCGTTCTTGGGCCAGGAACACGCCTGCTGTCTTTCCTTGGTGTAGGTGATTCCAGGTAGGAATCTTCCCTTCTCCACTGCTCCCTCCTGGCCCCTGAGCTCTATGCTGCCTGCACCCTTGTGGGATTGCAGGCTCAGTGCAGGCTTTTTCCAGGAACACACTCCATTTCCAGCTTTCCCATCTGCAGCCAAGGCTGGCTCTGAAGGTGGCCAGACTGCTCTGAGCTTGTTCCCCAGGAGGACAGCCCTGCTGTTCCTGTGCTCAGCCAGCTGCAGATCACACTGAGCATTGAAGGATGTGGGTTTCTCTCTTGCTTCAGTCCTTTTGGCCGTGTTACACCAGTCCTGGGGCTGTCCATGCTGAACCTGGTGGTGCTCCAGCCTTTCCATCTCACTTCTGCTTCCAGCCCCAGCCATCAGCTTGTAGTGGACTTGGCAGTAGAACACCCCGTGGAGGGCAGCATAGTTTTGCAAGCTGGAAAACACACATTGGCACAGCTGTCAGTGGCTGTGTGGGAGGGGAGCTGTGGCACTGATGGACAGGCTTTCAGCAAAATCATTTCTCAGTGGGGAAGGGAGGGAGGGAGGGAGGGAGGGAGGGGGTTGAAGAATGAAACCTTTCAAAAGTAGTGTTGGCTTTCTCAGAATATGTTTGATTTTTCTTTCAAACACCAAAACAACATGAAAAATTAAACATTTCCTTGCAGTACCTCTGGGGGTTGTAGGTCAGGTTATGTGCAATCCCTTTCTCATTTACAGGCCAGGCTACATACCAGCACTTCATCTCTGGCCCTGTATGCACAGCGTGAACCTTGTGGGTAAAAGTGCCCAGGGCTCCCATGATACAGCAACTGCAGGATGGAAGTGTCTGCAGAGCTGGGGGCAACAGGATTTCAAGCAGCTTCACAGAGGGTGGCTGTCTCAGCCACTGAGAAGCTAAAACAAGTCAGCTTTGTGCCCCGGGGATGGGGAAGCCAACAATGACCTGAGCAGCATGGCAAAGAAAAGTGAATGTTCCTCTGTATTTGACTTTTTTAGAATTTCATGTGGAGTACTTCATCCATTTTTGGGCTCTTCACAGCAAAAAAGACATTGCTGTACTGGAAGGAATCTAGCAAAAAGCCACTAAAGTGGTGAGGGACCTGTGTGACCTGAGGAAAGGCTGAGAGCTGGGTTAGCTAGGAGAAGGTCAGGAGGGAGAAACTCCTTGCTGGATGTGTGTGTCTATTTTATGGGAAGTTATGGAGAAGACAGAGCTGGAGTGCTCTTGGAGAGGGGCAGTGACAGGATGAGAGACAATGGGAGCAAATTGTGACACAGGGAGTTGTGATGAGATGCAAGAAAAGCCATTTTCACTGGTGGTCAGCTGTTCAAAGGGGGCCCCAACTGAGATTGTGCAACCTCCAGCCTTGAAGCCATTCACACTCTCCTGGACATGTTCCTGAGCTCCTGCCCTCCTTGGGCCTGAGAAGGCTGGGTGGAGGCTTCCAGAGGTGCCTTCCAATCTACCTGGCTTGATGTGAAGCTTGGGAACATGATTTGGTGCTGGACAGTGCTGGGTAAATGGTTGGACTCAATGATCTTAGAGGTCTTTTCCAACCTTAATGATTCAATGAACAGAGGAGGCACCCAAATGACTCCTCCAACAACATCTCTTATCAGTATTCCCAAACTGTGAATATTTATTGTAGTTCCAGCTCACCCTTGCACCACCATCCATGCAGATTCCTGATCCAGAGGTGTCTGCAGGCTTGAGCTGGGCAGACTTCAGCCTCCAGTGATGGAGAGGCAGATGGAATCAGGGAGACTGCCTGGCCCTTTTTCTCATTTCCTGAGTCCTGCTCTGTCGGAATTACCCTTGGACAAATTTGATGGAAACTACTTGGGCATCCCTTAAAAATAAATGCTCCTGAGTTCCACCACTCACCTCAGCTTCCTCCCGCAGGCCCGACAGCAGAAACACGAGCGGTGCACACAGACCTTGTCAGTGACCACACGCTCCATGGGGTAGACAGGCTTCAGGCAGGAGGCACACATTTCTTTCAACATGGGCTGAGGAAGGAGAGACTGGGGTTAAATGACTGAATCATGACCAGCTGGAAGTGCATCTGCAAGGTAATTTACTGGATTTCCTGCTTGTGTTGTGTTTTCTTGTTGTTCTCTTGCAGATCTGTTGTGAAAGTTCAGGTTCCTGTCTGACTCAAATTGCCTGTCATGTTGGATGGGTCAGTGTTAATTTTCAGTCAGAACAGAAAGACAGAACACCCTTGCATGTCTGATGAGAAATATGTTCATTTGATTGAGAGTGAATGATTCATTCAGTTGAATTATTTAAAAACTGTGAGTGAGGTGAGAAATGTTGCTCTGACTCAAAAACTCTGTGCAACTCCTGGAATCACTGATATCTCATGGCTGCTCACGCAGACATGGTCCAAGCCCTGGAAAGGCAGCTCATTTCAGTGTAAAGCTTCCACAGCTCCATGGATCTGGTGGTTTTCTCCACTGTGTTTACTCTCTGGATTGTGTTGTGAGCCACAACCAATTCCCCAAACACCTCTTTATGTGAAAAGCCCAGAGAATCTCTCTGGAACTCATTACCAACACCAGCCACAGTAGTGGAGAGAGAGAGGGGCAAAGAATCTTGGCTATGAGCCCAGCTGCAGAAAGAGCTCCAGGTATTCTGCATGGTCAAGTGACCCAGAGCATGCAGGTGGCAGTGAGGATGTCTCTGTGCACCCCTCAGTGTGGTGCAAAGGCTCAGCTGGTGGTTTAATCTAAAATGCAGATCTTTCCAAAGCTCCAGAAGGAGCACAGCTGGGCCCAGCCTAACTGTGACAGATCAATGCTCTAAGTACTGACACTCCCTCACATCAGGGCAACTCTGCCTCTTTGTAGGGAGCTTATTTGTCACAGTTCTGCTGGGGGTCTCTGATTCCTCAGTTTTTCTCCCATATGTTCCTACCCTGGTTTGCAGCATTTTCAGCTCAAAGAAAGGGCAAGTTCACTTTCTGCCCTCCTGTGGAGTGGCTGGTGGCCAGATTTTAGCTGTGACCAGAGTAAACATGTTGGCATCCAGAGAAGCTGTGGGTGCCCCTTCTCTAGAAATGCTCAAGGCCAGATTGGATGGACCCTGAGCAACCTGATCCAGTGGAAAATGTCCCCACCCATGGCAGGGCTTTGAAATTAGATTATCTTTAAGGTCCCTTCCAACCCAGAACATTCTCTGGCTCTGTGTTTCTATGAAAAAGGAAAGATGTTTCTGTATCTCAGGAAATGGGTGGACATAAACAAGAAAAAGGCAGGTAACAAAACCTTGTCTTTTGCTTGCAACAGACACCTGGGGAACCAATTTTTAACTTTTTAACTTTTAACTTCCATTTTTCTGAACATACCATTAAGGCCAAGTCATCTTTGATTTTGTGACAACGCTTTCAAGAAGATGAGTTTAACATCCTGAGGTTTCTTTCTTCCTTCTAGAAGGAAACATGTAAACAAAATCCTTGTCTTTCCTTCAGTCTGAAATGATCCCAGCACCCCTCTGCTCTTCCAGTCCTTTGCAGAGAGCAGACCATAGATGTAAGTGACTACAGAAATAATCGGTGTCTAAACTCCCAGTATTCTCAATGGAGAATTAAGGGAATCTAAAGATTCTAAAGAATCTAAAGCATCTACCCTGAAACAGGCCCATGTAATTTTACAAAATTGATCTGCTTGCAAGGTGAATTTCACCAATGTGACTGCAGATCTTCCTCTGCTGGTGATGAGCTCTCACCCAGCACAAGGTTCTGTGCCCTGGCAGAGAAGATAGTAACTTGTTTGTGTTATTAAGAAAAAAATATGCTTTCCTTTATTCATGAGCAAAGAAGGAAGAAGGGCTGTTTAACAAACAAGCAGGATCTCTCTCCTCTGAACTGGGAATGAGTGTCTGAACTCCTGGAGTGTCTTTCCAAAGTGGGGTAACCTGTTATAGGGGATACTTGTCTCTTTCACAGGGGGTTTTATTTTCAATGCTCCTTGTCTGACACATGGCAAACACTCCTGCTCTTCAGAGGTGTACTTGCCAATGGTCTGGAAGGTAGAGAGGTGATTAGAAGCAATTGAATGGCGCTGTGGGCAAGGAAATTATCCTAAGGCTTCTGTGGAAAGCAGTTACAGGCTGTTCCTGGAAGGCTCTTCCAGCACAATGCTGATTATTGCAGTGCTGAAAGTTACAGCTGGATTATGGCTTATCAGCTGTTGCCTTTTTTTCCTTGTGTGAATGAAAACCTTTATATAGCAGTGCAGGTCAGCCTGAAAATGCCTGTGTTATTGATAAGGGGAGAAGCTGGGGAAGGGTCAGGAGCACAGGGCTTGTGAGGAGCAGCTGAGGGAGATGGGGAGGCTCAGCCTGTAGAAAAGGAGGCTCAAGGGGCACCTTCTTACTCTCTGCAGCTCCCTGACAGGAGGGTGCAGCCCAGTGGGGGTTGTCTGTTCTCCCAAGTAGAAAGTGATAAAGGAAATGTCCTCAAGTTGTGTTAGGAGAGGTTTAGATTGGGTGTTGGAAGATATTTCCTCACAGAAAGGTTCGTCAGGCATCAGGACAGGCTGTCCAGGGCAGTGGTGGAGTCACCATGCCTGGAGGGATTTAAAAGATGTGTAGATGTGGTGTCACCATGATATTTTTATGAAAATCCTTTGCTAGGATTTTTCTCCTATTCTAGCTGAGAAGCCTCAGAAAAGAAATGTAAACAATTAACTATCTGATGGCTGTGGAATATGGTCTGGACATTGTTCACTAACAGGTGCATCCTTGATTGGTCCATGTGAGTTGTTTCTACTTAATAACCAATCAAAGATCCAGCTGTGTTGAATTCTCTGAGAGTTATGAGCTTTTGTTATGATTTCTTTTTATTTCTTTCTATACCAGCTTTCTGATGGATCCTTTCTCTCTATTATTTTTATTATAGTTTTAGTATAGCATTTTAATGTAGTATAATATCACAATATAATAAATCAGCCTTCAGAAACATGGAGTCAAGATTCTCATCTCTTCCCTCGTCCTGGGACCCTCGAAGACAACCACAGATGTGGCACCTGGGGACAGGGTTTAGTGGCATGTTGGTAGTGCTGGGTTAATGGTTGGACTTGATGGTCTCAGAGACCTTTCCCAGCCTTAATGATTCTGTGATTCTGTGGTGAGCACAAATCTTTCAGACTGAAGGCTGAGTGTCCTCAGTGAGGCCAGACTGACAGAGCTGGGAAGGGCAGTATTTTTGTGGGCACTCCAAATGAAGCTTTCCTGTCCACTGCTGCAAAAGAACCAGACCTGTAGCTGAACTTGTCCTTTGACCCCTCAAGGAGGCACAGTTCTGACAATACCAACTGTCCTCTGCCTCCTGGTCCAGATAACTCTCCATCCTGCTTGCTTTTGAAAATATCTGCTGTGTGAGAATGCAGAGAGCCACCAGGGCAAAGAACAGTGAACAATGTCGTGTCTTGTACCCCAAAATCACAGAAAATCTGTGACAACTCATTTGGGATCTGAAAGTTTGTATGTGCTCTGCTGGTTTATTATTGCAAAGTCTGAAGTGCAGGGAACGTGAACTGATCCTTCAGCTTGTGTTTGAGTTTCAGATCTTTGCATTTGTTTTTTCTCTCCAGCTCTTTCAGTGTCTCAAGGAGCCATGTATGGCGCTGAAATAATGCAGCATCTGTCTCCTCATCATATTTCAGTTCCTAGCTGATGGAAATACCATGAAAGAAACATATCTTAAATGATCTTAGCCTCATAAATGGCTCTTTGAGACATTTAGAAATCCTGTAAAACCAGAAACACAAACAATAAGATTGGCATTTTTAAGCAGTGGCAGTGCAGAATATTTGGGTTTATTTGAGTTTATGTGGAGTTATTTTCATTGCCCAAATAACCTGTTTGCAGCTTACTAAAATTGCTCCACAGCTGTGCTTCAAGAGAAATGAAAAAAATGTGTGATGGAAGCTGAGATGGAAACAAACAGGGAGAAGAAAGTTGTGTTGAAAGGATTTTGAAGATGACCTCTAGATAACTAAATCTCCCTTATTTTTGTAACTGGTCCTACTAAAGGAATGGGGAGGGTCTAAGTAGTTTAGTTTTTGGGGTTTTTTTGGTTTTTTTTTTTTTTTTTTTTTTTTTTTTTTTTTCCTGATTGCCTGAAAGTAGATCTGCTCAGTTTATTATGATCTGCTCTTCCAGTTCAGCCTTCAGAGTGGAACTGAAAATGATGTCCCTATTCTTTTGGCATGTCTTTCAAATTCACAGGGTTCTAGGTGTGTAAATCAGTGCATTCTGGCAATGTGCCTCTTTTCTGGGGAGGAAGCAGAACTCTGATGTGGTCTGGAACACCTCGAACAAGGTGTTCATAATGCAAGATGACAGCTGCTGTTTAAAAGCTAACTATGGGCTTAGAGATATGGAGTGGTAGAGTCTGAACTGTCCCTTCCTCTCCAGTGTCCTGCTCCTAATTAATTACTGTGGGCTCTTTTTCCTCAGAGGAAAAAATGCAAACATTAACCATAACAACTTATTTTAAAAAATGAAATTACTGTCTGATTCTCAGACAAAGTGATGGACTGAGCGATGAGGCGTCTGCCTGTAGGTCAATCAGAAGATCTCCAGCCAGACCCGAGGCTGGCAGTCCAAGTCTGAGCCAGGCTGTGGGACACAGCCCCACAGCCTCACTGTCAGTCCTGTGGGAAGTTTTGGTCACCACGACACAAGAAGGACAAGGGAGGGCAACAAAGAAGGTGCAGGGCCTTGAGGAGAAGCTGTGTGAGGAACAGCTGAGGACACTTGGTCTGTTCAGCCTGGAGAAGAGGAGACTGAAGGGAGACCTCACTGCATTTACAACTTCTTCATGAGGAGCAGGGGCAGACACTGATCTCCCCTCTGTGTGACCAGTGAGAGGAACTGAGGGAATGGCCTGAAATTGTGTCAGGGGAGATTTATGGTGGATGTCAGGAAAATGTTCTTTCCCCAGAGGGTGGCTGGGCACTGGAACAGGTGCCCAGGGAAGTGATCACAGCACCAGCCTGAGCTCAAGAAGTGTTTGGACAATGCTTGAACCACATGGTGGGATTTTGGGGGATTTCTTGTGCAGGGTCCAGAGCTAGACTCAATGGTCCTTGAGGATCCCCTCCAACTCAGGGTATGCTGTGATTCTGTAGAAACAATCTGGTCCCTCCATGGGCTCCTCACATTCCCCCACACCGGGAGTGAACTCCTTGCCACCCTCCCACCCCAGAGCTCAGGGTGAGGTGAGTTGAGGCACAGCAGTGAGGAAGGGCTGCTCATCAGCTGCTCCTCCTCCTCGTGAGGCTGGTTGGGGTCCAGCACCTCCTCTGCCCTCTCCCATGGGGGAAAGGGATACACACAAATGTCCAGACCTTTCCTGGTGTACCCATCCTACCCAGAGCCCTGGACTGGGAGGTCTGTATCACCCTGGACTCATTTTTCAGATCAGAGTATGAACACTCTTTGCTGGTGGGCAGATGATCCACCCACAGCATAAAGCAGGTGTAGACCAAATCCATCCAGTGACTCAGAGTGCTTTTTCAATGTGTGATTCAACTGGTCCATCAAGAGATGATTTCCAGGTATTTTCAGAGGAAAGAAGCATTGAAGAAAAGAAACTCAACCAGACCAAAGTATTTTTAGAGGTAAAGTTTACCATCAGAACGCAGCAATAGAAGTTAAAAAAAAAAAAAACAAAAGCCACAAAAGATCTAAAATGTTGAGTTGAGAATGTACAAAACAAAGTCATAATAAGAAAAATTGCTTTACAAAGTCTCAAAATGAATTTAAACAATAAACATGTAGGAAAGCATGGAAAAATCTAAACTAAGGGGTTTGTGTATACTGAATAATAAATTACAATTCTAGAAATAAAGAAAAGAAAGCAGTAACCATTCTGTCTCGAGAATCTTTCATAGCATCATTCTTTGGGGGAATGGCATTTATAGTAGCTGTAGGCCTTAGCTTTACAATTTCCAGCATCATCAAACACTTTCCAGGAACTGAAAAACAAACTGATAAATAACTCCCCCAAGTCCAAGACTGACAACAACTCAAGATTTTTTTTTTCTTTTCTTTTCTTACTGGCTAAGAGAAAACCTATCCAACCCACCCATCAATATGAACTTGTGTGTGTATATGTATATATATGTGTGTGTGTGTGTGTGTGTGTGTGTGTGTGTGTGTGTGTGTGTGTGTGTGTGTAGGATGTCCTTCTCAGAAAAAGAAGGTGCCATAAAGATGTTTGTTTGCCAGTAACCAGATTGATTGGTTTTTTAATTGATCCTGCCTTCTGCAGTAGTTCAGAGAAGCCCGATCCAACACCTCCAACCACCCCCACCAAACATTCTAGGGGGAAGTACCCTAAGGTGCTCATGGATGGATTTTTCCCTTGTGCTTCTAACAGTGCCAGGACTTTGGGTTATGGTGCAGCACCAGGTCTGTTGGGTTGGCCAGGTGAGGGCTGTTCTCCAGTGTCAAGGCAGGCTGCACTTGTCCTGTTTGTATGCAAACACCAAGACAATGACCCTGAGAAGTTCTTAGGGTGCAGGTAAATCCCTGTCTGTAATGTGGATAAAACAGGATAAATGTTTATCGTGGCCTTTCTCTTTTGTCTTATACATTCCTCTCTTGTTCTGCAGAATCTCCTATTTCTTTGGCTTGGAGTTGCCAAATGTGACAAAGACAACTCCTGGCTCTTGAAAACTCCCATTGGTGTGGAAGTCTTCACCTGGGCTCTTCAAGTACCTCCGAAACACAGGTGAGGCAGACACCTCATACTGGGGATGAGAGCCCACATCGCGTGTGGAAGACGTTTGGGTCTCAGACTGCTTGGTGACTGTGGTGGATGAAGTGATGATTTTGTTTCCAAACTGGTCCATTTCCTCATACTGCTCCATGACAGTCCGGGTGGCTCCGTAGAGCTTGGACCCATCAGGCCCTGTCTGCAGCTCCAAGATGCTTTTCTGCCTCCGTGGATTTTGTGGGCTGGGGGTGTTCAGGGAGCGGTATTCCGAAAAGCTGCCTTTCACCCCACAGTGGCAGCTGTCTTTGGAGCTGTCCAGAGAACACTTCTCTTTGTCACTGGTTGGATGGTTGGCACTGCCAAGGGTGTTCTGTTTCATGGAGCTCAGCCCAGCTTTTGTTTGGACAGGGTCTGATCTCTTCTCTGAGGGTTTTGTGTCATGCCCAGCAGACCCTGCTGAGGAGTGGTTATAGGAGTTAAAGCTGCTCTGAGCAAAAGCCTCTCTCTTTCCTGGAGAGTCAAGAGAGTCTGGTGAAGGGCGATCCTGGGGGGAATGTGCTGTCCTGGGTGATTCTGCTGGTTTCCTGGCAGCAGACTCAATGGAGATGTAGGAAGGTGAGGAGGGAGAGCTGACACGAGACTGAACGAGGCGGGGAACCTCCAGCTCTGCCTTGGCTGCCTCTGTCTTTTCTGCCACCTTTGCACTTTCCACAGATGCTGCTTCCCCTGTCTCCAGCATGACTTCCTCTTGCCTGGCTTTGCTTGAAACAATGCTGATCTTACGGATGTTGCTACTGCTCACAGAGCTTTGGGCGCTCCCCAGAGACTCCTTGAACAGCCCTGAGAGCCCAGCAATGTCTGACTCAGATTTGAGATTAGAAACGGAATAAATAGCTTTCTTGATGGCCTCCTCGATGTCCTGGATGCGGGCAAGTGTCTGCTCCTTCAGGTGGAGAATCTCAGCACTTGCTCGCTCCAGGTCCTCAAAAACCAGATCCACTGAGGAGACACTGTCAGCGTCCTCCTTTGCCCCAGCCTTGTCCTGTTGCTTGGCCTTCTGGCGCACAACCCACTCGGGGACCTTCTCAAAGAAGCTCTTGAGAGCTTTCACATCCACTTTGCTTGTCTCCTCCTCAAACTCCCTCACTCGGGTCAAGATCTCTTGCAGCTGCTCCTGTCTCCTGAGGTTCTCAAAGATCTCCATAGCCTCCTTGACATTGCCTTTCATGATCTCCTCCTTGTGCACTGACAACCTCTTCCGACGCTCATCTTCCGTCTCGCTCTTTTTTTTTTCTCTCATAACAACCGCTGGCTTCTCCTGGGCAGGTGTCTCAGCCTCCCTATCAGGACATTTCACTTGCCTGCTGTTTCCCTGCTGGTGCTCCTCAAAGGAGTTCACTGACTGCTGATGGAAGGACATTGACTGAGACATTTGCCTCCTCTCATGCACCTGCTGCACAACTCTCTGACTATCCCACAATCCATAAGAATTAGATACACTTTCCCTTTCCACCTTGGATGAGGCATTTTGTGCAGTGCCATCTCCTCTTTTTGGAAGGCTATTTTGACCCACAGGGGGGGTGCTTGGCTCAGTTTGTCCTGGCACATCCTGTGCCTGTGCTCTGCCAGGACAGGCCGGAGGTGACAGTGAAGAGCACCCATTCTCCTCTCGGCACAGCTCTATCTGCCTTTGAGCCACCTGGCCTGGGCATCTACTTGGAGCAGCTGCTGTATCACTCATCATTCCCTGCTTGACTTCAAAACCAACCACTCCATTTTTCATTGGCTTTGAGGTCTTCACACTGTCTGGTTCTGTCTTTCCTTGTCCTCCTTTGCTGGCCTTGTACCTTTCTTCTGCCATTTGGAGAGGGGTTTTGGCAGTGTATTTTGGCAGCTTTTTCTCAGGGTTTGTACCCTGAACTGTAACAGACTTCTTCACAGACGTCTCTGAATTGCAGCATTTTGCTTGAACCTCCTCATAGCTTGATTGTTCATGAACTTCCATGCAGCTTAATCCCAGCTCTGTGGGGAAAGGCCTTGGCTTGTTGATGTCCCTCAAGCCTGAAGGTTTTGGAGGCAGGGGTGGAGGGATGGGTTTTGTTGAGCTGATTGTGCTGTAATTTGCAGAGGCAGAATGTGCTCCGTGTAAGAGGTGCTCAGGTTTTGGAGGGGGAACAGGTTTTTTCTTGGGTGGGGCAGTAGTTTCTGGTTTTGGAGGAGTCCTGGGCTTCTCTGCAGGACTCTGGTCACTGGGTTTACAGGACAGAGAAGGGAGAGCAGGAAGAGGGGTCTGGAGTAGTGCAGAAGATCCTGGGACTTCATCTTTGCTGGTTGGTAATGGAAGGGCACCTTCTCTTGCTGCTTTAGTTGAGGGTGGGCAATGCTCTGCTTTCATCACAGCAACTGAGGGAGGAGGAGGAAAGTCATTATCAGCCTGTGACCCTGAAGCCACTACAGCAGTCTCCTTACTAGCGAGTTGAGTCTCATTTTTCTTTTTACACACAGAATAGGACTGCCCTGCATTTCTGTATATCATAGCAGCTTTAAAATCCCCTCTGGAGACATTAACATTAGACTTTTCCAGCGACTGAAGTGTGGCTTTTAAATTACCTCGGACAACGTCCTCCTTTTCTACCAGGCGCTGTTCTGTGGCGGCACTTTGCAGCGCTCTGATAGCTGTCTGCACATCCCCTCTGACACCAACATCTCTTTCTTCTTGCTCTGATTGCTCTTTGAAATCAGACTCAACACAAGGGTTTACATAGGTTTTCACTGGTGTGGCAGCATAAAGGCCATCCTTAATGCTAAAATCTCTACTGGGCACAACTTGGATTTCCTGGCTCAATAGTTGTCGTCCCTGTACTTCCTCAGAAGCACTGACCTTTTTGTGTGATGCTATGCTCTTCTCAGACACACTTGTGTGGGTCTTGGATGCCTCCTGGACTCTAGTGGTGGTGGTCCTGGTGGCAGTGCTGCTGCTCTCCTTCTTGGTGGATGAGGAGTCCTGTTGGTGTAGGGTCGATTGAAGGGTCATGGTCCCCTGTGAGCTGACTGTCTGCTGCCTGCAGGCTGTGTGGACCTCCTCCCTGTTCCTCTGGAACTTGCTCTGAACATGGTGCTGAATGTTTTTTGCTTCTGCTGTTGCCAGCCTCAGGCTTTGCATTGCAGCCTGGAGATCAGTCCCCAGAGCCTTTTCTTCTGTCTGAGTCTGGCTGGCTTCCCCAGGCACCACACTCTGCTGTTTCCCATCCACTTCTGCCCTCTGAGCTGTCACTTGTGTTGGAAATGTGCCTTGTAGCATAGATTTTGGTTCCTTCAAATGGGCAGTGGTGGCTTCTTCTTTCTCTGCCTTCTTGCTGGCATCTGCAACCCTTTGGATTGACTTTGTAGTCACCTTAAGCCCTCCGGACAGAACTTCTTCCTTTCCCATCGCTGTGGGCAGGGGCTTCCCAAGACATTGCACAGTGGTTCCTGCCACACCTGCTGCATGCACAGCCTCTCTCTCCAACACACCCTCTCTGCCCGTGCTTTCACATGCAAATCCCTTTTTTGCTCCCTCCATAGCCCCTGGCTCACCTCCTGCAATTACTTTCTCCATTTGTTCTTTATTTGCCAAGACATGTATGTTAGCCCCCTGCACAACCCGTGGGCTGCTCTCATCTGCCCCATCCTCCTCTGCTTGGGAGGAGATGAGGGATTGTATCTCTGACTCCTGCTGGAGATTCTTCAGATAGCTGAGGTCTCCCTTCTCAATGCAGCTCGCAAAAAGTTGGACATTTCCCTTCTCATTGTCCTCACGCTTGATGGTGGCTGCTGCTTTCTGCTCCTGAGAAGAAGCCAGCAAGTTCCCAATTGTTGATTTCACATCCCCCTTGACGACTTTCTGCTGGACAGAATGGAACAGCAGGGAGTAGAGAGTCATCTTCAGTGATCCCGACTTTGTCTCTTGTAGGACCATCCCCTTTTTGATGGAAGCATCTTGGCTGAGGAGACCCTGTAAGGCCTTGGCTACATCTCCACTCAAGTCCTCTTTGCCTTTAACAGCTTCACTCTGATCCAGCAGCTGCAATGGGCTTACTTTGATCTTGCCCTCTCTGTCCTCCTCCACCAGCATGCTCTGTGCTTCCACATTGGTCCTGTGCAGGAGCTGCAGCATAATCCTTTGCAAGTGGCCTCCCACAATCTCCTCTTTCAGGATCTCTGGAGCTCCTGGGCTGCTGAGCTGGTACTTCACCATCTTCACACTCTCCATATCATTAGCTTCAATGAGGATCCCACCATGCTGGATAGCCTGGCAAGTGCAGAGAGTCTCTAAAGTTTCCTTCATGGTTCTTTCTTTCAGTTCTATTTCTATGCCAGCTTCAGAAGCACCAAATTTATCTAGGGGCGTGCTCTCAAAGAGCCACGTTGTGCTTTTCACATCTGCACGAGGGATCTCTTCTTGGGCCCCAGTGCTGGCTGTCACCTCTGTGTCCTTAAGGGTGTCCATGGGCTGGGTTTCAAACAACCAGGTGCAGCGTTTTACATCCCCTTTCTGGCTGTCCTCTCTCTGCACCGTGCTCATGGATGAGCTCCTCTCTGCGTCCCCGTACAGGGAGTCCACAGGATGGTTCTCAAAGAGCCAGGTGGATGTCCTCACATCACCCCGCTGCACGTCACTGACGCTGACCATCCTCACGTACTTCTTCTGGCCCACTTGCTGGGACTCAAAGAGCTGCTTGTTGGACTGGACATCTCCCTTCTGCACATCATCCACTGTTCTGGGCACGGACAACTTTCCCCCTGAGAAGGAGTCAAGAGGTTCTGTCTCAAACCTCCACCGTGCAGTCTGGACATCTCCTTTCTTGATGTCCTCTTGGGTGACAGCCCTAATGACAAACACCTCTTCTTCCTTCTTGATCTGATCCAGGGGCTTAGTTTCAAACAACCACCGGGCACCTTTCATGTCACCTTTCATGATTTCTTCTTTCTGCACGGAAGTGACCTCATGGTATCCCCCCTCTTTGTCTTGGATAGCGTATAAAGGTTGGCTTTCAAAGAGCATTGTGCAGGACTTGACGTTAGCTTTGCTCATGGTGTCTTTCTGGATCTTCTGGAGTTCTGTCTCATCCACTTTGTCATTGATTTGGTCAAGGGAATAGGTTTCAAATACAAACCTTTTTCCTCCAACATCTCCCCCCTTGGCATCCTTTTCAGGAGGTATTTCCTGGATGCCCTCAGAGTTGTCCTTCAGGGTGTCCATGGGGTAGTTCTCAAAGAGCCACGTGAACTTGTGCACAGACCCAGCTTCAATTGTTCCAGCATCCCTCTGGGATTTTGGCTTGGTGGCTGTGTCCAAGGGCTTGGCTTCAAAGAACTCTTTCACTCTGGACACTTCCCCAGACTGGAACTCCACACGGCTGGAATACCTCATGGTTTTTTTCCTGTCAGCTTCACTGACAGCGCTGCTGCCCAAGGGTTCAGTCTCAAACAGGTGCCGGACAGTTTTGACATCCACTCCCTGCAATTCCTCCTGACTGTAGGCCTTACTGACTTGCAAATACTGCTCCTCCTGGCCTTTCAGGGAGTCCAGGGGCTGAGTCTCAAACATCCACGTGTAGGACTTCACATCGGCTTGGGGCACGCTGCCATCCTCCTCCTGCTTCTTCTCAGCCTTCTCGTACAGGGTGTGCATGGGCTGGGTCTCAAACAGCCACCGGCAGGTCTTCACATCCCCCTTCTGGGAGATCTCCCGCCTCACTGAGGGGTGCTTCTCCCCTTCCGTGGCTTGGAGATGAATGACATCCATGGGCTGAGTTTCAAAGAGCCACTTGGCTGTCCTGACATCACCAGCCACCACCTCTTGTTTTGTGATCCCCCGTATTATATCCACTTTCTTGATGCTTTCATCAAACTGGTCCAGGGGCCTGGTTTCAAACATCCACTTGTAGTTCTTGACGTCACCACTGATGATCTGCTCTCTGCTTACAGAGGTGACTTCGTGGAAATTGCCAAAGCTATCCTTGATGGCATACAGGGGTGTTGTCTCAAACAGGATTTGGTTGGCTTTGACATTGCCAGCTGGAATCTTCTCCTCCTCTTCTTTGGTGGTGGGCTCAGCATCAGCCTGCTTAATGCTGTCTAAGGGGAGAGTCTCAAACAGGGTTTTGAAAGATTTCACATCCCCTTTCACTACCTCTTCCACGCTGGTGGCTGGAATTTCTTCCTCAAATGCCTTGGAGATACTGCCAAGGGGACAGGTCTCAAAGACATGTTTTCTTTGCTTCACATCTCCCTTCTCCTCTGCTGAAAGCTCTACTTTCTTCAAACGTCCCACCTCAAAATTGTCTTTCAGGGTTTCCATTGGCTGCGTTTCGAAGAGCCAGAGTGTAGATTTCACATCACCTCCAATGACTTGTTCTTTGGCTACAACACTTTCTGAAGCTTCTCCTTTCAGGGAGTCAAGAGTCTGGGTCTCAAAGAGCAATCGTTGTTTAGTGACATCCGCCCCTGTGACAAAATCTGTCGAAGCCTGGAAGTCCTGTTCTTCAACCGTGATTTCTCTGATGGCATCCAGAGGCTGAGTTTCAAATATCCACCTCGCGCCACTGACATCCGGCCTTCCAATTTCTTCCAGTGAAATCCCACGGATTATCTGCACTTTGGAAGTGTCCTTGTTGATGGTATCCAGGGGCTGGGTCTCAAAGAGCCAGCGAGCTGTCCTGACCGCATTGGTCTGGATTTCTTCTCGGCAAACAGACTTGATTTCATGGATAGTCCCACTTTTGTCTCTTATGGCACAGAGGGGCTCTGTTTGGAAGAGCCTGACAGTCTTCTTGACATCGCCTTTAAGCTCCTGGATTTCTGATTTGAGTTGTAGGATACTCTTCTCCTCCACTGAGGAGCAGCGTCCTATGGCATCCAAGGACTGTGCTTCAAAGAGCTGTTTGGCCCCTTTCACATCACCTCCCTGGACAGGCTCCTTGAGAACTGCCTCCTGCACCTCGGTTTCATCTGAATACAGTTTATTTAATGTGTCGAGTGGTTGGGTTTCAAAGAGCCACCGGGCAGTGCGAACATCCCCTCTGGCAAGGTCTGTTTCTGACACCTTGGCTGATGTTGGCAGGTTGTATCCATTTATGGACTGGCTTTCAAACCTCAGGGAAGTGCTTTTCACATCCCCACTGGGAATGATCTCTTCTTCTGTCAGCTTCTTCGGGGCTTGATGGTCCCCAATGGAGTCAAGTGCCCAGTTCTCAAAAATCCAGCGCATGGACTGAACCTCTCCTGGGAGAACTTTATCCAGGTTCACGGACGCCTGTGCGTTGGGATCCTCGGTGTTAAGCATTTCTGCCAGGTCCTCAGTCACAGCTTCTTCCAGGTTCTTCCTGAGCTCAGGGTGCATGTGCCTGTAGAGCCTCTTCAGCTCGTTCACCTGGCGCTGCTGGTAGAACTTGGAGAAGGCTTGCTTTGGAGGAGGCACAGGGAGTGCATTGAGATCCTGGCCCCCTGGAGCGACGACCTGGACTGAGCCAACCACTGGAGGGGGAGGCAAGTCATCTTCCATTTTCTGGATGGCAACTTTAGATGATTTCTGAGCTTCTGACATCTTTGGGGAAACAGTTTTAAACGTCAGCATCACCTCTCACCCCCCCATCCCCGTGGCTGTTAATGGAGTGAATGGCAAAGGGAAAAGCCAACAGGGGAAATCCGTGCACCCAGTAAGCTCCATACCTTTGGTTCAGTAGCACACATCACTCCAAAGCATCACATCACTGCACACGCTGCAGGCTTGGTGTTAGCCCTGGTTCCACAGCAAAGCAAGATCTCTAATCCAGGTGAGGTGGTTAGTCTACAGTTCCCAGGATTCAGTCCAGCTAGAGCACAACAGAGGTGCCTGATTTGGGCTATGTGACCAAGAGAGAGTGACCACAAGAAGGATAAGGCTGACTTAGAAAAGTCAGTGAGAATTTAACTTCTCCTTCCTGCTGTTAAGTGTCCAGAACTCTTGTGTCCCTGGCTGAGGACCTGCAGGGAACAAAAGATCTGGGTGCAGAAGAAAGCCAAGGAGCTATTTGTGAAGAGGTCTCAAGAAGAAAATGGGAGAAGGAACCAAAGTGTCAAACTGAGCTGATGAGTAAGTGGCTGGTGAAGTAATGTGATGAGCTTTTGGTAGCACTGTGGGGTGCCCACTCACTGCTCAGTTGGGAGGGCTTGGGGAAGGATGTTCATCTGATTAATGACTTCTTCTGTTGCACTCAGAAGTGTGCCCCATTTGCACAAGAGTAGATGCACATTTACACAATTGGAGATTTAAATAAAGCCCTTCTGATTTGCAGACTTGTACAGGCATGAGGCTAACTAAAGTTTGCAAACTGCTGGAATCAGCAGTCCTGATGATCTGCACTGCCTGAGGAGGAAAAGCAAGGCGGAGGGACCAGAAGTTGGGGCAACACCTATAGCTGGGGGTCAGGAAAGTTAGTCTTGTTTATTCTCAGTCAGACTGAGCTCATCTTAAATTCACAACTGTGCTGGTAGAGAAGTGAACAGAGTGGGCTGTGCTTGTCCAGTCCCCATCTGAGCCTCCATTTCTGCAATTTTTCTCCTCAGTTTGTGCATCCTGGGCACTGAGCACTGAACTGAATACCTGCAACCTGCACTGCCTGGGCATTTATCCACAGAGAAGGTAGCTGAAGCCTTTAATCATTGTCTAAAAGAGACTGCAGTCCTGGTGGCTTTCCTTTCAGTAAACAGATCTGCTGACCCTTGGCATGCCTGTGCAGTTACGTCTGCAGAGTTATGCCCGGAATATTATTAGTTGTTGCTCAAAGCAATGGTGCACGGTGTTATTTCACTCTGTTACACACAGATTGTTCTGGCTAAAAATAAAGTTTTGAACATTAGTAAAAGAAACCCACACTCAGAACACCAAAATCAGCATATTTTGCAGCAAGTGAAAAATGCAAATATTTTGCATGAGGCAACATACTTGGAATGCACTTCTTAAAATAAGAGTTTTTGTTGGTTTTTTTTTTTTAATCTGTGTAGAACTTCTGAATGTGGGGAAGGGCAGCCGAGCAGCTGATAGCTATATTCAGTATGTAAGTGCTCCTGGCTGCCTTGTGTGGGTATTTAGATCACACTCACAGGCCACAAATATTTGGTTAGATAACAGTGCTTATCTTAAGCATTTCCTACCTTGCTTTTTTTCTGTCTGTGGGGAGAGTGAATGGAGTTGTCCTTCACAGTACTCTGGAAAAGATATGAGGAGAAATGCCATTAAACTACACAGCAAGACACATTATATGCATATATATTTTTATATACTTATGTGTACTAATGTGTGTATCAATTACAGAAAACTGAAAACCATGCAGATGTGATTTTCTCCTTTGGGTCATTGGCAGTTCTGTACAGCTGAGAAAACAGTCTTATTCCAGGTTGATCAGAAATATGTTTTCTAATGTCTCAGTCAACAAGCAAAACCCCAAACATATTTTGTTTTTTAAGTTAGGGGAAAAACAAAACTAGCACTGATTTCTC
Source organism: Passer domesticus (assembly GCF_036417665.1). NCBI lineage: Eukaryota > Metazoa > Chordata > Aves > Passeriformes > Passeridae > Passer > Passer domesticus. The sequence goes on from NC_087474.1 coordinate 4,098,503, forward strand.
CAAAGTTTGATTTAGCCTTTATTTTCCCTTATACTTAAATATTTTAAAAAATGAAACTGATCTACATTTTCTTGGTTCTCTAACCAGCTGTAATTTTCCAAATGCAGTGTCCACTCATTTATTTTCAACTGAGACTGCTTCATCTGCTCCTGTCCCTGATAAACACTCAAGAGACTGCATCTCTGACCACAGGCCCCAGAAAAGGTTCAGAGTATGGAGAAACATGAATGTGCCTGCAGGAAGGGTCCAGATATGAAATCCCATCCCATGTCATTCCTGGATCACCAGTGGAACTGGGGAAATGGGAAAAATAGGCCTCATAACCCTTATAACCTGTATCATCCTGTGGCCCAATGATCAGCCTGGAGTGGGGGATTAAATCCCTGGACCCCAGACTAAGGGATATAAACAGAGAAACACTGGTTGCACTGCAAAGTTATGCTTGAATATGACATATATAGACATATATATATATCTGTGTGTGTTTATGTATGTATGTGTGTGTGTTGGAATGGGGATACCATGGAGACACGTGTTGCTCTTACTGATTAGTTTCTCCATAGATGTATATGAATATAACTGTGCAAATAAAGGTGAAATCTTGTTATAAGTAAACTGTACAGGCTAGTGGATGTAGGACTCTGTGTGTGTGTGCTTGGTGTGTGCGTGCATGTGTGAATTTAATAAACACGCTACATTTGCACGTGTTTGTACACATTTATCTTACATTTGCAAGCATCAAGGGGAAAATAGTCACTTTTGGGGAAACCAAACGCGGTGTTTCTTCAGAGTTACAAAAGCAGACAAGTTCTCTGTCACCCTCTCACAGCCCCTTGCTGGATGGGACATTTGCTGGGATGCCACCGGTGGCTGGGAGGGGAGGAGCGGGTCCTTACCGGCTGTGCGGGGCTGGCAGCAGCAGCAGCTGTCTGCGAGAGATACAGAGCCGACAGCTCCTTCACGGAGGGCGCAGAGGACCTCCCTCGTCCTTGCTGAAGTGTGTGGCTGGTGCTGCCTGATGGGTCTAAAAATGACCGTGCCCGATCATCTGGAACAGGGACAGAGCGCGCCGTGAGCCGCGAGCCGCAGGCAGGAGGGCAGGGCCAGCATCTGCTGGGCTTCTGGCACTGCACACTGAGGCTCCCCACACCCCCCACCCTGCTCCCCCAAAACTTCACATTACACCCTTCCAGTTCAAGGAAAAAACATGGACATTCCCATCTCCTTCATGGCTGAGGTGGACTGTTGAGCCTGGATGAGGGTCACACTTTGGCAGTGACCTGATGGCCCCATTCCTGCTTCCCTGAGCAAGGCCATCACCAAACACGAGCGAGTCAGAGGACATAGAGGAGCTACACATATCCAAATTGAGCCAATTCCTATTTCTTTTTTTTTGCTCTATGGCCACAGCACTCTCCTATGGGTGTGCCTCACAAGCAGTTACATCCGCTTATCTTTGCCTCTCCCCGGGAGCTCATTTCAGGAGAGATGAAAAGGGTGAGACCTGCCACAGGATGTAGCAAGGAGCCCCTGGTAGAGCCTTCAAACCCTGCTCTGAATTTAGAGATCTGATCTTTTGAGCTGCACCAGCTTCCATGGGGTCCCCCCAACCTGGAGCTTCACTTTTCAAAGAAAGAAGCAACTCCAAAATGTAGCCAAGAACTTTTTGCATTTATCTGCCATGTGTGAGGATGGTTATCTGCACCTCCCATCACAGACATACACAATATATAGAGCTTTACACCTTTAGGGTGCATGTCAGCCCTCCAGGTTAGTCAGGGCTGTAATTTCTCTGTTCCCACTGTAAAAACACGAGAAGGTTCTCCCGTTCTCTGCAGGGCTTGTGCCGCTGCGTTCGGATTTAGTGAGGTATTTGCAATGCTTTTGGTTTGAACAATGGGCTCTCTCTCCACAAATCCAGCTATTGCACAGCCAGGAAAGGGCTGATGTACTTTGTAATATGTGCACACTAGAAGCACTGCAGCCATTCCAGCATTCTTTGCCCTAAAACCTCAGCCCTCAAATCACGAGAATTAGAAAACAACAAACCAAATGACTTTTCTTTGTGTTCTGAATTTCAAGTTCAGATTTTCAAGTTTTTCTCTAAAATACTGAAATAAACTTACTATGGTTTTATTTTAATTTGACAGGAATCAACTCCACACACTAAAAATGTACTTCAAATGAAATACCAGCTCCTATAGGCACAAACATGCACCAAAAAGCCATGATGATAAGAGCAGAAGGACCTCACTGGGTTGTCAGACCCTGCCAGCTGTGCTGCTGGAAGGTGCCAAACCTCAACATTTCTGTTGTCCTTTATTCCAGCTGCTCCTGCAGGTGTGCAGGCACTTTGATGCAGAGCCAAGGCTGGATACACGGGGAAGCAATGGGATGAAATACAGATTGAGCTGCCCAGTTCTGCTGGAAGTCACTAGGACACCACATAAGGAAACAGAAGGTATTTCCTTAATGATTATTTTTTTCCCCCTAAATCTCCATCTAAATATGGCACCTCTCTCCCTGATTTCTGCTGTCCACAGCTCAAACACTGAGTCAAAGGGAGTTATCTGTCTACAGCCACTGCAGACAGTGGCAGGGCCGGGGCAGAGCTGGTGCATCCTGAGATAGGCTGTGAGGTTACAACCACCCTCTGGTTGCATCATTTCCCCCCAGTCTGCTCAAGACACCCCAAACTTTGACTAGATCCTGGATTTTTGAGATGAACAGCATCCATGAAATCATAGAATGGTTTGTGTTGGAAGGAAGTTGGAGAACATCTCGTTCCAACCCCCTTGCCATGGGCCCCTCACTAAATCAGGCTGCTCTGAGCCCTGTCCAGGTGGCCTTGAACACTTCCAGGAATGCGACATCTGTAACTTCTTTGGCAGCCCATTCTCACTACCCTCACAATAAAGAATTTTTTCCTGATATGTAATCTCAGTCTCTTCTCTTAGTTTAAAACTGTTCCCTGTTGTCCTAGGGACATCAAGAGGGTCCTTGCAGCAGGTACTGAATTAACTTCAGAAACCTTTGGGTAATCTGAAAAAAATCCTTTTTGAGGAATTTGAAAAATCTTGTCTGGGAATGTCTTTCTTTCATCCTACATTGCTGAATTACCTACTGGAAAGGCAAAAAGGAGTCCAATCAGTCTGGCAAACAGCAAGTTTCTTCTTTGCATGGTAATGAGATTTGCATGGCTAAGTCCTCCAACAAGAGCAATGGGGAGAACTGGGCACAGTGAGCCTTCAAGGTAGAAAGGAAACCAAGCACACATTTTCAGCCTTTCTGACTGGGAAAATGAACACAAGCCCTTGGCTGTCCTGGAAACCACATCCAGGAGATGGGAGCACCTCATGGCAAAGCAGGGACCCTGCCTAGACTGACAAAAGTGTTCCTGTGCTTGACCATTTTGGTGAGAAGTGCTTAGCAAAAGCATCCCTGTGTCCTTGAGCTGGGCTGGTGGCATTTGATGGTCTCCTCCCAGCCCAGGCTATGGGCATTGCTGCTGAGATGATGTAATTTGTACTGACCTATAGGCCTGTAAATTCACATACTGCACAAAGAAAAGCAGCGTGCCCCTCCAGCCATGAACAAATAGTGCAGCTGAAGGAAGAGTTCCAGTTCAGGCAGTGGGAAATAGCACAGTGTCAGTGCTGCCCGTTCCTTCACCCTTTAGCTTGGATGGATGAAAGGCCACAGGGCTTGTTGTAATGACAGATATTATTAGATACAAGGCTTTTTTTGAAGGCATCCCCTCATTTCTGCCTTTGTTTTGTTTTGTTTTTTTATTCTTCCCTTCTCATTTTGATTTTTTTTTCTTTTTTTCAGTGCACAGGCTGTGTTTGCTTATCACTTCTCACAAATCCTCCTGCCTTGGAGAAGGGCTGCTCCAACCCTCTGTGCTGGCTCTGCGCTCGCACAAAATCTGGTCTCTGCCTGACGAAACAGGCTGCTGCCTCCCTCTAAGTCGCTAATTATAGACGAGAACCGAAGGACAACAGTTCATTCTGATAATGAGAGAGCTGAGCTGTCGCGTGTGCGTGGATAGCGACATCCGAGCTGGGAGGACACCCCAGGAACTGGGAGCAAGGTGTGGTTTCAACAGCATCCCCTGGGAGTGAACGGGGAGATGCTGGAGCACAGCTAAAGGTCGCTATGCACGCCAGGCTCAGGGTGATATCTGTTGTGTATGAAGGGGAAGCCGAGTCTGAAACCAGGGCCGGGCTCCACATTTCTGCCTTGCTGAGTTAAAGGGCTCCGCTGCAGCGCTGAGCGATGGCGCGACTGCTGATTGACCGCGCGACTGCGGCCCCAGGGGTGTTAAACACGATACTTCAGGCATTAAAGCATCCCCTGCGAGCTAAAATAGGAGGAAAAGATCTCCTGAAGCCCCCCTCCTCCCGTCCCACACAGTGGCTGGCACCGCGGCCGACGGCGCTGCTGTCCAAATGAAGGATACAGGGAATGCTCCTCCCTGCTGGCGTTTGTCGGCAAAGTGTCCCTCGTGTCACTGTCTGGCGCCGGATGAATCTGCACATTTTGTGTGAGGGGCTGCAATGTTTGGACTGCCCATGAGGAGCAGCTGTCGGGTTTCTTGAGTTCTTCCCATGCCCCGTGTATGTGTAGGTCGGGCTTGGTTTACTCTCTGCCCTCTAAGTCACACCCCAGGCAGGCAGGGAGGAAACTTGCAACAGGGGAAAAGAATTCCTTGTACTCACTGATATTTCTAATCACAGGGGTAATAAGCAAGGCAGTGGGGTGAAAAGATTCATAAATATTAATCTAAAAGTTCACCCACTTCCTCTCCAATTATTGCCCATAAATCACTCAACTGCTTTGTCTCCTGCTGGAGATAATATTGCAGCTCTCTCAAACCAGAATCATCTTACACCTGGCAGCCAACTCCTAACAAGTGGAAAACAAATCACCAACAAAAACCTCTGCCCCCTCCCTCCCCTGAGAAAACCCCATCTCAGCAGTAACAGGGCAGCTCTGTCTCGCTCTACTTTCTATTTAAACCACTTTATCCAATGAACAAACAACGCTACCCACCTGTTGGTGTCCACCACCTCTGCTGCTGGCACTCCTTCACAGCCCGGCTCCCACCACCAACCCCAGTGAGCTACCGAGCGCCTGAGTCACCTATTAAAAAAGGAAGCTGCAAGCTCAGCACCAGTCTCCCGGGTCGCCTGGCCAACCACATGTCATCAGCTGTGCTCCCAAAATCAGCCGCCCTGAGCAAACACAGCTGCTAAGCAAAGCCCTTTGTGCCGCCGCGCGCGCCCCACGGTGCTCCCGGGGCTGGGGCTTGTGTAACGGGGCCTGGGGGCAGATGGGGGCTTGCACAGGGCTTGTAGAAGTCAGAGGGAAAGGGATGGCCCTGTGGGGCAAGTTCTGGCAGGGTTCTGTCCCTTTGCAGTGCTCACTGATGGGAGCAGTGCTGCAGAGAGCATCTCCTCCTGAATCCGGCATCCTCCATCCCCTGCTCGGTGTCTGCTGCTCTGCAGGTCAATTTGGGTTTGCCATGTTGACTGCTGGACTTGGCTTGTCCTTGCCATGGGGCACAGATGTGTTGTGGTCTCGTGCCTTGGCTATGCCATGGCTCCAGTACCACGAGACATTTGGTACATCCCATGGTGCAGGACCCAAACCCAATCCTCAGAGGCCAGTGGGAGCAAAGGGACTCCTGACCTGGAGCTCCTTAGCACTGGGGCAGTCATGGCAGGAGAACAAGTGATTTCCTCAGATTGTGAAAGCAACTTTCTATTCCAAAAGGATGGAGGTGAACTGAAAAGGAAGTGCTGCTTGTGGCTCTCTGGGCTGTTTGTTTCCTGGGAATTTGGGGCTGGTATTCTCCCCTTCCTGGTATCAGCTGTGGGTTACCCCATCAGATGGTCACTACCAGCTCAGCCTCCTGACCCAGGAGTGTGTGACACCCCTGTGTGACTGCACATGTCCCCAGTGCCACCTGCTTGTCCCTGCTGTTCATCCCAGTGAAACATTAGCACCTCACTGACCTGTCCCAAACCTGGAAGAACATCCCTGCAGATGGGGACCCCATTTCTAAGTGCCTCTGCCCTTGGAGGTGGCAGCTGCATGAGCAAACTCCCATCTGTCCCATCCTCCTCCAGTTTTTCTCCCCAGAGAATCAGTTTCCTGACAAAAGTGACTCCTAAATACCGGCACAGCTCCACGGCTGGGCTGGGGGAATTTGCACAGATGGGTGAGCACCCATAAAAGCTGGCTGGGAAACCAGTGCTGCTGCTTAATCCAGGAGCCAGGCAGCCCATTGGGGGTGCTCAGCCAGTGGGGAAAGGTTTAAATCTCTGCCCTAACCCCTCTGCCAGCAGCCCTGGTCCACAGGGAAGCTCTGCCAGAGGGGACACATTCTGAGGAGGTGTGGGCAGCAGGGCAGGCTCCCTGCTGTCCCAGTTTGGAGGCTGCTGAAAAGGTGAGTGGTTCTGGGATGCTTCAGTGATGGCAGGGAAGGGTAGTCCTGGCACAGCGAGGATTTGGGCAGGAGAGAATCTCTATCTGTTCCTCATTGCCCTCATGACCCACTCATGAGGCTTTAGAGAATGTTAAAATACCAAGTGTTTTTTTCTGAAGGAAGAGGGAAAAAAAGGTGGGACAAAGATGCAACAGGGAGCATGGATGGAATTTTAGAATCTAGCAGAGACTGAGGACAGGTCATGCTCTAAAACACTCTGCTCACCCTCACGGGTGCTCCCTCCTGATGCCCGGACCACACTTTGTTCTCTTTTCAAACCACAGTACTTTCTCTCATTTTCAGTCCTACAAAGGCCTGTGAGTGTTTGAAATTCAAGCTTTTTCTTTCTGCTGTGGATTGGCCCATTATGTGCCAGAGTGGTAATTGTAAACATGTTTTTTTGACATAGAATTCATGTGCTTTTTTACTGGTTTGGTCCAAGAGTACCTGTTAGAACTATATGGGCTATGAATTGACTTTCAAAAGTAAGTATTGAGATTTCCTCATGCTCACCTACCAACTCAGATATAAGAACAGCACTGATTACAGCTGGATGATTAATAAAAATCATACAACCTAACCAGGCTTTTTTTTTTTTTTCTGATTCCAAACTTTCATGAGCACACCTTGTCCTTTCAAATAAATTTTTCCAGCATCACATACAATAGATCCCTGATTTGGAGGTGGGGAGCCCTGCTGGTATAGAACATAAAGGTTATGACTAACACATATCAAATAAATAGAAATTATTCCCTTTTGAAAGGGTTTAAAAGAGATTTTGCTCTGTTTGCAAACCACATCTTGCAATTATTAAAGGAGTTCTGGTGCACAGAGTTAATAGGTGATTTCTGGGGTGGGAAATGGGCTGAAAAGAAAAGCACCAGAAACAGAGGAAGGTGCTACACAGAGGTAAAATAAAATAACGTAACTAAAGACCAGTTGTGTTGAAGAGGAAATAAGATTTAAATTATCATTTCATGCTTTTAGGCATTTTCCACTAATTATAGTAAAATAATTAATGTTTTGCACACGTATAAAGTTGCATTTGCAAATCTGAGAGGGTGGGAGGGGGTGAAGGGAAAAACATCTTGAGGAATGTCTTGTTTCCTGCCCTTGATATTCAAAATCAGATCTCTTTGCAATTTCCAGCACCTCCAAACTGAAGGTTCATGATCTTTGGTCACTTCTGCAAATGTTTTTGGCTCTTTGGTATCAGCTGGAATGTCCTTTACAGGAGCAGCATCATGACCCCCCAGGTAATTTAGAGAGCTTCTGAGAAGAGCTGGGAAAATTTAGCCTCAGGCAGAGATGAGTATCTGCCCCGAGGCAGCTCGGGGCTATTTCTGGGCTTTGCAAAAATCCAGGAATGTGGAGGACTCTATTCTGGGCACCAAAAAAAAAAATGCCAAGAAGCTCTGCTGAGAGACAGCTGCGGGTGGCATTGCTGCTTGGGGACACGGCCTTCCCGCGTGGGCCAGCTGCTGTGGGCTTGGCTTTCCCTGGGGAGCGCTCCAGCATCACCCCGGGGTCTGGGTACCACGGTGGGTGCAGCCCCGACTGTGCCCTGGGCATTGCCTCGTCCTCTGTGTCTCTGCTAAGCCAATAAAGGGTTAATCAGGGGTGTTTAGTGGGTGTTTAGTGACTGTCCCCGGCTGTGTGACACTGCCCTGGACACATCGTGGGTCGCACCCTGCTCATTCTGGTACCCTCCGGTGTCTCTTTATCTGCTATTCACAGAGGGGTTTTTCACTGCAGTGGTGACAAACACCCCTGCCTGACATCCATTTCCCCACTTCTCTGTCTCCTCTATCCCATCACCAGCACAAGTATGGAGGGACTTGGCAGATGGCATGCAAGCAAAGCTGAGTTAATAGAAGAAATAAAAATTAATGATTTTCGAGTGTATGTGTAGCAAAGAAGACAAGGCTGTTAGCATAGAAACAGATTAGAAAAGATACAGGAGAATTTTTGTAAGCTAGACTATGTGCATAAGTAGATGTGTATACATGCTTTATTAAATTTCTGCAAAACTTTTACTAATTATATTGACGCTAATTGCTTTGCATCAATAAATATAATAAGTTATTGTGATGTAGTTAATAACTTAAGATCACGCTCTTTGTTAAGAGTATATAAGCTTGAGAACAGGCAAAATAAAACCTTTTTCTTCTTAGACCCTGATCATGTGTGTGTATATCATGTCCAACCTAACAGTAACACATTAATTTTATCCCTAACCCCTCTCCCAGGATCTGTTCCTTCCTGCCCCTACAGCCGGGAGTTGAGGATGACCATTCATGACAGCAGCTTCCCTCCCTCTAAAACCCCCTTCCCCAGGAAAAGCAGCACCCAGCTCCCCACTGGAATGGCCTCAGCCTGGGGAGAGGGCTTCTTGGCATGCCACAAATACCAGACCTTTTAAGGGAAGCCCTGTCTCACCCCTCTGAAAAGATACCTTGGGAATGTGTGAGCCCCGTGAGCATCCCCAGCCTCACATCCTGCCGGGATGCAGGGCCCAGCTGGGATCAGGGCTGTGCTGGCCCTCTCTCAGCATTTCTTTGCCGTGCCATGGTGTTTACGTGGGGAGCATTGCAGGGATGCCACGTGTCCTGAGGAGCTGCAAGGCCCTGCCTTGCCTTTCTATTCCTGTCCTGGTGTTTCCATGCTGCTGTCAGCTCTGCACTGCTGGCAGCCAAGAAAACTTCATGCTGTTTTGGATGAAAAAGTCACACCCCAAACCAATTTGTCAGAATCCTTTAAAGAGAAAACCCCAAACCTGCTTGTAGCTACTGAGATTCCCAAGAATTTCAGTTTGTTTCTGAGTGAGGCAAATTGCCAGCAAGAATATGGAAGAGGAGAGAAGTGGTTGGCTTGGAAGTGTAAGATACCAGTAAGGCACAGTACTTCAAGGAAAGATTCCCATTTCTCTGTTCAGACCCATCCTGGGACTTTCACCAGTGCTAAAGAAGGATTTTCTCCCTCTTAGTAACAGGTTTAAGGCATCCTTGCCTGGTTTCTCCCCAAAAGGAAGCTTTTGCATCCTGTAAAATACTGAGTCTATTCAAGGGCTGAAAACAACCTTTGCAAGATGTTCCTACAAATTTCCATCCATGTTCAATCCCTTAATAGCCTAGTGAATAATTTACCACTTTGCCTGAACAAGAGTATGGAATTTTTTTTTTATTTAGCCTTTTCTCACAAAGTGATATCTGTACCTGAGGCATAGGGAAAGGAATACAACTCCACTTTTCTTTCCCTAAAACAAAAATCTGAAGGTACTCTTCATTTTTTTTTTTGGTACAAACACCTGGGTGAAAACTGGAGATCTGGAGGGAACTGGGGAAAGCTACACAATTTCTGTTATTCTCACAGCCATCAGCTGGACATGAATCTCAGAAAGAAATATTGGCCATTACAAGTGCATGAGCTGAAAAAAATACAGCTTTCAGCTCAGGTCAGGCCCTTCCCACGGTGACAGAGGGGCATCCCCAGGGCTGGACCTGAAGTCCTGGCTCTCCTGGTGACCATGAGACAGCTCTTAGAGCCAACAGGCAGATGGATAATCAGGTGGGAGACCTGAGAGATTATCCACCCGGATAATCAGGTGGGAGACACACACGTGCACACACAGGGACACATTTCTGCTCCATCCTAGAGTGACACAGGTTTTTGGAGCGCCCTTCCACACATGTGAGCACAAACAGGGAGTGGGCTATGGCCATGTTAGTGCTGCTGCCCCACAGGTTCCTGAAGCCCTTTGTTTGGCTTAGGGTCACAAACACAGTTTTCAACCCTCTCTGGAGACACGGATTGAGGAAAGAGGGAAAGAAATTCCCTCCTTAACTAATCCTCCCCGTCTCCTGCTCCCCAGGGATGTAAGATGAAGCAAAGCTCATTTCCTTCTGAACAGTCCATGTTTTTCTGCCTACCCACGACCTGTCCTGAACAGGATTTGGGTCTGGAAGGTGTCCCCTCCACCCCCAGCATTCCTCTGGCTCAACGGGATCCCATACAGATTTTTCCCCCTATTTGTGCTCAAGGTGATAATAAATAACAGTATTTTTGGGGTTTTTTTTTGGGAGAGAGTAGATACTAAGATCTGTCCCCATGAATTTAAGCTTCAAAGCTGGATTTTCAGTATTTTAGAAGAAAAGCACAGAGTTACAGTGCTCTGTTTCTATCTAGAATACACGCAGGTGCTTTAAACCATGGTCTTAAACCAAACCAAAGCCACTCTACCTGGAACACACCTGCAGCACAGAGCAGGATTCAGGATTTACCAAGATCCAGGCCAGCAGAATAAAATCCATGGCTTTCCATGAGCTCCAACACCACTTTCATAGCATGAAACACTAAGCATCCTCCTTTGCCTTGCATTTTAGGATCAGTCTGAGGTTCATATTCATGCAATATCCACCCCATTCTAATCTACCCCAAAATTACTTACAGGGAGGTCTCTGCAGTCCCAACAGGCGAGTCACGTCTCAGACAGCCCCGGTGGAAAATCTGTGTGAAACCAGGGCCAGGCAGCCCTTTGTGTATCCCAAAAGGAGCCCTGCTCCACACCCCACACCCTCAGTCCTGTTCACTGCCTCCCAGTGGTCTCTGGCAGCTGGTTTTATCTCAGGGTGCTGGGCTATGTTGAGAGGATGAACTACTTGGTCTATTTTTAGGGAACAGGGAAATTGCTCTTCCACCAGGCTGAGTCAATCATGAGTCCCAGCAATTCTGTGCAGGGGCTGGGAAAGGCTGGGGCCCTGGCTTATTTTCAGAATTTATTCATTCAAAATACCCCTGGTGTAACCTGGTACGGGATGGGGATGCATCCAGGCAGGGGTGCAATGGGGAAGAGGCATTTCCCTGACTCACTGTCATGTCCTCAGGCTGTGATCCTCACAGCCAGGCCCCTCTGTCACCTCTGGCCACAGCCAAAGCTTTAAGAGAAACACTGGGAAGATGAGAAGTATTACCTACCTGCATTTTCTGGTTCCCTATTTCCTCATCAGTTCCAGTATTTTAGAGTAAAGAATTAAAAAAAATTATTTGGGAAAGTGACTAAAGAAGGGCAACCCCTCTACCTGCTTTATGGTAAGCTGGGAATTGCAGCAGTGTGGGGTCACAGATGGCTGCTCTGGGAAGTGTTTGTAGAGGGATAATAATAAAGCACTCAAAGCTGGAGGACTCTCGATGCCCTCAAAGTTCAGCTGGGCAAAGGGTACTATTTTAGCATGTTAATGGTGGGTAAAACTGTGTGCCAGAGCTGATGATGCTGCCTGGCCAAGCTAACTCACAAATACAAACATAACCAAAGGCTCTGGGGTGGTTTTCAGAGTCCAGCTTTAGCAGGCTGGGATACAATTAGACTGATGGACCCAGTCATATTGAACCAGGCCCAGGTGCTCTCACTTTGGTTTGCTTTTCTGACCCCTTTAGAGAGTGTGTGTTTGAGAACACCACCCCTGGCAATGGAAGATGTGGGTTGGCTGCGCCAGTACCACAGGTCCCCATCACCTGAGATAAAACACTCCATGCTCTTTGTAGCAAAGGGCCAAGTGACTGATGCTGATTTTGCACTTTCACAGGATCCCAGAGTGGTTTGGGTTGCAAGGGACATTAAAAATCATCCAGTTCCCAACCCCCTGCCAGGGACAGGGACACCTTCCACTAGACCATGCTGCTCAAGGCCCCACCCAATCTGGCCATGAGCACTTCCAGGGATGGGGCATCTACAACTTCTCTGGGCAACCCATTTCAATGCCTTTCTACCCGCTGAGAAAAGGCTTTTCCCCCTAACATCTAATATAAATCTCTCCTTTTTTTTACTTTTAAATAATTCCCCCTTGTCCTCTCACTATGTTTCCATGTAAAATGTTCCTTTCCCTCATTTTGTAAGCCCACTTTCAGCACTGAGAGTTCTTTTTTTCATGTACTTCTTCTGAGTAGTTCTGCTGGACTTTTCCAGGGCTGTTTGGAGGGGCTGCTGCCCCTCTCTTTTCCCTGTGGGTTTGCAGGTATCAGGAGAGGATATCACACATCACCCAGGCTGCAGCTCAGCATGAGGTGTGGTTTCCTTGCTGACATCACCTGGCATCACCTCCCATCACAACCTGTCCAGCTGCAGGTGAACATCTGTTTTCACTGAGGCTCCTGAAGGGCCCAGCTCCTCTCTGCCATGGCCCAGTTTCTTTAACCATCCTGCAGGGCCATGAGCTGCTATTCCCCTGCTGCCTGTTACACCCAGTGCCTCTGGAGATCATCACCCCTCCTTCTGATGTGGTCTCTGGGCTCTTTGTTGGTTCCTTCCATAAATGAGGGTCAGAAAAGGAGCTGCCAGGAGGGTGACAGGCAGGTCCTTGATGGCCATCCAGGTGGTGGGGCAGAGGGCTGGGGATGGCAGGGCTGTCAGCAAGCACACACCTGCTCAGGTAGCACCAAGTGGGTGTGCAAACACATCAGCACACTGGGAGCTGAGATATTTATTCCATGTGGATGGAGGGACATGAATGCAGGAGGCAAAGGGCAGAGCAAATCAGCTCAGCCAGCAGCTGGCAGTGGGTATTTGTGTATCATGGGCTGCCTGCGCCTGGCAGGAGCACACAGGGTGTGTGTGTGTGTGTGTGTTTGTGTGGAGTTCTGTTCTCATCTGCAACCCCTGTGTGCTCTGTCTGCACACGTGGCTGGCTGTTCACACTCCTGCTGTCCCTAGGTGAAGGACCTGCTCTTCTGTGGGCTGTGACTTCCACGTGTGTCCCCACCAGTGGCCCTGCAAACCTCTCCTGCAGCCCTGAGAGACCTGAGCTACCTGGCAGCTCTGCACAGCTCCTGGGGAAAGGGTTTTGTCCTCCTCTCTGAAAGACAGTGACTAATTAGAAGGCAGGAAATGAGAAAAAAATAAATCATGGAGTCACTGGGGTGTTCTGGGAGGCACTGAGTGTGTGAGGGGAGAGATCAGCAGCCCCAGGGTCTGGAGCAGAGGGCAGCCCTGAGCCCTTGGCTGAGATGGGGTGGCTCTGCTGGAGCCCAGTGAAGAGGGCAGGAGGGTCTCAGCAAGGGAAAGGCTCTTTAGGTTACACTGAGTGAAAGCAGACACTGGGGCTTGCAGGAAAAGCCAATTAGGAAGGACAAGCCTGTCTGCTTTGATTGTTGGCAGATCTCAGCCGGGCTGATCAGCAGAGGCTGATCCTTCCCCTGCCCTCCAAGAACCCCTGGGAACTACTGTGTGCTCCCATGGCAGCCTCCCCCAAAAAATGCCTGTGATCCCATCTCCCCTAATCGGTCACAGGGGCTGGGAGAGGCGACAGGGGATGGGTGGCACGCCCTGCTGCCCCTTCTTTCTGTGATGTGAGGTGTTTGAGTCGGGGCACAAGATGAATCTTGTGCTTAAACACCCCAAGTTTCCCTCCTGCCTGACCTGCAGAGGCACAAAGCAGTGAGGGCTGGACAGGAGTGCTGACATTCATCTCCTGCTTCTCATGCCCATGAAAAGCAACTGCTGGAAGGGAAATGAGCTTTTAAGGATTATTTTGATTGTTCAAGCCTCTATCTAAGAGTGCAGCTTCCTTGAACTCGGAGCCATCTCTGGCGTGAGCACAGCCTTTTATCTGAAACCAGCATCCCCCGCCGCCTTTCAGACCTTTCCGGCTCACTGGCGATGCCCTCCCGAGCCCATGGGGCAGAGGGCGGAACGAGGGCAGCAAAGCCCCGGGTCACGGCGACAGGGAGGGTGGCACTCCGGCACCGCTGGGCTGGGACGCGGCTCCCGGAGCATCCTTGCGGAGCCCGGTTTTGGGATGGCAGTGAGTCGGCCCCGCTGTCGCTAGATGGCACCGCACCCCCTCGCAGCAGAGCCTGGGGGCTGCAGCCAGCCGGGGATGGAGCCTCCCCTGTCAGGAGAGCCCTTGGAACAAACCCGAGTGTCCCTGCGTGCGGGATGGGGGACCCCGCTGTTTCCTGCCCTCTCCTTCCCCTCCTCTCCTTGCTTTGAAAATTCCCCTCGTGCAGAGGTCGAAATGAACGGAACAGAATGGAATAGAATTAGAATTAGAATAGAATAGAATAGAATAGAATAGAATAGGATAGAATAGAATGCAACGGAATGGAGTGGAATTGAATGGAATAGGATAGGATAGGATAGGATAGGATAGGATAGGATAGGATAGGATAGGATAGGATAGGATAGGATAGGATAGGATGGAATGGAATGGAATGGAATGGAATGGAATGGAATGGAGTGGAATGGAATAGAATAGGATATGATAGGATAGGACAGAATGGAATGGAATGGAATGGAATGGAATGGAATGGAATGGAATGGAATGGAATGGAGTGGAATGGAACATGATAGAATAGGATAGGATAGGATAGGATAGGATAGGATAGGGCAGGATGAAATGGAATGGAATGGAATGGAATGGAATGGAATGGAATGGAATGGAATGGAGTGGAATGGAATAGAATAGGATATGATAGGATAGGACAGAATGGAATGGAATGGAATGGAATGGAATGGAATGGAATGGAATGGAATGGAGTGGAATGGAACATGATAGAATAGGATAGGATAGGATAGGATAGGATAGGATAGGATAGGATAGGATAGGGCAGGATGAAATGGAATGGAATGGAATGGAATGGAATGGAATGGAATGGAATGGAGTGGAATGGAATGGAATAGGATAGGATAGCAGAGGAAAGGATGGAATGGAATGGAATGGAATGGAATGGAATGGAGTGGAGTGGAATGGAATGGAATGGAATGGAATGGAATGGAATGGGATAGGATAGGACAGAATGGAATGGAATGGAATGGAATGGAATGGAATGGAATGGAATGGAATGGAATGGGATAGGATAGGACAGAATGGAATGGAATGGAATGGAATGGAATGGAATGGAATGGAATGGAATGGAGTGGAATGGAATGGAATGGGGTGGAGTGGAATGGAATGGAGTGGAATGGAATGGAGTGGAGTGGAATGGAATGGAATGGAGTGGAATGGAATGGAATGGAATGGAATGGAATGGAATGGAATGGAATGGAATGGAGTGGAATGGAATGGAATGGAATGGAGTGGAGTGGAATGGAATGGAGTGGAATGGAGTGGAGTGGAATGGAATGGAATGGAATGGAATGGAATGGAATGGAATGGAATGGAATGGAATGGAATAGGATAGGGTAGAATAGGATTGGATAGGATAGGATAGGATAGGATAGGATAGGATAGGATAGGATAAGATAGGATAGGACAGAATGGAATGGAATGGAATGGAATGAAATGGAATGGAATGGAATGGAATGGAGTGGAATGGAATGGAATGGAATGGAATGGAATGGAATGGAATGGAATGGAATGGAATGGGATAGGACAGGATAGGATAGGACAGAATGGAATGGAATGGAATGGAATGGAATGGAATGGAATGGAATGGAATGGAGTGGAATGGAGTGGAGTGGAATGGAATGGAATGGAATGGAATGGAATGGAATGGAATGGAATGGAATGGAGTGGAGTGGAATGGAGTGGAGTGGAATGGAATGGAATGGAGTGGAGTGGAATGGAATGGAGTGGAATGGAGTAGAGTGGAATGGAATGGAATGGAATGGAATGGAATGGAATGGAATGGAGTGGAATGGAATGGAGTGGAGTGGAATGGAATGGAGTGGAATGGAGTGGAGTGGAATGGAATGGAATGGAATGGAATGGAATGGAATGGAATGGAATGGAATGGAATGGAATGGAATGGAATGGAATAGGATAGGGTAGAATAGGATTGGATAGGATAGGATAGGATAGGATAGGATAGGACAGAATGGAATGGAATGGAATGGAATGAAATGGAATGGAATGGAATGGAATGGAGTGGAATGGAATGGAATGGAATGGAATGGGATAGGACAGGATAGGATAGGACAGAATGGAATGGAATGGAATGGAATGGAATGGAATGGAATGGAATGGAATGGAGTGGAGTGGAATGGAGTGGAGTGGAATGGAATGGAATGGAATGGAATGGAATGGAATGAAATGGAATGGAATGGAATGGAATGGAGTGGAGTGGAATGGAGTGGAGTGGAATGGAATGGAATGGAGTGGAGTGGAATGGAATGGAGTGGAATGGAGTAGAGTGGAATGGAATGGAATGGAGTGGAGTGGAATGGAATGGAATGGAATGGAATGGAATGGAATGGAATGGAATGGAATGGGATAGGACAGAATGGAATGGAATGGAATGGAATGGAATGGAATGGAATGGGAATGGAGTGGAGTGGAATGGAATGGAATGGAATGGAATGGAATGGAATGGAATGGAATGGAGTGGAGTGGAATGGAGTGGAGTGGAATGGAATGGAATGGAATGGAATGGAATGGAATGGAATGGAATGGAATGGAATGGAACGGAATGGGATAGGGTAGAATAGGATTGGATAGGATAGGATAGGATAGGACAGAATGGAATGGAATGGAATGGAATGGAATGGAATGGAATGGAATGGAATGGAATGGATTGGAATGGAATAGAATAGAATAGAATAGAATAGAATAGAATAGAATAGAATAGAATAGAATAGAATAGAATAGGGGGGGGTTGGAGGTGGGGTTGGGGCTGCCTGGATGCTCTGTAATTTTCAGTCACCTCAGGCTCCTGTTTCATCTTTGCTCTGCTCTGAGGTAGCACCCCTGTGTGCCCTTCAGCTGGAAGCCCTGGATAATGGAGCAGTGTTAATACACACACACTCACACAAACCTGTGTGCATGTCCCTCTCCTCTCTTCCTTGGCCACAATTCCTCTCTCTGATTGTCAAAATTCATCTAGAAGTTGTTGATTTCTAAATTCAGAGTACTCAGAAGACTCCACCTGCAATAAATTAGCTGGTGCCTTCTCCTTTTGAATATTAAAGGACTCAAGCTTTCAACTATTTTCCTTTGGGAAAAATGGTTCCTTGATTTGCCTTCTTCCTTCTGAGGAAGAATTTTGTTCTGCTGTGTAAATCTGCCAGTTTAATCTCATTACTGCAGACTACAGCCACTTGGACCTCTTTAATCAGTGACTTGGTGACGTCCTTGGTGGCAGCTTCCTCCAGATGATCTGATATTGCCAGTGTGACCAGGGGCACAGTGCCCAGCTGGTTTGGCTGCCTGGGAATGCACTTTTCTAATGGTTGTAAAAGCAATGCTCAGGCCTGCAGCAGTGTCTCAGATGTGACTCTGCTGTGCCTGGAAAGAGATGCAGCCACTGGTGCTTGGACTTTTTGTGCACTTATTCAGCTCCAGACTGACATGTGTTTGCTGATAAACCCAGCTCCAGTCAGCAGAGCTGTCTGCCCTCCATATCAGACATCCCAGCCCCTGGGAACTGTGGTGTGTGCTTAGCTTGTGCTCCTTCAAACCACTTGACCCTGCCTTCCCCATCCCAAGTCGGGGATGTCCCCTCTCAGCCCTCAGGAAGGGCAGTGGGGAGGAGGCTCCCATGGAAGACCTGCTCTGGTCACTGCTGGAGCACCAGCACCTCTCTGGCTCCATGGGAATGGCAGGTACAGCCTTGGATGTGTCTGCTTCCTGAGAGATTTGGGACAGCTGGCTGCTGGACTTTTTTAGGAAGCATTACAGCTCCTGTCTCTGAGCGAACCCAGCACCCACCTCAGCGGTCGCTGTGGAATTCCCAGCTCCCTGGATGGAATTGCCTCCCCAGAAGGACCTCACACAAAGCCCTTCCAATGAAGCCATGGCTATTACAGGGTCTTTGAGTCAGGGGCTGGGGGGTGGTGTAAGGCTCTAAGATAAGCCATGATTCAACCCTGGACAGCCAGGGGAAAAGACGTTCCTGGCACTGGAAAAGGAACACAGAACTGTGACAGCGTTCAGCTAGATAGCCTGGTGACATCATGTGCTCTGATGCTAAAAAAAAAAATCCCAGCAATGCTGTGGAAACCCAGCAATGCTGTGGAAAACTCCATCATTTGTGTGCTCCTGTAAGAAACTTCTTTTCCCATGCACTGGGTAATTAAATACAGGGTCTCAAATCCAGGCAGTGTGTGATACCTTTTCCCCCTCTTGTGTGAAAGCCAAGAAAGAAATGGAAAGAAAAAAAGAACAAATCGTAAATACATGCTTTAAGGGGACCCTGGATTCCTGATCTAGGACCAAAAATCCTGGGATGGTCCAGTAGTCTCTAATTCAGTCATTATGGGATTTGTTGGAGACCTGGTTTTTTTTCAGCACCAAGTCAAACAGCAAATCTGGTAAAATTCTACTCTTTCCCATGCAAAGCTTGGATTTTTCTCTCTTGACAAATGTGTCTTGCCTTGAAATATCCCTGACCTGCTTTAGTCCTGATGATATCATAACATTAGGGATCACTTACATGCCCTATCTTAAGCCAAGGATGACTCTCTGAGACACCACTGCTGCCAAATTCAAAAAGGAGCCCAGCCAATGCTCCTTAGTTAGGTACAAAGGAACCTCTCCCTCTTCCTCTCCTCAAGGCTGAGGTGTAGGGAGGTATTACTCATCCCAAACTAAACATGGATGTATTTCTTCCTTGGTATTTAATAGCAGCTATTTTTAACTGCTGGGATGGCAGCACAGGGAGAGCCAGCCTGGCTCTGTGGACTCATCACTGGCCCAGATCCCGGCTGTGCTGGGATCTGCCAGCTCTGTGTGGTGGGACTGATCAGGGCTGCAGTCAAGGGCTTGTCTGCTCTCTGTGCTCCCTATCCTTGGCCACATTCCTGAGTGTCCAGTCCTGGCAGGACCCACGTGTCCCCAGGCAGCATCGCCTGCTCAGTGTCTGCTGTGGGGTTCTGTGGGAAGCACAGCTCCGTGTAAGGACCAGGCAGAACCCTCCCAGCTGCATCTATAGAAGTGGAAACAGGGTAGCAATGATGCCTGGAAGCCAAAATAAATCCAACTCACAGCTTCTGCTCGTGGCTGAGTCATCAGCTGTATCCGGCACCGAGGAGATGATCCCCTGCCTGCCCCGGGACTGCTTCCCTTCCTGCGTGGGAACAACAGCAGGGAAACAGGTAAATTCCCATAAAGAGAGGAGAAGAACTGCACAAAGACCTGGTGTGAGGAAAGCAACAGCACCAGAGGCTTTCCAGAGCCAAAGGTGGCTTTTTTCCCTGCAGGACCCAGCCTTGGCTTTTCTCTGTTCTCTCCAAGGGTCGTGCTTCAGTTTTTTGATGCTCTGCCTCATTTCCAGAACTAAGTGGTATTTTCCCTACCTGTCTTTGATTTCTGAGACAGGATTATCCATCCATTTCCTTTACCAGCTCCCACAATGATTTCTGTGTCTCAAACCCAGTAGTGATGGGTGTTGCCCTTTGCTGCTCTCCCAGTGAAGGATGAGTCCCTCATGTGGGCTGATATCACACAGCAAAGAGAGGAACAAGATAATTTCTGAGAGGATCTCATCCATAATTAATATTCCAGATGATATCAACATGGTTGATAGACTTTCCCATGTTTTCTGGATGTAGGTCTCTCTGCAGGCTGCCCTTTCCTACCAAGTCCTTCCCTCCAGGAGCAGGATCATCATGAGGAACAGTTTGTTGAACGTCTGACCCCTGCCCCTGGTGCCATCAAATCACCCAGGGCTGGATGGCACTAGACATAAACATCCAGAGGGAAAACTGTCCCCTGTGCTTAGGGGTTCACATCAGTGTGTGATGAAGTCCAGGAATTAAAAGGATAAAATGTATTTCCAGAGCTTTTTGAAGAAGAAGATCTACTGACCTTTGCAGCAGACTCCTTCCCTGTGGTGGTGGCAGGGCTCCATTGTGCCTTCCTCTGGATGCTCTGGAGAGGGGAAAGGAAGGCTGGGTCTCTGTGGGCTTTGCTCTCCAGGCTCAGGGGCTGGATTGTGGTCAGGATGCTGGTGTGATCAGCCTCCCTCCTCCTCAAAGGGCCTTTGGGAGATGGTGCCTCCAGTGCAGCACAGTGTGGGGTGGTTTTAGGGCTGTCACAGCTGCTCAGGAGTCCTCTGAAATTCCTTGCTGGAGCACCAGTCTTAGAGATGGGAACACCCTCCTTGGGCTTGCTTGGGCACATATCACAGGGATGACTTCGAGGTAAGGCGCAGTTTTTCCCCACTGGAATGGCATTGTTCTGTGATGGATATCTTGCTTCCATGAGCTAAAAAACCCCAAAACACCAAAACAAACAACCAAATCCAAACAATCAAAATAGGTTCTTATATAATATCAATAATAAACCATGTGAAGTATTTCTTTCCTGCCCCTCTACTTCAAGCTTTACATCTGTTGATTTTCTAACTTTGTGGAATGAAAGAGTATCCCCCTCACTTTCTATGGTCTCTGAAATTAATTTAAGGACACAATAGCTTGTTTTATCTCTTTTCTTTCTGGTGACCCTCCCAACTTGTCCATGAACATGCAAGAAACCTTGGAGTAGAAAAAATATGGCCTGAGGTTATCCTCCTGTCTTGGATCATTGCCTTCTTCCCATCTCCATCCTCCTACTCTATGAAAATGTGTTTCCAAACAGGAGAAAATGCCTCTCTCTATCATTTAATAAGAAATCTCCAGTTTCTTCTTAGAAACCTGGACTGAAAATAAAAAACTTCAGATTCTGCCTTTTGTTTAATTAGGTGGAATTTATCTTTCTGTGGCCAGTGGGAATCAACCCCAGTTTTAGCAGAAAAGCTGGATAAAGTCCGGAATATCTGGCTGCCACTCTGTTATCTCCTCCTTTTTATTCCAGGTTGTAAGGGGCCCCTTGTCACAAAGCAGGGTCAAATGAGCAAACACAGAGCTGAGAACTGCATGTTATGCCAGTGAGTTTGCAATCAAAATATGAGGAACACTGGCAGGTGGGAGGTGTCCCTTTGCCATGATGTGACAACAGCAGTCACAGCTTCTGGCTGTGTGGAATCCCATCTAAGATCCTGAACTGCAGACCCCTAAATGTAAAATCTACCCATGAACTTGATGTCAAAGTCCCATTACAGTAAAAGCCACCAAGGAAGTGCTAGAATGGTGGAGTAGAATGGCAGAAATGACACAAGCACCTAGCTTGAGATGCAGAGGGCAGCATCAAAAAACCTCCAGCTGGTGGTGGAGGAGGGCAGAGATGCCCCAGCACCATCCCTGCCAGCCCAGTGTGGCTCTCTGGGTGCCTTCATGACTTCCCAGCCAGCACTAAACCCTCTGCCAGGTCCTTCACTTCTCGATTGTCTTCTCTACCTCCACATTTTTTTTCACTCCTGAATATTACACATGAAATTTCCAAACTGGAGCATCTGATGTATGCCAGTCCACCTGTACATACTGAGAGGCAATTGGGTCTGACCTGTCTTGAGGTTTCTCAGAACAGCACTGGTTATTGCAGAAAATGCTGGGTTTTTGTTTGTCTCTCATTGCCAAGAACTGCAGCTTTATGTTGTGAGGACAACCCACACCAACAGCTCTGACCCTTGGCTCTCACCTTGCCATGTTCTTGCTTGGTCATGTTTTTTTCACCGTTCAGGATGCGCTGGTACCTGCAGGGAAGACAGGAGATGGCACCTGAGTCCCTTTTCAGCCTGAATCTATTTTTGCATATTGTGGACAGGCTTGTTCTGCCTTCCCATACCCTCTGGAAAATATCAAAGCCAATAGGCTGTTAAGGGAAGCTTGAAGTGACAGAGAGGTGAGAAATCTGCCAAAGAGGACTGGTTTAACTCAGGGCTGTACTGCCAGAGCCATTGTGAGCCCTGTCCTCTCAAGCTCCATGCAGAAGTGTCCCTGGAGCATCCACGTCCCCACTGGTGGGGGATGTGTTGGGGGTTACATTGCCTGAACGAGGTGTGTGATTGCACTTTGCTGATTTATAGCTTGGAGCTGAAGTCAGGCTTTCCAGAATGGTGATTTATTCAGCTTTAGCCTCATGTAAAGGGATTTATCAGGTGGGTACCTGACCTAATATAACACAGTGGTGAGTGAGACTTTTGCAGAATAAACCACCTTCCTTCTCTTCCATGCTCTGGGAAATGCACTCTCAGCTTTCTCCAAAGACTCTGTCAGAGAGATGGCTGTTTGCAGTGGAAATGAACCAATTTTGGGATATTTGGAACCAAACTGTCCCACGGGGAAGTTCAAGATACAGACTTGACAGCTGCTCTGTCACTCTTACATGGAGGGAGATGCACTTTGGGTTCTGTTCTTAATCTTGTCTCATGCTTGGCAGAGTTTTGTTCTGATCTCAGTTATGGCTTGTAACAAGAACAGAAATCAGCCCTTAAGAGGCTTGGGCTGAAATGTGATTCTCCCTGGAGCTTTTTGGAAAGAGACAGCTGAGAGAAACCAGGAGAGGATGCAGTGCCCATACCCCTCTTTCCTCCCCATCAGCTCATCTCTCCAGCATTTGCTCTTTTCCCCTGTGGCACCTTAAAACTACCAAGATTAAAAACTTTAATTGTCCACCTGGGAATGCTCCAGCCCTCGGGGTCAAGGGCAAATTCCTCCGTGTCATTTTATTTAGTGAAGATTGTTGTGTGTGTCTGGGTTTTAAATCAGGACTTGTCTTTCAAGACGTAAAATAGAACAGAGAGGAACACTCATGACAGAAAACACTCACCTCTCACTTCAGACCTGACAATTTGGGATGCTGTGCTTGGGAAAGACCTTATCTGAGTGAGGTTTGTTTGTCACAGAGGTGGAGAGGGAGGGTTCTCCCTGGAACCCCTCGGATCTGAGGTGAACTTCAGCCACAGATTAAACACCACCCACCTGGCAACCAGCTCTGAGACAGACACAGCTTTCCTCAGGAGAACTGTCCTGAGCTCTGGGTTGCTCCTTGGAGAATGGCACAGGGAAGGGAAGGACTGGGCTGGCCTCAGCCTCTCAGCTTTTTCCATGTTTTCTGTCTGCTGGCATTGAAACAGAGAAGGAAAGAGCAAAAAAGGGAGCAAAGGTTACGGTGCTGGATGTGAAGACTCAGGGAAAAGAGGCCAAAAATTGGTGTCTGCATCTCCACTCAGGGCATCAGCAGAGGGCTGTGGAACAAATGCTGTCTTCACGGATACACCTGAAAACCTCATCACTGAGATGCACTTTTGAGAAACAAAATAGGGTTAAAGCAGGCACGAGTTAAATGAAATCACACTCAATGCAGGGAATTGGTCTTTTCTACTCTGTCTACCACTTATCTCATTCTCTTAGATCCCCAGGTTCGTCTCTATGACAGTGAGAGATGTGAAGGAAGAAAAGATGTGAAGAAAATTAGCTTTAAATAATTTATAAATTATTTAATGCAATTTGCATATGCATAATCAGTTAAAATTTTCTGATGTTTCCAGTGTCACACAGACCTGAACCAGCTCTGGATTCAGACAGTTACTGGAGATTTAAGTACCCCTTGGCCTCTTCTTCCAAAAATGTTCTTGTTTTCCAGACTTCAAAAATGTGCAGCAGAAGTCTCAGGCATTGTATTTGCAGTGACTGATCTGACACTTGGAAGTACACTAGGTCATCTGGGGTTCATTTTCTGAATGTAGACAGAGCTCTGGGGACCTACAAATTATATGTAATTGCTTTTTAATTACTGACACAGACATTTGAACTACGGGATTATTAAGTACTTGTATTTACATTTTGAAAGTATTCGTTCTAAAAGCCACGTTGCTTGTAAAAAAGTGTTTCATCAGCAGTTTCCATGGCTCTGGCCTGAATATTATTTATTCAGTGTCCAGTCACTGTCCACCCATGTTTGGGTGTCCACTTCCAGATGCACTCCAAAGGGACGGATTTTCAGGGGATAAGAATGTCATTCAGCAACTTGTGAATATCTGCTTCCCTTCTCATGCCTGTTAAGACATCTGAAATAAAGACCGGAGGGAGGAAAATACAATACTTTGTTGTTTAATTTTTTTTTAATTTGTTTTGTGTTTTTTTTTTGTTTTCCAGGTCATTTCCCATGGTGTTAGAGAAGAGGCAAATCTGTCAGCTCACAGGCTCCCACCTCCCACAGTTAAGGGGTTCTTTCCCATTTTTGTGGTGGTGTCTAACATTAAACAATCCCAGGTTAAGGGCCACCAGGGATTTACTTCGTGGCAAAATGAGCCTGTTAGGGAGCAGTATTCCCTATCCCTCCTTTCCCTTAAATACAGGCAGCTGATGGAAATACCCTTCTCAGCCCACCCTGAGCAGTTCCCACAGCCAGCACAGCATCCCCCCAGTTGCTAAGGGTTTACAGCATTTTTCTGATATTAATTCATTCCATCTCCTGTGATCTGGGAGGGGTTTTTGTGTAAAATCACTTACATGCTAGAGCGCTTCCCTCTGCCTGAGATCTGCCATTTGATAGTCTCCTTGGGGCTCTCCAGCACCACGCTGCTGCCTCCTTCCTCTCCCCCTCCTGTGCAGGAGAGGAGGCAAAGTCCCTTGGCAGAGCTGCAATTAAATATTAAAAGCTGATGTGCAAATGGGGATGGTGTTGAGTTGGAGAGCTGACACTGAAGAGCGGAGGAGATGAAGCCCCCTCCCTCCTCCTGTCAGCTTTTTGCCAATTATTGAGGTTTCATTCCTGCCCATAAAATCACCAGGTAAGTTCAGACCCTGGCTGGGCACCCACAGCCATCTAGACCCAAAGCTGGAGTCTGATTTAGGTGGGAAGCTGCTGGAATTTGTGTCCCCACCTTGTCTCATCATGAGCTCCAGAAATAAGGGGACTTTTTAAGTGGATGCCTCTGGCACAGGTCATACACCCACACTCCAAACCAGAGAATGTTTTCAGTTCAATTTGTGGTCCCCTGGGCTTGTGGCTTTGCTGGGGAGGTTCTGCAGGAGAGGGTTTCTCTCTGGGGTGTTAACAGCTCCAGGGCACACACTGCTCCTCCTGGCAAAAATGAAAGGCAGGCCAGGGTCCAGATGAAATGAATTGAAATAATTCACCCTTAGGGGAAACAGAGGCAGGACCGTCTGAGGAGATTTGATTTAGCCAAAATCTAAGTTTGAGTAAAGTCAGAGTCTGGCAAAAGTAGCCTCCTCAACCACTCAAAAAGCACTGTGGCCCAAAAAGAGCTGATTTTCACCTAACACAACTGGGTTACTGCAAAGTTCTCCCTGGGATTTATTCTGCTCACACTGAATTGACCAAGCAGTAAAGCCAATGCACAAACAAGAGCTGATCACTGTGTTGGTTTATAATGAACAAGAAAAGCTACGTTTGACATCAAAAGCTGGGAAATAATTTACCCAGAAATGACTAAGCTAAGCAAGAAACCTTTGAGATGGGAAGCCAGCGAGTCAGGGCAAGGCAGAGATCTGGACAAACAAATGGAGTGTCCGTGTCATTGCTGTAGGAAATAATAGCTTGCACTTCTCCATCTGCTCTGATTCAGCTCTTACTGGAACAAACCTCCTTGCTGAGCTTTTATTTCAGCATCTAAAACAACTGAGAAGCACTAATGGTTTTGATTCTCTGTCCTGTGGATAGATGCAAGTTTGGTTCCACATGGTGGACCCTGGTCATGGTGTCAGTTGTGTTCCTTTCAGCAGTGCCTGAGATCAGCCTGGAGCTGAGCCCTGGCTTTGTACAAGCTCAGGTTTGTGCCAGACATTCTCCCAGGGTCTCCCTGAACTGATGGACAATTCTTTTTGGAGGATTGTGCAGGATGCCCCGCGTGGTAATGGGAAAATTCCAGTGACTGTAGCAGCTGCTGGGTTATCAAGAGACAAACCTGATGGAGGATGGAAGGATTTTAATTTTGTGGGCAACCCAAAGCTCTGAAGCTGGGATGCATCCTTGATAGTTATTTATTTTAGTGGAGGAGGATTTGGCTGCCAGAATGAAACAATGAGCACTTCAGTCCTTCCAATAGTGAGTAATAGAGGCTGCTAAAAGCCTCATGAATTATTTTGGGGACTACTGCTCTCCAGCTCCTCTCTCCATAAAAGGCCTGCATGAAACAATTCTCTGCACTGCTCTGAGGCACCCTCACTAGATAAAGTGTGTTTTGAAACAGTTTTTGCCAGGATTACAGGGGCTCAGGCTGATTCCTCAGCTACTGTCTCCACTGGGGGCTTTGCTCATCCCACAGTGATTTCAGCCTTTGCCATCAGCAGTGCTCTGGGCTTGCTCTGCTGGCAAGGGTCTGTGGGAAGATGGGAAGGAATTCTTGGTGCTGAGATGTTACTAGGAAGAGGGGCCTGAATCACATTGTTTTGCTTCCAGGTAGCAAATCAAGGCAGTGGGGGACTTGTTAGAGGTTGGAGGGACTGGATGCACCAGCCCCCCAAAAAAACTTTTCTTCCAACAGCCAAGGAAGGGAAAGAATCGCTCTTGAAGACTCCCGGGGTTTGTGTCTTGCCTTGTGAGAAGTTGGAAGAGATACCTTGAAGAAACTGGAAGCTTTTCTGGGATGTGGTTTTTGAGCTTCAGCAGTTCCCCCAGGTGGAGGACAAGGGGTAAGGAGGTGCTGTGAGGATCATTCAGCACCTCTGCAGTCCCCAAATTCTCTTTCCAGCAACCCTTCACGTATTCGGGGTGCAGATTGTGCTCTGGTGGCTCTGTTCCTGTTGTCCAAGGGAAGCAAACAGTTGAGCACTGGAAGGGCCTTTCCAGATGTCCTTAACTCTAATTAAAAACTGGTGGCTGAGATAGAAAGAGCAGCCAACCTCAAACACCTCCTCTGTTTCCAGCAGAAAGGTGGGAACAGCCATGTTACTTCTGTGTGTCTCTGTCCTGATGACACCTGGACAGAAAAGGCAGCTGAGAGGTTTTAGGAATCCAAGCTTCCTTCTCTCTCCTCTAGTGATAAACAGCCAAATCCCACCTTTTCCCTCAAACAGTGGGGGTTTCCCTGCAGAATATGAGATGGGTGATAAAAGTCCTCCAGGTGCTTCCACAGGCAGTGGATGATGTCACTTCCATGCTCCTCCTCTGGATCACACCTTTACCTGTTAGAACCACCCACCCTTCCTTGTCCTGTGATTGCATCCCAGGACTTTTCCAGGGCTGGAGTTTTATTCCAGGCACTCTGAGGCCTCACTGCCTGCCCAAGACATCTCCTGACCACTACACCAAGAACAATAAACTCTGCTTTTTGTTTTTGTTTGCTGCAGTCAGATACTCTGTGGGTGTGGAAGCCCAGAATATTTCTGTGTCTGCTCTGGGGTGCCCTGACCCCCAGGGGAGCACTGACTCTGACCCTCATTCATGGAGAAAGTTTCCTGGACTTCAAGATAGACCAGAATCCACAAAAGTGTGAAATAGATTATAGAGAGCAGTGTAGGTGTGTCACTTGGTGAGAAATTTAGGTTTTGGGATTTTTAGTGTGTTGTGGATGGAAGCAGGATGGAGGGCACAGGGAGCTGTCCTGGGTTCCTTCTTCATGCTGCTTCTTCCTTCTTCTTCTTGGGTTTGGGTGGCATTTTGTAACTGGGCAGAAAAGTCCACATTGGGGATCTTTGGGATCAGTTATTGGGTTAAAAGGGAAAATAATCTGTTAGTTCTTAATTGGATAATTCAGTCTTAAAAGACCTTGTAACAAGAGATTGTAGCCATTTTGTGCCTTCTCATGAAAAGCTGCCGAGCTCACAGTAGTGAGAGTGTTTTACTGATAAGAAATAATAAACACCTGAGTCTGAGCATGAAATACTGCCTCAAGTGCCTTCAGTCCAGATCCAGAGAAACCAACAATTGGAACCCCACACGTGGGGAGCATCCAGGCTGGAAGGGGAGGTTTGGTGCCTCGTTCCCTGCTGAAGGGTTGAGCTCTCCAGCAGGGACATGGGCAGGGCTGGGCAGTGCTGCTGCATCTTCCCTGAGGCAGACTTGGGAATGCTGGCAGGGAACAGAGGCAGCTCCCAGGGAACTTTGAACTGGGAGCTGCTAATGGTTAACACAGACAACTATTTCCAGCTGTGTCAAACAGGCTGACCTAAGAGCACATGAGATTTGTGCTGACCAGACAGGGACAGCCATTTACATAATCACTTCTACTTTTTTTTTTAAAAAAAACTTTTTTCCCCCTAATTGTATAATGTTGTTTTGATAGCTGTATTCCCACTAAAAACCTGTGTGTTCCTCTTTCTTTCCTCCCCATGTGCCAAGCTTTGTTGCACACAGATTTGTACTCTGCTTGTGAGAGGAGTGTGAGTGGGGATGTGGGGAGTGAGCAAGCATGAGAGAATAAATCAGTTTGGGTGGGAATAGAGATCTGCTATTTGTTATAAACAGATTGATGCATAAATGGTTTTCTGAAAAATACTGATTGTGACGTTTTTTTCCTCCAGATTTGATCTCTAACCAAGGAATTCACAGCAAGCTGACTACAAGCAGTTGAGGGAAAAACCAGATTTTGCACTCCTTCCAGCACATTCTCCACATTTTTTGGGGGTGAGGAGAGCCATTTGCCTGTGTGGCCTCAGGGCTGGATATGTGACTGCACAGCCAGATTTTAATCCTGCAGCAGAAGGGCCTGTGCAGCTCCAGGGAGATGAAGCTCCCAGAGCCAATTCCTCTCCTTTGGTCTGCTGAGTGGGGCTCTGCATGAGCAGTTTGCTCAGGATGGGTGCATTAAGGGAGGAAAAATCCCTGCAAAGTCTCTGGTATTGTTCACTCTCCCTGTCTCTGCCTTCTTGTTCTGGAGACTATCTGGATCCTCACACTCGTTTCCATAATTATTGGTTTCACGTTACGTAACTCAAAAAAAAAATTATCTATAAAATGCACATGTGGAACTAATGGGGCTTATTTGAAAAGACCTGTCTTTGCATTTGCAGCTGGCACATTTCTTGGTCCATCTGAATGAGCTTCCACAGCCCTGGCACGTGCTGGGGAGGGACCCCACGTGTGCTCACCCCGTGCCCCCTTGGACTGTGGGGCTCCAGGTTCACCCCAACATGTAGAAAACACAAATACTTGCACAGGAAAACTGCTGCAAGAGCCTTCAGGAATGCACATTCCCTTTGAATATTCCCTGATTGTCAGGTTTTTCTTCTGATTTTCTTTCATGCAGGGTGGAAAGCTTGGATTTTTTGGGGGGAACTTTGTAGTTGCTGGGTTTTGTGGTGGCAATTTCCACTTCAAAAAGCCCTTGGCTTCCCAATGGAAATGAAAATATACAAATTTTGAATATTTTTGGACTCCATGCTCTCAAGTTCAGGTGGTTTGCAGAGGTGGCTAAGGATGTAGGGCTCAGGGTATGGGGACATCCCAGGCCAACCCCAGCTCCTGTCTGGCCTCAGTAAGTGAAATGCAGCAAACCTTGGACTTCAGTGGAGCCAAGATGTGGCTCTCAGGACATCAGTGGCAGATCCACTCACCACCACAGGATGTGTGAAATGAAGTTCTTTCTGGACTGTTAGAAATGAAACTCTGAAAGAGAAGGCTTCTGGTGCCCTTGGTTTAGAGTTTTAGGGTCTGGTTTTGAGAACAGCACTGGCACAGCCTGTAGGACCTGCCAGGGTTTGTGAGTAGATAGCACCCTGAAATGCTGCCCAGATTTGACTGTCTCGTGGTGCACAGGACCAGGCTGTGGGACAACAGCAGGTCTGTTTGGTGTTTGATGGTTTTGGTGTTTGATGGTTTTGGTGTTTGATGGTTTTGGTGTTGATGGTTTTGGTTTTTGATGGTTTTGGTGTTTGATGGTTTTGGTTTTTGATGGTTTTGGTGTTTGATGGGTTTGATGTTTGATAGTTTTGGTTTTTGATGGTTTTGATGGTGTGGGGCTGCACTCACACAGCCTCCACCCCCCTGAGGAGCAGAGCTGGCCTCCAGCAATGATGTCTCTCCTTGCCACAACAGAGCATCCCCCTCTGAGTGAAACAGAATTAGAGAATCATTCAGGTTGGAAAAGACCTTGAGAGCATCAAGTCCAGTCACCACCCCAGACCTGCCAAGTCCATCACTGAAATGTGTCCCCAAGTGTCACATCTACATGTTTTTTAAATCCCTCCAGAGATGGTGATCCACCACTTCCCAGGGCAGCCTGGGATCATCCTGATCATCCTTTTGCTGAAGAAATTGTTCCAACCACAACCTCCCCTAGTGCAGCTTGAGGCCATTTCCTCTCATCCTATCCCTGTTACCTGAGAGCAGAGACCAATCCCACCTCTCTGCTGCTCCTTCCAGGCAGGTCAGCCATCCCCACCAGGGCCAGGTGCTGCACCTCGATGGGCTCCTCTCAATGCTCACCACCTCTCATGGTGCAACTTAATCCCAGGGGTGTGAGCTCCCCTTCTTAGAACATGAACGTAGAACTTAGAACATGGCTCATCTCCCCAAAATGTGCTGCTTAAGCCCTGCTTTGCCCTGCTCCCAGGTGGATTCTGAGCCCACCCCCATGGCTGTCTCCATCTGGGGCAGTCCTGAGCAGAATCCACCCCTCCTGGATCCACTGGCTGACCATGGATCTCCCATGCTGATGTTGGGAAGGGGAGCATCAGCTTTCCCCCACCCAGCAGGATACACTGCTGCACCCGTGTGTGTGGATCAATGTCACAACAGGACACAAAATGAACGACACTCACACGCTGAGATGTCTAAGGCAAAAAAACGTGCATTTATTTCCAAATCTTGGTATTTATAGAATTGTAAAAGTGACCATGGATTGGAGGATGAAATTGCTACCTTTCTAACCACACTGGTCAAACTAACAGTTCATCAATACTCTCTTCCTCCAGAAAGGAAGGCAAACCAATCATTATTTACATGAAAAGTGTGTGAGAAATTCCATTACAAAAATATAAACATCAGAAAACTTAGAAGAACTTTAAATGAACAGGGCAACAGATCAACTCCCCACACTTTCCTGAGCTGCTTTCAAACTCAAATGACTTTTCCCCCAAATCCCCTTAATTTCTCCCATACCTTTCCATTGGTACAGGTCACATCCCCTAAGTCTTCACTCACTTATCACAGCAGGGAAACTGCCTGGTTTTGTGGAAATGAGGAAGGAAAGAAGAAAAAAAAAAAGGAAGGAAATGAAGAACTAGAACTACCTTTAATTCTGAATACAATAAGCCCACGCAGCTAAAAGCTGGGTGATTCCTGTGCTGAGTGCTCTGCTCATCCCAGGCACTGCTTTGTCTCAAGGGAAAATCTCATTTTTCAATCTTTAGTGTACAAACCATCATACTCTGACTGTATGGGGCTGCAGTGTCCCTTCAGGCTGATCATGTTTTTGTTTCACAGGCTTTTCCCCATGAAAAGGCGTGATTGCCTGCGATGGTTTTATGAAAGTGTTTGGAGGTGGATGTTCCTTCCACCCTCGTTCCACCCAGCAAAACACGAAACCGCAGATTGTTCAGGCTTCAGCTTCTCATTGAAAAGTATCTTTTTTTATTTCCCCCCTGGGAAGCTCTGAAAATTAAAACCAGCAAAAATACATTTCTTGTGAGGAGGAAATATTTCCTGGCTGCCTCTAAGACACCGTGGGGGCTCTCTGTGTGTGTGTCTGCAAACTGCACAGTGTGCATACCCTGTGCTTTTGTACTCTTTGGGCAAATATGGGGAAAAAAGCCACAAAATATGAAGCTTATCCCTGTTTTGTTTAAGGGCCTGGAGCATACACACTGCCCTGGTTGATGCTAAAGGAAGGGGAAAGGCAACAGCAGCCTCTCAGCATCCCTGCTAAACATGCCCTTGTGCACAGTTTGCAGTGTATTTTTGGGTAGTTTGAAGAGTGCAAAGGTTTGGTGTATTTTTTCCTCCCCCGTGCCTGCACTAGAAATTCTTGGCAGCCCAAACTCTTGTACCTGAAAATGCAGACTCAGAGGAAAGGGAGCAACTCTGGGAGAGCTGGCTGAACAGCTTGACCAGGTTGAGCACGAGCCTTGCAGGAAAGAGGTGACAAATCTGTGAAGATGTGCCTGGGGAATGTGGGTGAGGGTGTGCCGGGGTGAGAGGGGGCTGCTCTCCACCCCAGGCTCAGCAGGGTGGGCAGGGAGCCAAGGAGCAGCTCGAGTCCTGCATCACTGCACTGCTGCTGGAAGCCCAGCAGCAAACCCAGCTTCCCTGGTCTCAGGAGGAGGGAAATTGTGCTGCTCCACCGCTCTCAGCTGGGCTCTGGCCCTGAGTGCATCTGGAGCACAGGGGCTGTGTCAGCACCCAGGGATGCTGGGATGAGCTGGGGCACCTCCCCAGGGCCCAGCTCACAGCCCTGCTCCATCCCCTGCCTCTCTCCAGCTGGCCGGGGCACCTGGCAGCTGTCACTGTGTCACTGCCTCCCTCCCCTTGCTGCTCCTGGGGCTCAGCTCCCTCCTGCTGCCTGGTTAGGAGCAGGGAAAGGGGTTTGGGCCAGGGGATGGGGAATGGGGCGGAACTGCATCATGTGGCAGCACTCCAAACTGCTCATGACAGCCTAAAAAACAGCTTTTTTTTTTTTTTCTTCCACCAAGCCTAGTTTGACCTTCAGGATCAGACATCAGATGGAACTGTAAGGTTGAAAGGTGCAGATGTTTGGTTTTTATGCAGTGGGCTGCAAGGGTTTGCAGACTATAGATGAACTGGCTGGGTATCAGTTTTATTTCACTTTAATGCCTGCAAGTCCTCACTGAGGAGCTGTATTCCTGAATCCTATGTAGTTATCTTGAAGGTCTTCACATGCCAACTGTGAAGGAATAGATCTGGTTTCATATCTGCATGCATCTTTGGAAAGATGCAAATAAGGAGGGAGCATTTGCATACCAAAGTAGGCTTCAAGTGAGATTTATTCAGCACTTTTATTATTATTATTGTTATTATTAACAGTGGCGTGCTTCTGCGAGTCTCTGGAAGGCAGAAAAGGTAAAAATAAGAGATTGCTTCCAGCTCTTCTTTTTTTTTGTGTGAATAGATTTGTGAAGCCTGAAACCACCCAGCCGGTGGTGCCACCATTAACTCAAAATGCAGAAAATGCTCTCTGGCCACGGGAAATGGTGCATTGAGGGATTTGGGGGCTTTTGTGTGCATCCCAAACATGGGAGCCTGGGGATGTCCCCACCAGGAGAGGCTGTCTGCAGCCAGGTGGAGGAGTGTGCTGGCAGGAGTGTGCAGCCTCTGCCTCAGGAGCTTGCCGTGCCTCTGGCAAGACAAAAACCCTCTGGGCCATGTGGGCTGTGGATGGAGAGGGGTCAGAGGGCCCAGAGCACACACAGCAGGGGGAAGGTTGGGTTTTCCTTCTACTCAAACACATATTTCTGCTGTCAGCACGGGAAACTCAGAGTTACCTGTGCACAGATGCTGTGGCTAAAACCCCAACTGCAGAGGCTCAAAGCACAGATTCATTTTCCCTCCTCCTTGCTTGTGACATCTTTGCATTTCTGAGCTTTGTTTCTCTGTTTACAGCTCTGTTCTCTGTCTTGTCTTCAGCTGCAGAGGCAAATACTCTAAATAGGGTGTTTGCCATGGGATTTGAACGTTTTCCATAATCAATATTGTGTTGTTACAGTTTTTTCACCTCGAGGGGCTGCTGTTCACTGCTCCCCTGACTTCTCAGGGTCCATTGTAAAACAGCCAAGCGTGCCCCAAAGTGAATTTGGGAAGTTTGTCTGTTGAAAGAAGGCAGACAATTGAAAACGGCAGGTTTTCAGGGGCTATCAAAGTGCTGTTTCCGGGTAGATCTTTGCCAAATAGTTTTTTTACAATGGGGGTCATCCTGAACCACGTGCCCAGGGTTTGCTTCTGCCTTTGCATGGAGAGCTGCACCCCCCTGCTCCCCCTGATGCATCCCAGCTGGGAGAGCACAGGGGACAGAGCCCAGGACATGGCTCCTCCACTGATGCTCAAGGTCCTGCCTGCAAAGGTGTCCAGGGACAAGGCAGAGCCTTGCTCAGGGCTTTTTCCCTGACCATCAGTGTTCCACGCCTCCCTGCTCTCCCTGTGCTTGAAGGAGCATTATGCCAAGCAGAGAGTGGGCAGTGGGAGGTACCAGAGCAGCCTGGTTGGTTCAGGGCGTAAAATCTTCCTTGACAGATGCCCTGAGCCAGCCTCCCAACCACATCCCACTCTGGGAAGGATTTAGAAGGCAAAAATACTCCGAAAGCATAATTGTAGTTTATTTTTACATCCTGTGCAGTTTGTTTTCCCAAATCCCCTCACTGCTGTCCCCCATCTGGCACTTTCCTGCCCACATTCTCTGCCTGACTGTGGTGGGCTCATTGCTGGCTGTCTTGATGTTGTGATAGAATCCATTTCCATTCTACCTCTGCACGTTTTTTCCATACTAGATTTACAGTAAGAGATGGAGCTTCGCTTCCATCACACGGTGTCACACTGGGAGCACTCCCTGTCCTCCACCTTCTCTCCTTTAGGCGGCCAAGGTGTTTCCTACCTCTGCAAAACGATCTGAAGACAACGTGCACCCACCCATTTTTGGGTAACGATCCCACGCAGCCTCACCCAGGAACACAAGAGGGCGCTTCCACCTCATTTTTTGGGAGCATTTCCTCAGCAGGATTTTCTCCCGCCTTCACCCCATCAGCTGTGGAAGGTTGGGTGAAGGTCCTTGGGGCAGGGAACCCGTCCCTGTATGTGTCTGCAAGGCCCTCGGCTGAGGGGAGCTCCATCCTTGCAGCATCCCCAGAGCCTCACACAGGGCAAATTAAATCATATTTATGCGTATGAAACGGGAGTGTTCCACTTCAGGATCTGGTGGATTTTCAGAGGATGTCTCAGAGGATCTCAGCACTGAGATATGTCATTGGTTTTGATTATTCTCTGTGAGAAACACAGACATGTCAAGGCATCATTGCTGGCAGCCTCTCTGACTGGAACATAACTGACAGATCCAGAGGAAATTTGGTTTAAAGACAAGAGTTGGGAGCCTTTGAAGGGAGAGGGAATGGATTTTGTGCTCACAGCCCCACTGGGTGTGGCAGCAGAGGGTGAGCAGTGAGCACATCACACATCTGACATCCCCCCACCAAGGAGGAGGCAGAACAGGCAAGAAAACTGCCAGAGGTTGGGGAACCTGCCTGAATCCACTTAATCCAGGCCATTTCCTCCCTAGTGCTCTTTTCCTGAGAAGGCTGTGGCTGTGCCCAGCCGTGCTCAGGACCCTTGAGCCCCAGGCTGACCTGCAGGGCACACACACATCACAGCACTGGCACTGAAAGGAACTTTCCATTTGCTGCTGTGTCCAAGAGCTCCATACCCGGAGTCTGAACAACAGCCTGAAAGCTCAGGCTGTGGAACAGGGGTTTTACACAGGCAGAATTCCCTTCAGAATTCCCTTCCTGTGCTAGCTCACTCGTGGGGCTTGGAATCTGCTTTCCCTCCTCCGTCATCCTTCAGGGCTGCTCCTGGAGAATCACAGAGTTAAGGGACATCCATGAAATAGGAATACATCCCTCACTGCAGCCATGACTACTGCAGCTGCCCCTCATTACTGGCTCGCAAATAAAGCCTAATTAGCCAGCACCCAAATTTTCTTCTGCACCTTTGTTCTATTACCTCTGTCCCAACACAGGGAAAACAGTGTTCCCTCCAGGTGTTTGGACTGGGATTTTTTTTGCTACAGAGCTGGCAGAAAGGGCCAAAGTGACCTGGAGCAGGCACAGAGTGTGCTGCCAGACACATCTCCTCATACAGGACATACACATCTCCTCCTCCTGCAGGAGAAAATGAGTGCTGGGGTATTTTCATCACAACAGTAGAGCTTTAGTATTTCTTGGGGCTGTATAATCTCCAGGATGTGGAGGTGGTGGGCTTTTGTGCTGGGTGACATTGGATGGGTTACTGCCTGGTATTAGTTTTTGTTTGAAGAATATTGAATCCAGATACTTTTAAGATGCCTGTCTTTCAAAAACTGCTCTATGGGAGGCAAGGTCTTTCCTGCAAATCAGACCATTTTCTGATGTGTAGAGCTGTGTTCTGGAACAGGATGTTCCCCAAACACTTGTTACATGTTAAAGGGTTTTTTCAAGTGTTCTACTTTTAAAAAAGCAACAAAGGCCATTAGGAAAAAAAGGAACTGAAAGTGCTTGGCAACTTGGAAAATCAGAGTGCCTCTGTTTGGTTTTTCAAATATGGAGCTTGACACAGGCTCTGATTTCCAGAGCATCCACAGATCCTTGGGGGCAGAGGTGGTGAGGAGGCTTCTGAGCAGAATTGTTGGGTTCTGAAACTGTGTGTGTCTCTTTCAGCCAGGTACAAGTGACCTAAACAGAACATTCCTCTCTGCTGTCCCACCAGACTCTCAGATTCATGGACTGCACTTAAACATGTATAAAAAGGTCCTGCAAAACCTAAACCCTTCCACTGAATAACTGATCCTTTCTGAAAGAGAGTTGGGTATCTGGGTGTGAGGAATCAATGTGGTGAAGAGCTTTGTCAATAATTAGGCAAAAAATGCCTGGGCAACCCTTCAGATGTGTTTCATGCATGAGATATTGGCATTTAAAACTCCAAAATTCTCCTTCAGCAGAGAAATGTGGGAACATCTCCCTCTTTATATCCCTAATGATATCTGTTGTAAGGATCTCCCCAAAGGTCTTGTCCATTTTTCCCTGGAGAAGTTGTCTGAGCCCTCCTTCTTCCTCCTAAGCCTCCACAATTTCAAAGCTTGTCCTTCATATCAGACAAGAAGATGTTGAAGGATTTCATCAGAAGAACCTGCATCTATTTGTTTTAGTAAAGACCAGTTTCCTTCTGGGTCTTTTGAGGATCTACGTGCCCCATTTTAGTGACTTCTCCAGGAGCTGGCCCTGCAGTGTTTTCTTATTGTTTTTTTTCACATTTGTGAGTTGTCTTTTCCCACTAGGCTCCAGTCTTGCACAGGAAAACATCCCAGATCAGAGACCACAGACCCACAGAGCAGCATTGCTCACCATGACCCATTTTGCAGAGTTTCCACCCCTATCTGCTCACCCCCCTTTTCACAGCAGGGTGGAGGCATTTTGCTCTGCAGCTCTTGGCGGTTCCAACCTCTGCATTCCCAAGGATGTGCTGCCAGGCTCAGCTGAGCACAGATGTGAGAATGTACTGCAGATATTCCCCAATTCTTCTTCACCATATAAGGGAACGCTGTCCCTCCTAATGCTGGCTAACAGGGGTAGTATGAACAACTTTGAGAATTAAGGATGAAATCTGGATCTTTCCCCTCTTCTGCTCACGGGCTTGTGTGCTGGAAAGGATTGTTACCATCTGAAGGGCTGGTGAAATGGGTTGGCTCCTCACTGTTCACCTCTCCAGACTTGTTCCTGCAGTCTGCTGGCTGGGCTGAATGGATCTGGGGATCCAGCCTGGATGGAGTGCTCCAAACCAGGGCTGGAGAATACTGAGACAGCCTGCACCTAAAAACTCACTGTATCCCCACTAAACAGGGCACTCAGGTCTTCAGGGCTGGAGTCCATCTGGCCTTCAGAGTCACTTAAGCAGAGCTTTCAGACACAGCTACCAGGACACGCCACTGTGGCAGCAGCTCTCTGGTCACAGAGAGCAAGAGACAACCTTCCCAGGCATTGTCCTGGGGAAGGCTGTGAGAAGATCAGAGAAAAGAATGAGACACAATTCTTATCTCCCCTTGCTGCACCTGTTGTTGTGCACATGTGGAATGTGTTATGGAGATTTGTTTAACAAAGGGTCGTTTCTTAACTGGCCAATGGTGATGGTGTTTGGATTGATTGATGAACTGGATCTGTCTGTATCGGACTGTCTGTAAGGATGATGACTTCTTAATAAGTATAATATGATAGTATAATATAGTGGAATAAAGCAATTGATCAGCCTTCTGGAATCATGGAGTCAATGCTAATTATTACCCAGCTGGGGGCCCTTGAACAGAACCCCTGTTCTGTGCTTTGTATGCCAAGAAAGTCCAAACCTGCAAGGAGCAAGAGTTTGGTGCTTATAAACCATCCTCAGCAGCTGGTCTCAGCCAGGGAAACCTTGTAGATGTAGGGAAAAAGTGGGCAAGGTGGTCCTGTAGTCCTATCTCTGCCCTGGGAATTTGTGCAAGAGGGATAAGCTGGGAGATGACTTTAACAGCATCTTGGAAGTGAGTGAGGTTCTGCCAGAGCATGCAGAGCTGCTGCATCCATGAGAGAGGAACCAGAGGTCTTGGGCACTGTGTTAGGATGGTACTTGGAAAGGTTCTCCAAGGTATTCCAGAGGGAGCAAAACTCTTTGGCACTGTGTTGAGATGACTGTTTGAAACAACCTCTGAGGTGTTCCAAAGGGAGCAGAGCTCTTAGGAACTGTGTTGGGATGACTGAAACAACCTCTGAGGTGTTCCAGAGGGAGCAGAGCTCTCAGGAACTGTTGGGATGACTGAAACAACCTCTGAGGTGTTCCAGAGGGAGCAGAGCTCTCAGGAACTGTTGGGATGACTGAAACAACCTCTGAGGTGGCCCGTGGCAGGTGAGAGGCTCAGCTGTGGCTCAAGGGTGCTCCTGGTGCCAGGCTTCCAGTGAGATGAAGGCACAGCCCAGGGCACCTGAATTCAAACCACTGTGACCCAGATTTACCTCTGGGGCTGGCCACGTGCCTGCTGTGTCTGTGCTGCCTGGTGTGGGCAATATTGGCAGCTCCTGGCTGAAGCTGGCCACCCTCCTCTGGATGTATTTTATGTCCGATTACTCTCCAGCCTTCTCTCCTTTGTCCTGTCAGTTCACCCCCGCTGGGAGCTGAACCTCTTTCCAAATGCCTGGCTGGTCTCCCAGAAGCAGCACAACACCATTGTAATGTGTAATTGGGCTGGAATTCTCCTCCAACCCCCTTTTTTATTTAAATTACACCAATCCCTGAGTATGCAAGAAGTTATAAACCCAAAGAGAAGAGGCTCCTCACACATTTTAGAAGATGTAACCTTTTAATATTTCACCTGAACACAGGAAGAATATCATCAATAATAAAGCCTAACACTGAAAGAGGACAAATCTTGGAAAGATGGAGTAGGGCAGTGCTGCTCTTGTGAATGAGATTCTGCAAAAGAAGTGTTGAGTGAGTTTACCAAGGCCACCTGGCACAGGAAGAGTAAAAGGGATAAAAAAGTAGCACTTCCAAGGCCAGTCCTAATCCTTTGTCCCCTGGCCAACACCTAAATGACTCCAACATATGATCAGGGCTGCATCCTTCTTGGACATTTATTCAAAGCAGCCTGTAGCCAGACATCAAAACAATGCAAAATGCAGCACAGCAGTGCCAGCCTGGACCTTGCCTGTAGTGGCCAAAGTCCAAGGAAAGCACTGAAGGATTTTCAGATGTTGCTTCGGACAAATCCCCAGACTCTTAAAGCTGACCATCTCTGAAAAACTCTTTCCTCCAGCTGGGAAGTGGCAGCTGAGTCTGTAAGGCTGGTTACTGCAGCCACCCCCTCTGAAAACAGCAACTGCTCCAATTCATCAGGTGTTTTGACCTAATGTAGGACAGACAGATCCCATCAGAGAGCCCAGGACATTTTCAATGCCCCACAGGAATAATTACTCTCCCTCTTTGGTATCCAGTCTGCACAACTTAAATGCTCCACAACAAGCTCTGCCATCACAAAGACTCCAAGCTGCATCTGCAATGGAATCACAGAATCATGGAATGGTTTGGGTGGGAAGATCATCTAATTCCAATCTCAGGCTATGGGCAGGGACATCTTCCACTACCCCAGGGTGCTCCAAGCCCTGTCCAACCTGGCCTTGGGCACTTCCAGGGATCCAGGGGCAGCCACAGCTTCTCTGGACAACCTGCCCCAAAGTCTCCCCACTCATTGTAGAGTTTCTCAGTGTAGCTCCATGTACTCCAATTGATGATGTGACCCTGGATTAAAAGGGAAGAGGTATTTCTAGGAATTCCCCACTCTGGCTGCAGATTTTAAGGGCATATAAATACCTGGGAAAAATACAGATACAGGCAAAGATGCCTGGAAACTGTCAGGCCACCCTTATTCCCATTGCCTTGGGTTGGCCCTGTCCTCCACACTAAACCAAAGCCAGCATCCCCCACAAAATGTGTGGCTGGTTTAAACATCATCAGAGCAGCTCTCCAGCTGCCTGGCATGGTTAGACTCCATCATGTTCCTTGTCAGTGTTAATCTAATCTGTATTAGCAGCAAGGCAAGTCACTGTGAAGATAAAGCCCAAGTGCTAAAGGGTAAGAGCCACATGAGAGTTTTTTCCTGTGTAGCAGTTTCTGTGGCAGTGACAGATTTCAGATTACAGGTCCAACTCAATGTCTGTCAGAATAAAGTAATTCTTGAGCACCATCTGCTAGGAAGCACAGCTGAGATCCTCCTGAGTGCCTGAGCTGACCCCTGTTTGAGATGTTCATACATCTCAGCCCCCTCAGCAGACCCTGGTGTTCACCAAGGAGGTGGCTGTCACACCAGTGGGGACTATTTGGGGACTTGGGGACTAATAATTTCACCTTGGTGTCCCCTCTGCCAAACGTGTGAGTGTCTTGTACTCCCTGCTTTAGGGTCATGCACAAGAAAGCCCAGATCTTCATCCAGATGAAGTTTGTAATCTGTATCAAACCTCAGAAAGTCCCAGTGCTTAGGAAATGTCACCCTTGTCCTCACTTAAATGATGTGCTGTCACTGTACATTGGTACCAAACCCAGGGAAGGGCACAGTGAGAGTGGAAGGATAAGGGAGGGAAGTACCAGGTGAGTTCAGTCCTCCAAAAAGTTTCTCATCATCCAGAAAAGGAAGACAAGAGAGTTGAGGAGGTTTGGTAACTTTTTGTAACTTCCAGGTGCTGCTTAGCAGCTCATGGCACTCAGTGACTTTCAGAGGTCACTCACCTGGGATATTTGGACATCCCACAGCACAGCCTGGATCTCTGCTCCAGCCAACAGAACCTAAAACAGGGCCTGATCCAAGTTCACCTTAGTCTGAGGATATCTTCATGCATCTCTGGATTTTATTTTTTTTGCTTTCTTTGAGGAGACTCACTGAAATTAGAGGGATTGTCTTGCAGTGGTATTTATTACAGACTTTTGCTGAGTGCAGGTTGTATCTGGACCATCACTGTAGCATGTTGCAGTGCATTGACCCTGACTGGACGCCAGACACTCATCAAAGCTGCTCTATCACTCTCCTTCTCAGCTGAACAAGCTTCTATGGCTGGGCCTGGCAGAAAGGAAATATGGATAGAAAGTCCTCAGCTGTAATGCACATTTTTGTCCCTTGGTGCAAACCAGACTGGTTTTCCAGCGTGCCTGAGTTATGCATTACCCACAGCCAGTCACAAAACGACACTGGACCTTCCCCAAGAACAAATGAGGTTTAAACACACTTCTTTTTTAGTGAGAAGCAAGTGTTTTTGCCTAAATTCCTGTTCCATCAAGCACATCTACTGAGCACTGAAGTCTTGAGCTGAAAAATGGGACTCATCTCTCAGAAATCTTCCCCAACATATGAGGCAATTCTTTGTTGGGTCTGATAAGAGCAACGTGGATATATTGGTGTCATGAATGGATCAGGGCCCTGATATTGTTCTTTAGGTGAGAGCTGGCTCTTAGTGGGACCTCTCTGTGCAGGCAGTGCCAGGTCTATGTCCCCAGAGGGAAGATAAAAGTCAGGACATTGAGGCACATGAAACTGGCAGAGAAAAAATGTAAGGTAGAAAACAAACAGACAAAGTAAACCCCACCCAATATGTGCTCCAGCTGTGTGAATTTAGGCACCTGTATTTTATTTTTGAGCTACTGTAAGTGGTTTTGAAGTTGAAAGGTGATTCTTTAGTTCTGAGAAGATGCCTATGATAACGCCACTTATTTATAGCCTAAATAATTATTAGGACTCTTGCTCAGCAGGCAGAGTATCAGAATATCTCAGAGATCTACTGAAATTCCTGGTATCTCCAGGAAAGCAAAAAGAAATGCAAAGCTCTGCTATGATTATTTTTTCCAAGCCATATCTGAGACTATTTTCTCTGTTACAGTTCCTGCTATAACATTTATAATCATGTCATAAACAGGGAGGAGGATTTATTGCAGGGTGGCTGTACATCCTGATTTGGCTGGAGATTGTTCCATGAGACCAAGGACATTCCCACCATCCTGAAAATAACCCTTGGGGTTCTTGGTTTTAATCAGGACATGAACTTTCTCCTGTATCTCTTGAACTCACCCCTGGGAACCTTCCCATCACAGCAGAGCTCAGCTGTGGTGTTGGGTCCAGTTCTAAGCACATAATCTGATAAAGTGTGAGCCCCATGTCCTGGAACCTGGTGTGGATGTCATGGTCCATGTATCTCCACTTTTTTACACTTTTTCAATCTGTTATAAACCAGTCTAAAGACACCAAACCATTCTGAGGTGCCATTTTGATTGTCACTTCTTGTTGGTTCTGCTCTGGAGAAACCACCCTTGATAGATGAGGCAATTACCTATTTCTTTTTTTTATCTACATGGACCATGAAGTGGAGCAGAGAAAAGTACTCCAGATAGGAGCAGAACTAATGATTCTGTGTTTGATGGCTCAATGACAAAATCAGCTCTCCCTAGCTGGGGGTGACTGGGAGAGAAAATCTGCCTGTGCTGCTCCTGCTGAGGGGTGTAGGGGACATCCCAGGGGTGTGTGGCTGGGTACACCCTGACATGTACCTGCTCGAGTGACAGATGTCCTAAAGCCCTGCCAGCCTCACCAGAGCTCAGTCTGCTCACAGCCACGGGGAATCCATCACCTTGCATTGGGAATTCTGCTGCCATTCATCAAGTGATATCTCAGCTGTGACTGCTTGTCAGAGAAATTTTACTGAAGATGCTTTATCCCCTTACAACCTCCACTGGACACCTTGATTTACAGCTTCCAGCTCTCAGCCAAATAGAGGAGGGGATGCAGGCTGAGCAAGCTGGGGAGATGCTGTTGTCACCCACTCGTGGGAAGGCAGAAAAACCACCTGATTTCCTTTGTGCCTGGGACTGTGGTGGCTCGGAAGTGCTGGACTGTAACAGGAGGAGAGAGGATTAGAGCTGGGGTCCAGCCTCATCCAGCAGGCACCTCCTTCCTGCACACTGCCCTGTGCATGGTGTTACAGCAATTTTCCCTGTGGGCTCTGGAAAAAGGCCCTGCTCCCTTTCCTGACCCCTGCTCCCTGTTCACTGTCTTGTTCTTGCTTTACCCTTTGGCAGAGTCTATTAAGATGAAGGTTAGTAAGTCCAAGTGCCAAGCCCTGCATTTTGGCCACAACAACCCCCTGCAGTGTTATAGTCTGGGGACGGTGTGGCTGCACAGTGCCCAGGCAGAAAGGGACCTGGAGGTGCTGGTCAGCAGAGACTGACCATGAGCCAGCAGAGTGCCCTGGTGGCCAAGAAGGCCAATGGCTCCTGGGTCAGGAATGGTGTGGCAGCAGGAGCAGGGAGGTCACTCTGCCCCTGTGCTCAGCTCTGCTGGGGTCACACCTCCAGTGCTGTGCCCAGCTCTGGCCCCTCAGCTTGGGAAGGACCTTGGGACACTGAGCACATCCAGAGGGGACAGCGAGGCTGGAGAGGGGCTGGGAACACAAACCCTGAGAGGAAGCCCTGAGGGAGCTGGGGGTGCTCAGCCTGGAGAAAAGGAGACTCAGGGCTGCCCTCCTCACTCTGCACAGCTCCTGAAAGGTGCCTGTGCTCAGCTGGGGCTGGGCTCTTTCTCCAGCAGCACTGACACAACCAGAGCACACAGCCTGCAGCTGCACCCAGGGAAATACAGGCTGGAGATCAGGAAAAAGTTTTTCCCAGCAAGAGTGATAAAGTTCTGGAATGGCTGCCCGGGGAGGTGGTGCAGTCCCCATCCCTGGTGTGTTTAACAAAGCCTGGATGTGGCACTGGGTGCCAGGGTTGAGTTGAGCTGTTGGGGCTGGGTTGGACTCGATGATCTTGAAGGTCTCTTCCAACCCAGACAATCTGTGATTCAGAGGGTGAGTGGCTCTGGCTCTGACTCCTCCTCCTGCCTGTGAGGCTGCAAGCACAGGGCAGAGATGTTCCATGTCTGCTTTCCCCTGGGAAGCAGAGGCTGTGTGGATGCATGTGGGCTCTGGCATCCCCACACATCCACGTGCCAGAGCAATGGCTGGGGAGTGCAGCCCCCCACAGGCACCAGGAGCCTCTCTGTGCCTTTACATATCTGCAAACCTCATCCATCTTTGTCCCCTCTGGCTCTGGCACGGTTGATCCCACACATGCCTGTCACATTTCCTGGTGTGTGTTGGTTCATGCAGGGGCTGGAGCAGGCTGTGGGGATGTGGCTGGCCAGGGCAGGGAGGAGGAGATCACCAACTGTATTCACAGTCCTCTGGGGCAGGTAGGAAGGAGCT
The DNA here is from genome assembly GCF_036417665.1 of Passer domesticus. NCBI lineage: Eukaryota > Metazoa > Chordata > Aves > Passeriformes > Passeridae > Passer > Passer domesticus. The sequence goes on from NC_087474.1 coordinate 4,143,151, forward strand.
GATTTTCAGCTGAAGTGTAGTAAATATTAATTTCTCATCTGCCAGTATGACTAGCACAGTGTTTGCAATTCTCTAAAGCCACGAGGCAGATTCCCTGCTCCTGCTGGAGGCACAGGTCAAGCCCTTGTCAGCACCTCTGGGCACAGCCTGGCTCTGTGAGTACTCCTGCATGGCTTGTGGTGAGCCAAAAGCCCACAGAGAGGCAGGACAGGTTAATTCAGCCCCAGGACAGGTATTGCCACCGTGCTGGCTGTCCTTGCACAGACAGTGCATGGGCTGTGCTGGCTGAGAGCTGTTGATGGGACACTGTGACCCTCTGCCTGCACAATCTGGGCTCTGCTGTGCTTGGATCACCCCTGGAGAACGCCTGAGAGAGGGGCTGAGTCAGGGGGCAGCTGGAGAGGGGCTAACAGGAATGACCAGACTGTGTTGGTAATCAGAACAAACCACATCAGGTATGCAGGATATGGAGGGCATTGATCTTTATTAAAAATCCCCATTCCTTTGTTTCCTTACCCAGGTGCAGGGTGTGAGGAAGAATTTCTTGGCGTGTGTTTGGGCCATCTCATTATTCACAAATGACAAAGTGAGGCAAAGGGAGTGAGTTATGTTGGCCTTTGCAGACAAGTGGCAATAAAATAAGTTTATGGTACCACCTCCTGTACCATCACATATTTATGTCCCATATTTATCTTGCTTTTTTAGCTGTTTGTACTTGCTTGTCTTGCAAGGCCATTCCACCTCCATTCCCTGAAAGCAGCAAAGGGATGAATTCTGACATTGCAGCTTGTGCTGGGCAGCACTGGAGCTCCCTGGAGACATCCAGGCAAAAATTCTTCTGGCATCAGTAAGGGATAGCTGAGCTTTATGCTGGCTCCCTATAGGTTCAATGTGGGAAATGGATTTTTAGAGCGTTCTTAGGATCTGACAGTATGCATCCATATATAAATTGAGACAATAAATGCTGATTTAGAAATGCTATGGAACAGGACAGATATTGTTGAGAGAGAAATGGAACTAGAAAAAACCCAAGTGGCTCTGCAGGCCCTTGCTGGGGCTGAGCCCAGCCTCCCTCAGCAGTTTGGGATAGGACCTGCTCAGCAGCCTGATGAGATCCTGAACCACAACTGGTGCAGCCCATGGGTGTCTCTCTGGAAGGAAAGGACTGGTTGAATGTTTGTGTATCATCGTGTCCCCATGGCCAGGGACACTTTGGTTCCTTGAGATCTGGCAGTACTAAGTTTCTGCATCCTCTGGAAGGCCCAACACCCCTGTGTCAAATCTGCTCAGAGGGAAGAGCACTGAGGGGAGAGGGCATGGTTCTGTCATCTTTAAAGCCAACAATGAGATTTTGGCCATGTCCCCAGCCAGAGGGGTCAAATGCATGGTTTTCATTATAGATCCCAGCTCTGTTTCCCCCCATTTCTCTCTTCCCTGGCTGGCCCACCATGTGCAGCAGCAAGACAAAGACATGAAAGCTCAGCCCTTTGTGCCATCTGACAGCAGCACACAGCCCCATCTGTCCCCTGGGGTCCCTGTGCAGTGTGACCCTCCCATTGTGCTCCAGCCCTGTCTGCAGGGCAGTGGTTTGGCTTTGCACAGACGAATTACCTGTGGAAGGACAGGCATCTGTAAGATGCACAGTAAAGGACACTAAATTCTGGTAAACAGGGCTTTCGATTTCACTTCATGTGGCTGTAGCAATGACTCTTCTCCAAGTTTTCTCTGCTTCCCTTTTCTGAGTTATTGACATATATTCCCTTTTGCTGCCAGCTTTGACGGCTGCTGCTAACTCAGCCAGCACTCATCTCTCAAACCTGAATAATCAAGTGACTGGGACAGCTAACAGAAGGACAGTCTCCCTCTAGGACATGATGGTCCTGATGTTCAAATGTGCTCACACACAATGGGGTTGAAAAGGAGAGGACCAGGTGGGCAAAATGTGTGTGCTGGAACACTGGGATTTCAAACACATGATAACAAAATTTCTGCTGCAATATTAATTCTCGTGACTGCCTGTTTCAGCCTTGCATGCTCACTGTGGGTCTGCTCTGTCCAACTCATCTGCATCCCCTCCCCAGCCCTCCGCACACAGGAGAGGCTGCAGGAGAGCCAGATTTGTCCTTTCCATGCCCTTCATAGTGGTGCTAAACAAAAAAAATAGTGCAGTCCCAGTTCCTAAGCATTGTATCAAGAGGGAAATCCCATCCCACCTGCAAGGATAAGTCCCTGGAGAGCAGGGATTTCATAGCATTTTAGTACTGCCTCACTCTATCACACCAACCCATCCTAAGTCCTAGGTCCTGCTTATTTTTACCAAGATGCTGCATGATATATCCACATAATTAGAAATACTGTGGTATTTCCTTGGTGTTGTTACTGTGGAAGACTCAAGGAGTGTCCCCAGACGCTCATCACAACCTTGCTCCTCCCTTGATGCTGTCTCTCATACTTGGCACTCCTGCAAGCCAGCTCCAGAAATTCTGCCCTGGAAGACGTCATGGATGTGCCCAGCAGGACTTGCCTACACACAGCGAGTGTTTATGTGCCTGCAGGAGCCAAAATATTCCCTTTCCCACCGAGCACCCAGAGCACGGAGCGAGGCGGCCGCATCTACCTGGGGCTCTGGAAATTTTTAACATAAAAATGATTTGATTGATTTGGGGAGGGAGAAAGAAGCACAAAAGGCCTTAAGATTTCACTGATTTCTCCTGGGACTCTTTTCTGTACACAAAGTGTTTCCTGCTCTGTTCTTGGAAGCATTACCCTTGGCTGGGCCTGGCCTTTAAAACATTACCAGCTGTATGCAAAATAGAGTGCAAAGTGCCAAAAAGCCCCGCGGGCTATTTACATTTGGCTGGAGCTTGCTGTGTTGGCCAAGCTACAGAGATACTTTGTTCATAGGCCTTGCAAGGAAAGCAGCTACTTCAAGCTGTTTGGTCCTGTTTATACACAGAGTTACCATGGAAGTCCTCAGGCCCCACAGCTTTGCATACTCACATATCCATGGTGTATTTCTCTGGGACCTGATTTGTGTCCCCTCTCACTTGGCCAGGATTTGGTTGGATGTCCTGGGATGGGATGTGGGATGCAAACTGATTTGTGTCAGTGGTAAGGGTTTCCTGGGTGGATCCTCTCTTGATGCAAGCAAGAGCAGGTGGAGCCATGGCATTACCTGCTGTGTCAGCAAGAACATTTTTCTAGGGTGAATTTGGGGAAAAGTAGCACTATCAAAAAATTTTCATCACAAACTCTTGCAGTATGGAAAGAATAACTTATAATTGTGTTGGGTTTTACGTTTACAATAAATAGATACACATTACCTGAAGGGTGATAATCAGCTGAGGGCGACCTGAATTACAAAAGTACAAAAAAATCAAGGGAGATCTACATGAATTTCTTCGGGATAAATTGTTGTGCCCTTGTATTAATGCATTTTAAATATTATATTGTAGGCTCTCTCTCAGAATAGTCATTATATTCTAAAAGCTCAATATAGATGAAGCCTCCATCTCATCAAAGTCAAAAGTATGAAGCAAGTGGCAAATCCCACAACAATGGGCCAAAGAATAGGTAGGATTTTTTTTAGGAGACTTCAGGGAAAAGGTAACAATCTTTGCAATATTTCTGGTTAAGATAGTTCAGTTTTTCTTGAATCCTTGGGCTGCCACCTCAGCTAATAAGGATTGTGGCTTTCTTGACTTTTCTTTCTGCTATTATTTGTTACTTTAGCTGTTTTATTAAAAAGACTTCTCACAGCTGAACACTTGTCATTAATCACCTCTTGCCAGCCTGTCACAGGCACACTGACTAATGGCATAGCTGGATATGAGGATATGGCTGGAGATCCTCTCCTGACTGGCTCTAGGTATCCAGGTTAGGGAATTTTACATCTCTGCCCTGGAAAGCAGTGCTGGGGAAGACTAAAACATTGCTTCCTTGGCCTCATACCAAGGTCCAGGATTATCTTGTGTGCTTGATGGAGTAGTTTGAATTTGTCCTTCTGTACTGCAAGGAACTGAGCTCGCAGTGAGCGTTCAGAGGGGAGTGGGGAAACATGATCCTCACAATCTGATGGTAAAATCCACTCCTCCCTGTGTCTGAGATCTGATCTCAGACCCTGAGTGAGGTCAGTGAGGACTTTTCCCACTCATTTTTGCAGGACAAGTGTGTTATAAATGTGTGGAAGGGGAGCAAGGCTGAGCCAAACTTTCCAGGCTGGCCGAAGTTTCCAAACCCAGTTGGCTGAAGTAGAGCCTGGACAACACAGCTACACCTGTGCAATGAAGGTTCTTCTGCTTTGGCTTTCAGACATCCTCACTCAGGAGCAGAAACGCTTGGGAAGCAAACCAGCAATGTGTCTGCTGTCTGTGCAATTGCTCTCTACCAAAGAGGGAGTCAGCCAAGCCTGGAGTTCATTCTGTCTTGGCCAATAGTTAATAATAACCCTGTAACAGCTTCTTTTTCTTTCTCTCTCTCTCTCCCTCTCTCTCTCTCTCGGGTTTTTTTTTTTGGTTTTTTTTTTTTGTTTGGTTTTTTGGTGGTTTTTTTTGTTTGTTTTTTTTCTTTTTTTCCTTCTTGTTGCAAATTAAGGGTGGATAAAATTAGACAAGAAATCTCTTCCTGAAAGGCTGAGCTGAGTTTACAAAGTTATAGCTCCACTGATATCCCATTGCAGCTGGGGAATCCCAGCTGCTCTCTGCAGGGTGAATAGCTGATAACAAAGTGCAAACGTGTGCCCTGGGTCAGAGGGTCTCCCCCAGCGTGCTGGCTTCACATCACAGCAGCTTTGAGGAGGCGGATGGAGTGATTCCCGATTTCACCTTCCTTTACTGCCAGGACAGGCAGGAGCTGTAGCAGGGAAGTGCCCTGTGAGGTATTAAGGGATGGGGGCTAATGGGGTTGGACGTGTGTTGGGTGGCCAGATGCCATTGGAGTTCAGGTTTAAGAAGGAATTTGAGTTCCTTTGAGCATAATGCCCAGGTACCTGCTGGATAGGGAACTTTCTATGTGTGGATAGCCAGGCAGAAAATTGGGAGGCTGTCCCTCATCCCATCTAGTAAGAGACTCCTCCCAGGGCCTTCTGCATGATTTTGATCCACTCTGGCTATTTATCCTTGAGGCTGCATGAAGAAGTGGTGCTCATGTTTTGAGTGACCCCAGCCCTGATGGTCATTATAAAAAACTGTTTTTTTCATAACTGTGAGACCCAGAGCTCCCAAGAGTCTCACCCATGAGAGAAGTTAACAGCAAGAGGTTCTTTGTGGCAAACCCCACCTTCATTCCCATATCCTCTTTGGGTGAGGGGTGTAAGGCCATAGCTGGCTATGACTGAGCTGCTGTGACAAACCAGATGTCACCTTCAGCTGGCTGCTCCCACATCATTCCCACCAGTGAGGCTGAACACGTGAGCTCAAACCAGCCTGACTCCAGATGGACAACAAGTCCATCATGTAGCAGCTTAAACCATTGTAATTCCCATTTGATGGTGCCACCACAGCTCTGGTGAACGTGACGTGAACATTGACTACATGCTTTTTTTGGATTTTGCTGGTGTCTAAAATGACCCATTGAGGTCAGTGGAGATGATATGCACCAGCTCAGTATCAAGCCCAGCCCTTTCTGCAGAGTATTAACATTTAGATCCTCTCTGGAAAGGATGGAGAATTAGGTATTAATAAAAACTTCCCCAAACAAAACAATATATGCTTGATACCTAGAAGGTCTGTCTGTTGGTTTCAAAAGTCATTCTGAGCCCTTATATAACAGTGCATTTAGCTGATGCTATAAACTTGTTATGTACCTGCTGGAACACAGCAACTCCTTTGAAGCAATTCAGATCTATTTTGTAATTATAGAATTAGGCCACATGCCATACTAGGAAGATTGTGCAAAGGGGAAAACTCTCCATTTCAAAGTGACTGAGAGCTTTGGTGGCTACAGGCTTTTTTTTTTTTTTTCTGGCTGACCAGCAATTAAAAAATGTAGAACTCTTCAATATATCACTCTTTGGCTGATTGAACACCCCAGGAATCTCCAAGGGGGTCTGCAATGCACTGACAATAAAGAAATTTCCTGGGACCATGCAGAACTTGCTCTGCACACTGTCAAATGTGAGGGGATCCAGCACCTCCAGATACAATGGTAGGAATGCAGGAAAAAACTGGTTAAGAATGCCTTAAATAATCCAATTACATTGGTTTCAGGTTTGATTTTTTTTTTTTTTTTGCAGGCATTCCAGAATTACCACAGCTGGATTTTCCCCTTTCCTTACACTTTTAAGTGTCTTCCTCTTTAGAGGGATGGAATGGTCCTGCCTAGGATGTGACACCAGGCTGGTTATGACATCTCAGCATTTGGAGTGTCTGGGGGCAGCTGTTTGATGTGCAGGATCATGAAGAGGAATTGCTGTGATGAAAAGCAAGTTTGGTGGGTCCCAGGTGTGGCAAAGCACAAGAAGAGAATGAGATGGTTCTTGGTTTTGCTGGGGAATTTAGACAGGCATCCAAAATGGGACAAGGACCTCCAGAGATCAGAGCCTGGGGTGGGATATGCAGGTCACCTCTGCATTGGATTTGGTGCTCTCAGCCCTTTTGGACTGTGAAAGTCCATCCCAGAGTGTGACTCTTCTCACATAAAATGGGCACCAAAGCAGAAGAAAGTGGAGGGATCTGTGCAGAGATCTGTTTTTCCCGTCTCCAGTGGGAGTCCCATGTGAGGTGTTCAAAAAGACAACATCAGCCCAGATGTCTTTCAGTGGGTGACACCTGTCCTACCCTGGTGTCACCCTGTTCTTTTGAGTTCTTCTAAGCCTTCTGATGTTTACATTCTTGTAACGAACTTTCTCATGGACTTTATGTAAATAATTAATTGTTTTGCATTCTTCTCTGGAGGAGGAGTAATTTGATGGACTGTTGGTTTGTCCAGTGTCATTGGAGAGGTGGCACTTTCACCCTCCAATCCACTGGCACTTTTGGAAATCTATATGTTGGAGTCAGAATTAAAACTTCCCTCTTTTTCACCTTGAAGAATCCAGTGTCTGCATTGATTTTGTGTCCTAGAGTGACACCCTGCTTACCAACTCATCAGCTGTAGGAACCCCAGCCCTGCCCCTGAAGGGAAACACCAACACAACAGTGCCCCAACTTTTTCCCTTGTGAAGGATAAACTTGTCTTCATCTCCCAAGCAATCTGGGTTTGGGGCATGGCTGTGTTTCCTAGCTGGGATCTATATCAAACCACTGCCCTTCTGGTGTGAGGGACACACAGATTTTGAGCAAAACATCCTGACCCCCAGTGTCCACCTTCAAGAGTCTTGGTTTGGGTGCAAAGGGACAGTGGTGTGTGGTTTGGAATTTGGAGTTAAAAAGGAGTTTAAAGGAGTTAAGCTGTGGGATGTGTTTGTGACAGGGTTTTGAGGATGTGCTGCAACAGAGCCTGGGACTCCCAGGAAACAAGTTCTTGCCCTCACTCCCTGCATTTGAAGCCTGGCCCAAACTCTAAATGGAAGGGATTGTTTCTCTTGACACCAGTGCTCTGGTGGGATGAATCCTCAGCCTGGATGAAAGCTGAGCTGCCAGCTCAATTGTCATTCATCACATGGTGCAGAAATGTCATTTTTTAATGATCAGGCTTCCCTCTGGAGGCTGTGCTGCAGCCATTCCTTGACTGAATGTCTCAGAAGATGTGCTCCAAGGGGGGAGTGTCTCTGGTGGCATAAATCCTCATTTCCTCATTATCTGGGCATTAGTGGAAGCAGGTCACTTTCTGCACAGTACTTTTGAGAGTGTATTTGCATATTGATGCAGTGGGTCAGATTCTGGTGCTGGGTTAAATCCTGAAAAAGTTCATTAACAATCATGCATTAAACCACACTATTTGTGAAGTCTGAACCTCCTGAACACAAAAGGACCATAGCCAGGGTCTTGCAAAACAGCAAACAAATGCAAAAATACATCTGGGTCCTTTTGTAGAATATTTCAGCAAATTGTCCACATCCAAGATTAATTTTTGCCTGTTTAAAGCTATGTTGACTTTTTCTTAAGCTTGTGCATGGACACAATATTTTCTGTTAAGCAAAGCTGTGCAAATTACTCATATGAACTAATGTGATCAGCCTAACAGCCTTGAACATGACATATATATATATATATATATATATATATATGCTATATATGCACACATACATATATGCACATAGAGACTACACAAAAAAGATGTTAGCTAGGAGATGATACAACATTTTTCCCTCCAAATCTACTTTTTCCCTGTCAGATTTACTGGAGGATTTTCCTTGTTATCTCCTGCTGAACTGAGGACCTTGAAGATGAAGTCAAGCATGAGATTTAACTGTACTGATTTTGGCAGCCCTAGAGGGGCAGCACTAAAGGTGCTTTTCTTCGAGTTGCTCCAAGATTTTTTTTCTCTGTCCCCAAGGAGAGTCCTGCAAAGGAGTGAGGGAGTTTGCCAGCCTGTTAACTTGGGGTACAGAGAGGAAATTAAAAGCACAAATTTCCCACTGTACCTTTCTTCATGGTGCAGAAAATCTGTCCCACCCTTGAGTCCCTGAAAGATGCAGAGCATCTCCAAGAGTCCTGAGGTCTGTGCTGCAGTACACCCCTATGAAGAGAAGCTACCAGAGGTCTAAAAGTGCTGAAATGTGACTAACCCCACACAGGAAGGAGAAGTAAATGTGAAAAGGGTTTGGAACAGTGAACAGTGACAGTAGCAAAATAAAAAAAAGTTTCCGTTTTTCCCCCTTATCATTTTAAATGCCAAAATGATGGCATGGCCATGTATTTCATGGGGCTGTTCTGTCCTTGAGAGCTTTTTCAGCTCATGTGAGCAATGGGGACATGAGGGTGCTGGAAAAAGGGATTATTTATGTGGGTATCACTGCAAGGATCCCATTTCCTTGGGAAGCTCTTTAAAAGAGCAGGGTTTGAATTTTCTTTTTAATTTTTTTTTCTTTTTAATTTTTTTTAAAGAAAATCTTCCTGCTCTTACCCCAGAGCCTGGATCTCTGCAAACTGAGGACCAGAGTCCCCTTGCCATGTGTGTGGTGCCTTTGTGCCCTCCAGTATCACCTGGGATTTTGGATACTGTCCTTGGGGAGGGATTTCCCATCCAATGAGGAGGATCCTCACTTTCCCACTCTTTCTTTTCCCTGCTCCATTGCTTTGATCAGCTGAGCTGCTTTTGAGACAAGGCTTGACCCCACACCAGGGGTGTCTTGGCAGGGCCTGGCTGGGACACAGCTGGAGGATCAGAGGGCAACCCTGAGCTCCCTCAGGACCCACCACAGGGATGTGCCAAGCAAACCCCAGCTCAGCAGAGAAAATGGTCCACGCCATGGGCTTTGCAGAACTCGTGCCAGCTGAAACCCAACCACGAAGCTGCTGGCTTTTTGTTTGCCCAACAGCCCCCACAAAGCAGGAAAATTGCTGGAAAATGGCAATACTTCATCTTCTACCCACTTCTGCTGTCAGTCTCTAGTTTGAAGCCTGAGCACTCAAGGAAAGGCACAAGTGATTGGTTTCTACAGGGCCAGGCAGTGGGCACGGGTTTAATTGTGCCTAAACAGCACGGAGATCATGGATGGAGGTTTGTCCCTGGGCTGCTGAGCACTGTGGTTCTGGTGGGGCTGCATCCAGCTCAGGGCTGTGCAGAGCTGGGGGCTGGTGGGTGGCAGAAGCACATGGATAACATCCTGCTGCTCACTCTGAGCAGAGACCAAACCTGGGGTCCCAGCACCACATTCCCATGATGCAGGAGGATGCAGATGCTTGGATGTAATAATAATAAGAAATAATAATTATACTTATAAATTATTATAACTTATATATACCAGTACTATTTATATATCAATTATTATCCTAATAATACTATTTTACTAATAATTATTTAATCACTTTCTGGATCCCCTGACCAATACAGGCTGAGGGCAGCCGTTCCCCAAGAAATAATTGCTCTGTACTCTGACTGGAAGTCAAGAAGTGGAAAAACACAGGTTTATAGCAGTTTCAGAGATAACTATGGGAGAGGTTTCCATGCAGAGATGGGAAGCTCTTCTCCATCCACAGTCTAGGGCCCTCAAGGGACTTTCCCTGCAGGGCTGTGGCTTAAATCTGTGTTGAGACAGCAGAGTACTGCATCTATTCCATATTTATGGTTTTGTCCAGCAATATCTCTGTGCTGAATAAGCCCTTGGCTGCTCTGACCTCCTCTTGGGTGACAGTGGCTTGCTTTGGCAGTCTGTGTTTCACCAGGATCAGCTCAGCTGGCCACCATCTCTCCATCTGTTTGGATCTGCTCTTTCCTGGTGAGAGTTTAGTTTTCCTTGCCTTAAAAGGAGACAGCCTTCACCACTGATGTATCTTCTCCCCTTGCTCCTCACCGTAGTTTTCATCAGCTGATGGCACATCTGTATTCCTGGGAAACTGAGCTGTCCTTAGCATCCAATTCCTCTCTGTCTCCTGCTCTGCAGGCAGTGATGTATCTCTGCCAATTTACCGAGGAATTAGCTGGGGATAAGGATCTGTGTACACTTTATACTTTGCTTCCCAACACCCACCATTAATAACAAGCATGTCCTTTATGACCTGAGCCTTGTTTTAAGTGAATGCAAAGTATTGGCCCTTTCCTTGGTGATCCATAGCCCCTGCAGCCACACACTGTTATCTGGAAGGATTCCAAGTGTTTTGGAGCAACGCACTGGAATACATCACAAATGAACCAGTTTTGCTTGTCTAAGTGTTGTCTCTGGGGATTTGGGAGGGATGGCAGGGGAGGAAAGGGATGAATATTTATTAGCTTTTAATCAAAGAAAGTGCTCTCTGTAACCAGACAGGCTACTGTCTGTATCTGATCCAAGAGAGACATCAAGATCCCTGTTCTTTGCTGTGCTGCAGCTCGTGCCCCTCTGAGCTGAGCAAATGGGTTGTAAAGCACTCCAAGAGGTGCCTGTCTCTCTTTAGGTTTTGCAGCATCCGGATTTTCCTGGCCACGTTCACCCGGGATTCTCCTGGAAAAAACAGTCACTGGATGAATGGAGATGAACAGCAAAGTGCATGTGCCATGACCCTGAGACAGGAGGTGCATTTTGGGTAAATTTGCACACGTTTGAGCAGCCTGGCCTACTAGAAGGTGTCCTTGCCCATGGCAGGGGCTGAGAACGAGATGATCTTTAAGGTCCCTTTTTTAAACCCAAACCATTCTGCGATTCTGTGAGTCAGGCAATTTGTACACTGACTGTAGATCCTGGGTATCTTGAATAACCTCTCCAGACCCCATCCTGGATACCCTGAGCAGGGAAAAATAACATCTCTCAAGTAGAAAGGAGAGAAGATACAAAGCAGCAGAGAACTGGAGCTGTGGAGCAGAGCTGAGCTGGGAGGCAGGGATTTATGGAAGTGTTTGCCAGACTCAGTCCAGCTCCTGGACTGTGTGTGAAAGGCTCTCCCCTGTAATCTTAACCTGCTGGGAGTGGAATGCAAAGCCAGTGGGGATACACCATCCCTGTGCATTGCACAAGGTCAGGGTAAAAGGTTTGCATCCTGCTGTTCCATGATGCAGGAATTCTGTGCAGACCCACAAAGGGGGTTTAAAGGTGAGACCCCAAAGCTTGGATGTGCCCACCTGGAGACCTCTGTGTCACGAGAGGACAGGCAGCAACGGGGAGCCCCAAATCTCGGAGGCAACATTCATAATTCTGCACTAAGCCAGGCACCAGGCACTCACAATGGGCCATCCTGTTAAATTGTCATCAAGCTCCTTGGCACAGTGTCCTCCTCTCCCAGAGAGGGCCTGGGGACTCTTCAAGGGCTGGCATGGGGCAGGGACCAGCCCCAGCTGTCAGCATGGCTGAGGCCACCCTGGTTAGGGTTTGGAGAGGAGAAGAGGTTTGGTTTGTAGGCCTGTGTTGTGCCATCTGGCTGCACAACTGCTCTTAACCCCTTTTATTTACTGGTGTAGACATGGTCTCCTTGTTCAGTAAAATCCTGACTGTGAAACTGAGGGACCACATAGCCCACCCTCGTGGAAATGCAGATTCCCAACCAAAAACATCTGGTAGGAGCCCTGTGTTTGTGAGAGGCCAAACAGAAAATGCCATCAAACCACGCTGCAGAGATCAGATGAGATCAAGTCAAGGCTAGATCCTCCCTGAGCAGTTTGGGGCTGAATTTTACCGCAAGACACCACTGCAGGACCAAACTCTTGGGCATGTCTCCTTCTGCTCAGGCTGCCTCTGTGGCTGCTGCCTCAGCATCTCACACAGCTCTCCAGGAAGACATGGATGGGCACACCAATACTTCTGTTACAGACCAGGAGCCGAGGGGTTAAATGTCTGGGGATCTTTGTCACATCAGAGAAAAAAAAAATCTCCCAAATCCCAGGGCAGGTGTTAGCCAGGGATTTCTCTTACTTCTCAGCTGGAATGTCTACCCCACCAATGTTCCAGCAGAGGACCTGGTGCAGGAGCACGGCTGCAGCTTTTTAGGCTGCCTCAGATGTGGACTGAGGGCTCTCTCTGCAGCAGGAGGTCCTGGGGGTGGGAAGGGGCTGTGTGTGCTCTGAATACAAAAGAGGCAAATATTTTTCTTATTTCCCAAAGCACACTTCTGTCAGCACTCGCTCTCCCACCTAGGAAGTGTCCATGCAGGAGGTCTTCTCCTGGCCAGAACAGACTGGGGACACTGACAGGGCAAAGCCTCTGAACATCTGGTGTAAACAAAGTCAATCCTCCCCTTCAGAAACAGCCACACAAAAGAGCCCAGGCACTTCAGTGGCAATTCATGGAGCACAATTACACTGCCACTGATCAGTGACTCCTTTGGGCTTGCATCAGGGCAGCTGCAGATGTCCTGCAAAGAGCAGCAGTGTGACAAGAGCATCATTGCACAGCTGAGAAAGGCAGGGTCAGATGTCTTGAGAGTGATCACAGGGAAGCAATAAAGCAACCTCCAGATTTGCATCAGAGCTGTGGCAGGATTGTACCCAAGTCCAGGGCAGGAGGAAATCACATCCTTGACACTAGGAGTGCAGTGAATGTCAAAGTAAATTCATAATTAATGTTGCATTCCAAAAAATAAAGCAGAACTTTCAGCATCTTTGTCTTGTGGGTTTGCCTTGAGATGCTGGAGTTTGGGATAAAGGTTTGGCAGCAGGCATGTGGTGGGGTCCTGCTGGGTCGTGCTGGAGGACACATCTCCCTTCTCTTCAAACAGCCCCAGTGGATGACTGGGACTACAACCAAGGGCCCATCAGCACCTTGCAGGAGACAGGATCAAGATCCTGAGGCACAAGGGCAGGTCCCAAGACCCCCCAGAGCCAAGCTGTCAGCTCAGCCTGAAGATATCCCAGAGCTCTGCTGTCCCTGGCTCTTTGAGCAGCCCCATGCACTTGGCCCTTGTGCACAGCTGTGTCAGACAGGCCCTTCCCTGGCATTTCAGTCCTGCCTCAGCCTTCTCCTGCTGCCTTTTCCCCAAGCTGCTCCCTAGGGCAGCATGGCTCCGCAGCACCTTCTGCAGAGCCACCCCACAGCTCATCCATCTCCTGCCAGCACTGCTGGCCGACAGCTCTGACTAAACAGCAGCTTCCAGCCTCCTAACAAGGGCATAGGGAATCTGGATCAGGAAAAATATCAGACCCTCCTGCCCTACCACCAGCCCTTTCTTTACTCCCATTTCTTTCCTTTTGCTTTTCCAGGGGGATCCAGGAGCTCTTTGCTATGATGCCAAGGTACTGCTGTAGCAGAGAAATGGAAAAAATATCTGGGTGTTACACGAAGTGATGCCACTTTTGGAAGTTTCAGAAACAAAACTTCCCAAGGAATGAAGAGCTTTAGCCTTTTAAGTTTGGGATGGCTCTGTGTGGGGTGGTGCAAGGCTGAGGCTGCCAGCTGGGAGTGTCCACCACAGACAGAGCACTCCTGTGATCAGCACAGCTCGTGTCCAGTCCTGGTGCACATTCCCAAATGGATTTGTTTCCTGCCTTTGTGCTGGGATTTCTGGAGCTCATGCTGAGGGAGCCAGCAGCGTGTGCACAGTCATGTTGGTGACACCAGACACGACACCTGCATCTGGGAGAGAAGGCTCTTTGGGGAGCCTTTCCCCTGAGAGGCTGGGGAAGGTCTGGATCAAAGCCTGGGGTGTGTGATAATCAGCCTTTTAGGAGCTGTAATCCACTGAAAGGCTTTTTCCTCCCATCCAGCTGGAGGGCTTAGGTGTGAAATGTCAGACATGGGTGCTAAGCAATTGAAGAGGCTGTTGTAAAACACGTTGAGGTTTTGCTGCTGCATTTCCTTTATGCCTCCTGTGTGGCTTGGTGTGGCTCAGGGGCCTTTTGTGACCTCACAGGCTCTGACATTTCCTAAACACATTCTCTGCACCTTCTTGGTAAGGTTCTTTTGACTTCCTGTATCGGCAGAAAAGTTTTTATGCATAATGTAAGCTTTCCTTGAGAAAAAAAAAGGAAAAAAAAAGAAGAAAAAAAAAAGTAAATTTTGATGCAGTGTTTTACCTACTGCTTTATTCCTAAGAGGATAATTTTATAGAATCACAGAATACCATGTTGGAAGGGAATTAAAGGATGAGCTGGTTCAATATTTCTTGGTAAAAGATGGCCCAGCTGAGTCTTAAATATGTCCAGCACTGGGGAATCCAACTCTTCCCTGGGGAGATTTTTCCAATGGCTGATTGTTCTCATTGGAACGGGATGAATTGGTGATACAAAACCCTAGAATAAACCAAATCAAATGCTGTAAACCACTTCATTCCTCAGGGAACACCAATCCCTCCAAGTGACCCAGAGGCAGCAGCACATCCTCTGTCTGTGGAGGGCAGAAGGGCATTAGAAATGCAGGGCATGTACAGGCAGCAGGGCATTAATTGTCCCCAGGGGATTTACAGACAATCCCCATGGTGAAGAAGAGGCATCAGATCAACCAAGGAAGGGTTGAGGCAGGACACAGCCGGAGCTGGAGCAGAGTGACCCCTCCCTCTGCCATCACAGGCTGCTCTGTGGGCTGCCTGGTATTAATCCCACCCAAGCACGCACAGGACAGCACTGGGCACTCCCAAAAAAGCTTTTCTCTGGCCTGACCAGCAACATTTCATCACTTGTCATCTACCCCTCTGCAAGTTCTCACGCTGTGTCACTGGCACAGCGGCTGCGGCGGGAGCCTCAGCAGGGAAATGTTAATGAAAATCATCTATCACAGGCAGGGCAGGGCTCAGGATGAGGCACTGGGGGTGAGACTGTGCTTCCAGGGGTGGGAGCTGCTGGGGGAAGCCTTTGCAAGAAGCCTTGTTTCCACTGCAAGGCCATTGTCCTCCTAGATGGAGGGGACAGGGCCTCCAAGCAGTAGGGTTTGGTGGTGGTGGGTTTGGGGTTGGACACTCACCTGTGGGGAAAGGCTGTGTCCTCTTCTGCAATGGCTCATGCATGAGAGATTTGGCCTTCAGTTCCCTGCATTTCTCTATTGATCCCACAATAAATTCCGCTCTTGGGTAGGAATGTAAATGTAGCCCAGGGGTGGTCTGAGGTCTCCTCCCTGAGGGGTGGTACCAGCAAGAATCCTGAGTCTTCTTCTGGGAAGGGAAGGGTGGAGATGGCAGAGAAAGAGCCAGGCACTGCAGCCCATGGCTGTTCTTGGGATGGATTGGCACCCAGCAGTGAACAAACCCAAGTCTGAGGAGACTGATCCCTTCTGCAGCATTGAACCCTCCCTGAAGGGGTCTCAAAACGTTGTGTGGATCACACAGTGCTGTTCACACATCCTTTATTCAAGGAAATAAAGGTGATTTTTATCCCTGTGGGGCCATACCTGCCTTCCTCCCACCAGATCTCCACCTGGGCATTCATTGATGTCTTTCAGCAGGAGTGAGGTTCTGCAGCTTCTGCATCCCCTGTGAGCATCTGGATGGACCCTGCTGGCTCTGCAGCCTCCCAGACTGAGGTTCAAGCAGTCATGAGGACCCTGACTCTGCCCCAAATCCTGTGCTTAGTTTAACAAAATGTGGTTGAAATCATGAAGACTAAGCCTTGCCAGCCCCCATACAGAAGTCTCACCATGATGGTAAACTTGCAGCAGATCTTATCCATAGGGAAAATACTCCTCACCTCCCAGGCTGCACAATCTGCATTCTAAGGCTCCTCACCCAGAAGTGTCTGAGTTTTCAGTGCCACCTAGCAATAGCTTTAGGGAGGAAAGTTAAAAACCAGCCTTTTTTATCTTTTTGTTCTGACAAGCAGTTGTGCTTTCCTGAATTCAAAGGGGGTTTTCAGGTAAAATGAGAATTTTCTTAGAAAATGTCAGCTTGGGTAGAGATGTTTTAATACTTTTGAAAACAACAAGCTTAAAAACATAGGGTTTTTCCCTTCTCTCTCCTCCTCACTTTCTCCCAAAAACAGGTGGGCAGGGAGGGGGAGGAAGACAGAACATTTTCTGCTTTCTTTTTCTCAAAAAAAAAGAAAGAAAGAAAGAAAGAAAGAAAGAAATTAAAAAATTGCCAAGATTTTTTTTTTGTTATTTTGTTCAGAGCATTTCTTTTTTTCCATGGAAAAAGACCATCTTTTTTAAACCAGCTTCAGTTGCTGCTTTTCTATAATTATACCCCAGTGTCTGGGAACTAGGGCAGAGGAGGCAGTGAGCAGAGGAGAGCACTACAGTGCAGACAACCCGTGTAGCAAGCACGTTGTGGGATTTTGCACTGTCCTGTCTCAGCCATATGGCACACGGGGCTTGTTCCAGGGCAGCACTGCCTCTTCTCCTTTTAAACACCCATCAGGTTTTATGCCATTTTGCTGAAAGTCGTAAAGAAGGAAGGAAAAAGATCATGCAGCTGCCATTAGGATGAACTATCTAATTAGTGTGCAAAAGCACTTGCCTCCTGGAGGGAGAATGAATTAAATGACCTGCGGCGGAGGGTGATTCATTTCTGCTCTGCTCTTGCATTTCCCCTCTCGTGACATGAATCACTCGTCCACCAGCCTGTGCAGGGAGGAGGGCAGAGCTCCTGCATCAGCCTGTGGGGCCAGCCTGAAGGGCTCAGACCCAAACCACCATGAGCAGCCAGCCAGGTTCCCTCTTCCTCAGCGAGGAAGATTTTTATTCAGCTCTCGTGCAGTCTTCCCACTGCTTTTTGCCTTGTGGAGAGAGTATCCCACCTCTCACGGGTACCAGCTCTGCCTGGAACATCCCTACAGCATTTGTCTCTCACCCAGGAGGCTTCTCTGCTCTGCTGGTGCCTCTGGGCTTGTGCTGCTTCTTGTGCCTCCCTGCCACCTGCATTCATGGTGGCAACCTCATGTCTTTGTGGTCTGGTGGTCAAATGGCCAAAATTGCCCCAGGGTTTTGGAAGATTTTGGAAAAGCCATGTCTGAGATGTGCACAGACAGGTACTGGAGTCACAGAAGCCTCACTCCCTGGAGAACTTGACCAAAACTCTTCCTAAACTGTAATGAAGCCTCCAGAAAGGTATTGGTGGTGGTTTTAACGCAGTGCTACCCTGACATGACTTCCCAAAGCAGTAATTACAAGACAAATTGTCATCAGTGCTTTCTTCCACCCCATGGAAGTGGTGATAGGAGCAGAGGAATTCCCTGAGTCTTTGCAGCATTCCATGCCTGGAGCAGGCTGATGTCCATGTCATTCCCCCAAACACAGACAGACTCTGAACATCAGTTTGACTCAGAAAAATCCCAACTTGCCTCCTCCACAGGATTGGTGTGAGGAGTGACCACCTTCCTCCACAACCTCTATGGAAAAGGGTGCTCAGACACTGCCTGAACCACACCAGGATATTTTAACCTCCTTCTGAGTGAGAAATGAACTCTTCACTGGAGGAGTGTGGGGTTTAACAGGGAAGGTCAAGGTCCTTTGCCGTTTGGTGGGGCTGGATCTCACTTGTACTCTGTCCATGTGGTGGACTTGGGAAGAAAATCTTGGAAAAACTTTTTAGGAAACAACAAAGCTCACTACCTCACAAATCTCCATCTGTTCCTTCCTTCCTGTTCTGGACATGCAAATTCACAATCACTGGCTTGACCAGGTCACACCTGGAGTCCTGGTCAAACTTGTCTCAGCTCCTCTGCTTTTGCTGAAAATATTTATCTGTTTGCTGTTTCTGAGAAGATCCTGTTCTGCTGATGTGCAGTGACTGTAGATTTGGCCATCATGGTAAAACTGGGCTGGTCTTCTACCTTAATCTCCTGTTTTTGTATCACGGGTGACAAAAAAAAGGCACTTAGAAAGGACATGGGAATGCAATTAGTAGCTAAAACACACTCTGTCAGGGGAAAAATTTGAAATATGTCACCACCAGAGTTGGACAAAAAGATGCTGTTGTGTCTTTTGTTAATTTTCCTTTGTTCTTGTCAAAAAAATATTTATGGTAGACAAAAATGACATACTTCTGAAACATCCAGATGGCTGTTTCTACAGCTACTAATTCAAACTTCTGAATGGACTTGGTCTTCACGCTCTAAGGAAGCAAAATTCCCTGTTGTTTAAAGGAATTTTTCATCTACCCTCTCATCTCCAGGAAAACTCCCTGGGCAAAACAAGGGTTTTTCTTCATTTTCCCACCACAGCTGCTCCAGTTGTGTAAGAACTTCAGCTCATGGAATCATGGAAAAATATCATGGAATCCTAGAGTGGCTTGGGTTGGAAGGGACCTTAAAGATCATCTAATTCCAACCCCCCACCATGGGCAAGGATGACACCCATTAGATCAGTTTGCTCAGGGCCACAACAAACCCAGCCTTAAACACTTCCAGGGATAGGGCATGTGTGTGGGAGCATGGACACTGAGCTGGACACCTGCATAGAGGAAGCTCAACGGCAGGGATGGTTGATGCTGTTTCATTTCACTGGACAGAGTCATATTTTGGGACTGCAGAAAGATGAGTGCTTCCCTCACCACGTCAATGACCCCAGTGAGAGGCTGAAACTGTGGGGTCATTAACTGGAATTCCCAGGCCTTTCTTATTTGTTAACAACTTCCCTGGTTAAACACTGACATTTTCATTTCTGTCTGTAAAGCAGGTGTGAGTTCCACCCCTGGGTACAAGGAAGGACAGAGGACTCCAGGCTCTGACCTGCAGGCAGTGGTGAGTGACGGGGACGGTGACTCGGGGAGGCAGCCGGTGTTCGGTGTGAAACCACCCCCCAAAACTGCCCACCTCCAACCTGCCTGGCTCTGACCAGACAGCTCTTAAATGCTCCAGATGGGGCCCTGCCAGCACAACAGGCTCAGCCTGGCCAGCCTTGGCCTGCCCCTTTCTTCTGACTCAACCAACCTTGCCAAGCTGCCATCGCTTCCCTCGAGCACCAAAGGTCTTCATTAAACCCTGTCAGTCACGGGCTGTGCTCCCTGACGGGCATCCATGTGTGACAAGGAGCACCAGGGGATCCCCAGCCTGCCCTGGGAGGACAGCGTGCTTTGGAGGGGGGCACCATTCATGTCATGCCACTTCCAATTTGGGATGTGCTCTTGGATGAGCTCGTCCCAAGCCTGTGAGGCAGGTGTTGCAGCTGTAGGAGCCCGGCGCTGTCAAGAGGGAGCTGCTGGGTGGAACAGCCCCCACGTGGGAAAAAGCAGCCTTTCCCCCCTGGCCTGGTGGCACGTCCCCAGATGGGGAAGTGGTCTTCAGCCTCTGTCAGCTCCACTCATGTCAGTCATGTCTCGTTGGGTCCTCTGACGGATGGGAACGGGCAGGACCCATCGCAACCGCTCCCTGTCAGCCCGGGGCTGCATCCGCAGAGATTTCACTTCAGGAGCTCAAGTGCTGGCTCCCTCCTGCACCGAGGCACAGGAGGGTTGTCTTCCTCTCAGCAAGGCTCCCTGGATAATGTAGGACATTCCCAGACAGCTGATTGCTGCATCAGCTGGCACAAGGCATGAAGGAATGGTTGTAGTGAGCATCCCTCCCTCCCTTTGTGTTTCAGGACTGTGAGGTCCAGCCTAGGGGCTTTGCAGCAAAAGCCGTGTCTATTGTAAGCTCCAAAGCAGTTTTTTGCCCCTCAGTTGGTGTCTGCAAGCAGCATGTAGGCAGAGAGGACCCCTCTATGTCCCTTTCACAAAACTCATTCCTGCAGAAGCTGCTATTTCCAGAGCCCAGGAAGGGCTGTGAGCACACAGATTTTGAGCAGGTTAAGGACAGTGTCTCCACAGGGACATATCACCCATGTGGCAGCGGGCTGTGGTGTCATGGGGAAAGCTGAGTATGGGATCTGAATGCCTGGGGTGTTCTCTGAGATGAAACTGAAGATGGGTTTCCCCACTCCTGTGTTTAATTAAGAAAGATGCACTCTTCCCATAAAATGTCCTTTCTATCCAAACACACTCTTTGCAACAGGTCTGTGGTGCCAGATGCTGATTTAATACATGTGCAGGAGAATCCTGACCTTAATGCAGGTCTCTTTTTCTCCCTTGCTGGAGGAAACGCTCGCAAGTAATGTACCATGTTACAGCCACAATAATGTTTAATGATTGTGTCCTGTGACTGAGGTTAATGACTAGTTAGGGAAGCTTTTACACTGAGGAATAAAAAAATGTATAAAATAAAGCTGGCAAGGAGCAGGAAAGAGGGTCATGACAGATTCTGGCAGTTGCCTGTCCCAACCTTCAGTCCCAAGGAGGTGGATGTTGTTGGTTGTAAAAGCCAACCCAGCAAGCCCTTCTCAGGGCATTGACTTTGCTAAATCTTTGGGAGGGTGAACAAGATACGTAGCTCTGAGCAAGGAGCCTGCTGCAGATGGGTGAGAATCTTCTGCTGCAAACAGACCTGAATATATTTTTTTGGTACCCCACAAACTCACACAGGTTCCCCCAGCCCTACTTTAAGCCTGGTGCAGCAAGCCAAGCCACTCCAAATGCCTCACAGTGATGCTGGCCCAGCCCTCCTCAGTGGGTCACTCTGTCTCCCCCCTGTGTGCCTTCAGGTCTTGATGAGCTCAGGTCTCCTTTGAAGGGTCACACAAACTTAATTGAAAGGCTCACCTGTGTCTGTGATCACTGATGCTGGGCCCCAGGAGGAGACTGGGTCTCTTTGCTGGCTCCAGACCAGCCCTGCACCAGGGGGTTTTTGTTAAGCCTCACCCTCCTTATGGTCCCCTTTCCCAGCTGAACTTCCAGCCTTCTGTAACCAGACTCCATTTATCTGTCTGTGGTTGCATGCTTGCCTCCCCCCTGCTCCCTTTTTTTTTTTTTACAGTTGTTACTAAAAGGGTTTTTTTTTTCTTCCCTCCTTTCTTCTTAATGATTTGCTGCATAAAATAAAAGGGCCCTGCTGTGCCTGTACTGGTGATAAATGAGAGCCTAGGGAGAAGCCAGGGCTGGTGGGTGACCCAGGTCTCTCCTTTCCCAAGCTCTGAGCTGTGCCCAATGTGCCAGCTGTGGGGCATTGCCCTCCCAGCTGCTGCCAGATGTGGCGGCCCCTCCATCACTGCCTGCTTCCCCCTGGCAGGCACGGGGCTGGTCTCCAGAGTGGGAAGAAAGGGCTGAGAAAGGGAGAAGCCATCTCTGCTGTGTTGTGGGCTTGCTGCCTGGGGACAGCTGGCCTGCAAACTGGCTCCAGAGGCAGATCCAAGGTGGTGCTGAGATTTAGTTCCAGCTGGCAGCTAAGTACCACACAGCTGCTTGCTCACATTCCCCACTGCTGGTGGGGGAAAAGAAATGGAACAAAAAAAGGTGTAATCCATGTGTTGGTATAAGACTGTTTAATAATTAAAATAAAATAAAACATAACAACAATAAAATATAATAATTATAATCATAGTGAAAAAGGCAGACAACAAAAAGAGAGAGAGAGAAATAAAACCCAAGAAAGACAAGTGGTGCACAACACAATTTCCCCCCACCCAGTGCCTGGTGCCAGCCTGACCCTGAGCAGCAATCGGGGTCCCCCAGCCAGCTGCCCCCAGTTTATGCACTGGGCAGGATGTGCTGTGGAATGGAATGTCCCTCTGGTCCATTCAGGAATTCAGATCAGTGTCCTGGCCACGCTCCCTCCCAGATTCTTGTGCACCTCCTCACTGGCAGAGCATGACACACTGGGAAGTCTGTGATTTAGGGTGAGCACAGCTTGGCAACAACCAAAACATCGGTGTGTTATCAAAATTATTCTCATCCTACACCAAAACCACAGTCCTATGCCAGCTACTAGGAACAAAATTAAGAATCTGTAAGCAGCACTGTTGCTCTGACCCCTTTGCAATGCTCCACAGAGCCCTGCTGAGGCCCAGGGATGTGCCTGACCTTGGCATGACATTAAAACCTCGTGGGGACTGAAACAGGAGAGCAGACTCTGAGGATAGGATGTCCTGGCCAGTGGATCAGTGCTCTGTACCCTCTCTCAGAGGGTCTGAATCCAGTGTCCATTCCTGCCACAGGTGTCCAGGTGACTGTGTGTGACTCACCAGGTGAGTGCACTCTGTCCTGCTCAGCACTGCCTGTGATGTCCCACACACCCCAGGGTTAGCAGAATAATCAACCCTAAGAGTGCTGTAAACACCACTTCCTGCCTTTGCCTTGGAGCATTTGAGCCTCAGAGCCTCTCCTGAAAGTCACCTGAAAGGTAAAGCCTCCTTCTTCATCTTGAGCATCTCATCCATGTGTGTCAGCACTGGACAGAGCTGAAAGAGTCCTTGTGCATCCAGCCTGTGATCAAGATGCTTTGATATTTCCACTGCACCATTCAGTTTAAGCTAAAATACAAAACCTGAGGGAAAAAAAAAACCCAAACACTCAAAGTGTGACATACAACCTCATCTCCTTCCTGTGAGGCTTTTGTGTGATGAGCCTCAAAGGGAGAAATTAGGGTCTAGATAAGGCTGCCTCGCTGGCATTCAGAGAGCAGGGTGGTTTCATTGCTGCTCACAGTGGCATCTTGACTGTCTTTGGGATATTTTTATTGCTGCTGGTTGTAACTTGGACACACATTGTGTGTAGTCTGCAGGATAAAAATAGCTGCAGTGCCTATTTCTGTCAGAGCAGAGCGCACCAAACCTTTGTTTACCAGTTGCCTTTGATTTAAATTTAGCAGGAAGCCGAGCACTCAAAAGCAGAGGGAAGCTGTGTGACATGAAATCCACCCAGCTAATTTTAGCTCACTCTCTGCACAGCCCTGCAGAGGTGTGTGATCCCACACAGGTTCAAGGGGAAGGAAGAAAGGGATTGACCCAGTGGGGGCTGTCACTAAACCTGTCACCCTTGGGAGCATCTGCCTGGATAAAGGGAGTGTGCCAAAGCTGCCAGCTGGGTTTAGGGAGAGCATTGAGCCCCCAGCATCATCCCCATCCCCGAGACAGGGTGGTGGGAGGGTGTGCTGCAGGGCTGCAACTTGTTTTGGTAGATGTAGTGATTATTACAGTGTGAGCTTTCAGAGAGCAGTAGGAAAAGAGTGTTCCTCTCTTTTTTCAATCCCCACCTCCTGGAGCCTTGAGATTTTCGAGGACTATCTGTTTTCTTCCTTTGTGCAATATGTATTTTAAGAAAACTCACAGCTTTGCTCTCTGTGGGAAAAGCCTGGAAATACAACTCCAAAGGTTTCAAAATCAGTCGCAATGAAGGAATCAAATACAAATCTCAGTATGTTTTTTATCCTATGTTCCCCTGAAATTAAACCCCATGATCATGACCCCTTGGCCTCCCCCTCAAGGTCTGGTAGGGGTGACATGAAAAGAAATAACTTTTCCTAGCAGAGGAAGAGAGTCACTGGGAATTGGAAGGAATAGTTTCTGGTGGATGAACCTGCAAGATATAACATCCCTGCCTCAGTTTCCCAAACTTTAGAGCAGACAAACTGTCTCCTTCCCCAAAGGGTCCTATAATTGCCCTGACATGAGGGAGTTGTTTCCAGCTCTGGAATTCATGTCCTTATCTCCACCATTTCTTACTCCACAGAGGAGGTGCTAAGGTTGTCACAGCCCCTTGGTGAGGGGCTGTGGGAATACAGAGAGAAAGCAGAGACTCAGCAGCAATTAAATCAGCTAGGAAGGTGATTTGTATCATGGCATTCCCAATGTCACTCACATCCATTTGCTTGTATAAACCTTCCAGGGCTCCCACCCAAGCCCCAGCATGCCAAAACACCCCAGCTGATGCCAAGAGCTGTGTCTGACTGTGCCTGTCCCAGGTAGGAGCAATGAGCTCTGCAGCAATGTTTGGCTTCTTCCCATCTGCTCAGGCAATGACAACCCCGTGTTAAAGACATGCAGCTATTTTCAGTGTCTGCCACTCTCATATATAAAATATATTGAAATTAAAAGCAGGTGCTCAGCTAAGGTGAACCAGCACAGGCTGGTTTGCTCCAGTGGGCAGATACTTATTTACACCACTTGAAGATCTGGCCCATTTCCCCTAAAATATCTTATTTTAGGGGAGCTTTGATGCACTTGTGTTTATTTTTTAATTTCTTTTTTTCTTGATAGCAGGGCTATATTTACTTGAAACCATGATATTCTCACATCGGAAAGAACTCTGCATATCCTCAGAGTTGTTTCAGAGAAGCAAATAAACTTTTAAAGTTGTTTCAATGAATCTTTTCAATTTGACATAATATTGGCATCACATCCAGTTCCTGTGTGAAACTGTGAACTTTAAAAACATCCCTGTTTAGAAGACCCATAGGAGGATGATGCTCACCCACGATATAGCACACTTGGTTGAGACCAATGAGGTCTTTATGGATTTCATTTTCTATTATTTTCATGCCTGCATCTTCCAATTTGTGTGTCTGTGTGGGTTTTTAGTTGCTTGGTTTGCTTTTATTTTCTGGTCTTCACCCACCAAGCTGAAGTTCAAAAATCAGAGGTACAAACATCTTGAAACAGCAGTATTTGAATTTGGGGGTTATTTTCCTGGTTAAGCAGTGTTTTGGTGTACTGAGAGGCAAAACACCTCGGTAACAGCAGCACATCCAGTCAGGAGAAGCTGCTCCTTGTTTTCTGACACAAAGAGATCCAGCTGCATCCCGCTCTGCTCTCCGGAGTACAGCATCACCCCACGGGAAACACAAGGCGATTCAAGGAACTTCATCTCAGCGAGGGAATCAAAGATGTCCCTCATATTCCAAACCTGGCAGGATGGGGGAAAAAACCTGCTGGGTTTTTTGGCTAAATATTGTTTTTTCAGGGCAGCTCCAGGCAGCTGGCTGTGGTTCATCCCCGAGCGCTGCCCATCCATCTCCTCTGCTGGCTGTTATTAATGAGGATGAGAGCGAGCAGCGGCAGCACGGGCAGGCTGGAAGGGGCTCCCCGTCCCCGGCACGAGGCTGTGGAGAGCCCGTCTGTCTTCCAGCTGCCATCCCCTCCTCTGCCAGGGCCCCCTGCCCCGCTGCCTCCTGGCACATCTGCTCTGCTGCTCCTCCGGCACCGCGCTCCCAGCGCTGGGCTTTCGTGGTGCCTCCCGCTTTGAACTGATTGTTAAAAGATTGGGAGATTCTCAAGGGGTGGAGGGGTTCTTCTGGTGGGTAGGGTGGGATCTGGGCAGCAATCAACACAAAGGGTGTGTAGGAAATGGATGCATGAAGCTTAGGAGAGGCATGAAGGCGTGAAGTCACCTGCTGAGGGACTGAAGGACTTTGAGAACAAACCCGGCGCAGAATAAATCCTGTAGCAGCATTGCACAAGGCCTTGTGAACCACTGAACACCAGGCAGAGCAGATCTGCCCCTCAGCACGCAGCACCTCTGGAAAACAGCATCTCAACTCTCACAAAAGTGGTGGCAGAGGGGATTTGGTTGGCGTAGCACCTGCAGGTGAAACATGAGACTTTTAGCTTTGCAGGAGTTGGTGGAGCAAGATTTTCTGTACCTTTTGAGTGTTTGGAGGAGAAGCATCCTGCCTTTCTTCATCAGTGCCAGGGGAAGGCACCCAAAAGGATACTTTGGGGTGTTGCTTGGGGATTGGTGGGGTCTCTGCTTCCATGCAGAAGAGAAGACAGGCTCAAAGAAGCATCATTAAAAAACTGTGTAGGCAAAGAGTGGTCCTGGGCTGCCACTGATAGAGCTGCATCTTCTGAGATTGTTCCCCAGACAAAGCTGGAAGGTGAGACTGCTGAAGAACAGGGCAAAGACCTGGAATAATCCCCATCCTTCTTGAGGGAAGGAAGCCCAGTGGCACTGGGCCAAGCGAGGAATTAAAGGAGCTCTTCCTTCCCATGACATATTTAATGTAATGAAAATAGAGATTTAAGAGAAATATTGCAGGCAGAACCCAAAGTAAATGACTTCAGAAAGGGTCTAATGAGACTGGCACTCTCTTCCTTGCCACTTCAATAAGATAAGAAGATTTCAGCTCATGATAGGCCAAGGGTCAACTCAGGAGTTAATGCAGATTTTGAAAAAGAAGCCAGGAGTCCTGCAAATTGAAATCCATCCACTCTAGTCCCATACTGTAGCAGAGCAATTTACTGGTGGATGTAGCTTCAGCAAAACCTTCTTGTTAATACTTGGTTCACAGACAAAATAGCAATGGAGAAGGGGAAATGAAAAGCTTTTCTGTCCCCAATGCAGACACCATAAAATTAAAACTCTTTGATTGCACGCCTTAATGGAAATGCAGTAAGTAAAGAGCTGTGCTAGATGGGCCACCCATATCCCTCCCCACCCTATTCACTGTAAGTCTGAAAAATGCACTGAGAAAAAGCTCCTGATGTTGTGAGAAATATTTTTCCATTGTCCTGATCCCTTGAGTCTTCCCCACCACCACCAGACACCTGGGGGGGTGTCTTGGTTTGGAAAGCCAGGTGTCTGCTAAGGAAAGCAGGAGCCTCCCTTGAAATGGAAACTGTAAATCCCGTCCCTCCGAATTGTTATAAATTTGAAATTAAGGGGCTCTCAGGCAAAAAATACGGGAGCAGGAATAACAGTCCTTTATTAGGGGAAAAAAAAATTAAAAAAATAAAATAAACAATGTAGTAAACTAAAACAACACTGACAGAGTCAGAACACAGCCTGACACCCTGTTGGTCAGGGTGCTGGTACCAGTCCAATGGGAATTGTGGCTGCAGCCCTTCTGGAGTGTCAGGTTCTGCTGGAGCAGGGATCCTGTAGAAGGGTGGAGTCTTCCTCTGAAGATCCAGTGGAAGAGGCAGGTGCTCCTCTGGCAGTGCAGTGGGCAGAGGCTGCTGTGGTGTTCCAGGCT
Source organism: Passer domesticus (assembly GCF_036417665.1). NCBI lineage: Eukaryota > Metazoa > Chordata > Aves > Passeriformes > Passeridae > Passer > Passer domesticus. The sequence continues at coordinate 4,170,301 of NC_087474.1, forward strand.
CAGATTGTATCCAGGTAGGAATGCTTGGCTCCTGCCCTGGGTGGAGCATCTCCCCATGGGATGCTGGAATTTGATCAGCCATGCAGGGACACTCAGGGGCCATGAACAGCAGAGATCTCCTGGAGGGAGGATTGGTTTATGGAAGAGATAAAGAAAACTGCCCCATGAACAGAAGATAGCTGCCCCAGCTCTGACTGATGACAATGGAATACACACATTGCCTTGCAATCCAGGACAGGGGGTCTGTCCTTGGGCACATGAGGACAGATAACTGTGTATCTGCTTCCAGCTAAGGCACTCTATGACAAGTGAACTTACAGACAAATGCATTTGTGAAGCAGCTAAGGACCAGACACAGCTCTGGGTGATGCTGAGGGCTGGCAGGTATCTGACCCCTGTGTCTGTACCCCTGACCCTGGTTCAGGCCAGCCAGAGAGGAAACGTGGTTGCAATCTGTAGGAGCTGTTGAATTGAATTTGGGGAACCGATGGATGAGTGCCAATTTCCACTCTGAGGCAAAACCAGACGTTTAATCTGAACTAGTGATCATGCTCATAGTTTGGCAGAACAGCCATATCTGTAAATGCCCAGCATCTGTAAATCTATGCTTTTGATGTCAAAGGGTTTTCATGTGTTTTGCAAAGTAAAATATTGACTAAATTATGACCTACTGGAACGTTCTCTGATGACTGCTGTGTGCTGGCAGGCGATAAAAAGGGTGGCTGAACTTTTTTTGCTCAAGTTTGGTTCCAGCAGATATAAAAGAAGCAATTGAATTAATTTGCTATAGAATGAGGTTCAGAGGTTGTTTAGAGTGAGCTGTGAGATGAGTTGCTGCATTAAGGTGGGGTTTTTTTTTGTTTTTTTTGTTGTTTTTTTTTAATGCACCCTGTACAGATAAACCTACAATTTTTCCACAAGTGTTTCAACAACATCGGGCTGACATAAACATTGCAGAGGTTCTGGCCTTTAACCTCATGCACATGGGCCAAAGACTTCTTACAACTCAGCTCATTCAACCAGCCTTTTCTTGGTTTTCCAGCTCTTTCTCTTCCTTCACAGCTCTTCAGTGTCATGTCTGATAGGCTCTTAGAAGAAAGACCTTCCCAAACCCCAATAAATGCAGCCTTTTCTGCACTGTCCACAATACACTGACCTGTCCCTGATGCAAAGTGTGAGTGCAGGGCTGTCCCCAGCCCAAGTGGCAGCACTTTAGTAGGGTGCAAATGGTTTTGTGATGGAAAGGCACCGGGGAATGCTGAGTTGGAGTGACTGGCTCAGGAAAAAGAGCTCTGAAGGCTGAACTCTGTCCCTGGTGGATGGAGGAGTTTTCTTTGAAGGACTGGCCTGACCCTTGGGTTGGCTGTGCTGGTGTTTCCAGGCCCAGTTCAGATGCCAGTACTGCTGGGTAGGAGTTTTCTGAACAGTCATTTTTTCATAAGGAAGTTATCATTTTCAAAGCCAAATTTTTGGCTCCCAAGTCCAGCTGGCTTTGGGAACAGAGGAAGAATTAAAGCTGGAGGAAAAGGCTCATCCCTTTCCCTTCTTGTGGTGTGATGACTGGGTCAGTGCTGAAAGCAGTCTCCTCTCCAGTCACAGATGCTGGGATCAAACCTCCTCTCTGTCTTGCTCAGAGGAGTGATTTGAAAATCAGCCTTCACTCACCTCAGCAGAGCTCCCTTAGTGTGTAACTCTCTGGGTCATTCTGGGTTTTGCCAGAAAATGTAAAAATCCATGGGTCTCTTGAAATTCTGAGTGGGAAAATCTTTCACATCTTTTAACCCTCCTCAGAAGAGGAAAAAACATCTTAAACATCTGGGACAGGATTTTTTATTGTTATTATTTCAAGCCAAGATAAGGCATGCCATTATATTTAATGCTGATTGACCGGAGAAGAAAATTGGTTGCTTAGAGTGTAATGCAAAAAAATTCTAACAATGCATGAGAAATCCTGTAATAACAGACCTACTTGAAATTTTGAGTGGCATGAAATGTGAAGTGTACTGTTACTTTAATTGTATTTTTATGCAGACATACTCAATTCCTATTAGTGGCAGAGTTGTGTTTGCATTTGGCCAGAGGCAAAGAATTACTAGTGGACAGTTTAATCAGGATGAAAGAAGGAAAATAAAATTAATGTAGCATGTGCTGGGCTCAGACATTTGTGTTGGAAGAATTTTCACATCTGTATTGTGTGAAGCTTGGTCCTGTTTATTTTAAAAACCTGAAAATGAGGGTTGAATGATTTCACACTGGAGTTATGATTGCCAGTCATTCAGTTCGAGGGTTGAGGTTAGTAAATGAATAATTCCAGTTTGCCACAAGTCTTTGTTGGCAGTCAGTGGTTAAAAATCAAGGGCTGGAGATGTTGCTGCTTTACTCCTGTGTAAATCCACCTGTCCATTATTTATATAATTACTGCTTTGAACTCAAATGTAGATGGGGATCCTGCGGGGATGGAGAGCCCATAAATACCTGCAGCTATTTAGCAAATGCCCTGAAATATTTTATAACTCCATAGGACAGAGCAGAAAGTGGAATCAACTTTCCCATGTCCTGTGAGTGGGTGGCCAGTGCCTGATCCAGGAGGGGAGCCCCAAAATAGGGCTGGCAGGACCAGAAATTTGTAGCTGTGTGGTTGCAGCCAAGACCATTGAGATAAGCCAGAAAGGGATTCCTCCTGTCCTCTGGAGGACATAAGTTGGAAGTGTCAGATGAGGTGCCCCATAGTGGAGCTGCTTCTCTGTAAGCAGAGATGATGAAGACTATGAAGACAGGAGGACTTACAGTCTGAAAATTCTGCTTTCCAGGTTTTTGAAGCAGGTGAAGGTGATTCCCACCATGCCTCCTGAGATCCCAGCCAAAAAAAAAAATCCCAGCATTTTTAGATTGGCTCTGCCTATGTTACTCAGCCACCTATGTTACTCAGCTGACATCACCTGCAGTGACATTGACAACGCTATCAGTGCAGTATTTTCTGAAAAAACAACATTTCCTGAAAAAAAAAATCTATTGAAGGAAAAACTGGAGAAAGCTTTTTCTGCCAAGTGGTAGAATTTGTGTTTATATTTCTATCAGCTCTGGCTTCCCTAAAAGAATCTTGCCCTGACATTATCAATCAGAGAAGAGGAATTTTCTTTGCTTGGCCTTCATTTATTTTACCATTTAATGCTGAGCCAGTTTAGCCAGGAAGGACTTGCTTCCAGACTGCACAGTCAATGAACGATTCATCTTGTCCAAGAGCAAATTAAGCAGAGTGAATAATTAAATGGAAGCACTCAACCAATATTTCTCAGAGCTCTCCTAAACAATTCCCCACAGTCTCCTTGCATCCTCACCCCCAGACATCTTCACCCCCTCTGTTCAGCAGCACCACGTCCAACACCCAGCCCAGCCCATGCCAGCACTGGCCAAAGGTTATTTCCATCTGGGTGGTCACTGGGCAAGGCTTGGTGGTCTCGCTGCTGTTCCTATGGGAAAATCCTCTGGATCACAAGCCTCCCTCTCCATCCTGCCAGGATTAATGAGGCCTCCTTGCTGGGAATGGGGTTGGGATTGTTTGGGCAGAGTGAATGAGGTTGCCAGAGGAGATGGCTCTTGCGGGAGAGAGGGTTCCTGGTGTCAGTGCTGCCCTTCAGGGATGCACAGGGCTGTCTGCCTGGCAGGCTGCCCGTGGGAGCAGGGAGGGGAATGCCAAATGAGGGTTTCCAGCCAGCTGACTGCATCAGGAGCCTTCAGACAGGGATGCTCAGGGCTTTCCAGGTGAGCGTGGGGAGGGATGGGTTGTGCTGTGCAGGCTGGGAGGTGCAGAGGGTGTTCACTGAGGGTGTTCACTGAGGGCAGGCTGAGCAACAATGGGAGTCTGAGCTCTCCCAGTGGAATGGAGAAATTCCACTTCCACAAGAAATTCCACGAGAAATCTCCCATTTCTTTATGGGATTGGCAGGCTAAACAAGCAGCAGAGGTTTCTGCAGGCATGAAGAGCCACCTCCTTCCTCGCTGTTTCCTTCAAACCACCCATCTTGGCAGGGCAGAGCACAAAGGGTTTAATTAAAAAGTCCTCAGTCAAAGAACTCCCAACTGCAGTTACCATGGAGGCAGCAAAAGCCAAAGACCCAGCTGGGGACTGGGATGAAAAGAGCTGAGGCCACCTGGCTTGTGACATCACCTGAGACCAGCACCATGGTGGCCTAGGGCAGAACATGATGACGTGGCTGCTTGGTGACCTTGAAGGTATTTTGAGAGGTGAAGGGGACCCTGATAGTGATTGTTGATTTAGTTTTTAGGAAGATTTTGGAAAATAAAGACAGCAGGTAAAAGGTGAAGGGGAGGAGGACTTTGCTAATCACTCAATACATCCTGTGCTTCTGTCCTACACTGTTGCTAGAGTAGGTTGGGAATTTTTCAGACAAATCTATTTTCTGCAGAAAATTATGATGGTCATAAACAATTTTTCATGAGATTTAGAAACACATATCCATAGAATCATTTAGGTTGGAAAAGACTTTTAAGAACATTGAGCCCAACTACAAATTTATGCAGGAAATTATTTTAGGGATAGGTAGGACCTTGCTCAGATCTGCATACCACTGACCAGGTTATATTTTTTCCAAAACCTCAATGACAAGGATGTGGGAATCCCAGCATCAAGTTGTGGTTTCAAAAGGACATTTGAATAGAAAATGAAGCACCTCCAGCAGGCAGTTTAAGAGGCAGAGCCACTTCAGGACAACCAAAAGCCACCCTGGTCCATTCACCATCTGGCCTGGACATATCAGCAACAGGGGCTTGAGCCCAGCATCCCAGAGTGGGGCAGAAGCAGCCTGTCACCATGCTGAGTCCTGGCCAGGAGGATAATTTCATTTCCGTCTCAAAAAGTGGAGGTTCTGGGCTTTGTCTCACTGAAGAATGGGGAACCTTTGGAAATCATAAAAAGTTTTAATGGGACCCAGAAACCTTTTCCTGCCAAGCCCTAATTTCCACCACGTTGTAACAAGCATCTCTCAGGATAGAAAAAAGGGGGAAATCTTGGTTTTCCCATAATGCTGTTGCTGTCAGGCCAGCAATTTTTCACCACTGTGGATGCCACTACCACACAATTCCTTAGCTGAAAGGGGCCCAACAGAGTGAACAATATCCCAATTGGGAAGATAAGCTGCAAGACATTATCCAGAGAGATATAAATTGTAGTAATCTATTTGTTCTCTTGCCCATGGGGTCCTCGTAGTAAACAGGGAGTGCTGGGAAGCGGGTGAGTTCTGACACATCATTTCTCATTGTTCCCCAGGGATGGTGAGCAATCCCAGTGCTGGCAAGCCAGACAGGCAGTAAATGTTTCCTAGAATACAAACAGAGCAGGAGCCAGTACACGAAGGCTGCAGAATCACTGTCAAAATGTAATCAGATGAAAAAAAGAAAGCAAAAGCAGAGACCAAGACATGGATGTGACACCCTGGAGAGGGGGAGGGAGGAATGTAAAGAGAAGGTGAAACTCACTCCTTAAAGTATTTGGGGAACTTCTTTAACAGGGACACACAGGGACAGGCAGGAGAGCTTTCCAGGGGCCCGTGTCTGATGCAAATCAGAGGTGAGTCTCTGCTAATGGCTCAGTTCATTAAGTCTGAAGATACTCTGGGCCTTTGTGCCCTTTTGTTACAATCTCCTTCTTCCAGGTGAAGGTTTATCTTCCCAAAGCACCACTAAGAGCCAGGGAGGTTAGGCCTGGAATGGAGCCATATTCCAGCCTTGCTTCCAAGTTGGTGGACTTGCACGTTTCCAAGTGCTGACAGCTTTTCTTGGAGAGGCACTGGAAGCTGGCAGCCCTGGAGCTGACCCCGCGGTCACACCATGGCCCTGGGTGCTGGTCCCACTCCTTAAAGTATTTGGGGAACTTCTTAAAGTATTTGGGGAACTTCTTTAACAGGGACACATAGGGACAGGCAGGAGAGCTTTCCAGGGGCCCATGTCTGATGCAAATCAGAGGTGAGTCTCTGCTAATGACTCAGTTCATTAAGTCTGAAGATACTCTGGACCTTTGTGCCCTTTTGTTACAATCTCCTTCTTCCAGGTGAAGGTTAGTCTTCCCAAAGCACCACTAAGAGCCAGGGAGGTTAGGCCTGGAATGGAGCCATATTCCGGCCTTGCTTCCAGGTTGGTGGACTTGCACGTTTCCAAGTGCTGACAGCTTTTCTTGGAGAGGCACTGGAAGCTGGCAGCCCTGGAGCTGACCCCGTGGTCACACCATGGCCCTGGGTGCTGGTCCCTGCCTGAGAAAAGCACTGACATCTCACCTCAGTGCCTGGCAGCATCTCAAGCCACCTCCTAAATGTGCAGAGGGGGACTTTGGACAACTTATGGAGACAGCAGGATGCCAGCAAGGACATTGCTGGACATTGCAAGGACAGCCTGCACAACACCCTCCAAATGGGTTAAAAAATCAGTATATGTCTGCTAAGAGAGAGGACAGAGCCACCAGTGGGGTTCAAGGTGTCAGATGAATCCAGAGAGATGAAAGTGAGAGGAAAGGAGGCACCTGGAGCTGTCAGCTTGCTCCCTCTCAGCCAGGCCTGTGTTTCTCAGCTGTTTTACTGCCCTGCTTCCCTTTCCCCAGCCACCCCCTGCAGTTCTGCTTCCCTGCCCCAGCACAGCTCCAAACAGGGATCTGCCAGGTGCAGTTTGCATCTTGGTTGACTTTTGCCCGAGCCAGGATGGGGAAGCTTGTTCTCCAGCCCTCTGCTTCCCTGTGGCAGCCAGCAGCACCACTTTGTGCTGTGACCTTCTGAGGGACGAGGCAGGAAATATTTTCCTGGCTTAAATAACGAATCTGAAAATCAATTTGTGGAGAGGTTGGAAAGCAATGAGCATACAAATTAACCAGTGTATGAGTAATACATTTGCATCTTGTGGATCCAGTTAACTTCAGAGCAGGCAAAATTTATGACCTACTGAACTCCAAGTATGAGGCTTAAAGAAATTACTGGGAGGAGAATTATTGGGTTGGATACTAGACATCATTCCAGCCTTCATTAATGTTTTCATGTGCTCTTGAAGGTTTCTCCCTAGCAGTGCCCATTACAGAGTTTGGGGAAAAAAATCAGCCACTGAGATCACTTGGAAAACACTTTGCCTCCTCCCTCTCATTTCCCCAGGTTGCATTTTTATTCTGCACAGAAACCCAATGGTCAGACAAATTACTTTACAAGTGAGATTCTGATAACAGAAATCATGTCATAAGCCAAATGCTGATGATGTGCAGATACAATGTCAGGGGAAAAAAATCTTTTGTGGGTGTGTGTGCATGCATTTAGATAGATGGTTCTTCTTTATGGGTGCATTTATGGCACTTTATGACACTTGCTCTCCAGTTGTGCTTACACAGAGCCCAGGCAGAGCTCTGATTTGGTTCAGCCTGACTATTGAGCTAATCCTAGTGGTTCTGTGAAAGGAGGGAAATTGCACGAAGCCCTCAGGTCTCCAAGGTTTGGGCTTCTTTGAGATTTCACAGACCGTTGATAATCCCCTGTGTATTATTTTTATGACCCTGTCACTTGAGAATAGACACCTGTGCACACCAGCTCCAAGGGTCAAAGAGCCTTCTTGGTGTCTGGGCCATGGGGGAATGGCCAGGTCACACCAAGTGTCAGATATCTGGACTCCCCACCTCTTTTTCTCCTGGGGATGCTCTCATTCAGACAGTGAGGGAGCAGCTCCTTTTCTCAGCACCTCTGCAGTCAGCCCCAGTCCTTGAGGATCCCCAGGGAGGAGGAGATGGGAGAGGACACTTCTCTGTTGGCTTTCATCTGTGAGAAATCAGCTGCTCTCCCTGTGACAGATGTTCCTGTGCCAGGAGGTGCAAAATAGGGGAGGAAGCAGCTTGAGGCAGGTGTGCATCTCCTGCTGGCTGCCCATCCCCTGCACCCCAGCCTGAGGGTCCTGCACAGCCCCAGGGGATGCTGAACCACCCCTGATGCAGGTGGGATGGCTTTAGGACACACAGCTTGGTCTTGGCCTCACTCCTGGGAAGTGCTGTCACAACATCCTCACACTGAGGCTCTTCCTCTCTGGAGAGCTCTGGAGATGAAGCTGTTGACGAGGCTGGGACTGAGGTTTTGCTCTGTGTCTTGCATATTTTGGAAATGAGCTCAGACCTGTGTTACCCCACCAGGGTGAAGGATACTTTTCTCCTGCAAATGCCATGATTTTCCTCCTGCTTTCCCATTTGAAGTGGTGGCATCCAGAGTGAAGGTTAAGTGCAATTGGGGCCCCCTGATCATCCAGATGTGAGGACACGTTTCACCTCACCCCCTGGGGAAGGGGACATGCCACTCCCTGCCTCCTCCCAGCACACAGCTGGGGTGTGGATGGGGTGCAGAGCTGGACCAGGGCACTGGAGAGCAATTCCAGGCCACAAAGTGCTGTCTCTGATGGCTTTTCATCTGTCCTCAACAGCAGGGAAAATCATCAAAGGGAGAAAATAAAGGGTTTTTAAAAACAAAGCCAAACAAAAATAGGTCCCAAGCTGTAAAATTTGTATCTGAACTTCCTGGAAGCTTTGAGACTTTGGGTGGGGTTTTGTTATGTTGCTGTAAAGAAAATGCCATATGTAAATCTCCTACAACATGAAAGATCACGTTCCCTCGTGATCCAAATAGACAGAGACATATTCCTGGTGATGGTCCAAGCAGCTGCACCAGGGCAAGGATGCTTATGAAAGAGAGGATTTCTGGATATACATAACCTTGCCTAACTAGCAGATTCCAGTCTTTTCAGTGAAGGGATGTCAGAATGAAAATTTGGAAGAAATACAAGGGAAAGAACCACAAGTTCCAGCACAGGTCAAAAACGGGTAGTGCTGCACACTGGCTACAGTATGTGATAACACAGGAACGTGGGCAGCTCTTTGGAAATCCCATTTCCATAGACTTTTAAATGAACTGAAAGCAAGAGGGTGAAAACCCAAGAGGTCTTTTCCTCTTGTGGAAGATGTTGGTGCTGTGGACTCAGAGCAGGGTCTTGGTGTGGGGTCCCCAGGCTCTGAAAATGCCCAGCACTGCCTGGGTGCCTGAGAAGCCTTTCTGGGTTTGCTCTGGTGAAGTGAAGCCTGTTTCCCACCATGGCCATATTTCACATTGCCCCCTGCCCCTCCCTGGCAGCTGCCTGGGTTCAACACAGTTGTGGCTTTGGGAAGCTGAAGCCTGTGCTCACCGAGCAAATATATGGTACATATGTGAACTCAGAGATGTGAAACGCCTTTCTGTAAGGAACAATGATGCCCCACCCTGGAAAAGCCACAAAGACATCAGGGAGGGCCTTGGGGACAAGCTGCAAAGTCTTCTTGCAAATGCACTTCAGCCACAGCTCTGCTCCCTCTGGTCTGACAGTGAGGGATGGCAGGAGCACATCTGCTCAGGTACAGCTCCTGCCTGGGCAGCAGGCACAGATTTCCCAGCTCAGAAACCCACCTGAGCTTTGTTTCTGGTGTGTTGCAAAGGAGAGGATGTGACATCCATCATTTCCATAAGCAGCACTGCCACATGGAGTGCATTTGTGTGGCCAGATCCTGTGCACAGGATTACAGCTCAGCCAAGGAATTTCTTCCCTGTTGTGTCTCCGGGCATTTAGACTGGGAGGTCTTTTCAGAATAAATGATCTTGCCATTTGTTTTCCACCCATGCTGTGCCCAGCACTGTGGCACAGGGCTGGAGGCAGCAGCCCTGCGTGGTTCCTGCTGCTGGGAAGAGTGAGGAGAGTCTCTGCAGCTGGTACCTGACCTGCCCAGGCAGAGCTCTCCCTGCCCAGCCTGCTCTGCCAAGGTGACACTGGCAGCTCTCTTACAGTGCTTCATGTTTCAGCACCTATTTCTTTCAAAAGTCTCTGAATATGGCAGTTTCCCACTATTCTTCATTTTCCCACCCTTTGATTTTAGCCTTTGCATCAATCTCCTGCTTCAGACAGTAGCCTGCAGTGTTATAATAATGCAGGGGGGACTCCCAAGGACTGATTTAGCTTTGGGTTCCCAGTCAATAAAAGGAATGGCTGCACATGCCATTGAAAAAGTTTCAGCATCAAAGGCTGGGGAGAGCTGTCTTCTCCCAAATCATGGTGTTCCTGCCTTTCTGTTTGCTCACCCACTCCTGGTTCCAGCTGTGAAAACTCTCTCTCACCTGTGTCAGGCAAAGTGAAAAGCACCTTTGCCTGAGGTGTGAGCCCCTGAGGTTGATCTGTGCCTATCCAAGTGGTGGCAGAGCTCTGGAGAGCAGGGATCACAGGATCACAGTCCACGTGGTAACACTGGCAACACAGCCCATTTGTTATCAATTTTCTCTGTGCACATTTTGCCCTCCCAGTGAAGAGTTGTGAACATTGTCCTGTAAATTAAATAAGAAGATTTTTTTTTTAATTAATGGGAAATTTAAAGTAGAACAAATGCTCATTTTCCCAAATGAGGCAAGGAAAAGGATTCTTTTGAACCAGCTCTACAGAGCAGCTCCATTAACTCTTCCATCATGCACCCCAGAGCACTCCTCAGTGTGCTACAGCTCGAGCAAAGCTCACAGCTTGGAACAACCTCATTTATGATGCAACCTCTGGAGGAAAGCAAAACCCCTGGATGCATCAGGGTTGCATATTTCATGTGCTGATCCAGATTCCACACTATGGGTAACTCAGCATTTTCACCTGCTCATCTCTGACCACTGCTACTCACAGCATCATCCCTAACCTTGGCAAAATTAGCACTTTGTGGGAGCTTTAAGCCAGAGCTGCAGAGCTCCTGGGATGCTGTCAGGTTTGCAGTGTCCACAGGGAGTGCAAAGGACCATCCGCTGGAGGATTCAGCTCTCAGGCCGTGACACGAAGGTGTGGGGATGCAGGTAAGGAAAGCTCAGCACTGGTTTGTGCTGTTCCTGATAAAGCACACAACAGACACAGAAGTGATAGATAAGTTTATCTCACACTGTCTGATACTGTTGGGAAAACCAGGTTTGTGGGCACAAGCCTTCAGAGAAGTCTCCTTCTACCATATAGTTGGATGAAATTAAATAACACACGATTTGTGTTTTGTGGTTTACAATTCCAGTGATCAATGCTTTAAAGGACCCTTTCTCCCCCTGCTCCCTGAGGACTCATTGCTTATAGATTTTGGGAACACTTGAGATCTATTAAACTTAATAGGCCTTTCCTTGAGAAGGTTGTACAGAGCAGACTCCTCTACACTCACATTTTCAATTAGAGCACACAACAGCCCCTGGGTGCTGGGGATGAGGGATGGGAGCAGTTGCTCCATCACTCTCTTGTTAGATGGCACTTCTGGCACTCAGTCTGCCAGCATTTGTTGCCTATGAATTATGGTTTTTTTAGCATCTTAAATCCTTAGGCTTTTTGGAAGCTTTCTGGAGGTGTATTTCCTCCACCTTCTGAGACACAGAAGCCAGAGTGGTGGATGCCTAGAGAAGCTTGTAAACACTTCCATACCTATCTGTGCTTCACTCTGAGGTTTATTGGCCTGCTGTAAACGTGATAACAAGACAGTAAATTGAAAATAATTATTCACCCATATTTTTGCAGAAGAAGCAGCTGAACTCTGTGCTGCTGAGTTCTACACAGCTACAGCTGTCAGTAACCCTTGCAACACTCCCAGCTTGAGCAGGTAAGGTGGACACAAGGTAGGGAAATGGGCAGGGAAAGTTGGGAGATGTAGTCTTGGCGTGAGGATGGGAACTGATGTTTTATTGTTATAGGATACAAAATAAAACATGCACGCTGGAACCTCTAAGGTAAAAAGAAGTTTATTTCCTGACTTTAATATTTATAGATTTTCAAAAGTGACAGTGGATTGGAGGATGAAAGTGCCACCTCTCCAATGACGTTGGACAAGACAACATTTCATTAAATTTCTCTTCTTCTAGAGAAGAATGTAAAACACTAATTATTTATATAAAAATGTGAGAAAGTTTGTTACAAGAATGTAAACATCAGAAGGCTTAGAAGAACTTAGAAGAACAGAACGACAATGTTTAGCCTAATTAAGGGCTAAGTAGCAAGCACTGTAAGAATGGGCAGGTTTAAATGATGTGTTGTGAGAGCTGTTGCCAGAAGGTGTGAGGAAAGTGATTTTGGATCAGTTGTTCAGGTTGTGACCCTTTCCAAAAAGGGAGAAATCCTGATGATGCATGTTGTGAGCAGGTGAGAGAGGGACAGAGCTCCAGAGCAGAGAGAACAAGGGGAAAAAGCCACAGTGCTCTGGTCTGTGAGAGGAGCTCTCCAGCGGCAGTTACTGGGAAAGAGAGCTGAATAAATGCAAATGGCAGGCGAAGTCTGCTCTCTTTCCTGCTGGACTGGTGCAGTTTGTGCTGTGCCTTCTGCCACATCCCACACTTGGCCTGCTCGCTCTCCAGAAGAGCTCTCTGGGCTTGCTGCAGGGCAGACTCACCTGTAGCTGTGCATGCCAAGGGCTTTGGCAGCTGCCGAGTTTAACTTGGCCACAAGAACCTCAGGGCCACCTCTTTGCTCATGAGAGCTCACTTTATGTGACACCACTTTGCAAGGCAGCTGTGGGGGCTGCTCACCACAGGGCCCCAGGGGGGAGAGCTGAGGTCTGAAGTCATGGTTGTTGTAACCACAATATACTTTTTCATGATTTAAAAACCACCCTACTATGTTCCCTAGTGGGGAATTTCCTGATGGATGCCAAAAATATGAGAGAATGGGCACAGGGGAGCTGTTCTGAGTGCTGTGTTTGATGCTGGTAGCCCCAGGCATGTTGGACAGCCAGCCACAAGAGAAACCCCTTAACCCTGAGTTTCATGGGGTCACCAGTCTGGACACTCCACACCCAGCCAATATTAGCATAAGCCCTCAATTTCCCAGTTCAGTGTCCTCCTGCCCTCCACTTTCTGCCCCACCTCACACCATCTGGGTCAAAACTTCCAAGGAGTGCTCGTTCTTGTTACTCACTGGCCTGTTCTGCAGTGAGAAAGCAAAGTGATTGCTGACACATCCCCAATTCCACCTCTCTGCTCCTCCACAGGGTCCTCAGGGACTGCCCAGCTTGTCCCTGAGCACAGAGGGTCAGCACCAGGCAGGTCTTTGCAGCCCTGAAAGGCCAGAGCATCTTCCCTGTGCCACCTGGCCACAGGCACCCCACAGCTGGAGCTGTGCCCTGAAGAACTTCCAGGGGGCATCTCCCAGAGCTGCAGCTCAGAAACAAGCTGTGCCAGCCATGGAGCGCACAACTTTCATTTAATTCTTGCAGGAGTGGGATGGGTTGGAGGTAAAAGCTGCCTTTGCTGTCTCCTGCCTCCCTGATGGTTGCATTGAGGCTGCTCAGGTGCCTGTGGCCATGAGGGTTTGGGGGCCTGCAGAGCCCCTTCTGCTGTCAGTATCATCTGAAGGTGCTGAGTCCCAGCTCTCAGGCTCCCTGAGAAATTGCTGGGGAAGCTCCAGGCCTGAGAGTCTCCAAGAAGCTGACACATTTGGAAGCCCTGGGGAAGGAAAGCTTCGTGTCCCCTGGAAGGCCCTGGCTGGGAATCCTGCTGGTGACTCAGTGCTGTGGCATGGGGAGGGTTGCTCCTGCCTCCAGAGACACCTTCCAGCAAAATCCTGGTGGTGACAGGCTCAGAGAGAGCTGCTGCACCAAGGGTGAGTAGAGTGGCAGGAGATCCAACAGCAGACCCTCCTGCCCAGGATCAGGCATTTTCTCTCATTTCCCTCCACCAAGGCCACTGCCACCAAGGCTGAAGGTTTCCTGCAGCTGTCTCAGGGAGCAGGCTGGACAGTTTGACATTGCTGTGACTCCAGAGAGGGGACACAGCTCCTTGATAAGCTGCAGACCAGGGCACTCTGCAGCCTGTCCTGACACTGGGGGCTAAGAAGAAGGGAAAAGCCATCCATTACAAAGGCAATGGTTAGTGGAGAGTAATTCTTTGCCACCAAAAAAAAAAAAAAGACCTAAAATATTAATCTGTTTTGCTGAGCTCTGCTTTGTTAAATTTTGCTGCTTTGATTGCCAGCTGCTGCAGACCCAGGTCTTGTGGTGGGTTTGAAGGTGGGTGTCAGCTCTGAAGAGTGTTTGGGCTCATCCAGAGGTGCCGAGCTTTGCAGCAGGATTTCACCAGGCATGCACACAGGTTTAGAAGGTCTGGGAGGAAAACTGCTCCCAGTCTCTCATGCAGGTCCCTTGAGTAGCAGCACAACAGCTCGAAGGCATTGCCACATGGTTTTACTTGGCTGGTATTAAAATCCACAAGGGAAGGGTGTTTTTGCCTGAGAGCATGCATGGGGTTTATGCAGATGGGGTGGTGACAGAAGAGTCCCAAACACTGAAGAGGATGACGGGATTTGTGCTGTATTTTATCCTGGCTCTCAGTGACCTACAGCTGTAGGAAGGTGCTGAAGGGCCTTTGCCCCTCAGACACCAAGCCCAGCGAGTGCAGAGGCTGGTAACATTTTGGGAGAGCTTGATGAGGGTCCTGCCTCAAGGACTGCCTAAAGAAACCTGCAAGAAAAGCAAATATTTGACCTTAACATGCAGGATTTGAATGAGAAAAGCGATCCCAGCCAACGGGTGCTGCATCCTCAGGGAGGCCGGGATGGCAGCTTGGTGTCTTTGTTTCCCTGGTCCATCAGTCAGCAGCTGGAGGCACCCAGATCCAGCTCAGAGCAGCCCAGGCCACCCTCTCGGTGCTCTGGGAGCTGGCAGAGCCCACAGGGTGGCACTGCGACCCAGCGTCCCCGAGTGTCACCATTGCTCTCTGGGGGACAGGTGGTGGCCACAGCCCCAGGGCACCGGGAGGTGCAAACCCGGCAGCAGGGCTGGTGTGGGACAGCTTCACCCTGTCTGTGTGAGCCTTGAGCCGTGCTGGACAGCGTGCCAGGGAGCAGGAATGCCAGCTCCACCTTCCACCAAGGCACCAGCCTCCTCCAGGGCTTGGCTTTGTCCTCACCAGTGCTGCCAGCAAGAGCCACATCTTCCTGATGCTGCAGGTGACACAAGGGACATGCTGGATTCAGCAGCTGGCCAGGACGTGCTCACTACTCCCTTTGCTGCTGTAAGAGATTTAAGTTTAAGGAGGATGAAGACCCTGTCTTCTCCACATAACCAAAAGGCCAAGCAGCTTTTGGGTAGAGGTGAGGATCTGTGTGTGACCTTGGCTTCTTCACCCAGAGCAGCTGCCACCAAACAGCCCCATCCTTCACCCACGTGTTTCACTTGGGGTCTGTGGCCAAACTCTTCCATCCAGTGCAGGAGGAGTGAGACCAAACTCGATGGTCCTGTGAGCCACTGTGTCGGAGCTGTGTCTGGCCCAGGGCTCAGCCCCAGCCAGATGTCCTCGCATGGGATGTACGTGCTGCCAGCTGATTTTCCAGATAGAATCAGCAGCGTTTCTGAAAAACCATTCACCCTGGAAGGATCCACCTGGGCTTAGACATCCCTAGAATGCAGCTCCTTCCCTGCAGAGGAGCCTGGTGGGGCTCACCACTCAGACATACCAACAAAACAGCTCTCTGTGCTCTCTGTCCTGGGCAGGGGGTGCCTGGTGCATCACCTGCAGCCAGAGCTGGGCACCTTTTGTGACTTCTGCCAGCAGACAGGATCACAGACCACTCAGGATGAATGGAATTGTAACTACTTAGCCTAAGCAGTTACAATTCACGTGGATTAATCAAGCTGTTCTCCATCACATACCTCATTTAAATCACTACAGCTCTGCTGCTGGCATCGCTATTGGCATGGCAGGGAGTCTGCTCATAGCAGAGCAGAGTTCTCCCCTCCACTGGCCTGGAATAGGGAGAGGGGTGATCAGTCAAGATGCTGTCCCAGTGCCTGCTCCTGCTGCCCCACTGTGCCTGCTGTGCAGAGTTGGGAATAAGCTCCTCGTGGAAGCATTCCATTAGCACTGTGTGCAGCAAAGCCCAGGGGATGCAGATAAATGGGGATTGAGCTGCCTTCGAGGAAAAAGCCCTACAAAAACATTCCCCACTTCTTAACATCAAGCTGTCATAGGAAATGCTGTGGAATGGGAGGTGGAAGGCATAAAGAGTGGAGTGGGGAGGTGTGGTTTACCTCTATCTATGCCTTGGGAGGAAGCAGACTGCAGGGAAGATTTTCCCTTTGCCAGCAACTTCCTCTGGAATGAAGAGACCACAGGGATGCTTGTACACAGAGAGGGGCAAAACACAAGGATGAGCAGGATCTATTCTTGCCCAAACCCTTTTCCTCTCCTTTCTCTTTCCCAGGTTAAGTCAGCTGTGCTTTGCTCCTAAGGGGGATGCTGGCTCTGCCAAGCACAGAATCCACCCCTGGATCCTCCTCCAGAGCCCACCTTGACAGGCTCGTCAAGCCCAGGTGAGCTGAAAGTCTGCCTGAGGCCAAGTTTGCTGGGTCAAGCTCTGGTTATAGTCCCAGAAAAGCAGAATTGTGCCATTATCCTCTCTTCCTAGGCAGAGTCAGCCCAGCTGCATTTATTCCCATTTGCCTTGGGCTGACCTAGGAAAAGGTTGTTCAGCCAAGAGACGTTGTTAAAGATGCACCCAGGTCTGAGGGATGGGGAGCAGAGGGTGTAAACTGCTCAAGAAGTGACAGCACATTAATGCCTCCTAACTATATGTGCCCAAAAATGTCTGTCTATGCCTTGCTGCTGATCTCAAAGTCCTTGGGAAGAGCACTGCATTAACATGGGGAATTGTTTTGTGTCCCCAAGATATTTCTTATGCTTTTGTTTTGCTCTGCACAATGCAGAATAAAACACCCTTATATGCCAGTGTGGGAGACACTTCCTAATCCCCTGAGAAAGATCTTGTCCTGCAACCTAATGGCAAGTTCAGAAGAATTCCCAAAAATTCCCACTACCAGGAACCAAACAGTTGATCCTGCAGTCGAAGTTGCACAGGATGCATCTATATGCAAGACCCAAGATGTCCTTCAGGGTGACATGTACTTTGCCACAAAAAGGCTTTAAATCTTTAATGGGAAAGTGCACTTTGTTCCTTCCTACGAACACAGTAAAAGGCTTTAAATAATAGCTGTTCATGCGGCCCTGGCAAAGGTTGCTGTGTGGCTGAACTCTATAAATCTGGACATTTGCTGAGTTGATTTTGCCAAGAAACATACTAGAGCTGAAAAATGAGCTGGAGGGATAAGACTGGCTGCTTGCAGATGCCATGCTGCTGCTGCTGCTGCTCTGCAGAGCTTTGCTCGTCATTTAAAAAACACATTAAAGCCCTCTGTAGTAGTGGGAAGTTTACTGCTAGCTTGAGGAATTACTGGGTGAAGCTAAAACCTTCTCACTGTGTAGGAGCAGGATGAGCTTCAACCCAGTCACTGGGAGAGAAGAGAAGGAGAGTTGAATTAGATGCAAATCCAGGTTGAGTGCCATGATTCATTCCACTGTGGTTATGAGAACAGAGAGCAGCTGCTCTCTCTTGCTTCCACAGCTGATGAGCATGGTGTGGGGTTTTTTTTTTTTTTTTTTTTTTTTTTTTTTTTCCCTTTGTTTTGTTTTGTTTAGCTTTTCTGATATGCTGGTTTAATTAGAATGCTCTTGTTTTGCCAGTAGCACTCCCTTATGCAATACTGGTTATACCAGTACAGATTTATTCCAGGAATAAACAAACCATCAATTTTTTTTCCCTTTTTTATGAGGATATTTATGCACAAAAGGAATCAAGCTGGTAACTGGAAGAGTTTAAATTCCTGTGTCTTTTGGAGATACAACTGCACAAACAGATGAGTGCTAAGAGCCATCCACTGCATTGGCTTTGCTTGTGATCCAACACTGAGCAGCTTCTCCATCACTTGGGTTGGTTCCTCTGGACCAACATGATGTTTGTGCCCCTGGACATCTACACATTGCATGTGAGCAATTCCATTGAGCCCACATTTGATGAGCTGAACTGCTCCCAGGCCTTGCTGACACTATTTACTAGACCTTGGGGGAAGATATTCTGTCCTGCTCTATTTTTTCCTGACCCTAAAATGATGCTGAGGGTACAACCCATACCCATCTTCTGGAGGGAATTCCCTTGGTGTAAGAGGCTCCAGAATCACCTGGGTCTTGTACTTTCTTCACTCCTGGCACAAGGGGATGGATCTGGGCAAGAAACCAAAAGATCTTAGCAGCTTGCCTGTACTATTGAGTCAAACCCAGATAGCAAAGTTTACCAGCCTGGAACATCCCGTTTTTATTTCAGTAATCTCAGTTAGCATTCGAAGAAAAGGGAGTTCACAGCTGACTGTTGGAAATGGGTCTTTCCAGGAATTGTTCGGGACAGTGCTTGTTTGCATGAGCATAAACCAGCCAGGGATTGTGCTGATGATCTAAAAGTATGGCTCATCAAGTTCCACTAGCAGGGAACATTTCCTGGCACTGCCTAATTTACTGCCACAGATCAAGCCAGAAATAGCATGAACCCTACATTTTGCTCCTCTCCTGCTTACTTGGTAAGAGAGGAGTGTTCTCCACTTAATATCTTTGGAGGAGTTATTTGTATGCTTCTGTTCACTTTGGTCTCTCACACGGTGTGGTAGAATATTCATCTTTTATTATCTTATACCCTTGTTTCTGCATGGAATTCCTGAATGCCAAATGTTTGTGCAGTCAGACAAAGTGAAACTGTCCTGAAAGAAGACTCTGAGAAACCACCTTAGTAGAACCTGCCAGCCAAGGTGTGCAATCAGTGCAGAAAAGATGCAAGGTCGCAGCCAGGCATATTAGTAGCTCTCTCTTCCCTGTTCAGGGCTACTTGAACCCCTTGGCATGAGGAAAAGAGATATATTATGCCCCTGGAAGTAGTCAAGACCAGGTTGGATGGGGTTCTGATCAACCTGGTCTAGTGGAAAGTGTCCCTGCCCATGGCAGAGGGGTTGGAACAGGGTGATATTTAAGGTCCCTTGACCCAAATCATTTGATGGTTCTGTGATTCCATGGTATTCAAGTTTCCAGCCAGCTTTCAGGTCTGCTAGTCTTGTCTGAAACCTGCATGGAAAGTCATACCTTGGAAAGCAAGTGATGGACAAGGAAACTGAGAGAAAAGGTGGTGCAGGACTGACTGCTCCTCTTGAGTGAGGTTTCCCCACTAATATGGAAAAAAAAAAGTGCCTTCCATCCATATTTCAGTGTTTCAAGCTGTGGAGGTTGTTTCTAAATCGCCGTGCCCAGAGATAGATTCACAGCCTCCGATCAATTTTTAAAGGCTTTGTGGATGATTTTAGCAGCCAAAATGTGCCTGTTGTTCCAGTAAAATAACCTTCTTCATTTCCAGCCAGAGCCTTTTATTTCTCTATAAATATTGACAGGAAGGGTGACTCAAAAGATAACTGCATCCAGGACTGCTCACCACAGCATTGCTGCTCTGGATCCAACTGTGGTCACTCCTCACCATCATGTTGTTGTTATGTTTGCAAGAAAAATGTGGTGAGCCAAGCACGATTCTTACATGCAATCACATTATCTGTAAGCCAGGAGTTGATGCTACACTAAACAGCCCTCTGAGTTTGCTTTATCTGGATATGTTAGGGTTTTGACCTCAGAAAAATACAAATAAACTTGGGAGGAGAGGACAGCTTTGTTGTTAAAGCTGGAGTGTGTGTCAGCTCCTCTTTCCTCCCTGCACAGCGTGTGGCAGGTCCCAGTCCCATCTCCAGTGGGCTTTGAGCCACCAGCACGGTGGAGCAGTTCCAAGAGGAGAGGCTGAAGGGACACCTGTGGGACAAGCCATGCTGACAGAGAGGACATGCTCATTAAGATACTTCCTTGAGAGCCAGAGGTGCAATTAACTGGCACTTTCTAAGTAAAAAAAAACTTAGCAGATAATCCTCATCCAGGCGCAATGTGGATATGATTCCCACAACAGGACACTCCAGAAATGAGAAGAGTCCTTTGTGCAAAGAGCATTCTGCACAACTCTGGCTGTTTGGATGGAGATGGCTGCCCCCTTCCCCTGTGGTTTTGCAGGAGGATTTAAATAGACCACTTTTCAAGATCAGGCTGTACTATCGTTTCCCCTCCCCCTCTCCCCACTGATGTTTTTAGCTCTAAGTCTCGGGGCTGCAAGAGGTGACAGTTGCATTTTGTGGCCAAACAGCTTCCCTCTTTCAAACAAGGCAACTTTTGAAAACAAAGCACCACAGGAAAAACCTGGCAAAACCAAATGCTCTTTTCATGTTGGCTTTTACAAGACCACTGCTACTTTTTTTTTTTTTTCTGCACCTTTGACAACATGCAAATAATTTCAACTCTAGCAAAGACCCAAGCCATAGTTATGCAGAGTAGTCCTCTTGCTTGCTTGCTTTGCTTTCTTATTTAGAAAAGGAAAAGGAGTGTGTGAGATGTTAAAAATACTAATTTTCCAAGTGGCCTTGTGCAAGGTGTATTTGAATACCAAACATAATCTGTAGATCTTGAACTGATGAAATATTTAGTAGTTCTTTGTGACATTGATTCAAAAATTTTTTAATACTGAAAAAGATGGTTCTTTCCAGAGACCCACACAACACAAGGAAGAGGTTTATGGTCCAGGGCCACTTTGTGTGTGGTTTTCATCATCTGATTGAACTACAGCATTTTCTGTAAGAACATGCTCAGTCTTCATTTAAAACCCCTGGATGATGGAGGATCCATGCATCCATAGATACCTTGTCGCAATGGTTCATTACCTTTGCCATCAGAAGGTGTGTACATCATTTCTAGCCTGAAGTGGTGGCATTCATCTTGCCTAAATCTGGGTGTTTACAGTGTAGATGTCCACGGCTGAACTGATTGCCTGAGAGTCCTTTCTGATTCAAAGGGGAAAAAAACACTTGGTTGTGGTTTCCATCTTCCTTATTTCACCTGTTTGCTTTGGGCTGGGAGGAATCTCACTCTTGGCTGGGGACCTGTTGGCAATACCAGGGCTAACTAAACTGAGATGTGTTTGCCTACACCTTGGCAAATGCTGCCTGACACATCTCTCTAACCTCTGGCTGCTGCCAGCTCTTTCTCTGCTGCTCACCTGCAGCCCCACACAGAAACAAGGGACACTCAAGTCAATTTTTACTGTCCTGATAAATCAAAGGGATTGATATTTCTGAGTGTTTTCCAGATTTCTTATCACTGGAGCTCTTCCCTGTTCCAAGACCTGTCCTGCTCATGTGCAGGAAAGAAAATGCTTGCTGTTGTACACTGTATCATAATTTTCCCCCTTTTACACACCCAGCATTAATATTTGTCTTCTGAGCAGTGCACAGCACTGGAAATTCATTCTGCCTCCACATCATCTGGGGAAGTTGTGATCACCTACATCCCTTTACTGACTCTGCATGGAATTGTTCCCGTGAGCCTCAGTGGGCCATGAGCTCTTCATTTATCTGTTTAATTACCTGCTCCTCTCTCCCTGCTTCATGTCTTTCTTTGATGTTGTCAACACAGGCTATCTTAAGTGATTTAATTTTAATTTTTTGTTGCATTCTAACTAAAGCCACCAAGAGCATGGACCCAAGAACATGTCCCATCTCCTGGAATTGGTCCTGGGGGATGAGAATTCCCCAATTTAAATAAATTGCTGTGATGTATCATGAACTACTTCCTCAGTTGAACAGGGTTTGCTGACTGCATAGGTTTGGGTGACCTGCAGCCCAACTCTGCACAGGTTGAAGAACTTTTTGCTGCTTGTTTTGAACAGATCTTCTATTCCTTCCACTCTGATGTCCCCAATTCTGGTATTGGAAAAACCCCATGATTGTACTTTCATTGAGGTTTTACTTCTTCTGGACAAGCCAGGCACATGAGAAAGGACTTGATTGTGAAGTGGATTTGATTACTCCATGCTGTGTGCCAGCCTTGAGGCCTGAAAGAGGAGACCAGCAGTGGAAGGATTAGCACACACCCTCCCCTTCCCACCACAGCCTGTACCCCTCGTGCAGATATCTTCACTGGGGTAGGTGCCATATCTAATCACACTTCCACCAGGCCAGGTTGTTTTGACAGAAAGGCTCATATGAAGCAACAAAAGCCACTCAGAGAGAAAAGAAAAAAGGCTTTTCATGGGGGCCACACTGAGTATCTGCTGTGCAACACACACACTCCCTCACCAACCACAGATCCTATCAGGCTGGACTGAGAGGTGCCTCACTGCTCTTCTCTATCAGCAGTGCACATGCAGCAGTTTTGGAGTTTATAGACTATTTTATTTTTGGTAAATAATCTCCAGATCTTTGCACTGCAAAAGGCCACAAATTCCTGACTCCCAATGAGAAACGTGGCAGCAAATGCTACTGTGCAAAGGAGCAGAAAGCTCCAACAACTCTGGCGTGCTGTGCCAAATGGGGAAGATGTTCTGGAACCTTGGATGTCCTGCTGGCAATCAAGGTCATTTCTTCTCCAAGGATGGGATACACAGAAAAATCCAGGGAAGTTCATTGGCTCTAACCTGGCTGACTGCAAAGGCTCATGACTTTCTGCACACCAGAGCCATGACAAGTGATTGGTATGGTCAATGTTAAGAAATATGTACTGCAATCAGGTTTAAGCCTACTGGAGTCTTCTCCATCTGGAGACAGTCCTGCCCAGGCATCATGGGCATCTGGACTTGGCATTGCATCATCCTAAAATCAAACAAAGAAATGTGGGTCTGGCAACTGGAAAGCTTTATGTCTCAACTTCGTCCTTGAAAATATTGACCTCTGCCTCCATTTTGTGTGTCTGCTTTGTCACATTCAGGCCAGATGATGAAGAAAACTGACTCTATTTCTTCAACATCCCCTTCTGTGCTTTACACGGCCCCTGGTCAGTGATTCCCTTGCAGCCAGGACAAAGATTGGGGAAAGGAGAACCTCTTCAAAATTCGGCTAGACAGGTGAAGCTCAGCATGTAGGTCCTCCCTGTTCCTGTGAAGGGAGAGATGTGGGGATTTAAACATACCTGTACCAAGCCAGTCCCATGTGTGTCCTGTCTGGACATACCAGTCTGTAGCTTCTGTGGGAATCTCAAAATCACCAGCAAAAGGAAAAGAAAGAAACATCTAAACCACCTTTTTTCCAAAGCCAGGCAAAATGATGATCTCCTGGTTTGATGCTGACTTCCCAGCAACTGCTCCCTGCCCCTGCACTGTGCATTCCCCTGTGGGCCATCAGATCAGACTAGATGATGCCTAGATCTGGGAGGGGGAGAAAAGAGAGACAAAGAAAGAATTTCACCGCCCAGCTGATGACAGGGCTGGGGGCTTACACCAGGTGCTGCTCTGCTCCCCCAGGAACAAAGCTGTGGCCCCAGACAGCAGCAGTGGCACGAACCCATCACCTCTGAGTTGGTGTTTGGACCAGAGCAGGAGTGGGGAGCTGGCCCCAGACAGCAGCAGTGGCACAAACCCTTCACCTCTGAGCCGGTGTTTGAACCAGAGCAGGAGTGGGGAGCTGGCAGAGAGTGGGGGGAGCACTGGGGGTGTCAGATAATTTATGGGCAAGGTCTTCAAAAGAGCTCTGTTCCCACTCGGGACAATGGCAGCTACCGGGGGCTCGGCGCGCACTTACCACTCCGGTCACGTCAGCGCCAAGCCCCGGGTGGGTGTGTGAAGAATACCCTTCAGTGTGACACTGACCTCTAAAACAAATAGAGTATTGCGGCTCGCTGATGCCCCATTCATCACGGGGTGACAGCGGGAGCCGGGCCCGTGAGCGAGCGGCATTCCCACCGGGCGGTGCCAGCGGCTCCCGCTCCGCCGGGAATGCGCCCGCAGGCTCGGGATGCCGCAGCACCGCCGGGAAATGATGCTTCACAGAGCGTGGAAGGGCTGGGCTGCAGGGTGGGATAGATGGAGGCAGCCAGGGAGGGCACGGAGTGGGAATGATGGGGAGGGCCGGGGTATTTTCTCACTGTGCAAGAAGTGTTGTCACTCTGGGCTCAGACAAGGGGCTGCCCCAGTGTGGAAAGCCAGGGCACTGGGAATATTTCTCTCTCTGCTCTGGGGTGTTCTGACCCCCAGGGGAGCACTGACTCTGACCCTCATTCATGGAGAAAGTTTCCTAGACTTCAAGATAGACCAGAATCCACAGAAGTGTGAAATAGATTATAGAGAGCAGTGTGGGTGTGTCACTTGGTGAGAAATTTAGGTTTTGGGATTTTTAGTATGTTGTGGATGGAAGAAAGATGGAAGGCACAGGGTGTCGTCCTCAGTTTCTTCTTCATGCTTTTCCTTCTTCTTCATGAGTTTGGGTGGCATTTTGTAATTGGGCAGAAAAGCCCACACTGGGAGCTCTTTGGGATCAGTTATTGGGTTAAAAGAGAAAATAATCTAGGTGTCATTTCTTAACTGGATAGTTTAGTCTTAAAAGACCTTCTAACAAGAGATTGTTAGCCATTTTTTGCCTTGCTGCTGAACTCATGGTTGTGAGTCTGTTTTACTGATAAGAAATAATAAACACCAGAGTCCAAACATGAAACTGCCATCTCAAGAGCCTTCAATACAGACCCAGAGAAACTGACACCCCAGGGGAGAAAAGATGCCTGAGGAGTCTGGATTGGGTCCTCCTCTTCGCACTGATGGAGGAGACCAAGAACTGGGAGCACAATACAGCTGTGGTGAAAGGTGATGGAGAATCAGGGTAGGGAGATGGGCATGAAGTCTTGCCAGCCATGCTGTGCCATTGAGGGGTAGGTGTCAGCACACAGACCCTAAGAGGGGCACTAGAACCTCACTAGCTAACTCCTATGGCTTCTCTTCTGCAGTCATCTGCTCCAGGGTGAATTTTCTCCAGCTGCTTCTGCTGCCCACAGCTCGCTGTTGTTGTTCCTGTGCATGAGGACAGAGGAGATGGCTGGTGGCAGGAGAAAATCACGATGTCATCCTTCAGAGTAATGTGCAGGGGTCATTTGATGGCCCTCTATGGTGCACCAAGCCAAGGAAGGCTTTCTTCCCCATCCCTGAGCCAGGCTGGGGTGGGCATTAAAGCCCAAAGGTGCACATGCTCACTTTGTTGGGTTTTTTCCTTCATTCACATCCTCCATCAATGGTTAATTTCTCCTGAATGAGCCTTGGACTGTCTGATGATTGCATTTGCTGGTCACGTCTCTGGATCACAAAAGCAATCACAGTTCTACATATGTTCCTCATAAGGACCTCTGCAAATGACCAAAGTGAATTTGCAGGGAGTCATTCCCACGTGCTGATCGTAGCACGAAGAGTGCAATTACAGAGATTCCTCGAAAAAGTCGCCTGTGTAATGTGCAGATGTGTACATTCACACTTTTAACAAGCCTGGTCTTATCTAGGCAGGCATCAGGACTGTGAGAAATGCTCCCACACATTTTTAGAGGGAGTTTCAGAGATTAATCCTGCCAAGGACTTGCCTTTCGGAGAAAGTGGCCTTGTGCTGGTGCCTGAAAGATTGTAATGTGCAACATTATCTTTCAACAGACATCTGTGTTAACAACTGAAATGAAATGATGGCACATTAAAAACTTTACTGTGCTGTTGCAAAACACTTGCCAAAAAAGCCCTGAGCTGCTGCTGCTGTAGGTTACTCTGAATCATGCCTGAAAATAGCATATCCAGCATTACTTGGAAGCAGGCACACGGTTGCTAGCAAATCTAATTATCTCCTGGGAAATAAAGCACCAGTGCCTGTGTGAAAGGCTCAGAGGTGAGTGTAGGCATTGTCCCACCATTCAGGGGAATGATATGTGGATTTGTGACTCCTGTAGGTCGTGGAATCACAGCGCCCTTGCCAAGTGTGCAGTTGTCTGATCATGTGAAGATCACCTACCTGGCTCTGCCTTGGCCTGCGAGGGATCTCAAATAAAGCAAGCAAGGGTGACACGGTGAGAATTCATGTCCTGATTTCCCAGCTCACTGCTCAGAGAGGGACAGTGTTACAAGGGTGAAATTATTCATCTGGCTGAATGAGGTTGTTCAGCACCTCTGATACTGGTGTGTGCAATTTACATCTTCCTTCTCCTCTGAGTTGTCTGGAAGGTGTCTGTCTGTCCCAGGCTGGCAGAGGGAGGCTGGAGGATGGGACACAGGGCTAAAGGACACACATGGAAATATCTTACACAGGTGGAGCAGCATCACTGAGGCTGCTCAGGCACTGCAGCAAAGCCTGGATGGTGAGCATTGAATTAGGGACCAAGGGCATGGCCTCTTTTCAGGAAATCTCTGTGGAAAGCTCCCGAGTGTGAGAACAGCACAGGGAAAGACACAAGGGATGGGAGATGAGAAAAAATAGTTTACAGGAGACCTCTGATGTTTTGGAGAAGCAGCTGGAGAAGAGAGAGGATGTGTAGGGCACCTGAAGGGACGATGCATGACAAGATATGAGAACTGAATCTGGCCACAGCTATCATAAAAGACTCAAGTGGAAAGCAGCTCAGAGGTTATGACATCTGCATGAAGATACCTACAAGCATGTGGAGAACTAAGAAAGAAGATTCTGGAGAAATTTGAAATACTTGATGGCATCCCACCTGAATGTGAAGAAGTTAAATGGGGTTCTTGTGGCTGGAAGCTAAATCTCAGCTCACATCAAATGGCCTTAGAGATTGTTTAACCAAAGGCAGGTGTCTACCCTGGGAACCTGAACAGCACCCTGGAGTCTCAGCTCTAGTAACTGGCTCTTTTTCCTCAGCAAGGGGCATTTAGATGCCACACACTTACCTGTTACCTAAAGTAAATCTGTGGTTATCCTAATGTCAGGGAATTGCTGTTGATCCCAGCAGCAAGAAGAACTGTGAGACAAAGGTGGTCACAGCACCAGGGAGGACAGGATCTCTGGGGGAAGTGATTTGCATTGTGAGGCTGGGGAAGAGCATGTGCTGGTCAGCTCACTCCCTTCACAGGCATATCCCAAAGAGTTGCAAACACAAACCACAGGGAAGGTCCCCAGCTTATTTCATCCCTTCAACATCCCATGTGAGAGCCACACATTGTCCCACACTGGCCAAAACTTTATTTCTCAGGATTATTTATTCTCAGGATTTTTTTTTCCAACATCATTTCTGGATGATTTTTTTGATAGACCATGCTAAGAATAACTCTAGTGGGAAAGATGTGGCTTGACTGAGTGAAAAGGGAGCTCCCTCTCCTTCAAAGTTTTGCTGTCAGTGCCTGAGAGGTTTATTATTAGCATTTAATCACTTAATATGTGTGAAGTCCCCCAAAACAATGAGCAAGGTTTGGTAATGTGGAGGACAACAACACTGTCATTGTGGGAAATATTCAGAATTTTATACTTTTGTAAAATTCCAAGTACTGGTCAAAAGCTCCTGGAGTTTGCTGCAATCCAAACAATTGGTTGTGAGATTGCAAGTGCTGTGTTTTTTTCCTCTGTGCCATGTTCCAGGCTCATTCTCAGGGAACGTTGTGTCCGGACCATCTCCTGGTCTCTGCTCTATTTCACATCAGCAAAGCCATGCCTTCAAACTTAATCCCTTGACCAAATTTCTTGAGCCCTCCTATTTTTTTTATTTTTTTTTTTCCTGAGCACCAATGGCTCAGTTTAACCTTTTGCAATAATGCAACACTCCCTGGGATAATGCCTGAAGTCTCTGCCTGGTTAGCAATTATTTAAATACTCTGTTGTGAATAGGATCAAAGCCTTCTCTTATTGAAACACTCCATTCCCGATGCCAGAAGTTGTCACCGCATGACAAATGGATTGCCCGCTCCCTTCTCACAAGCGTGCTCCAACCAGACGAGGCTGGGCAGCCTGTGGGATGGGGGAGTTTAATTAATAACAATATTTAATTTCTACAATGGAGCACTTAGGGGAGGATGAATATTGCAGCAGCTGTGATGTGCCTGCCCAAAGCGCGAGGAGCGAGAGGCTCCATCAGCAAAGCGCTCCGCGTTCGCCGGCTCCCAGAGTTCCGCGGAATGTTTCAGCCAGGACAATTTTTCTTTTTTTCTTTTTTTTTTTTCCTCTCAGTTACTGAGCAGCACAAGTGTCATCGTTCCTCCAACTGATAGTAGCTATGGAAACTGTGACATCACCACCGACATAGCGATACATAAAAATTCAAGCGGCTGGGGACCGGTTGCTAGGAGAGCTCCGCTTGGGAAAGTCACCGGGCAGGCAGCCAAGGGACGGGAGTCTGCTGAACATGTTGTACTTCACCCTGGTGATTTTACTCTCCTCCCACTATTTTCCCTTTCACATGCAAAGCTTTTTTTTCCCTCTTTTTTTTTTTTTTTTTCTTCCCCTCACTATATTCACCCTTAAATTATCTCTGAGGTTTTTACAACGTTCTAATGAGCTGGTGGCGGGGTAGCGGTGCATTATAACAGTGTGCACAAAGTCAGGAAATAAAGCCACCTACTGTACTTAAGATCAAGTAAAAACCACCACGAGCCACCTTTGTATTATAAACATGCATTTTGGACCACTTTTGGACAAGGGTTTTTCACTAAGCTTTATGTATACATAAATTAGAGTAAAAGCCTGACCAATAATCATCAGAATTAAAGGTGATTTGAACCAAGGATGAGAAGTGACCTATTCTCATAATAGTGGATAAAACCTCCTATTACAACTGGATTATTCCTGGTTTGAATTCAGGCAGTGGAGTGTTTCCAGCAGTCTGAGTCACACCTGGTTTCTGGAGAGCTGGTGCATCTCATCTGGAGGTTTTGGACCACTGGTGGTCAAGAGAAACAAGAGAGGGAATTCTTGTAGGGCAAGATGTCAATTTTTATAAGACCAAAATTGTTTTACTAGACCAAAATTGTTAGAAAAATCCACAAACTAAGGAAACCCTTCCCCAGGCTCTGAGAGGATTTATTGAGGCAGTTCATTTGCTCATTTCAGCATTTCTGGTTGGCCTAATGAACGATCTTTCACACAAATCTGGTCACTTGCTGGTGTGTGCATCTTTCTTGGATGTACCTGCAAAAAAGGACAGCTGGTATGTCTTTGCTTGGATGCAATAGATTCAGGGGTACAGGTTTAAATCTCTCTTCCTATATACATAACATAAGTAAATATAGACTTTTCTTCCCTCCCAGAATGAAATGCCACTTGCAGAGGAAATTGTGCAAGTAGATTTCTACATGGCCACCCAAGTAATGACAAATTACAAGATCTTAATAAAGGCAATATCCAGACTGAATAATCCTGGTAACTCACCCAAAAGTGAAGTGGTGCTGGGGAGCCTTGTCTAGGAATTACTCATGAAAAGTGTTTGATGAAAGGGTTTTGGTATTTTTTTCCAGAATCTGTGTGTGCAAAATTCTAAGAATGTAATCAGAAACTAAGAAGGAAACAGAAAGGGAAAAAAATAGCTCTTGATAACTTATTTTCAGACAATCCCTGATTCTGGGAAATGCATGTGCCCTCAGCACACTCAAAGCACCCACAGGAACCCAGCCACAACCTGAGGATGCATGGGAATATCAAAAAAAAAATAAAATTGTTTTAATTTTTATGAACCAACTTGTGACCTATTAAATTGGCAGTATGTCTTATTTCAGATATAGATGAGATTTGACTTATTAATGTTTATTCAATGTACAGGATAATGTGCATTAAACTTTGAGGCCTTCTTAACCAAGATAGTAGAAGTTTGGGTTGAAGTTCTGGTGTGGAAGGATGTTTGCTGTAGGTGCATCAGGCGGCTTAATAGGTCACAGTTTGGTTCATAAAAAGGAACAGATAAACATCCCACTTTATCTGAAGGTGTGTGCATTTCTATGGCACCAAGCTGTTGTTTTCCCTGATGATCTTTGGGGAAGATGAAGTACTTTGGACAAGCTGCTACGTATTTCATTTTATCTTAAAGAACAAGGATTATTCTTTAGCCATCTTGATTAAAAAACAAACAAACAAACAAACAAACAAACAAAAAAACCCAGCCTCTTTTAATAACTCTGGCCATAGCAGGATTTGAACTTGCCTTCCCTAAAATAAGGTAGGAACTTTACTGTCCATCAGGATACAAGATCTTTGGCTACCTTCCATGGGAATTTAAAGGTGTTAAATTGGCTACAGGAGGGTTTCACTATTGTTCCCTAAATGTAATGGACGTGGATTTAAATTTACAAGGGGGAAAAGCTAATAATTAAAAATTGAACATAAGGGCTATAAAGTACAAAATGGGCTCCCTTGGACTGGGTTACAAAATTTCATGAGAAGTGCAGCTCCTGCTGGGTTGTGCTTTTCTAGAATGACTTTTAAAAAAGGGTTTCTTAAAGGTGGTTTTTGTTGCAAATTAATTGCAACAAAATTAAGGCTTGTGGCTTCCATGGATATTACAGCCTATAAAGATGTCCCCATTGTGGTTTCCATTGATTATTTCATCAAGGGTTCTCCCTCTACTAATTCTTGTTACCAAAATCACACACAAATTAGTAGAAGTCTTGCTGAGGAAGTTGTGAGAGCTATTAACGCCCCAGATCTGTCATGCCTTAGGATTTGGGGTACAGATCTCAGCAGTCTCCAGTTCCCTCTCAGATTTCATGCATTTGCCCCTTTTCCATGCAATATCCCATGGGCCACAGGCAGCCACTGATCCCAGCAGGTGTCATGGTCCCCAATTGCATGAGCTCCAGCATTTATTTGAAGTGGGTTGCTTATCTACCTATATAAAAAAATAAAGAAAAATAAATAAAAAAATTAAGTAAATTAAAACAAAATAAAGTAAAGGAAATGAACTCCTAAACCTGAAGACAGCTTGAGAAAGGTCTGGTGGCAATGCAGGGTCTGCCAGCAACCTGGAAGGTGACAGGGAACTACCGAGGGAACTCATTCTCACTTTCTGCCTTCACCAGGAATTCCAAGTATGCAAGTGATGTGAAATCTCAGCAATCCCAGCTGCCTGTGTAGAAATGGCACAATGTCTCAGAACTCCCTTACTGGGAACAAGGGCCAAGAAAAAAATCTTGGAGGATTTCTCCTGCCATGGAATTTTCCTTTCTGAGTTCTAGCCTGTTCATAAGATAGCTTCTTTTCCAGAAACTTCTGCCTCAGCCATCTTTTTCATCTGTGCAGTGCCATTCATCTCCTCATTCCCTTTTGCCTCAAGCCATCAGTTTGTTACTATTATTTTTAATATTTAATCATTGCAAAACCACTTCTGAATTTTCTCTCACTCTTGTCAAACAAGCAGCTGAATTGTGTTATCTTCTAGGATTGTTTCTTTCCCTGGTTTTACTTTTTCACTGAATTTTTTCAGCTCCCTTAAACTTTACTCCACTCACACTGAATTTCCTCCTGTCTTTTCACCCCTAGTCTGTTTTCAACCAGAGCATATGAACTCCTGGTCTCTTGGGACAATTGACCTGATGTGAGGAACATCACATTATTGGTGAGAGGGTTCTGCAGTGCCTGCTGGGAAAAGAGAATTATCCAGGCAGACACTGCTGTGGCTTCAGTAGCACTTCATCCACAGGAATATGTTTGAAGGGGATGGTCATTTTAAGCCTGTAGGAAAGCAGAAAATGGGACACAAAGCAGGGTGGGGCTGCCAAGGGTAATCCCCAGTGCTTACTTGCATAAGATAAGGGTGTTTATAGAAAAGTTGTGCAGTGGAGCTAATCCCTGAGGGTGCAAATGTATTTGCTGATCTGAAGGATGTTGTGAGATATCAACATTAGTCAGGTCACTTGTGGCTGGAATTGAACTATGTCTCCTACTGATCCCATAACAAAAGGGGGCTGAGCAAGGAACAGGGAGCCTTTTGCTGAGCAAATGCAAAATCTTTATTCCACTCCTTTGGCAGAGACTCTGCTTCATCTTGTTTGGCACTCCTCTGCAAATGAGCTGCTTAAAAATATGGGCTTCCCTCCTCCTTTTGGAGAAGGACAACAAAAGTTGAAAGATTTTGTGTTTCAGCTTAAATTCCAAGAGGAGGAAAAGCAGGAATGGAAATCTGTTATTTACTGTTAGGCTGCTGCTGTATATCAACATATATGACTAAGTGGCACAATCTGGGCTCAGACTTTCATTATCAAGAACTGATAATTTTGAACATGGAAGAAAGTTTCACCCAGACCTCGTGGTCCCTTGCACAAGGACTCAGTGCTTGCAGAGAATAAGGATCATGAAGTTGTTGCAATTGTCAAACAGAGCTGCTGGCAGGGCTGGAGGTGTGTTGTGCAACAAACTCTTTGCTCCTTGAAGATCAGCTTCTACTTGCTCCCCCAGCACATTAATCATGAGCTGGAGGTGGATGGAGGGGAAGAGATAGAAGTTCAGGCTTTAGCAAAACTTTTATGTGTTGAAACTGTTGATCAGTGAAGAGATAACAGGAGATCACAGAATCATGGGGCGTGCTCAGCTATAAGAGACCCACAAGCTGAGGTTTAAAACTGTATTTGAGATGTTTTCAATGTCACTGATGTTCAGAAAAGAGCAATTCAGACTGACTGCTAGTGCAAGCACCCCTTTCTCAGCCAGAAGGGATCACTGTTTAACTATTCAACTGTTAAAGAAATGCTTTTCTCCACTGACTGGGTGGGGATCAAGGATCTGGTGGCTCAGTAGTCGTAGAGAGTTTTGGTTTCTTACTGATTTCTGCAGTTCTGGTTGCACACTCTGAGCATTAATGCCTCAAGGTCATCTTCACCTGGGTTGTCAGGTGAGCAAAGTGGTAGAACTATCAGTTCCATACAGAGCAGAACAATTTCAGCCTGGAAAGTGAGTAGCTCCAGACACTGGTGTCTCCCATGGGCTCTTTGGATTTCCACTTCTTCTCCCTCTCTCCAGTTTCCCCAAAAGACACTTCCCATGGAGCAGGGACACAGAGGAGAAAGTCACCCAACAATCCTTTTGACATCCCATGGTGCCATGTCCCGTCACCAGCAGCAGATGGGTGGATGCAATGAAGCTGCCAGCCCACATCCAAACCACCAATTCCCAGCACATTGGACTTTTCCAAACCCACATCACCTGTGTGAGACTCAGTGGAGGCTGCAGTCACTGGACAGAAAGCCTGGGATGATTTCCCTCTGCAGAGTGTTTCAATCAGGAGCCAACCAGACTCTTGGTCAGTATTCAGCATCTTATTTTTATACAGAAATAAATGGCAAACTTCCCATGATCTTCAAAGGGATAATACAGCCCTGGGTCTATATACAACACATTTCTGCTAGATGGAAATACATCCACTGGGATCTGATACTGGTGAGATTCAGAGTTTTATTCTTTTAGCTATTGTATATTATTAATTTTATTATTTTATTTTATTTTATTTTATTTTATTTTATTTTATTTTATTTTATTTTATTTTATTTTATTCCATTTTATTCCATTTTATTTAATTTTTATTCCATTTTAAAAAATTATTTTATTTTATTCAATTTTATTTTGGTTTGTTTTATTTTATTCCATTTTATTTTATTCCATTTTATTCCATTTTTTTATTATTCCATTTTTTAAAAATTATTTTATTTTATTCAATTTTATTTTTGTTTGTTTTATTTTATTCCATTTTATTTTATATTTTACTTTATTTAATTTTTTTCTATTTTATTATTTTATTTTATTTTATTTTATTTTACTTCTAGCTCTACAAATAAATTTGTCAGTTTACTCATAGAAAGAAATAATTGGTCTAGCACAGTTTAATCTGTGATTCTTTCCATAGTATGAAAATCCAGAGATTTGGATCAAACTATATTCCTGAACAGAGATTTGGGAAAAGAGGGATGGTGGTGAACTCAGCTCTACTTTGCAGCGCTGATCCCAATTTCAAACGTTGCAGATGGAATCTCTGCTGAAACAGAGAGGTTGGTTTGCTGGGGAAAAAAGCAGAAAAAACCAAGTGACAAGATCAGGTGAAGCCGTGCTGGCAGAGAGGGGCACTGGCAGCACTCCCTGGCCTGGGGATGCTGGAAGGGCTGAGCAGCCAAGTGCTGAACCACGGCTGGGTCCAGCCCTGGTGAAACCACTGCCCTGAGTGCCAGGCGAGTCCCCCGTGTGAGGCTGGGAGCTGTGGATGCTCCTGGAGCCAGCAGCTGCACCTGGAGCTGGCTGCCTCCCCCGGGCCTCCTCACCTGAGCTGCACTCGCTTCATGGAAAACAGAAATGGGAATGGATCCTCAGAGGGGCTGCCAGCCACTGCCGATGGTTTTTGGGTTGCTGTCAGATGCAAAGCGATAAAAAGAAGTTTTTGAGCTTCCCGGGTGGCTCTGGAGAAAGCTCTCTAGGTCAAGGCTGTTGGTGAGGACCCCTGGCTACTCACAGCTTGGGAAATTGTACTTTGTGCAGCTGAACTTCTGAAGGAACCTGAGGCCAGGAGGAGATGGATGGGCGGTGATTCTTCATGGCCCCATCTCCTGCAGACAGGAGCTGGCTTGCTGAGGACAGGTTATTCCCTAACTGAGCATTACAGACATCAGTGCTGCAGCTGACCCTGCAGGCCCTGCTAGGGACCGTGGCCACGTTCGACCACAGGAACCAAAACCAAAATAATTGCGTGTATTTTGAGAGACAGCAGTGAATGCAGCAAGCAGATGTGAGGATGAGGGCAAAGCAAAAGCTGTGAGAGAGCCTCTCGCTCTCCTCTGGAGCACCTGCTTGTGGTCACAGCTGCAAGGGGAGTTCTTGACCCTGGAACTGCTCCAATACAGCGATTTCTTTGTGCCTGGCTCAAGACCAACAGCAGGCTGTGCAGTGCCAGGAGCAGAGGGACAGGCAGCAGCCCAGAGTGTCTCTGCACTTGTTTCATTTGAGAGCAGAGTAGATACACCGGGAGAGAGATAAATGCCACCCAGTTGTCCATGGATATACCTCTGGGGGTCAATGCTAGACTTAAGAGTTTCTCAGCATAGAATTATAGAATACCCTGAGTTGGAAGGGACTCACAGGGATCATTGAATCCAGCTCCTGGCCCCGCACAAGACATCCCAAAAATCCCTCCCTGTGCCTGGGACCATTGTCCAAACACTCCTGGAGCTCTGGCAGCCTTGGGGCTGTGACCATTCCTGGGGAGTCTGTTCAGTGCCCAAACTCCCTCTGAGTGAGGAACCTTTTCCTAAATCCAACCTTTTTAGCAGCTCTGCTGAAAAGCTCCAGACCAGCTTTGCAGGCAGGGTGGGCAGATGGCATCCAGCTGAAGGACTCAGTGGCACCATTTGTCACAGCAAAGAGCCACCAGACCAGAAGCCACCTTCCTGGCTCACTGCAGCCCTGCTACTGCAAGTGGTGAGGCCATATGCTGTCTCCCACAACCTGTGAGTCTGTTCACATCTCGTCAGGACCTGTGCTGAGATGCTCTGAGACCTCCCTATTTACATGGCATGGCTTATAAGCTTCTGCATTTGTCACTCCATGTGTGAGTCTCATGCCAAGTCTGGGATAAGTCTCTTTGGTTGCCCAGGAAGGCCAGGATCTTTCTTAACCAAAAGTGTCTCTCTCATTTTTGGTAATATTTTCCATTCTGCTTTTGATGGCAATACATCTTTCAGACAACCTTTTATAAAAAACATTTTCTTCTTTTTTTTTTTTTTTTTTTAATATTTTAATTTGAACAGGTCTAAATCTTTCACACACTGACCCAGGCATCAGGTGAACACTAAGCCCAGGAGTCATAGAAATATTCCCAAAGCACAAATCTTAGGGCTAAATGCTCTATGCAGATTCCCCAGAAGTGGGAATTTTCCCCACAGGGAAAGTTTTCCTCCAATGGCTCAGGCTGCTACAAAGAAGAGCCCCTTTTGTTGCAGGTGTTTTTTTAATCCATGTCCCTGTGCCAGTGCAGAATGCCAGTTATGGAAAAAAATAAAATATTCACCCAAAAATAAATTAATCACCCAAAAAGAGGTATTCTCCAACACTCTTTTTCAGTCAGATGTTTGCCAGCTCTCATTGCCCAGTTCTGCTTTTTGTAAAGGCTGTGGGGAACCACCAGAATAAAGGAAGGGATGCTGGACCAGCTCCATCCTCCTGCACTCATTCCAGAGGGGAATGGCTGAACTCCACCTCTGGTGATGGAGGGCAGGGCCTGAGCTGTGCCAGCCACAGGCAAACCCCAGTGCCCTTCTGCCCACAGCCCTGGCACTGCCAGGAGAGGAGCTGCTGCTCTCCCTGAGCCATCCAGGGCTGCTGCCAGTGATGGATCCAGGCAGGTCCCCATATGGAGGGGAGCTCTGCTGGCTGATCCACCCCTGGCAGGCTCACCTGGAGCCAGGGCTGGCTGTGGCAGTCCCTGAGACATCCCCAGAGGTATCCATGACCATCCCTGTGACATCCCCAGGGTGGCTGTGGCAGTCCCTGTGACATCCCCAGGGTATCCATGGCAGTCCCTGTGACACCCCCAGGGGTGACATCCCCAGGGGTATCCATGGAAATCCCTGTGACATCCTCAGGGTGGCTGTGGCAGTCCCTGTGACATCCCCAGAGGTATCCATGGCAGTCCCTGTGACATCCCCAGGGGTATCCATGACTGTCCCTGTGACATCTCCAGGGGTATCCATGGCAGTCCCTGTGACATCTCCAGGGGTATCCATGGCAGTTCCTGTGACATCCCCAGGATCACCAGCAGGATCAGTGAGAGCCCGGGGAGCAGGAGAGGGTGAGCAGCCAGGTTTCCCCCGGCTCCCAGCTGCCTTTTCCTGCAGGGTTGGCCTCTGGAGCTGCTTCCCGCCGTCCTTGAGCAGAAATCCCTGCTGAGGGAGGATTTTGGGGAGCTGTGAGTTAAATGTGACTCCTCCCTGGCCCCCTGCCCGGCGCTGAGGTCAGGCTGTGAGTCAGGGAGCAGGGGAAGGCAGCCAGGGGATGCTGTCATGCTGCGAGGGGAAATTTGGGCTCCACAGCCTTTGTTAGGTGTGGGTGGTGCTTGGAGGTGGCTTTTGTAGGTGGGAATGCCCCCACTGAGTGACACTTCTGGGCCCTGCTGTGCTCCTGGGAGTCGCTGCAAAGTGGGGGCTCCAGGAGAAGGGCTCAAACACTGAGCTCAGCTTACATCCCACCCCTTTCCATCCCATCCCTTTCCATCCCATCCCTCTGCTCTCTCTGGAATGCCAAACATAGCTCATGCACCCTTACATCAGCTGTCCAGCATGATCTGGTGCTACCAAGGGGACACCCAGAACCTGCCAAGCCCTTGGCTCACCTCAGCAGCCACACTCTGTGTGACAGCTTTGGGAAGGAGAAGGAGGTGTTTCAAGCCAGTTACACATTTCCAGGGACCAGGCTGTGAAAAACCAGCTCTTGGCTGCTCTGCCTGGGACCAGCTGGAGATTCTGAGGGAAGCTGGGAGCTGAGGTCGTGTAGCAGATGCTGATCTGTGCCCTTGCTGCTGTGGCTGCTGCATAACGGGAGGGGATTAAGGAGCTGTGTGGGACAGCACCCTTCCCAGAGCTAATTAAGTGAGTTAATTTTGATGGGGACAGGCTTTTTAGCAGGGCATCTAGCAATAGGACAAGGAGTAATAGTCTTACACAAAAGGAGATTCAGACTAAATATAAAGTAGAAAAATTTTGCAATGAAGGTGGTGAGGCACAGGAACAGTTTGGCTGTGGGAGGTGGTGGATAATCCATCCCTGAAAAAATTTGAGATTTGGATGAGGCTGAGCAACCTGACCTAGCTGCAGGTGACCCTGCTCATTGCAGGGGGTTGGACTAGGTGGCCTTTAAATGTCCCTTCCAACACAAAACATTCTATGGCCCTGTGATCCTGGGAAATGCATCTTGGCCCCCTTTGTGTGAACCAGAGCAGAGTACACGAAAGCAAAGTGGGGAGCCAAGGGGTGGGACCCCCTATGGCAAAGTGGGAGGCACTGCAGAGGTGCTCCCAGGGT
The DNA here is from genome assembly GCF_036417665.1 of Passer domesticus. Lineage (NCBI taxonomy): Eukaryota > Metazoa > Chordata > Aves > Passeriformes > Passeridae > Passer > Passer domesticus. The sequence goes on from NC_087474.1 coordinate 4,208,005, forward strand.
TCCACAGTGGCTTTGGGAGTGACACACACAGGGAGCTGTGCAGGCACAATCGAGTCCAAAGGGGGCTGCACAGCAAGCTAGAAATCAAATCTGGAGCACGGAGTGGCTCTAAGACTCACCAGCTTTGTCTTATTTAAAAATCCCCAAACTGGGACTCTGCAATCCTGACTCCCTTCAGGATGCTGTGTTTAGAGAGAATGCAGCATTCCTCTCTCAAAATCACACAAACCCCAGAAACCAGGGATGCTGGCAGCTGCTTGGATAATTTGGCTGACTGAGCATGACTTTGATTCATTTATTTTTTGAGAGGGAAATATCTGGCTCAACTGGAGACTAATTCCCTCCCTCTCCTGAGATTGTCTTTAATAGCTAAATCTCAGCTCTCTCCCTCACTCTCATACCTCTGGAAACAATTGAATCAATTCCTTGTTTATGAAATGCCTGTGTTTATGTACAGTTGACAAAATAAAACCTGTCTTCTATTTTTCTGCCAGATCTCAACAACATTAGTGTTTGAGGAAAATTTTCACTTTGTTTTGTATGTTTTTCTCAATCTCTAGTTGTAAACAAAGCACACTTTTAGAAAGGGGAAATGAAGTCCAGAGTGAGATACACATTAAGGAATTCAGGTTCTGACCTAAATCTATTTTTCATCCAAACCTGGACCCAAATACAATTTATTTTCAGCAGATGATAGCTGGAGCTGGACTTGAAACACACCACACAGATTTCTTTATCACAGATATAGGGCCCGAAGGTGTACTTTAGTAGCTGCTTTTCAGATGTCTGCTGACCCCCATATCCCTCTAGCTGAAATACATTTTCTCTGCCCTTGGTCTTCTGTCAGAACCCAGGACATCCCTCTGGGTGCCCTGGATGGCTCAAGATCCTGTCAGGGGCTCGGAGATCCTGGCAGGAAGCCAAAGACACCTGGGAATTCGATCTCAACCCATGGAGCAAATTACCAACTTTATATGAAGATTTACAAGTCACAAAAGTTTAAATAGCATAACAGTAGTTGTCACAGGGTGAAAAGTGGAATTTTGAAGAGTTTTACTGTGGGGGTCTAGGGGGCAAGACGGAGAAATTTGGGCATTGTCCTGTTCTTCCTTCTTCTTCCTTCTTCTTCCTTCCCTCCATCTTCTTGGTGATGGTGGCACTTTGGGATTGGTGTAGAGTAGAAAGTCACTGTCTAACATAGAAGATAGGTATTGGAACATAACTGTAAATAAAGTACATGTAGTTTTTAGTATAATGAGATAGTACTGCCTCAGGGCAGTGCAGTGTGCCTCAGACTGACCTGCAGAACACACCTCGGCAGGCCAGACAGAAAATGTTTGAGATAAGAAATTATAAACAACCTTGAGAACGACAAAGACTTCTGACTCCTTCTTCGACAGCTGGGTTGGGGAAAAGAGACTTTTAGTACATCTTGGGGTTATCTCAACCAGAGGAGGTTCTGAGAGTAATCCATTGGTGAGGGGGGATCGTGCTCTTTCAGGCTGAGCAGCAGGATGGCAGAGAGCAATCTCTCCCTGCAGGAAGGGTTCCCCTGATCTGTCCTGAACGTCTGCTTTGGGTGAGAAGAACCACAGCAGGACTTTGCAAACCTTTAAGGGGATAAGATGGTAACTTGTTTTCATGAAGATATTCACATGTGGGCATGATTTGGTGCTGGAAAAGCACCTCACAGCTCCATCTGACAGGCACACCTGAGAGTGGGCAGCAGGAGCTCACCATGGGCAAGGAGGGCTTGGGATGCCCCACGTGAAGAACCCAAAATTTGTGCCTCTGTGCAGCATTCCAGATGTGCTCTCCTGCTCTGTCACCGTGATATTTTCTGGAAAAATCCCTTTGCCAGGATTTCTCTCCTGGGAAGCTGAGAAGCCTCAGAGATAAAGGAAAACAATATTATCTCGTTTGCTTCTCCTGTGTTTTGCTGCTTTGGAATGTGTTTGGACATTGTTTACCAACAGGTGATTGTTTCATTGGTTGCATGTGAATTGTTTTTACTTAATGACCAATCACTGTCAAACTGTCTCAAGACTCTGGAGAGAGTCACAGGTTTTTCAGTAGTATCTTTCTAGCTTTCTGTCTGTATCCTTTCTGTATTCTTTAGTATAATTTAGTATAGAATTCTTTAATATTATATAATACCATAAAATAATAAATTAGCCTTCTAAGAACATGGTGTCAGATTCCTTCCTTTCCTTCCTTTGTTGGGGTCTCAGAAAATACAAGACTGCTCCAGAGAGTTTTAGAGACCGAGAAATGAAAAATGTACTTATATTGGTCCAATGTAAAAGTAACACTGCTTCAGTTCCTGAGGGGTTTAATCAGTTCATCCCCATGCTCTGATGTCAGGCTGGCAAAACACCCCATCTTCTCCCTGCCCAGGGCAGTCTCCCTTGGCAGACCCAGCTCAGCACTGACACGCAGGAATTTTGGCTCTCCCATTCAGCCTTTGACCCTCCACCTTGCCATGCTGCCAGCAGCGTTCCCAGGGCTCAGGGCAAGTCACTGCCTGTGCTTCACACCTGTGTCCCTGAGGCTTTGATGTCACCAGAGTCCTGCCTGGCACGGCTGTTCTGACCCAGTCCCTCCCAGAAAGAAGCATGGATTTTGAAAGGAAAAATGAGTGCATGAACAGAGCCATTCTGGCACAACCACCGTGCCTTTAATTCACATTCTCCGCTTGTTTGAAATAACATCATCATGTAGACAAGCTGTAAATTCACTTCTGCCAAAAAATCAAGTTAATCCCTGCCTTTCTTAGTGCTCATCAGACAGAGTTTGCTCCTGGCTTTCTGGCTCTGGGAAGGAGCCTCCAACAGGTTTTCTGTACCCTGAGGTACCTGACAGCCAGTCATGTCAGGGTATTTCTTCTGGGAAAATAGCTAAAAAAAAATACTTCTCATGCCAGGATCCAGGCTGTGGAGAGTAACCTTGGGCAGTTTTTACTAGCTTGTGGATTTTGAGTACCTGGTGAGGTTGTGAAACTCTTACATAGGTGGTTTTGTGTTAGAAGAAACAGTTTTAGCCAGCAGCAGCAAGGAACCTCCCACATGGGAATTGAGACAGACCTTGGTTGGAAAGAGGTCTCACTATTCAGGGAGCTGCTAAATGTCTTTAATTGCTTTCAGCACTCAGTCCCTGCACTGTGAGTACATTTTTTACCTCTGCAGCTGGTAACCACCAGCACATCTCACTCCTTGCCTGGAGGGACTGAGCTGCTGCAGTGTGGACTGGCTGGAAACTGGTCCAAGCATGAGGGAGTTCAAAAAGTACCAGTACACTTAAATAAAATGACGTGAAAAGGATCTTTATCTTCTGTCTGATAGAATGTGCAGCTATTTTTACCTTGGCATATCAAATTTTTATGTGTAATCTAAGGTAAACAAACAACAGAGGGAAGGTAGAGCACTTTCAGCAGTAAACTTCATAGAGGCAGCTCCAAGGAGGGGATAATCTTTCTCTTGTCTAGTTTGTTTGGAAAGAAAATGAAACTTGCTTGTTCTCATTGTGTGTTTACCCATTGTGTGCACATTGGTTCTCAGCAGTGCAAAGTACAGTGTTTTGTGCCTTACAAATCAGTCTATAAATATGTTCACTTGCTTTTGCTCCTTTCTTAACTTTAAGTGATTAAAAAAAAAAAAAAACCCAACAAAAAAACCCACCACAAAATCCACCCTATTTTTGCCAAAATAACATTTTCAGCTGACTTTTGCTGTGAATAAAAGGAGAAGCTAAGCTCTGTATTACACTGGAAAAGACTTTATTTTTATTTCTTGTGAACATTCATGGTACAACCTGTGCAGAAGCAGGAATATTTTCTGCCCCATCTCACTGAGGTTTGTGTCACAATCAGCCCCCTCCACTTTTTTGAAGGGAGAGATGTTTCTACAAGGCAGGTGAACAAATAAATAATGTTAAGGTTTAGCCAGATGTGCAACCTTGCAAACCCATTGCTTAAAGGTGTTTCTGGTCTGGAGACCACTAATAAAAGTGAAAAACTGACTATGCCTATGACAAATCCACTGGTTTGATACAGAGCAAAGTGCTAGTGTAGATACAAAAGCTATCTCTAACAGATGTTAAACCCACATCTGTGGGAACATTTATTGGTGGCTGTATCTATTGGCTGATTAACCATTTATGAAAACACAATAATAAAATCGTAATACTTTACTGCCTATTAAAAGTCCTGTGGTGTGAACTATTACTGGAAAAAAAGAAATCTCATCTTTCTTTAAAGAAGAAGCTGATGGGGTTTCTTTTTTAATTTTTTTTTTATTTCCTTGTGAATGTTCTCTGGATGGTACAAACCACACTGAAGGTGGGGAGAGGACAGTGTGAGGTGTCTGCAGTAGGACCCAAGTGACACAGCCATTGCTTTTCCTGCCTTTTTGACCCTTGATCTCACAAACCATCAGCAAGAGCAGGGCAGTGAGGTTTTGGGGGCTGCCCCCAGCAATCATTTCATTAAGATTTTTGAGCTAAACAATCACAGAGTGTGCAGGGTGGGATGACAGGCCTGGTGAGGGGACCCTGCCTGGCACCTTGGATGCATCTACTTAAAGCTGTTCCCTTGGGAAAAGCTCATCTGAGCAGAATCCACTGTGCCAACACACTTCCCTGTGGGATTTGCAGGGGCTCCAGACCCTGCAAGGTTGCTTAGAGCATTTCCACTTCTCCCAGTTAGGAGCATAATGGAAAAGATCCTGCAAGGTTGCTTCTTACAGCATTGCCACTTCTCCCAGTTAGGGACATCAGGGAAAAGAGAGGATTTTCTACCCCACAGGCAAACATTTCCTTTTGTACTCCAGGGCTGTGGAGGTGGAATGCGCTTTCCCCTGTTGGTTTTTCCTCATCCCTCACCTCTCGGTCCTCCTCAGCATTTCCTGCCTCTCCATGGTTACTCCACACAAACAGCTTCCCCGCTGCCAGGGCTGATGCAAAGCTGCCATAAATACGCAGTGCAGATGCAGCGAGTGACTCAGCCTGGTGACTCATCTGGAGCCATCCTGGGGCCCGTGAGTCAGCAAGGCTGGCTGGCTGCTGAGCTCACACCTACGGCCAGCGAAGCACATCCCCGTGGCTTCTGTGGAAAGCCAGGGAGTCCTGCATGGGTGGCCCTGATGGCTCTCTCAGGAGGGAGCTGGAAATCGGGGGAGGAAAAGCTGCAGTCAGTTTTGCTGTCGTTGCTGGCAGGGTTTGTGTCATGAGGGGGCTGCCACTGTGATAAGTGTGGGATCCAAGCCTGAGCCCACCCAGGGTGTGAGCTCAGCCCTCTGACACTGGAAATGAAGATTCTGGCACCTGAAGGCTGCAGGTAGCAGAGGCAAAGCCACACTGTTGGCTTCCCTCTTTTAGGGCAGAAAGCAAGTTTCATATAGAGTCCATAAACCATGAATTTTCTCAAAGTTCTGTCACTAACCCAGCCACAACTCAAAAGTGTCCCGAGTCTGTACAGCCTCAGCATCCTCAGGGTGCTCAGAATTCTCCTCTATTTACCTATTTTCCGTTGGTTCACAGACATGAGATCATCATTCACAATAATTCAGGCAGCCTGCCCCAAAATGATTAGGCTTTCATGGTGACAAATTAAAGTAAATTTTGCTCAACAATGTAATCAGTTACTACAATGGGCAAACAAAGGATAAAGCAAGGCAGATATCGCATGGGAAAGTTACTTGTGGAACTGATAGGAGCTGTAGGCAAATGTTAACACAAATGGAAATAAACCCAATGTAAAACAAGGAAACATATAACTTACAATCAAAAGGGAATTATGGTGCTGTTTTGTCTGGTTTTTGGTTTGGTTTTTTTTTTTTTTTTCCTTAAAGGATAATAGGGAAATTGACTACTAGAAATTTGGCATAAGTGTTGTGACTAAATTTCATGCAAGGCTGTGGCATCTGCTGGTGGAGGACATTGTATGAATGCCAGCTTGGGGACAGGAATGCAATTGGGCCATCAGATCCCTCTTTTACTTCTTAAGAAATAATTAAAAATATCCTCATCTAGCTGAAACAGATGGCTACAATCACACCATTTTGTCTTAATCTGAATAAGGAAAAAATTGTTTCCTGGCTGCATGACACTCAAGCTGTTCCTCTTAGCCTTTTCCCCAGGAAAAGCCCCAAACACTTCACACCTTTGACACTCTCAGGCTCTACCTACTGGCCAGACTAACTCAGGCTACATTTCCCTAACATGTCCATAAAAGGGTTAGGTTTAAAGAGGGTGTCTGAAGCCCTTCCAGGTAATCATTTGTAGATTGGTCTGGTCATGACAGATCCATCTTGTACTGACTCCGCTCTGTTTGCTGAGCAAAGCTGGGCCAGAGCTGTGATGCCCAGCATGCCTGGGCTGGCTCACATTCAGAGAGCCCTGCAGCTCAGCTCTACCTTCATCCAGGCCTCTCTGCTGCCAAAGAGGTTGGTTTGCAGAATGATCTTAAGATTCAGGATTATCTGGGGGCACATCCTTAACCCCCAGCATCCTGCAGGGAGGAGGCCATGAGGTACCTCTGGTTCTGGTGCCTTGGTACCTGCAGCTCTTGGCCACAGCCTGCAGCAGTGTCACCTCCTTTTCAGTGAAGAACCATTTCCAAATCTACATTGTCAAGCTCCAAAAAGGGTTGGCTCACAGCCTGTTGTAGAGGGGAGATAAAGTTAGATGATCCCTTACGCGCCATGAAATGCTCCATGAAACTTTGTAGGGGAGAGAATATGAACCTCCCTTGAACAGACTCACTGTGACTGCCTGGGGAATGCATTTCTCATTGAGATTGCTTTTCGTTTTGATGAGCAAGGGATTCTTGGAGAGCATTGCTCCTCTTCTCCCTTGCATTTAAACCCCTTCTTCACTTCGCCACCATGCTGTGCCTTGGCTATTGTGGTGACACTGCTGTGATGACACCATGGTGCTGCCACCATTGTGGTGACCCTCTGGCTATCCAGCACTCTCTGAGCAGCTGCTTTGGTTTCCAGACCAACTGTACCTTGCTGGATTCCCTTTTTGTGCCTGTGCTCCTCTCCACATTTGCAGGAGCTGGTGCCTTCCCAGAGGAATGTCGCGCTGGATGGAGATGGAGGAGCAGGAAGGGGAGGGCAAAACCCATCAGCTGCTGCCAAAGCTGATGTGGTTCAGCAGAGCATGGGTTCATTTCTGTGCTTTCCAGAGGGCAATTAGCAAACTGAGAAGATGTTAAGTGGACTTGGGTGGAAAGGGATGGCCTGGTGCATGAAAACAGCAGGGATGGAAGAGGAAGAGCTCTCCTGGTAAAAGTGGAAGGGTGCAGGCATCCTTCAGCCCACTTGTCAGCCTGAGAGCCCTGGACTGCTCCAAGAGGGCCAAGAGTGGTAGCTAAGAAATGTACATTATTAGGCTTTATTTTGCCTTGTGGGAGTCTGCTGCACAGCTGGAAAATGTAATTAGGTCCTTGTGCTGTAAAATGGGCTGCACACATGCTGCTCCAGGCTGAGATTAGAAGAGGGATCTGGGAAAAGGTTAGGCACAGGCTATGCTGCAGTGGAAACGTGCTTGTTGTAAATCTAAGAGGATAAGATTTGTTTCAGAAGCCACTTTCTTTTTGACCCCAACCATTTTCTTGATGCATCCAAGGCAGCCAGAACAGTTTGTTATAAACCTGCAACAGATCTGTGCCCCTCATATTGAGTGGAGAGCTCAACCACTTCTACAGGCTGAAGATCAAGTTTACAGGATTAATTAGTAGATTGAATGAAGGAGCAGACTTTGAGGAAGAGAATAGAGACAGGGAGGAGGAGGAGAAGAATCTCAAGCAACAGATCCACCCACACAGGAGATAAGAAGGGGTTAAAAAACCGAGCTGAAAGAGGACAGCATGTAAGCAAGGAAGGTCCCTTTCCTGGGAGAGATCCCAGCTTTGCATTTCCTGTGTGCCCTGTGAGGTCAGCTGCTGCTGGAATGTTCCTTCCAGAGCCAGGTGAAGGATTCATAACATTTTGTTTCCAGCATTCTTCTCCCTTCCAGCGAGTACACAGAGCACACAGAGTACTGTGCTCTGGCAAAGCCTTCAAACTGGAGATAATCACCTGTCACTACCACCAGCCATTCCTCCAGGCTGCCAAGAGCTGTACCTTCAGCTCTAGGTTCAGATTTTTCTCTCTAGACGTAAGTGAGCACCGTCAGTACATTTCCATATAAAAGAGCTCTTGTTCTTACATCACTGCTTTGATTTTGTTTGTTTTTGTTTTTGTCGTAACCTGGAGAAAATCCAGCCAAGAACAATAGTAAGGTTTCAAAGCCAAGCACCCTGGTGCTAGAAGCTGCCAGAAGTCAGGCTGCTCACATCAGTTCAGTTTGATCTCCTATTTTGATTTCTTTTTACAAGACCCTGCATATTTCAGCAGAGGGGCCCAACCTCTCTCAGCACGCTGGCTGGACACTGAGTCAGGCCATAAAGCAAACACTTTTCTGGGGTGATTAATGCACACGGTGGGTATCCAGGAGAGGTGAATTATAGTCTTGGCTTTGCTACCACCTTTTGTTTGATGTTGAGTTGGGTGAGATGCTATCATAATGGAACTCTACGAGGTGGCTGAGTTATGGTGGGGGCTCAACAGCATGAATTATGGCCTTCTCCATCGTAGCTTTTTTGGTCTGTCTTTTGAAATCTTTGTCTTCTTGCAACTCAGCTTTTTCACAGCACACGTTGTCCTGGAGGACTGGGTAGATCCTTGCTTTTTTTTTTCCCCCAAAAGAAAACAGCCTCGGGGTGATCTCTGAGTGCTCGTTGTGATCCTTCTCCACTTGAGGGCGATGTGACCTGGTCCAGCGCACACAAGAGGCAATTCGGGGTGAAATTAAGATTAAAAGAATTTGGCATCTAGTGCTGGGTGTCCACATGAGGTCTAGGCTCTCCACCACTGTGGCTGGTGAGGAATCATTCAATACAGCCAGGGGAGCTGGGAGAGAAAATCAGAATAGAAAATCAGCTTTCTCCAAAGTGGACAGGCACCAGCTGAGCACGTGAACTGTTCCCTCTGCTCATGGGGCTGGACTGGGGAGGGTCACAACTCCCATTCCACTGCCTTTGTGTCTTTGAGGCGGTCTCAGAACCCTGGTGTGGGCTCCAACTCTGCCCCAGAAGGGTCCCCAAAGGTCCTTGTACCTGTTATCAGTGTACAGGTATGTGACAATCCTGAGACACGTCAGGTGTCCACTGAACAACCAAACCTAGGCCGAGATCTCTGCTCAAAGTTCTGGGAACTTGGACTTTTAGTTCATGTGCAGGCAGAGGCACATGGCTGCCTACATTTAAGGGTCTTGTTTGCAAGATAAACTCTGCCCAGGGTTGTTTATGTCATCAAGGAAGGAAATATGTCCCACTGGGTGTGGAAATGGAGGATACTTTTGCTGAGGGGACTGCATGCCCACCTGAGGCAGACTGTGACTTGTGGGTCAGGATCTCAGAGCAAGATGAAGCTAATGAAATTGACTGAAAATACAGATGACTCTCCATTGCCAGGTTGCACAGTGAGATTTTGCTAGAAAATATGTAGCAACAGGGCTTTTTAAAGATATAAATCTTTGTTTTGCAAGGGTCTGTAATAATCCCTATGGTAAGAAATGTATTTCAGGTTTCTGCAATCAAGACATACACTCTCTTTTTGTAGTCCAGGAAAGCTACACTCCAGGAATATGGGAATATGCAATGACTGCCTGATAAATGTTAGTTGATCTAAATAATTCACCTTAGTAGTGTCTGGCTTATCTGTCAGGTTGATCAGCATTTATCTTTCTTGTTTGCAGGTGAGCAGGAGAGGAATACTAGATGGAAACATTTCAGTCCACTTAAAATGACATGAAACTAAATCAGTGTTACAGTGGCAGTTGAAGCAGACATTTCTAATTAGCAGCAGCTTAAAACACAGCAAAGGTCTGTAATGAAATAAATAGATCACCATTGTCCCCAGCATTAGGGAAAGTGGTGCAGGGCACCAGAAGCCTCATAGCTCATGCATCCTCTTGAAGCCTGCTCCCATGACCATGTTCAAAGTCTTAAGGAGCCCAGTTCCCTCCCCAAGGCAGTTTTTGATGCATGTTACTTGAAGTTTTTCAAATAGAAGGGTGTATGTTCTGCCGTACTGGGTGTAAGTGTTGTTCTGATGTGGTGAGAGCTGCACACAAAGTTTTGGGTGGCTGTGGACAGGAAGAGATCAGATCCCAAGTTTGGGAGCAGAGCCCAGAGCTGCACATTTTATCTCCTTGGAGCCAGTTGAAGCTTAGACCTGTAACAAATGTGGGGACCCACATCTCCTCTGTGGGTATTCCTCTAATCTGATTCCTTGAGCCTGGTCATCTTCTGATAGCTGGTTTAATAACACTTGGGTTCAGCTGGAGCAGGAAAGGATTTGGTTTCTTTGAAAAAAAAAGAAAAAAGAGGAAACTAAAGTGCTTTCATTTATGTGTTAGTGGGTTAAGGAAATGATTCTGGGATCATTTGTTTCATATGTGCCTCTGTCTCATTTCTCAGACAGACAAGGTACTGCTGTTCTCTTAGCCTTTGATATGGGACAAAAGTAATAAGAAGAGGGGAATTTGTATAGGAAAAACAAATTCCAAGGGGGAAATTTCAAACTGGCCTGCAGACCTCACTCCCTCCCAGGACTGCAGAGAGGCCAGAGCTGGGCAGGGCTTGGGACAACTGGAAATTGTGCTGGCTCTGACAGAGGTGACCCTTTGAGGGGCTCCCCAGTTTTGGCTGTGGTCTTGCATTTCCTCCCCGGACACACAGCAATAGTTCTGCTCACCTGCACCCAGGGAAGCCATCCAGAAAGCCCTGGCACTGTGGTCTCTGACCCTCCAACCATCTGCTGGTAGCAGCAGGAGCCTCCTGGCTCCCTTGCTGTGGGAAGCACACGGTGACATTCCTGCAGGAGGGACTTCTGCTGAGCAATTGGCCTGCAGAAGGACAATTTTATCAACTGTGTCTTAAAAACTTCCACTCTGGCCCTGAGGATAATGGGAACACACATTCCTGCTGGCCTGCTTGCTGCTGATTTGACATCATGCCACGTGGGGGAGGTGTTGGAAATAGGCAAATACTACAGAATTAAAAAAAAAAAATCACTCCAAGTTGAAAGGGAGGAGAGCCAGGAAAGGAAATACCTCAGGCAGAGAATTACTACTTCTGTATCAAAGCCAGCAACTCCTTACTTTAATATTCAACACCCAAGAGAGCTGAGGGGGAGGATGCTGAGAAGGGGTGAATTTTTTCAAAGGAACCCAATTTCTGGTGATTTTCCTTGGGTACATTTTTTCTAGTAAGTATTCGGTTTGATGAGAAATGTGACTTTTGGTCATCAGAAGCACATTTACACGTTCAAACTGCAAATTGCTGAACAATTTCAGCTGGAAAGCAAAGCGTGAAGAGCGGCTGGAAGGGGAGGTGACATCAACCCCTCCCACCAAAATCCAGCACTCATTGCTGCTGCTTTTCTCACTTAAAGTGTTTAACTCTGGGTCAAAGAGAATGTTTAGCTCAGGAGAAGGCAAAAGGGGTAAAGCTTTTGCTGTGTTTAAGGGAGGGATATTGAGAAGACATGTTTAACAAAGGGTGGTGAAATGGACACAAGCTGCATCAGGGGAAATTCATTTTGGGCATAAGAAAAAGCATCTTTGTCATGAGAGCACTGAAGCACTAGAAGAGAAGCCCAGGGAGAGTGAGCAGTCTGCATCTTCAGAGAGAATCAAAACTCAGTGGAGCAAGGCCCTGAACAACTGGAGATGACCTTGAACCCAGACCTGCTTTGATCAGGGCACTGCGCTGCAGACCTCCAGAGGTCCCTGACAACCCAAATTATTCTCCAGCTCTCTGAAGCTGAGACTGAATAAAATGAGGAAAAAAAGTTCCCTGTTTTCCTGTCATTCCTCTCCCTTCAGCACAGCTGGAGGCTGGCATTCATGTGCTTTGCCATGCTCTTTGCCTTTCATACTTGTGCCCCATACACAGTCCTAATATCCATTTCAGCCGCTTTGCTTAATCAATTAAGCTGAAGTTATTTCAGTCCCCAGTGATGCTGTCTGCCTCAGTGACAGTGAAATCAATTGCCCTGCAACAAGCAGCACTCTTACTGCACTGCCAGCACTTATGGGGATGCCTTTTGATGCTGCAGGGACAGGGAAACAAGTGAGACAAGGGCCAGACAAGGCACAAGTCCACATCTTACCGAGGGAAAGGCAAAGGAAGAAGTTATTGGGAGGTTGAGGCTGTTGTCAAAGGGACATGGCACATGTACAGGGATCTACTCCCTCTCTCACCATCTGCTGAGGGTGCAAGGCTGGATCCAGGCTAAGGAAAGCCAATCCTGTTATCCAAACCAGTACCATGACAGCTCACCTGTCCTGGAAAGAAGCTGCAACCACATCTACCACAAAGAAGATTTTTTTTAATTTTTTTTTCCCCCTATTTGCAAGTGGAATTCCTATTTTCCTATTTGCAGAAATCCAAGACTCACAGTTTCATTTTGGGGCAGGGGGATGTGGGGTCTTTTTCTTGGTGCCAGCCCCTTAGGAATTTTGGAGGTTTTGGGCAGAGAACTATTTCAGAGTTCTGGAATGGGGCCAGGACTCTGCACCAGAGGCAGGAAAATGAAATGTCCATTGCAACTGGTGATAAGATGCATTTATTGTGCTTGTCACATACTTGGGAACTGTGAGGCTCCAGGTTTGATCCTCCAGGGGGAAAGACCACAGACTGACTTTGCTTGGCCTGAGGTCACCTCCCATCCCTCTGGGTACCTGGAAAGCTCGGAAAGAGCCAGGACACAGAGTTAAACAAAACACTCCCTGGCATGTGTGTCTTTTTCTGCACTGGCAAAAGCCAGGTTTGAGAAGATCCAGAAGGCTTTGGTCCCAAATATTTACAATTGCACTGCTGAAAGGAACTGTCGGATGTGACCTGGAGGGCTCCTCTGAGGGAGATCCAAAACAATGCAAGGGAGCTGGAGTTCCTGCCAGCCTGGTCTCTGCCTGGGGGAGGGATGAAAGAAAAAGAACAGCAGACAGCAGATGTCCTTGATATTATTTAATCCAGCCTGATGTGGGGGCAGGAGAAGAACCTGTAACAAATGGACCAGCTGAAGGGTCTGCTGGGGAACAGCTTCCCAGAGCTCTTGGAAAAGTCTGGCTCATGGAGTGGCCAAACCCTGACTTGCTGTGGGTCACTGCTTCTGCTCTGACTTCACTATAATCAGTGAGGAAAGGAGAAATTATGGTCCTTTGTCATTTATTGGAGGAGGGTACATTTCCTCTGGAGTCTTTGAGTCCTCTGGTGGATCACAGGGAAAATTTTATTGCTGCCCAGCGCTGCTCTTCTTGCTTTTCAAAAGAAACGGTGCAAAAATGTTCTTTTCTTTTATTTGTAGAGTCTGTCCCAGTAGGACTTCATTGGTGTCTCTCCTCTTAAATTCAGAGACTTTTTCTTGGCTTAAAGGTAGCTCATAATTGACTTACAGCTGCCTCTCCACAGGATATTGCTGTATCATATTCCCTTTTATGTTGCTGCGTTGTGGAAACATTCCTGTGAATTTCGGGGAAAAGGACGAAAGAAAAGGTGAGGGTGGGATAGAAATCTACCTCCATTTTGTCCTCAGTCTTTTGCAGCTTACCCCAAGGATCTGAAGGGATCAAGCTTTGTACTGATAGGGTCTGTCATTAATAAGAGCTATTTAGTGATGTAGGGGACCTTTGCTTGGGTTTTGATAAATACTGTTCCTGAAATTTTCTTGAAAAGTCACTCTTGCATTTGCAAATGGTGTTTGTGTTTCCTTGTCTGTTTCTAGAGGACAGTGAGAGACCCTTGCATTCAGCCCTGGCTGCATTCCCATCCCAACTCATGGTGTCACAAGAGCCAGTCTTGAGTGCCCATGCAGAAAGTTGTGTCTGCACCTTCTCGTGGCTTGCATCTCTCTGTGGATTTACTGACCACTGAGCAGTGAAGGAGAAGACAGTTCCAAGGCTCCAAACTCCTCCTGTAAGAGCTAGAAACGTGCTACCAAACCCTGAGCAATGGGAATCCACTGCTGACTGTATTAGCTACAGTGCCAGGGCTGGCCAGCTTCATTCATCAGGCCAAAGCTGGTCTCTGGGGTGGCAGGGAGGCTGTTCCCCCATGGAATTGGGTTATATGAGCAGGTGAATGGAGCAGGTTTATGATGTAGTGCAAGAGCAGCTGGAGCCCCAGCACTGCTCAGGTTTCTTGGCTTGGCCCTCGATGACATGTCAGGGATTGCCAGTGCTGCTCGGTCTGGTTCAAACCAGGTAAGAACATCTGCCTTCTCCTGCTGCCCTCTACATCAAAACTGGCCCCCAGCATGACTCTGGTGCAGGTGAATGCTGTTCACCTCCATGGAGAGCTTGGTCTGGTGTGTTGTGAAGTGTCAGAGCTTGGATTCCCACTGCTCATGGTGGAGCTGGTGGAGGATGTGTCTTCCTCACACTTCACACGATCCCACTTCCCCTTCTTAAAAGCCTTCTTAAAAGGCTTTTTCCTTACATTCATCTGTGGGCAGATGGAGATTTTCTGGGATGTAGGTGCACATGGACCTCATGGCTGTGGCTGTACCACGCCGCTTGAGCTCCTCCAGTCTGTCAGCAATGTTTATTTGGGGCTGTTCCCTTGAACAGGCTCTCCTGTACCTCTTTTTTCTAATACCCTGATAGCATGGAAGTCTGGCCTGATAAAAGCTCATGGTAGAAATCTAGACAGAAAGGAAAGTGCTGAAGCATCCTCATACATAAAAGCCTTTTCCTCATGTGATCACAAGCAGAAGACTGGTGACCTGGGGAAGCAGCCCCCACACAGTCACCAGTTGAGCATGGCATGTACTCCAGCAGCCCCTGTGGAATGTTGCCAAGCAGCATCTGCTGGTGATTCAGAGCTGCCCAAGTCCTCCAAGCCAATTGCGAGTGGGCACAAAGAGTCCTGCAGCATTTTATGAAAAAGCACAGCTGTCCCAGAGCTGCATCACGAGATGACAGTGAGTCCTGCCAGGTTGTGACATGAGAAAGCCTGTGTGTGACACGGCCAGCATTGTGATGCTCTGATTCAGTCTTGCACTAAGTGGCAAAGCTACAGAGAAGCTTCACACCAGCAAACACTGGAAAATGTGGGGGCAGGGGGGTGAATTTCTAAGAAAACTGGAATTCCTTGAGGTTTCTGCTCAAAGTGTCATGACTGTTCAGCCAGGAGGCTGGGGAAGCAAGGGCTATCAGCATTACACAGTGGTATAATTTAAAGCCATAACTCCAGGGACTGTAGCTGGATGGCCAGGCAGGGGCTGCTGAAGAGCTGTGATATGAGACGAGCTGACCCAGAGAGCAGCTCAGCGGGGAGGCACGTGGCTCTGGGCCTGGCAGGGTGGGTGAGTGCTTGGGAAGCTGTAGCTTTATCTCCTCTGAGATGCCTTGGCTGTGTGTACAGGACGTGGCGTGCTGCCAGGGCTGGAGACGGCGCTGCCCTGGAGGGAGCAGGGCTGTGGGGGCTGAGCCAAAGCTTTGGCTGATCTGGTGCAGCTCATGCTGCAACCAGGCTGGTAGCTCAGGAGCTGCAGAAAATGCAGATGCTGGTGGTCTGGGGGGTGATCTTTAGGGCTGAGGGCAGCCAGGGTATGTGGTTGTTTTTTGACTGGTAAATGACACACAGGCTCCCACAGCAGCACCAGAGTGTCCCTGCTGCTAGATAGCCCTTGGCATGCTCCTGCTGGCATTTCCCAGGCACAGTTTGGGGGTTATCCCAGGCTGTAGCCATCCCCAACAGACATCAGAGTTGTGGCTGTCCTTTAAGAAGGACAAGAACAGCTTAAAAGGTTAGGTGAGCTGAAAAAGGGTCTCATGCCCACTGTGTTGTCTGGTGCAACCAGGACAGTGCCAGGGTGCAGAATGGGGTCTGGCAGCCACAGGACTCCTGCATATCCATTGTGCACTCCACATCATGGCCTCCCAGAGATTCCTCTGCTTGCTTGCAGTCACCTCTGAACTCTCCCCGACTTCTGTCAGGTTAACACATGCACTCCCCAGCCCTGCAGATGCTCAGGGAAATTCAGACTAGTTGGGATCTGCACTGGGAAACAGCAGCTGAACCCTCTGCATCACTGATCTCCTGCAGAGTGGGACTTCATTCGAGCACTTCTGGTTTATCCTGATTTAAACATCCTGGCAGTGGCTCTGGAGAAGCTCCACCGTTTGAACAGCACTTTGCAAACATACAAGCTGCAAAATTTCCTGGTGCCACTGGGGCTGCTTGAGAAAAAGCAGGGAAAAACTGCTGCTGGCTACTGTATTACAGCCTGACAGAATGCTGCAGGCAGGCTGGCCTCACGGCGTTGTCACAGAGCTCAAATTGATGGATAATGGGGCTGGCAGAATAAAAGAACGCTCTTCCTCGCGCTGCCTGGGGAACAGGAAACTGCGCGGCGAGCGCGTGGAGGTGAACAAAGGGTTAAAGCCTGGCAGAGCAGCTGCTGCTGACCTTCTGGTCCCAGCACCGCTAAACAAAGCTCCTGTTACAGCTGAACTTTAGTACCAACTTCTGCTGCTCCAGGGATCCTCGCAAAAGTGCGCTCTGAGTGCAGTCAGCGCGGGCTGAGCGTGGGGGAGGCAGAGGAACAGGGTCTGCAGGGGGGTATTGCCCCCAGACCCACCCTGTCCCCCCTCCAGGCTCCCTCAAAAGCCACCCTCAATTGTCATCTGCAGTGGAGGACTCCTGAAATTGAAGGTTGCTGCCAGACTGAGGTTTTTGGTAGCTGCTGGTCAGTATATCCAGCATTTTTATGAATTTCCAAACAGCCTTTTGGCCTAGCCACCATCCTGCAGTGATGAGTTCTGTGGATGGACTATGTGAGCTGGGAAAATGTGCTTACTTTTGTGCCTAAAATGTGCTTAATTGCAAATTTTCAGTGTGCTCCCGGATCGTCTGGAATGGGAAATAATGAACAACTGTTTAATATTAATATTTCCCTTCTTATTCATGGTTTTACAACCTCTAATATCGTATCCTCAGAGAATTCTTTCCTTTCAGAGGAAGAATTCAAAGCCATTCAGTCTATTCCCACATGGGAGCCTTCCATAACCTAAACTTAATGCTGCACATCCTTGCTGTCCTCCTCCATTACTTCTACAGAAAGCAAAATTTAAGGCACTTCTCAGCAGAGGTTTTACAGGTATGGTCCAGCTTTTAGTGGGACATAAAGATGTGAGAGACATTTTCAACCCATGGCATTTCACATCTTCTGCTGGGGATGATGATGGAATTACACACCACTGGAAAAAATGCACTTATTTCTGTGTGAGACTTGATAAGAAGGATGAGACAGACTGGACAAAACACATCTGGAGTCTCCTTGTGCCCACAAACTGTGAGGAAGAAAAGAATTTTTCCTGCAATAAGGACAAATAGCTAAGACTCAGCAGACCTAGATGGGTGTGTAGACTGATTGTGGCACAGAATAAAGATGCAGGGCAAAAAACAACAAGTTTGGGTTGAAGTAGTAATAAACATCTTGATTCTTTCTGCATAAAGCTGAGCTCAGTTGTGGTGCCCAGTTCTGACAGTTTGAGCTCAAAATTTGCCCTTTTCCTGCTCAGTGCTTTTTGTGCAGGTAACTCCCAGTGGGGTCAGCCCCAGAGCTCTCCACTGTTGACTTTTTGCTTTTCAGGGCAAGAGGTCTTCTGTCCTTGTCCTTATTGTCCCCAGACTGTTGGCCTTACACTGACAGGAGGGTGAGGGAGGTGGTGGGAAGGTGAGCATCGTTCCTCAGGTCTGCAAGCTCCAGGGATGTATCTTGGGATACAGGTGGGTTTGGAGTAGAGATTTACCTAACACTACCCATTGATAGGGGTGTGTTTGAGGCCAACATTAAAATCTGCTCATTTTTGTTTCTTTGGCCTCGGGAGAGCGGGGAGCTTGGAAGGAAAGGAATCTTATTGCTTAAGAAGCTGGGAAACTCTTTGGACTTTCTTATTCCCTCCCAGCCGCATAGTAAGAAGTATCTCAAAGTGGCAGAGCTCTCAAGGCCATGGCACATGTGCATTCTGAGTGTGCAAATTACCTTTTTGGATCATTCTGGGCATGGAATTCCTTGTTTTGCTGTGGCTGGTACCTTCAAAAAAGCAATGAGTGACAGGGAAGTGTACACTGCTTCTCCTATGAGATTTTACAAACAGTGGTTGTGGACTTTCTCCATGTAAGAAGGACAATCCTGAATCCTCAGGAGAGGCACTAAACAGTCACTTTACCATTTACCATATACTTTTTAAAACCTGTGTGTTTTTGGATTGGACCAAACCATGGTTAGTAGAAATTGGTTTTATCAGACAGCCTCTGGAATATTTATTACTTGGGGTGGATTTTCACCTTTCAAATGAAGTCCAGGCCAGGTTCCATGCTGATGTGTGTCTCAGGATGGCTTGGGATGGAGCAGGACTATGGCTTGGAAGTCACTTTGCTCCTACCCCAGGTGAGAGGTGCAGCTTCCACTTCGCAGGAAGAATTTGTGTCTGAGGCCACGAAGTCATGCAAGGAGATGAGTCTTGCAGAGGAGATCAGTTTTGGGAACCTGGAGGCTGTGGGGCAGCTCCTTCCCCTGCCAGGACACCCACCTTTGCCCCCAGGATGCAAGGCAGTGCAGTGTAACCTGCCCAGTGCTCCTGCCTGAGTCACAGCACCCCTGGGGCTTTGCCCCAGTTCCTGGGATTTCACCAATCCTCACCTTCCCCTTTGAAAACTTGTGAACCTGACGGTTGCTGGGGAAGACTTGAAAGCGTGGTGCAGGCATAATTGGAAAGCTTAGAGCCTCAAAATTTACACTAAAAGCTGTCAGTTCTTGGATTCAGAAAGCTGCTGCGGGTGGGCGCGGGAGGAGGCAGGCGGCGGCACTGATGCTTCCAGCAGGAACGCTGCCAGCATTAATATTAACTGAGCCACCACGGCCCAGGACTTCATTTGCATTTGCTCTGTGGCAGAGCTCACCCCAGAGCAGTCTCTCAGTGCTGCAGACGTGATGCGTGACACAACCCTGTCCCAAGAAGCTCCTGATCCAAGCACAAGGGCTCTGGCTTGCAGGGCCTTCTCCACAGTCACCTCACCCTGACCCTGTCCCTCATGCTGCAGCTCCCCAGCCTCTGCCCTTGCCCACATGGGTTACCAAGGCTAATTAATGTGACTTTTATTTAAGTGGCTGGGGTGCAATTAGCTCAGCACCTCACTGAGAGTTTGGAGGCCCTGTGGTGCTGGTACCTGCTCCCATCCCTTCATGAATCACTGTGTTTGGAGAAAGGACACTGTGAGCAGACACTGGAGAGGTGCCTGGAGCACGCTGAGCCTCTCCTCCATGGGTGCCTCAGGAGAAATCTCTGCAGCTGTATGAGATTTCTTATCTCCCCTGCTAGATCTGTGTGAGCTGGTGACAGGCTGGTATGCTGGGTTCACACGTACCTGGGTACAGTGAGAGTCATTCTGGCATGTTTGGAGGTCCTCTTCATCCTCACAGGTCAGGAGGATTTGCAGGCTCAGTTGCACCACTGCCAGTATTCATCAGGAGCTGAAATCATGGTACAGTGGCAGTGGTGGCCAAGTTTCCAGTCTGGTTGATGCTGCAGAAGGCTGCCAGGACTGAGTCCTCACCCTGGGCCTCTGGGAATGTGCCTGGAAATTGGCTCACCTCTGTTTCAGACCATCCACAGGCCACCCAGATGCTCTGGCAGGAGATTGTGCTGTGGTGAACTGAAGCCTGGGGACCCCCAGCCTGGGGCTTTTCCCCTATAAAGCTGGTGAGGGAAACTTGCCATTTTCCCAGGGCCTTTGCTGTAAATTAAAAAATTATTCTGGAGGCTACCAGGGGTCCACATTCAAAGCATCCTCGTGGTGCTCTGTCCTAAGCACAAGGTTCAGTGTGGGTGTTTTTCAACCCCCTAAATCAGTAGTCTGGTGCACCAGGACCAGGCAGTGAAGCCTGGACTTAAAAGGGAGGAAAACACACCCAAAAGGCAAACCTCCAACCTCCACAGTTGCTTTGGACACCGTGAATTACCAGTAGACACATGACTAGCAGGAGAGAGGATGGGGAGAGCAGAGGTCCATTAGCGACTCCCTACCCCCAGCATATGGCTAATTAAAATTTCTAATTAAGGCACGGTGGGGGTGAAGAAAGGAAGCTCTTGGCCGAAAGTCCCCCTCCTTTTTCTGTATTTCCTTCGATAGCTTTATAAATTTTCCCCCTAAATTAACTAATTAATATCACCTAATCAGTTAATAGAATTAGCTAATTAGATTGCTTAATGGAATTTCTGAAGAGCAGATTTAGAAGCTCTTAAAGAGACTTTAATCACTTTTTATCTGAGAAGCAGGGCACCAGTGTCTGCATTCATTCAGCAACTTAGAGTGATTGCTGTTATCAGCAAAACATTTCTGAAAATCACTAATTTGGCTTCATCCTGCTCCGGAGTCACAGCTGCAGCCACCCAGGATTGAAAGGTCAGGCTGAGCCTGGCTGTTTCACCCCTCCAAGATGCTGTTGCCTGCACCTGATCCCATCAAAAAATCCTCATTTCTGAAGAGCTCAGGGCAGTATTTACCAGAGCCAGCAGTGAGGCAGAGCACTGTGAAGGCAACCCAGCTCCCTGCAGGGTCTGGAGTGGTTTGTCAGCCCCTGGCTTGTTTGCTGGTGGTGTGCTGGAATTGGTGAGTGATAGCAAATCACTGCCTCAACCACTGCAGCAGCAGCAGCATTGCCTGTGTTCACAGAGGTCAAAGTTTTCTCCACCATGGTGTGCAAACACACACACAAACACACACAGAGCTGATGATGCCACCACTGAGACCCCAGTGAGGGAGAAATGTGTGTGTGCTGAGCAAAACACGGTGCTGGGTGAGCTCGTGCTGCACCATGGGCTTGGTGGTTTGCAACACTGCCACAGGAACACTTCAAGGAGGACAGGGCAGCTCTAGCAAGTTCTTTGTTTAAGGCTGGCCAGTTAAGGGGGGTGAGATTGTGGCTGGGTTTGCAATGGTACCCAAATACAGGTAGTCTGATCATGCTGGGACATCCAGGCTGCCCAGAAAATTTGTGGATGCCCCATCCCTGGCAGTGCCCAAGGCCAGGTTGGATGCGGCTTGGAGCAATCTGCTCTAGTGGAGGGTGTCCCTGCCCATGGCAGAGGATTGGAACCAGATGAACTTTAAGGTCCTTTCCAACCCAAACCATGCTGTGATTCCATGATTGTGTGATGCAGAGCTGTTCTGGCTTTGGGCACTGGCCCTTGTTGCTTTTCAGCAGTGAAGATTGGAGGGTGTGTCCCTGCTCTTTAGGGGACACCATACATAAAAAGGAGATCTTTGTGATCCAAGATCACAGCTTGATGAACTGGGGGGAAAATCAGCTAGCCTGGAAGATCCCATTATGTTCATGCTTCCACACCAAGGATAGATCCTGAACGTCCCACGTTACTCCCTGCTGGGTTGATGTCTCTCAGCACACCTGGCTGGGTGCAGTGCTGGCAGGGGAGGCAGGGAGCTGCTCTCCACACAGCTTTGAAGCAGTCTCCACTCTGTGTGCAGCTCCCAGCCCTGATGTTCACTGGTTTGTTATCAGTGAGGCTGTCAACAGCTGCAGCTGAGCAGTGGGATGTGCGGCTCCAGAAGCCTGGAGTCTGTCTCAGGCAGAAGTTCAACCTGGCCATCTGGGAGACATTTGGTTGTGTCACCCCTGGGCAAACTGTGTCCAGCCTGAAGCAAAAATCAGGCTGACACAGCTTTAACAACAAACTCTGAAGGCAGTTTAATCCATCCCTGGGTTCTGACACCACAGCCTGAGCTGGATGCAGGAGTCAAATGCTGTTCCTAGCAGTTGTTGCTCCAGTGATTGTGTGATCCATTCTCACCCTGAGCATGGTGTGAAGCAGGGAAGGACCCAATGTCAGCTCTCACCTTGAAGGTATCACTCTGCCTCTGTCAACTGTGCCCTTATAATTTAATTCAACAATTTAATTTAATTCAACAATTATGCTTTGTGTTAGTCAGAGTCTTCATAAAATGCCATGTTCTAGGAACTCCTAAGAGGTCACTGTTTTTTATTCACCCTCTCCAGTCTGCTTTTGTTAGACCTCCTCCAAAATAGTGCATCCAGCTCTGAGGTTCCCAATATGGGGATGACATGGATGCAACCAAAAAGGTCCAGAGGAAGCCACAAAGAATCTCACAGGGCTGGGGCACCTCTGATCTGGAGCCAGGCTGAAAGAGCTGGGGTTGTTCAGCCTGGAGAAGTGATGACCCTGTGGAAACCTTTACAGCTCCTTCAAACCCTAAAGGGGCTCCAAGAGAGCCAGACAAGTTTCTGGGGTGATAGGACATGGGGAAATGGATTCAAACTGGAAAAGGGAAGGTTTAGATGAGATATTAGGAATAAATCCTTTACTCAGAAAGTGATGAGACACTGGAATAGGCTGCTCAGGGAAGTTGTGGGTGCCTGATCTCTGGGAGTGTTCAAGGTGAGGCTGGATGGGGCTTTGAGCACCCTGGGGCAGTGGAAGGTGTCCCTGCTCATGGCAGGGGCTGGAACAGAGCCATCATCAAGGTCCTTTCCAACACAAGCCATTCTACAAATTTTCATTGGTAGCAAGGTGGGCCCCTTCTCCTAACTCTAGGGTGTCAGGTGGTAGTCCAGGCAGATCAGCAGTAAGGATGGAGCTTTTCCAGAGCCTGGCTCAGGTTCCTGCTGGGAATCACTATCAGGAACAGCATGTCTGTGTGTGCTGGCTGTGCAGAACCAGTGCCTAGAGCCTCCAAGCTGAGCTAACATAGACACCTGAGCCTTTCTCCTCAGTCCCTCCAGCACCAACAAAATGGTTTTAATGAAGTTCCCATCAAAACCAAGCCCTCTGAAAGAGCTCACTGTGCTGGGACTAAAGCCAGACACACAACACCATGTTCTCTTAATAAAGAAATCTCAGCAATTTCCCAGGGAATTTGCCCCTCTGTTTCCCCCCGACTTGCGGATTTCCTGTGGACGAGTTGAGACCTCTAGATTTCCTCAGCGACTGTGGTGCTGTTTTGTTGTTTTTTTTTTTGTTGTTTTTTTTTTGTTTGTTTTTTTGTTGTTGTTGTTGTTGTTGCTGTTGTTTCTTTTTTTTTTTTCCTGCTATTAACCTTTGCAAGCCATCCCAGTCCAGGGATCACCTTCAACCCAGGCCAGGCAGCTCTTCTGCTGGAGAGGGAGTAAGCTGTGCCATGCAGTTTTTCTCCTCTTGGGCTGAAGTGGGATTAAAATGAGCCATTTACAGATGATGAGGAACCTCATGAGCCTGGCTTCAAAACTTTAGCATTTTAGACCAAGTGAACAAACAATTAGAAGGGTCTTGCAAAGATGTTCACGGGTCTCCAGAGAAGACAACTGGGTTTGATATTAACATTGTTCTCTTTAGAGAATGAAGCATTTTAAACATGGTGACTTGCCTCTTCTTTGGAAGACATGAAGTGAAGCCAGTGAGAGGAGCCTCTGTGATGATCCTTCAGAGAGCAGCACAGAGACAGTGGTGCAACCCAAAATGTCAAGGTTCCTCGTCTTTGAGAATCTGGTTGCTCACAGGCTTCACTTAAAAACACAAAGAGAAACATTATCCAACATTCACTGGTCCTGGGGACTAGAAGAACAGCTCAAGAGGAGGGTAACAAACCTTTATTAGCACTAAGAAGAGTTGCAGCCAGTTTCTGGTGGCAGCAATGATTTCCCTGGCGTGGCAGTGGGGTGATGGCTGAGCATTTGCCCTGGTGCTGTGTTTCCTGCAGGCAGGTAGGCTCAGGTTTGTCCCTGGGCACTTGCAGCAGGAGGGGCTGAGCGTGCAGGTGCCTCTGCTGCAGCTGCCTTGGTAACAGGGAGATGATGAGGACCATATGGCACCAAAACAGCATCACTGCTCACTAACAGCTCTTAACCCTTTGGGGGGCATCTTCTTCCAGGCTGAGGAGCAGGGCAGGCTGAAATGTCTGACCTGGGCTCCACCTGCATCATCTCAGCTTTCACAGAGGAAGAGAGGAGAAATAAAGGAATTCTGAAGTGGCTCTTTCACCTCCCTGATGTCTGGTGAGAGGTGGTTTGGTACCTTCCTTATCCACAAAGTTGTGTCTGCAGCTTTTTGTTTCAGGTCTCTTGACAGACTTTGAGGAATGTGTCTAGTTTGTAAAGTCTCTCCAGCCTTATGCAGCAGCTCGTGCCCCCTGGCATATGAGTTCATGAAAACAATAGGAATATCATTCCTTCTCTCTCTCCATGGAGATTTCTTAGCCTGCCACGTGGATTTTTCTTCTAATCTCTTGGTGATGGCAAAATTTGTTTCACTAAGAGTACCAAAATCCTGCTGGGAAATTAAATTCAAACAGTAAAATAGGCCAAAAATGTTTAAGGACTGCTGGATTAGCCCATCTAGATGAAAAGAGCTGGAAACAAAACAGGGAAAAAACCCTTGAAAAATAGGGGAAAAATTATAATATCTCCATTGGACACTTGAAGGCTTTAGCAGTATGTTGTATGGAGTCTTTTTGAGGCAGAGTCTTCAGCTCCAGTAACTGATGGATTATTTGGTAGAACTTGCCTAATTCCTTTTTGAGGAATTCCTTTTTCCCTTGAGCCTCTCCAGCATCCACAGCATCCTGCAGCAAGGAGCTCCCCAGCCCAACTGTGCGTGGGTTAATGAGCCACATCCTCGTGTTTGTTTAAGACATCTGCCTGTTAGTTTTGCTTGTTGGTCTCTAATTCCTGTACTGGTGGAGACCACGGACACCTGGTCCTTGTTTATCTTCTTTGAGTCACTGATGAGCTTTCAGACATCACATCCCTGCATTTTCCCCAGTGACTTCCAGAGACAGACGAGTCCTGGATTATTGGATCATTGCACAGTGTGTTACAAGGAACGTTCCATAACTCTGCTTAATTTGTCCATTCCAGATGTTTCATATTCAGAAAAATATTTGTGACAGCAGATTTCATGTGAACTTCTGAAAAACACAGTAGGATGTGATCATTCTGGAGAGGTGGAGAATGTTGTGAGTGCAGTGGTAACAGTGAGTGCTGTAGGAGGATGGATAGAGGTTTTAATTAAAATGCTTATGTCTAAATAATGTCTCATATTTGCACAGTCTTTCTAAGAGAAAAAAAAGGAATTTTTTTCCTTATTAAGAACTCCCTTGAAGCAGAATACCCCAAGCAGGGTCTGGTTTGTTGCTGAATCCTTGCTCAGGGATTATATTCCCATCCAGCATAAAATGGTTAAAACTGGAAAGCTAAAATATCCCTCTCCTGGACATTCCTGCATGTGTCCATTTTCACAGGCTCTGACTCCTGCACTCCTTGAGCATGGGAACATTTTCTGGTTTCCCAAACTGCAAGCTTGTATTAACTTTCCCTGATCAGGTCAGCAGCAAAGCTGTGTAAACAAATGACCTGTAGCCATAATCTTCTTCAATTCCCCCTATTGGTTTCACTTTGCTGTTTGCCTGCCAGATATTGGCAAAGCTTCCTTTGGAACTGGGGGGAACTTTGGAATGCCTCTCAGGCAGGGTGGGTCAGGGCAGACTGGGAACAGCCTGCTGGTGTGTCATGATCCTTGGCTGGGGTGGAGGAAGTGTGCTGGTTTGGGCTGGGAAAGAGTTAATTTTTTTTTTTTTTTGTAGTCACATGTTTTGGTTTTGTGATGAAAACGGTGTTGATAACACACCAGTGTTTTTGTGATTGCTGAGCAGGGCTCCCACAGCCTCCAGGGCTTTTCTGCTCCCTGGCTGCCCCACTGGGGGTGCAGAAGGTGTTGGGAGGGGACATGGGCAGCACAGCTGGCACCAGCTGACCCAAGGGGCATTCCTGGGCTTGCAGTGCCATGTTCAGCACAGAAACCTGGGGAAGGAGGAGGAGAGGAGGACATGCAGGGTTATGGCATTTGTCTTACCAAGTCCCAGGATGAAACCTTGATTCCTGGGCTTGGCTACCTGCTTGCCAGTGGGAAGTAGTAAATTTACTCCTTAATTTGCTTTTGCTTTACAGATTATGGTGTCTTTGTCTCAACCCATCAGTGCTGCCACTGTTATTCTCCTGACTCTCTCCCCCATCCCACTGGGAGGGACAGAGGGAATGTCTGTATGGAGCTGAGCTGCTAGCCAGGGTTAAACCACAACACAGATATGGCTGATAAAATCCTTCAGTGAATATCACCCATGACAGTCGATGATGTTTTGATTTTGAAAGTGTACATTTTGCAGCATCAAGGGGTCAACAGTGAGGTGGACCAGTTCTCTGCTGCATTTTGAAAGCCATTAATGCCATGGCTCCAAAGAGCAGAGCTATTTTGAGCTGGTTTCCCCAGAGATTGGTCTTCCTCCACCTGTTTAAAGCTTTGCAGGGGTTATTTTGCAGTGATATAGAACATATAGGGATAAGGAACACTTTATGACATTACAGAGGACACAGAAATTTGCAGGCTAGAGAATGAGGAAGATATGGGTTACTCAGAGATATGGATTGTGTACTTAACTGGTCATGGTTCAGCAGGATGCTTTTAGTCCAGCTAAATTGAAGGGAATCCCTCTGGGAGTGAAGAATGCAAGGCTGTGCTCACAGGAGACCCAGCTCTGTGTTTGAAAGCAGTGTCTTGAGGAACGACTTCAGGGTCATCGTGATAACCTCTCAAGATGAGCTCTCACTGTGGTAATTCCATGGGGGAAAGGAAAAAAAGGAGGATAATCTTCAGAGCAGCTAAAAAGGTAGGTAGTAACAGCTGGGACAGGGAAGATACAGTCCTGGGAGAGAGCTGTGCTGAGTCCAGACATGCTGGGAAATCAAATGGGAAGAAGAGTTCAAATCAAATAAATCCACCCCCAAACTAGACCTCAGGTCCCTAAAGCTGGAGACAACAGGCCACAGGCCTGGAGAGAGATGTTGGACTGACCTCTCCAGATGAGCTTTTGAGCTTATGCTGTAGCTCAGCTTTGAGGAGACCTTTTTTAAGGATGGAGCTGGAGCAGTGCTGGCCTCATGGACCAGTGAGGCTCTGGCTGTGACCCCCCATTTTCCTCACTGTGGTCCAGAAACCACTGCCAGACATGAAACAAAGTAAGACAAACCTGATGAGCTTCAGGCCTTCCTGAAGTGTCCCAGAAAGCTCCTGCATGGGGAACTTTGAGTTTCTGAAGGACAAACCACAGAATCACAGAGTAATAAAGGTTGGAAAAACCTCTAAGGTCTTTGACTCTAGTTGTTGCCTCAGTGCTGCCAAGTTCTCCACTAAACCCTGTCCCCAGGTGTCACATCCATGTGCCTTTTGAACACTTTCAGGGGCAGCGATGCCACCACTTCCCTGGGCAGCCTGTTCCAATGCCTGACCACTCTTTCCATGCAGAAATCATTCCTGATATCCAATCTAAACCTCCCCTGGTGCCACTCAAGGCCATTTCTTCTGCTCCTGTCACTTGCTGCCCTGGGGGAGAGCCAAATCCCCACCTGGCTGCACCCTCCTGTCAGGGTGTTTTAGTGAGTGAGAAGTCCCCCTGGAACATCATTTTTTCCAAGCTGAGCCCCTCCCAGCTCCCTCAGCTTCTTCTGGTGCTCCAGAGCCTTCCCAGCTCTGTTGCCCCTCTCTGGACTCTCTCCAGCCCCTCAATGTCCTCCTGGTAGTGAGAGGCCCAAAACTGAACACAGCACTCAAGGTGTGCCCTCACCAGTGCCAAGTAGAGGGGAAGAATCACTTCCCTGCTGGCCACATTATTCCTGACACATGCCAGGATGCCATTGTCCTTCTTGGCCACCTGGGCACAGCTGGCTCATCCTCAGCTGGCTGTTCACCAGCCCCAGGTCCTTCTCCTCCAGGCAGCTTCCCTGCCCCAGCTCGTGACTCACTGGGCTGTGATGCAGGAGGCCACTTAGATGAGGCAATGCTCCCTCAGTGCCAGGGATTCCTGTTCCATGTGTGGGCACAGGGATGCTCCATGTGTGGGCACAGGGATGCTCCATGTGTGGGCACAGGGATGTTAGATTTGTGGGCACAGGGATGTTGGATGTGTGGGCACAGGAATGTTCCACATGTGGACACAGGGATGCTCCATGTGTGGGCACAGGGATGCTCCATGTGTGGATGTAGGCACTCACATGCATGTGGGTATGCAGCCACATCCCCGGGGTGCTCATTACCACTGGGCACCACCAGGGCAGCACCCTGACTCTCTGTTCACTCAGCCAGAGATTTTGCCTCCTTCCCCCTGTTCATTTGCCCTTCAAATTCCTTGAAATCCAGGAGGGAGCTGGCTGCCTTTTGCCTCCCCCACAAAACAAAAGGAGAGAGACAGAGACAGAGAGAGAGGGTTGTATGTATAAAGAAAAAAGCTGCAGAAGAACAGCCTCACAGCTGACAGCTCAGCCAGGGTCTCCCCCAGGGACAGGAACACATTATATTAACTGTGATACACCGAGGAGCCCTGTGCATACATCACTTTCCAAAATGTTTTTTAAAGTTCATTAACTTCCAGTGGAAAGTTGTGGCTGCACCAGTTGTCTCCGAGCCATTTTCGCCGGCTCTTGGCCCTGGCTGGGGAATACTTTGTTGATTTAGATGGGTCTATTAGAAAGTGTAAGTCTGCTGGGATATATAAAAGGCAAAGCTTCACTCTCCTGAACATTTCCTTAGTGCAGCACTTTAAAAATTGCAGGGGAAGCAGGCTTGGAATGCCTTGCTGCTTTTTAACGGCTGGACTTTTCAGCTTGGATGTTTCAACTTGGTTAGTAACCTGTAAATGACACCAGTAAAAGGAATTTGAATGGGGAGGGAAGAGAAAAAGATGAGATCCATCCAGCATTTCTGTGGCTTCTGAGAATTTGTTTTTAACCAGTACTAAAAGCACCTGACACCCAGTGAGGCTGGAAAATTGGATGTGACCCACGTTCCCAAGGGAAAAGTTGTGGGTTTGAGGTTTTCTTGGAGGGGGATGGAAGGGGAAGGATCATGTCTATAGTATCAGAGCAGGGAGAATAATGGAGTGAAATATTATCAGAGTGGTATCCACTGCTTTTTGGAGGTGATGTCCCAAAATTGATAACTCTCCTTTAACAAATAATCATATTTTCTGCTTTCATTCCTATCTCTTTCATGACCTCGACTGCAAAAATTTCCTCAGATTCTGTATTTTCCATTCCTTTTTATTCTCTTTTCCTCCAACTGAACCACAAAATTAGAAGAAGAAAGGGATTTTGAAAAAAAAAAGGAGATATCAAACTGCAATCTTCATTTAAAAGCGAGAAAAATGCCAACTGTTTGCTAAATATATTTAATGCATTTATCCTTTTTTCCCCCCTTCCTTCTCAATCAGACCAGATTTTTCTCAGTGGCCAAAGGGAAGCTGCTGTATGTGTCTGGCTCTGACATGCTCTGTACGTTGTTAAGCCTAATACATATTTATTTAAAATATTAATGTAGATGAATGAGCGCTGCCTGGCTGATAAGGTGCTCAGGAGGGACATTTGTGCACATTGTCTTCTGTTGCTCACAAAGCTTCATTCATGAGCCTCGTTGGAAGGAGAAATATACTGGAGAGTTGCTTTCTAGCCTATAGGAATTTTTTAATTACTGTTTTGACAGAGAACAAGTTTAACTGGCTTTTCAGCCACAGACTATAAGGTCATTGCTATCACAGGCCATAAAGAAGATACAAAAATGAGGTAATAAAGTATATGGGCTGTGTATGCCTGGCAATTTAACATTATTCTTGTAACCCTGTGAGTCACCTGTGACTAATTTAAAAATCCTGATGCTCTTAGATGAAAGCCACAGTAAACCACCTAAATCAGAGTCTGAGAGCAGTAAACACTGGGGGTGGGGAGAAGGATGAGGGTGAGGAGGAGATCCAGGCTTTTATCTCAAAAGATGCAGTCAAGATGTGCCCTGGTCACAGATGCCTGCTCTGCACAAGGATCCCAATGTGGTGTTCACTCCCTGCACGCCTGTGTGGTGCCCGAGTGCTTTCCCACCACAGAAAGGCCTGAAAAAGGTAAATTCCAGAGGGTTTTGGGTAGGCACTGCCTCCCAGGGGTGAACAACATGTTCCAGTGAGTGCCAGCACTGGGCTTGCACTGAATGGGCTGAGGGGGTTACTGGGTATCTGGTCCCAGCATCTCCTCAGCTGCTTGCTAAAGCTGTTTTATCCCAAATAAAGGGAGGGCAGAGCCATGAACTGCTGCTTCTGCTGTGCTCTGGCCAAGAGACCCTTCCTGTGTCAAATTTGGAGTATTGCTCTTTCCATTTCTTTTTCCTTCCATCCTTTGCCAGCAGCTGCCTGTTTGTTTTTCAGCTGCTGGTATCATGGAGCTGGGGGAAGGGGTTTTTTGTAGGTAAACAATATTTTCAGGCAGGTACCCAGAGCAAACAGGCATCAGGTTTGGGCTGCTGGCTGCAAAGATGTGCATGTGCCCTCTGTGGCCCTTTGCCACAGGGACTGAGCTCTCAGCAAGGTTACAGAGTCATTTTGTCTTGGTGCAACCAATGCAAATCAGCTCAGTCCCCAAAATCCTGCTTGTCCCCGTGCCCCCAGCTGCATGTTCTGAGCCCTTGCCTTGCAGGAACCAGTGCACAGCTCAGCCTGGGATGAGTGGGTTCAGGGAAATGAGCCAGTGGGAAAGTATTTGCTTGTTTGGGATGGTTCTTGCTGCCTGAACTCTCTGAACCAGCTGCCTGCAGAGGGAGGGCAGGTGCCTGCAGGGAGGGGGTGGGAGGCCCAGCCAGGACTGGGGTGGAGGCTGGGATTCCCAGTGATTTCTGCTGAGTTAAAGATTCAGGAAATATCCCACATCAGGAAAGAGCTTTTCCTTCTCCATCTCCCCTACCCCATGTGGGGAAGCAATGAGATCTTTTGCATGCTGCTACTGAGCATTTTGTTTCCGTGCAGAACAGCTCCAGAGGAGCATTTTTTAATGCAATACTTCAATAATTTTCTACCCACAAAGTCAGGATTTCCACAGTAACTGTGATACAGAGACAAACACTGTCCTTATTACCATTGTTTTGGGTTGTGAATTAGTACTGGCTCTGAGAAATCCAATTTTGGAGTTCTCTTTGTGGGGAATGAGCTGAATTCCTGATGTGTAAAGCAGACAGGGAAAGGAGAGCAGATACATAATCACAGGGGCTGGGGACACTTGAAGGAAACAGCGATGGTCGATAGGTATTGATCCCTCTCTTTGATGTGTTCAGCAGCTGCAGGCTGGGGGAAAAAAAGCCTTTTGTTCCTCCTGGGAAGGTGCAGGAGGCAGGTTGTGCTCTCTGGCCTCTGGAGCAGATGGGCCAGAGCTTTTTTTTGTGTGCTCTGTGGCACAGGGAAGGCTGGTCTGTGGTGGGGAGGAAGGGGTGGTCCCACACTGAACAGCCCCAAATGCAGATTTTCTGTTCAAATCTTATTGGATTTACCCAGGGCAGCATTACCCAGGGCTCTGGTGGGAGTGCACAGCCCCATGGGGCATGTGCCACTTGATTTTGGTAGCCAAGTCACTCCCCAGGTGGTAATGGGGAAGATCTGCCATGATCCTCTATGCCCTGCTGTCAAATCTGCTCCACCAGAACCACTCTTTGGAAGGCTCCTGCCGAGGGCAGCTGCAAGAAGAGAAAGGCATGAGGACAGAGATGCTGAGAGGATGTTGGAGGATGAGCCAGGAGGCTGCCCAAAAGACCCCTCAGGGCAGGCAGGAGGAGAGTGGAACTCTGTTAGAGGCCAGGTTGGTCATCCCAGTGTCAGGAGACAAAGTGGTCACCTGAGCAAAACATCTTCCCTTTTGCACTCCTCCCTTGATGCAGCCATCAGAGTGACCCTGCCTGCCCCAGATTGGGAATCTGGACGTGCCAGTTTTCCTCCTGCCTCTGACCTGGCCCTGGTGTGATTTAGGTTGAGTCACTCCAGCTCTCCCTGCTTCCCTTTCCCCTCAGTGCTTTGTCTTGTCAGACCAGCCCGTGAGCTCCCTGCTGCTCTGTTGCCTCCTGTGTGTTCATGTGAGACACCAAAACCCACCATGACCTCCAGCCCCCACTGAAATGCAGATAGCAAGGATTCATTTCAGGCAGTTTTCACAAGAAAGGCCTTGACATTCAACACTCAAATTTTTTGCTTCCCTGGGAATGCAATTTCTGCCCCCCAAAAAGTTGCAACACTGGCTTCACTGTGACACAGAGTGAGAAATGTGACTTGGGAACAAACTTTACCTGAGTGTCTCCTCTGAATAATGGAGTCTGACATATGGTGACAGGGTCTTGGGGAAAGATTTCAACATTTCTGACATAAATGATAACATTTTCAGCTAAGCCCTCAACATTTACAAATGGTGATTTGAAAGGGAAGAGAGGGGGGAAAAGGAACAAGCTGTTTACTTGGACTTGGTGAAAAATAGGAGAATATCTTTGAAAGCCTTGGTTTTGAGTCAAAAGTTGTGCTTTGACAGAATCCAATATTTCATGAAGAAAAACCTCTTAATTGTGAGACATAACTGAGTGACTCTGTTCCTTCCAGAATCCCAACCAGACACACAGTGCTGCACAAAACCAGGGAGACAGACAAAACCTGTTCCAAGCAGCTTCCTAACGTGCAGACTCTTATCTCTCACTTTTGATTTCTTCACTTTGTAATGTATATTTTGAGAAATGGAGGCGAAGCCTAGGAGCAAAATTGCCCAGTGTGTGACTTTCTGACATATAATCAATTGTCTGCTTACTGACTACGGTCTGGCTGTGTTAATATGTCCGTGAAGTCCTTCAATTTATCAGGCAGGGCAGAAGCATCTCTGAACCTAGAGCTGGCTGGCAGTAATAGAGGGGGAGAAAAGTACCCAAATATAGCCACTCTTCCCTGAAGTAACTTATCATTCAGTCTATATTCATGGATTAGCCTGTGCTGGGGTTTTCAGCCTCTGCCAAGCTTGCAAACTGTGCACTGATTTTCACTCAGGATGTGTGAACAACAGTTTGGGTTGGGAAAATGTTAAGCAGTGTATAGTAATAAGGTGCTTCCTGATAGAATATTTAGGCAAAAGAATCTGTGGAAGAAAAACCTTTTATGGGTCAAATATGTTCCTTTTTGGTGTATTTCTTATTGTCTGAATCACACAAAACCATTAAATTGTCTTATCCTGTGGACAATTGTGACACAGGCATCATCCAAGGAAAAGCATGTGGAAATCCTTTAATCTATATGACTAAACCACATCAGATACTGCTACTGCAGACCTGCCAGGAAAAACCTTCTTATGGTGCACAAACGTGGACTCGACTGAGGCTTGGACTTTAAAAATATTTGCATTTTGGGTCCTTGGCATCCACATGGGAAGCAGGCAAGGAGCTGAGACACCGTGTGACTGTGGCAAGAGAGTGGCAGCAGCCAAGATGTCCCAGATTACCCCAGTTCCTTTTCATCTTGCTTCCAAATCCGCAGCGTTCCACGGGACAGATGTGTTTGCCCTTTGCAAACATCCAAGCTTTCCCCCCTGTTCTGCCCTTTAGCAATGGCAATCAGAGCATTTCTCTGCTGAGACCTTCATCCTTTGTTCCTTTGTTTTTTTTTTTTCCTCTGCTCCCTCTTTATTTGTGTGCTTCAAGGAGTTTAGCTGGAGAGGGAGTTTCACCAGCAGAGGTGAGCTGAGCACCCCTCCTGCACGTAGACTTTGCCAGGTGACAGCCCCCAGTGCAGCTGAAGCTTGGACTAGATTAAAGAAAAATAGAATAGGGATTTTTAATTTCCCTGTGTGGAGCTGGGAGATGAAGAGCCACCAGGAGAGAAGTTTGCCAGGGGCGGTGAGTAGATGAGAATGTCAAGCCCAGTGAGAAACTACTGAGAAGTACTGGAGCAGCATTTTTATTCAGAAGGAGTTCTCATCTTGCTGCTCCAGGCGCCAGGCTGGAGTACAAAATGAGATCCCTGGGGTCCTACCAACAGGACAACATCTAAAGAGCCTGCTCAATTACAATCACAAGGCTGTTGTCACTCCCAATCTCCCCATGGAGGATGAAACGTGAGCTTGGGGCTCCACTGCCACCTGCCCCGTGCAGGCTGCAAGGTGGGGATGAAGGTTTCTTGGGGTGATGGTGAGTGTTTCTTGAAACTGCTGCTAATGTGACCCTCTTCCTGCTCAGTCTGCTGTGCCATCCATCATCCTGTGGTGGCTACAGCAAGTACACCGTGTTATGTCTGTTAGGCCTGGAGTTTGTGTCACGTGGCTTTTCACAGCACCTCTAGCCCTGATGGGAAAAGAATTTTCAAAAGCATTGATATAATTCAAGTCATAAATACCACCTTCCAGCAGGACTTAGGATCCTGCACACCATTTCAGGTGGAATTCTAAGGGAGTTAAATCAGGACATTGCAGAGAGAGGCTGGACTTCTCCTCAGTCCCTGCCTGTGGGGATTGCTGTGGTCACTCCAGACCTTCACAGTGAACAGTCTAACAAGAGTCAGACAGTGCAGTCAGTACCACCATCTGTTTTAAGGTTTAGAATAGGACAAAAGCGGTTGTTATATAATTCCATTACTTTTTTTTGCATTAAGAGCATCTTGTTGTTCAAGGTGCTGGAGATTCACTTCTAGTGTATATCCCAGAAACACCCAAGCTCAAAGGAGAACAGAGAAAAAGTCTCAGACCATTTTTACATGGCTTTTCAACTAATAATTCCTTCTAATTGTTTAGTGAAAAAAGTTAGTTTTTGAAACTTAAAAAATATGTATTCTTAGTGTCCTCTGTTATGTATCTAAGTATATATGGGCTTGCTGATTTCAACCAAATTTAGCAGGATGAGATGTGTCTCACAGTATCCTAAATTTTCTGATGAAAAGGAAGGGAAAACTAAAGGACCCACGAGGGTTAAACTCCTAATATGTGCCCCAAAGTGGGAACAAGGCTCACCTTTTCAAAAACCCATCTTTCAAGCTAACCTCCCTCTCCTACAGCAAAATCCTGGGACACAGATGCAAAGGAAGCCAGGTTTCCTCAATTTCTGCTTCCTGCCAAACATTCAGGGAGTGTCTGGCTAACAGTTGGGATTTCAGAAGCTAAAAATGAGCTGGGGGCTCAAACCCCTGTTGCACATCAAAATGCCAGAGTGCTTTGGCTTTGCTCAGTCCCTCTCCCTGCAGTGGTTAACTTGAATTAGCTCGTTGCAGAATGATGCCTTTTATCTGGCTGTCACATGCATGTTCAGAGTGAACAACAGCAAGGAGAATAGCACAAGAATAAAGGCCTTTGATGGGGATTTATAGAGGTCACGTGTTTTAATTTTGCAGGGGTGGAAGTGTGCACAGAGGGCCCGTGGAATGTGTGCTTGGCAGGCACCTGGGAGTCTGGAGACCTGGAGGAAATGGGGGAACTTAGGGGAGAAGGGGAAATTCCTGCGGGGAGACAAAATAGACCCAGATGCACCTTCACTGAGTGGTTTTTCCCTCTCAGGATCAGTGGATCCAAAGGTCTCTCCCTAAAGCATCAAACAGGGTGGAAGTGCATGCACAAGCTCAAGGGCAAATCGTCCAGTTCTACCAAAATTAGGTGTCACAGGTGCCTTGAGGAGACATTCCAGATGTTTCATCACTGGCTGGGGTTACCAAGTGCTGGGTGGATCCAAAGCTTTTGGATGGCTGACAGGATCTTTTGGAAAAGGTGAGACCAACTCCATCAGCACTGGGGGTTTCCCAGTGGGCAGAGTGACCCCAGTGAGCACAGAAAAATTGCACCTTTTACACCCATCAGGAGAGGCCTCAAACCCAAAAAAGAGCAGCATTTCCCTGCAAAACCCAGTCCTGAAGGGGCTGCTCTGTGGAGTTGGTGCCCACAGTGAGAGCCATGTGAGATAAACCCAGTGAAAAGTAAGTTTCAGGCCTCACTGCTAAGCAGATCTGGTATCTGTTCTCCAAGATGTTGGGACTGGAGGTGGGACCAGCCAACAGTTCTTCAAGGCCTGGAAATAGAGAGTCCAAGTGGAGTTGAGGATCTAGAGACAGGCTGTTGGTGGGTACAGTGGAAGAAGGGATGCATACAGTGGAGAAAAACCCAGTTTCTGTATTCCTGCAGTGGAGAAGAGGCTGCTACCAAAGCCTGCTACTGTTCCTTTGCTTTATGAGTCCTGTCAGCAGGTTTTTGCTGTGCTGGCTGCTGTTTTCCCTCTCTCTTGAGAAATCTGCAGCCCCAGGGAGGAGAAAGTGCACCACTGGGTTTTTCAGGACAGGGATTGGAACTGTCCATGTTGGCTGCTTTAAGGAGAGGCTGATGATCTGATCCCTGCCAGTAACATGTAGCTGCAGAACCAAACCCCTTTGGTTTGTAGCAGACAGCTTCTTGGAGGATCCTGAAACTCTCCTGAACCAGGTAATGAGCAAAGAAGTCTTTTCCTGTCTCTCCCAGCCTCTCTCCCTTGGCCCAGCTTCTTGCGTGACCCCTGGTGAGGTCACAGAGATGTTTCCTCCAGGTCAGTCTCACCAGATCTGGAAAAGATACAGAAAATATCATCTCCTTCTGTCACAGGAGGAAAGTGTCAGTGGTGAGGACAGAAAAAAACATGCAGAAGACCACGGGGCAGACACTGGGTAACAGAGATTTTCAGACTCTGTTCTTGCATTGTTTCCTTCCCATCCCTGTATCTCATTCCCCTCATCTCCACAGTGAAAGTTGTGCCCCCTCCCAGCCCTGCAGGAGGCTCGAGGCACAGCGAGGATTCTCCTCTCCTCTCACACCAAAGGACTGCAGTGCACACACATCCTCACAGCAGAGAGAGCCCTACTGGGTGCTGCTTGGCTCCAGCCTCAAAACAATTTAGCAATCTGCCATCTTAAACTGCCTAATGACAGCTCTTCAGGCAATTGGAAGATTGCAGCCTTCAGTAAACTCTCCAGCTGAGTGAGAGCTGGTTTGTGCCTCCTCCACTCCCTCTTGGCACTCGCAGTGGAAGTCAGGCTGCTCCCCGTGCACCTGGCATGGCATTACTGCAAAAGCAGCATTCTGAGGATGGGTTGAAGAGTGGCCAGGGTTAAGTCTGTATTGTAAATAAAATGAGTTAGGTAAAAGAAAAGGAAAGAAAATAAAATAATAAAATAAAGTAAAAATAAAATAAAATAAATATGAAATGAAATGAAATGAAGTAAAAATGAAAAAAAAAAGAAATGAAATGAAATGAAATGAAATGAAATGAAATGAAATGAAATAAAATAAAATAAAATAAAATAAAATAAAATAAAATAAAATAAAATAAAATCAAATCAATAACTGGCTCATGGGCACAGATGGCAGCTGGCAGAGCTTACATGGCCTTACATAACTCTCCTCTTCTTCAGGAC
Source organism: Passer domesticus (assembly GCF_036417665.1). Classification (NCBI taxonomy): domain Eukaryota; kingdom Metazoa; phylum Chordata; class Aves; order Passeriformes; family Passeridae; genus Passer; species Passer domesticus. The sequence continues at coordinate 4,245,374 of NC_087474.1, forward strand.
AGAGTGGATTCATCCAAACCACCCATCAAGGACGTGTCCCTGGATCAAACTTCAGTCTGAACCTGGGTTTGTGGCAGGAGTTCAATGGCCAGAGCTTGGCCAGGACTGTGCTTCTAATGGCCAGGCTGACCACTGGACCTGTTGGGGACATGCCTCATCTGCCCAGTTTTGGTGACATTTGGGTAGCCCCACACTGGCTGTCATGTTTGTGGCCTTGGCTCCCCGTTGCTGAACAGGAGGAGTGGCAAAGCAGTGTGTGGAGGGTTAGCACATACTCATGCTGGCTGTGCAGCACGTTTAGAGGCTCTAGTGAGATGTCAGGGAGATGTAGAACTGCAGCAGGGATCTTCCCAGTCCCATCATGGCTTTGCCATCAACCTGGGTAGAACTGGAGAGAAAAGACTGTAGGTTTTCCATGGTAAAAGTTAGGAAATGAGGCCTGGAGAGACCCAGCAGCTCCTGGAAATGCTGAGGAGAATGACCATAAGGAGCTGTGCTGTTGTTTTCCTAACAGCTGGATGCTGGCTGAGGAGAGGTGGGGCAGGCAGGGCTGGGTTTCTCTCAGCTCTAATGAAGCTGTCAGGGAAGCAGCAATCAGAGTACACTTGCTTCCCAAAAGTAGGCTAAGTCTGGCTGAAGAGATTACATTTTTTGACACATTCAAACCTGCCTGGGAAGCTGACAGTATTCTTGCCCGAGGAAAGAAAAAATGGATAAAAGACATGGTGTATTACATGTAAGGCCAGGGCAGTGTGGAGGTTACAGGAAGAAAGGCTGTGTGGGGGTGATGCTTCACCCACAGCCATGAGGAAGGATTCTGCTCCTGCTCAGCCTGTCCACTGCACTCTGCATCATTGCATGCTTGGGCAGACCCCAATGGATCCCCTTCCTGCATCACCTCGGTCATGCAGAAATTCATCCTCACTGTGGGCACTGGAAGCAAATTTCCAGGTTCCTGTGCATGTCCTGAGCTTCCCACAGCTGGAAGGGTTGGAAGTTTCACACCATGACAAGAGCTACAATCAGAGTTGAGGTGCGAGCAGGGTGTGGTGGGTCTGTGCTGGCAGCTGGCTTGGCTGGACACAAGGGTGATAAACTCAGGGAGAAGAGAGGGAATACCATCATGGACGTGATTAGCAACACATCCAACATGGATGTAAGCTTGGCATGCTTACAGAATCCACACAAAGTCCTTTGGCCAAATTGGTGTACATCAGTTTCTTGTTTGTGGAGGTAGAGGACACTCACAGACCCACTTTCACCCTGGTTCTCTAACTGCAACCCTGGTACAAACTGTGGGAGTGTTGTCCTTCCAAAGCATGTGGGAGCAGCCCCCTGTGTATCTCAGGGCCATGACAGGGAGGGGTGTGGAAAACAAGCCAGCATGGGGGGCTGTCTGCCTGCAGTCACGATACTGAAGGGATGCTGTGCCAGAAGATGGCTGTGCCTGCAGCTGCACCAAGGCAGACGTGCTCACTCAGCTGGGGGACCTCACTGGGGGCCCACAGCATCGCCTGATGGCACCTCACACCCCCTCCACATGGGGCACAGCAGCCAGAGCCAAAGCCTGAACCCACGGAGAGTTTTTGCCTCCACCTCTTCCTTAGATTCCACAAAGCAAACCATAGAATTCCCAAACTGGTGCTGGAGCCAAATGATCCTGCAGCTCATGAAGAGATTTGATTGCACAGCCCTACTTGAGTGTTATCACACCAGCCAGCTCCAGGATGAGCAGAAAGGGGAGCTGGGCTGAGGCCAAGGAGCCCAGCGTTGGGCTGAATGTTCATCCCTGCAACCCTTGGAGCTCTGGCTTTCATCTGTATTTCTTTACAGCTTATCATGTTTGCACTAGGGCTCCGCAGATAACAATCTATTAACAGTAAAGTGAATTAGATCACTGCCTGCTTATTTCCCTCAGCTGAGGCCAAACTGCTCTTGCCCATTCAGGAAATTCGTGTTACTTTATTCTCTCTGAGCACGAAAGCATGTCACTCTAATTACCTCCCGCCTCATTCAGCCCGAGCAGCCCCGAAACACTTGCGAGACAGGAGAGCTATAACCTCATTAGAGCATGTTATCGTAAGAGATCAGACACTGGCAGGGGTTTGTTGTGACGAGCCCTTCACAGATGTTTTCTTTTGAAAGTACAAAAGGGGAAGAGGAATCTGAAGCCGGTGAAGGGGAGCCTTGAAATAACCCCTCCGGTAGCCACGGACCGCGAGCAAGTGCACGGGGTCACATCCTGCTCTTGGCTCGGCTGCAAGGAGGCTCACAGGGGGCTGTGGGGGTGCACAGGCAATTTAATGCCCTGGAATGGTCCATTCCTGCCCAGCTCTTGGAATTAGGAGAACATTTATCGAATGTGTGCCAAAGCAAGCAGACCTTTCTTTCAGCGGAGAAGCTGCCAGCACAGGGTGAGTGGAGCTGGCCGGTGAGCAGCACTCAGGGTGGATTTGTGGTGTGATGGAGCCTGGATTTGCTGCTTCACAACCCCTTGCTCAAACTCCTTGGTGTCTCCAATACAGAGATGTTTAACAACTGATTTTTGGAGTTCTTTTTCCTCAGGTATCGTGAATAGAAAGTTTACCTTCTCCTCGAACAGCAGCAAACTAAAATTTCAAGCAACCCAACTCACTATTGCAAGCCATTCTCCAAATTAATGAAAAGCAAACTATTTTTTGTTGTATGTGAACATTTTAAATTGGAAAAGTCCATTTTGCTCAAGATGAGGAAAGAGACAATTAGAATAGCTACAGACTTGCCAGTGGCCATGGCCAGTGGCCAGGAGCAGAGAAAGCTGTCTGTGATGGGACAGGCTGTCCCCAAGCCCTGTGTCCCCTGCTTGGAGAAGGAGCCTGGTCAGGGCTGGCTGTTCTGGCCAAGGGAGAGTTGGGAGCAGCCCCACCACACCGTCTGCCTTGAAGTGTTTTAACTTTACAAGTGGTGCAGATTCTTGCTGGAAGAAAGGACTTAAAGCGTTTAAGAAACACCACTGAACAGCTTCCCAATGAGTCTAGACCTCTTCACTTGAGTCAGAATAAACTTAAATGGTCCCTTTTATTATTAGCTGTTGGAGAGGAGCTGAGGCCATTAATATTTAATGAATTCAGTGCCCGTGAGCAGCTCACGGCTGTTGCATGTGCCAGCCTTGTCTGGCAAAGGCACAAATCCTACCTTGCCAAGGGAGTCCAGGCAGATTCTGACAATTTATAGATGAAAGCAACTTAATCGGACATTAATTTAAGCCATCAGGACAGAAATGAGAAGGCAGCTTTTAGGAGCAAAAGGGTTAATGCAGAGCCACCCAACATTCCAGCCTTGGTGCCATAGGATTCATCCATTGGAGCTGGTGGGATTGCAGCTTGGGGACATGAGACCCACAGCTTGGACATGTTTTATTTGGTGGGATCACCACAGCCAGAGCTGCTGCAAATGGTTCCCTGTTCACTGCTTCAGCAGGTTCTTAATTTAATGTTCATTTTGACCCCTTGTTCTCTGGCAATGTTACTGCCCCTAATGCAAGCAGAGCCAGCACAGCCTGGCACAACATCCACTCCCTTCCCTTGCCTGTTTTGGTTTTTTTTTGAGATGCACTTTCACCTTCAGGACACTGAGGAGTGAAAGATCAGTCAAGGCCCTGATCTAAATCCTTCTGAAATCAAAGGGAGGTTTGGGTTGATTTGGGCTGCTTTGGTTTTGAGGGGTTTTTTCTGCCTTTGGCTGCTCTAGATTCCCAGCAATTTCCATCAGGTGGGAACTGACCAGCACTGGGCAGTAGCCAGGCTGTCAAGCTGAGCACCTCTGCATGCAGACACACTTTAGCAATGCTGTCTGACAGACTTGGCTTCCAATGGAAGGTCCCATTCATCCCTTACTGATGGCTCAAGCTGAGACCCTCACCCTTAACACCACTAAAAATTGGGGAATTAATATACACCAAGATAAACTCCACAACATGAATGTGCACACGAAGACACCTGCAGCAGACACCAGGGCTAAAGTTTCACCAAGATGTGCTGCTCAGCTGCAGCAGGTATTGGTGAAACCACTTCCACTTTCCTCCCTTGGAAAAACCTGGGCCAACTCTGACTTTCAGATGCTGCAGTTGCAATTGGGAACCTGCCACACAACTGACTTATCAAACAGGCAGTGATCTCAAATATGGCTTGAGGGGGTTTTCTGCCCCACTGGGTGCCAGGAGCTGTTGGTTTCAGCTCTCCTGCAATGACAGGAGGGACAGAAAAAGCACAGCTCTGGCTTTCCTTTTAATTCTCTCTTTCCTTTTTATGAGTCTTCCACTGGAAACTTTTCTTGCGAGTATCTCAGGGACAACCCAGGTAATGAATCTCTGAAATGAAGAGGGATCAGACTTTAGCTGGGCTGAGCACACCAGCGTTGACTCCTGGGACCTGAGGAGGAATTGTTCAACTGCTCCCTGCTGTGGTGTGTGGAATGGAAAGCTGAGGAGCTCATTCTCCTCCAGGACAGATGCCATGACTGCTCACACGCCAGTACCTACAAATACAACCTCAGGGGACTCGTCACATCCCTGACCTCTGCAGGAGGGTGATGTTTGAAGAGCAGAGAAAAGGTTGCACACAGGCACGCAGGCAGACGTTGACTGAGAGTGAGAGTGGCTGTAAGATGCAAAAAAGGGAAAATCTGCTCTGATGGACACATCAAAGCCCAGAAATGGCTGGGGGAGCGTTCCCAGTGGCAGGACAAAAGGTGACTCTTGCAGCAGTGGAGTCTCTGAGTCTGTCCCGTGGCCCTCAGTCTCCTCTCTGGCTGGAAAAGCTGTTGCAAAACTGTCTTTGCCTCTAAGGCTCTGGCTTCACATCATCCCAGCACATGTACAGGACTCCTTCCAATGTCTGCAAACACAAAGCCTGAAAGGAGCCAGTCTGCTCCCAACCCCTTTGGGCTATTTGGGGAGCAGAGGCCACAGGGTGACAGGGGGTAGAGAATAGATGGCAAAGGGGGCAGAAGGCTGCTTAGCCCAGGGGAGCCAAGTGAAACACAGGGGCATTGAAGGCACGTACCTCTTACAGTTGTGATTTATTGAAAGCTTAAAGACGGAATTGCCAGGCGCTCTTTGTTTCCATGGTACCATAAAAAATGGATGGGAAGTGACTGGGCTGTCTTGTAGTTTGAATGTTTCATTGGCATGTCGAGGAAACCTCCAGAGGATGCCTGGAGGGCATGAGAACCAGCTGATGGAATGTGCTAGTTTGTTAATTTAATAGGATACAGCGTTTTCCCTTAACACTGCACATGCAAATCAGGGTGGAGAATCAGGTCAGCACATCTCCCCTGCTCTGGCACTCGGCTCTCACACGGCATCTCCTCATCAAATCCTGCAGGATGCCGGGCTGCCCCAGCCCCCCTGCAGCCCTCGGCAGGATCAGGCTGCGGGAGAGGTTTTGGACTCCAAAGTGTCTAGTGGGAAATGAGAAACAGTATTTCTGTGGTGTGAAAGCCAGCCTGAGAAATGTGGTGGTATGCAAGGCAATACCAGCTCCACTGCCTGGAAGGGAAGGGATCGATGTGCACATCGACAGGAGTATTAAAAAATTCAGGTTGCATGTGATTCATTGGGGACTCTATCAATGATTCCTTCTATGTGGTTAAGGAAAAGACATACCAGAGTTCTTTGGGATTAGCAACCTTACTATAGAATTTTCAAACCAAGTTACTGAATGCCATATTCAGGATGTGAATCTCCCAAAGCTCACAAGGTGCTTCAAATCCCACTGAAGGGATATCAAACTCTAATAAACTGCATATACAATTTTAGAGTAATTTCAATGAAACTGTAGTATTTTGATCCTCATTCCAAAAGGAGGTTGGTGAATCCTAACATAAATGTTGTGTATGAGTGTACATCTCTGTGTGTGTGCATGCTTAATGCACAAGTCTTGCCTCACCTGTCACTAGAGCTGCTAAAGCCTCATTTTGGGAAGGGTTCAGTCCTGTCACAGACACAGACTCTTCTGGGGACAGACGTAATCCAAAACTAATTGAATTCAGTGGAGCTCTGCACATTTAAACCAAAGACATTTGAACTCCATGACTTACCCCATCCCTTCTCCTCGCTGCAGCCAGGAGAGGATCCCAGCTAAAGCTCTGCTCTAAGACACCCTGGACATCTGGAATTGCTGTCCTGGAGCAAGCATCACTTCACAATTCCTGAAGCTCGTGCAGCTTTCCTGCAAAGCTGCTGTGTGATGTTGGGCATCCTCCATGCCAGCATCCTCCCTGTGTGGTGGCAGGGACCCCAGTGGTGGCACTGACGTGGTTCAGTGCCCCTTGGGAAGGGACCTAATGGATCCCAGCCTGGCACATCCCTCACCTTGCCACGGGAATGGGAAGGGGAGTGCCTGCCATGTGTGGGTGGCTGCTTGGCCCTGCTCCAGCTACACTGTGCAGCCAGGCAGTTTCATTTTCTGCTGCCCACTGCTCATCTTCCTCTCTGTGTCTTGTGCATTCCCAGAGCACACAGCTGGGTTTCAGGCTCTTTTCCCCACACTGGAACTTTGCTGCTCCACCAGCCAGGATAAAAAATGGTGAGACATTCCCACTAAGCTGCAGAGGTGGGATCTTATGGTGCTTTTTTTGCTTTTGGCTTTTTTTTTTTTTTTTTTTTTTTTACTGGGGAGGAAAATTACTAATTTCTGTTGAGAACTTGCTGTTATGTGGGAAGCACTCTCTTTGAACTCAAGAGTTTTGTTTTCAACCACAGAGACCTTAAGGATCCTGGAAAAGAGGTTTTGTGCTTTGAGAGGAACTCCACCAACCTTCCCTGTGTCACCCCAGCTGCTCCCAGTATGAGCCAGGAGGATAAACACGCAGCAAGAACTTTTTCTAGAGAACAGGAGAAAAAAAAGAACAACTGTCACAAAAATCTGACTGAGGCTCATTCCCAAACAATTCAGTGCCAGCTGCACAGCAGGGAAGTGGATCCAAAAGGACAGTTGCAGCAGTCGTGTTTGATCTCTTACACACAGGAGGCCAGAGGCTGCATCAGTGCCAATAGCTGGCAGCTGAATGGGCCCCTGCTCCTGGCAGGACAACTGATCCTAATTTAATGGCTAGGTGGTGAAGAATGCACCACGCCTCTTTCTAATCAGTGATTAGGTCCTTTTGGTGCTGATTTTGCTTCATCTGGCTCCCATCATGTGCTTCCCCATGGCTACATCCACGTTGTGGTGGGGAGCTGTGGGCTTCAGTCAGCAGAGCTGAGTGTCTCTGTCATTTCTGGGGCATTTCCAAGCCAGCTAAAAGCAGGACGTGTAAGAGCCCAGCCTGACTGCAAGTGCACAGCCAGACCACACAACACCCACTCAGACTTGAACCAAGTGCCTGAACCTTTTGGAATTCCTCCAAAAGTTGTTCTGCTCAAGGGTGGCATTTTAAATAGACAGTGTATATGATAATGTGCTTGGGGACATGAGTTTTAGGTGTGTAGGGAGTACCAGAGGCTGGGTATAGCTGAAAAAATTTCATTTTGTCCTGATAGCTGCTTTTCCATGACATCAGGATGTATCCTATGGATTGTAAAACCTGCCTAAACCCAAGATAAATTAGCCCAATACTTTGTTTCAGCTACTGTTCCCCTGTGTAAAGCATTTTTCGGTCTGTTTGTGCTGTGTTCTCATGCACGAGGTGGAGAGGGAAGTGAAAATCTATCAAAGGAGATGTTAGGAAAGGTTTTTCAGCAGCATGACTGTGACAAGACTGTGCTGCAGCTCTGTGGCACGCTGTCTGTGGGATGCTTCAGTACAGCCGTGGAGACAGATGGCTGGTGCAAAGTGAAAAATCTACTTGCATCAAACAAACTATCCAGCAAGCACTCGGCAGGATCCTATGCAAAGCACGGCCAATCTGCACCTGCAAGTCCATATGTACTTGTCCCATCAAGCATTCTCAACCATGTCCCTAGAATGACAGCAAGTCCACTTAGGCTTTTTAAAATTTATTTTTTTTTTTTCCATCACCGTTTCTACTCCAGGGGTTTCGAGAGGATATACAGCATCCTGTAGCTAGCAATTCCCAACATGTGTCCACTTTAGCATCCTCCCCAACATGTGACACTGACCTTGCTGTGTGATGGATGCCAGACAAAGGGAATTAACCATTCCTCTGTTCTTATTTAGTTAGGAAGCAGTAACCTTTCAGTGCTCCCTGATGTACCAGATATGTCAGAGCATCCCACTCTGACTTCAAAGGAATGTCACAGGAATAGGAAGCGCAGAACCAGCAGCAAAGCAATTAGTTATATGATCTGGTAGGGCAGTTCCCCTGCTCCACTTCCTAATGCCACTTAATGTGCTTCTATTAATGTTAAAACATGTGTTAAAAGAGATTGGACACTGAGAAATGAAGTCCCTCCTAGAAAGGACTGGACACCACTTTGATGTGGATTCACAGTGAAAAATCTGAAAATCCACAGCTGTGGGTTCAGAGCAAAGTGAGGCAAAGAAACCAACACAGGGTTTAAAGCCTGCACTGAGGAACACTTTCCTCTTGCATGGATATTTCCCATGCAATTGATTCTATCTGAGTTGAAGTACAAGAGAATCAAACTCTCTGCCTGAAATCCTCCTCTCACTGAACAGTGGGACACAGGCAATTGGCACAAGAAATGTAGGTAGTCTCACAGCAGTGGGAGAGGAAAAGTCTGTCTTCCCTTAAATATATCCTACAAAAACTCTATTTCCTCTATGGCAAGAAATAACCTCTGCACTGATTTATATTGATAAATCAAAAATGGTTCATGCTAAACGACCAGCTGGCCACTGCCAAAGGTTTCTGCTTGCTTTTCCCTTGTGTGCTAGTAATCCATTGCTCTCTGCTAGCCCAGGATTTGTGCAGCCAACACCTGAATCTGGAACACTCTGCTGACAGGGAAAATGCAAAGAGGATTTCTGCTGCAGGAGTCCTGTTTCTAAGCCCTTCTAATATCCCAGCCCTGTCCCTGCAAAGCTGGGCCCCTGCTTCACACCAAGTGCACGTTCCTCTGTGCCTCACAAGCAGGAGCATTTCAGGACAACTTTCTCTAAGAGGAGATTTCACCTGACACCTCTGCAGGTTAAAGAGGGACAAGGAAGAAGACAGGCACCCAGCTCAGCTGTCTTGCTCCTGTCCCACTGATCTGACATTGCAGAGAGCCAAGTAAATGACAAGAGCACCAAGAGCAGAGGAATGCCCAGGAGTTGGCAGTCCTGGCTGCTCATGGAAATCCAACCCTCACTCTTGATTTTTGGGAATTGTTTTCATATTGGAGCAAATGCCTCTGGGGAAACATTGCTGCCCCCTGATAGGTGAGGAAGAAGGAGTGATGTTTTTTTTTGTGAACAGCAGGCTCACCCTTGTGAGTCTGCACCTGCCCCAGAGGAGGGGGTTCTGCTGCCTGGTGAGGAGTGAGACCTGCTGACACCAGACACATGCAGGCAGCTTTAGCTCATGAAGGTCTGAACCCACATCTGCATTAACTGGTTTAAAAACCTGGAAATATGCTTGCACTGTCCACTGCTCTCCATTATTTACTGTTCTGGTGTTCAAAGGCTCCACAGGCTTAAAGCAGACATGGAAAAGCAATAATTTGATAAACTACAGCACAGGGTGATTGGAACCATCCCAACAAACCACATCCATGCTGCCCATGGGCAGAGGGGTGGATGCTGACCCCGTCTACACGAGCCCTCAGATTTCTGTGCAACAGAACTGCCTAAAGCCTGTGTTTGGAGACACAAGGAGAAAAGGATTATCACCCTCCCTCCTTTGGCTTTTCAGGCTGGGAGTGCTCCGGGGCAGGACCTGCTTGGTTGTTTGCACAGCAGCTCAAAGGGCGCTGGAGCTTTGCTGCTCCTTGCAGGGGCAGCACTGTGACTGCTGGGTTAGCACGGGCTGGTTTATGTTTTTCTTTGTCCCTCCATGCCCTGATTTCAACACTGAGCAGGGATCAACCCCGTAGAGAGCGCAGGGATGTTTTCCTACCATTGCCCTGGGTGATGGGTGGATCCTGCAGCCAGCACAGCAGGTCCTGGTGGCTCGCCCTGTCCTTGGAGGGTGCAGGGGATGCCCAGCATTGTGCCCAGCCTGACCCAGCTCACCTCCCTGCTGCAGTGAGGAAGGTGATGGTGGTGCTGAGAGGGGGCAGAGCCAGTGGGGAAGAGGAGGAGATGGAGGGGAAGCACTCACACCAGCATGCCTGCAAATCAGGGCAGCCAGGGACAGCGCCTGCTTGTAGGCAGGAAAAAGAAAGGGAAGATGAAGCAAGGGCAGAGACAGAAGGTTTCTTCCAGGAACAAAACCTGTAAGTGTGAAAGGTGCGTTTCCCCCTAGAGCCATTATTTTCTGCCAGCATGTGGGAAGCACAAGCTCTCTCCTTCTCACAGGTGTTTAGTGAGTCCTACAGATCACACAACAGATTAAGGCTTGTGCCTCTTCGAGCTCCCCTCCTTTTTCTCCCTAAAGTGCCCTCCATGCTCAGCTTTTCATTCTTTATGTCTCCAGCTCTAATTAGCTTTTCTCTCCTGCTGCTTCTGATGAATTGCTCCATTTTTTGGTGGTTTTTTTGCCTTTTTTTTTTTTCCATATCTTTGGGGCCCTGCTGCTTCTTGGGGAGTTAGGCTAGAGAGTTATATTTCTCATCCCTCTCAGTCATTATGAAAGAGAATCCTCTCAGATGAGGACATTCATTAAACTGATTTGGGATGCTTGGTCTATCTTCACTCTGTGTGTTTGCGTTAGTGTGAGTAAAATAATTAAAATGCACAGGAAGTGTAGGCTGGAATAATCAGAAAGGCTGGCCCTAACCTGAGGAAATTTGGGGGCAGGGACTCGACTACTTTTTAACAGTGACTCTATATTAATTGCAAAAAAATTTGAGTGAATTCTTCTCTTTATTCCTGTATCTTTGGATGTGTGTGGAAGACAAAGGAGATGAGACCCTGAATTCAGAATTGTGTCCCTGCAAGCCCTGAGGTCACTGTAGGACCTTGACATTTAACAAAACCTTAATGCAGATATGATGGAGAAAGGAAGAATCCTTATTTACCTTATGAATTTGTACCTCTTTAAAGTTCCCAGACTCTGACTCCTCTTCACAACCAGACAAACACAAAAATTATTTCCAACATAAAAGCAGAGATGAACCTATTTAGAGAAGACAGGGTTTTAAGGGAGAAAAATATGCAAAATATTAAACTCAAGGAGATGACAGTGCCAGGAGTGGCTTATTATTCTGCTGATGGAATAGACAAGCAATCTCTGAGATACACCCTGCAGTGGATGAGCACAAGAATAGGGTGGCTTCAGTGGGCACACGTCTGAGAGCCACAAAACCTCAGCTTTGCCACAGCACCTCTAAGTCTGGATCAGCCTCCTCCTCTCTATATTGCTCATACCAGTCTGCCAACACTTCTCCTTTTTTTCTTCTTTATGTATTGGTTTTGAAGAGCCTTGGGGCAGGGGTGGCTTTTGGGGCACAGGGCACCTGCTGCTCCTCATTCCCATGTGAGGATTGGATGGTGCTGGCTGTGGGAAAGCCTGGCTTGAGCAGATGCCACTGAGGTCTCTTCTTGCCCATGGAAATGGAATGGCCACAGCTCACACAAGCCAAAGGGAGGCTCCGTGGGCCCAGGGAAAGCAGAGCACAATTAGTCTGGCCTGGCTCCATGCTAGTGTGCCTAACTGGCTCTGTGCTGGTGTCCCCAGGTGAGCAGCTCTGTGGGCACGTGTTCAGCAGGAGAACCAGGTCCAATCTAAGCCTTTGCACTTCGATGGGCAAGCCTTGGGCTGAGTTACACTGAGACACCAAGCCAGGGCAATCCCAGAGACTGTTTAGGGTCACAACTGAGTGAAAACCAGCCATGAAAAGGACTGTACTGGCCAGCACCTCAGCAGCTCTTACAGCCTCCATCTGCCATGCTCTCTGGTGTTTCCCTGTTCTTTTGAGTTCTTCTAAGCCTCCTGATGTTTACATTCTCGTAACGAACTTTCTCACAGACTTTATGTAAATAATTAATTGTTTTGCATTCTTCTCTGGAGGAGGAGAAATTTGATGGACTGTTGGTTTGTGCAGTGTCATTGGAGAGGTGACACTTTCACCCTCCAATCCACTGCCACTTTTAGAAATCTATAATTGTTGGAGTCAGAATTCAACTTCCCTTCTTTTTACCTTGGAAATTCCAGTATCCGTGTTGTTCTATTTTGTGTCCTAGAGTGACACTCTGGAGGGGTTTTGCACATCTGCCATGGTCTCTGGAAGGGTTTTGCACCAGGCAAGCACTGCTGGTTCCCTCCCTGTGCAGGATCTTGCACCAGGTCCCAGAGAGAACGATCTCACCCCAGGGAAGAGGCACATGCAGGAACCAGAGAAGGGTGGTGTGGCACAAGTCAGAAAGAGCAAGTTTCATGCTCCCTGTGACCCAGTGCACTTTGTGCCACCCCTCTGGCTGGGTGGCCCTTGCTGAGGACATCAAACGTCCCTGCATGCATGAGCTCCACAGGTATCTCAAATAACAGAAATGGATTTTGAGAGTGAGATCCAGCTGCATTTAGGAAAATATTTGCATCTCAGGCTACTTTATTGCTCCTCAGTAGGCACTTGGCCAGTGATTCAGCTCATCCCAAAGGAGGTGTCTGCAGTGAGGCAAATGGACCAAACTCTAAATGTTTCCCACCTTGCACTGCCTCTCAGGGGAGCAGGAGTGGCTGGCTCAGGTGGAGACATGCAAGCTGCAGGAGCCTAAATTTGACTCACATGACAGGAAATCTGCTGGGGTCCAGGATGGGCAGGCTGGGGGTGCAGGACAGCTGGTTTGGGATACCTCAGTGCCAGAAGCCCATCAGCAGGCAGGCAGGAGGGGTTTTGTTTGGAAACAAACAAAAAAAACCATCTGTGCAAGATGCACAAATAGTCCTGTTCCATGTTGGAGTGGCTGTGTGCTTGTGCACGTCCATGTGGGTGTGAAGGAGACAGAGATACCCAGGGAGAGGGAGAGGGACAGTGAGAAACAGAAAGAGATGATTTAGGACCGTTCCCAAGGTATGTCCTGTACTTGCCTCCTCCCCAAGGTCTTGGCACCAGCTCTTTTCTCTGCAGAGAAGGCAGAGGTGCATTCCTCCAAAGTGATACTCTATCAAACAGGAAAGCCATTTACTTTCTGCTGCCTCTGCAGATTTTCAGTGCCTGCAACTGCAGACCTAAAAGTTTATCTTACCAGAGGAATTTATATGGGGCTGTGAGATGGGCTGGTGTTATATGGCTCTAAGTAGTTACATGAAGCCTCTGTGGGCTAATAAAACAGTATTAATTGTATTGCTAAGGTTGCATTTTAAACATTAAATTATGGATGGCTTGATAGCATCGTGAAAGCCAGCATCTTGACATGACCTAACCATTATCTATGGAAATGGCTAAAATGCCTTTTTGCAATGTACTCTGGTTGATTTAACTCTTTGAGGTGACACTTAACACTAAATTATTTCCTCTGGCAGAGGGAGAGCAGGGAGGGCTTCTCCTCCTCCTTGCCCTTCTTCACCATCCCTATTCTCTTCCTGTACTGTTTCTAAACTGCTTTTAACCCCCTCAGCTTACTTTAGCCTGGAAATGGTAAATGGTGGGGGGAGAAACACAAGCCCAGATCTCACACCATTCCCCACTTTGTCCCTGCATCTCTGAGGGTGCATAGGAGAGGACCCTGGGAACAGTGGCAGCAGGAGCTGTGGGATTGCAGGGAGAAGCTCAGAGGAAGCCCTGGCAGAGGGAGTGGGATCTGGAGGGTCCCTGACCAACTCTGCCCCCAGAGCGAATAAACCAGCCCCTGTTAATCTAATTAAAGGGGTCAGCCCTAAAGGCCAATTACAACACAGCCAGTGTCAACAGCAATTCTTCCCTCGCTGGCTGGTTTAGGGGCAGAGCTGAGCAGAGCCTTTCATGGCTGGGAACGCATCTGCTGATGGAAGAAAAACAGCCAAACAAAAATTTAATGGGTTTGCTTTTATTTATTATTGCTATTTATTTTAAGAGATTGATGGGCTCATCACTGGAGGTGACCCGCTGAGGAGCAGACACACATTCCCAGAGTGTCAGGCGAGTCCCACCCTTAGTGCCACTCCCCTGTCACCCATCCCGGTGTTTGTCCCTGTCTCCCACAGCAGGTGAGGAGCGGTGTCTGCGCTGGGAGCCGGGCTGGGGGCACATTCCCAAGGCAGCAGCGAGGTCCTGGCTGGCAACCCCGGCTGTGTGAGGCACAGCTGGTCAGGGGGGACCCGCCGTGCCCGGCACCCCATGGCTGGAGTGTCACACTTGGCAGCTCCGTGTTTGTGAAGCTGCAGCTCTGGCATGTCCCTGCTGACCCCGGCAGGACAGCCGGCATGCTGCTCCCCCTGCCACCACTGCTCCCACTGTTCCTAATGTTCCCACTGCTCCCACTGTCCCCACTGTCCCCCTGCCACCACTGCTCCCACTGTTCCTAATGTTCCCACTGCTCCCACTGTCCCCACTGTCCCTACTTCTCCCTCTGCTCCTACTGTTCCCAATGTTCCCACTGCTCCCACTGTTCCCCCTGATCCCACTGCTCCCACTGTTCCCAATGTTCCCACTGTCCCCACTGTCCCCCTGCCACCACTGTCCCCAGTGCTCCCACTGTCCCCACTGTCCCCACTATCCCCACTGCTTCCCCTGCTCCCCCTGTCCCCACTGTCCCCAGTGCTCCCACTGCCCCCACTGATCCTCCTGCTCCCACTGTCCCCACTTCTCCCACTGCTCCCACTTCTCCCACTTTCCCCACTGTCCCTACTGCTCCCACTGCCCCCATTGTCCCCACTGTCCCCACTGCTCCCACTGATACTCCTGCTCCCACTGTCCCCACTGCTCCTGAGCTGCTCAGAGACCCAGCTGCATCTCCCAAAACCCCAAGTGTGTTTCAGGAGAAGCCCTTGGCTCACCCCAGGGCTGAGGCAGACATTAAACATTAAGAAAAGGAGAATGATATCTTCTGCCACCATCCCTGTGGTCCCTGTGCAGCACTGCCCTGGGTGCAGCGGGGTCTCTGCTAGGATGGAGATCCCCATGCCTGCTTGGATTTGTGCCATAAGCTAAGGGACCTCCTGCCCTGCTTCATCTTCATTCAGGAAAACATCCATGCACTGGCAGACATGGAAATGAAATGCAAATCTCTGCTGCCCACAGCTCACAAAACACACCTGTGCACTGCTGCAGCGTGAAAACCGCAGCCGTGGCCTCTAGGAATCAGACAAAATAGGTAAAGGGCAAAAACTCATGCTCTGGTGACCTTGAATTTTTATACTAATAAAGCTACTTGATGGCTTTTTTTAACAAAAGGAAAGAAATCCTTTCACAGGTTGCTCTCCCCGACAACATTTTGACATCAGAGACCCATCATGCCTCTTGTATTATGGAGTGCTCATTTATCTTGGAAGCCCGTAGCAGCTGCTCATGTTACAAGTGGGAATTCCTTCCCTTTGTTTTCCTAGATGTTGCTCTCCTGAACTTCAGTTCAAGGGTTGATTTAAGTGGATCTGCGTTACAGGCTGATGAGATATTTCCAGTGAGTGAAATGACTAAATGCAGCATGTTTAATGTCGGTGGTGGATAAAGCTCACCACTCATTTCTGGGTACTTCAATGGGCTTAGCTTTGTAGAGTTCATAATTTGAGAGCTGGGTTTATGTGGTACAAAGTGTACTCAAGGGAGGCACACTGGTGTAAAATATATATAAGACTCTCATCATGTTCCCCACAGCCCCCAAAGACCCCTGTTACAAAGCAGCTGCCCTGGGAAGCCAAACTGTTACACAAATCAGCCCAGAAAAGAAAAGCCCTGAACAGGAGCCCAAAAGTGCCCAAAAAAGCCAATAATAACTGGAATATGAAGAGGAAATAAGGAAACCCTGCCACAAAACCCCAGAGGATGATATATGGGAAGTGCTTGGCAGTAATGTTTACATTTGATTTATAAGTTCGAGAGCTGAGATTTCTCTTCTTGGAGCTCAAAGGAGCCGTCCAGATGCTGGTGGGACCAGAGAAGATGAATGCATGTACAGGACTTTGTCCCTGTAAGTGTTCAAGGCCAGGCTGGATGGGGCACTGAGCATCCTGATCTAGTGAGAGGTGTCCTTGCCCATGGCAGGGGGTTGGAAATAGATGAGCTTTAGGGTCCCTTCCAACCCAAACCATTCTCTATTAGAAGAAAAATCCGTTGTGTCCTTAAGGCAGCTCAGCTCTCTTGCACGACTCACAAAAGAGTTTGTTGAGCTCAGAGCTGTTCTTACTCAGGAAAAACCTCCAAAACCTTCCTTCAGCATGAAATCCTCTTTTGGGTGTCTGGGACTGGCAGCCTCACAGTGATCAGCTCCAGAGCTGCAGCTGTTTGGGGTTTGGCTGGGGGTCTGGCTGGACACAGAGAGGATGTCCTGTCCAGGATGATGCTTCTGAGGGGACAGAGCTGTGGCAGCAGTGCTGCATTAGCAGGTCCATCACATGGGCTATGCAGGGGCTGCCTGGCTGGGCTGGGATGAGCCAGCTGGCCCTTCTGTCAGGCAAGTGGTGCATGGCTGAAGCCTGGTCCCTGCCCAGGCTCTGCTGGTCTGTGCAGTCTGGATACAGAATTCAGCCAGCTGGCTCTGGGATCACCACTGTGTGCTGAAGCACAGCTCCTAAAGTCAGAGAAATGCAAACCAAAGAGGATGAATCCCTCCCTGACCTGCACGTTGTTTGGGATCAAGGGTCAATTTCTCCAGAGGTGGTGGGAGCTTCCTGCCCTGCTCCTGCTGCTGCATCCCAAAGAGATGAAAGGCAAATCTCTGGCAAAAATTATGGCAGAACATGGCCCGAGCTTTTGCAGGAAGTTTTGGAGTCTGTTCCTTGCTGAGAGGGGGTTGCTGCAATCCCACGTGAACCGTAACACCAAGGCAGCGTCTGCACAAAGCGCTGAGAAGTGAAACCAGCACTGCCCACCCAGCTCTTTTCCCCGGTTCCCAGGCTGAGAGAGACAGCTTGGCTCATCTTTACAGCTGCAGCCTCCCTCTGTTCCCAAGGTCTGCTCGCCCTCCTGGCTCCTTCTTTGTTCTTCAGACCACCAGGACAGAGACACATGCAAAGCCAGCCCTGCCCTGGCTCTGCAGCGGTGGTCTCCATCTCCCTTCAGCACAGACTCAGGAATTTATAAGCAATCATAATTTCCTGCTGCCACTTGCTTTCACTGCACAGGCCTTCTGTGATCTGCTTGGAACCCCAGCAGATGTCCATCAAGGACATGTCCTTTCCAGCTGGCATTTGAGGGGTGTCTCTGATGATGGCTGGTGGTCTATTCGTCTGCTCATCCCCAGCAGAGTCTCAAAGAGATTATTTGCTTCTTGGCCTTTTAGCAACAGTGAGTTCATGCTTTTTTATGACCTTCAGTTGGTGCCTTGAAATACCTTTATGGAGGTTTGGTATTGATGAGCATCTCTGTGATGACACGTGCTGTGTCTTAGTCCACCACAGCAGTGCACAGCTAGTGACAAGGGGACACCAGTCCCATGGATGGGTGACCATTGAAAGATTTAGGGCTTGGGTTTGGAGCAGCTTCTGAGGGTTCAGATGCTTCTCTGAAGCTAAGCCAAACCCCTCTGGCCTGGAAATCGAGCTGGGAAATATAATGAGATTTAGCTGTCAAGTGAGATTTATGGTTCATCCTTCTTCCAGCTGGGTCAGAAATATCACAAGTGCAGCTTCTTCGAGAGAGCACCAGTGCCTCTGCTCTCAGACAGAGCCAGGGAGGGCAGGGCAGGTGGGCCTTCCTTTCAAGTCACTGGTTGGTTTTTGTTTTGGGGAAGTTCAGCTCATGCTCCCGGCCCATCTGTAGCTGGGGACTTGTGCATCTTGATCAAACTGGGAATGGGATTCACTCGTACCTTAATGATGAAGGTGAAACTCTGGGAAGACAGCAGGTCCTGGGGACACTGCCATGGTCCTGCTGCTTGTCCTCGTTCACAAGTTCCTTACAGACACCAGACTTTGCTTCCAGCCTCCAATCAGCTTCCTCACTGCTGTGTCTGCTGAGCTCCAGCTCGGACAGCAGCGACACAAGGTGTGGATCACCCTCTGCTGCTGCTGCTGGCAACTTCTTTCTGTTCCTGCTTACAAATATGGGTTAGCAAAGACCTGATGCTTTAAAAGAATTTAAGCCAAGCCCCAGCTGCTTCAGAACATGAACCAGGGGTCCATTGCGTGAGCAGCAGAGCTACCAGAGGGATGAAAGCAGCCAGTGACAGGGGGCTGGGTAAAGTCATCTCAGCTGGCCCAGCTGGTGCTGGAAAAGGGCACAGATCCATACCCTGAGCCTTCTCAGGACACACTATGGGGCACCTTCCAGGACGTTTGCAGCAAGCCACAATCTCTGTCACTGTGAATCAAATCAGACTCCGGGAATTGTGAAAAAGTGGAGAACAGAGCAGAAAATGTCATTGTGCTGCTACAAATGTCTCTGGCGCATCCACTTTGACTCAGTGGATGATTCAGGTTCTAAGGGAGCTTAGGATGTTGTTGTCCATAGTTTGTGACATTTTGGTCCCGCAGCACTCAGAGGAAATAAGATGTTTGGAAAAGATTCATGCAAGACAACATGAGTGACTGAAGGCTTGGGAGGAGAGATGCTCCAGTTTGGAAAACAAATGGTCAAACAGAGATACAAGAAAAGTCCAGGGAATACCTGAGGGATGACTGATGGCTCCTTGTCTTGTATAATAGAAGAATTAGGAGCAATGGACAAAACAAGAAGCTGTCAGGTTCAGAAGCTACATCCTCCTGCTGCCCCACCATGGGGTGTGGGTTCAGCTGCACCCCCAGAGGTGTGATACAGCCAGCTGTGAGACTCATGGGGTGGCACCAAGCTGACCTTCCAGCTGACCTCAACTAAGAAGATGGCATGGCCTCAGCATGGCTTTCACACACAGTTCACTTTTTAACCCCTCTGATGAAATCTTTTGGATACTGTTACATATTTCTATCAGTGAAACCATTATTTCATTACAAAACAAGCTAATAACCACTGAAATTAGCAAATGGATACCAGTTACCATCAGAGCACATGGGCATACCTTGAAAATTCAACCACATCCCTTCTCAGTGGTCCCAGAACTCAAATCCTCATTTCACTTTTCATTTTTTTCATAAGTTCATAGTGCCCTGAGAAGAACTGACACTGAAAACTACTTTTTTTCTGCCTCGGTTGGTCTTCTAGGGTGAATTTGCTGGTGTACAATGGAGTGCAAACTCCAAAAGCAGCTTCTCCTGGTGGGTGGTGCTGGATTCTCTACCTGCTGGTAAGAGATGAGCTCAATATTGTCACTTTTATCCAGGTTTTTTTTCTTAGGACAGATGGGGGTCAGAGGGGCTCAAAGACTTTTCTTAATAGCTACACCATGGGGGATCTTGAGGGACTGGAGCCCATCCTGGTGAGGGGCAAGGTCACACCAGTGTCATCCCAGTCTTGGTGGCTGGGGCACAAATCATAAAACCACAGAATCACAGAATGGTTTGGTTGGAAGGCTAAAAATCATTCCGTTTTCAACCCCCTGCCACAGGAAGGGACACCTTCCACTCAGCCAGGTTGATCTGGGCCAGATCCAACCTAGCCTTGAAGATTTCCAAGGATGGGGCTTCTACAATCTCTACAAAGTTTTTTATTAATTTTTTTACAAAGTTATGTACATTCCATATAACAGTGGGTTTGTATAAGCTTTTCTTTCCGCCTTCAGCAGGGAGACAGAAACATGTGAGGCAAAAATATTTTTTCTTAACCATTCTGGATTCTGTGCATGTTTTGCCCTACACCTTTTCTTTTGGTTTTCTAATTTTTTTTGTTCCTTTTCTTTCTTTCCTTTTCAAATTTTTTTAAATTACTTACTAAAGTAAAGTAGTCAAACATCTATGGAATTCCTTTCTTTCCCTTGTAAGAAGCATCCCAGAAACTCTAACCACCCTGATCCTTACTGCTTTCAAAGAAACATTTTTAATTCTTCAGCGTGGCGCAGCCTTACACTTCACAATATATTTTGCTTCCTGATTTCTCGATGGGATTTTCTCCAAGCAGTGCTAAAAATCAAGAGCGCCTCTTTTGTCTCTGAACAGCATTTTTAAAATTCTCGATTCATGGAAAACCTCCCAACTTTTGTCTTACACAGCACAAAGAAAAGAGGCATTTGGAGGTTTTTGCAGAGCCGGGTGTGCGAGCAGCTGCAGCTTTGGAGATCCTCTTCAGCAGCTGTGAGCAGGGGCTCCAAGTCAGCTCTGGCCACATCTGCCGCACCACACTTGTGGTTTTTGCTGCCTAAAGGAAGTTTTAATATCCTTGTGTCCTGCAGTTTGTCCTCATCTGGTGCAGCAGCTCCTGTGGCCAGGCCAGGCCCCTCGCAGGTGCCTGAGCTCACCTGAGCCTCCTCCTCCAGGGGCAAGGGGATGCTGGTGACCCCAGAAAGTGTCCCTGGGGCCAAAGGGGCTGCTCATGGCAGATGGTCCCCGTGCACCTGGGGCCCTCCATGTGCCGTGAAGGGCTGAGCCCAGCAGGACAGAGAGGGAAGGCACAGCTGGGAGGGGTGGCAGTGCCGTGCCTGAACAGCTGGAAGCACCCACGGCCCTTTGCTGTCTCCTTCTCTCCCTCTTTCACTTAATTTGCTTCCCTTTTCTCCCTTTCTTTCCCTTTCTCTCTTGCTTTTCGTCTTTTGGTTTTGCTTTTAATTTTGTTTATCTTTTGCTTGTTCACTTTTAATTTCTTTTTCATTTTATCTTTCTTTCCCTTTCTATTTTCCTTTACTTTTCCCTTTCTGTTTCTTTTTCTTTCCTGTTATCTTTCTATTTCTTTTCCTTTTTTATTTTTATTTTTTGAGTTTTACTTTTCTTTCTTTTTCTTTCTTTCTTTCTTTCTTTCTTTCTTTCTTTCTTTCTTTCTTTCTTTCTTTCTTTCTTTCTTTCTTTCTTTCTTTCTGTCTCTTTCTATTTTTATTTTTCTCTTTATTTTTTATCTCTTTCTCTTCCTTTTTCTTTTTTATTTTCTTTCTTTCTTTCTTTCTTTCTTTCTTTCTTTCTTTCTTTCTTTCTTTCTTTCTTTCTTTCTTTCTTTCTTTCTTTCTTTCTTTCTTTCTTTCTTTCTTTCTTTCTTTCTTTCCTTTTCCCGTTTTTTATCTTACTCTCCTTTTCCTCTTTCTTTGTGCGCCACTCTCTCCTCCTTTTTTCCCTCTTTCCCACTCTTAATTTTTTTTCCTTGCCCCCTCTTTCTTTGTGTGCCACTCTCTCCTCCTTTTCTCTCTCTTTCCCACTCTGATTTAATTTCTCTTCCTTGCCCCCTTTTTCTTACCCCCAGCCCCCTCTGGCTGTATTCCCCACACTCCCACCGGGATGCCACTGTCTTTGCAGCCATCCCGAGGCAGCCTGGAGCTGTGGGCAGAGCCCTGGTGCCTCAAAGCTCATTTGTGAGCAGCAGGGTGCTTTCATGGAGGATTTCCCACCGGCAGCACTTCATCCTTGTGGGTGCAGGGAGAGCTCTGACATGGAAGGAGGAAATTACCATGGGGGTGGAACCACCTCGCTGTCACCTTCCTGGTTAACTGGCCTTGTCCCAGGGCAAATCCCCTTTCTACCACTCTGGGAATCTCCCCAGCAGGTCCACCCCAGCACCAGCTCCTGCTCTGTCCAGCACATTCAGGGCACAGACTGCTCTGGGCTGGTGAAGAGCATCTGCATCCTTCTGCAATGGCTTGGAAGGTGGCTGGTGGACTAATTTAATATAGCTTGGTCTCAGTTCTTTTAATTATGTCTTTATAGTCTTTTAATTAGCCTGAATCCTACTAATTTAAACCACTCTTGTTTGGAGAGACTTCTGCTGAGCAGCTGTTCTCGTTCTGAGCTTTCTCTGGGTTTAGGAAGGGAAGCCTGGGACATTTGCTTCTCCCCTCCAGGCTGTTTTTCTTATTTTGCTGCATCAGCAAAAGGTTGCAGAATAGAAATGGTTCCTCTGAGATAGAGGAACGTGACTTACAAACCATTATTTGTGTCTGGAACCTGTTTACAAGGTTCAGACAATAAGGAAAACCAAACCCACGGTGTTTCCTTTGCATGCAATCCTGCTCCAGCTTCCCTTCAAACAAGGCAGGGATTAGGAACTTCAAGGACAAGGATGACAAGCTCATCTGAAAGACAGGGCTCATCCAAAATAAGAAATGTCCTGGCAGCAGGGCTAACTTCAAGGGAAAGCAATTGGAAAGAGAGCTCCAGGAATTGCTCTTTTATTCCTGCTGCATGCCAGACTGCTGGCTACAAACCAGGCTGCTGGCTGCAGACCAGGCCTGTCCCAAGGGCTGTACAGTCCTGAGAAAAGAAGAGGTTCCCTGGTGCAGAGCACAAATCAAAACCCCAGCACAGAAGTTCACATGAGCTTCATCTCCCTCTCCTGAGCTTCAGCTGAGGTCTCCTCTGTGAGAATCCCCTTTGTCGCTGAGCTCCAGGAGAAAAGAAAAGGGATTTGCAAAAAAAAAAAAAAAAAGCAGCTTTCTACATCATCATCAGCTGGTGCTTCAAGCAGTGATGGGAAGTGCAGGGCTTGGGACCTCAGGGCTACTCCTCAACTTTCAGCAGCACCCAGGGCTCAGCTCTGCTCTTGGCAAGCACAGGATGTTGTCCAGCATGAGATTTTAACAGGAAAAAAAAAAAGAGAGAGAGAGAGGAAAGACTGTGCAACAGCTGTGAGGGATTATCAGTGTGTATCACGCTGTCCTGCTCTGCAAGAATAAAGTATGCTTTAAAGTTCAGGATAGGCATTATTGACTGCATTTAATTGCTTGTGTCCCATCCTGGGCAGGGGCTGCAGCGTGCCAGGAGTAAAGCAAACACTCACAGGGGACAATCCCTGCTAAGAAACCAAAGTGCAAGGCAAGAGGGAGCCAGCCTGTTTTCCTCCTTTAATAATTCCTCCAAAACATTAGTCTTCCAAAAACAAATACTGTGGATGGTCCGGGGAATTGAAATCCATCACAGCAAGGCAAGCAGACAGCCTTGCTCTTGCTGCAAGTCAGGAGGGAGGTGGGAAGAGAAGGGAGAGCCGAGGGGGAGAAGTGTCACTGTCGTGTGGCTCATTATCATGCCTGCTCTGGCTGCTGCCTGAGTTTGTAATCCAGGCTCCGTGGTACCAGCAGAGCTCATTAATTTGGAGTCCGCGCTGGTGAGTCAAACGCAATTAAGAACAATCAAAGAAATGCCATCGCGAAACGCACTTCATGGATTTCTTTTCAAAGTCACACTGTGGCTGTGGTTATTTGCGGTGTGGATTCACAGCTCCTCCAAACAGGCTGTGGTCATTCTTGCAGAAAGAGGAGCCCTTTGTAGCAGCAGCTCTGGCTCCGGGCGCTGCCGCCGGCGCTCGGCCGGCTGCTGCCGGGGTTTTATGATTAGGAGGAGGTTTAGCAAAGTGCAGATAAGGACCAGGCTGGGTTTTTGCACAAAAGAAAAATAACTGACCTGTGCAACCCAGTGCCAGCTGTGGTGGAGGTTACACAGTGCAGCTGGACCTATGTGTAGATAAAGTTTGTGGGTGATAAGAGCGCTGTGGTGGCACATGAACACACTGGCCTGGACACAGAGCTGGTGTAGAACTTCTTTAAAGTGGTATTTTTGATTGTTAACTCCATGGAGGAGACACTTTTGTGTGTTATACCTTTTCCTAAGGTCTGTGTCTGGAGGGGGAGCAGGCTGCCAGTGCTCTGCTGTGTGGTTACCAGCAGCCACACCGTGGGGACAGTGGCAAAGGGGACAGACCTCCTCGTGAGCCCACCACTGTGCACACCAGGGAGCAGCCCAGGGGACAGAGAGGTGGAAAACAGCACTCCAAAAATTTCCACTGAGCCTCTTTTTCAAGGGGGGAGTACTTCTTTGACTAAGTGTCTGTTCACTTGCCAAAACAGCTGGGAAACCAGATACTTCATGCTGCAGTACAACTAATTCCTGTTTGCTGATGCTTGGGATGCTTTTTGGGAGAAGTGTTTTTCAGTTTTCATCTGCTTTCAGACAAAGCATGATTAAATCTAATTTTCCATTGAGGGAGGGGAAAGAATACATTTCTGATTATGCTGAAGGCTTTTAAAGCTGTACCAGTGGGATTGCCACCCTGAGAAATCCGTGCTCTCTGAGGGGAGCTCTTCTGGGGAATGCTGAGTTGAAGAAGGGGTGTGCCTTGTCTTGTGGCATGGTTGGAAGTAAAACACATGCAAACACACAGCTGTGTATTCTAAGTCCTTTAAGGAGCTTGCCCAAACTAAAACTCTGATACATGCTTTGGTGTCAGATAAAATACCTGTTTATCTGACAGAGAACACATCTCTTCTCATCCAGGATAAAGTTTGGTGGAAGGCAATGCCACGAGCAGCCCTGGCTGTTTGCAGCCCACCAAACCTGACATTTTCAGGAGTGGGAGATGCCATGGAGAACCAGATGCCTGCATCATGCTGACCTCTCTGCTTGCCAAAGGTGCTTCTTTTCCTTGGGTGGGCTGAATTTTGCCAGCTGCTGTCATCAGTCAAGTTTACAGCCTTTGCTGAAGCTTGAGGTGGCAACACAAGCACCCTGCCAAGCACCAGGGTGAAAGATTCACACCTCTGTGATGGTGTTGTGTTTTCTCAGGTCTTTTGCTGTGCAGCCTTCAAATTCCTCCGAAAGTGTGAGTCTGCCTGCAGGAGGGAAATATGTGAAAAAGGGATTTAACTGGTTACCACCTATTATTTGTCCCATGAGGATGGCCAAAAACCTCAGAGGAGATTCCTGATTCCTGTTATTGTTATTATTATTATTAAAATTATTAGCCATAACAATGATTTTCCATATTAAGGTAATACCTGGGGATGTAAGATCACCAGCATCCAATCTGATCTATAAAAAAGGGATATTAAGAAGCTTAAAACCAAAACTAAAACTTTGGTAGGGATTTCTCAAAGCCAACACAAAAAACAGCTGAGAAAACCTCCTCCCAGCCAGAATCAAAGCCCCTTCCTCAGCTGGCCACTAACTTTTATTACCTTAATTTGCATTTCTTTCCCACATCAGTCATCCCCAGGGTGCCCAGTGTTTCTTGCTGTGACCTGTAGAGGGAACTGTGCAATATAGCAAAAGAATCCAAAATGGTCTGGTGTGTCCCTTTCCAGGAAAGGGTGTTCCTCACCCATCCCCTCCATCCTTAAGCAGATTTCACATTTTCCACTCACACCGTTTGATCTCAGGTGGGCTGGCACTGGGCTGGGTTTCCCAGGCAAGACAAGACAAGATGTCCACACACCAGCTGTGGGCAGCAGCCAGAAGATGCAAACTACCCTGCAATCCTGCTTTTTTTTTTTTTCCTTTCTTTTTTTAAATTAGAAACAGCCAGTTGGTGGAATTTGTCCATTGCTGTGAGTCATGGTGTCTCAGTTTTTGGGGGCTGCCAGTAACAAGTTAGGAAAGGGCTGTTTCAACCCAGGACAGGAGTGTCCAGACTTTCCAGGCCCCCAGCCAAGGGTGAGCAGAGCCCAGTGATCCTGGAGAGAGCAGCAGGCTCAGCACTACAGCTGAGGTTGGGTCCTGTTTTACTGTCACTCATGACACTGAAATAAAATTTCTTGTGGAGCAACACAAGCTTTCCTTGCCCTGTGGCAAAGTGAGCCCACTCCCACTCTGCTCCACCAAGCACTGTGCAACTCCTTGTTGGACAGTTCAAGACCACTCAGTAAAAGCCTGGGAAAACA
The DNA here is from genome assembly GCF_036417665.1 of Passer domesticus. NCBI lineage: Eukaryota > Metazoa > Chordata > Aves > Passeriformes > Passeridae > Passer > Passer domesticus. The sequence continues at coordinate 4,271,149 of NC_087474.1, forward strand.
AAAAGCCACCCTGCCCATGCCAATGTGCCCGTCCCTGCCCAGCACAGAGCTTGGGCTGTTTTGCCCATGCCCAAAAAAGCAAGGGGCCAGGCAGAGCTTCAGAGCCATCACTGTGCAGATACTTTCTGATTGAATGAGTTGTCAATTCTGTCACACTTCAATATTGCTGATGTGGCAAAGCCTGGCCTGACTCAGAGCCTCTTGAAAGCAGCAGAAAGATCTGACTGAGGCTGGAAAAACCACTGGTTTGGATCCACTTTTCCACTGATAATGATGATACGGAGGAAACGAAATCCAAGCTGGAAGTGACTGGTGCTGAGGTCTGCAGATGCCCAAGCCCTCCCCTGGGATTCCTCCCCTGGAGGAGTCTGTGTGTGCCCAGAAAATGAAAATCTCCTTGGGAAGTGATAGTATATTGTCATGGTGGATGAGTATCCTCTAGCCTGGATTTCTCTTCATTCCCTTTGGAAATGTTGAGAAAAAAAACAATCTAAAAACTAAAAAAAACAAGGAAACAAAACAAAAAAAATTCCAAAAATCATCCTCCAAATATTTATTTGATGGCACTTACAAGATTAAAAGAAGAATTCAATTGGGTGTTAAGACCTGCAATTTTTAACATTTCTTGGAGGGCTGCAACCTTTAGCATCCTGGGTTCACTTTCTGCCCTACAAGATAGACCAATGCAGAGATCTGCTCATTTTTTAATTTTTTTCCTGTATTAAGAAAATATGTATGTAAAGGTAAGGAACAAATTACCATTACCTTGCTGAGATTTTGAACTTTACTCATCAACACCATCTCTGTCTGTGAAGTGCATAAAAAAGCCTCTCCTGTGCCATGATCCCACTCTCTCTTGCAAGGACCTTTCTCAGATTTCCACCCCATCCCGTGGGCAGAGATGGTTCTTCAGCCAGGCTGGGCAGGGCTTGGAGCAACCTGGTCTAGTGGAAGGTGTCCTTGCCCATGTCTGGGGGATGGAATGAGATGATTTTTAAGGCCATTTTCCACCCAAACCATTCTGTGATCCTGTGATTCCTTCCCACTTACAGCCACGGGGCCCTCGTGATGGTGGGACACAATTTGACTTTGGCAAGAGAATTTCAGCCAAACACACATTAATAGGAGGCTTCACAGGCTGTGGTGGTGACTTTTATCTGGCCTATTTTCAGGGCAGAATCAGGGGTGAGGTGTCAATCTTTCCTCCTGCTCTTAACCTGTCTGAAGGGAGCAGGAGCCCCCGCTGACATTAAAGACAGCTGAGTGAAAGGGCACAAATATAGGCCAGACTTTATGTAATTATATAGGGAGGAAAACTGGGATGTCTCTTTGTAGAGGCTGGGAATGTTCCACTGGAAAACTAGGTTAGACTGAAAAAAAGAAAGAGCCTCTGTAACCCAGAAATAGCTGGGAGGTTTAAGTATAATTTTCCAGCCCTGTGTTATTATGGTGATAATTCAGGTTTGTGAAATAAATGTAGGTAAAGGTCTTCCAAGGTCAAGAGGAGAAGCAAATCACATTTACAGCTTCCTTTTCATAAAGAATCTCTTCTCCTAATTGAAAACTCGCCATTCACATGACATTGGTCCCCTTCAGTGCATGAAGGAATATTTGTGTTTAATTAATCAATTTATTAATTAATAAATTTAAAAACGAGGCTGCTCTTTGGAGCTGTCTGAAGCACATCCTTTCACTTGGAAGGTGAATTTGAGGAGCAAGAAGAGCCTGGAGGTCCTTCATGTGCCCTGGGAGCTGAGATGGAGATAACCAGCAGAGAGCTGGGAGCAGGGGTGAGTGGGTACTGCTCCTCCTCACAGCAAGGAGCTGTGATTTCAGCCTCCATCCCTGCAGCCTCCCCTTAGGCAGCAAGTGATGGCACAGCTCAGGCCGAGCCAGCTGCCTCTGGAAACCCAGAACAAGCTCACTGCGATGTTCATTGCCCTTTGAATTCACATTAATTTTTTATTTGTGTGAGGTTGATGAAGATTAGCTCCCTTCATGGAGCACTGCCCCGCAAAGTGCTGCACAAGGTGCTGCTAAAAGAACAACCTCAAAACCACATCAGCTCTCATCAGTCCACAAAAATCTGCTTTTTGCTTAGAGCAAAATGGCCAGAGCTGCCAACATCTCTGTCCTGTCATGGGAGGAGATTTCTAAGAAATGTAAGCGCTGAAAGGAAAAATGAGGAAGTCAGTGCAACACTTCCTGGGAAGGTGAGACATTTCCCTGAAATGTCTGTACTTAAACAAGTGCTAGGAAGCTGAGCAGTGTGAAATGATCTGGTTATTCTGACACCAGACCCAAAAACTCAAAGCTTTGTGCTTTGGATCTTCCAAGCCTTCACTTCCCATCAGCTCCTAAGCAGAGTGTGCATCTCTGGAAAGATGTCCAGCAACAGGGCTTGTTTCCAAGGAATGACCACTTGGACAGCGGTTGGATATCTGGTAGCAGTTTCATAATAGAGACACCCTGAAGCACAAAAACTAGTGTCCAGATCTGACACAAGAAGAAAAATGCATGGCTCTAAAATCACAGTTCAGGGCAGGAAAGTGCAACAGTAGAAATGTCTGAAATAAATTGGAGGAATTGTGGGTTATGACCAATTTGCTCGGGACTTTTTTTTTCTTAAAGGTCAGGCTTTCACTGGGGCTTGAAATGTTTTTAACTTGGTTTCTTTAGAACATGGAGCTCTCCAAGGGGCAGAGAGTGTCTGGGGCAATGAGGATGATGAGGATTAGGAAGGGAGCAAGGGCAGGAGGGAGGGAACTGGTGTTGCAGCTCAGCCACGATGCACAGAGCCAGAGGAGAGCAGCCTCCAGCATCCCTGCACGGGACCACTTGGGATTTAATTGCTTTTCTCCTTGGACTCTTTCTCCTGGGTGTGGTTTTAGCAGCCTTGCCAAGTCCACTGTTCTGCCCAGCCAAGGCTAAAAAGGGGTAAATAATCCCAAGCAGCACTTCTCACTTAAAACTGCTCCTGGAAGCCAAAACATTGTCCCTTCTGGTTTTTATCCCCAAAGAGATGACAGGTGGTAACTCTATTCTTTTTCTGAGATGAGTTTAAATCCAAACCCTGTAGATTTTTAAATAGAAGAGCTCAGGCCTTGCTTTTTACAACTGATCACATCTAAATACATCAAGATGACATTTCTTTGGCAAAACAGAGCAAGGGTCAGGCTAGATAAGGGGTGGGTGAGAAGCTAAATTCTTAGACAGACAACACCAGGTTGGATGGGGCTTTGAGCAACCTGCTCTAGTGGAAGGTGTCCCTGCTCATAGCAGGAGCTGGATGATCTTGAAGGTCTCTTCCAACCCAATTCTATGGTTCTATGATCTACAAAATCTCAGTTTTTGTAGAGAAGTCCCTAAACCCCCAGACCTCACAGCAAGAGTTTCTCTCTGCCATTTACATTGCAGGTCTTTAAAGGAAAAAAGTGATTTAAAGGCCAACCAAGATTTGCCCTGGCTGGTGCAGAATGTGTCAGGTGGCACAACGTGAGATGTGAAATGAAATGAAATCAGAAATACCAGCAAGGTCAGCTGTCACTGTGGGACAGCAGGTAAAAATCAGAAGTCTTGGAGAATTTATTCATGTCTTTCTCTCCCGCATCATCCCACACTGGGACAGCAGACAGGAATGGTGTGTGAACAATTTAGTGAAGAGTTTTGCTTGAGTTGGAAGGAGGTGAGTGTCTTAGCTTAAGCAAACACAGAGGACCTTGAAGCCACAGCTATTTTATCATCTGGGAGCAATACAGCTGCAACCTCACGCCAGCAGCTGTGCTCTTGTGAGTTTTGGACCCCAGAGAAAATGGGAGATAAAAGTTGCCTTTGATCTGACTGGACTGAGTTATTATTGCAAAGTCCCTCCTTTTATGATTTACTGCAGTTTTTGGTTGGATGAGGATGGGAACTGGGGGAAAAGGACCAACACAGCTCGTGGGAGGGACAGGTCGTTTGGAAATCTGTGTCTGAGAGCCTGTAGGACTGTCTGCTGGGGCAGACAGGCAACAGAGGCTGTTACTCTCCCCCTGCCCCCTCCTTCACAAGATATAGCCATGCCTGAAATTGCTCAGTATCAGGGACCCGTCCAGAAACCCTTCCTTATCTCCTGACTAATCATGCCTGGATGAGGCCAAACTGAAGCTTGCTTCATCTCACAAAGGACTAAACAAACATTCTGGCTCCCGGTGATGCAACTCCAAGTTGATTTTTCCAGTTACTCAACTTCTCTCTCCCTACGTATAATGTGCTGAACTTTGAAATAAATGCCTCTCTCAGCGATTTCAGCAATTTATGTCAAGAAAATCTGGATGCATCAAAGTGAGACATAATGTTTTCTGACACAGCACAGGAATAAAGCTGCAGCAGTAGATGCAGCTCCCGAGCCTGCATCTCAGCTCTGCCACTGACAAGGGCTATGGCCAAGGGCAAGGTAGTTGAACTGCCTGTTCCTCAGTTTCCCTGCTGATGAAAAAGGGATTGTGGCATTCATCCCAAGCAAAGGAAGTGGGATGAGTTCATACAATATACCTGCAACACAGTGGGGGGGGGAAGCTGTCTGTGAAGGAAAGGAAATGTGGATTCTGCTGTCTCAGCAGAGAGGATGTTTTATCCTCAATTTGTGCTAAAAAATACAGCATGTAAAGAGGTGTTGCTGATTACTCCTAAGAATCAGCAATGCACATTGCATTCAAAGAGCCTTTTCCATATGCTAGTCCTGGTCTCTTGGCTGCTTCCCAGCATGGGTCACAACCTCCTGTCTCTTAGAAGTGAACTGATGCTCCTTTCCAATACAGGCTCCCCCTTCCCCACCCCAAATTCCTGTACAGAGCTGCAAGGAGCTCGGAGGGCTCAACCCCCGGAGAGATGGAGCACCCTGATGGGAGCTGAGGGCATTCAGATATTCCAGAGAGCTGGTCCCAGCTTGAGGAATCAGACCCACAACTCCCACTTTTATGCCAACAGCTCTCGCTTGAAAACCCTTGGTGAGAATCTCAAGAGTCTACAGGGTCCAAAATCAGACCATGTTTGTGAGTTATCTCTAAAAGAGGGAACTGCAGGAACTTGACATTGCCTGGAGGTGCCTTTTTTTTCACCCCACAAAGGCTGGGGTTGATGAACTTTTATCTTTTAGGCTTATATAACCTGATATTGATTCCGTCTACAGCAGGACACAAAAATACCCAACTTTGGCCGTGAAATTCCCAGTGGCAAAGTGTGGGTTTGTCTCACTGCTATGAATTGGAGCCCTTAAGAAAGAAAGGTTCAGCCTGAGACACCCCAGCTGGACAACTGAGTCTTTGATGAGCTCCTGCAACAGGAATTAATTCTCTTTGCACTTTTCCACAACATTTATTAAGCCTTTTTTAAGACAACTTGTCTTTTCACCCTTTTATCTTCACAACAACCTGACAGCAAAGGGATCAGCTATTTCTTTTCTGACGTATAGACAGGAAGACTGAAGTGTAGAAAACCTAAATAAATGCCTCCACTGCATTCTCACAGGTGGTCTGTGGCAGAGAAACCCTCACACAGCCCTCACCAAGCCTTGGTGACCGTTCAGTGGAGAAAAAGATTGTCCTGGAAGGCAAAATAGAGCAATTTTTGGTTTCCCATATTCTCTGTCACCCTGTTTGGCCTCTTTTAGTCCCAAGGCAAGGTTCTTGTGGCATCCTCCACCTTGGGGTGTTTTGCTCTCTCCTTTCATTTCAGAGCCATGAGGAAAATGCTCCCATGGAGTTTTGCTCCCTGGGTCCAGTCCCAGCCAAGCCATCTCTCCAGAGCAGTGCCAGGAGAGTGGCACTTGTGCCTTTGGCTTTGGAAGCTCAGCTGCAGAGGAGGCGCTGATGGGAGCTGAAGTGACCTCAGCCGACCCGAGCCGCGCATCCACAGCCTCACCCAGCGTCTGCAGAGCACGGCCACTCTCCCTCCCAGCCCCGATTCCTCCAGCCCTGGCTGCTCTGAGAGGCTCTGTCTCCTCTGCCTGCTCCTGTAACCATCAGAGGAAATTTTGGTCCTTTCTCCTAACTCACAGAAACATGTCTTTAACATTTTCGCTGAGCACAAAGGCAAGATTTAACATGAAACCTTTAGTGAGGGGTGCAATGGAAGAGGAGGGTTTGGACCTCTGCTTTTCCTGGGTATTCTCAGGTTTTGACTGGACTTTGTCCATCTCTGGACCAAAGGTTCCCCTCTGTCCCCCAGTGAATTCATCCTAAATAAATACATATATATGCATGTTGAAATTCAGACTGTGCAGCTGTATGTGTGGCATGCAGGCTCTTGCTACCAGGGTTGGTACAGTTAACAGAATATTGATAAATATTCTTTATATATGTGTATATATAAAAAGTGTGTCTATACGTAGATTATAACCACACCTGAGCTGTAGTGGTCACACTCAAACTGACAAGCACCAAAGCCCAGGGATGGAGATGACACGGCCAGTGACCAGCACGTGGATCTCATCTTCCCTTGAATCACAGAGGGATGGAGGGACTCCTTGGACTGGTGGTTTATCCACCTTCTGACAAAGGAATAACCTGACTGGGATATTACCTGGGCTGCAGTCAGCAGGAGACTTGGGGAAAAACAGCACCACACAAAGTCTTCTCTTCCCAAAAATCCTTTAAAAATTAATGCTGGAGCCAGCCACAAATTAAAATCACACTGAGGCTTGCTGTTGGATGCCAGGAATAATAGACTTTGGTTTCAAGGTTTGCCAATGAGTCATTTCATGGCTGCCATCATCCCAAAATGCCTTTGAGCCCTGGAGTTAAAGTGACTTGTCCACCAGGAGTAACCAAATGAAATTTGGAGAGGATTTTTTGCTCCTGAGGGCATTCTGTGGGTATTCCCCTGGATCCAGCTGATGAGTCTGCTTTCCCTGCTGGGGATACCTTCCTCCCACTGCCCAGAGCCTGCCCTGCTGCCAGGGCTCAAATTGCAGCTGGGGCATGGAGACAGCCCTGTGTGCTCTCATGGGCCCAGCTCAGGCTGCTCATGCAGAGCCCTGGCCCAGGTGACATCCCAGCCTGGCCTCAGCTGAAGGCTGCTGGGTGTCAGAGTCACAGGCAAAGCAGGGCTCTAGCCTGCTGCTGTCACTTCTGCCTCAGTGTCAGGGCACCCAGCATCCCCTCCATGTCCCCATCAGAGGGAGTATCAGTGCCAGAAGGAGCAGTGGGTCACTAAGAGATGGTTAAAATGAAAGGAAGGGAAAGATGGGATTTGAGATTTGGCACATATGTGGGTTTGGGTAACTCCATTCTTCTTCACCTTGCAGGGAGGGAGTCCCTGTCTCCATCCCTCAGCCCACGGGGATGTTACCTGGCCTCATCCCCTGGCTAAAACCAAACTAACAACATATATTCAAGCACTGTGTAAATGGTTTCAGGCAGACATGGGCTCCTGCAGCTCTCCTGGCTGCTGTTCAGAGGTGATGAGGGAGCAGGCACATGTCCAGAGGTGCCATGGCAGTGTGCAAAGTGCTGCTCAAACCCAGCAGGAGATGAGCACTGCCTTGCCCCTGCCCAGCAGCCTGTCCCTGAGACACCAGACAGGATTCCTGTGGGATATCCAGTAGTTAGCTGGGCATGATGAGAGTTTCTAGAGCAGTAGGACACAACAGGACAAATCCTCAGTCAATTTAGCCTTGCCATGCTTTAGGCTCAAGCTGTTGAGCTGCTTCTCCTCCACTGAGTTTCAGATCTTCCACAAGATTAAACAACCCATAAGAAACTCCTCTCTTCTTGTCCCCTTCCCTGGTTTGGGGTTCCCCAGATCCCACATTATGGATTAATCCAGATAGAAAGAGTCTTGGGAGGCAAAGTGCAGCTGTAGACCTGGAGTGACCCACAGCTGTGAGTACTTGGATGAGCCCCATCTGAAACAGAAAGTTCTGCTTGGAAAGACAAAACCTGACCCGTAGCAGGAACATAGAACAAGAATTTGTGCAGAGGTCAAGAGGAGCTGGCTGTTGTGATTTTTACCTCTTCATCTGTCAGTATCATACTCTTGGCAGGATTTTTAACGAAGAACCTGACTGGTTTGAATAGAGAGCTGGAATGATATGATGATTTCCCACAAAATCTTCCCATCACAGATGCAGAGAAAGCTCCTGGTCCCCCAGGTCAGACCTGGCTGGTCAGCACAGTGTCCTGATGTGATGTCACCATCTGGCAGTGTCAACTCCAAGGTGCCTCTGCTTTCAGAGGGAACAGACAGCCCCATTCCATGGCCAGGAGGACAGAGAAGGGCCCTGGAGGACAAATGTAGGAACTGTCTTGGCCCTCCCCTAACTCAGACATCACATCAGCATCATGCTCTAGGGTTTGTTCAGACCTTAAACACTGAAGCTTTCTCCATTTCAAATATGAGAAAGGAAATTCTGGAGGGCAAGTGTGCGATGTGTATCTCACACACAACCTGCTTAATTGCACAATGAATTGATAATTAATCCAATCAGAAAAACCAGGTAAAGGAAATGCTTTAATTATCTTCTCTGGACCCAGACCTATCATATACTGGTGACTCATTTGGTCCTTGCACTGTCTCAGCCTGGCTTTACTTTCACCACACGGGGCCAATGCTTTGGGCTCTGCTCCTCTCACCTGGCAGTGGTTCACATCCAGAGCAGCAGCCTCATGCTCTGTGGACACAGGTGGAATACAGAGCCCAGCCAAGAGATTCCAGGACACACAAGCAACATCCCAATGCCCTGTAGCAGTTGGAAGTGCTCAGCTGCTTTGGGCCACAATCCCAAGCACAAAGATCAGCAGGGAAAGGGAGGCATTCCAACAGGAACATTTCAGAGAGAGAGCTTCCCTTTGGCTTCCTCTCTGCAGAAAGTGGATCTGGGTCACCTGAGGCACATGTGTGGGCAGATTTACAGCAGCCAGGGAGATTAAATCCAGCCCTTTATTATCCACATGAAACCTGAGTTCCTTCAGCAGACACACTGTGCTTGTGGCACACGGATGAGCCACCTGGAGCCCAGCCAGCTTGTGGCTGGGTTTTGCACACACAAACACACTGGCTACAAGTCACCAAGACCTTCCCACCCTCTGATTCCCACTGATTCCCACTGCTCCCTTCCCCTGACTTCAGCATTCCCAACAGGACTCCTGTGAGTCCTGCTATGAACAAACTTTATGTGAAGAGCTGCTGCCCAATCCAAAACACTGCTGGGTTAAAGAAGTGACATCCAATTAGACCCAACAACATTAATTAGCTTGAGTGTGGCAGATCTTTAACAACACTGTGACTGCCACTTCTGTTTAAGAAATTGTTTGTGTGGGATTTCCCTCTGGGTGCCTTTTCATTGTCAGTGCACTTGTTTTGAAACCACAAGTTTGCTCCTGAGAACAGATGGTGACTGGAGGCTCCTTCAAGTCAGCTCTGAGGGGAACCTGGCCAGGGCCTGAACTGCTGGGACAGCCTTCCATCTGCAGGGTCTTTCCTTCCCCTCAGCAGCAGCTGAAGAAGACCCATGTCTGATAGAAAATAAAGGTGAAATAAAGACCTGCCCTGCAAAGACTCCCAAGGTGTCCTTGCCAGATGAACTTTAACATCTCTTACAACCCAAACATCCTATGATTCTATAGTATCAAAGAGAACTCTGTGTGGCTGAGGACTGAAGAGAAAACCCTGGGTGTGGGAATCCTGGGTTTGCCAGGATTTCATGGAGCATAAAAACTACAGCAAAAAGGGCACCTCATGCACACAAACACACTCTCCTAGTCAGGACCTCAACCCACCATCAAATCACTCTCACTGGGTTTTGTATTAGCCTGGCAGCAAACCTTGTTTAGCTACAGAGCCAGCTCCTGGGCCATGATGTCCAGATGTCAAGGTTGGAGTTTGGAATACCAAAGTTTGCAGTGTGGTCTTGTGAGCTTGAATCCTACCTGAAGAGTGATGAGCAGACCTCATGTGGGATGTGGGAGCAGAAGAAAAGTCCCTTGTCCTGGGGGAACCACAGGCCACAGCAGCACCTCACACTCGCAGCATGACCTTGATCACTGTCCCCTGCCCACACCCCCAGTCCCCAAACATGCCAGTGCCACAGCTCCTCTCTGCCTGGATCCATCCCTCCTGTGAGCATCTCTGTAAGGAGTGCAGCATCCAGATCAACAGTGATTGCTTTGGAAAGAGACAGGTCCTGCAGACAGCAATTCACAGCCTTGAGAGCAGCCTCCTGCAGAGATGTCCCTTTGCCTTGCACTTGGGGACTGTGCTTACAGTTGTTTCCCTCAGTTAAGTACTCATATTACACAGCTAAATCAGGATCTGTGGCTTGTAATGCAGATTTTAAGTCATCTCCTAAACCTTGCCTTTAGGAGCATGAGGACACCACGAGCAGGCCAGCAGCAACAAACTACACATTTCCTCCATGCACAAAGACCCTTCTTCCATCAAGCTTCTCTCCCTTTGAGAAGTTTCAGCCAGGCAAAACTTCATCCCAGACAGCCCTGGGGAGGTCAGGAAGTTCTGCAAATACAATATGTTGGGATTAACAGCCATGCTCATCAATAACAGGTAATGTGACCTGACAGGTATTGATTGGGCAGCACGGTGTCACATTTGCTCTGTATGTAGGTCACCCAGGCACAAACACTTCACATAATTGTGTCCCAGCTGAGCACCCTGAGCACCTTCTGGGTCACTCCTCTGCCTCCCTGGCCTGCTCTCATCCCAGCCAAGAGATCACCTTCATTAATGTCCAGCACTAATGACATTGCTGTTGATGTCTGGGGCAGGGAAATTGGCATTTTTCAAAGTGCAATTGTAAGGTCGTGTGTCTGTTTTTAGCCCACCTCCACATCTTCCCGTCCCCTCTTGCCCAAGCCCATTTTACATTTGCTCTGCTTGTGGAAATAATGGGAAATGAGCTGAGGACAAAGAGGAGCTGCAACAATTCAGATGAGTGTGCTTGGGTGAGACAGACCTGGGGAGGATGTGGGTTGGGAAAGGTTTTAGGCCAGTAGGGTTGAGAGATGTGAATTTTAGGGTTAGAGTGGTGAGAAGAGAAGGTGGTAGGACAGGATGGGATGTCCCTGCCAGGACGTTCTTTGAGAACAAGGGTATGTAGCTGCCCTCAATCCCTTCAGGTCTCCACCCCTCCAAACCTCCATCCCTGCAGCTCTGTGCTCCTGCATCCCACCTCCTTTCCATCCCTCCACCCCTCCATCCCTCCATCCACTCACACAGAGGAATGATGTCCCACTGCCCCACAAGGAGCAGCGAGGTCTCCATCTTCCCACTATTTTTAACCTGCAGCAAGAGAACAGTGCTGAAAACCTCCCATGCTGTGGTTTCACCGTTGGGTGAAGCTCTGCCTGTGCACCGACCCCCACTGCCAGGGCAGATGTGAGGAATGAGCCCTTGGTTTGGTATTTCTATTAAACCACCTTGCTGTGCCTTTTTTTTGTCAAATCTTGTGTCAAAACACGGAAACCAGGAGACCAAACAGTCACAATTTCTCCTGATATCTCCTTGCTCTAAGTGGTGCACATGAGAGCTGCTCTCAACTTTTTTTAGCTCTCGGTTTGGTATTTCCATTAAACCACCTTGCTGTGTCAATTTTTTCTCCTTTCTCACTCCCCTCTCTCCAACCACAACAACCTTCAGCCAGCTTGTGAGGGAAGAGGAACTCATGTTGGCTTTTTCTTTTCTTTCTCTTGTGGTTCCTCAAACGATTAATAGAGAATGTGGGACTTGTTCACTTCCCACTTAGGAAAAACCAAAATAAGTCTACGGGGAAATTCTTTGGGTTCCATCTTGCAAAGTTAACCAGATAATCCCAGAAACTGAGTGTCCTGCGTCTGTCTCCTGAGTAAAGAAAAATAGACATTCACCTCCATTGGAAGAGGCAGTTCTTTGTACAGCAGTAACAATCAGACAACAACAATTTTTTTCCCGGTGTTTTTAAAGGCAGCCAGAAAACAGGAAGAATTTTTCATGACAAGTTTTGCAAAGAAGTGTAGTGGTTTAAGGTTTGCTTTTACAGTGCCAGGGAGCAGGGGGAGATCGTGGAAAGCAGTAATTTGAAATATTTCAAACCACTCAGACATTGTTTAGCTCATATCTAACCTTCCTGAAGCATTGCAGACGCCCATGGAAAGGAGAGGAAAATACAGCCCAGGCTGCTGTGCAGAGAAACCTGGTGGTTTACAGTCTGGTCTTCTGTTCCAGGTCCCCAGGATGTGAGCTCCAGGGATGGGAATGAGTCCTGCTGGAGCTACTGGGCTCTGGTACCATCAAAAATCATCATTATGGATTAATGGTAACAAGGTCATGTTCTCAATACCTGTTTTTTTGTTATGCCTGATCCAAATCTTGTGTCAAAAAAACCCAGAAACCAGGAGACCAAAAAGCCACAATTTCTTCTCATATCTCCTTGCTCTAAGTGGTGACATGAGAGTTGCTCTCAGTTTTTCTTAGGGCATTTTATGGCATCATCCTTTGCTGGACTTCGCTGAGTTAAAGGTTGGACTCGATGATCTTAAAGGTCTTTCCCAACCTTGGTGATTCTGTGTTTCTGTACTCATAAGGCTGAAGAAAAGACACATTAATGTTGTGATTTTTGGATTGCAGACAGTGAGCAGCTCATTAGCATCCTCGTTAAACTCACTGTTGGATGGTGATATTAATATGAGTGATTAACAACATTATGGATATTTTAACATTGGAAATTAAAAAATGAGTCATTGGTCATTTCCCAGACTGCAAGGTTGCTTCAAGTTTAGACAACTTGTATGTTCAGGCTTTTAAGATTTTTCTGCCCAAATAGGAGGCCTCAAAAAAAGAATTCCAGGATCTGGGCAATGGGAAAAAAAAAAAAAAAACTCAAAAACAACCCAAGAGATGGCAGCCTGGGAGCCTTGAATCCTGCCATGGCAAAGATTAAAACTCTGGATTCCCACACTGCAATCTTGATTACAGGATGCTTGAGTGGTTTATTTTGCCTTGCAGAATGTTTGTTGAAGGGAGGAGAGTTTCTCATGGATGTGTCCCAGAGCTCTCTGTGTGTGTGGTGTATTTTGGAGAGGCAGCTCTGTGTTTTTACCTGCTGTGTTTGGCTTGTGAAAACCAGCAGCATTATGGAAAGCTCAGAAGCAAATGGTAAAATTAAAATGCAAAGACTCGTTTTGGGATAAGGCTGTGGGACTGAGCTGAAATCTGCTACACGTGTTGCTCTGTTCTTAACTTTTTTGTAATTCTGGAAGAGATCAGAGAGCAAAGCTGGTGACTTCACTACGTGTTTGCAGGTCAGGCTGTGGGGAAAAATACCTTCAATTTTTCTTATGCTAAGGAAAAAGAGAGCAACAGCCTGCACTCAGGACAGGGTTTTTTCTCTTTTCTGACATGTAGGAGGAACCACTCCCCTCCAATGAGTCTCAGCACAGAAATGGGATAGGGACAGTGGCACAAGCAGGGTGAGCAGCTGGACACCTGGGGTGTGTGGTGGCACTGGGGTCTCAAAAGTGGCCCAGAAGCACCAGCACAGCTGATGGGAACTGCTTGCATCTGGGATGAAAACTGTGGGCTCTGAGGGGACACGGTTTGGCATCTCAGCCTCAGCAACAGACAAATAACACTTGCAGAACATGCTGAGTGATAGGGAATAAGAAACCCTGAAGGAGGATTTCAGAGGTGTGTGCAGCCCTGCTCAAAGCATTGCAGAGCCCACTGCCCCTTTTCCTGGCCTACATCACCCCTCAGGGCTCCCAGCCTAAAAACCCAAAATGTGCAGCACAATGAAAGCAGAAAATAATGGGGGAAGGGAGTGGCATGTCCTACAAGCTACCAAACTTAGCATCAGTACCAAGGATGAAGGACTCTGGGATGGATGGATGGATGGATGGATGGATTCAAGAGATCCAGCCTTTGAACCGATTTGGGTTTTGATACACATAATGTATGGCCAGGTCCCCAGTTAAATTCAAATTTGTCATATGGCTTTGAAAACATCCTGATCCTTCTCATTATAGACACACACACACACACACACACACACACACACACACACACACATACACATATATACTCATCTATATATATACTTAAAGCCAATTATATTTGGGGAAAAAAAAATTCTCTGAGGTTGCATTACCCCGGAAGTGTCATGATAATCAGGCCCTGATAATCAGCCATTTAGGTGTGCATTTGGAAGATCATGAGGACTGGAGCAGCCCTGGCACTTCCTTCAGTGACCTCATGGTTCTGGGCTCTGCATAAGCATCATCTGAAAGAGACCCTCAGTGTCCCTCATATAAAGGGAAGTCGTACTAACCCAGTTTTTATAAAGAAAATAAAGGAACAAGACAATTTTTATGTTTAATGTGTGTCTCTTTGTTGCAATACCTATCGCAAACTTTTATGTTTTGTTAAAACACATTGAAGAAAGGATGTCAGCCTTATATGACCTACCAGAGCTGGGAGCCAGGGCCAGGATTAGGACTCCAGTTCTCAGCTCCCAGTGCTGGATTCTCATTATTAAATGACACCTCATCATTACAATAATGAGATCACCCGTGTTATTTAATTACATTCTCCTTGTTGCTGCAAATCCTCGGTGTGGCAATCCAAGCACTTGCTTTCTAAGGTTAGCAGGAACACAGGGATTCTTTTCCTGCCTTGCAAGTGATGTGTATCACTTGCATCTGGCCTGACATCAGCTTTTTCCTGCTGTGGCCCTGGAAAAGCTGAACTCACAAGCATGCCTGTGCTCTGAGCAGTGACACTGCCAGCACTCACCTCCCTGCTCAAACATTCAGATGTGAGTTTAACTCTGTCAACCTGTGGGATTCCTCAAAGGCTGCTCACACTAGGGAAGTGAAGAATATACAGGATCAAGGCTTCTTGGGCTACAACCCATTTGCTTGTTGCAATGATGTTGCATTTTAGGGTGTAAACCAGGAGGAGGTTCCCTGCTGCAAAGGGGTTTGGACATGATGAGATCTGACTCTTTGTCCAGCTCTCCTTGGCTTTGTACAAGAGACTATCCTGTCTCCATCATATTTAATCACAGCTCCTGAGAGGGAGGAGTTGTTACCTTTGGGAAGACCTGTTGCTTCTTGTGCTTGTACTGCTGTGCCAGAGTCAGGGCAGCTTTTATTACACATAATTAACTCCTGATACGTGGGGGTAAACTAGGGGTCAATGGGGAGGATTTATTACCAAAAATCTTGTGTGCGGGGCTGGACTCCACCACAACTTCCTTTAAGGACCAGGCACAGGGGTGGCAGAAACAACACCATGTTAATCACCACCATTAAAAGTTACTCCACGTAAAGAAGAGCACTGGAGGAGAAAAGCCTGGGATGACTTCTTGGGTGATGGCTCCAGGCTGCTCCCAGCTCTGCCTGCAATTCCCCAGCTCTCCCAGGGGTGGCTGGGGCTGCATTTTTGGCAGAGAGTGGAGATGGCAGAGTTTCTGGGTGTGAGGAAAAGGCAGCGGTGCGAGTCACGGCACGGCTCGTGCGTGGATCACTCCCTGCCACGGCTCCTGCCAGCCCTGGTGCCAGGGCTACCAGCACTTCCCAGCATGTCTCCTGCTTCTCTTGGCACTGTCCCCTTGGGTAGGTTGGCATTCCCACTTGGGCAGCCCAGGTTCTGAGGAATGTGTGTGATTTGAACATTTTGGCCAAGGAAGAATTTAATCCCAGCTTGGGAAGATCTACAAGTTTATGTCTTAAGTGCACAAACATTCTTTTATTGCTTCTTTCACTTCTCATATCTCGGGAAATTAGGTCTCGTCTCACTTTTACATTCATTTTCAAGTTGTGTTTAGCTCGGTTGCCTGAGAGATAAACAAGCAAAGCTTCTTCCTCATTCCAGGTGCTAGTTTTCCATCTCTGCCAGTCCTGGCTGGACAGTGGTGCTTGGTATGCCTGAGCAGATGCCCCAACTTCTCTCTCCCCCAGCCTTTCACCACTTCATTACAACTTTGCTCCATGCTGTCAGAAAGGAGCCAATAGCTCCCCAGGGCAGGGCTGTGTATCTCGGCAGACTGGGAGGGTCTAGCATACTTCAGTGTTGGAATAATTAACAATTAAGTCCTTAATTAATAGCTCACATGTATTTCCACTGGCATGTGAAGCACTTTTCAATGGCTGGGTGAGTAAAGGTTCCTCTCATATTTAAATGTAATGCTTGAAGAAAAAAAAAAATCAGAGGCAATCTCTGCCACATCCCTGAAAGATGGGGAGACTTCTGTTAGACAGACAGATGCTGCCTTTCCTCCCAACATCTGGAGAAGGCAGCTTTGATGCTGATGGTGGGAAATGTTCTTGGCTTGCTCTGGCTGGATGAGAAACCACTGCTATCTGAGACAGCCACTTTGGATGTCTGTACTCCCACCAGTCACTGGGACTGCAAGAAACCATGAAGTGGGAGAGAAAAGCCACTCAGCAACTGCATTAGGATGTGCAGCGGGGGGAAATATCCTGTTATTATTCCCAGTAAATACGCAATTGTTCTAATTGCTCAGCTCCTTTGCTTTGTCTCATCAGCACATGAACTTGTGCCCTTGGATGAGTTTGAGTAAAAATGCTAAACTCCCATGAAACATGAAATTAAAGATGGAAAATACTCTGCTTCTATTTATTATAATGCAACTCCTGCAGAAATCCATTTTAACACCCCTGCCCCCTTTTCCAGAATAGGGAAAAGGGAAGAGGGATTTTACACACAGACAAGTGCAAAGCCAGTCTTTTACCCAAGTGGGGTGCTCAGTTTGTATGCAAAATAACCCCTGCTTTGCTAAAAACATCATCTCCCACTAGAAATCAAAGGCAAAAATAGTTTGGTGGAAAATTTCCAGCCAGTTCAAGTGCCAGCTCCCAAACCTGAGTTTAGCTATCCTGTGTGGGACAGATAAACCCATCAGATAATATGGCCATGTACTGCCTCAGACAAACAGGTTGACTCAAAGTCCAGAGTTTAAAATGTGTTTGACTTCAGTGCAATAAAATCAAGAGGGAAACAAGAAACCTGAAGCAGCACTGCCATCGTTAACCCGTGGTGCTGCTGCCATGAATGTCATATTTGTGTGCCTGGAGAGCAACTGAACTCCTCGGGGTGGTCTTTTATGTACCTGTAAAGCAGTGTCTACATGTACAGCACTCTGTAAATAAATAATGCACGGCAATAACCCTAAATAAAATAGGCTGGATGTTGGGGCAATTTGGCTGTTCAGCTGGATTGCTGCTGACAATTCAGAGGGCTGATTTATGGCTTTGAGGTCATTCTGGGAAATATTATACCATGGTTTTGTCATCCTGTTGCCATGTTTTTCTGATTATTTGTGTATTTTTATGTTGAGCAAAGCAAGCACCATTCCATTATGCTACAGACTTGAAGTCAGAGGAGAGCGTCACAGTCTTCTTTGTGCTCCAGCTGTTTCTTGCCAAACCAGTGGTTTTCCATTTGTGAGCAATGGTGGGTGTAAAGGCAATTTCAGAAGGGTCTGTAAAAGGATGTATTTTCCCAGAGATCTCCACAAGCTTCTGGCTTCAACAATATCTCAGAAAATATTGAAACATATTTTGAAGGTGTCGAGGAGCAGGGCCCTCCTTGTGTTCATCACCACCATCTGTTTGCATCATGCTTTCCACTTGGATCTCTTTCTCTCCAGACCTCTGGATTTCATTTTGGCTTTGTCTGTTCAATAGCAGAGCTCTGTGCTGGGACCTGCTCTGGTGAGGTGGTTTGCAGCCTACAGCACTGGGATGCCTGGTGGGACAGTGATTATTACTGAGGTTTTCACCATATCCTCACTATATTTTCCACTATCAAGAGGGAAATTAAAGGAAATTCCTTGAAGATCTTGGGGTAGACTCCATGAGGGATGCTTAAAAGCTCAACAGTCTCTGCCAATGTGGTTCCCTTTCCTGTTCCCACATTCAATGATTTTATATTTTTTTAATAATGTAATAATTTGGGTTGGAATGAGCTTTTATGATTGTCTTTTCCCAACTTCCCTCTCTGGTGAACAGGGACATCTCAGCTCGACCAGGTTGGTCAGGGCACTGACCAAAATGACCTTGAATGTTTCCAAGGCTGGGGCCTCCACCAGCTCTCTGCTGCCAGCGTTTTACCACCTTAACTGTAAAAATCTTCTTCCTTTTCTCTAGTTTGAATTTACTCTCCTGCATTTTAAGACCATGACCCTTAGTTCTATCACTCCAAGCCCTATTAAAAAGTTTTTCCCCATGTTTCTTCTATGAGTTTCTTCTTTGAGTCATGAAAAGCCTCAGCAAGGCCTTCCCAGAGCCTCCACTTCTCCACAGGTTGTGAGCAAGGCATGCTGACCGGGCACCTGTAATACTGTAAAGTCATTGCAACCACCAGCATTTCTGATCACTCCTGTCTTTAGTGGTTCAGTTTTGTTAGGTAAAGCTCTGGAGTAGATCTGAAGATGGAGAATTTAATCTGGACTTGTGGAGTGGGACCACAGCTGGGCTGTCATAGTAGGGGAGAAGAGGCAGATTGAAAAGCATCATTGGGCACTCATTTAGGCAGCAGTGGCTGAAACCTCAGTAACCTCTGCTCAGGTTGCTGTTACTGGACACCAAATTGATCAATAGTCAGTGGACTGCAGGGAGTGATTCATTACAGCCTGAAGAAGATGAATCATGCCCTACACCTCTGCTTCTGCCCACTGACCATGGGAACCTTGAGGGACTAACATAGCTGAGAACATGTCTGGACTTAGATGGGACAAATATCATCCTCACTGACTCTTCTAACCTTGGGTTCATGCCTGTAATGTCAGCTGGTCCCTGCAAGAAACTCCATCCTGAGACCCTGAAGATCTTTTGCCTCCACTCCTCTTCTTGAAGGGTTCTGAGAGCCAGCCAAAACTTCATTCCTGAGACAATTAGGAAAAGGCTTCTGATTTCCATTTCTGTCTCACGTTTGTTTTGCTAGGCAGAGCAAACCAAACAACTTTAGTCTCCTGTCACCAGACACTGCAGCCAGCTTTCCGCTGCACCTGCTCCGGTATAAAGTTGCATAGTGACAATTCCCCATCAGCAGTGATGTTTGGAGATCTCTATCAAGGCAGGTGTTCAGCAAATGGCCTCTTTGTAGGGGGAGTACCCCACTCTGCTAATTGCCAGCACAAGAGCCATAGGACACACTGACACCAGGCTTTGCAGCCTAAGGCTCTTCATGGGGTGAATGTAATCTTCTCCTGCACCTGTAAATGTGATTTAAGAATATTATCAGGCATCTACACAAACTGGGTGCAGTACAAAATATTTCTGCTCACCAAATGGGCTGGGCAGGGGGCACTTTGTGTTGTCTTTTCAGTGGTGTGGGTGAGAAAAACCATCACAAGTAGAGTGATAGCAAACACCAGATAAACCTGTGCTCCTGCAATCTGCTATATCAGCAAGTATGGAGCTGGAAACTGGAGCTGGACAGCAGGCAGAGACTGTCATTTGTGAAGGAAATGGAAACTTGATGTGTTTGGTCTTCCTACTACACTCTCTTCTAAGTGAGAAAGTGCTTCTCACTGTATTCCTTTCTGGCGTTACTCTGAAAGTATATTTAAGTGAAGTTTGCCTTTATCAGATGAGTTATAGGATCATCTAAGACAGATTATAAGATGTCTCCTAGAAATTAGTTTATCCCACCACTACTTCCCTACTGCATTTAACCATTAGGAAGGATCATCATAACAGGCATTAGTAAAATGACAGACAGGCAGAAATCTGCCTCCTTAGGTAGAATGACTTTTCCCTTCCCACTTCCCCTCCCAGACTATTCTGCTACATTAAAAAAAAAAAAAAAAAAAAAAACTGATCTGAGCTTTGCAGCTTGACTTTCATGTTTGCTCACAACCAAGGAGCTGAAAGGCCTTGGTTTAGAGAAAGTGAATATGAAAAAGCACCTCCTTGGGCAAGAGGATATTTCCAGTTTTTGTCACCTCGCGGGCCACGTTCATTTGTTACTGATGGGAAAAAGCATCGGCTGGATGAGGGAAAGAGATGATTCCCAGCCAGCTTCTGTTTGATTGCTCCTGCCAGGCATCTGCAGGAGATGTTTTTTTGCTGGAAGCCAAGTGGGTGCCATAGATAAGCTTTCTCAAAGGCCTGTCCCTCTCAGATCGTGCTCTTCCACTGGTGGTGCACAATAAAATAAACCCGGCTGTGCGCGCGCCATGTGCGCGGAGCCCAGCTCCCGGACGTGGAATTCCTGGTCCTCGCCAACTTTCCCCTAAAGCTTCGTTATTCCAATAAATCACGGAGCTGAATTATGGGGCTCTGTTTGGTGGGGGCTGCTTTTAATTGCAGTTTTAGGAACTGTGGGAAAGCAGAATTAATGCCATATGTTTTTTAGGCTTTCGGACCAGTCGCGAGGTCTCGCTTTCAGTTTTGGCTGGGATTCAAACATCACAGCGAACTTTCAGGTTCCTCTGTGTGAAGCCACAGCGAGAGAGGGGGAAGGGCAGGAGGGGAGATGGTGGCAGGGTGAGGGAGGGTGCTGCTGTGCTGCTGGCCTGGAGAGGCAGACAGGAAGGAGAGGGCGCTTCCAGAGGCAAGGAGAGGCACTCCAGGTAAAATCCATCTGCTCCTGAGTCTCAGCATGGACAAATGAGGCTGAAACTTGTGACAAAGGGGAACCTGCTGAGAAGGAGTATGAAAGATAGAGTGCTGTGCTCTTTTCTCTGGACACTCTCTTCCCTCACACTCCTTCTTTCGCTGATTTTCCTTCCCTCAAAGCCCCCAGTGCTGAGGCATGTGGTGCCTTCACTCCTCTCCTTACCGATGTCAGGCTGCGCTGTGGACCTGCATTTATAAACCATGAACTTGGAGGTAGTTCAGAGTGGGGCTTACATACCATAGGACTGATTTTGTCAACACAGGCAAACCCCTAGGATGGTGGGACAAACGTCACAAGACAGCCAGGCCCCCTCCAGCTGTGTGAATCCTCCTGGTCCCAGCCCCTGTGCCCCCTGTCTCTGTTCTCTGGCTCTTAGTAGTTCTTGCATGAGTCCAGTTGCTCTCTGTTCAGGCAGGATGTGACCATACCCAACGCTCCAGGTCAGCACCAGCCACCTGGCAACTCATCACAGTCTCTATCTGATAAGATTTTGTAGACTCTTATCAAAATCTTATCTATCTGATAAGATTTTGTAGACTCGCACACACTTAGCCACAGGCATTTGAAGATCATCCCGACACACTCGCTGAGGCTGAAAAGGGGTAATTTTGCCTTTTCTCATGCAAATCAGCTGACCCAGTTGCAGGTGATAGAAATGATGAAGCCTTTATCCTCTGAAAGCCTGGTCCAGGAGTGTGTTGGAACATCCTTCCCCTCCAAATCTCACCAGTGCTGCACAGAGCATTTGCTTTGCCAGACACAGAAATAAGAGTGCTCTGAGAAAACAAAAAATAGAGCATTTTGTAAGCTCTGGGCATGTGGGAACTGAGGCAGGTGAGAGACTGAATGGTGAAAAAAGTCCCAGCTGAGCACAAAAGACCCAGAGGCACCCCTATTTTCCCTGCTGTTGCTGGGACCTTTGATGTTGGAACACAGTCATGAACACGCTTTTCTCTCTGCTCTTCTATTCTTTCAGGTTCTTTCTCTTCTTCCTTTCTTTCGGGTTTAAAATATCCTGAAAGCAGCACAGACTATCCTCTTAGTCAGCAGTGTGGTGGGGAGGAGACAACTCTTGTCCAGGTGGGAACCCATCCAGCACGTGTGACTTTGCAACCAGTTGTTTGGAGCATGACTAATTAGTCACCAATGGTAAATAACAGGAGGATGACTCCTGGCCGAGACAGAGGTAAATAATTAGTTACCTCGTTTGTTAAATGGTATGAGGAAGGAGGGATCTGTCAGATGACTCAGCTCTGATGAGGAGGAAAAAATGTGTAACGTCACAGGGAATATATGGATTTTCCAGGTCTGAGGATGATGTTGCCCAATGTAGATGTTGTCAGCAGTGTTACCAAAACAGCTCACTATGAAATTTATCCAGCAACCAAAAAGCATCTGCCTGTAATAACAGAAGAGTTGTGATGTGCATTAAAAAGGGTCTGAGGGATTGTTTCTACCAGCTCTGAGTAGGTGTAAATACCTGATTTCTTCTAGGTCTTGCCAACTATTTGAAGTGATGTAATTTTTGTAGAAAAATAAAGACCTCGCATCAAAGAGATGCTTAACATTGTTTTTGACAAAATCACTATCTTAAAATGCATGCACACGAGGACATAAATGTTCATGAAAAGCTTTCAGTGAAACATTTCAGCAGATTCCATTTTCTCAGTTTCACTTCAGCAAAGTTAAAATATTTTGGTGACATAGAGAGATCTTGTTTCAACTTGTTTTGAATCATTTTGTATTGCATTGCAATATTAATTGAAATATTTTCAATGTGTGCTATATTTTATTGTGCTGGGATTTATGCTGCACCTCTCTTTGTTATGTTTAGTTTTGACATTATCAAAGTGAACTGTTTCAGTTGTGTCAGACCAAATGGCTTTTACATTATTCCTCCATCAAACGTTTTTAAATTTTATGGGTTTTATTCAGATTTGGAATGATAAATTGGAAGCAAATTTGTGCGTTTCATGAAGGACAAAAATTCTAATATGCAGCCAAGTCTGTCTGTGTGTTTGAAATGAAATTTTGTGTTTTCTGGGCATTAAATCAGCAACTTGGGAGAGCTGGTCTGTCTCCCAGCTTCACCAACACCCTGGCTATGTCATTAGGGCTTGACCACATGAAAAAAGTGCCTGTAAGAGGTATCTAGGATCACTCAGAGCACATCACTCCATATGAAGGATGAATTCTTGTCTGCAATAGTTCTCCAACCTGTATCACTCACCCTAAACTTGAGGTTTCACCCTGTGTGAAATGTCAGTTGTGGTCAGACGAATCTTCCTCCACGCTGACTTCAAGAGAAGCCCAAGGTGAGCACCCAGCTGAAGATGTCCAGCATTCCTGTGATTAATCCCCCCACTAGAGCCTGGTGCAGTGAATTTTGGCCCAGCCTCAGAACAGCTCACACTCATGCACAGAGGTTTTGGTGACACTGGTGTCCCTGTGTCTGCAGGGTAGCAGCCTCTGTGGGGCAAAGAGAGGCTGCAGACTGCACCCCAGACAGCAATGAGGACTTAAAGCAAAGCACCAGATCCAGCATTTGGTCTGGACCTGGTTTAAAGCCCAAAAAGTGGCATTGGGTTTTAAATTCCTACCAAAATTTAACTCCCTACACAAAAAATCCCTCAGTCTACCAGTCCATCCTATTTGTCAGCTGCAAAATGAGCATTATGCTGAAGCTTCTTGTCTCAGATTGGTGTATCCAGGTAGATCAGAATCATCTCTTTCCTTGTGTGAGTTCAGGGATGAATTTGAAGCAACTCAGACCTCATTACTACCCAGTATCACCCACGTATATCAATAGTTGTCCTTTGAATTTCCTGCATCGTGGAAATATTTTCTTTCTGAATGATCAAACACACCACCACTGAAATCCTTAAAACCACCCCATGGCAAAAGCAGATTGCTTTTTCCCTACCACTTTTCCCAGTCTGACTGTGCATTGTTTGTATATCTGCACTGACAGCATCAAGCCACTCAGGGTGTTAGGACAGCATTGGGCACAACTCATGAAGACTCATCCCACTGACAGCCAGGGCAAATCCCCACCTGGAGATTCCTGCTGGCAACAAGGTGATGAGCAAAAGGATGTCCCATCCCTCATGTGGCTGGCTGGGGAGCAGAGGGTGAGCAGTCAGGACGAGGAGGAACAGCCAGGACCACAGCAGATGTTTTCCCATCCTATCTGGTCTGAGCAGCTGCTTCTCTGGAGATGGTGAAAAGAGGAAGAGCTGTCAAAGACAGACAACACAGGGGTTTCAGTTGTGCATTTCAGTTCACCTCAAAGACCTCGCTGCTTTGTTTTTGTAGTGCCTTTGTCTTATTTTCCTTCACATGCAAGTGTTAGGAAGCACCTTCTTGCCTGGGGAGCCCCTCAGGAACTCTGCAGACCTGACTGTCTACTCCCTCCTCCCTCCAGAACAGGTTTGTAAATCACTTTATTGAGACAAGAAGTGTGATGGGTTATTTGCACTCCTCTTTCTAGCAGCCCACCTTGCTATAAAATGGTCAAACTGTGGCCAAGTCTGGGAGACAAACCACAAACCTCTTCTATATTCTCTGGCTTGTTTTCGAAGACTGTGCAATTCTTTGCACACTTTTTCCACCCCACCCCCCCTGCAACTTCTTGGGCTTGTTAAAAAACAAAACAAAAGATAAAAGCTCAAATAAAGTTGCAGCTGCTCGGCACCAGCCCAGCTCTTTATCACCAAAGGGGTGTGCAGGCAGAGAGGGGCAGCATGTGGCTTCTGTCCTGTGACTCAACAAGGGAAGAAAAGCATCAGAAGGGGCTGATTTTGAATCTGTCATGAAAAACTGTTTGACACCTTGTGTTCCTTGTCTTTCGACGTGATCTGGGCAGCTACCCACCTTCCTGCCCCTCCAGTTCAGCAAACAGCTCTCAAATGTGAGGTGTTTTCTGCTGCTTGCAGTAGTGTCTGCTCCATTTCTGAGACTTCTTCTCTTCATAGCTGCTACAGAAGGGCATTGGAGCTGCTGCTCTGGGTCACATCAAAGGCAGAAAAGCCAATAAATAGTATTTCCCAGCAGCCTGATGATCCTTCCCTTCCAACTGTTGGGCACTGGATGAAGCTTGAGCTGCATCAACAACTCAACAGAGGTTTTGATTCCCCCAGGCAAAAGGTGCACATGGTTTTCATAAAGAAATTGGAGTATGAACATGGCTGGACACACTGCTGCTCTCTGCCTTAGGCCTGAACCCCTTGGCAGCTGGGTCCCAAAGAAACAAAGAAGTCACACAAAAACAACAGGTTAGCAAGAGCTGTGGTTGCATCAGACAACATTTAATCAGGTGTTTTGTCTCTTTTCAACCCAAACCCAAGTGCTGAGTATGCAGAGCAAAAGGTCACAGCCAACAGCACCTTTGGGTTGACCAGAGCCACAGCACCATGACGTAAAGCAAGACAAAGAGCAGGTTTCTTCCTCCCTTTTTATTCCAGATGAGAGGTAGACAACAGTGAAATCAATCCTAAAGGACCTGGGATGGGGATAAACCTTCCACAGCAGCCAGTCTGGCCAAGGAAAAAAAAAAAGATAAATTTATTACCAAATTAGATCCAAGCCCATCCCATGTCCCAGTGTTCAGCAGATTTGACTCTGTGTGCTCTTTTTACCCCTCATCCCCCAATCCCCCCCAGATTTTACAAACAGCCTAAGGGACATTAACATTTACTTTAGCACCTTAATTATTAGTGGGGGAATATATGTGGACAACCCATGAAGAATTTATCTCCCCTTTCTGAAGGATAAGCTGTGTTCAACTTTACTCCAAACAAACTTGCCTCTTAAAGCACTAGTCTGTGTAGGGACACTCATTTTGAAATAAAAATGACTGAATTTCATCAAAGATTGACTTTCACTAGCAGGATGAAACTTGTTTTTTTCATACAATGTGCAACACTTGCACTGATGAGACAAACAGCCCAAAACCCAAATGTCTTTATTTCTGTGCAAAATTTACATACAGAAATGTCTCCAGAGCATTTACTTCGTGACTTAGAGAAAACAGCTAAATTTGGGGCTTCCATTTCCTCTTCTATAAAGTGAGGGGGATGCTATTTATGCATTTTTCAGTTTAAATAGCGTGGAGCAGGTGCATCAAGTCCACACGTGCTGAAGTCCCGAGATTTACTCAGTGGGCATCAGTGGGAAGGGGATTAATAACTTTGGAGGTGACACGAAGCTCTCCATCACTTTGGATGGCTGTAGGCACAGAGGTTTGTAATTTAAACTATATTAATAGGCTATGGAAGGAAACAGCCACCCACCCAAACTGCCTTTTTTTTCATTATTTAAGGAAAAAATTAATCAGGGCTGTTTAATGCATGCTGCTCACCCTCATATTTACTATGTGGGAGATTTACACATTATTAAAATCCTCACACTGGTCCATTAGCCCTGAATCTCAACACACCACATACAATATTTTTTAGACCTCTAGAGCCCCAACAACAGCAGTGCCTTATAGGGGTGCCTGCCACTTCCATGGAAAAAACTAAATTATAAATGGTAAGTGTGGAGTTAAAAGCAGGCTGGATTTTACATCCCTGTTGCTGTGAGCAGAGAGGCAATTTCAGAGAGAAAAACTAAAATAGCACAGCACAAACTAAGAGGAAACTACCTTCCCTAGCTCTCAGGAAACCAAAACCAAACAAGGGTTAACTGGGCAGAGCCAGCACTGACTGTAAGTGGGAGGCTTGGGCTTTATTTTATTGTTGTCATTAATTTCCTTCCTTTTACTTTCAGTAGAGGAGCACAGAGTTATTTACATTAGACTCAACTGTGCCCCACTGAGATATGTATACCAGAAGAAACCTCAGGAGTAACAGACAAAAGCAGCTGAAGGGACGTGGATGATTTCTGGTGCTAACACCAGGGCCTGGTGCCATTTTTTCCCTTTGAAGGACACTGTGACAATGCCAGTTCCCCAGTTCTTCTCTGGCCCATCTCTAGGGTGTCAGAAGGAGGGATGAGCCACTCTCACATGATGTGACATGAGATGCCAGTGATATTCCAGATTATTTTCTCTAATCATACCTCTATTGCAGAAATACAATATGAGTAAGAGACACTTAGTTGGAGCTGTAGGTTCCAGAGTTAATGAACTGGAGCAGATCATGGCCCTTGCTGCACACCTCTGCTCAGAAGAAGGCTCTGTGCCAGTTTCCATTTTTGCATATTGGGTAGTGGGTTCCTTTCCCTGAGAGCAGGGGGATGGAGGCAGCAAAGCCTACACGACTCTGCCTGAACCACTCCCTTTCTTTACACATTTCCTTTCTTCCTCCTATTTGGCTGTCTTGGCTAATTAGATTATTAAAACACGTGCCTTTTGTGCAGCCCCGGGAACGGTGGGGACCTGACCTCACCAGTGGCTCCACACACAAATGCTCACTCAAAGGAAGGGACGAGTTCCCCACAGCCACCTCCACCCTGTTCCCCCCTCGGCTCCCTGGGACCTTGTTTATCTTAACACCAGCTGAGTTTCCCAGGGAAACCCAGCACAAGGCATTTGCCAGATGATCCCTTTGTGCAGCTGAGCCGAATTCGCTGCCAGGCGGTTTTTGCCTAAATCACAATAAATTCACCAGGGCTCGTGGCTCCTTTCCTGAGGCTGCTCCTCCAGCGTGGCCTTGATGGACACAGGCTCGTGGAAAAGCTGGGAACCTCAGCAGGAACCAAAGCATTTCACACTCCTGGCACGGCCAAAAGTCAACGCCTCATTGCTGCACGGCTTCCCTCCCGCCCGGGATTCTGCACAGCCGGCCAGAGGCTTTATTTATGGGCTGGGATGCTCAGCAGTGAAATGGTTAGAACTCTTGGCATCAGGGGGTCATAATTACCCTTCCAAGTTAACACCCATTGAGATGAATGGAGCACACCCTTTTCTGAGGGTGTTATTGTTGCAGTCTGCCTGGCTGTAGACACAAAAGCGAGAATTTACCTTGGTTTGCAATCAGAAAGGCTGGAAAGCGCCTCTCCCTCTCTCTTGCTCTCTTTTCTTAAATAGGAAAACAGTTTGCTTTTTCAGATTTGTGGGGTGGGGAACATGGGGGAATGGTGAAGCCATATAATTTGGGTCTAGTGGTGCTGAGCACCTATGAAGTTGCCTGGCTTTGGAGTGCAGGAAAGGGCTGGAGTGCTCTTGGAATCAAGCTCCCCAGTTCCTGTTGGGGAAAGCAGCTCTGTTATCTTTTCCCCATATCTGAGAAAGGGAGCTGGAGCTGATCAACCCCCAAAACTGCAGGTGTTTCCCACATTTGGCTGCTGCAGGTATAGTCAGGGGCATAGTCACAGTACCAGCAGCACCACCACAGTGTCCAGCTGAGAGATGGAGATGGAGCTGGAGCTGCAGCATGGACATCCCTCCAAGGGTATCTCCCTGCCTTTCCCTCCAAACATCTCTGGCAGGTGCAAACCAGAAGTGAGGGAAAGGGGGTGAACCCTGGCCTGGAATGAAACACCTCCAGCCTATGGCTTCTTCAGACATCAAGTGTTGTTCTGGGTACAGCAGAGGAGCTGCCAGCCCCACAGTGGAGGAGATGCTCGCCCCACCTGCCTGCCAGAAGTGGCTCTCCCCTGAGCAGGAGTTGGCTGAGGAGGCAGAGTATCTGCTCTTTAATCCTCAATTCCCATCCTGGCACACCTTACCCATTTCAGCACCCGTTACCATTCCCTGGGAATCTGCAATCAGAGCAGCTAAAACCAGCTGGGATCACAAACTGGTGCCTGGAGGCCACGTTTGCAAGAGGAGATGTTTACTGAGCAGCCCAGAGGGACTCAGCTCCACTAGCTCATGTTTTGTGTCGGGATAACAAACTCACCTCAGGGGCTTGTGTGTACTTGAAAGGGTTCAGGTGGGAGAAGCAGCAAAACACCTGTCCCCCAGGGAAGATGCAGATTTTGCCATCAGAGGAGAGCTTTGGCATAGATAGTCTGGAGCAGTTCCTAGAAAAAAAATAAATTATCCTGGCACAAAGGTTTCCTCTCCTGATTAACCACAGTTATACATTTATCAGGGGGACTAAGGGCCTGCAATGCTGCCCACCCTGCTCACAGCATGACTAGAGTGAGTGTAACCCAGAGAGCATAACAAAAAGCAAGCAAAAATACCTTTACCACTCCACTGTGCCCCCCTTGCAGCTGCTTTCCCTCTAAGGTGCAAATGAGAATTGCAAACGCCCATGTGCCAGGGGTTATTTGCAGGAAAAATTATGCTGGCTAGGGGATTAAGGGTGTTTTCATCCACACTTTTCAGTGTAGTAAAACAAGGCTGAAGCACAGGCTGCCTGGTGTGCAGCAGGAGCAGCCCTGAGGCCTCAGGTGCTTGAGATTTACATCCCCTTGGAGCTTCCCCATATTTGTTTGTGCAGCCAAGGCCCCGTGGGGATACTGGTAGGATGCTCTGTGTGTGTGTGATGTAGACACACACCTGCATGCACAAACAAAACCATGGCTGGACAGATAATCCCAGGGCAAACCATTTTATATAACCTTCTCTTTCAGCACCGAAAAGCATCAGAGCTGGGGATTTGAGGGGATCTGGGCACCCCATGGGTTGGCAGCACCTGTTTCTGGGGATCATGCTCCTCCTGACCCCTCTGCTCCAACCACCTGGCCACAGCCAACCTCTGTACCCTGCAAAAATCACACCTCAGGCACAGCTGCCAGTACATGCAGCTTCAATTAGCTCAAAATCAGGAGGCAAGCCCCCAAATTCCTGAGGTGGGAAATAAAATCTTCTACCGTGGTCTCATTTGCTTTTCTAATGGTTACCCTTAATCAAAAAGGCTTCAGATACACTGAAAAATAAATTCCAGTTAATAAAGTCCTGTAAAGCTGCAGACTTTGAAGAGATTTGGTTTTAAGATAAATAATTGGCAAAGGACAGGATTGTCCAAGGAGCTGGAAAAAAAATCTGGGTGTCATTTCTGCCGAAACGAAACTGCTCCTGCTCCGGGTGCAGCCTGTAAACACCCGAGTGGCCCCAAGAGCCAGGGAGCTAAGTGAAATCACATGATCTCCTATAAAAACTTCAGGAATCAGATGTGAACTGGTTCTGTGAGCTGAGGATAATGCAGACACGTAATAAATAAGGGAGGAGAAACGTGGTTGGAAAGAAGCGCACTCCTAAGTAAATCCTTATCTAAACACGCTGCTCAGAATTGCTCAGCCTGTGCTGCTGGGACTGTGCTCCCCATTACTTTTCAGAGAAGCAGCAGGTAAAATATCATTAAAACCCTCTTCCCACCCAGTTACACCAAATCAAGAGGTTTTGCCAGCCTGAGAAATTTGTGTGCTTGCAACCAGAGATGCAAATCACAGTCAGCCTGGCCAATCCCCGCATGGCAGCTCTGAGTTTTGCAGGGATGACTTTGCTGTGTGCTGTTTATTTTTCCTGGTTCAGCTGGGAGTCAGGCTCTTCATGTAAAAGCAAAAGGTGATGCTATGCTCAAAAATAAAGTGCTGCTTGAGTGATCATGGGCTGCTTTACAGACAGCCTGAAAACAAGAACCCAAGAATAACTGGTGCAAATATCCATGGGCAAAACCACATTAGAATCAATGAATCATAAAATGGCTTGAGGTGGAAGGGACCTTAAAGATCATCTCTTTCCACTCTCCTGCCATGGACAGGAACACCTTCCACTATCTCAGGTTGCTCAGAGCCCTGTCCAGCCTCACCTTGAACATTTTTGGGAATGTGGCAGCCACAGCTTCTCTGGGTAATCTGTTCCAGTGCCCCACCACCCTCACAGGAAAAAAAATCCTCTTAACATTTAATATGAATCTCCCCTTGTCCTCTATCAACCCATGCAGTAATTACTGTGGACGTGTGCTGATCAGAGCTATGTGAGCATCACCCTTCAAATTCAAGTTGTTGCAACAAGTTATGTGTCTTTTGTCTTCAGAGCACTGACTATGCACAATGGCCACAGCAGGGTACTCCAGCCAAGGAGCACCCACAGCAGCTCAGCCCCAGCAACTTTTCCTCCTTCTCCCACAGTTCCTTGACCTGCTTCAGATCCCATGAGCTGTGAGGAGTCATCTGAGGGATGTGTGCACTGAGCTGCAGTGATGGGGCTGCAAAGCCTTGGTGAGACCCAGCTGCTGGCTCAGCTCCAGTGGGCCAGGGCTGAGCAGGGTGCACGGGTGAGTCAGGTTAGCTGATGGGAAAAGTCACCGTGGTTTTGTTGTTGGAGCCCAGGCCAGCACAGCAGAAGAGCTGAGAGCTCTTGCTCCATCTGTCACCAGCTTCCTCTGCGAGCTGGAGTGTTTATTCACACACCCGAGACTTGGAAAAGAGCTCGGAAAGCTGTTTTCTTTCCAACCCAGCTGACTGTGCCTCGGATTAAAATGATACCGAGAGAGAGAGCAGAGCAGCCTCCCTCTCCGTGCCCACGGAACAGAGAGGAGCTGTGCTCTGCTAATGTTTGCAGGCAATAGATCTGGTCAGACTCTAATGATCACCTTCCCTGCTTCGCAGGACTTCCCTCTCATGCTCATCTGCTGGGCTTGTATCCTTGGCTGTCAGCTGTGTAAATTTGCTGAAAAGCAGAACTGCACAAATAACTGATAGGGGTGAGGGGTGGCCAGGCTGGAAAAAATCAACGTATTTTCTGTGGGGTAACCAGAAACGGCATTTTAATGAAATAACTGTGTTTTGGGCCAAGCAAGCACTTTGTCTGACCACAGTGATCTCTTAAGTATTTTTATAAATTGCTCAGATAATTTGTTAATGTGAGAGAAGCTTCAAAGAGAAGTGAAATATTTCTGCTAAAAAAAAATAACGTATTTTATTTTTTTTTCACTCGGGAACAATTTCCTGAAATTGCTTTCAGTCAGTGAAACATTGCAGTCAAACCCATCTGCATATTTTTGAACAGAAAAAATTGCTTTCTTCCACCTTGCATCTTCCCTGGCTGTTAACTTAACTGTATCCTCACCCATTTCATCCCCTTTACTTGCTTCCTCCCTTTCTCCCATAACAAATGTGAATTTCCTGTCTTTTTTTTTTCACCCTGCCTAACCGGTTATCTGATCCGTGCTCTCTCAGCCCTGACCTCTCCTTCCTCCAGCTGACCTCCTGATATCCATTTATCTCCTACTCCCCAAACCCACCTTTTCCTGTGTTCTTTCCCATAGCCACAGATTGTGGAGCAGCCCCAGGGAGGGGTCTGCTGGGTGTTACAGGAATAAGAGCAGGGAAATAGGAATAAATCCAAACCCAAGCTGCACAGGGCTGGGAAAAGAGCCCTGTGGCAATATTCCCTATGCTCTGACAGCCTGAACTGAAACTCTGAATCCCACATCCTTCGATTGGAGGTGTGAAGTCAGCATTGTTCAGTGTTAAACTCCAAGGATGGGAATTTAAATTAACGAGGTCCCTTCATGACACTCATTAACCTTGCCCAGCGTTTGGTGCTGTGAATGGGGCGCAGGGACTCTGCCCTCCAGGTTGCTCTCCACCCTGGTGCGATGGAATAAAGCCTTTCCAGGCTTCCCAGCTGCTCCTCACAGCAAACATCTGAAGGTGGCTGGGAGCCAGCCGGGGCTGGGACGGAGCTGTGGCGCTCACACGGCCGGTATCTGATCACGTACGGCGAGCAGGGATCGCTAATGAAAGCCAGGGCTCCTCCGAGGGCAGCTCTGCAAGCCAGCAGGACACAAGAAAGGGAAATATTCCCTTCCCCCCTCCACAACTCTTTTGTTCACAGCTTGCTGCCTCCCTCCTTGCCATAAAACAGCAAAGCAGTGGGACATGTGAGCTCTTCTCCCTGGGATGCAGTGGCAGGACACATGGGAATGGTTCAAAGCTGTGCCTGGGAGGTTTGGACAGGACGTTAGGAAGCATTTCTTTACTGGAAGGGTGGCCAAACACTGGAACAGGCTTCCTGAAGAGGTGGTCCATACCCCAGGCCTATCAGTATTTGAGAGGCATTTGGACAATGCTTTAAATTTGATCACTCTCAAATTGGTCAGGCAGTTGGGCCAGATGATCATTCAGGGTCCCTTCCAAATGAAATCTCTTCTCTTCTCTTCTCTTCTCTTCTCTTCTCTTCTCTTCTCTTCTCTTCTCTTCTCTTCTCTTCTCTCCTCTCCTCTCCAGGACAGGTAGGGATTTGAACACTCACCCCTCAGCAATCATTTTTGGACAGGGTTAAATCTTCAAAGGTATGTTTTGGTTTTTTTTTTACTGTGGTGTTTCCCAATCCAAATTCCTGTTAAACCCAAAAATACCCCCAGCCACTTGGCTGCTCAATGAGCACAGCTCCTCACCCTCCTGGAGCCACAGGCAGAACCTCAGTGGCTTTAACCCACTGTCTTGGACCTTCCCAGGGGGATTGCCCTAAACTGGGAGCACCAGCCCTGCAGACACGCAGCAGCACATGGGGTTTTTTGGTGTGAGGGATTTTGCGGTCTTGGGGTTCCCCGAGGCACGGGACATCTCCAGGGTGGGGAGGTGGCAGGGTCATGTGTGCCACCACCCTCCCGGGCAGGAGAGCTCTGGTTAAACATTGTGACACCAGACAGGAACCAACAGGTGGCCTGAGGGAAATGGTGGTCACTGAGAAGAGTTTCGGTTTTGTCTAAATTTTCCATGGAAAAATTCCCCCTTTTCAGAGAAAAGCTACATGCCCAGTTGTTATGGGGAAATACAACTGCGTACATATACAAAAAGTATTATAAAGTGTAAACACTTTTCTGTGTGTATATGCACATCCATATTTGTATACATCTCCATGGACATGGTTTGATTGGAGTCGGTCTTTTCTCCAGCAACAAGTGCTTCCAAATTACAGTGAGTTTATTTGCAGAAAAAGAATTAATTTAAAATCCCCATAATGAAAAGCCAATCTTGAAAAGAAAATTTAAAAGGAAAGCTTCAGCCAGTGCTGCTGATCAGGTTTGATAAACCACCCTCAGAGGAACATTCACTGTTCACAGGGATGGGGTGCAAACAAACACTTGCAGAGGCTTTGGTGGTCCCAGTTATCAAAATTGAATAAATATGACAGGAAAAGGACTTCTTTTTTTTCATAAATACATCTGTGCTAGAGCTTTTCCTCATGGTGAGGAAGCTTTGCTGCTGTATCTCCCTGTAAATCATCACCTGGCACAGCTCCAGTGAGAGTCTCCACTGAACCACCCATCAACAGGTGACTCAGGTGTGCCCTGGCCTGACCTCTTCATTTAAGTAGGCTGCATTTCTCCTGGTTTTCTGGAGCTCCCCAGATCCTGCCTGGATGGATTTCCTGCTGCTGTGCCCCAGAAATGTGGCTCTGTGGTGCAGATGTGCTGGTCAGCCCTTGTGGACACTGGGTTTGTTGTTCCTCTCTCCTGAGGTCATCCTGCTGCAGGATTGTCCAAGTGCATGTACTTTGCAGGAGCTCAAAGCACTGTCACTTTTCACTGTGGCACAAGGAATAAACAGCTGGAGAGGCAAAACAACACAAGATCAGCAGCACTTCCCTGCCTGAGCTGGGTTTTTCCTTACACTCTGCTGACTTTATTAATATACCCCCAAAAATGTCCTGTATCTTTCTACTCCTACACCGGGTTTCTCTTCTAAACCCCTCACTGCTCCACCTCCTCTAAGGAAGCTTTCTTTTCACTGTGCAGGTTCCTCAATTCAAAGGATGCCTGTGTTACACAAAAAAATCCTGCCTCTTTGTTCTTCCTTCTACACAAGTTTCCTTTTAAGTGGCTGGAGAGACCTTGATTTCTCTAAGTGCCAGAACCCTTTGTCAGGTTGGCTCTCTGATCAGGCTCCTTGGTGGAGCTAAATCCCTTGCCAAGCTTTCCCACATTTAGCCAACAGCCCCTTTGAGCTGAGTCTTGAAAAACTGGCTTGTCCTCAGCAGCAGCTCCCTCTTTGTCCAACTGAGCTCCATTTGAATGTGCAATCATCAAAGTTTAATGAGGCTCTTTTGTGAGCCTTATACCAGGTGGAAGCATTTTTAGGTATTTTTTTTTTTCTCTTGTGGTTTTTGGCTCAAAAATCTGTAGGCAAGAAGAGAAGAGTGCAAAGAGCTCCATACCCAAAGCAGAGTTTGCTGCTTGTTACCTGCCTAAAATTCTGCAGGAAAAATAATTCAGACAAGGTGCAAGGAAAGACAGGGAGGATGGGTGAGCACCCACCACCTGGGAGTTGTTTGGGGCTTGAGCAGGATGTGGATAGAGACAGCAACAAACTGTTGAACTGGGATTGAGAAAGTTCTTGGCTTGTTTGGAGTTCAGAGCTCCCAGTTATACTGGTAAGAGGCAGTTGAAGAAGCTGAGATTGTTTAGCCTGGAGAATTGGAAGCTCGGGAGAGACATTATTGCTCACTACAACTAAAAGAAGGTTGTGGAGAGGTGGGAGTCAGTCCCTCCTCCCAGATAACAAGCGACAAGACCAGAGGAAATGGCCTCAATTTGTGCCAGGTGTGGTTTAGATTGGATATTAAGGAAAATTTATTTACTGAAAGGGGTGTCAGGCATTGGAAAAGGCTGCCCAGGGCAGTGGTGGAGTCATTGTCCCTGGAGGTATTCAAAAGACATGGATGTGGCACTTGTGGACATGGTTTAGTGGTGAACATGGTGGTGCTGGGTCAACAGTTGGACTCAACGATCCTACAGGTCTTTTCCAACCTTAATAATCCTATGATTCATCTTTACACACTTTGCCTCCAGCCCAGCTCTCAGCTGCTGCATTTGTGCCCTATTTCTGACCCTTCCAGGAGCTGAAGAGTCTTAATTATGAGTCCATGACCAGAGAGAAGGAGCTTTCCAAATCATTGTTTATCTACCTTGGAATAAACTCAATCAACCCTCTCCTGGAGCTCCACAAATGTGAAAAAAAAAAATCACTTTAATGAAACACTTCCTGCCTTTTCAGCTAGCTGGTGCCTCTGGTATGTCTGCTCTGATAATTAAATCACAATTTAATAATGAATTCCCTGTTGCTTCAGGGTTGACCTCTGCAGGTACAGCAGATTTCTCCAATTGAGCCTCTAGCCCAGGAATCAGGGAGTGGGGTGGAGATTGATGGCTGTGCTATGAAGATAAGTTACTTGCTCAGAAAAGGTGAGATGTGGGCTGGTACACGGTATTAATATGCATTTCATCTGGGCAGGTGACTTCTCTGAAGATTTTCTAAGATGTTTCCATCTCCAGCCCCTCTGGACCTCATCAACCCCTAAAGTGAAGTTCACAGCTCTCAGTGGCCTCCTCAATGGGCTCACTTCTCACCATGGTCCCAGAGGAGTGGCAGAGCATGCAAAAAGGGCTCAGGCTGAGGTGGATCTCCAGCAGCTGAGCTGTCACCAGGTGCTTTGTGGCTGCAGAAAGCACAGGCTGGCTGTGGCACTTTGGGAACACCAGGACCCAAAGGGGCACCCAGGCTTTAACTCAGCTCAGTGTCTTGAAGACTGAGGCAGAGTGGAAGGAAAATTAATCAGAAGTGAGGCAGGAAAGCCACAACACAACACACTAAATTCTTGGAAATCAGGCCTTAAAAACAGGTATTATTTCCTCATTTTGATTTTTCTTTGGTGAGAATTGAGAATAACAAAACCAGGTCCTGTTTCAGTAAAAAGTTTGGGCTGGTTTGATGGCAGGGAAATATCTTCAGCAGATCAGCAGCAGCTTGGGGCTGTGGCCTAACAAAACCTCCCCAGGTATGTCTGGAGAAAAAAAAAAGAAAAAAAAAAGATAATCTGTCTGCATTCATGTAGCTTGTTTACATCTGCCTGGTAAGAAGTGCTGTGACATTTCATTCTGCTGGCAGGAATGGCTGTGGAGGCTGACTCCTCCACCTGCAATTTCAGCTGCCTGTGGCCTTCAGGTGCTCAGTGTCCAGGTAATGAGGCACTCAGGCAGTGCCCTGGGCAGGACCAAAAGCCATTTTCGTGGTGCTCCTGCTGAGGACATCTCGAGTGGGGTTGATGTGTGACACTTGCCCAGAGCATGAGTGTGAGTCAGCGACTGCTGCTTCCCACACCTTCATCCCCTGTGCCACCTCACTGTGGCCAAACTTTTATCACTGCTCTTGGTTTCTTTATCAACTGCTCTGTCCAGGCCTCCCAGCTGGTTTAGGAATCCCCAGGCAATGGGACATAAAGCAGTGTCTACATCCAAACCTATCACACAGCCATAAATACAGCTGGCAGGAGACTCAGCCCCAGGGATTGTCTTGGTGCTCTCTCTCTGACCTGAGATGGCAGCTTGACCCCTGAAATAGCTCTTTCCATGTTCTGCAGTTGAATGGAAACCCCCCTAAATTTAACAAACTGTCTTTGTGAGCCTTATGCCCAGTGTGAGGGTGACCCTATCCTTCTTTGGGGGGTGGAGACAGGAATCAGATAAAGAAAATGGCCTCAGAACCATTGGTTTTCTCTGTGATACCAACAAAAACCATGGTTTTCTCTGTGATACCAATATTGCAACACTGTCAGTGCCACCATGGGACAAATTAGAATCTTATTCTCACAGGGAGAGGGGAATCTATCAATTAGGGTCACCATCTCACAAGCTCCACTGATCACTCCCAGTCACATCAGATCAATTTAAAAGGACCTCTGTGCAGCTTTTGGAGGTGTCAGGAAGAAAAACCTGGATGCTATTTTTATCTGGTTATTGTCCAAACAAAGTCAACGTGACAGCCTTCAGAATTAAGCAGGGCTTTCAAACCAGTTTGGCTGCTTTATTGCCACCACCTGAGTGAGTGAAGCACCTGGATGGAGAAGGCAGGTCCCAACAGACCAGAGGCAGACTTTTGGCAGCGATATTGAGGGCATCTCTCAGCAGTGGGGTGGTTAGAACTCACGGACATTTCCAGAGAAAGTGTTTTAATTGCTGAACACCAGTTAGCAGTGCCTGCTTCGATGGATGCTCTGATGTCTCCACTTTCTCTCAGCACTGCTATTTCCAGCTTTCAGGCAAACAGCACTTCACATTCAGCTAATTACTCCGAGAGAGCAGCAGGGTTTCTAGCGCTGCAGATTTCACACAGTTTCTATTAATATCCCCCAGGGCTCCCAGGTTTGTGCTTCTTTGGGATAACACTGATCTCTCTTTGCCAGGACCACTCAGGTCTTGTGCATCCACTCACTCCCGACCACTTAACATGGCAGCTAGCTAATAAATTCCCTTATCACACAGCCCTCCTGATAAAGCTGCTCTGCAAGAGTGATGAGGGCTGGTGCCTGGCTCCCTCAGACCTGCCTCTGGCTCCAGTGGAGGCTCCTGGCAGGAGAGGAGCAGATGCCTTGGGCTGGAGCTGTGTGGGGCTTGGTGCTGTCTCGCCCCTCGCTGTGATTCTTATCTTGCTGTCGCCAAAAAACCCACTGCCTTGAGCTAAATTCCAAAGCTTCAGAGGGCATGAGGAGGGGCAGGTGCCTAAAACCAGCACCCAGCCTGGCAGCCTCCTGTGTGGATGCCCAGGGAAAAGCAGGGACAAGAAACAGCTCCTTTTGCCCCCCGAGTGGAGGGATATGAGCACTGACATAGGAGACCCCAAGATATAACATTTTAGAAACCAGAGGCAGCTGTAAACCCCCTGATGCATTTGCAGCCCCCTCCTGCCTGCACGCAGTGAGGATTCAGATGGGCCACATTCATTCTGGTTTAAAAAGCTCATCTGGCTTTGCCTTAAATTTATGGGGATCACAGTGAATCAAAGAGCGCGCGGCTGGGAGTTTAAGAAGTGTTTTGTTCCTCTGAATTACATGAATCCTAAAAGATCTCTGGCATCAAAAGCACCCATTAACCCCAGCAACTTTGTTATTGTCATAAGGGACTTGTTTTTACTCTCTGTTGCACTTCCCAAAGCTTAAAGTCAACAGAGACAGGTCTGTTGACTCCGCTGCACTTTATTAGCCTGATAGCAGAACCCGTGACTATTCTCTTTGGAGTGATTATAGAAAACTTGAGATAGAGGGAGAAAATTTAGAAGAAGACAAGCACAAGTAAATACATGTGAAAATGTGAAAAAAATCTGCATCAGTCCATGACTCCCCTCGGTAGTCCTTGTGCTCTTGCAGTCGCAGCTTCTTTTTTGTAAAGTTTTCTTTCCCCGCTTTCTTGAATGATTAACAGGAGTAACTCACTAGTGAGAGCTGGGGAAACAAGGTAGCAAAAAGTACTGTGCTATCCCACAAATAGAGAAGGCAAAAAGCTATAGTTATAATCCCTTAATTACTTATAGCTACAGTCACTGGCTGCCCAACATCTTTAGACCAGTGGCAATCCTGAAACTCAGATCAAGACTTCATTGTTCTTCCTGGAAAAAAAAAACAACCAAAAAACCCCAACATTGTGTTAGTGTAAGCTAAAGAGTCACAAGCAATAAAAGGCTGTTTTGGGGATGGCTGGCATGGAGGTTACAGGCGACAGCTGGTGGGTGTCTGATGGGGCTGCCCTTTCCAGCTACCATCTGGACTTTGCATAGGACAGGCGAGAATAAGCTACTTATACCTTAATAAGGAAAAAGCCTGTAAAAATGGAATGGGGGGTGGTGGTTTGGCTGCAAAATCACTTTGTAAATAAACAGGAACGTGAGCTTGGACTTTGCTGCTCTGCCCAGGCTGAGGCAGGGACAGCAGCTGGAGACTGAAAGCACCTAGAAGTCACAGGGATGTATAAACACTCTGTCCCTGATGCATTAGTGTGTGTGAAATCTGTTTAACAAATTAATTTGGTTGTTATTATCGCTGTTTAATCACAGCAGGGATGGGAACACCAATGCACTGAAGGGGCTGATTCTTCCACCCAGACAAAAAAAAGGCAGAACTGTTGCAGTCTATTGGACAAGGGTGGATGGTGCCAGGGTGGCAAAGTTAGGAGGAAATAATACCGGAGAGAAACACTGCACCAACGTGCACTTGACAGGTGTATGGACTGCTGTCAGCACGCAGAGATGCCTATTTTCTCTCCCTTTGGGAGGAGAGTTGCATTAGGCTGGACCAAATTTACCCCCTTTACTTCAAAAAGTGTAATTTTACTGCACCTGGCATTTTCCCACAGCCACTTGACACTGCAAAAGTAATGTAAATTAGACATAAATAGGGAGTAAACTCACTTAAATACCAGTTTTCCTGCAGAAGGGGTCCAAAAG
The DNA here is from genome assembly GCF_036417665.1 of Passer domesticus. Classification (NCBI taxonomy): domain Eukaryota; kingdom Metazoa; phylum Chordata; class Aves; order Passeriformes; family Passeridae; genus Passer; species Passer domesticus. The sequence goes on from NC_087474.1 coordinate 4,310,884, forward strand.
ATGTACAGGAGTTGTTGACTCCAACCTTTGGTTCACCTTGGCTTGAAGATGACCAGGGTGAAGTTATCACAGCAGCAACGTGGAGAGCTGTCAGCCTAAAATAAAAGGTTTTGGCATGTCAGCTCTGCTCATAGATGTTTTTCCTTGCCCCTCTGCCCCTCAGCCCCGGGTGCACCTGGTCCTGGTCCTGGTGCCCAAACTGGGGGTGGGTTGGGTCCAACCCAGGCAGCTGAGCTGTGGGGGCAGTCGCTTTCCTGACAGCAGAGATGGAAGCTGCCACAGCTCTTCCTGCCAAAGCTCATCTGTCACAGCCTTAATTTGCTGCTCTGCATCCCAGACCTGCTCCCTTCCCCTCCCTGCAGCTGGCCAGGAGGAGACAAGGCTTGTCACCCTGCTGTGTTGGCACAGCCCCCGCCTATGGCAGCCCCTTCCCGTGGGAATCCCCGGCTGAGGAATTGCAGGTGGTTTCCAACTCTTGCAGTGTGGCCTTTCTGGCAGCCTGGATGCATGAGATGCCTCTCCTTCAAAATCCTCCATTTCATCCTGTCCCATTTGCTCTGGGGAGCAACATGACATGGAAGCCAATTTCCCTGTTTTATCCAATGCAACCCTTTGTCTTCTCCACTTTTAGCCTTTTTACCCCCAAAACCCTTCTCCATGCTAGCCTTCCCACGCTGCCCTGTTGCAATTAACTGGCAGCATCATTAAGGTGTGGAAAAAGCAACACCAGCAAAACTTTTGCTCCCTGAAGCAGTGTTTAAGCCAAGTTTCAATCCCTGTCTCAAGCAAGTCACCTTCATGTCAGCATCCAGCTGATGATTCCAAATGCTCTGGGCCATAACCCGAGCAGGGAGCAGATAACCAGCGACATCAGATGCTACTTAGAAAGCATTTTGTTCCCAATTAAAGCCAAAATATGTGCTAAGAGTTGCTGAGGGAAAGTGCAGAGCATCTGATTTCCCTCTTTTGCTAACACACTCTGAGGAAGAGGTGGCAGGTTTGTGGAAATGGCTGCAATTTGCAGTCAAACCATGAATAGGAATTGGAAGGGAGGAGACAAACAAGAAATGTACTGCACGGATTTCCTCCAGTGATGCTGGAGCTTATACAAACCAATTAGCCCCTCATCAAAGAGCAACCCTATCCCTATCACCATACTTTTTATTTCCTAACAGCTAGGTGGTTGGTGTTTTAGTATTTTTTTTAATTGCTTTCAATTTTTAATTTTCCTGGGGGAAAATGTACCTGAAGAGCCAGGCAATTGCTTCTCCGTGCTCTCACATGATTTTACCATGAGGTAAATTTATGGGTGTCAAATAAGTTGCTCCTTATGCCAATGTCACAGAAATACAAGTGTGTGGGAGGGCTGGTGGCTTCTGCGTAGTGGAGTTGCCAAGGATTGTGCTAATTAGCAATTGGAAAGACTTATATTTTAGAGGTGTGGAGTGATCCAGGCAGGCAAGTTGAGGCTTATCTAAAAACTGGTAAAGGCTGTTCTACATGGACTTTGGGCTTTTTGAGAGACCTCCAAAAATTTGTCAGGCTCAAATTCAGGTGTGTGCATCACTCAGCCCTGCCATGAGTATACTCAGCCTGTAAGGGCTCTGACTGTATCTCCAGCTGATAACTGACCTTAGGAGTTGGAAGCTGACAGAAACTGCTTTATGTTGTGCTCCATTCACAGCTCTGGGCTCCTGCTGGCCCCAGTGCTGTCTCAGGGCTGGGCTGTCCATTGTTTTACCCCTTGTGGCTATTTACAGTGGTGAAAAGAGGAAGAAAATGGCAGGTGAATGCAGCAGTGACAGAAAGAGGCTAAGATGAACCTTTGGGTGATGGGAAGGAAGTTTTTCACCCAGCTGCTGTGTCTGTGCCAGTGGTCAGTTGAAATGAATAAATTGTACAGCCCACGTGTGAGCTGGAGCTTTACCTGCAGCTGAGCTGCCTCATTCTTTCCTGCACCTCACACATAACCAAGAAAGAAATATTTTGCCCTGCTGTAGCCCCAACAGCATCCCATGGGGGACTCTAAGATGGGAGCATGTTGGAGAACCTTCTTTGTAAAGGCTTGTACTCCTTGATCCCTGTGGCATCACTCCCTGCAGTGGCCACATACCCAGAGCTGGAATTGCTGGGCTGTAGCAGCTCTGACTGCTTGACATCTAAATAAACCCATCCCAGGAGCCACAGCATCACCAGCACTGGAGAAGATATTTCTCTTTAGGGTGAGCAGCTAATCCAGGGTTCAGCAACCCCAGCACAAGGGAATTCTCTGGCCATGCACACTGTCTGATGTGCAGTGCCTCATGTTGGGGGGAAAGCTGGAGACCAGCTGAAGTGACAGAGCCTGAGGGAGCACAGTGCGTCATCCAGCACGTCCCCAGCTGCCAGAGCCATGGAAAGGCCCTTTTCCAGAGAAACAGCATGCTGACCTCAGCTCAGGAGCTCTTCTGAGCTGAACAGGCTGGAGCCTGCACCCCACAGCAAACCAGCAGCAGATTTGAGGTGAGAGGGTCTGCAAGGAAGGTGATGGGGGCAGAAAGAGCAGGTTGGGAACATCTCCATCATCACAACTGAATCCAGAAGGAGATGCATGTTGACAGCCTCAGTGTCTAGCTTTCGACAACTGATTTGGCAAATTTGGGCCTGTGCAAGTAACTAAGAGCAGATGTGTCAAATGGTTTTTATTTCCTAGAATTAACACTAGATACAAGAGTACTAAAGGAAGTTGCCTGCACATCCCTACTGTGGGAGTCCCCTGACCCTCTCATACCTTCTCTTTACCATTCCCTGACCAGATACAGCTTTCACTTGCACTAGAACAAATGAGATTGGCTGCAGCCACAGCAGATATCAACCAGCACACAGAAGAGCCGAGGAGGACCAGCTCTTTTCACACCATTTGCTGTGTACATGCAGATAATGAGTTTGCCTGTTACTTGTTTTTAGCTTCCTAAAAACAACTTTCAGCCGCAAGTCCTTCCAACATGGGGAGATCACCCCACGACACCACATCTCCCCTGATTTCCTCTGGAATAGAAACGCTTTTGAGATCCCATTAATAACTCTGTTCACACAAAATGTGACAGTTTTAGCTGTATTGGAAGACCAGCCTGACCCTGGCAGCCGCTCGCACTGTGCTCAGAATAGTTATCAGTCAAACCCTGGTACGTGAGTCTGGTGGCAGTGAGGATGAATCTGCTCTTGCAATGATGTGATCCACGCAGTGGAGAAGCAGCAAAGCACAGCCCCACAGAAACAGACAGGTGGAGGAGGAATTGTCTCGAGTTCAGGCACAAGTCTGAGCTAGCCATCCTGGACTCCCCGTAAGGTCCACAGGGAAAAACAGGTTCTTTCAGGGAGTGACTCATCTTGTACTAAAATAGGTCAGAGGAACTGCTCTCCAGCAGCATCTGACTCCTCTCCACAGGCTGCAAAGGGAACCCAGGGGGGACTAGCTCAGATTCAAGCAACTTATTTTCAGTTGTCCAGCATTTGTTGCTGTGAGTTGCAGCCAGCCTGTACAAACTTTTCTGGAGTCAGTGGAAGCCGTGTCAAAGGGCTTTGGACCTGACACTTCACAGTCTGAGTCAGACTCTGCATTTCCCAGAAAATCCCTGGACTTAAAGTGCTGGTCAGGGCTGAGCTAGAAGGAAAACATGCACCTTAACCCTGTGTTCTAGAAAATAATGACAGGCAGCACATCCAAACAGGGAAATTCTGCTTTTTATTTTTAAAAACTTGATCAGCATAAAACACTGCAGAGTTTGGCATGGCACCTTTTTTTCCTCTGTTATCTTTCCAGTGAAAATGAGGCCACACTTTTCACTGTCACAATTCCTGGGACTCTCATCATCTTTCAGCTCGATGCGTTCTCCTTCCTCCGGATTTTCCCCTTGATCTGAAGCATGTTGAAGTCAATGAAAATCGACGATGCTCGTAAGACACGCCAGAATCCCTTGCTGGGAGAAGGGCAACAGATTTCTTGCTAACTCCTCCCTTCACCCTCTCTCAGCAGAAGCCGATGACAGGATTATTTTTTATCAAGATGCAGATACCACACACAACCAGCACAAAAGATCAGTGATTAGCTTTTGAATAAGCAGCCAAGGTTGCTTTTTCCTGACCTTATCAATCTGGTATTTGAATTTCTAGGGAGTTTTAGTGAGTGGGTTTTCTTGGGAAGCTGAAAGCCTTCCTTTTAACTCTCACACAAAGTTCCTGCTAACTTCACTAGAATTAGTTTCTCATTCAGGATAAAACCAGATAGCTGTACATGACTTGTCTGAGTTCAGGAAGGCCTTCAGGTTGCCAGGGATTTCCTTTTCCTTCCTTTGCCACACATTTCAACACAGCCCATAAAATGAGAACAAGTTATTTCCTGTGTAGTAGAACAGGAACAAAAATATCCAAATGCACGTGGCTGCCTACCTACAAGCTACAAGTCTGAGCTTCCATGGGAGATCCAGGGTGTAATTCTGCTGCTTAAAGGCAGACATCTGGTCCTGTCTGACATGCCTGAGGGCATCTCAAATGTGTGCACAGGGCTGGCAGGTACAACACAGGAACTGCAGGAAATTCTTCTAGAAATCCCCACCATTTGGTAATCAAACTCCAGAGCCTTTTTTTTTCAGCTTGAGCAAATGATGGTTCATTTAGGCAACCAAAATGCAGTTTGGGCATTTCCTGATAGGCCTTGAGTACCTGGTGATCCTGTGAAACCACAGATCTGTGCATGAAGCAAGAGATCTAACTCCCTTTTACATTCTCCTTAAAATAAACTTTCAAAATTACTACTGAACTACTCAGACATCAGTTTCTTTAACCTGCAAGGGAAAAAGGGAATTTTTTCCTCTCCCTGTGTCCCTCCAGTACTGTTCCATGGACTGAGCAGGATACTTTTAAAACAAACATCTCCTGGGGGCTGAAGAGCTAGAAGTCCACAGCCTGCTTTGGGTCTGCACACCTCGGACCCTCCTTGCAGTTCCTGTGGCCTTTTGAACACTAAAACTCCACCAAGCCCACACCTGTCAGCCTGCAGGGGTTGGGATGAAGAGCAGGGGGCAGTTTGGAAAGCCAGGCCATGTAAAGTGTTGTGTTGGAAGCCAAACTCTTCCATGTCGTTCTGACTGGACCAGTGCTGAAGGACTGAGCAGAGGGGCCATTGCAAACAGGAGCAATGAAGCTCATGGGCCTCAGGATGAGGCATTTTGGCACAGAGAACAATCTTCCACATGTTCACCCCTCTGCTTTCCACCTTCTGACCTGCAGTGCTCCTGACAGCTCCCAGGCTGCCACTGCTGTAAGGCTGCAGGTCTTTTCTCTGGCAGAAGCAGGCACAGGACCTAGAGCTGGGATAAGCACTTTTAACAGCATTTGGTGTTCTTCTCACCTACCTTAGCCCTAAAACTGCAAAGCAACAGGAGCACCACATAAATTCTGGCCAGGCTTTGCCCCTGGACACTTGGGGAATCCAGGAGTTTTGTAGAAGGCAGTGAAAGCATTGTGGGATCCCTAGGGAGGAAATCCCAGCAGGGCTGGGTGAAGCACATGGATCCCAATCCCTGCTTGCAGGCAGAGGTGAAGATGAGCAGTTGGCTCTCCAATCTTCTTGATGGAGAAACACAGAAGCAGCCACAGCAGGGTAGTGAAGGGAACTCTGGCACATCCTACAAAGGAGAGCAGAGTGAAGTAAGCATGGAAAAGTCATGCTGTGGATATAGAAAACAGCCAGGGGAGGGTTTGCTTTGCCAGTCAACAGGTCTTGTCTGCACATTCTGCTTTTCTTCAATGTGGAGGAGCTTCCCAGAGAGCCCCTGCTCCTGTCTCCTGTGAGCAAGGAGTTCAGTGGGAAGCACAGCATTTATTTTTAGCTTTGTGCAGCAATTAGGCAATATTGTGGGGGGGAGATGTTCTCAGAAAGAAAATTTTTGATAGTTTCCTTAAAAGATAAGATCTATCCCATTCCAGCAGGGGATAATAGCTAGCACAGAAAACCACAGGGGGATTTTTGCTGCATGTCTTATTCTTGTGAAAGTCGCCTACTGACACCCTTGGATTTTGGCCAAGTGTCTACCTGAACAACAAGAACCTTCTTCCAAACTGCCTATCCACCCCAGGCAGGTACATTCCTTCCAATCCCCAGGGATTGGCAGACAGGTATTTCCTGGGTTTGGCTGTGATTCCCCCAGTTCCATGGCCTGCCACCTGGAATTCTCCACCCCACCCCTCCAGCTGCTGATGGGGTCCTGTGACCTCCTTGAGCAGCTTCAGACAGAGCCAGAGCCTTTGCCACAGCTGGGAGGTCTCACACAAAGCACGTGAGTGCTCAGCAGACCCATCTACTCTGTGACCTTGGGGAGGGACTGGTAACACCAGGGAAGGGAGGAAGGCCATTGTCTTGCACTGGCACAGCTGCTCGCCCAGGGAACATCTATTCAGGCTTAGGAGCAAACAGATGGTTTTCTCCCACTGGCCAATCCATTCTTTCTTTTCCTTCTGACACTGCCCAAAGGGGTCACATCAAGAATGGTGATTCTTTGTATCTCTAATATAGGTACATTGTCCTCCCTGTCCCACGCAGAGCAGAATTGACCAAAGTCAGATGGATAACAAAGCTTCTTGACCTGTTGGATGAATAAAAAGTGCAGCTTTCCCCGTCCAGCCTCAGATCTGCTCGTGCCATAGCCATTCCTGGCTGTTCCCCTGCACAAGGGGAAGTGGGAGGCTGGTGACAGAGCCAGGGGCTGAATCGAGTTTCAGCAGCTTGGGCACATCCGTGTGCTCTAAGCCAAGAGGAATGCAAACTGCTCAGCGATGAACAACTGCTGCAGCAGCCCACAGCCAAAAGGAGACACTCTGGGGCACGTCAGGCACTGACCCAGCCTGCCGTGGAGGGAGCTGTCAGATTGTGTTATCACAGGGGCAAAGCTGCATCTTCCGCTTGGGAAATAAATGTCGCTGCTTTGGCGTGGTGGTTGTAGAGAGGCAAGACACCATTACCCAGCAATTATGTTCTATCTCGCTGACGTTATCTCTTAATTGCACATTTGCAAGTGCTTCTACTTGCTGGGTGGTTGCAAGGAGGAAGGTGAAGTGGGGTTGCCTGTCTGGGAGATACCCAAGGGACCTACACCACTGCTAATTTTTGAGATATAACAATATGGTTGCACTTCTGCACCAGTGAATGGTTGTCTCTGCCTTTTCCCTCGAAAGAATTCCAAAGGGTACAATTGGTGCAGACCTGCTTATCCAGGACTTTATCAAAACCCTCAAAGTGACAAGGATGAACAGAAATACCTTGAAAACATAACTTTTGAGAAGAAGCATAAGAACAGCCATTCAATACACAGACATTGCTATCTCCTTCCCTTTCTTCAGGACTTTGTACCAATCCATGGCCATCCAGGAACATCTGTTCCATCATTACATTCCACAACATGACTGCTCGCTGCTTGACGTCGCCTGCAGGAACAGAACTCAGAACCACCCATCCTAAAAGCCATCTGACACTGCAGCAGAAGAATTGTCACTGGTGGCTGCCAGAACACGGCATATGACACATATTTTCAGGGCTGTCTCTTTCCAACGTACAGCAGCAACACTCACAAACATCTGCCTGTGCATTATAGCATGGCTGATTTTTAAAGACTGGGCCTTGGATCTTGAAAGACAGCTTGGCACATAGATGTGAGGAAAACATCCAGGAATTAGGTTTCTGAGTAGTTCAGCTGATGTGTGTGTCTCTTCCTTAATTCCAAGGTCTGTGCTCTCTCTATGAGACTTTGCCACCTCTCCATTTTTTCTGAAGGTATTTTAGGCCATTGGGATGCTATGGAGGTTTAGGACATTGGGACGCTCTCCAAAGGAATTAATTTTAATTTTTCTGAGTATTGCAATTAGCTGGGTGCCTTCAGCCTCAGTTAACTCCAAATTCTGATGGGTTGTACATTGAGTTTTCTGTAATTGATGTAGTGCCATTGGTACAAACCCATAGTGTAGGTGTCTGGCTAAAGCTGGACCTCATTCACATGGGACAATCTTTCCAAACACGCCAAGCCTGAGGCCAGTGTTGGTGGGGTGACAGAGGAGAACCCCAGAAACACCAGCCTGAGCACCAGTAACAAAAGTGAGATGTGTTTGGCTGTCCTTGGCTCTCACAAGACTGAGCCCAATGACCTTGCCTCTGGGACCTGAGATACCTCAGCTTATAGACCCTCTTGGTACTGGAGCCACCAAGAGATGGGGACATGTCATACCAGAAGGATGAGGTTGATTGAAACCACCACTGATGTGGCAAAGGCTGAGAGCTACAAGACAGGCTGCCACTGTCAATGCTGCTTGCTTTTGATGATAAGAGTGTTATTTTAATTAAACCTTTGGTGGCTTAGACAGTTGGTGATCTTTTCAACTGCATTTTGACTTGAAAACTGAGCTGAGAGCCATGTACAGGCTCAGAGGGAGTGAGCTGACTTCAATTCCCTGGTGGGACATTGCCTGATGCTTCTGACCTGACAGATAACTGGTGTGATCACTCACCTTTCCATATTTCACTGCTGCTTAAAACCTCTCTGAGATTATAATAAGTCTTTTTAGCTCATTTTTTTTGTTTGTTTTGTTTTGTTTTCCTTCATACATTTGAAAAGTAATTATGCTCAGCACTGTGGTGCTATTGGGAATCTGGTCACTGCAGTCCCTGGGCACATGTCAGCGCCTTGTCACAACCTGGAATGTTTTCTGCCAGGAATGATGAGATGCGACAGTTCCCATTGAAGGGTATTCCTCCCAGATAATTCCAGTTTCCAAGGTCCCGGGCTTTGAAGATAAACTTGTTGCTTGTTTGGTTTCCTAGCAACTTGTGCTCCGCGGCAGAAATGCATTCCTCAGACCCCGAGCTCGACCTCGGTGATGCTTGGAGCTGAGATGTGCTGTGCTCTGCCCCGGTGAAAGCAGCTGCCTGAAAACACAGGACTGGAATGAGAAAGCTGGGGCTGGAACAGCCCCTCTGGTTAGATCTGGTCTCCCCCAGTCACTGTTGCTCAATAGAATTCTCTTTGTAAGTTAAAACAATCCATCTGGCCAGCTGTGAAGGTGGAGGTAGCTTGGGCTTGGCTGGTTGTCCAGGCTCTTGCTGGGGAGTTTGGCCCTGATGCCACAAAGTGGCTAAACTGATAATCTCCAGGTTCAAACATCACAGCCTTTACTGGAGCTTTATCTTCAGATGAGAAGCCCAAGGATCCATTTTTCCATGAAACATGGTGAGGCTAATCATCATCCCCAGTGAGACCCCTCAGGGATGAATCTAGAGAAAAAAAGCAAATTTGGTCACCTGAAAGGCACAGGAGTCTTAGCCTTGGTATTTTTATTGAGCTGTTGAAAAGAACAAAGGGCAAACCCACCCTAATCTGCACATTGCCTGGTTATCAATATTTATTTCATGATTTCTTCTAGTTATTAGAAGCCCAGCTCCACTGCAAATTTAACTTAGGTGCTTCAGCTCCAATACCCCAAGGAAACCTTCAAGCTCAGATTTAGTTTCATAGGTCTGCATCAAGATGAGTGAAGGACAGACTAAAAGATACTGAGTTTGATTCTCTGTATCTCACTCAATCAGAGATTTTTGCAGGCATTGCTCTCTGGATGCCTGTTGGAAAAGATTTCCCTTCCACTTGTGTCCCAGTCAAGAAAGTAAAAGATGATCAAGTCTCCAGCTCAGCAGAATAATGGACAATCCTGTGCCAAAGCCACTGTCACCTAAGTAGCTGCAGCATGGAATAAAAAAGTATCTTATTTTTTAGACAGGGAGGGCACTGCTAAACACAAATGAGGTCTTGGTCTTGGGGCTCAACAGGGTCTTCTGAAGCCCAGTATTACACTTTTATATAGGCACCTTTTCAGAATTTGTCTAACAAATTTAATCAGAGCTGTCAATGACCACAAGAAGATTTTTGTCTTATTTCAGTTAACTCAGGGCTTTCTTTCCTGAGGATAATCTTTAGTGAATATAGCACTGCATTGTGGTCCAGGGAGCAAACTGAATGTATTGTTCAGATTGAATTATAGCATATTACTGTCAAGGGTATTCCTTCAAAAAGCTGACACCTTCTAATTACATCTGTGAGACTCTGAGAAAAATGGTATCCCAGGGAAAAAAATTGCTTGGCACCCACTTTGTTAGTTTTAGCCTGATGTTCATTTCTAGCCATTCATATAGGGCTGAGTCATACAAGAGAAGCCTGTAAGAGAATCACAAACAATCTGTCTGGCTTGAGGAAATTGGGAGCCATTTCAAGTGTGCATTGCCTCACTCCATAGTTAGTGGCAGGGGCTATTAGAGACTCTGGGGGCTCTGAAAATAGAGAGGGCATTTTTCTACCTGAATAGTTCTGCAGATAGACTGGAGATGGGACAAAAACAAGTTTTGTGAGAGAAAAACCATCCCAGGCAGAGCCAGAATCAGATGCATCATCGGAATCGGATGCAGTCATCCCTCACCTGCCCAGGGCATCTCTAAATCTCAGCTGACAATCTTTTCCTTCTGTCTTTAGGCAACATTTTTCACCTCCCCTGAGCTAGTTTGAAACCTTTAATTCCATTCTGCCTGTTCTTCCAAGAATGTGGTGCGACAAGTGGAAACTCATCTCCACATGGGGGAAGAAGCAGGCGGGAAGAGGGGGGAGCACTGTGTGAATATTAAAACATTTGCAGTGTGAAACGTTGCGTTATGAACAACCACAGCACACCTCGGGCTAACAGCATGGTGCCAGGGCTGTGCTGGCACAGGGGGTGTCCCAGGAGAGCTGGCAGCAGTGCTTGGGGGGATGCATGCCCTGGGCTCAGCAGGAGCTGATCCAGAACTGAGATGCTTTGGCTGAAGATGCACAAAACCCCTGTGTGGTGCAAACCTGCTGGTGCAGGAAGCTGGTTCTCCCCATACTGGTGAGGCTGGTGTATGCCTGGAGGCAGCATTACAATTCCATTTAAATATTCATTCTCTTTGTGTGCATGCTCTGATTTACCCACCTTTGCTAAGGGACCCTCTTACTTCCTGGCCCACATTGCTCTGTGTGGCAGAGAAAAGTTTTTATTCTTCCAATGCCATTTAGTGGCAGAGCTGCAAAGCTTTGGCCCTGCTCTGGTGGCAGATGGGGACCCAGGATGCCTGTCCCCTATGGCTGCAGAGTGGCAGGGAAGAGGTCAGGTCTGAGCAAAGCACCTTGTTCCTGCTCCTGGTGCTGATAAGGTACCAGAAAGGTTGTGCAAGCCCTATCAGAAGATGAGAATGTGCCTGAGGCTGTGGGCTTGGTAAACTCAGAGTAAAATGGTTACTGGCTGATGAGTAGGACATGGGGTAGTTAAAGCCTTGGAGGTTTCTGTGGGGCTTTGAGCCATCACAGCTTGAAGGGGGTAAAATGCTGTAGACATCCAAGGCAGGGAACATCACTGCTGCATTAGTATGGAGTGAAAAGGGGACACAGAATACATCCAGGGAACAGGAATGGAGAAAAATGACCCTGGCAAGTGCTGGCATTCCCTGGAACCTGTGTCTCTGTTTCTCACACTGATGTACTTCATATGGTCTTTGGCTAAGTCACAGGAGGGTGGCTTGCTCCAGGGCCTGAATTATCAGTGCATTTCACATCTTGGTCTTGAAAACCTTGCAACTCTAACCCTGACTCTATTACCCTAAGCACAGATAAAAGAGCTGAGATTTGTGGTATGAGAAACCTGATGTGCTGTAGGGAAGCCAGATGAATCCAACATACTGAACAAACTTGGAATGCTCAGCTTCAGAGGAGTTTTAAGGTGGAGTGAGAAAACCAGGAACATGCTCAGAGAACTCAACCAGGAGAGAGGCCACTGCTGTGGGGATGAATCTGCTACAGGGACAGGGGTGACTTTGCCAAATGTGAGATTTTGGGAAGGAGCTGTGGGTGTCCCAGAAAAGCACATTTCCTACTGTCTGCAGGCAGCACCAACACACTTCCCTGTCCAGGAGCTCCTCCAGCATCACTGCAGATTCCTGTGAGGGGTATCCAAAGGGACAACCTGACCAGGGTGCTTCAGTTTCCCAACAGTGCTCATGACCTTTGTGAGGGGCTTGATCCCTGCTCATGGTCAGTGCCAGGTCAGAGCAGACAACTCTCATTCATTGATGGATTTGCTTTATTATTTCACTTCCTGGCCTAATTTCTTATGCTGTGTCTGTCTGAGAAGACACAATATCCCTGGAGTGTGCAATGGCTGTGAACTTGGTTTTCAGTTCCCCTGGGCACAGCAGTTCTCATCTGATGGCTGTGTTGCTCCTGCCTGAGCATGGAGCTGTGTTTCTTCTGGATGACTTTATGGATTACTCTATCACAGATGAAGGTGAGAGCTGTCTGCTTTTTGAACACAAGGGGACGATTCAGATCTTTTGTGAGGGATGATCAACCACAGTAAATAAAGTTGCTGCTTGTGGGAGTAACAATTAAAACCCATTATAACCTGCTTAACTAGTCAGGGACTGAAGTGCCTGGAAGAACTCGCTCTGTCCTCCCTGAGTGCTGTTTTGCTTGGCCCATTTGCCTGATTTGGGAAAAAGATTGTGTTCTAAGGGGGTTAGCTTGAAATTCCTGCTCTCGTGACCGGGGCAGTTTCCCAGTTCCTAAGGACGACTGATACCACAGGAAAAAATAAAAGTTTCCCAAGTGATCCTTCAGCATTGAGTATTTTGATTCATGGGACATGCAACACCTCATGTTCAGGACAGACGACACATCACAAATTAAACCAAACTATGTTTCAGCTCAACCTCTGAATTTACCAAACTGCCATCTGATGCTTTCATTGGAGTCTCACCTGGAAGACACATGAGTTGGTGTGACAGGTAATTGGTGTGGGGGGTAATTGCATGGGCTTCTTGCTGGCTCAAGGTTTGGAGAAGGGAAAACAGGGGCAGAGAGCCCATGTCTACATGGAAAAGGCAGGGTCTGAGCTGCTGGGGCCCGTGGGTTGATGACTCATGGGCCTGATTAATGAGTGTGAGCCCTGGAAACTGGCTGGGTGTCTGATTGCCCCCGGTGCCAGGCAGAAACACTCAAGAGCCACCTCAGCCCTTCTCCCTTTTTTTTTTCTAGAAGAGTGCACACATGGCAAGGCTTATCTCCACTATTATTACTCTGCTTTCAAGAACTATAAGGAAAGAAAAGACATGCATCTTCCCCTCCCTCTCTCTCTTTTCAGGAGACCTGCTCATGGCCACGTTTTTTTGCATGCCTTCCAGATACCATCAGAAAGGAATGGTTTTTCCCAGGTCTTTCATGCAGCTCAAGGCATTTATTTGGCTTTTGTGGCTTCTTTGTGTGTTGCAGTGCTTTTATTTGGGGCAGCCCTGAGACAGGTGGGGTGTCAGTCATAGTTTGCCAAAGCCAAGGGCCCCGTTGGGTTCATGTGCTTATGGCATGGCCACAGCATAAAAATGGGAGCTGGGGTTTGATGTGCCCAAATATGTGCCTGAGGGCTGCAGGGTGACCACACCCCATGGCTACTTGTCTGGGATTTGGGGGTGCCTAGGAATTTTGTCCAAATGGGCAAAGTCCTCATATTCCACAAGGATGGGAAGTTAGGAAGGAGAAAGGGGACACACCATGGGGAGCTTCTCTACCAAGGACAAAGCTGCCCATGATGTTCTGGCTAAGAATGATTCAGATCTTTTGTGCAGCTGAGTCAGTGGGGGGGAAACTGCCTTCAGCACATGTCCAAGATGAGTGGAGAGGCACTGGAACAGGCTGCCCAGAGAAGCTGTGGATGTCCCTTTCCTGGAAGTGTTCAAGGCCAGGCTGGATGGGCCTCTTGAGCTATCTGGTCTAGTGGAAGGAGTTAGAAACTACATGACCTTTGTAATCCCTTCCAACCCACTGTGATTCTCTGACAAGTTCCAGTATGTCCATCCACGTTCCCTGGCCATCAGACACACAAAGACAAATGTTTTACTTCTCTGTGCTCTCCAGAACTCCAAGACAAAACAGGAGAGGTGTATTTAAATGTTACACCCCCTGCCTGCCACAGTAAGGCCAGCAGTAATTTTCTCCCTGCTCCTGGAGAAGGGACTGAAGTTTTCAGGGAGGAAAATGGCATAAAATAAAATTTGAAATACATGTGTTGGAGATAAAAGAATGGATGTTCTTAGCTGAGATGCCATTGTTTATTTTGCTGCAGGAGGTGTTCACTAAAGGTCTGGTTTGCCTTCCCTCTCCTCTCTGTGCTCTCAGCAGCATCTCTGATGTGCCCTGCAGGACAAAATTCTCATCCTCCTTCCTCTCCATCACATAAGATGTCACCTTGAAAGAAGGATGGGTTGCAGGACTAAAGCTGAGGAATGGGTGAGTCTTTCTGCTGGGCTCTTGTTCCCCCTTGCCAAGATGGAGCTGGCAGCCAACAAGAGAAGTGTGGAGAGGAAATGGAGAGCAGAGAGGTTTGTGTTGCTCTGTGATGTGAGATGGGACAGGCCTGGACCCACAGTGTGACTGGTTTTGTCCAGCATAGTGACATGATCAGTGTCCCACTGGTGACACCACATGTGCCCTTGGCTACCATGGGAGGAACCACAGACGTGGTGGCAGGGCCATCCTTGTCCCCACACAGATCCAGGAGCTCACCCACATTAACCCAATCCCTTCTCTCCCTGGCTTCTGAGCTCACAAACCCTGAGGCTTCTGTGACTCCAACAAAGAAGATGCTCAGATTTTTACCAGCTCGGACACAGCAGCCTCATGGCATGAGGGGTGAGCCAGGGACATCCCTGCAGGGCAGGCAGGGCTTCATTCAAGTGGTTTTGGTTTTTGGCCAATTGTGCCCTGTCCCATACAAAGTATTGTGATGGAGGGAGCCAGACTTAGGTTAAAAAGAAATATCTTTGGTAATTAACAGGTATGGTTGGGGGACTCCTGAGCACCATTCATTTCTCAAAGCTTGAATTCCCAAAGCAGGGCAGTTTTGCCCAACTTGCTTTTAGTGACACATCCACGTTGCTTTTCCAGGGGGATTTGCTGCTGTTCACATTGCAGTGACACTGAGGTATTTATGGTCTTAGATTTCTGCTTATCTGATCCACCCCTGCCCTCCACACTCCTGGTATGGTGCCAATACTGAAACACTTTTCCTCCCTCTGTTTGTGTCCCCCAGAAGAGGTAATATCCAAACACAACAAAAACCAGGTAGGTCTCCCAAAGAACGTATGGAGATTAATTTTTTTCAGTTTCAGCAGCCTGCAGCAGAGGCAACGCAGTGATTTTTTTTTTTTTCTTTTTTGGACATGGTTTTAAAGAATAAAAATCCTTATGGTGTTTAATGCAGCAGAATAAAGCATTGCTGTGACCATGTCACCATGGCTAAGGAAATTTCAAGTGGGACTCCGGCCGTTCTCTGAACGGCAGCAGGATCTGAGTTACTGTCCCACAGGGGCTTGCTGTTGGAAAATAACATAATTGACTTTGTCCTGTTTCCAGTTTCACAGAGAAACGAGCTGTAAGAGCACGCAGGGTACCGGGGCTGGCTGCTCCCGGGGTTTTGGGAGCCTGATAAATGCAGTAATCAGCACAGAATGTCTCGCTGTGCTTTCCTCCCTCCTGCCTGGGGACAGCATCATCAGGGGCTGGGCTGCCCCAGCCCCTGGGAAGCCACCAGCTCCCTCCCCCCGGGATCCCAGCATGGCTTTTAACCCAAATAGCTGACCTTTCATTAAAGATTACCTATTTTTACTGCTCCTTGGGATGGGAAGAAGAAAGGGCTGAGGTTTGCAGAGGCAGGCCAAGCCAAGCCGAGATGTGGGGATTGAGAAATTACTCTGGGCAAGTTTAAAAGATTAATTTTTTTTGATAAATTAAGGTAGTCCCCAGTTAAGCCTAGACATTATTCTATTTTGTCTGCTAGTAAAAAAGCAGGAAAGATCCTGGCACCCAAGGACTACTGGATAATGCTACATCTGTGCTAGTAAGTCAAAAGTGCTTGAGACTTGGTTGTGGGCTCTCAGACCGCAAACACAAAAGGTCCTGTGTCCATTACACCCCTTTAGGCTCTGAAATATGGCAGACACATTAACATTTTGTCTTGGGAGTGGATCCTGGCCTGTGCTAATCTGCAAGCTGTCCTGGGGAGCTGTTTGGGGCACTACTGGCTGGCGTGGGGCAGGACGGCTGGGGGCTGTGCTGCTGGAGCTGCTGCCAGGGCAAATCCCCAGGATTCCAGCCCAACACCAGGGGACTTGCAGAGGCATCACCCCACAGATGGGGCTGCTGTCCCAGCCCTGGTTACCAGGGGCAAATGAGGCACAGAGACATGGGGTGACCTCGCAGAGGTCCTGAAGAAGGATTGTCAGAGCAGTCTGTGGGCATGCGGGGCCAGCTGGGGGAGAAAGTCCATCCTCAGGCCAACACCCAGGAGATCACAGCTTTCCTGTCTTGTCAGACTGCCTCACATCCCCATTTGCAAAGCAGAGGCTGTCATCTTGCCTTGAGTGTAGGGCTGTGAGGAGTCAGATACAACAGTGATATGCATCATACAGGCCATATCTAGATTAACAGGTAATTGCTACAACTAGATTAGCAAGGCAGCAATAGGAGAGTACAAGGAGAACAAACAGGCTGGTGCTGTGGGCTCAAGATCTACCCCAGGTGCAGTCCACAGTGGTTACTCCAGGTCAGATTTATTCCAGTCACCTACACTGAAAATCCCCACCCTGCACACTGTTTGAGGCTGGCAGAAGGACCTGCTACTCATTTATTACCTTACATTCCTAGGAGGGGTTGTGACAGAGCTTCTGATTCCATTTCCACTGAGGAGGAGAAAAAAAAAAGATAAAAAATATTAAATTGTGTGCATCAGAGCTGTTTGCAAACTGGATCACTCTGGAGTGGGGGAGGCCAAGCCAGAAGCTGCTATAAAAGAACATTACTGCTCTGAACCAAAATGCCAAAGCAGAGGCAGCCAGAAGCACCTCGGGCTTAATCCAGCATTCAGCAGAAAGATTCTCATTTACTGCAGCTCTCCCTGAGTCAGGCCCCGAGGGTTTGTCTGTACACAAAAATTAATCTGGATTAGGATGGGGCAGGAATTTAAGTAGCTCTTCTGGAATAACTTCACTTCATAACAGACAAGCCTCTGGATGTTTGGTTAGGAAGCGTTGTGTTACATCACATTTGGGATGATGAAATGCATTCTGAAGAGAAGGTCCTTGTGGTATTTGGTCACAATTACGCAGAAAACGCTCAAAAACACATCCATTTCCTGCAGGAGGAGAAACAGAGCTCCCTGCAGATTTGGAGTTCTTTCCAGGGCTGACTTGCCAGCACAGCCCAAAGGGGTTTCATGGTTCCTCTGCTTCCATTCACTGAAAAAGTGCAGAAAACCTCATGTGCCCAGCACAGCAGCTCCCCGGACAGCAGTGGGCAGGGAAGGTGGAGCATCAGCCCAAACTTGTATGTGGCTGTTACTTAAAATCTGTTCCACACACGCTGGCTCACATAGAAGCACTTCAGAGAATCAGTTCAGAGCCCTGTCTGAAGTAATAGATGCTGTGCAGGGGTGGCTCTGCATGGATACAAATGCTCCCTGCAAGTGAGCCTGACTTAGACCCTCCTGTAGTGCAGGTGGGTCCTCTTTTCCAATATCTGCATCTGTGCTTGCTCTGAGAATCACACATTAAGTGGAGGAAGAGTAAATGATGTCACTAAGCTGGACATGAGCAGAGTGATAAAAGCATAACCATCTACGGAGCACCAGGCCTCCTTATCCCACTGCCCAGAGGAGAGAAAGGCAAAAAATGCCTTGATAGGTGCAAGCCTTCCTCCTGCACTGAATCTATTTTTTCATCCAGGACTTTTTATCCTACCTAGCTGCTCTTGCACAGTTTTATTTCCAACCAGGTTTCAATGGCCTGGTAAATATTTCTACCAATACACACCCGCTCCCAAAGACTCTGTTTGCACTCAGCTTGAGTTAATTGTTCATAAGCAACAGTCCATCGGCATAAAAGTTTCACATATCATTTTTTTAGCTGCCTTCCTATTTATTCTGCGAGGTGATAACATTGGTTTCTCTCTGGCTTTATCAGACTTGCACAAGGACAAACGAGGAGCAAAAAGGAACCTCCCTTCTCTCCCGTGGAGCGGAGCCTGCAATCAAGCAGCCAAGGCAGAGGAACAAGCCCTTGTCAGTCTGTATGCACAGCCTGGCTGGCAGAGTACATTTTCCTTAACATGCCTAATCCCACAAGTATGTGGTGGCTTGCTCTGCAGAAACCTCAGCTTTTCAGGTGCTAGAAAATATGCATGTTCCATGTTACTTGGTAGTTTGCTCACATCCCTGCTGCTTGGAGGCGAGCAATTGCTGACCCTCTCAGCTTTAACCTACTCTGAATATACCCCACCAACCAACACTGCAAGGAATAATAATGTACTTGTGATTTCTTTACATTTTTCTGCTGTAAATCCAGAAAATGAGACCTGAATTATTCTTTTCTGTTTGCTGTGGCAGTCATGTAGTCCTTGCTTCCCAGCAGAGTGACCTGTGTATGCTGAGCCTCCCCACAGCTTCCTGGGAAGGAAGAGCTGGTGAAGTTGGGGTTTGATAAAGGAGCTTATCGCAACCACAGAATAAAAAGTTATCATTGCTTCCAGGGTCCAACCCCCCTCAGGTTTGGAGGGGAACTAAATGAGGGCACTCCCAGCAGGTGGGAAGGATTTCCCCCCTCTATAAGACTCTCTGAAGTTTAAAAAAAGCCCCATACAAGTGTGCTCTTTCTGGGATGAGGTGGAAGAACCAAATTGCCACATTTTTGTAACCTACATGAAAGGGCTCACACAACTGCATCCCACTTTGCACAACAATCACCTGCCCTGTTCGAGTCCAGCTTCATCCCCTACAGTGTCATTATCTCCCCCAGCCAGGCTGCAGGATGATCTGCAGAGTCCCTCATCTCCTTTTCTTCTGGAGCTGTTCCACTCTGTATAAACACCACTCATTGATGCAGCTGTTGGGAGACTTCCCACATCCCAGGGGAGTGCTCCAACCACAAAATTATCCTCACCCTTGCTCTCGTCCAGTGGGTATTTAATTATTCTTACAAAGTGAAGTAATTCCAACTTGAAGAAAACAAGAGGCACCCGGGTCAGAGTACCCCATCATTATCACAGTAGGGAGCACTCTCCTAGGACATGAGATTTCCCAATCAGACGCTGAAAACACCGGGGGAAGCTGGGAAAAGAAATGTTATTGTTTTCTCCTCCATTTTGTGAATAGTTCCTCAGAATTCATGAGAAAAGCAGAGTTTGAGATAGATAATTATCTGTATGTGTATGTTTCTGGAAATGCTGAAATGAAATGCTTCAACATTTCCAAATTATTATTTTTTTGCATTTAATCCAAAAAACATTTGAGAATGTGCATCATATTTGGCAAATAACCGTGGCCACCCTGAAACCACATTTTTAGCAAATAAATGATTCACTGAGTAAATTTAGCTCATCTTAAATGTCTATTTATATCACGGGAACACACCCTGTCACTGTTGGGACTTCACCATGTTGAGTACTATCCAGAGCTCACAGCCAGACGTGCTCTACCACAAACAGCCTGAGAGGGAAAAATAAAGCCCTGCCTATTTGCTTTTTGCAACAGCACAGATGTCAGCCTCTCTGTCTCAGAAGAGCTGTGCCCCATCCCATAAACCTACCCCAGATACCTCACACCATTTTGGGGCTGGCAAGCAGACCATCACCTTGCCAATCTCCTCTCTGCCACCAGCACAGCAAAGCCATCCATCTCTTTTTCAGTTCCCTTTCCCAGAACAGAGACATCTCAGAAAAACCTTTGCCTTCCACTGGAAATATCCTGTGAATGCCGAATGGGTTAATCCCCTTTAACCAGCATCCCAGTAATGAAAGGTTTCACTCTTTGTCACCTAATGGTCTTGTGTCTAAAATAGAAGCCGAGCTGCCTTCACTCGAAATGTTTTTAATCATTGTGGAATAAAAACCTAGCCTGGCTAGTGCCAACCAAAGAGATGTTTGTCTGCTCAGCAGATTTTATCAAAGCTTCCTTGATGTCTTTGCCTTTGTAATGCTAAGCACTTCACTGTTTGGCACATTTAAAGTAGGATGCGGTACATGTGAAGCATTTCACAGAGTGATGATGTATCGAGTGTGCTTTAGGAAGTAATGAAAGCAGCAGACTCATGATTTTTGAGCTTTTAATTACTTATTAAGTGGCATGACATAAAGGCTACGGGGGAGATTTTTTTTTTCAGCATCCAACTTATTGGCTTTGAAGTCGGTGCCTAAATACCCTTTGTGCCTTTGAAACTTTCCGTCTGCTCACAGGGGAACGTGCTGCTGCTCTGGGCTTTGTTTCACGCTGACCACATTTGTTCGGGGGAGAGGAGCCCAGGGATGGGAGCCTGCTCAGACACAGGTCTCTGCCTTTGCCATGGTGGATAAAGATGAGGGACAGGCTAAATGCCTGTCCTTTGACAAAGGATATAGAGAGGGCCCTCAGCACAGGGCCTGGAGCAATGAGTTCTGACCTGGCCTCAAAAATGCCAGCACTACAGGGGGGAAATAACCATAGCAGCCCCCAGGGTGCTTTTAATGAGCTGAATCACAGTCCGAGTCCAGCTCTCCATCACTCACAAGGCACTGGCACAGCTGGTTTTAGCAGATGTCCCCTCTGACAGAAAGGGCCCGGCAAGGCACAGTGGTTGGCCTCGCCACCATCTCCTTCAGGCCTGGTGTCACCGCTGCGACAAGAATGCCAAAGCTTCGGGAGCAATAAAGTCAGGGGGGGACAGAAAGAAGAAAAGACCTCAGATTTAGGTTTGGGGATTTGTGGGTACTCAAAGCTTTCTTTTTTTTTCTTTTTTTTTTCTTTTTTTTTTTTTTTTTAGCATATTCTGAAGGGAAATACTTTCTTCCCACTTATTCTCGCGATAAACCAGAAGTCTGTGGCCTCACGTGAGGATGGAGCCAGATAAAGTATTTTTCATGATAGTGAAGATGAAACCAGATCCTTCCCTGCCCACCGTTACCAACACCCATTGTGTCACAAGATGTCCTAGTGAGCAGGGATCTCTTTGTTCAGTCAGCAGGTGACCCAGCACTTACAACACCTCTTTTTAACAAGTTCTGATTCCAAGAATCCCTCATGGACCACAAATCCAAGATGCTCACTCTGGCTCCAGAGGCTGCTAAATTCCTGGGGGTCATGTCAAAGCTGGAGCCAAATATATGGGGAGAAACTCACCCTGCAGGTGCCCAAGGCACCCTCTCATCCTCTGGTCTTTGAAAAGGAGGTGTCATTCTGACATCTTGAATCAGTATCAAATGCTCTCTTCAAAGAGAAAGAAAACAGGGAAAATAAAGAAGAAGAAGAAGAAGGGGCTGCTGCTGAAAATCTGCCCCCTCCACTGATGGAGAAATGCAGTGCCAAAAGTGCAATATGTGTATTTTTATCCCCACTGGAGGAAAAAGCAAAGCCACAACTTCCCATGTTCAGTAAGTGACCAATACAAACATACAAGAGCTCAAGTGCATTTCTACCCCCTGGAAAAGTTTTCTTTAATTAGGACAGACACAGTGCTCAGTCAAAGCAACATCAATGACCAGGCACACAATTTGGTTAACCCACTTCTTACAATCTTTTCTACTTGTTCAGATATTCCAGAGGGAAAAAAAAAATTAAAAGAGTGGGAAAGACTAAAATCCACTATGTTTTAGACAGCTGGGGATTTTTTCTTTCTATCATTTTTCTCCCAAAGAATGACAAATACCAGCATGATGCTTTTTTAATTTTCTGAGTCTGCAAAACATTGTCTCTAACTGGATTTTTCTCAGTACTGGTCAGATCTGCACAGGGTCATCTGGGCAGGCAGATGCAAAGGGATTTGTTCAGGAATGGAATGACTCAGGCTGCTCCCCAGTATCACAAGCAGGACATGAAAGGGTTCTGTCCTGGTATTTCCCTGAAGGTTTATTAGGTCATATTATTTAGAAAATGTACTGCATAAAACAATAATTAGGTTTTTTTAAAAAAATCCTGAAGTCTATATTGCTCATGATAGCTTAATTTGCAGTCCTATTTTAGGTATAATTATTTTGCATTTATTACTGCAGGTCCAATAAAGAGCAGAGGTGAATGCTGTCTAAAAAAATAAAAAGGTAGGTAGAGGGCTGAATATTAACATCTTCATTTTACTACTGGGAGCTAAACATCAAAGGGACTAAGGGCCATGTAAAAAAAAAATAAAATTTAACATAAAGAGCCTGAAGAGTCCATTTAGCAGAAACCCAAGTCTGAAGGTGCTGTGAGCATTTAATTTTCAGTTTTTCAGTGTTTTCTTGGACCCAGAGCTGTCCCTGGACACAGTCAGCTGGAAGTGGCCTAGGGTTTAGGTCATGATGAGCTCCTCAGCATCCAGAAATGAGCCATTCCTCTGACTAATTCCCCAGTGGGATCCCACCCCCTCAGTTCTCCATGCCCAGGACCAGCCTACCCACAAAACGGGGCACTGATATCCCTTAAATCTTCCTGTGACATAAAGCTGGAAATCCCAGGAGGTGGGAAGGAGGGTTTGATGTGCTCCACAGCCTGAGGACAACCTCAGCCCTGTCCATCCCACCAATGTCCCTCAACAGCAGGTCAGCAGGGTGGGGACACTGCTCACCCATCTTTTGGAACTGGGATGTTGCATATTGAACAAGTCAAGTGCAACTAGGTGCAAAGGAGAAAAGAGGTGGTGGCTCTTTGCCCCTTTCACCAGATCTCCCTGGACTTGTGGGAGAGCTTCCTTTTAACAGGAGTTTTGGGATCTCTCCAGTTGTTTCAATCTCTAAAGATCAAGTGTCACTATGGCTTACGTTGAAATATGGAGGATCCTTTATCAGACTGAGCCCCAAACAGCTTCATTTCTTGTCATAAGTCAGTGGTACATGAGGGACTGAAACTCACAGCTAATGTGGGGGGATTTCTGCAAATTTGAATCAGGAATTTGTCCTCCTTCACTTGTTGCCCACTAACATCCTTTTTCTGAGGCTCCATCAAAGCACTGGGCTTGTCGGGGCCATTCTCTCACCTGGGACTTTCTTAGTAATATTTATGTAGTAGTTTACTCGTTGCTGAGGGAAGAGAAGTGAGAGAATTTCCCCCAAAAGGCCTGAAGGAGAAGTTGTCCTTGGCACGGGTTGGAGGGGTTGGTGTCATGGTCATGCCTGTCACGCTGCAGGTCATGACAGGCAAAGTGAAAACCACCACGGTGGTGACACGAGCTGAGCTCTGCTGGAAGGGAGCAAGGGCAGTGGGAAAAGTTGGAAGTGGCTTCACCACACCCTCTTTTCACCTTTGCAAGGAGCAGCTCAAAACCAGTCCAGGAAAGCTGAATTTTCATCTCATTCTCAAAATTGGAAGTGTTTCTGTTTCCTTTAATGCACACACACAATTCACGCTATGAGGATGTACCACAAAATAATTTGGGCCCAAAATATATTCCAGCCATGCCCAGTTTTCACCCATGGTACCTCACCAAGAGTCACTCCAGATCAATGTCAGTGTATCTGAAAGCAGGATCTGATCTATCATCTCTTCCAATGAAATAAGAATCAGAGGGTTTAGACACTGATGAGCTATTTTCTCACCCAGTTCTCATACCAATACAGAGGATGAGGGATCCCATCTGTAAAATAATTTATGTTTATTAGAACACTGTATGGTTTAGTGGGTGTCAAATGGGAGCAGCTCCTCAGTCAGGCCAACTGCCACAAGATCAGTGAGCATAAACAAGTGAGATTGCTTGGTGTTACCCATGGCAGGAGCCTGAGATTCCTTGGTGTTACCCATGGCAGGAGCCTGGAGCTCATCAGCAGCTTTGTCTGCTCCAATCCCCGGCATTAAATCTGGAAAACCAGGAGCATGCAGCCTACACGTGTGGGAGAGCATGTGCGGGAGGGAAGGTGAACCTGGCATCGCCTTCACTGGGTATTTAAAGAGCTGCAGAGACTCCAGAGTAGTTTCCCATGTGGACACACACATATGTTCACACTCCCACTCACTTCAGTGTCTCTGAAATGAGAGTATTTTTTTTTTTCCTTTTGAGTTGGTTCCTCTTTAGCGGCATTTGAAAATGAACTGCAAGGAAGGGACTGCGATTCCAGAGAAATAGTCTGGTGCCCAAATGCTTCCTTTAGATGGCTGTATCCAGGCAGCATCATCCAAACTAGTCACCCCCACCTGACTAGCTACTAGAGACACTGAGGTCTCGAGCACAATTCATCTCCTCCTACACAGATGACTAAAATATAGCGGGGGAGCTGTACCCCAAAGTGCCCATTCCTCTCCACTGGCCATAAGGGTGTGTTTGAGCAGATGATTCAGAACAAAAGTGCCCATGCAGGAAGAGATGATGTGCAGATCCACATGTCTCTCAGAAGAGCCCAAGCCATGCTTCTCTGCCCTGACCCACCTTAAAATCACAGAATCACAGACGGGTTTGGGTTGGAAAGGACCTTAAAGACCATCTTATCCAACCCCCCTGTTGTGGGCAGTGATACCTTCCATTTGAGCAGGTTGCTCAAAACCCTGTCCAAGCTGGCCTTGAACATTCCCTGTTGGAACCATTAGCCAATGGCCCTATTTAGGACCATTATTTGGTCCTAAAATACATTAAAATCTTTAATCCAGTCCTATTCAGGGGTTTTGTGTTCACTCACATTTCTGCTGTGTAACTTCCCAAGCAGACAAGTTTTGCACAGGGTTCAGTATCCCCAAAATCCTCCTCTGCAGAACTTCAGTTCTTTTAATAAAGACAATTTTAAAAAAGGGTTCAGATGAGACAGGATCTGGAAGCTCCCCTCACTCCATGTGCACATACAGTCGAAGAATTCACAATTCACATGAGCAACACCCGGAGATAAGATTACACAGTGTGGGCGAGCGCTGTAATCCTTCATTCTGACCCACAAAGAGGGTATCTTTTATTATCCCATCTCGAGGCTTTCGGCTTCAATGGGCTGTGGTTTGTACATCCAGAGGTTTCTGCTCTGGTTGTCTTGACTCTAGCCAGGGGCTCATGGGGCAGAGTTAAGACTTTGAGGGTTTTCTTTACCAGGGCATGGAGTGATTGGACAAGGGGGAATAGCTATAAATAAAAAGAGAGTAGATTTTGATTAGATATTAGGGAGAAATTCCTTACTGTGAAGGTGGTGAAGCCCTGGCACAGGTTGTCCAGAAGCTGTGGATGCCCCTAGAAGTGTTCAAGGCCCGGCTGGATGGGGTTTGGAGCAACCTGGGATAGTGGAAAGTGCCCCTGGCAATGGCAGGGGGCAGGACTGGATGATCTTTAACATCCCTTCCAATCCAAACTATTCCATAATTCCACATTCCTTTAAGGCTTCTCCCCTCAGGATGCATGTCTGCAGCTCAGTTTGCAGGATCAAATATTCGCAGAGGAATAATTCAGCAGCATCTGAGAACTATTAATTCAATATTTAGGTGACAGCTTTTAAAAGAAGATTTGAGTGCACCACAGACATTAAGGAAACCTCACTCTTTGTGCAGGCTTAGTGAGAGTCCAGAGAGCAGCTCCAGAGCAGGTGACGAGGCAGCAGCCAGGACAGGGCCAAGCCTCCTGCCTCCTACCCCGTGCTGCTAACCACAAAGCATCCCCTCCCCTTTGTCAGGAAGGCTAATCCTGTAATGTGACTCTTGAGCAACGCTTAGGAGCCTAAATAGAACTTCATTCCAAAATAGCGCGTATGAAAATGAAGATAAGGCTCAACAAGTTGTAACAGATGCCTGTTAATTAGTCACTGCAAGGCACTTTCAAATGCAAGCTGTGTTTGGTGCACCAGCCATCCACAAAGCTGCTGTCCCCTCTCTTCTCCAGGCTTGTGTGAAGAGAAGGGATGAGCCTGGGCACCCTCATGTCCCTTAAACTCCCAGTCTGGCTGCAGCTGCTTGCTTTCTGACACTGGGCTCAGCCCAGCATTAAAAAAGCAGGAATTTGGGTTTCACACTTGCACACAAATCCCAGCATCAGACAGTTCTGTGAGTGTAGGGCCAACTCAGGAAAAATCAGCCAGGACTTATGTGTCCTTATATAAGCACTGACAGCACACACTGGTATCATTTTATTACTTTTGTCTTGATGCTTGCATTTTATCTTCATTTATATCTCATATTTCTGACCCCAGCAGTAAACAGTTTTTCCCTCTTTCATAACCCTTAATGATACAGGTTCCTTTTTTTCTCAACTCTTTCAGATTACCATTTAAATTAACTATATAAATCAGGCTCTGGCCTCTATTACACGGGAAAACAATTGGGTTCTGTTTAACTTAGGAATCTGCAGTGTTTATAGATAGACAACCCCGAAGGTAAGTTACTAAACTAGTTTCTAGTTGCATTGATCTGTTGCCAGAATACATAAATTATTAACTGAGAAGTAACTCCAGAGAGTGTTGTGTATTTAAGTTCATATTTGGTAGGGCTGGGGATATGTGGCTTGGCCATAAGTAGACACTAGAAATATTAATCACTTTCAAGTAGAATTCTATATTTTAATTGCCGAGAGGAGACTTCTTTATTTCAGTGTCTGAGTAAGAAACCTTTCCCCTGCTTAATTTAAGTTACTGCAGTGCAATCCTATGGGAAAACTCCCACTGATTTCCCTGAGGACTCCAGCGTTGAGTCCATGGGAGTCTGACCATTTATTTTGGTTGATCAGAGTGCCCAGATCCCTCTGCCACCTAAATCTGTCTCTCTTGAACTCCAGCTACTCAAAATTTAGTGTTCTGTCACTGGAGCACTACGTGGAGAGTGAGATAATAGAGTTTTCCTCCCAAAACGACACGAGGCACTCAAAATACTTGACAGTGCCAAGGTCTGGGTGAAGAACACTCTTTTCTGCTCTTTTGTGTTAACCAGGAGGCTGACCCGAGGTTAGCTGTCCTTGAAAGCATGGAGGGTCACAGAAAAATTTGCATTTGTTCCCTGGCTGCCTTTTTGAGGACTGAGACAAGTCTTTTCTTGATAATTAGGGGATGTCACTGGGGCATAGCACGTGCCCATCGAGGAGCACAAGCTGAGAAAACACATTTTCTGTTTATCTTCCAATTCTCTTTAATTTCTGAGGTGTGTGACTTCAGTCCTCTGGAGGTGAATAGGACAAGATGTGGCATCCTGGCTGCCCCATGGGGCCAGCCTGACTGCAGAGGATGGGGCTGTGAGGAATGCAAGCTGTCTGCATGCCACTCAGCCCCTGGGTCGATTCTGCACTAATTCCAACTTGCCTCTCCCACCTCCTTGGAATAAATTCTTTCCCAGCTGAACTGCACTCTGGCCAGCAGCTCAGAGGGGAAGGGAGGTGACAGCCTGAGCAGGCTTGGACTGTCACCTCCCTTCCCTGTGCAGGTATCACTCCACACTTGGCCTTGTCCTGGAAAATCAGGGAAATTTTTGTCTCCACAGCATGGGGTGTCAACCCACTTCCCACACAACAGGGAGAAATCCAAGTGTGATGACTGTCACCAAAAAGAAACTGTCTTGCAGGAGCAGCCCAGAGCCATGAGGTGCCCCATCCCTCTGCTTGCAGCAGGTCCATCCCAGAGCAGCTCAGGGAACAACAGGAGAGACATTTGCATGGGCAGCAAGTCAGAATTAAACAGCCACATCCAGCCACATCTTGTCCAGGCACCTACGTACAGCATCCCTGCTGTGAGAGAAGGGTGTTCACCTTTTGTATAATCTTCACCCACGCCAGAAGAAAAGCACCTTTTTGGCTGTACAGGTGCCACAAATATTTTAGCAAAGCTCTGTGGTTCTTTGCAGTTCAGTGTAAGCTTTTAACTTGGGATTTTTTTCTGCTTCAGAACTGTGAGGGGCTGAAGGATGAAACCCATGGCCTTTGTTTGCACAGTACTTGAGGTTGTGCCATGCTCATGTCTGGATCCTGCTGCCTCTGGAGCTGTCATTGAGCAATGCAGAGGTGTGGATTTCAAGTGGATTTAAGCACTTAAATGACTTTAAGCAACAGGGATAGACAGATTTGCAGGATATCACCCAGGAAGTCCACAGAAACTCAAGTAAGGGAGCCCAGTTATCTAAAGATGTGTGACAGCTCTCAGGCAAACTTTTCCTCACCAGTGGCAAGACTGGCAAATTTCGTGGAGCTGAGTGCTTCAGGAATCAGTTTTGGATGCCCTGCTCATTTTATGTCCTTCTCTCATAGTTCCTTCTCCAGGGAGGCCCAGTCTTCTGAGGTGTAGCACAGGGCTTTGAGATTAAAAAGAGAAATGTCTTTCTTTCTGTATTATGCATCTGTGGTTCCTAGAAATCAAAATAAAATTGACCCTGCGCATTTAAGAAATTCAAAGATTTGGCTTTGCAACTCTCAAAGGCCCAAAAATTTAATTTGATCTGGACATTTTTATTATATAATGGTGTGGGTGACATCTGGACTGAAGTGCTATTGCCAGGGTTTTGTGTTTTAGTTCTATTCCCCAGCAGCAGCAGAGGGACCAGGGTAAAGTGGAAAGTTTTGTGGTTGCAGTTCTGAGTACCTTGATAGATTCCCCCTTTGTGATTTTCTGCAAGTCACTTTATCCCTCTGCAGAAGTTCTCCCAAATAAAACAAGGGGGAAAAAACCTTTCCCTGCACCAGGACCAGTTTCTGAAGATGCTGTCAGGATGTGAGAGGCTTAGAGGCCACCGAGATGGGGAATGGTCCAGGTGCTGAGCTCCACTTGCTGTGACTGAGGTGGAGCTGCAAAGGTTGAGGCAGCCGTGAAGCTGGAGACAAAACTGAGACAGAAAACCTGAATATTGTGACAACTTCTGTATTGATCCTCCTCTTTGTCTCCCTGAAGTGCAGCAGCAGAATTGTGGTTAAGAGCCATATCTGGAGAGCTTTTGTGGTAGTGAGTGAGCAGTGATCTCCAGAGATAAGGGGCAAGGCAAACACTCTGCTCTGTGAACTGCCTCTGCAGACAGCTGTTCTCTGCCTCATAAGCTATTAATTACCAGATGTTAAAATTTATTTATTTTTCCTGAAAAGAATTCTGACAGCATAGGAGAAAAAAAATAATGGAGGGGAAAATTTTTTTTTTGAAAAAAAGACTACTCATTTAAAAATTCCTCTTCTCCCTCCAGTTTTAAAAATGCTTCTGGGTTGCTGAGCTGTGAAATATGATGTCTTTTTAAGAGTTCTAAGATTTTTGCCCAGAAGGAAGAAAATACTGTTCAGGTTTGTCTCTCGAGGATTTAATGATCACATTGTAAATTTCTCTGGAGAAATGAAATTGCAGTCAATGGGTAATATCCCATCTAATGCTGTTTTCCCCTCTTTTCTTCCTCTAAGGCCTAGCCTCTCTCTTCAGACCTCTGGGATTTTCTGCATAGTGGGAGGATGCAGAGACACAGGGTGATGTGCCCTTCACAAACCAATTTAACACATTCAAATATTATTCCTGCTCCAGCTTAAATCTTCCTGCTTGATCTAAACCCCTCTGTGCCCTAAAAACAACACTGTTCAGTGTCCTCAAAGGCCAGAGCCACTGAAATAAGGGAATTTTTCTATATAGCTGGTGTATGATAGTCCAAACATCTGTGCTCCTGCATCCCAGCACGTTTCAGAGGGATTCATGTCACTGGAAGGACACAGGTACTGGAGAATAATGATTTCCATTTTCTCCATCATCTCTGCAAGGCATGTGAAACCAGCCTGACTCTTTGCTCAGAACAGCCTACAGGGAAACCTGTGAAAGAAAGAGACAAAGGGGCACAAAAAAAGCTGTTATTTGTTTAAACATCAGCCACCAGCCATGGAATCAGAGACTCACAGGATATCCTGAGCTGGAAGGAACCCACAAGGATTGTTGAGTCCAACTCCTGGCCCTGCACTGGACAGCCCTAAGAATCCCATCCTCTGAGTTCAGCTGCTCAGCTTCAATCCTGGACACAGGCAGAGCAGCAAGAATCCTTTTTGGAAGCTGTGGGGTTTTTTCCCCAGAGTCACATGTAGAACAAAGGGAAAGTCCATTTTTGGGGTAGGAACACTCATCTGGCAATGGCCAAAATCAGTGGTTTAGTGTTGTCCTTCACCCTTTCCTGACCTAAACCCTTCCTACCATCTTTAAGCTCAGAGCTTCTAGCTCTGGTGTTGGCTTTTCTGTCTTTACCCACCTTGCACCAAATTTTTGTCACAAATACTGCAAGATAAGGAGGAAGGATTTATTATTTGCAAGAGCATTGGTACCCTTGGGCTGAGGTCTCTCCCAGCCTCAGGATTTATGCATTTTATTATTTTCTAACCAGCAGCAGTGTGTGACTCTCAGCCCTTTGTTTCCCAGGCACCTTCAAGAAAAAAAAAAAGCACAAGACTCCCTTGTTATCTGGTTCCTGCCTTGCAGCACAAATCAGATTTCCAGCTATGCCCTGCTTTGTCCCACAGTATTTTTAGGTCACATCTTACCTTATTTGCTCATCTTTTTCCTGGACAGGGGTTATTTCCATGTGTGAACAGGCTGACCTGGCCACTCACAGCTGCTGCATTGGAGAACACCATGGAGAAGGTGAAAATGGCATGAAATGTTTGAAACCCTGGCCTGAGATGGATGGAACACCTCTTATCCAATCACCAGGGCTGGTGTGTGGTTTGGGGAAGGAAAATGGCTGGATCTAAAGCAGGGGGGACCCCTGCCCTCTCCTCACACCCACTCAGTGCTGAGCTTCAATTTGCAAGGCAGAAGATGAGCAGGTTTAATACCTTTGGGCAGATTTCTTCTTTGTTCTCCCTGTTTCCTGCTGCCTTGATAGTCACAAATGCCACAGGTTGTGGGCAGGAGAGGTGGTGGGGCCCTACACAGCTTTCTCACTGCCTGATGGGGCTTAGGACAGGACAGGACAATCCCCTCCTTCAGCTTGGGGGATCTGGTTTCCTTCTCCTTCCTGTGAGTCAACGTGCCTGATCACAAAATAAATATTGTACAGTATTCCTTTGGAAAACACAGGGCATCCGTGCTGCATCTTACCCCTCTGAGCAACCCACTGCTGCACAAGGGCACCTTGAAGGACTTGTTAACATCAGGGTGGGACACCAAGCCTTGGATGTTGTCTCCTGACCACTGGCTTTGGCCACAGCTTAACACAGAAAAGCAAAAGTAACTTCAGAGTGCACCTGGAGATGGGCCTAAGCCACAGATTCAAATGTGAGTGAAGACAGAAGGTGTTTGGCCCAGTGCTTTGGTTCTAGTCCTTAAATAAAGCAATTTAACTTACAGAGTGCCTGGCCCAGAGGAGCTGGTAAGAAGGAATGGAAATCCTCCACCAGTAGTTGTGGGTTTCATCTGGAAATCTGTGGAGAGTGCTACAGCCTCTGCTATGAAGACATTGGGCCAAAGCATCAGCCTTGTCATTTAAATCACTGCTGCAACACAATTTCACTTGACATTGGCACACAGCGTCTCCACACACCTACATCACTGTTTCATAAAATGCTCAGCCTGGCAGGATGCAATCCCAAAGGATAAATTAATAATAAGCCACATATACAGACACGAAATACTCAGAATTGCATAACAGTTCCAGAGATGAACAATCCATATCAAGTTGGGAAAAACTACTCTGTTTCAGATCCCCTGTCAATGGGCACATTCCTACTTTGTGCTGCCAATATTTGCTGGATTTAGTGTGGCATGGATTGGATGTGACTCATGGTAAAACAGGCAAACCCTGCCCAAACTAGAAGCATCCCATTTAGTGTGTTGAAAAGGCACCAAATTAGCTATTTCCTCAACATTTACATAAATTTTTTTGCATGAAACACGCTTCAGGGTGCATTCCCTCTCTCAATCTTCTGATTTATTAATCTTCATGGCATGGGCATAATTATTTTCATGGTTCTGCCATGGTTTCTGCAGGCAATAAGTCTAAACAATTATATCACCTTCTTCTCTTGCTTCCTCTGTAGCCTCCCAAAGCCAGTGCTCTCCTCCTTTGGGCAAAGCCTGATTTCCTCCTTTCTGCTCCCAACCCACCTGAAAGGAAAGGGATTAAGATGGAGACAGTTGTGCTGGCTGCAAGTCTGGCTGTGTGGTGAGGAGAGACGGGATGGCTGCAAGGTTCCCACAAAGTGGAGGCTCCTTCCAGCCAGGGCTTCTACTTGGCACCCTCCAGACACAAGGGTGGAAAGGCAGGAGCAGCCAAAAGCAGCTTCAGTCTCCTCTGTCAGGGCAAGGAAGGTGATTGTGGGAGAAGAGAAGGCTCTACCCAAGGGGTTCAGAGTCAGTCAGAGCCTTTCTGTAAAGGGTGTTTTGGGTACTGCCAGTAGAAAAAAACCCCACAGCCCCATGGCCTCACCCTGTGCACATTTTCCTGTAGCTTCTTTCTTCAGGTGTCCCTGGCTGAGGTGCTGGGAGCTGAAGTGATGTCCTCAGGAACTACCTGAGGAGCAGGGACACAGGTGAGTTCCCCTCACTCCTTGCACCCATCTGACCACATGGCCAGGTCCTCCTCCTTCTGCTGGGCTGGTCTTTCACCCTCGACACCACAGTGCTGGCAGGGTCTCTAAATGGTCTCTGTCAACCAACTTCAGCCCTGTTCTTAATTGATTTGATGACATTTTCTGTCCTGGGGCAGAGCCACGGGTTTGACTCCAGGTGGGTGTCATGTTCCCTGTGTGTCTCCAGCATTTGGAGTCTTGTTTGATCATTTCAAGCTATCAATGCCTGCTTGGAGAAGCCAGCCCATGCCTGCTGGCAAGGAGATTGTTTCAGGGCCCTGTTTTGTGAATGTCAACTCCCTGGACCTGCTGGACAAGGGAAAATGGGAGACCAAGCTGACTTGGGCTCCTTGTGCTTTGCCCCAAATAGAAACCAGACCAAGAAACGATTGCACAGTGATGTCTGTGCCTAAAACATCCCAAAATCGCACACTTTGAGTAATCAGAGCTCTCTTTGCCACTGAGAAAAATAAAAAATATCACATATTGGCTAAAAGCCGAGTGGCAGTGCTTGCAGCCAGTTGCTGCTGATGCCAAACGAACCTGGCTGGCAATAACCAGCTGCATTCCCACCCAGAGAGCCAAACTTGCACCCAAAATCAGAGCAGGCATGCAGGCAGCAGAGCAGGGGACTCTGATCCCACTTAGCACATGGCAAACACGAGTTTTTTTAGTGGATTTCTTCCAAGCTCCTGCCAATAATGCTAAAATCATAATCTGGCCTCTAGTCACTGCTTGGTTCCAGGGACATGGAAATATTTTCTGCTTGCTGCTGGGTGAGCTCTCCTCACTCTGTCTGTCATTGGGATGTTTTTGCCCCTCACAGCAGTGCTCAGAAGAAGATTGTAGACATGAAAGAGGAAAAGAATTAGAGCTGTTACAAAAAAAAAAAAAAAAAAAAGCCAGCTCTTCCCTGTGATTTTTATCACAGGCAGACAGCAAACCCACACAGCTGGGTGCTGGTGTCTGCCCAGCCTGGGAAGAGCAGGGAAGGGCTGCTCTGGGCCAGATGCCGACCTGTGCTGGCTGTGGAGGGCAGGAGAGCCTGGGCTGCAGCAGGGCCTGGCAAGCAGCAGCCCCCAGAGAGCCCCTGTGATGGCTGCTGACACTATTCCCAACCAGCCCTGCTCAATCCTGTGCCAGCTGGATGTGCCAGCCCATCCTCAGGACCCAGGGGATGGAGCTGCAGCACCCAGGCTGCTCAGTGGGGTAGACATTGTGAGGTGTATGGTTCTTCCCAATGTGCAAAACTCTGCTGACCTTGTGGGCATTTCTCTTCAGAAAGAGAGGTGAGCTCAAACTGCACCAGGGGAGGGTCAAGCTGAACACCAGGAAGAATTTCTTCATGGAAAGGGTTGTAAAGCATTTGAACAGGTTGCCCGAGGAAGTGGTGGATTCAACATCCCTGGAAGTGTCCAAGAAATGAATGGCTGTGGCACTTGGTGCTATGGTTTTGTTTGGCCAAAGATTTGACTCAATGATGTCAGAGGTCTTTTCCAACTTTAATGATTCTCTAATTCTGCAGTATTTCAGTGTACAGGGTGCCTGGTCCCAGCATCTTCCTCCCTTGAGCTGTCTTTCCTACTACCTCTCACCCAGTGCTGTGCCTTCACAGTGCCAAGGCCGGAGCTTTAGTGCAGGCAAAACCTTCCCTGAGAGTTTTCCATCAGCGTTCAGCCCTTACACCAAGGCTGAGGGATCCAAGCCCCTCTTTTTCCTCTCAGAGCTGGAAGGTTCAGGCTCAAACCCAGGTGTAAAGCTGGCTCTGCTTCACCTTGTGGCAGGCTGTTCCCTCTCCTCCTGGGACCTGACAACCCTGTTAGTGGCAAATGTCCTCACTGTCATTGGTGCCAGGCAAATCTGCCCTTGGGCACCATTTGGGCAAATGGCTCCAGGGCCACCTACTCCAGAGGCTTTTTCCTGGTAATTTTGCTGGCACAGTGTGTACTCAGACAGGTCAGGTAGCTGTAGGGCTGTCCCCAAAGCCTGTCTAAGTGCAATGGCTTGCACCTGGCTTGGGATTCTTGACAGGGAAATGAGTTTCCATGCCATTAGCAAACAAACTGAGAGCAAATTGCATCCCCTCGTGCTAGACATCCTCTGCTTCAGGCTGAAGGAAACCTCTGAAGACAAACGCAGAGGAGGACACAGAGTGATAGTCAACTCTGCAATGTGCTGCTCTAGAGAGGAATTAAAAACAATCCCATGTATAAATAACCCCCATCAGTGTCCCCTGTACTTGCTGTTCCTTTGTGACTTTGCTGAAACAGGAGACCGAGGGTCCTCCAGCAGCAGCAGCTCAACACAATTCGCAGGGCAGGGAAGCAGTTGTGAAAGAGTTTGGGAGGAATAAAAACCCAGTTGGAAACTTCACTACCAATATTTATGACGCAGAGCCAAAGGCTCTCATCAGGATTTGGTAAGACAAAGTCCTGCAGTGTCCCTCATGAGAGGGCTGGGGACCTCAGCTGGTTTCTCTCCCAAGGCGTGATGCCAGGCGTCTTGCACAGTTCCCAGTTTCCATGTGCCTTTGCTCATGTTTGCAGGCTTTTGAGAGTTGCAAAATTTCCCCTTCCACCGTCATCCTGAGGAGGGTGGACACTAGCACTGTTCCCAGCCCCAGGGTCAAATTGCTCAGCCTTTGAAGATATTTCCTTGGAGTCCTTGAGCCTGAGTTTCTTGGCCTCTTTGAAGTTTCCCCTTGATGTTAGTACATCTCTGGGTGACTCAGTTCCCTCCCTCTCCCAGTGAGATCAGACCTTGTTTGCCAGCTTTGTCTTATATCCCCCTGCTCAGATATGTGGTCTTGGGCCACTGAGTTCAAGGGCCCTGAATTTATGATGGACTCTGCATGCACCAGCATCATTTCGTTGCTTCTTGTTGGTATCACATTTCCCTGGTACAGGGGTCTTTGAGGAATCCCTGCTTTCTGGAGGTGAAATTCTACAGCCCAGCTTCATAGGTCCCAGGACTCCTACCAACCATGAAAACCCTCATTTGTCCCCAGTTTTGCTGTGTGGGACTGAAATGAGGATGAGAGAGCCAAAACACCTCTCCTAGAATTATGAGGAAAATCCCTTTGACCTTTTTATTCATCCTTCAGGAATGACTCCTTCACTCCTGGGGAACTTTTCCAGCTGCAGTTGTCTCCTGAGGGCTGCCGTGGTCACCTTCAACAGCAGGAATGATCCTCGAGCTCTTCACACTGCCCAAGGCTGGCACGAGCTGCACGTTGGGTTTTGTTGTCCATCATGCAGCCACAATGAGCATGCAGAGCTCACAGCCACACAGAGCCAGGTTTAAGCGGAGTTGCCCTTATCTGACATCCATTGATTTAGGCCTTTAATCTGGGAAGGAATGTGCTGCAGGTCACAGGAAGCTACTGGATAGTTCCACAATCCTCATCGTGTCCCAGTCTTGCAGCGTAAACCTCTCAGGCATGTTTTTCACCAATGCAGATATTTGTGGAAACCAGTCCCTCAACTCAGTCTCCTTACACCCTCTGACCCCTGAAACCTGGCATCTTTTTTGGAAAAAGCAAGGATTTAAATGCTAACAGCTGGAGGGCAGAAAGCAGAGCCCATCCCTACTCTGCTGGCACTGCTGGAATCACGGAGTGAGAAGGATGAGATGGGGAAACCCAAGGTAAACAGGCTCATATTAGTGCTGGTATCCCAAGCCAGCAGTGGCTCTGCTCCCACATGAGAGTAACCCTCCCTGAGCTGGGGAGCTGGACTGCTTGTGGAGCTACAACAAAGGATTCAGACGTGTTTCCTCTTGGAACAGGATGAAGCGAACCGTCTGCAACCCCATCCAGTGGGCAGGTTGTCATCCCCCCTCTCCCTGCCTCCCTCCAGAGAAGCAGCTCTGCTTCTCATCCACATCCACCCTCCCCTTTGAAAGCCAAGCTTCCTGCTCTGGGCTATTTCTGATCTCCAGAGCCAGGCTGCCAAGTGCCCAAGGATGATCTGGCCAAGGGGGGCTGGTGGGGCAGGGCAGGGACCTGAGGTGCTGGGGGGCCATTGAAACAACTTTCCTCATCGAAACAAGGCAAGATCACAGAATCATAGAATGGTTTGGGTAGGAGGGGACTTTAAAGATCATCTACTTCCAGCTCTCAAGACACTTTCCTGGTCATCTGTGTCCAAGCAGACAAAGTTCTCTCACCCCCGTCCCAAGGCAAAGAAGGAGTTGCCATATTTTGGCCCTCATTTTCAGATGTTCTGGTGTTTCTACATGTGCATTTATTCCCTCCTATTCACACGGATGTATAACCAGGCAGCAGCTGTAATGTAATACCAGAGTCCTGTATATAACTCTGAAAACACCACTGGAGCAGCCCTATTATCGTGAGACCAATCTGAGCAGGAAATATTATCATTACCAGGGGGCATTATTTTTTCCAATCACACTTCATATCAGTTGTCATCAAACCCTGTGTTTTATATAGTGTTACAATAGCCACAGTTGCCATGAATTGTCTCTGGATGGACTGTAAGTATTAAAAACAAAATAAGAAGCATATGTTGGAATGTCTGAAACTAGCAGACAAAACTCCAGGCTTTGACAACGTTACGGGTTTTTTGGAAGGAGCCAGATTTTAGCAATAACATTCCACTTTTGTGAGTCTACCCACCAGCATCTAACCTGCCCTATAACATCTCACTCGAGTTTACAATTTCCTTCACCTCCTGTTCCTCTCTAATGTAAACTCTCTGGCTTTTCTCGAGCGTGTGGCTTGGAAGAGGAATAGCTCCAGCCTCCCAGGTGCCAACTGGAAATCTTCCTTCGCAGTGGACGAGCAAGAAAAAATGCACAATCTAAGGAAAGTGCTCATCCACAGCTCACTTTTTCCCCTCCCTGCTCCTGTTCTAGCTGTAGCAAAATGTCAAAGGCATGATGCACACATTCCTTTGAAGCCATTCCATCGCCTGATGATCCATTTTGCTTATGAAAGGAATGTACGCTGGGTGCTGGGATTTTTGTTGGAAGGCCTCAGCAGCCGTGGAATAACTGCAAGGAACACTGCCAGGTTTCCCCCCCTTCCCTACACATTCCAAAACATCCATCCAGCGAGCAATAAATAGCAAAAAAATATTAATTACCCAAAGGAAGAATTCTCTCCTGAACAAATATTGGCTTTGTGACAAGAAGGAGCTTGTGAAATGTGTGTTTGCCTACCAAGCCCACTCAGTCTATTTCTGATTCCCAAAGAACATAATGACCTGTGTGCCAGATTTTATTTGGGCTTTTTTTTTTTTTTCTTTTTTTTTCTTTTTTTTTTGCATGGCCAGCAAGAACTGTAACAAACATTCAGGAGGGAAAACACTCCATTGTTGCTTTTGGTCTTATGGTGGGTTTTGTTCTCTGCTTTTAACTGTGCTTCACTTCTGGAGCTGCACAGAAAAAAAAAAAAAAACCAACCCTGTTATTATTTTTTAACTTATTCACCAGTTCTCTCAGCCTTCCCTGAATACATTTACTGCTTAAAAGTGTTCAGTAAATGAGCTTGAGAGAAATCAGTTTTGAGCTATTATATACCACACACAAAAACAGAAGCACATGCACACTTATATATATATATATTTTTTATAGATATATTTTATATATATTTTTATATATATACCTATACATACATACATATACATATACATATACATATACATATACATATTTTCACAGTTACATGAGTAGGGGCTTGATCCTGGGGCCACATGGGTTAATTAAAAAAGTATAACTATAGAAAAGCCTCCAATCCACACTCCAAAGCAAAAATGATGGTGTCCATCCTGTGCAAAGTGCTGTGCACAAGGGTCAGTCTTTGAAAAACTTGTTGCAAATGAAGGTGTGCAGCTGATTTTCCTGATCCTGTGGCAAACCCCACCCACCCTCATCCCTGCCAGCAGGAGCTCAGCTCTTGGAGCTCCTGCAAAGCAGGACCTGTGGTGAGCATGAGAGTGGCTGGACTGGGCCAGAGAAAAGGTCCAGCCTGCCCAGAGCCCAGCAGAGCCAAGCAGAGATGGCTGGGGATGGTGGGGGGGTGAAAATGCTGTCCCCAGGGTCTCCCCCAGCCTCACCTTTCACAGCTCAGGGGCTGCCTGAGCTCACTGTGGGGTTTCTGTCTTTAAAAACCCTTTGCGTTTGACTTCTCCAATCTCCCTTGAACCTGCAAACTGAGAAGTTTCTTGCAGATTGGGAGGGAAAGAGAGCTGGGGAAAGGGGATGTTTCTGCTCCCACTTTGGTTTGCTGGATGCAACTCCCTTCTGCCAAAAGGAGTGTAGGTCACCCTGCTGTAAAACTTCCATGGCATTTCCCCAGCAGGTCCCACAATCTTCACAGGCTACTTCCCTTTAAAACAGGCTCAAATATTTTGGTGTAACAGGAGCTAAAATACCATGTTGGTCTAACAGGAGCTAAAATACCATTTGGTCCTTGCCTCACTTGTTTTGGGGCTATTCTTTTGGGAAAACAAACAAACAAACATACAAAAAAACATCACTTGGACAGGCACTTGGAGAAAACCAGGAGGGAGTTCAGGTCTGTGTAGCCCCAGGGCTTGGTAACCACAGTCCCAGGACATGGAATGCCAGCCCTCTCCTGCAGAACAGCACAGCAGTGACATTTGGAGTTTAAGTAAAATGATGGCAGCCTTCCTGAAAGCAAAGCCTGCTTCAAAACACTCAGAGGAGACCACCCAGAGAAGACATGCCTGGAGTTCCCTGTGAGCAAATCTCTTACATCCTAAGCTATCCCTCATCTAAGTTGCCCAAGGCAGGACAAGATCCATTCATAGGTTGTGCCCTTCCCTGCTGTGGGGAGCCGGTTGTATTGTAAAGGCAGTCAGCAGTTAGGAGCAGTTACATAGAATTATTTATCCACATAGAGATCTTTTCATGAACAGAATAGTAAATCTTTTCATTCAAGAATTTTTAGACAAAAGCTATTTGTTAATGTGACATTTTTCAGCTGTATCAGTGCAAACATCCATCCATTTGGTTTTTCACACACAGAAAACTTCTTTCTTGCTGTTTGCAAAAAAAAAAAAAAAAGAGAGAGTGAATGAAAACTGAAGGTATTTGTATTTTTGTTGTTGTTACTGTTGTTGTTTGGGGCATGTTTTGCTGAAAAATTAAAAAAAAAAAGTCAAAATAAGATGATGCTGTGAGTCTTTAATTTAGAGGAAAGGTCATTTTTAACCACCTAAAATCACTTGATTCAATAAGTGTTGCCCAGATCCAGTGTCAAGCTTTGCTAATCAGATTTCAGGAGGCATTCAGCACAGTAAATCACGCTGCCATGTCTTATCAGCCAAACTAAACATTGTGGTTCTACCACGAGGAACATCACAACTGGCTCTTGGAGGACCCTGAGCAATGCTGCTGGGTTTTGGGGACGTGCAGAAAAGAGGAGCAAAAAGACAGGGAGACCAGGAAAGGGATTGCAAAGGTCAGTAGCATTCACTGGGATTCTTCAGGGCTGAGATCCACCCAGCTTTATCTTCCCTTCCTCACCTTCCCCAGAGTGGCTGTCTAATAGGAGGGATGCCATCCTCTCTGCTTGTCATGTTTGCTCTGAATCTGTGCTGTGGAGTTACAATTTTTGATCACTGGTTTTTTTTCCCCCTCTGTGCTTGTCTACTCTTTCAACAGGATTCTTTTCCCCTCCACCAGCAGACGTGAGAGTGGATTACAAAGTGATTCAGCTGGATAAACTACCAGGAAACGAAACAAACGATTAAATTGTTTTCTGCACAAAAATTCAAAATTCTGGCTTGAATTTCTACTGCTGGAATACCACCTGGGGGATTATGTGCAGTTATCTCCAACTGCTGGGTATTCATCTTTCCTCCTAGAGTGTTTCTCTGATCATCAGTGGGTTGCAGCAGAAGATAAATTTCTTTCAGTTTGATGCTATTCCTGGGGCTTCTGTGGCGTTCCCACACAAAACTTTAATTGTCATAAACACCTTGAGATTTGCTGCGCATAAAGAAATGAACTGATTTGATAAACAACACTCATCACACCAAAGTAAGCACAGACTTGATTTCTATCATGCAAAATCAGATGTGGTGTCAGAGTCAGAATAGCAAACAGGAGGTTTCATGGGAAAGGCTGCTTGTTTGCAGCAGGTAGGATGCCTTTGAATATTTCGGGTGTGACTCATTCTGTGAGAGGAGACACCCAAATTGCCCATCTGAGCACGTCTCCCCAGTCTCCCTTTGCAGACACTGGAGATCTCATCAAGGGAGACTGGGATTCCTCCACAAGCAGGCACCTAAAGCTGGCTTGATGTCCTGTGCTCTCAAGCCTGACCATGGCAGTGTCCCTGTGGTGGTGCCTTGCCAAGGCTGACCTAGAACAGAGGCTAGACAGAGTTAAAGAATAAAGCAGGGATTTATTAAAAGGCCTCAGTGGATCCATCTTGGACAGTACAAGAGCCCAGCCAGGGCTACACCCAAGATGAACCAAAATGGTCACAAAAAAATGGATGCCTAGTCACAGGGTGTCTCACTTTTATAAGTTCTGATCTATTTGCATATTGGAGTTAATTGTCTAATTACAGCTCCAGCCCATGCAGTCCCATCCTACTTAGTTTTCTCTCTTTGGTTGTTTATGCTCTTGGGGCTGAGATTTGGATCATTTGTCCTTGGTGCCCAGCTAGAGAAGGAATTGTTTTTTCTCCCTGCTCTGTGCAGAGAGTTCACCATCCCCTGATATGAAGCTCAGACCCACACACTAAAGCAGAACAAAATCCGAAAAATAGAAAAGCTAAAACCTGAGGCATCAGTGGTTGGCAGAGGTGCTGGGCTGTAATGCATGATGAGGTGAATGTTTTGGGTTTTTTTGTGTTGGACCAAATTCTAGAGTTCTGGCCTGCTGCAGGGCATATTAACATCAGAAATTATAAACCCAGACCTTGTGCCTCTTCAGGGACAAACCTCTTGGTTCTGTGTCAGGTTTAACCCCACTCAGATCTGTGTTCATTGTGAACTTTCTCATTTGGTGCAATGCATTCATGAACACCTGGTGGTTTTTCATGTTCCCATCACTCAAGAGGTTGCACCCTCAGCTTGCTTCGGCTCCATGCAAAGCCTT
The DNA here is from genome assembly GCF_036417665.1 of Passer domesticus. Taxonomy (NCBI): domain Eukaryota; kingdom Metazoa; phylum Chordata; class Aves; order Passeriformes; family Passeridae; genus Passer; species Passer domesticus. The sequence goes on from NC_087474.1 coordinate 4,352,498, forward strand.
GACTCTGCAAGGAGGATTTGGCCAAAATCTCACTGTCCTTGGCCAAACCTTGAGTTGGCAGCTGGGTTTCTTTGGGGTAAGATATTCCCCTCCCTGGCGCTGGTGTGCAGCTGAGTGGGGATCAGAGATTGTCCTCTCAGCACACCTTGGGCACTGGGGGAAGGACAGACTCATCAAACCATACAATGGTTTAGGCTGGAAAAGACCTTTCAGATTGTCAAGTCCAGCAGTGCCAAGTCCACCACTAAACCCTGTCCCTCAGCACCATAGCTACACATTTTTTATGGATCTTTAGGGATGATTACTCCTCCATTGCCCTGGGCAGCCCCTTTATATCTGACAACACTTTCAATGAAGAATTTTTCCTTATATCCAATCTAAACCTCCCCTGGTGCAACTTGAGGCCATCTCCTTCTCTTATTAGACAGCCATGGCCAAGGGGAAGGTGAGGACATGGAGCTAAGGCCAGATGGATCTCTACCAAAGGATTAATTCCTCTGCTTCACAAGCTTCAAAGGGAGTAACCTCCTGTCTTGCCAGCAGGAAAACATCTCTTTTTGGCCAAGGCAGTCCTGTGAACCTCTTGGAGTAGTCAGGAGTTGCAAGGAGGAGCAGGTGTGGTTTAGCTGGAGGATAAATCACCATTCCCAGCTGGCCCCTGGAGCTGTCAATAGCCTGACCACACCTGGGCATTTCCAAGAAAATGTCCAGTTTTCACCCATGCACTGCTTTGAAATCCACCAAAATGCACCCACCACCATCTCCACCTCCTGCTCTTCTTGTGTGGTGATAATCTGTGTTTGAGCTGCAGAGACCTCAGGCATGGCATGAATCTTCTCCTGCTAAGGCAGAGACAGACTGTCTCATCCCTGTGTCCTGCATCCTGTAACACAATGTAGTCACTAATAATGAACCTGAAATTCATGTAGCATCAGACTTTCTAAAACACAATCTTGGCCCAGCTTTGTATTCTGAATAAATTAGGGGTTATTTTGCTGTTGGATTGAGTTTTTGGGGGGTTTTGTGGTTTTTTTGTTTTTGGGTTTTTTTGGTTTTTTTTTTTTTTTTGTTTGTTTGTTTGGTTGGTTTTTGTTTGTTTGTTTTGTTTTATTTCTTTTTTTTTGCTTTCTTTCTTTTTTTTTTGCTTTTGTTTTGGGTTTTGGTGGTTTTGTTTTTCATTATTATTTTATTTTATTTTTGGTGGGCTTTTTTGGGTTTTTTTAAGCAAAAGAAACCCAAACCCATTGAAAAATATTAGAGGGAAATTGCAAATGTTATGCCTGTCTGAACAGGAGTCACTCTGGGAAGCACACTACAGACACACTAATTTCTGAGAGGTTCCCCCCCACCTTCCCCCACCCTGTGTGTAACTCAGACAAGGAATGTTCTGGTTTAGCTTATTCCCATCTTCTAATGCACACACACTGCTTATCAGAGATGCACTAGTTAAGGTGGAGGAAATTAAGGTGACCTCTACTAGTTCAGGTCTTTATGCAATTTGAGATGGTCATTAGTCACATATCTTGGCATGCAGTGAATTAAGGGCCCTGACTTAGAGTATCTCAGACCTTTTGTTTTGTATTTTGCCCTCCTTTGTGTGGCTGAACACCCAAGAAGGTTGTTTTATTCATCTGACTTAAAACCGATTGCTTTATATAATTTAAAACAATAATATACAATTTAAAAATCTGTATGTCTTCTCTGGCTCTTTTAGCTAATTATGTGTGAAAAGTCCTCCCAGACTTGGTGGGAAAAATGTTTCTCAGCTATTAATCAAGCCATTGATTTAGGAATTTTGCTCAGGGAAAGAACTTAGCCCTCATGCAGGGAAAGGACCATAAATCTGGGAGAGGAAGAACTTCTGGGGCTCTGTTACTCATCCTCTTCCTGCCTGTGTGAATGGAGTGACTTTTGCAGACCAGATGCAGCAGCCAGCACCACAAGAGTGGCAGGGAAATCCCTTCTTCCCTCCCAGCATGAAGGAGACACAATCTGAACGTGTTTGGCTGCAGCCAAGGAGGAAAAGGCAGAAAACAAGTTTAAAAAAAAAAAAAAAGGTAAGATTTTTCTCCAGAGGTAAAAATCACCTCTTGGCCCTGCAGTTGTGCTGACAGAAAATGGAGAGCAGAAAATGCTGCTGTTCATGGAATGTCCTGAGCTGGAAGGAACCCTCAAGGATCATCGAGTCCAACTCCTGGCCCTGCCCAGGGCACCCCCAAGGGTCACACCGTGTTCCTGAGAGCATTTCCCAAACAATTCCTGAGCTCTGTCAGGATTGCTGCTGTGACCACTGCCCTGGGGAGCCTCTTGCAGTGCCCAGCCACCTTCTGGGTGAAGAACCTTTCCCAGTTAAAGCACTGGGACGCCCACACTGGTACCACACGTGGGTTCAAACGCTGCACAGTGAGATGCCACCACACTTCCCTTTGCAGCACACCTGGACCCACAGCACCTTCCTAATCCCAAGGCTTCCCAGACCACTTCCTCCTCCTCCACCCCTCACCCCACCCTGGCAGGGCTTTCACCAAGGCTGAGGTGCCCCTGGGGACAAAAACCCTGCCGAAAAACTCAGTAACTACAAAAAGGAGCAGCCAGAATTTCTGGGGAAGGTCTTGAATTTGTGCCTTTATGGCTAAAAAGGGCTGTGCACAGCTGATTTGGGTGAGTTATCTCACTGTTAAACAAATCTTCCTGTTTGGGAAACATTGCTCAAGAGCAAAGGGGTCAGGAATTGCTTTTAGAAGCTGGTTTTTTTGTGTGGGCTTACACACTTTTTGCCTCTGTCCTAAGAAGCACAACTCCCACTGACTTACTAGAAATATTAAGAACTAGTGACTCAATTTCTAAGAATAATTTTGGGTGTTTCTATTTATAGGTATCAGCCCTAAGCTCAAAAGCACTGGCAACACCCAATCATCTATTTTTCCATTATGCTTTGATATCACACTGAAATAGCCTGGAAATCAACACTTTCCACTGTTCCTTGTCTCTGGATATCTGCACTTTCCAAACCAGATAGCTCACAGCACTCGATTGCTCAGGAAGGGACACGAGCCACCAACTTTTTTCAGGAAGTGCCTGGAAGCCCAGTTTAAAATAGAAATGGAGATGCTGGTGGACAGATGCAAAGTTGTCCTTCTGTGGTGGATTAAAGACATTAAAGAGCATTTCTGAGGGGCAGTTGGAGGGCTGGAAGTGTTACTGGTGGAAAGGGTATGGGTAAAGGAAGTTCTTTTGTGGAGCTGAGGTTGGGGAGGCAGAAGATGGAGAAGGAAAGGATGGAGGGACAAGGCAGGGCATGGATAAGCAAACTTGAAATTATTTTAACCAAAGTACCTTCAAAAATGTCCCCAAAGATGAATAATCAGACCCACTCTGATCACTTTTGACTGCACTTTTCAAATGTAACCCATGATTTTTAGAGGAAAGACAGAATCGTAGAATTTTTCCAACTAAGGAAAAAGAGATCTCTGAGATCAATGAGTCCCACCACTAACCACTGCCAAGGTCACCACTAAACCCTGTCCCCGAGTGCCACATCTCCATGTCCTTTAAATCTCTCCAGGGATGCTGACTCCACCCCTGACAGCATCAATAGCTGCCACATACCAAAAAATCTGGGCTAGAAAGTCACTCTTGAGCATTTACACCAAATAAATCTGTAGTGAACACCTGTAACCAAATTATGAAAACAGACACCTACAGGATTTAAAAACTCTGCAGAAAGAAGAAATATCTACTTGTTACAGACATTTAGTGTCCCCTTTTTAGAATTATAGCACACTTATGGCTTGGGGGCAAAAACCCTGCTTGCCCATGTTTACTTTTCAGAGGGGTGATCCTGTTGGGAAGGTGTTGGGGAAGGGATGGGCTGCACTCCCCCCAAGGTGCTCAGCATCCCCAGAGCCCAGGCAAGCCCAGCTCACCGAGGGGAGCTCACAGGACAAACCCTGAGGGTTCCCTCCCCTTCCCCCGAGCTGCCCCGGGCCGGGTGAGAGGCAGGATGCCGGATGTCAGCCGTGACTCATTCTCTGGGAAACGGAGCGTGGTGTGGCTTTCTGAGGAAAGAACCCATGAGTAAGGGCTTTTTTTTTATTTGCCTCACTTTTTTCCCCCTCTTTTATTTTTTTTTCTCACTTTTTATTTTTTTTTAAATTTTTCAAGGGGTATTGAGCAATGCAGAACAGGTTACATCAGCTTGTCAGGGAAGAAGGGCACTGCAAGAGCCACAGTGCTTCCCCTTTGTTCAGAAGCCACAGAGTTTGATGCTGTGGTTTGGGGGGGTGTTGCTTTCACAGGTTATAAAAGCTCATTTTGACTAAAAAGAAATTACAAAATAAAACACTGTTGTTTCTCAGAAGTTGCTGTCTCTCCTGAAAGGTGGATTTGAACAATATTTTTTCAATCAAGTGTTTGGCTGCTGCAGGATGTCATGAGGAGGCTGGGATACACATGGATCAAAACAGGTTTGAACCAGCTTTGCAAAACCAATGATGTGTATTTCCTTACATGGCTTCAATATTTATTTTTTTTTCTTACCAGCTCTGCTTAATTACTGGTTTAGATGGCAAAACCAGTCCATCTCTGATTTTTAGGAGAGATGAAACAAGCCTTCCAGTAACAGCACCTCCCTGCCACACCAGGTGCTGTGAACCTGCTGCTATTAGGAATTATTAGTCACGTAGAGACTGTCAGTGGCCCTAACATGCCTGGATGGGTTATGCTTTTTCGTTGGATAATTTTTTTTATCCAATAATTTAAAATAAATAATAAAATTAAAACAAACACACAAACATAAACAACACAAGACTATTTAATTATAAACAAAAAACAATAATAAAATTCTTAAACTTTCAAATTTTCCAACTATCATCTCAACAAATTATAATAAAAAAATAATAATTTCAACTCTTACTTACAATACTCCAATATTAATCAAACCAAAACCAGCTTTTTGTGGGGTGTCCTCTGCTCAACACCCTCTCTGAGCATCCTCCTGCCACCAGCCAGCCAGCCTGATCCAGGGGCTGCTTGCTTTCTGCTCCTGGGTATGGTGATGGGTATGATTATGGGTATGGACATGAGTTAGCACTGTCCTAACCCTCACAAAACCTCCTTTTGGTGAGCCAACAGCCCCAGTTTGGGAGGAAAGTGAACTCCAGGAGGGGATGTGCTTGGTGTCATGGGGAGGGCTGGTGGGACCTGGCTCTTCTGCCAGCAGGGAGGGTCTCAGAGGTGATGTGAGCCCTGTCCACGGTGAGCTGGGGTCCTGCCAAAGAGCCCTGCCAGTGGCATTGCCCAGAAGCACTGCAGAAAGACAAGAAAAAGTCAACCAAGTTTTCTAATAGGTGCAGGAAGGCTGGGCTAGCTATTCCACCTACTCACATAACGCCCAAAGAAAGGGTTTAAAAATAAAAGGGAGGGAGCCAGGGCTGGAGGGACAGGACAGCTTCAGTTAATGGGTCTGGGGAGGGGATTAACAATATCCCCCAAAAAACTCCCCAGCTTTTGCAGGAGAGGTCACCCCACTGGCACAGAGCTGGTTAAGGCTGGTGCAGGTGTTCTCCTGTAATAGGCACTGTCAGGTGCCTTTGCAGCCTTGATGACCATCTGGTTACCATAAAGAATGGTTTATGGGATCTCATCCTGGCTTCTGATGACTGTAACAGAAGTATTGAGGGCCTGCAAGGTACAGCTTCGTAAAAATAACAGCTTAATAATGAGAACGACTTTCCCCTTCCAAACAGGGCAAATTCAGGTGTGTTTTCCCCTTTCTTTAGGATTGTAAAATGAGACAAAAGGGACTCAGTCTTCCAGGAGGGGAAAAAAAAACACAATCCCACAAACTTCTTAGAACCTAAGCAAGGTGCAAGCACATCTCTCAGCTGTCTGCAGAACAAGACTGAATCCCAGCTTCTGACATGAAAAAGGGGAAACTGAGGCACAGAGGTGAGAAACAGCAGGAACAGCATCATCCAGGCAGCAGTGGTCAGCACAGGAGCCTCAGCTCTCACTTGCTCCTGCACTCCTGTAATTAAAGACATCAGCACAACTACCCAAGTGTTGTCACCTTTTATCACAGCTCTGTCTTGATCTTTCAGATTATTTTTTGTGTTTCCAAAAAGCACTAATGCTCTTCAGTTCCAGTTTCTCACTGGTTTGTAGACTATCAGGGCACTTTGTAAATAAATTGCTTTCTCCTTTCAATAAATGCTTGCTATATCTGGCCCAAAATGTTTTTATTTTCTCACAGAGGTATGGAGAACCTTCTGCTATGCATTTCTTCAGGACACTGAAATCTTGTGTAAAATCAATGGTTTGGAGGTTTTCATTGGGCATTACTTTCAGAAGTATTTTCTGAATTCGCTCTTGCAAAAAAAACCTGAAAACCAAACCAGAAAAAAAAACAAAAAACAAAAACAAACCAAAACAAGACAAACAAGAAAAGCTGCAGACGTTTTCCATGCAAGTATTTTGAAGGAAAGATTGCAACTGGCTATTTACAGGCAACAGAGACAGCAATTTCCCCTGCAAACAGGGGTCTAGGACCATCCTTTGGAGGCACCTATTCCTACAGAGTGGTGGGCTGGACAGACAAGCCCAGGGCTGATCCTTGGAGGAGTGAGATCAGCTGGAACTGCAGCCTCCTGTGGAGCAGGGGCATCCAAGCACCTGGTCCTCCCCAAACCCTTCTTCTGCACATCAATCAGCAAAGAGTGGAACCATCACAAAATGACACCTGACCAAGAGCCAGGGCAAGCTGGGGACTCCAGCCTGACCCTCACAGCACCCACACCCTGCCTGGACAGCTCAGAGAATGGCCCCTTGCATGGGGGTTTGGTGGTCCCAGAGGCAGGGAGGGCACCACTCCCATCCTTCATCTGCCACAGAAAACTCCCCCTTTTTTTCCTTTTTAGAACCAAGCCGCCTCCTGATGTTCTGAGGTGGGCTAGGGGAGCTCTGGAGAGGGCCAGGGCACTGGCGACCATTGGCTGCACGTCTGGGAGGAGGTAGGGGTGGGATTATCTTTCTTTTGGCTCGGGTTTGACCTCTCTGCCAGCAGATTGTTCTGATTTTCCACATGGAGGGACCTAGGGACCCTCTCGAAAGTTCAAACTCCCGGTGCCTTCCCTGCCAGCAGCAGCAGAGCTCTGGGCTCAGCACTCACAGGGAGCTGGGCTGCACAGCAGCGTCACTGACCCAGATTGCTTCATGCACAAATTTGGACATGTCATGATTTTTTTTTACGCTGGACCATGTGGTCTTTCTGCTAGTCAGAAATTTCCATGGAAAAGTAGGAATTCGAGTTTGCATTTTTTTTTGTTGTTGTTGTTGTTTTTTTGCCACCTCGCCAAAAGACCTGAGGGAAATTGCTGAGATGATTTCAAGTGGAAACAATTCTATTTTTCTTATTGCAACAGAATTTTCTTGCAAAATTTGCGAGCAGTTAACAACCAAAAAGCTTAACAAGTGAAAAACAAGAAACAGGGTTTTTTCTTTCAGATTTTTCCTCAACTCAGAAAAGCAAAACATTTCCATCTTTAGTCAACCTGAATTCATACAATTTTTTTTTTTTTTAATTTGCTTGAGTCAGCCAGCAAACCTGAAAGATCAGCTCTTTGCACAGCTCCATCTGACAACGTCCTTGACTTCCTCTGTGCTGGTGCAAAACCCTGGGCCTGGCTTTGCCAAGTATTGTCCATCAGCGCAGCACAACACAAAGCTAAGAAACACGAGGGAATATCCAGCACTGTCCTTCTGCCCTTTCCAGCTCAAAGGAAGCACTGGGGCATCTAAAACCAGAATTTCCCAGCCCGTGGCTGGAGCACGGAGTCTCCACGATATCTTAATAACAGGTCTGACCCAGCACAGGAGTGCTCTGTGGCATGCACGTTATTGCTCCATCTGCCCTGGCTGCAAACATTGATTATTCTCTGTGACACACGGTGTAAAATTGCACTGAGGGAACCACATCTAGCTAGTCATTTCCATTCAGATGAGCTGAAGGAATTAATGAATTTGGAAGATCTCAGATCTTTGGAGATAGGGACAGGCGATGGCACGCTTGAAAATAATCGCCCTCAACTGTGCACAAGCTTGAAACCACCCTGCTAATCACAGGCAGGCAGAGTGCTTATCGGGGCAGAGGGAGAGCTCAAGCACCATTCAAACTCTCTAATAATGGTAAATGATTCCGCAAACGCACGTGCTCAGGGCTCGGACTGCTTCCAAAGCTAAGTGCTTGTGAAAACTTGAAGTGCTCCACTGGTTTTAAATCACTGTGCAGGGCTGACTGATTTAAACTACCAGAGCACTTCTCTTTTCCTTGCATTTTTTTTTCTCCCCCCTACCCTCCCCTTTCCCTATTTTTTTTTTTTTATGAACACTTCGATTTGGAAGCAAGTCAAACCCTTCAGTTTAGCGGTTCGAGACCATATTGAACCGATTTAGAAATATGTCAAAAAAAGAAACAGTAAATTACGGTTTAAAACCCTTGTGTTTCAGAGCGTGTAAGAAGCAGAGGCTGCAGCTAGAGCTGAGATGTGTTAGCAGGGGCTGGAAGGCAGGGCTGGTTGAAGGCATGGATGCTTATCTGTTTGATCACATACCTACTGCAGGACAGATCTGCCCGTGTGCTGCTCCCTGCCCTGCACCTTTGATGTGCTGGCTTTTTCCTCTGATCCTCTGTGGCCTCTTGCTGCAGCTGGAAAAATTCCTCTGTTGTAGGTGCAGCGCTAAAAAGGGCCCGAAATTTAAGTGCTGTGCATGGAAGTGGGAAAGGATGCATCCCTCATACGGGGTTTTTAAACGAGCAGTGTTGGAGTCTTGGCAGCCTCTAACACTGACAGCGTCAAAACCCGAAAGTGAAACTTTCTGCTGGATTCATAACTCTCAAAAGACAGAATAAAACTGAAGCAGACAGCATAAATAATGGAAAAGTGAATTAGACTTTAAAAATTCTGTCCTGTTTAATAATTCAGAATGATTATAACATGCTGAAAGGAACTTTTTTTTTTTTAATTACTTCTAGCCTGGCAATCTCCCATTAGTGCACACACATCTCCATCAAAAATCATCAGCTAACAAGGGCTGCATTAGTGTGAGAGAAGTGGCAAAGTACATCCCTTTGGGTGTTTATTCACACCAAGGACGTGCCCTGTGCAGCCTTCCCACACCTACAGATGTGTTCAGGGTGGAGGAGATGCCACGGCCCCCAGGACCACAGCCTTGCCCTGGCTGCATAAAACATTCAAATAAAACTCCCTGGGAGCCAGTAAATCGAGGCTGCCTGTCACCTTGGCTGGGACACCAGCACACAGTGCCGGTGTGAGCTGAGGCTTCCCTCTCATGTCCTGTGGCGAGGCTGAGGCACTGATAGAGCCAAAAGTCATGAGAGGGAAATGAAGAAGAGCCAGTGGGGGAATTGAGGACATGGGAGCACACCAGGCTGTGTGCTGAAAGCAAGATCAGCAGAGCCTGAACGATGAGTCCTCCGTCCCTAAATGACAGCAATCCTTGTTTAGTGACTCAGGCTCTGCACCCTCCCTTAGGATGCTGTAGGTACAGAGAGGTGTTGGCTGCTGCTGGCGTTGACTTGACAGTGGAGGCTGAAATGCAGGCAGACCCATCACCCAGAGCCACGTTTTCCTCCTACCAGAGGCTCTGGTGGTGAGAGCAGGGAGGCATCGCCCGGGCGGCGCTTTCCGCGAGCCGTGGAGCCAAATGGCACGTGGGTGAGGAGCAGAGCTCTGGAGATGTCAGCAGGGAGGAGAGCAGATGGCAGGAGACGAGAGGTAGGTGTTATGATTGATAGCTAAGAGCTCTAGGTGGCTGAGTCCAGCTGAGTCACAAGCCCTGGCACGGCTGCAGGCAGCGGGGCAGCGGAGCAGCCTGAGGAGCAGGAGAAAATGCACAAAGGACTCTTCTGTAGTGAGAGGTGAGCATGGCTCCACTTGCACCACTCAGACCTGTGGTCACAGGAGCCAGGCTGTGCTCTGAGGCTGCAGCAGACTCATTTAGCATTTTGAGGGCCGTAATTTACAAGCAAATATAAATACTGGCCACCCACAGAATACACCCAGCTCCCATGGCAAAGCTGGTGGGTGGGGAAGCACGGCCACCCCTCAGCCACTGCCCTCCCTGTGCCATCTGGCTTGCTGCTGCCAGGCCTGTGATGGCCATCTGCCTTGGGGCTGCCATGGAGAAAGTTAATTATATTTTTTTTTTGGTAGAGTCGTCACGGCAGCTGGAGATGCCAACCCAGCATAAGTGAATAAATCACACCCAAATTCCACTGCCAGAACTCAAAGGGAGGTTGTTTCTGCGTTAGCCATGCTTCAGCCCCACCACACCAGCAAGGACAAGGCTTTCCAAGAGTTTAGGAGCTGCTGCTGTGTCATGCTTAGGCTTTGTCTCAGAGTGAGGGAAGCTCTCTGCTCTCAGTGGATGTGTGGTGGGGCAGCCTGCTTCAAACCCTGCCTGGACTTGCTGGGGGACAGGAAGAAACACTCCTTCACCTGATCTCCCAGTTCCCACATCCATCAAGAGAACACAGCCATTCCCACTTCCTTTGCAAAATGCCTCAAGCAGGAAAAAATAGTGTAAGGACAAAGTACAAGAAAAACAGAGCTTTCTTTGGCTCTGCTGAAACGCCTGAGAGACAGCGCAGCTGTGCAGGGGCACTGAACAAATTATTTTCTTTGCAAAACCTCACCTTTTTGTAGCAACCAATATTCATTAGCCACCTTCAGCCTAATCACAACTCACAGACATCCTCACTGTCACCCCTGGTTCATTAGCACAGTCCTGAGCATCTTTCCTTTGGCTCCTGGGGGTACAGAGGCAATGCCACACTCCAGGCATTGCCACTCCTGCATTGGCATCCCTGCACTCCCCATCCTGTGCTGTGCTGAAATAACTCTGCACCTTTTCATTTTGCTTCATAGGTGAGCCTCCAGGGATCAGACCTTTCCTCCCTTGTGATTTTCAGGGCACCAAACATATTCTGACAGACACTCAGGGTCCTGTTTTCATTTAGATCTGGAGGAAGCTGCGTTGTCCTCACACAAAAGAAGCACCAGGGCATGGATTAAACCCTCTCAAGAGACTGGAGTTTTCCAAACTGCCTCATAAAGGGAGCAGCACGTTGTGAGAGAGAAAGCTCCTTTGTTTTGGATAGCAGCTGTAATCTCCACATCAAGCACGTTGGAATTTGTAAGTGGCCATTTAGCCATATTCTGACAGCAGAACAAGGAACCTCGGGGCAGCAGCCAGGCCTATTTATAGAGAGGAGGTTTGAGGTAATATCCTTACCTTGGATGCACTGTCTCCACTTAAGAGCCCAGCTTATGAGGGAAAGTGATGCCAGACAGGCAGCCAGCAAGGAAGGAAAAGAGTCACAGCTCACTCTGCCTGGCTTGCTCTGCAGCAGAGCCAATTACGTTCTGCAGCTACAACAGAATTCTCTAAAAAAACTCAGTTTCTTCCCAGGCCTGACAAGAAAAGGAATGGCAGGAGATCAACATCTGGAGAGGTTCCTCAGGCCAAACCTGCACAAGCTTATCAAGTTAATGTATCACTGTTGTCACAGCACGGGAGCGTTGGGAAATCATGATCTGCCCAGGAGGTCAGAGATCTGCCCACAAAATGTGCTGACCTTTTCCTTGTTGACGTTGCTGATGACACCCAATGGCTTAGGAAAGCTCTTGGGACACTCATTGAGTGACATCAAAAACTCTGGGCTGTCCCCTCTCATTGTGCCAAATATCGACGCTTTGAGCCCTCTAAGGCCAAGCTCAAGCAGTGCCAGCTTAGGTGTCCCACAGAGATGGGCTGGATCCAAGCCCAGCTGAAAGCACAGGGCTGCTCTGGGACACCTGAGAAATGTGGATTTTTCCAAAATAAACAGGAATGGGGAACCCATGGAAAGCACGAGAAGGGAGAGGACACCAAGGTGGTGGTGGGACACCTTTGGTTAGCAGAGATCTTTGCAAGGTTGTGCTCACAATAACAGGGTGTAGATATGAGAATTCAAGGGTAAACTGTGGCTGGAAACAAGGCATGGGGCACACTCCTACAATGGGGGGATGAGATTCAGCTCACAGACAAAAAAATCTAAATGTAGCCATTTAATTTGAATATTGCTGCACTATCTGTATGTCAGCTACAGCTGCTGCCTGGAGAGGGATCCCAGTGATCCAGGTGGTCACCTTCAGGTATTTTGCACAGATGAGGTCTTTATTCAACACTGTCCAGCCCAGCACTGCTTTTCCCAAAGGAAGGATGTTCCTTTATACTGACTTTTGAAACCATGCCAACGCACCTTGAACTTTTATATCATACCTGTCATTGACCTGGTCTACTTCTGAAGCTCCTCCTCCATGGAAGCAAGATGCTTTCCTAGTCATGTAACAAGTGTTTTATTCTTCAGGAATAAGGAATATTCTTCAGGAAAAGAGAAATAAAAAAAGTTGCTCTGAGGAGTTTAAGAAGGTCCCAGCAGCACAAGGGAAGTGGGGAATGCCCCTCTGAGACACCTCTGAGTCCTTCTGCTCTCCTCCAAGTTAAAGTTGCTGCTGCTGCAGGGACAGCTGAAAAAATCCTGGTGTGGGAAAGCAGGAGAAGCTGGCAGGTATCCAGCACCAGCTCCTGCCATGGGGGGAGTGTCCTGCTTTCCAGCAGATGTTTGGCTTTTACAGCTCCTGAGCCCAGCTCCTTTATCTTCCTAGGACATCTCCAGCTACTCCTTTACTGCCTGAATTAAACAGAAGCAGGGATTGAACTGGGAGGATGCAGATTGTCTATTGCACACACAAAAAACAGCAGATTGAGGAGAAAATCAACATGCATCTACACACACACAAATGTGGGCACACTACATGCACATTGAGCTGCTAAAAATGGCAGATTCCTGAGGCTGATATCAGTTACAGGCCACAAAAGTTAAAAGAAATAATTTAAGGAAAAATGTGACTGATAATTACAAGTTCAGTGAAGCATGTTTTGCCTTTGTCCCAGAATGAATATGCACTACCTACAGGGTAATGTCTGGGTGACCACTGACAGAGCCAAACATTCAGAGGAAAGAAAAGGTTATTTTAACAATAAGTGAAAAGGAGGAGTAAGAAGTTGTAGGATATTGATAAAGGAGGAGAAAGACAGAGGGAAGAATTGTTCAGTGACTGCCTCTGTGCTGTGTTGGTGAACCAGCCCAGTGGCAGAGTCTTATTGTGTGTTGAAAATTAAATACCTCCTCTCCACCAATACTTGTTGTGGTCATTAAGCAGCAAGTGACTCAAGCTAAATGGATAACTTGAACCCCAGGATTTTCACCAAGCTGCCTGAGGGCTGTTAGTATTGAATTTCATTATTTCCAGAGTGTCTGTGAGTTACAATTGGAGACTGTATCAATTCTAGCACAATAATAAACTGCTGATAAGTACATCAGTTCAAATGTACCAGATTAATAAAGACACTAATGTAGTCAATACCAATCAGCACTGGTCCATGGAAAGGAGATCCTGTCAAAGTAAACTTACCTTTTCCCTGTTGATAGGGACAACAGTGCTAATAGAGTTGGCACTTTATAAAGGTATCAGTAGCACAAGGTATTTTAAGCTGATTAAATCCACTTGGCATACATAAAATCTGTTAAGAACTGGACATTTGATAGATCTCAAACTCTAATTGCAACAGGAGACAGTTCATTGAGCTCCTGTGCTTCTAGTGGTGTTTTGCAGAGTTGTTTGGGTCTTATACTTCAACCTCTTTTAATGATATTCTGGAGAAAAACATGTTATTACTGTCTGCAAGTGATGGGGAAATCTGGGAACTGCCAAGGAAAGAAGAGATTGGGGTAGTGGCACCCTGGATTGGTTGCTGTTCTCATTGCAGGCAATCAATATTTAATATATATTGTACATCTATCTTCTGAGCAATGAAGATTTTCTCTTCACATTTAGTGTGCAGCACAGCATCCCAGGAAGGAAAAATTTTGGAGAATACCTTCCAGGGGTTTAGAGGGCAAACTGAAGAAGTGTTAATAAATTGGAGAGAGTCACAGGATTGTTGAAAGGATTTAAATATATATCTGGCTTGCACTGAAAGGCTTAAAGGGCCCTCAAGATGTACAGGAAAGCAAGGAAACACCTAAGGGGTAGCTTGATTCTGGTAGGGCATCAAAAGATGACAGAAGAATATTCTGACATGGGCATAATAAGATTGGACTTCAAAAAAATTGAGATTGACAAATTTGCTTTATAAACAATATTTGTTTGTTTGTTTTTCTAATAATAAGAACTGTCAATCCCCCACAAAAATTTCTAAGGTTAGTATTTAATTTTCCATCTATAGAATTATTTTCTTAATGACATATTTTTTTCTTTTTTTTCCTAAATTAGATACATTTAAGTGATAAACCCAAGAATTATTTCCTCCAGGTCATACAATGAATAAAGCTTAATAAAATGTAAATCTATTAGATCTATATTTGCCCATATTTCAGGAGATACCTAAGGGACCATGAAGTAACCTACTCTGCCTCTTGGACCTGGGATGGAAAGCCAGGACCAAAGTGATCACCTGATGGAAAATTCACAGCAAAATCAGCTCTTCTGCAGGTCAGTCTTTACCTGCCAGGCCATGGACATTGTCTCCATGTGTTTTGTCATTCTGCCTTTCAGGTTCTGCAGGATTTCCCTGGATTCTGTGGTGTGCCTGAACCCCTGGATGTGTTCATTCAAACAGGAGAATAGAGGAAATAAATCTGGAGTATTTCTGCCATGTCCTCTAGTCTGGCTCTTCTGAGTCATCACTTAATGACATATTTAATCACATTAATGCTTTCCCTAGTCCTGGTGAGACTTACTTGTGTGCTTACCTTTATACTTCACCAGGTTGACCTACTATTTAATGCAAACCAGGTCCAACCTGGAACTTCCTCCCTCTGAACTCAGATAAATTTATCTCCTAATGCCTTAATGGTTACTGTGTCACGTGCAAGAGGAGAACATGATAGCTGGATTTTTAAATTAATTAGTTTGTCAAGCTTATTTTAAAAAGGAGAAACCCGAGCCTAAGTTTGCCTGTCAAGCAAAAAAAAATACTATGGCTAGGTAGGTTTTCCAAAGCATGAAATTCAAGAGGAGTTAGGTTTCCTTTTGTGCCTTTGAAGAACTCTCCTTCGTGCCCAGGAGCTTCATCTTGGCTAAAATGCTCCAGGCACTTCCCCACAGCCATTCCTGGGATGTTTGGCTGTTTCCAGGAGGCCCCGTGACCAAACGCTGCCAAAATGTCACACTGCTTATTGCAGCAATCTCTAAGGTTCATGCCCATTTTTTTTTTTTCCTCCATATTTAAAGACTCAGTCACAGGAATGCCTTTGGCTACACACAGGGAATCAGACCACAGCATGATGACTCTGACCTATTTTTCTGTCACAGCACATGTCTGCTTGACAGCGCTGCCTCCAGAGCCCTGGAGTTTTCCTGCCAGCTGGGCTCCGAGCAAGGACAGAGGACACTTGACAGTGGGCATTGAGAGTGGCCTTCCCAGCCTCTTCACTCAGTCCCAAACAAGACCTGAATGCAAGCTGCTGTGGTTTTAATTCATTTTCTTATTTTCTCAATCTCAGCAGTGATTCCGACAAAGCTGCTTTGCTGTGGGAGAAAAGAGAAATTCTCCGTGTCAACAGAGCATCCAAAAATGAGGGGGAATCTATTGCAATACCAGCTCAGATGTTTTTGGAGGGAAGTTCAGCTGAATAGTCGAAAAATTAGATATTTATATTTACTGCTTAAACTAATTTTATTAAATAAGTGACTCATTATGGGCAAATGATGCAAACAAACTTACATTAAAACGTTAAAATAAAGTCTGGAAACATCTTTTGAGAGAGTTATCATAGGATCATCTCCTGGTTTGGGTTGGAAGTGATCTTAAAGATCATCCACTTCCAACCCCCTGCCATGGCAGGGACACCTTCCACTATCCCAGGCTGCTCCAAGCCCTGTCCAACCTGGCCTTGGACACTTCCAGGGATCCAGGGGCAGCCACAGCTGCTCTGGGCACCTGTGCCAGGGCCTGTCACCCTCACAGAGAAGAATTTATTGCAGAAAGCCAATCTAAACCTTCTTTCTTAGTTTTAATTTCTTCCACTGCTGCTGCTGGGGAGGACTCTAATTTGCTTTCCAATCTCAATGAGCCTTGCCTTGTATATGTGTCTTAAAACCTTCCATTGTCCTTCTGAGAGGGCATTTTCAATGTCAATGCTCCTTCAAACATGAAAATTAACCTCCAAAACAGCCCTGCAAGATGAATCCAGATGCTCCTCATGTAGCACATCCTCCCTGATGTGCTCCCATTTATATTCCTTCTCCCTTTTTCCTAGCACACTTTGCCCTTATGGAAATTCAAGTGCAGAATCCAGCCTGGAAGCACAGGAGCCACATTTTTGCCATTTTACTTAAATTAAATCTCCAATCCCTCTGCAGAGACCCCAGCCAGCTTTAGTGGGGCAAGGTGACAACCAAAAAATTCCCCCAAATTGGGAATTCCAGAGCACCCTTGAGACAATACAGGCTCAGGAGCACACCCCATGTCCTAAGGAGGGCAAGACAGAGGCTCCAGCCAGGACAGAGGAAGAGCAAGAAGTGAGATGAAGTGCAGCAAAGGCTAATTTGTTCAGTGAACACTGATGTATCATGTATATTTTATTACTCCCGCTTTGTAGGACTCTCATAGGATTTCCTGGGAAAAAAAAATTTATGCAGCACATGAATATCCCAGGCTTGTCAGGCTGCTGAAAATGCTCTGTATGGATGGGCTGAGCACACAGAACATCTGTGGCTGGGCCAGGCTGAAATCCCAGGCAAGTGTCTGACATCCCAAACACAGAGCCTTGATCTCTGCTCAGAGACACACGGGCTGCCTGAGAAAACCTGGGGAAATATTCACCTCCCCCACTCCTCTCTCCTTTTTATTTCCTTACTTTGAAGTTTTATAAGGAACCAAGACATCAGTTTTTAAAAATTGTTGGGGGGGGAAGGGAGTTCATTGTGACTGGCCTTAGCTCAAGGAAGGCTTTAGGCACTAGGAGCCATATCTGACATTTTGCCTAAATGTGATGGTAATTTAGCTGCCTCTTTTCTTTTTAGTAAATGTTTTTTAGCCTTTAGGGGCCATCTTGAACTCCAGTCAGAGAGTTTGGTGTGGCTATAGCACCAAACCAAGCAGGGCCAGATTGACCCAGATCCACCTGGCTCTAGAGATAAAGACAAGACCATGGCTCATATCTACAGTTACCTCCTCCCTGACCCTTCAGAACACCCCACAGAGGGCTCCTGCCTATGAGGTCGCACCCCCTGGCCCTTGCAGAGCCCAGATGGGAGCCTGAGCATGGGCCAGAGCGATGCCAGGCAGTGAGAAGCATCTTGGTGCTTTTTGGAGGGTGGTTGACCCCAAGCCCAGGCTCTGGGAGCTACCAGAGCATTCAGAGCACCTACTGCCAAGCCTCATTCAAGTACTGCCCAGGAACCAGCCTGGAGTAGCAGGAGCCCCTTTGATCTCTGCAGAGAAGGTGACAACAAGCACAGGCAGCCTGGCTGTGAGCTGAGTTCATCCATCCTCAGCCTCTCCTGATAAGCTGAATCTGGGACAGGGGAGTGTCATTGCCCTGCTTGTACCTGATGGAGATCACCTGGGAAGGCAGACAAACCCATCCCACACCTCTGTCCAGCTCCCTGCCTCCCCAGGTGGGGTCAGCCCTGCTCTGCTCCCCTCTGGGGGTGCATATCAGTGACTTTGCCCTGCCAAGACACTGCAAACATTCTGCCCTGGGGCTCAGCCCGCTCTTTCTTCATGGTTTTTTCTAGTGAGAATATTTATTAATATGCCACCACTGCCTCTATTGTATTCTGGAGTGGGGAGATGGATGTTGTGTTTTCATTTTCAGTTAGACATGAAGATTCAGCATGAAAAGCTTCACACTTTTCATCTCTAATGCCAGAGGAGCACAGAGGGGTGTTTTTCAGAGCCAGGCTGGCTAGGAAGCCTTGGGAATACATGAAGCTATTTCAATACTTAGTCAAGCAACTTTCAGATAATAAGGAGAATTTCTTTACCAGACCTTAAACTGTGTTTTCCATCAGACATCTAAGAAAACTGAACCCCTCTATTTTTAGATTTTAAATTTTGATTTCTTAAGGGCTCTTTATAGTAGGATGTGCAATGTAGAAATAACTTGCATGGCTTCTAAAGATGCCAGTGTTATGTGTTAGGTTTTAGGGCCCTTTCCTTATTTAATGACAAAATAGGGGTTCAACCTGCAGCTGCAGCCCCATTTATCCTGCCCATTTGCCTCCTGCTGCAGCAGCAGAGTGTGCTTGTTGGTGTATTAACGAGGTAATTTGGATATCTGTGCTCTTACTGCCTTTTTTTTTTTGTGCTTCACAAGATCTTGGGAACTTTATGTTTTATTGATGATTTTTTGACCTTTCTAAATGTGGAGAAAAGCTCCTTAACCTACCAGGGAATCGTCTACAGATTCAAAAACCAGAAGGCACAGGCAGAACTTACAAAGCTGAAGATTTTCCATGAAAACCTTGTGATTCTTAAGTCAATCTTTTCCTTTTAGGGGGACTCATGAGGCTGAGATCTGACAGACCACAGGTGGATTTTGCTTTCAGTGAGGAAGGTGTAAGGCATAAATTGAGTACTGCAAAGGGGTACTGATCCCAGCCTCACTGCTGAGGGACTGAAAAACTCAGTTCTGGCTCATTATGGACTTGATGGTATCTGCCTTGTAAGTTACTAAACCCATTTTGTTCAGTTTGCAACACATCAATTTTATGGCTGAGGTTGAAGTATTTACTCGTCCTTGGGGTTTGCAGTTGTTGAGATACAGGATGGAAAAGCAGCCTGTATGTAAAATGTGGCTGAACTCTGCTATCCATTCAGCAGAGAGTCAATAGTTCAGGAGTTAATTCATGAGAAGAAGGGAGTAAAAACACACCAAGGTCAGGATCTCATGACCCACAGGCTGTCTATAGCTCCATCCGAAAGACTCTGTAATAGATAGGTATGTGGCTTGGAAAATGCACAATATTGTGGTTAAGAGAGGCATTTCACAAGTTCTGCAACATCACACTCCTGGCAAACCTTGTGGGGTGCACATCACATTCAGATCAGAGCTCTCTGCAGGATGGGAAACGTGAGGGTGATGAAGGTTTTAAATCTCATGTCGCACAAATTGATGTGCCAGAAAAATATTTACAAGCCAGTGAGTGTCCCATAAGCTCCCACCAAAGATTTTTCTCTTCAGGAGCTGTGCTGATTTACACCAGAGCTCTGATCCTCTCTGTACCATATCCCAGGGGCCAGGCAGTGCCAAGCCCAGGTAGTTCCTCCCAGTTTCCCACTTGCTGCTCCTCCTCACAGCCCTGTGAGATTTGTGTAGTGTCAGCACTGACAGCCAATTTCCTGCCTTTCCCTCAGCCCATCGCTGCTGTGCTGCAGATCAGGTTCAGGTTTCCAGCCCTGCAGATCCCAAAGTGCAACAGGCCCACCTCCAAGTAGGATTTCAAGGCATCCTCCTTCCTGCCTTGCCTTTAAAACACCAAACTGCCCCAGCCCAGGGGAAGACTGTAGAGAGCAACACCTCTACAGTGAAACACTGGAGAGGCAGGAGAGCAGAGCTGAGATCAGCAGGGCTCAGGGCTCCCTGTGCAGCTGGCCCTTAGCCTGGAGACCTCGAGATTCCAGGCACCAGCCTTGCTCCAGCCCACCACTTGCAAGCTGGAAGGGGCTGGAAATGTTTTAAGAGCTGGAACACCTTTGCAGTGTGGACAGAGGGTTTGATCAAAGGCTGCAGTGGTGGCACCCAAGGGGTTGATGGCATGGTGACACCTGGCCAGACACCCTCTGCCACCTCTGACCTGGATCCACTCTCCTAACTGGCCTCAGGAGGTGACCTAGCTTCAAAAAAGAAAGGGAAGGGAATGGAAGACCAGGTTTCCAAAATCTGGGTCCTTGAACGAGAAGGGAGCAGGGGTGCCATGGCAGGAGAGGTGTCAGGAGCAGGGAGGATGGGAAGGAGAGCTGCTCTCAGCACCTCAAGCACTTGGTTCATGATTCCTGAGGCTGCCACCAGCACCATGTGTGAACTGGGGGAAAATCACTGACTTTCTGTTCCTCTTGTGGAGGATGAGGCTCTTTAGCTTCCCTCCAGACCTGTCCTGTTTGCTCGCAGCGTGGGACAGATGTGGCAGGGTGTCTCTTGCTGTGTGCAATGCACAGCTCCCAGCACCTCAAGCTCCCTTTAGGACCCGGAGCTGCTGCTGGAGAATGAATTCAGAGCAAGATTTGCACCCCAGCCCTCAACGTATCCTGTGCCCATGGAGGGCGCCTCTTCTTCCACTTGCAGGTTTTTCTTGCAGCAATTTGAAAAGCAAGGGGTAGGAGGAGGGAGGGAGAGAGCATTAATGGAACAAATGCTCCAAAAGCAGTTCCAAAAACATTTCCATCTTCCGGCAGAGTAGCAGCTGTGGCATGTCCTACGCTGTAATGGTCACCAGCTGTGAGGAACTGCTTTTTTATTGACCAGAGCATTTCCTTGGGGCTGCAGTGGATACCTGACACCTCCAGCTCCAAGTTTTGCAGGTGCCCAGAGCTGGCTGTGCCTTCCTTGGGCTTTTCCAAGGAATTCCTGGGGCTGAATTTCTCCTGTGCCACTCCTCTGCCCACGCTGCCCTTCAGCCTCTGAGCAGCAACAATCTCACTCAGGATGGGAGAGCTGCTGCTGAGCTCTCCTTGCCCAATGCTCCCCATAACCAAATGCACACCAGCCCTAAAGCCACAGCAATTAAAGGACATTTAATGAGGTAATACCCAAGATAAATCATATGGCAATAATAATTTAAAAATAATAAAAGCTAAGGCTTTTATTTCAGGAAGATCTTTTGAGGAGGGGGGCTGGATATAATCTTTTTGAGTGCTCTATTATAGGCTCTGAGTTATAAATAAATCCATATTTTAACATCTGGGATTCATAACATCTTGCTGACAGTCAAATCTCATAAAAGATGTGGTGACTTCTACAGATGTGGGAAACCTCATTCAATGAGCTGCGTAACAAAGGAAATCTAGTTCTTTTTCATTATTCACTGTTAAATCTGTGTCTCTCTGGCTCCAGAGAAGGAGCAAAGCTGTGGGGTCACTCGTTCTTAAACACACCCTTGCTAGGAAACTCAAGAGCAGCAGCATTGCCTGAAAGGCAGGGGTGAAACCAGCGCTCTGTGCATCATGGGCTGCCTGCAAAGCCCAGGATTTTGGTCCCTCCCTGATGCTCCAGGCTGGGTGTTCATGCAATAACAAGCAGTCGCTGGGAAGCTGGCAAATGGTGGGGGATGAGAAGGTAAGCACTGCCTGGGCATCAAAGATGTGAAGATTGGTGTGAATCCCTTCAGTCTCACCCTGGGATTTTAACAAAGTGAAAACACAGGGAAGGTAAAAGAAGGGGAGAGAAAAGGCAGGACACCCCATCTCCAAACTCTCATGAGCAACTGACTCCTCAGTGAGGATGTCACTAATCAAGGCTACAGCCCCAACACTTTACAATTAGCTACAATTCCAAAAGAAGGAGGGGAAAATAAGGAAGTATTTTCCAGCAAAACTTAGTTACAGCAACCATATCCCCACAACCTACACCCAACACTTGCACTGGCACAGGCATTACAGCAAGCTGGAATCTCCTTTCTGCTGGGTAAACCCAAAGAAAGTAAACAGTTTATTATGGTCACATTTAATTTGGGCTTATACAAAGCTGCAGCCCTGTAGCCTATGTTTAATGCAGTTGTGGTGGTGGGGATTTGTTTTTCTCCCTCCCCAAATAGCTCACTATTGATTTTCCTCTTAACAAGTGCTCTTGTTCTGACAGTCCATCTCACTCTCTGTGTTCACACTAAGAGGTTGTAATCTCCTTGTTGGTGATACCTGAATCCTCTGGCCATGGGCATGTTATGTTTTCACTAAAATAGGATTATGAGCTATTAATCAATAAAGATGAAGTGTGTTAGCCGAGCTGTGACAAAGATGTGATTATTTTGCACGGTCCTGGAGAAGCAGGCAGGTGTCAGGCATGAAAGAAAACAGCACTTCAGCAGCCTCATCCTGGGTTTTCTGTGCCCCACATAAATGGATGGTGTAAAGAAAAAATCACACAAAGAGCTGCTGTTTGTCTTTGAGTGATCAATCTGCTCTTTTACAGGGACCCACACAGGAGGAGAGGCTTCCCTGCTCTTCTTGGTGCCAAATCTCAAAGCACATTATAGCAGAGAATAGAAATCTCTGTATTTGACAGAGGGGGAAACCGAGGCAGGAAAGGTGCTGGGATTTGTTGGTGAGCCTATAGGAAATGGGAGCCAGGGCTGGATAACAGAAAATAGGCTTTGTGTGTTTAGTGTGTCCAGCCCAGCTGGCTGCACGGTGTGACTTGCACTAAGGGGCTGGCAGGACTCTAGAGCTGAGCTAAAGCACTGGAACTGTGAACTTCCAAGCTTTCAAATATTTGGATAGCCTATAAAAATAATTTTAAGCTCCTAATCCCTCCCTGTCAAATGGTATAATTTTTTTCCTTCTTTTTGGTTTCAACCTTCCTTCTCTTTTGGTTTTGCTAAGGCAGCCTCAGCTCTGACATCATCTGAGAATTTCATTTAACAAAATGTTTTGAATCATTTGTGCTGGTTCTGGCGACTTTGCCAATGGAAACATCCCCTGCAGCAAGTGATTTTAAACCTTGAATATGATTTTTTCCCCCTCTCCTGTAGTTATATTCAGAGCAATACTATTCCCTTGACTTCTGGCCAAGTGACCCAGAGGAAAGGATTGCTCTGGGATGTCAGGAGAACACGGTTTGCACAACCTGGGAGAGCCCATCTGATGACAGGGCAGCTTCCACCCATGTCCCTGCTCCCTCTCAGTCCTCCTGGGTGGGTGAGGGGAGGATGAGGATGGGCTGAGGGAATGTTTGGGCATTTTTGGGGCTGCATCACAAAGTGATGGTGAGACTCAGAACTGGTAGAGGCAGAGGGCACAGCTCGGAATGAAATTTATGCCAAAGCACACTCTGTACCTACCAATATTATGTTTTATTGTTGTGGCAGTGTTTGAACATTCTGCTAACCAACGCTGCTCCAGAAATTGATGCTTTTGTATTGGGTTCTCCTTCACCCTCTTTTAAATGGTCATGGAAGTTGGAACATCATGTTCCTGGGGCCAAACAAGGCAGCAATGCAGGGTTCCATTCTGGAGGCCACATTTAACACTCAACAGCCTTCAGCTACCAAAAACCAAGCAAAACAACCCAAACTACCCTCAGATATCCCTGATGCACAACTGCCAGATCTCCTCCTTGTCATGATGCACAAATATTTGGTGCTTGAGGTCACCTTTAGAAAGCAGGAATGCACTTTGCAGATCCTCGACCCTCCACAATATGTCTCTGATCTACCAAATCCCAAAGGCACGCATTAAAAGCCTGCTACTAAAAGATCAGGACTGGGGGAGTGAAGTTATAGGTTAATTCCAAACAAAATGCTCCCTGAGTCCTTCTGCACCCCAGAACAATTCCATAAAACCTTTGGGTGAGGTGACACCTCTCTTCCAACAGCAAAAGAGACTCCAAGAGGGGAGATGAGAGAGATTTTATGGCACCATTGTGGCTCTAGTGATATTATTTGAAGAAAATGCAAACACACTCAGGCGTATAATAAGAGGGTGTAATAGATAGTAAGTGCAAATGACTCATTCACTGAGATTTTCCAGGATTAGACAGCAGCAGAAGGACAACAGCTGTGTAAAACGGACTTTAAAAAATAATCTTCTAATAAGATTTTAATAAACCTGTTAGTAAATTATAATGCTTGACTTCAAGAACTATTTCTCCCCTGCAGTGTTTCTCTGTGGAGTTGAAGCTGTGGTGTTCTCCAAGTGTGCATGGTACAACCTCAGCCAGGCAGGGCAGGGATTCCTTGGGTCCATGGTTGAACAGAAATTCACACCTGTGGGGAGAAGCTGAGCCCTGAAAAACTACTTCAGGCCTTCTGCAACATTAACTTTCTGAATTAAACTCAACCTCAGCTTTTATATTATTCTTGCCACCTTTTTCTTTCTGTTGACCCAAGTAGAATCATTTCAAAAATAAAATTAATAGTGTTTTATGAAACAAGAAGCCTGCTTTTTTCATTGCACCCCAGACTGCATGTAGTCAGTGCTGGCTTACCAAAGCCTTCCCCTAAATCCCATGTCTGGACACACATGTGCACATTGCCATGCAGGGAAACTGCCACAGTTTTGGTCCTTTTCTCAGCAGCCTGGGGTCACGTTCATTACATGGCAATCTTGGCTTTGCTTGGAGGAGAGAACTCATTTTTGCAGCTGCCACAGTTTAGGAGAAAATCCTGTATGTGCAAAGATTTAGGAACTCAAAAAACCAGAATGGAAACCAAACAGAATCAGGTTTATTTCCCTTCCTTAATCCTCTCTGAATTGCAGCAGGGTTGGTTTAAGCTGGACTGGCCAAGCTGCTCCTATTTCCTATGAGTTTATGGGTGTTTCAGCTTCAACAGGACAGTGCTCATCTCCATTTCTCCCTCTGCCTCGAGTTAAGTGAGGTGCCAATCATTCACCCTGTTGTCTTGCAGAGGTTTCTACCAACCACAGATGTCACCACAACGTACACATTATGCTAATAAGTGTATCTGTAAGTGTGTGCACTCCAACTTACATCTTCCTTTTCACTCTGGGGAAAGTTAAGGGGCAGAAGCATAAATGCAGCTCCTCAGTTTTACAGGATGATTGGAGAAAATAACCTTCATGTGGGGTGAGATGCATCAAACCCCAAATCATCCTGCACTGGGGGCAGGTTGTGTTGTCTGGCTCCCTAAAATCTTTGCAGGGTTAAAGGGGCACAATGTGAACCAGAAAGTTTTGTCCTCCAGGACTGGAGCACTGCAGATTTAGGAGATGTTCATATGCCTGATGGAGTATCCCAAAAAGAGAGATGTCCCTTCATGCAGGGCACGAGGCCAGCTCAGCCCAGCACCGCCCACCAGATGAGACCTGAATCCCACTGCCACCACCACCGTGGTGTTTGCCACCCCTTTTGTGGGTTTAATTTACAGCAAGGAGTGTAATGGCTCAGGCAGAGCAGCCCCAGCGAGGCAGGAGCTCTCCCTGTGCCCCAATTTCTGCCCTTTGCACCCCACATGAGGTCGGGGGGTGCTGAGATGGTGGGGCACAGCCCCAGCCCATGGTGGGGCACAGCCCCATTCCATCCTGGGGGCACAGCCCCATTCCATCCTGGGGGCTCAGCCCCACTCCATCCTGGGGGCTCAGCCCCACTCCATCCTGGGGGCTCAGCCCCACTCCATCCTGGGGGCTCAGCCCCATTCCATCCTGGGGGCTCAGCCCCATTCCATCCTGGGGGCACAGCCCCATTCCATCCTGGGGGCTCAGCCCCATTCCATCCTGGGGGCACAGCCCCGTTCCATCCCACTCCACGCTGGCTGTGCAGCAGGAATCACCTCCTGCAGACTCAGCAGCAGCAGCTGAGGGCTGTGTAACCTTTCAGAGCACAGCAGCCACTGCTCCATGGAGAGGAGCCAGAGCTGAACAGCACCTCGAGGTAAGTGCAGCGTTTGCAGGGAAGCTGGAGAGGAAAAGCCCAGATCAGTCACAAGTTACTAAAGCAAAATTGATGCAAGGGGCTCATGGCTGCAGATGGGAGGAGAGGTGGATGCTCCCAGGTCCCCTGAGGTCTGGCCTCCAGGTTTTGAAGGTCGTCTCTTTTGTCTGGCAATGAAATTACCAAAGTCTCAATATTTTGCCAGAAAATATACAGGGGGTTTCCCCTTGCAGCTTCCACCTCCCAGGGTGGTGTTTGTCCTTCCTGAGAACCCGGGCTCAGCAGATGCCTGCAGTGAGGGTTTAGGATTCCTACAGAAACCCCTGAGCTCCGGCATGGGGTCATCCAGAGTCCCTGTTTCTGGAGCTTTTCCCCTGCACTGATATCAGATATCAGCTTGGCATAGCTGCTTTAGGCTCAGCCACAAAACCTCAGGCCTGTGCCCACCCTTGTGCCTCAGTTTCCTTGGTAAAAGTGAGGTAAGAGCCAGGATTCTGTCTCCGGGGAACAAAGAGGGTGCCACAGTGACACTGGGAGCACCAAGACCCCTGGACATGGCAGCTCTGTCAGTGGCCTTGCTGGGAGTTAAAGAGCTCCACAGCAGATGAGAATTTGGCTCAGAAGTCCCCAACATTGACCACAAAGACTTGGGGAGCATGACCTGCCACCAAACCCATACAGAACATGCCAAGACAAATAATAATTAGCTCTCTGTACTTAATTCCACACAGCTGACCTTTTCAGAGCACGTTTTTCATGCCGCCAGGATCTGACTCTAAAACCCACTGACCCTGGGCATCCTGCAAGTGTCAGAAGGACAATGACAGCTCACAGATAAAACCAGCACACAAATGTGGACCTGGTGTCCTTTTTAGGCTCCCAGTTTTAAACAAGCACCATCATCTAGAGCTCTGGAACTGAAGAAAAAGCACTGAAGCATCACTCGTAGCCACTGTGGCAACCAAATGCTGCTCCAGCTCCTGGTGATGCAGAAGAAACATTTTTTTCAGCTGGGATATTTGCTGTGAGTTCTGTCCATCAGGTAAAATATAAAGAGATGCACAGATACATGTCTGTATATATAATTTTCACATGGATTTTTCTGCTGTTTCAGTCCAGCTCAAGCATCATAAGAGCTGCTCAGGGGAAGCAGTGCCACTGCCCCGTACTGTGGGCTTGTAAAAGGAGAAAACTGAGAGAGGAGAGGCGAAAACTGAGCTTTAGTCATACTGTTATTTTTAATGGATTTGGATCCTGACTTCTGTGCTCTAAAACTCTTCACTCTTAGGGAGCCGCCGCTCCTGTGCTGGAGGCTTCAGCAGCACTCGTGGGGGCAGGTGTGCCCCGATGCTCCCATTCACATCCAGCCCATTTGCTCTGACTTTGCATGAAAATAGGATCATGCTGAGACCCGGATTCAACTCATCAGCCCTTGCTGGAGGCAGGGAGCTCAGGTATTTCCTCCAGAGCTTGTCTATCACATCAGGGAAAACACCCCTGCTCTGGATGGGTTTTGCTGGTTAAGAATGGGCTGTGATGAAGGTTTAGGGTGCTCCTTGCAAGGAGGGCAGGGGCTGGTGGGGGCTGGCAGGCAAAAGCCAGACAAAGCAAGTGAGACTGGAGCTGTGATGGTGCCACTGCGAGCCACCAAAGTGACAGGGCAGGGGCTTACCAAAGCTCCCAGGGAGACACTGGCAAGGGTAGGAAATGAGCCCCAGTGGCATCTGGCCAACCCCATCACCCTACACAGCTTGGGGTCTAGAACAGCTTCACTGCAAAGTGACAAACAGGCAACCAAAATTGCTTTTTCCCTCTAAATGCTGTCCCCAGCCAGCCCAGCAGCAGTGAAATAACCCTCCTGCCCAGTCTCCCCCATAGTTTATGATAAAGAGCCTTTTGTTGCAATTTAATTTGCAAACTTTCTCTTCTCTGCCATTCTCATGTGCCACGGTTCTGGAGACTTATATAAGTATTTTTACAAGAAACTCTTTCAGACAAATAAGTCTGGGGAGGTTTGTAATTTCTATTACCTCATGGTGACTCCATTGATAGACAGCAGCACACCTTGGGAGAATTAGAGAGCATAAAGTAATGGAGGTTTTTGTCCTCTCAAGACAGAGCTGTGAGTGCTGCCTGGCTCACAGCCAACACCACCAATTACCAACCTGGAGCAGGAGACAGGTCCTAGTGCTGAAAAATTGCATTTTTCCAACAGGCCTGGTAATGATGGAGCTGTGCTGTGAGCTACCATTTCCTCCTGGGCCTGTTAGGCACCCAGGCCTGTGCAGGTTTTGGGCCACCTCAGTGTTTGGGGACAGTTGTTGTCCTTTGTGGGGAAAGGATGGAATTTGTGTTGCTTCCTCTTGCCTTCGCTGCCACTCACAACTCTTCCGGCTTATTTTTACAGAAGCTGTTTCTGCCAGGAGACAGAACAGTCGAGCATAAAGAAGCAATTTCGGAGGCACTGTCATTGGCAATTATGCTTGAAAGCCAGAGATTTAATTATTGTGTGAGAGCGATACCCTTGAAAAGAGAAATTGCAGCGGTCCCACCACTTGAGAGGCTTCAGCGCTAAAACTCGCGAAATGTCAAGGAGCGAGGAGCGCAGCACTCATGTGCCTCCCACCTCCAAACCCTGGTGTGAGGCTTTCTGCTGGCACCCAGGTTAAGTGCGAGCTGGGTTAATTGAGGACACAGGTGCCCCACTTGAATCCAGCTGCCTGCAGAATGTGGGGTTTTGTCATCCTCGTTTTCCGTGACCGCTAAACATCGCTGAAACGACGCGGCGCTTTCGCGATTCCCATTTCATGCCCGTGTTTTAAATCAACACTTCTTCTCTCAGGGTGGTGATTTTTGTGTGTTTGTTAGGAATCTAACCATTATATCAGTGCTCACCAGCAAACAGGTCGCATCCTGCATCTCTCTCAAGCTTACAGGGAGCCTTGTAGATGTAGGAGGGCACTGAATTACCCTGACCTGATCTCCACCAAGGACTGACAGCATCAAGAAAGCACATTTTGGTAAATGCATCAATAATTACCCAGCAGGTCTATAACAGCACACAGGGCTTTAAATCCTATAGGTGTGGCTGTCTTAGAGCATCAGCTCAAAAGAGGAGCAACTTTGGAGAAGATGGTGGAGCTGTGTTGGTGTAAAAGCAATGAGGACCAGGGTCAGGAGGCCAGTTGGGGCACAGGGGTGATGCTGGACACCTGACTGCTCAAGCTGGGCTGGTTTAGCCAGGATTTCTTTTCCCATGTCCCCGTGTTGTCACTCTGGAACGGGTTGTTACAGTACCCAGCAACACCACCACAGCCAGATACAGCTGATAAGCTTTTTTAGAACTAAAACCAGGAAAAAAATTCCTATCTCCAAGCCCAGATATTCCTGATTTATCCATCCTGAAGCACCAAGAGCCTTTTAACCCCAGGAAAAGCGCTTCTCCTGCTGCAGGACAAGCACAAAACCGGCAGCGAGGGGCTCGACATCCCGAGCTCGTCCAGCTCACACCTCTTATCTCGCTGCTCGTGTACCAGGAATCCTCCCCCGCTCCCTTCCCGCTGGGCTCCCCGCTCCCTGCGCTCGCTCCGCGGCCGCTGCTCCGTGCCAGGGCACTTATCCCTGCCGCGGCCGGTCAGCGGGGAATTTCCTCCCGCCGGAGCAGCTCCAGTGGCGCCCAGCCAGGGAAAGCAGCTCCAGGCCGCTGCTGCCAGCAGCCCTTGCCAAAGCAGAGAGGGTTTTCCTGGGCGCAGGGGCTGCGAGCTGCTCCGGCTTCGCAGGGAAAGGAGGATGCTCCTTGAGAGGTGTTAAAAACCTCACCAACCTGGCTCAGGGTAAAGAGAAACTGATTTCTTTTTCTCTCTCTCTCCTTCTCGTGAATTAATTTGTTGCAGGAATGAGGCTCTGAGAAGAAGCAACGAAATACATGTTGAGTCAAACTGAGAAATTTCTTTTAACCTGTTTCTTTCAACACAGGAAAACATCTTAGGTTGGTTGAGGGCTATTTATCCTCCTGTGTAAGCTTCCAGTTTTTGATAGTAGTACTTTTAGGTTAATTTACAGAAAAAATAAATTAAAAATCTCCACTTGAAAAATCAGTTTTGTTTCAACATCCTCTTCTCTTTCACACACACACAACTCCAGGCAGTGTGGAGGCAGAATTGTTCATTGCCTGACTGAATTGCTAAATAATTTCTGCCCTGTGTGGGACTCCTATCTCAGAGTTTCATTAAAACTATTAGAAGCAAAAGAGAAAATGGGCGAGCTGGGGGTTGCTGGCAGCTTTTCCGGCTCTTTTCCAGGATATCCCCTTTCCCCCATGCCCTGGGTTTCATGCCAAACTCAGCTGGGGGAGGCCAGCAAGTGACCCCCCCTTCATCCCACAGACACTGAGCAGAGACAGGTGACATTATACCCTGATCTAGTCCCATCGAAGCTCTCTGGATCCCCAGGGGCTGTGTGGTGACACCTCCCTGGCGCCAGGAGCAGTTTTGGGCTGAGCCCAGGGTGACTGCGGGGTTGGCGGGGAGGGTGTAGCCCGTGAGGTGGAGGAAGTGAGGAGCCAGTGTACAACCTGAACTTGGCCACCCTCGACCCAAACCCCGAAGAGGAAAGCCTGCATGCATGACATCTTCCTGTTAGGAAATATTAATCACGGCCGTGTCCAAACATGGTAAGTGAAACCTCAGGGAAACCGCTCCTTTGGCCGTCGAGGGCTGTGTGCTGGTAAATTCAGGAAGGCCCTTGTGCCTCAAAGACAGGAGCCACCCGTCATCAGGGCACCACCTCCAGTTATGGATTGCCTCCCTGACATTTGAAGAAAAATCTCAGCTCGTCCCTCCCGTGCCTCTGCACCCAGCTCTTGTTTCATGGGCTCGGGAGAGAGGCACAGGTAGAGGGGTGAAGCACCTGGAGAGGAGAAGGGAGAAGAAGCAACCAGCAGGAAAATCAGCTTGAGGGTGCTCTCAGCTCACCCTCGCCCTTTTGGGGTGACCAGCAGGGATGTCATGCCCACAGGAATCACTGACACACACCAGAGAAAGAAGTGAAAATCCTGGTGGCACCACTTCCTGTGAGACACATGTATTAGGAAAAAAAAAAAAAAAGAAAGAAAGAAAAACCACCAAAAAAAACCCAACAAACAAAACCCCCAAACAACGACCAAAAAAAACCAAAAAAACCAAAACAACCAACAACAAAAAAACCAACCAAATAAATAAAAATAAAAAAAAACCAAACAAAACAAAACCCCAAACAAACAAACATAAGAAACCCATGAGAGGCATCCCAAGAGGTTTAAAAGCAAAATAATGTTCCTGGAAAGAAGTGTCAGCACTCTGGCTTGCAGCACTGTGAGGACAGCCTCTTAGAGCTATGGAGCCCACAAGAGAGCATGGGAATAATCCCACATACCCCAGTCCAGCATCATCCACCTTCTTAGGCAAGGCAAATCCAACCTGACTCCCAGGTCTGGATCCCAACCACCAGGGTGCAAAATCCTTTTTGGGGCCAATTCTTGCTTGCGGGCCAAGCCCTGCTTTTGGACCTCAACCCAGTGTGGAGCCCAAGCTCCTCCTGTGGAACTTGAACATATTATAGGGCTCAAATTCCTTGTGGGGGATCCTGCTTGTGGATCCCTAATGTGTGTGGGACCAACCATCCTGTGAGGCCCAAATTTGTTCCAGGCTCCAAGCCTTTCTCAAGGGTCCCACATTACCTGTGGTGTCTGTTTTGGGATCCAAGCCTTGCCTGTGGGTCCCCATCCATTTGTGGGGTCCAGACATTTTCCAGGGGTCAAGTCTGCTTGTGGGTCCCAAACCATTGTGGAGTTCAAAGCCTCTGTGATGCCCAAATCTCTTTTGGGGTCTGAGCTTTGCTTGTGAGTCCCCAGCCCCTTGTGGGCCCCAAGCCCTTTGAAATCCAGGCAGAGATCTAAGTCATTTGTGGGGTCCAAATCCCTTTCAGAGCCCAAGCCTACTTGTGGCTCCCAAGCTCCCTGTGGGACTCAAATCTGTTTGGAGTCCAGCCCTTGTGGGGGTCACCAAACCTCTGCATGGCTCAAACCGCCAGTGGGACCCAAATGTGTGTCAGGGTCCAGGCTTTGCCTGTGGGTACCCAATCCTCCATGGGCTCCAAAGCCCTTGAAGCACCCAGACCCTTTTTGGGGTCACACCTGTTTCAGGTTGCCAAGCCCCCCGGGGTATTTAAATGCATTCTGGAGTTCAAGTTGTGCCTATGGCTCCCAAATCCCAAACATTTGTAGCGACCCAAACCCTCTGAAAGGTCCAAACCCCTTTCAGGTTCCAAGCCTGCTTGGAGGTCCCCAGTCCCCTGTGGTGCCTGAATCCTTTTGGGGGTCCAACCTTTGCCATGTAGGTGTTAACTCCTTGTAAGACCCAAAGCCCTTCTGGTACCCAAATTTGTTTTGTGGTCCAAGTTTTTTCCCTGTGGATTCACAACCCTTTGTGGGCTCTGAAGCAGCCAACACCCTTTGCTTTGGGGTCCCCAGACTCCTGTGTGGCCAAATATGTTTTGGAGCCCATGCTGTGCCTGTGGTTCCCCAGCTCCTTGTGGGACACAGCTTCCCCGAGGGACTCAAATCCATTTTGGGGGTCCCAGCACCCCATGACCACTTGGGAGTCCAAGTGGTACCTGCGACTTCCCAAGCTCTTATAGTATAGACACCCCTCTTTGGGACCTAAATCCATTTGGATTCTCACTTGGGGTCCCCAGCCCTCTGTGCTACTCACACCCACTTTGGGGTCCAACCTTCCCTGTGGCTCCCCCAAACCCTTGTAGGACACAGCTTCCCCGTGGTACCCAAATCTATTTTTGGGACACAGCTTCCCCATGGTACCCAAATATATTTTGGGGTCCCTCAGCCCTCCGTGGTACTCACACTCACTTTAGGATCCACACTGTCCCTGTGGCTCCCCAACCCCTTGTAGGACACAGCTTCCCCATGGGACCCAAATCCATTTTGGGGTCCCCCAGCCCTCCATGCTGCTTGCACCCACTTTGAGGTCCACACTGTCCCTATGGCTCCCCAAACCCTTGTGGGACACAGCTTCCCCGTGGGACCCAAATCCATTTTGAGGTCCCCCAGCCCTCTGTGCTACTCACACCCACTTTGGGGTCCATGCCGTGTCTGTGGCTCCCCAACCTCTTATAGGACACAGCTTCCCCACGGTACCCAAATCCATTTTGGGGTCCCCAGCCCTCTGTGGTACTCAGACCCACTTTAGGATCCACACTGTCCCTGTGGCTCCCCAACCCCTTGTGGGACACAGCTCCCCCGTGGGACCCGCAGTGATGCGGGGCGGTGCGGGGCGGTGCGGGGAGACGCGGGGCGGTGCGGAGGGATGCGGGGCGGTGCGGAGGGATGCGGGGCGGTGCGGAGGGATGCGGGGCGGTGCCTCCCGCCGCTCCTGACTCAGCGCCCCGCCCGGCGGGGGCAGGAAGCCGGGCGGGCCGGCCGGCCCCGCTCCTGTCACCGCCTGCGTCAGAGCCCGGAGTTTTCCACTGACGGAAAAGGGCAGCGCGGGGCGGCGCAGCCCGGCCCGGCCCCGGCAGCGGAGCGGGAGGCGCCGCGCCAGGCACCGCCGCTGCAGCCGGAGCCGCCGCGCCGACACCGCCGCAGGTAGGGAGCGCGGCGGGCAGCCGGGATGGGGATGGGATGGGGATGGGATGGGGATGGGGGAGACGGCGTGGGCGGCCAGGGGGAGGCTCGCCTTTCAGCAGCGGGGTCCGCTCGGTGCCTGCCCAGCGCGGGGCTCGGCCGGCTCGGGGCCGTCCCGCCGGGCGGGGGTCGCTGCCGGAGCCCCCGCCCGCTGCCGGCGGTCGCGCCGCCCCGGCGCCGTCCGGCCGCGCCGCTCCTGCCCGCGGGCGAGCGCAGCCCGGCGGGGCTGCGGCTGCGGCTGAGCCGCCGGGAGCCGCCGGGAGCCGCCGGGGCAGCGCTCTCCGCGGAAGGGGTGGGGGTTTGCTGCGCCCCCGAGCCGGCCCCCCGCACTTTTGCCCTACAGGCACCCGAAGGGCTTTGTAATATTTATTAGGAGTAGCGCGGAGTTGCCTTCTCAGCCCTGCCCCGCCAAGTCCAGGCTCCGCTCCATCCCCGCGGCCGCGGTTCCAATTTTTTGATGTTGAGAGAAAGGTTGGGGGGGGGGCGGGGGGAGCTTTGCCGGCTCGCTCTTCCCCAAATCCGCCCGGCTGGGGATGCTTTCCCGTCGCTACAGCAACACCTACCGACGGGCGCACGGAGGGACCGACGGGCGGACAGACGGAGCGGGGCACCCCCACACCCCCCGCCTCCCGAAATAAGACATCGCGGTTTTCACAGCCCACCTGGAAAAAAGGAGGGGATAAAAAAAAAAAAAAAGAAAAAAAGAAAAAAAAGGATACCCCGTCTCCCGCCCCCAGCTACTAAGTTTTCTCAGGTTTTTATAATTTTTTTTGCCTGCTCCCCCCCACTCCCTCCTCTACCCCCGGCATCCTCAAAAGTGTCTGTCACCTCCGAGTTACATAATGTCGCTGTAGGAAGAGGCTGACACACGGGGACAGCCCTTTCCTAAAGCAGCTCAGCCTTACTGACGCCTGGAATGCCAAAGCCTGGGTGGGATGGATGGAGGGAAAACCCTCACGGCCGTTTACAAACCTCGAAGTCACGGAATGAGGGAATCCTTAAGGCTGGAAAAGCCCTCTCAGATCCCCGAGCCCGACCCTTAACCCAGCACTGCCAGGTTAAGTCTTATCATTTGTTGTCAATAATTGATCACCAATTATTAATTGATTTTATTACTTTATTTCTTCGTGGAAATTATTTTAGTTTTGCTCTGCTGAGCAGTTTGCAGAGGTAGCCCTTCAAGGTGTGTGTGGGGTTATTTTCAGGGTGGTTGGGTTTGTTCTCCTCCTGGAGAGGCTCCGCAGCTCCCGGCAAAGGCTTTAATAATTCAGCGCAGGAAATGCGTGCGTATATATAGCAGGGAAGGTAACGCACAGCGTGTACCTACAGGAGGACAAATATGGAAACCTGGTGTGAATTATTCATGAGGTGTGATCAAATAGAGGATTTTCCTAGACAAAGCACGCTTCGCTGTTTTCCTGTTT
Source organism: Passer domesticus (assembly GCF_036417665.1). Lineage (NCBI taxonomy): Eukaryota > Metazoa > Chordata > Aves > Passeriformes > Passeridae > Passer > Passer domesticus. The sequence continues at coordinate 4,387,278 of NC_087474.1, forward strand.
GTTACAGCACAACCTGCGCCGAGTACATCGGAGCCTCCTTTCATTTTGGGCCGTGTCAGATAACCTTTAATGTGTTTGCTGAAATTTCTTATTTACCTTTCAAGCTGTCAGCGAGAAGTAAGGGCTTGGTAGAAAAATCTGACAAGCCTTTTTTTTTTCTTTTTATTTTTTATTTTTTTTTCCTTTGTGGCCTTCCAGAAATTAGGAGATGGAGTAATCACTTCTGCTGCTCCTTCCGGGGAAGGTGTTTTGCCTGTTCAGTTTCTGACAGGAGCATAAACTCGTGCTGCTAGGGACTGATTCATGCTCCCACTCCGCAGCACGACGTACTTTGGGTTTTGCTGTTGCATAGTAGGCAGAGGCTATTTTTAACCGGAGCAAGGTTATGAAACCTTAGACCCAGCTGGGTGAAAATAATCTGGTCTGAACTGGAAAGCACAGCTTTATGTGGCTGGGAACACGCGTGGGACTGTCCCCTGGAGGCTCCTGGTGGGATGATCCCGCTCCCCTTGGCTCCAGCCAGCCCCGAAATTGGGAAGTGCTGTCATCGGGAGGCTGTCACGGCGGCACAGGGGAAACCACTTAAGTAAATATGCAAAGAATTAAAATAGTTAAATGATTGAGCAATGAATCAGCGCTGATAGTGTGGCGATCATTAAATAACCCTGAGGTGTTACTGGGATCACCACTGCTGTTGGACATCAGATCTCTGGGATTGCTGAGCGGGAAGCTCAGCTCCGCGGCACTTTTTGGGGATTCTCACACAGAATTCTGTGGGATTCTCTTTGCCCACAAGAAACGGCAGCGTGCAAACAAACACTAACCCCAGCAACTCCCCCAGCGCTGCTCCCCGAGCTGCCCTCGGAGCCGTACCTGGCTAAAATATGCGGTGGTGTTTTTTAAACTAATATTTACTCCTGCTAGACCTGCACAGCCACTGCGGCTCCGGGGGAGGGAGCGGGAGCCGCTCTGACTCACGGCTCAGCACGGTCCTGAACTCGCTCCCAGCAGCCGAGCCCTCGTCCCGGTGTGCTGGGAAGAGTCCACCTCGGTGTGCTGGAATAAGTCCACTTTGTCTTTTCCCGGGCTGCAAACAGATGGCTGAGCTTTAAAGTCAGCAAAGCAGCTCAGAAAGTCACTGGAAAACAAATACTTTTAGCGCGCTGTGCTGAGTTTTGGGGGGGGGGTCAGAGGGATTGTTGTTTCCTTGGTGTTCCCTAAATCGCTTGGCAAAAGAAACTTTGCTTTCAATAACTCATGCACAGATCGGGATCCTTCCATTCTTTGGGATGCTTCACCGACCAACCCCCCAGAATCTGAAATATCCTTGCTCCTGGGTGTTCTCCTGCAACACCATGGGAATTGTGGCACAAGCAAAGGCAGCTGCTGGAGTGGCTTTGGAGTTTCCTTTGCTTTGCTTGCACTGCTGCCTGACGCTTCAAAGCACATCTACAGCCCCAAAATACAGCACTGAAACATCTCCTAATTCTGCCCAAAGCCACGGTGCCTCTTGGTGCAGCCTCCTGGAGACTGGACACTGCTAGGGGTTTTTTTAGTTGCCTTCCTCTGCGCTTGGCTAAACAAAATGCCAAACCTTCTTAAATCTAAATTACTCGAAATATTTACTGTTGAGACGTCGTCCAAGAGGAGGATAGTTAAAACATTAATTCCTTGCATTCCAGTGTATTAGGGCTTTACCCTGCAACTTGTTGGGTGCCAGAAATGGGACTTTGCAGATTGGATTCCCTTCCCCCCAACTGGACTGCCCCCTCCTATTCCCCCCCACCCAAACTTTAATGCTTAAAAAAAAAAAAGAAAAAAAAAAGGAGGGAGAGAGAAAGAAAGGAATGCACATCTGGGCTAAATATTTGTTAGAAAGTATTCCCAGGATAGTGGGAGTTCTGGTGCCAGAGAGGAATTCCTGCGGGTTTGATCCATTGCATTATGTACTTGTTCCAAAAGCTGTTTTCAGTAAAATAGATGAGTAAGAAGTCTTAGCCAAGAACAGAATGTCTTTTTTGGCAACTGAAAGGAAGATAGGATTATTTTATTTCAGGTTATGTAAAAAAAAAAAAAAAAAAAAAAAAGAGAGAGAGAGAGAAGGAGAAGGTGGTAAAATCCTGCACTCAGTGGTGCCTGCAGAGATTTGCAATGGCAAACTCAGATATAGACATTTATTTTCTCCATGCTGCTGTGGACATTTTTGCTTTTAAGACACTGCTGTGGGTTTAAGGTTCCTTGCAAAATTACTGCAATTAAAATATCCTCATTGTGTCTGAATGGGCCTCTGGGCTTTTTTGGCTGAGTGACCAGTGGCCTTGGTGACATGGCTTTAAAAGGCAGCATCCAAATTGCTGGTGTGAATTCTGTCTCCACATGCCAGGGTGAGGAGGGGAGCAGAGGATCATCCTGGCTTTGACAGTAAAATGCCCATCTGGAGGATTTTTTGGGGTAGGGTAGAAACAGACACTGATGGGTGAAGCTCCACTACATCTCTCCTGAGAAGGATTTGAAAATTTGGCTTGGAAAACATCAGCGCCATAAATCAGCAATGAGGGGGAAGGTGTAACAGGAGAAAATCACTTTATTTCGCTGGTGGGCAGCAGGTTCACCAGCTTTTTCCCATTAGCTGGGAATCCTGTTTGCACAACGCCTCCTTTGCATTAACAAAACAATAGGTGTCTTGAAGAAGACAGCGTGCCAAAAGTGGGGTTTTTTCCCTATCCATTTGGCTCATTCTCATAGATGGGGAGCTGCACAAACCTCCCTTCATCCTCCTGGCTGGTGATAGTATTTAAAAAATAAATAAATAGAATTGCACCATCTTCTGCACAGCTTGCCTTGGCTCTGGCTTGGTGTTTTTGTTAGCTGGGTTCACTGGCTGGAGGAGAGCGCTCTGGTTTCCCTCTGGGCTTGGTCTGGGGGATGTGGTGCAGCCTTGATGGGCTGTTGGGTTGGCAGGTGACCTGAGCATCAGGGCTGCTGCATCTTTGGTCCAGCCCTGGGAGTCACCCCTGCCTCAGCAGCGTGACCTTGGCTGCTCCAGCAGCCTGCCGTGTCTCCCACAGGACTTGGATGTGGCCAGCATCGCTTCTCTGAGGGAGTTTGCTGCTGGAAATGTGTCCTACAGGCATTGTAGGGAGCTGGCTCCTCCCTGCCTTGGCTATAGTGGCATCCCTCACTGTCATCCCTCACTGTCCTGTGGAGCATTCTCTCTGCAGCAGGAGCTGCTGCTCTTTCAAGCCACATGTGGGATTTTTTTTTGCAAAGTTTTCACCTGTTCCAGGTGGACAGTGGGGTCTGCAAACCTCTGCAAACAAAAAGCAGCCCAGGCTTTGATTCAGACCCCTGCCATGGATTTGGAGAGTTTATTTGCTCCTGGTTGTTTCTTAAAGCAAACATGAGACAGAGCAGGAGGCACATACACAGAAATAAAGCAAATAAAAAGTTTGTTATTTGCTGTTTTGTGGCCACCTGCGAGCTCAGTTTTGCCATGGAAAAAGCAGGAAAGGGGTTAATCCAGGTGTCTGGTAGGACATGTGCTGCTGGGGCTGGAGGGTGGCCAAATCCACCTTCTCTGCATCTATTTTGGATTAAGGCCAAAAAAACAACAACCCCTCTGTGGCAAAACCACCTGCAGCTCCAGGTCTGTTGAGGAGGAGGAGGAGGGATGGAGGGAACACTTCTCCCCAGCTTCAGGGGGACGCACTGGCCCTGTAAGCACGCCTTGCAACGAATTATTAACTCCTCCCGGCCAGGGAAGTGCTTCAGCCAGGGACTTTTTTGACCTTTAAGGTGACTATTGTCTCCTGGGAAGCCGGTGGTAAACATAATTAGAGAGGGTTGGTGCAGGACTTGGAAGGAACTGTGTGCTCCTGTCCTGCAACGTGACACTGCTTGGTGCTGTCGGGACACTGAAAATCCCGTGGTGGGGAGGTTCTGCTACCAGTGTGGTGTCTGTGCTGCCTCCTCAGGCCTGTCAGAAGGGCAGGTTTGGTGCTTTTTTGTGTTGTTTTTACTTTTTCAGAGACTTAAATTAACTTCAGACATGCAAAGCGGGGTGAGAAAGTGTTGGGTTGCAAAGAATGAATTTGGCCGGTGGAGAAGTTTCGTGTGGTGGGAGGGGATGTGGACTGGGTGTCTGGCACCCCTGTATCTGCACTGTCACCATCCCAGGGCTGTCTGCTGTCCCAGATGATCCAAATTCTAGGGAAGCTTTAGCTTTTGTGTGTTATAGGGTGGCTGCTAGCATCCCATATTGCTGGGGCTCTCCCCTCCTTGCTGGAAGGAGTTCCTGGGCTGGGGCTGCATCTCTCCCACCATGGGTCTGGTGGGATGGGGTCAGAGCAAGCCACCCCTCAGGCAGCAGCCTGGCTCTCAGCTCTGGGGGTGGCTCACTGGCTCCCAAATAAGCTGCCAGTGGCTTCTGCAGGAGCAGCGGGAGCTGCAGAGATTTGCAGTGGCAAGCTCAGGTATAGATATTTATTTTTTCCATGCTGCTGTGGACATTTTTGGGACTTGCTTTTAAGACACCGCTGTGGGTTTAAGGTTCCTTGCAAAATTACTGCAATTAAAATATCCTCATTGTGTCTGAATGAGCCCCTGGGCTTTTTTGGCTGAGTGGCCTTGGTGGTGTTGCCAGAGTCTCAAAGGTGGAATAATGCATCATCAGTGCAGGAGCACTCCAGGCTGGGTGGGTGCTGATGTCCATTAGAATCAGAATATCCTGAGCTGAAGGGACCTACAAGGATCTTTAAGTCCCAACTCCTGGGAGTCCCACTCTGTGCCTGAGAGCATTGCCCAAACACACTGTAGGCAAAGGCTGCAGCTTTTGTGGGTTTTGGGTTTTTTTTTTTGTCTCACAAATTTGCACAAACTTTATAAAAGCAAAGTTTAAAAGATGCAAACCAGTTATTTTTCGCTTTCTTTTATTATTTTTTTTCCTTTAAGATGAGCAGGGGCAAAGCATGCAGGAAATTTAGGAATCTAGGCAAGTACAGAGCTCCTTTGTTTTTAATTAGCTGCGTTGTTTTTAATTGCTTCTATGCTTGATACATAACCCAGCCTAAACAAGAATAGCTTATTGAATGGGGGACTGACTATGAAAGGCACCGTGAGGAGAAGGGCTGTTCTACACAGTTGATATATTTGTATTTCAGTGCTTCATTTAATAAGTCTGTTTCCCCGGGGGGCTGTAGCAAGTAAATCATGCCAACAGATTGTTTTCTGCAAACTGGCTTATTTTTGTAATTAGCAAGACGTTAAAGCTGTAACTGCATAGAAAGCGATCTGGGTGAGGAGTGAACATAAAAGAATTAGTAAGCAAAATGTAATACTTACTGTTTGATGACATTTGTGTTGATTGGATTGGTTTCTGGGCAGTTTCTTGTCTGGGATAGTCAGTTCCTTCTGCAGTGTTGTGAAGTGGGAGAGAAATTCACAGGTGTGCACAGTGAGTGTAGTAAGGTGAGGTGTTTTAGGGGCAGCGCTTTTTGGGAATCACATCTGCATGGCCAAGTGGATCTGATGGGGAAGCCTTGCAGGGTCCTGCTCATCACCAGAAACTGCCAAGATTTCCCTGGCCTCATGTTTCTTTTCTCCTTTGTTTTGCAGTTATATGACAAAAACGGCGTCACCATGAGCGGAGTATTGAAAAGGAAGTATGAAGAGCTGGGGGATGACAGCACCTACTGCTCCTCCTCCTCCTGCTCCCCCCTCTCCTCCTCAGCATCCTCAGGATGGGACACCGATGAGGAGAATTCCCGTGGAGAGCCCAAGCCCAGCTCTGCCTTAATATCCAGCTTCACCCGTGAGTACCTCTGGCTTTCCCAGGATCAGCCATGCCTCTGCATGGGATTTTTGTAGGGTGGTGGTGGGTCACCACCACACAGAGACCCCCTTGGGGCACACCTTTATGGCTAGAAGTGGTTGTGGCACCTGCTACCTGTCAGGACACGGGTTTATAATCATCCATCCTCCTCACAGTGACCTTCCTCAGCCATTCCTTCCAGTAGTTATTATTCCTTTGGAATATTTTTGCTGAAGTCCAGGTTTGCAGGAAGAGAAACCCAAGGATGTGGGTGCCTCCAAACCTGTGCTGCAGGACCGTGCCACCAACCCTCAATCCCCTGTCAAGCTGTTTCACAGGCAAAACCTAATCAGACAGTGAAGGCCTGTAATGCTGTTTTTAAAAAATGATTAACCAGTAGCGTAATTACCATTTCAGAACTTGTTTCCTACGTAAATTGGGTACTTTGCCAAAGAACATGACACGTTTGACATTGCCTGCGCTGCTAGCACAGATAAAAGCTATTTTGTTTTCCCAGCAATGTTAAGTTTTGAGAGCTTTTAGGAAAACACACAGAAGGCAGTGTTGTAAAAGCCTTTATCTGCCGTGTGAAGGGAAAAATAAAAAGTACAATAGAAGAACATCTTCATGGAGGAGAAATAGTCCAACCTAGTAAATTATACTGAACACCCACTGTATATAGCAGTTAAGGTCCACTTAGCAGACATACACAAACACGCAGTGGTCTGAAAAGGCTTTAGAAGTCTTGTAATAATAAAGAGTCTCATTCTTGCTTGTCTTCCCAGGTTTTGTGACAAAACAATGAACTTTTTGTATTCTCTGGCTCAATTGGAAAAGGGTCAGGAATGGGAAAACAATTTCAGAGGAGGGGTGCAGGGAGAGAGAAGCAAATGCCAAAGTGCAGCAGCTCGGCCGATAGATGATCGTGGTGGTTAACTTGCCTTCTGATAAAGAGCTCGTGTTTTAGGAGATTGAGTCAAGGTTATTGTGAAAATGCAACGCACAGTGCAAAGATATGATCAGAGTGACTGCAGGGCCCAGTGTGAACCCCCAGCTATTGAGCAGAAGCTGCTGACACAGCTGGGTGAACGCTTCTTTTTTCTCTTTTTTTTTCTTCACATGAAACTGAAACATGATATTTTGGCAAGTGAGACCTGTGAAATGTGGGTGCAGTTAACTGTCCAGTCTTGCACTTTCACAGCCTTTGGGGCCCACCAAACCAGCCAAGTCCCTCAGGTTGTTGCAGTCTTTTCTTGGATCCCACTGCAGGGCTGCTTGTGGCTCTGCCTCCCAAAGAGCAGGGCTTGATCCCAGCTCTGCAGCAGTCACCCATCCTTTCTGGGTTATTTTTTTCCATGGAGGCAACCAAAGCACCCCTGCACTAGCAGAGAATGGGACCAGAAATACCTCCCCACCACAAATTTGGGTGTAGCTGGCTCTTTTCCTGCCACACTCACAGGACTCTGCCTGGCTTTACCTTCTTGGCAGGCCACACTCGTGGAAACTCACTGACTCTGAACCTGCCCTGACTAATTAGTCCCCCTTCATCTACTGTGTTTGCACATGCAGCTGTGCAGGGCCAGGTATCTCTGGAGAGGCTCTGCTCTAAGTGATGTGTAGCATGTTTCAGCAGTTTAAGATAAACCAGAGTCATGTATTGCCATGTTTACCCGGGGATCACCTGCACAAAGATTAACATCTTTGCAGCTGCTCTCAAATGAGTCTCTTGAGAATAAACCGTAGATTCAGAGTTCCTCCCAGTGGATGGTGAAAGGAAGTACCAGAAAAAACAGCTATTTGGGCTGTTTTTTGCCCTGCCACAAAAGCTGGAGCCATGAAGCACCAGGAATACCAATGCCCTGGCATCCCAGGTGCAGACCAGGGGCCCCTGAGCATGGGGCAGAGTGGATTTAGAGATAGACGTGTAAGATGGGTGGGTGGTTGCTTGTTCATTATACTCTGCCACATGTGAAGAATAAGCAAATGGATGTTCTTGGGGGAAGTCAAGCAGGAAGGAGAAGCAGCAACCACCTTGTAGGGTGAATCTCATCAGTGACTCTGATGCAGCAGGGCTTGGCTTAGCTTCCTTTCCATCCTCATTCCACCTCTGAAGTGTTAGCTCCTAAAATACCAAGCAATGTTGTAACCCTGTCCCAGTGTGTCCCTGTTGAGAGGGTAATTACAAGTCCTGCCTGTTTGTAATATTTCTATTCCATCTGCAGCATGGCAGCACCGACTTAGTGCTTTTCCTTTTTTCAATTCTCTCCTTTTTAGCCACGTCGATCCTGAAGAAATCCAAGCGACTAAAGAAGAACAATGTGGAGTTTGACCGGGTCACTGTGTTTTACTTCCCACGCTGCCAGGGCTTCACCAGCGTGCCCAGCCGTGGGGGCTGCACCCTGGGGATGGTGAGCAAACACAGCTCCTCCCGGCAGTTCACGCTGGCAGAGTTTTCAAAGGAGCAGGAAAACGTCCGTCGGGGAAAACTCGAAGAGAAATTAAAAGAGGAGAAGTTGGAAGCGTTGAAATGGAAGGTGAGTGAGGAGCGTGGGGCTGGGTTGATGAGGAGCTGGTGGATGCTGTTGGTTAATTGGCCAGTACTTAGTAAGAGCCTCTGAGACCTGGGGGCACCAATCCTTTGGTCCTCACTTTGGGTCTCCAAAAAACATAGACTCCAGAGGGGGATTTTCATTTACTTCTCCACCTTTGAAAAGTGAAAAGACACAGAAGACATTTTTGCTCTTTTGGTAGTACCTCTCTGTGCTGGGATCCACTTGAGACTCTTCTTGGCATCTCCCAAGGTCTCTTAATTTAATTTAGATATTTGGTATCCCAGGACACATCCTCAGTCAGGTGTCAGGTCTTTGTGGGCTCTGAGGTTGACCACCATGGGGGAGAATTCATTCCTTTCTTGTTTCCAATGGCTCTGAGTCCCAACCAAGCCTCTAAAGCTTTGTCCATTTTGTGCCCTCAGCTAACCATGAACGGCACCAAGGAGTCTGAAGAGGCCAACCAGCTCACCATCGAGGACATCTCCGACGACGACATCGACGTCAGCAGCGTGGACCTGGAGGATGGCTTCTTCCTGCAGCCCTACCCCGCCAAGAAGAGGCGCGCGCTGCTGAAGGCCGTGGGGGTGAAGAAGATCGACAAGGAGGAGAAGCGGGAGCTGCACAACATCCGCCTGTCCCGGGAGGACTGCGGCTGCGACTGCCGCGAGGTCTGCGACCCCGAGACCTGCAGCTGCAGCTTGGCAGGCATTAAATGTCAGGTACAGCCTCACCTCTGGGCGTGGGGGATGCTGCGGCTCCAGCTGTGCGTTAGAGCCGGGGGGGTGAGCAGGTTGGACAGAGCTGGAGCAGCCTGTAAATCCATCTGCTCCCACCTGTGCTTGGCGGTGAGGAAAGCTCTTGGAGCATCCCTTCAGGCTGCAAGGCAGGCACTGCTTGAAAGTGTTCTCTTCCCAAATCACACGCTCAGCCATCCCCACACTGCAATGAGAATGTCCCCGCTGTACATCCCCACGAGATCCGTACCTGCTCGATCTCCTGTTGGAGGTGGGCCACGTGGGAATGTCTGCAAGGAAGAGCTCCTTGCTCCTCACACGAGGCTGCGCTTTCTCCCCCTCCCCCAGGTTTTATTTTTAATTCCTTTTTCTTCTGGTGTGTGTCACAAATCCCAGTGCGCTCAGGCAAACGTGGGAGTGTCAGCTGAGCGTCAGCCCACAGCGGAGCTGTGCAGGCCACCTGCACAGCGGGATAATCCCCCTCTATTCAATTAGTGAGTTATATTTTTCAGGGTATTTTTTGCGGGTGCCTGCCCAGCTGTATTTAGGGAACCTCATTCCCTATTCTGGGCGCTGCTTGCTCCCTCGGTGCCGTGTTTGGAGGCTGGGGGTGGCGTAGGTGGGTGCACATGGGTGCTCCATGTGTGTGTCACAGCCCCCCTCTAGTGGCTGCTGTAGATCAGATAGTGAAATCATTAAACAGCAATAAAGAAAAAACTCAGTTTTGCTCCCTTATTTCTCCTTTTGGAACATTTTGTTTATTTTGTTTTGCTTTTTTTTTTAGAATCTTTTTTCTTCACTTGTACTGAAATCCAACTTTTTATGACACCTCTTCAAAAGAGCAGGGTGTCTTTTTTTTTTTCTTACTGTTTTAAACCCCTCAGCTGTTACTTAGTTTTTCAGGGCAGAGGAGTCATGGGCAGTTTTGGTTTTATGCCACTGGCTTCAATCCTAACCCTCCCCCTCTGCTTCTCCCTGTTGCCAGATGGATCACACCTCCTTCCCCTGCGGCTGCACCAAGGACGGCTGTGGCAACACCGAGGGCAGGATCGAGTTCAACCAGGCCCGCGTGCAGACGCATTTCATCCACACCATCATGAAGCTGGAGCTGGAGAAGCAGCAGCAGAGCAGCGAGAAGGTGGCGGAGGCCGAGCCCCCTTTCCGGGAGCGGCTCCCTGCGCTGGGATGCGCGGCAGGGAAGGGCTCGCTGGAGGAGCGCGCGGTGCCGCTGGCACCTGCCTTCCAGTTCAGCCCCGACCTGGAGGCCCTGGGGGAGAACAGCTGCAGCAGTGACATGACAGACTCCTCCATCTCCTCCCACCCCAGCGAGGACCTGGAGGAGCCCTACGAGAGCCTCCCCTCTGACAAATCCCAGTCGGACGTGGACGACGACGGCTTGGCGCGCATCCTCCACTTCAACGACTCGGACGCGGAGGAAGAGAGCAGGCGTGGCCAGGATGACCTTGGCTGCTTCCATCCCACTGACTTCTTCATCGAGGACCACGGCAGCGAGGCCAAGCCTGTCCCTGGCCACTTGTCCCACCTCTCGGAGTGCCTGGATGAGAATGCCAACCAGGACAGCGGGGGTTTGCTGGAGGATGCAGCCCAGGGGAGGTGCGATGGGCTGTCCTGCTGCGCCTCCTCCTCCACTGAGCCCTGCTCCAAGAGCTACGCCGACCTCAGCCTTTCCTCTGATTCCTTGGATTTCTTCCAGTCCTTCTCGGACTATAACTTGGGACCTCTTTACAACTCCTTAAAGGAGTATGAGAACCTGGATAACTTCTCAGCGTTACAGTTTCAGTTGCCTAATTTCCCTGGCTTCCCACAAACTGGAGATCAGGGTTCCTGTTTCTTGGAGTCCCTCATTGGTTTGTCCGAATCCGTCCCTGAAACCCCGGCCCCTTTCACAGACAATCAACTTTTGGAGGATGCCATCAAGTCATCGCTGATGGAGACAGTGAAGGTGTGAAACACTGATGTGGCTCAGGCAAGGACTGATGCCAAAAGGAAAATGGAGGAACAGTTGGACAGGCAAACTTTCACTGAAGGGATGGTGTGCTACTCAAATATAAGGAGGAAAAAACAGCAACAGCAGAAGACTTTCTAAGCAAATTAACTATTTTTGGTCTTTATACAACATGAACGTTTTGACATACTGCAGCTACAATCAGTTCTCTTGCTGTTTGTGCAAAAATTTCTAAACTTTCATGATGGGATGGGGAAGGGAGGGAGGGAGAAAGACTTTCACATGAGAATTTCCTTGTGTTTTGTACGAAAAGACTTGTTGAGAAAATCTCCTCGCTAACGTTGCCAGTCGTCCATACAGCCCCTTCTAGAAACGTTTCAGTGTTGCAGGAACTTTTTAAGGCAACTTTTTGAAGCTGTATTTATTGTGAAAATTTGTGGTTTGCGTAAGAGTCGGCCCAACACACTCTTACGTTTAAATCTGACAAGGTTTACAGAAGAGATCCATACACTATATACATAATCATTCTTCATCTATTTATTGCAAATTCCAGAATTTAACTAGCCACTGAAGCTTGAACTAGCATGAAACCTTATTTAAATTGGTAATACCTCAGATGTATTATGTGTACAATCATATTTTTTTGCATAATATATCTGTATTTATTTATTTTCTACCTGTAGTACGTGAATAGCACTGTGGTTTGTCGATGACCTGGAAGGGCAATAAGGTCTTCAAGAGGAAGATGACCCTGGTTTTTCTGAGTCTGAATGATGTTGGCTGTTTGGTCTTCTCTTCACATTTCTAAAAACACTGAACAGAAGTGGTGTGGGAGGGGAGGGACGAGGGAAGAGTTTGTGCAACACCCCTTGGTTTCTCCCAGCCTTGTTGTAGACATGAGAATGGTGTTTGGTCTCCATAATGCCACTGTGGAGAGCAAAGCAAGCAAAACCTTCAACTATTTAAGTAGTAACATTTAATACTATCACGAAACAAAACCCAACCCCTTTTTGTAAATTATTTTATAATTTATTTAATTTCCTATGGATTTGGCCATGAGATCTTTCCCTATCAGTTATGGTGCCTGAATATGCAGAGGAACTGTCAGCAGTGGTGGGGAGGTGGAACCATAAGGACCTTGGCAGCCCTCATGGGGGGCTCTGGGAGAGCAAAGCCAAAACAGCAACAGTGGCCAAGTGCTCCTTGGGACTCCCCAGCACCGAGGATGTTGCAGCTCCAAAATCCAGTGGGTCACACTGATTGTACTATATTTTTATATAGGTGAATTGATTAATTCCAGAAAAACAAATGGATATGAATTTTTTTTTTTTGTTATTTATCCTGTGAATACAGTTTTTGGAGACCTGAAGTCCAAGCTGAAAAACTGAAGGCTTTTGGTTTAAAAAAAGAAAGAAATCTTTGTGTTTAGGATGGATACTGGAGGCTGCCTTGGCCTTTTGCTATTTAAGCCAGTCTGACAGCATGACACTGTTTGGCCATGAGATGTAACTGGACAAAAAAATCTGTGCATCAGTGATACACTAAGTGCCTATACCAGTGGTATGGAAAAAGCAAAACGGATTTAAAACCTACCGGCTTTAAATTCCCCCTTGGAAAATTTGGTGATGGGAGTGATTCCTGGCATTACCAGCACAGGAGGAGGAGACAGTTCTGGTGTCCCCAGCCCTGCTGCCCTGGGAGCAGCTGGAGGGAACTTCTGGGGCTGCAGAGACACACAGACAAGGGAACCAACCCCGAAACATGGATTTGAGGATTTTTCCATTGGCTGAACTGTTTCTAACCCCGACCACAGGGATGGTGCTCTTGGATACCTGCTCTTCGACAGGTGCCTCACTGCAAACCTGCCGGCAATTTAGGGAACTTCTGGCGTACGAAACGTGGGTTGCTTGGGGTTTTTTAAAATCATTATTATTGCTATTTAATTGTACATCTTCTCTGGTATTGAGCCAGTCAACATGGAAGTGGAGCTGACTCCCCACGGCCGCGAGCGGCTCCTGAGCCCGCGCTCGCCGCTGCTTCCTCCCGCAAGGCATCGCCCCCGGGGCGACTGTAGGAATACTACTGGCAGATGGAGGATTTCCTGGATATATCTATTATTATTATTATTATTGTTATTATTATTATTATTTTTATTATTATTATTATTATTTTTCATTGTCGTCATTGTTTCTTTAGACTGAAAATTCCCCTTTTCGGTTATCTCCTAGGTAGTAGTTCCTCATCCTTCAGACTGCATCAAAAATACTGACAGTTGAAAGTCTGGTAGCGTTCTGTATTTATTGGCACTAATGTGTTTTGTAACATTCCTAGGTTTCTCTGCATATATATATATATATATATATATAAAATATATGCCTATATTTTATATATATATATATATACACACACACACATACTTTTTTAAAATGAATTATTGGGATTGACTCCTGCCTTGTGGATTTTTTTCAGTAATTTATTCTTTTTATTTGTGTTGGTGCCAAAAAAGAAAAAAAATATTTTTTTCTCTTTTTTTTCCCCCCAGGGCACTGAATTGTAAATATATAATTTTTTTTTCTTCTCGGTATCTGTGTAAAAAGTTGCCTGTTAAACAGTTTAAAAACTGGGTATTTATTGACACAATCTGTAATTATCTAATGTATTGGTTGAAACACTTTGGTTTCAACATAGCTTTATTTTAGCTTTCTTTGTGTATATATTGTGATTATGTTGCTTAAAGGTACAAGTTAAAAAAATGCTTTATTTTTACCTTATCCATTTGCATTTGTTTATAAAAAAAGCATATTTGTCTACAGCTGCTGTCTCTCATTTCATCAAAGCAATATGAAGAAATTTCCATTACACTTTCAATAAAAGAATTTTGTTTGAATATGGCGGTGTCTTCACTAATGTCCTTTGTGTGACACAATAACCTTTTCTCTTTTCCCTAAAAAAAGTAAAAAAATCAGTGCATGGGATGTAGTTTTCCCAAACTTCTTGGGCTTGTGGATGGTGGCTGCTTGTCTCTTAAGGGATGGTGCAATAGACAACAGTCATGGCAGCATCGACATCGCCAAGGAGGAATCTTGGGAAAGCCTGGAAACCACTTTCCCTCCTGGTTTACAAACCATTTCTCATTGCCCCATGGCTGCCCTGGGACCTGGAAGGATGCAGCTGGCCAGAAGCATCACCATGGTCCTGTGCCCCTGGGAGAAACAGAAAAAATACTCTTGGTCATGGCAACAGCATGGAAAGGAGAGAGTAGCATGTGAAGCAGCAGCCCATGGTACAAAGGAAAAAAGATGAATAAATGCCAGGAATCTAGATGGGGAAAAGCACACCTCTCCCATGGGTCTGAAGCTGTCAGCACAGGCATAAATCAGAACCACTGCCATTGACCTGAAAGCAAGGGAAATTGGCCAAAGAATGCCATTGTCTAGTTTTCCATTGGGAATCCATTTTTAAAGGTTGCCATCTGCCCCCAGAGCAGAGAAGCTCAATTAATTGAATAAACTATTTGTTACAAATTATTTGCTGGGCTGTAAAAGCAGAAATACTGAAAAGAGGCTCATCCATGGAGGTTCTGCAGCACACAGTGAAGCTCAGCCTGTTTACCCACCCAGAGGGATGTGTTTGTTTGTGGGTTGTTTTTTTTCTTTTATGGGGTTTATCTCTGTATTTCCCTCTTACATTACTGATTTTCTGACTGGGAGCAGAATAGTTCCCAACATACAGCTCCAGCTGCAGCACTGGTGGGTTTTTGGCTCATGGTGATGACTTTGTGTCATGCCCTGGCACAAGACATCATCACCAGGGGACCCATCACCCCCAAAGGACAGTGCTGAAACAGCCCCAAGGTGCTGCATCCCATCACCCGGCCTCTGCCATGGGCATCCCCACAGGGAATCACAGTCCTGGAATGCTTTGGGTTGGAAGGGATTATATTAAAGACCACCTAGTTCAACCCCTCTCCTGATGCCTTTCACTTCACCACGTTGCTCTATGCCTCACCCAGTGTGGTTTTGAGCACTTCCAGGGATGGGGCACTCACAGCTTTTCTGGGAAACTTGTGCCAGGGCCTCACAACCCTCAGAGTAATTAATTTCCTCCTAATATCTAATGTAAACTTGCCCTCTGTCACTTTAAAGCCAGCTTCCCTGTCCTATCACTCCGTGCCCTTGTCCAAAGTCCCTCTCCAGCTCCTTTAGGCAGGCTGCTTTGGATGCAGCCCACAATGTGGCTGGGGCTTGTGGGCTGCCAGGGCACATCTCCAGATTGTGTCCAGCCTTTCACAAATCCCCCCACGTCCTTCTCCCCAGGGCTGCTCTCCAGCCATTCTCCACCAAACCTGTGTTTGTGTTTGGGATTGCCCTGACCCAGGTGCAGGACCTTGTTTGTTTGTTTTTTTTTTTTTTTCCATCCCAGTGAAAGACTAAAACTCAAATGAGAACATGAATTGGCCATTCTGCAGTGCCCCTTCCCTGGGAATGCCAAGCTGACCTCCAGGTCTGAGTTAAAGCCTCAGCTCTGGCAAACGTCTGCTGAATTCCATGGAAAATACTCTTGGATGGGCAGAGGAAATGCCTGTTGCAGTGACAGGGGTCTGGAAGCCCCGGGAATGCATCACCTGAGATGCTTTTATTGCCTCTGCAGAAGATCTAAGGCTCCCTTACCTACTGCAGTGTCACGCTGGTTCAGACACGGTTTACAAACCTGCCCTTTTCCTTCTATCAGCCAAACGACAAAAAAAAAAAAAAAGAAAAAAAGAAAAAAAAATTATATATATATATCTATAATATATATCTATATCTTTTTTTTTTTTTTTTTTTTTTTTTTTTTTTTTTTTTTTCAAAATCTCCTGCCTCCAAGGCAAGCACAAGACCAACACCCCTGCCCTCACCTTGCCCTGCAGCTCCTGGCTTGTTTGTTTTATTTTGTTTTGTTTTGTTTTTTTCAATTTTCCTCTGACGGAGTTAAAGTCCATCCTCTCCGTCATTTTATGAGAAAAGCTCGGGACTCTGCATTCCCGCACGGCGCCAGCTGTGGAGTCACCGAGGCTGGCGTCACAGCCTGTTCCCGTCCCCGGGTCGCCGAGTGACTCATCCCTTTTCCGGAGCAGCTCCGCCACCCCGAAGGGGACAGAACGCTTTGGAGTCTGGCACCTCGGCACCCAGCGATGAGTAACAGGGAAAGGAAAGGGAAATAAATGGAAATAAAGAGGGTGGTGAGCCCCAGGCAAGGTGGGGAGAGCGGGTTTATTCGGGGTCGGTGAATCAGCGGTGCCGGGGATGGGAAGGAGCTCGGTGCCAAGTGGGGCGGGAGTGCCAGCTGGGTGTCGCCGGGCTGGGACAGGTCTGTGTGCAGGCAGCTGGCTGCTTGCAGCCCTGCCGAGGAAAGTTGTGGGTTGCAGCAGGTTTAACCCCTTCCGAGGCGCAGCTCTGTGAAAGCAGGGTGGGCACGGCTCTAACAGCAGCACCTCGCAGAGGGACCGTCCCCAGCCAGCCCAGAAACTCCTCTGGCCTCACGGTTCAAGGGAAAGGTAAACTCCTCTCGGCAGAGAAACTGTGATAAACTGCTGCTTCCGGGCCATGAGGATGCTCTGAGAGCTGGAGGTGTTCACCTGGAGAAGGGAAGGCTCCAGGAGATCTTAAAGCCCCTTCCAGAGCCTAAAGTTGTTACAGGAGAGCTGGAGAGGGACTTGGGAAAACATCATGGAGTGATGGGTCAATGGTTTTAAAATGAAAAGGGACAATGGCTTTCAAATGAAAGAGGGAAGGTTTGGATTAGATACTGGAAGAAAATTCTTCCCTGCGAGGGTGGTGAGATGCTGTCCAGAGCAGTTCTGGACTCCCCATCCCTGGAATTGTCCAAGACCAGGACAGACAAAGGTCTGAGCAATCTGGTCTAGTGGAAGGTGTCCTTGCTCATGGCAGAGGGTGGGAACTGGATGATCTTTAAGGTCTCTTTCAACCCAAACCAGGAGATGACTCTATGATTCTCCTCCACAGCTGCAACCATTGGGAATTTCCAGGGCTGCTTAATCCACACAATCCCATCAGTTTGTTTTACCCCTCCCAGCCTGCTGCTGAATGAATGGCAGTATTGCCATCTACTGGGCAGCTGCCTCCTCCCAGCCTCTCAGCTGGCCAAATCGCTCCTGGGCAATGCTTGTCCTCCTCTCTGGGACCAGACACACCACATATCTCACTAAGATATCATAGTAAAAGAAAACAAAATACAGTTTAAATGGCCCACTGGGGTTTGGAGGAGAGATGGGGTGTCCTGGGGCTTGGCCTGGCACACACATCCTCAGCTGAGTGAAACCATCTCCAGAAGGAAAATGCTCAAACTCCCCCACCCCCGATGGATGCACCTCTATTTTGACCAGGGAAGCTGAGTGAGGACAAAATGTGCTGGACATGCCTGACTCCATTACATCAGTAGGTGCATGAAACCCACCAAAACCAGAATACCTGCAACCACAGAGCTGAAATATTCTGTCACAAACACAAAGGCTTTTAGTCAGCCCAGCTGAGAAGGCTGAAAAACTTGAGGTTCCCTGCAGACCACATGAGCCACATGCTGGGCTAAAACATTACAGAATTAATAACATTCAAGGTTCTCCCTCCAAAACAAACCTGCTCCCCTGAGATCCTCTGCAAAGGAAACTATTATCTATTACATTACCCTGGAAATAAATACTTGGCTACTACTTTGGAGTAAATAGAGATGGGAACTTAATGGTACCTAAGTGCTTTTCATAGTCAGAGCATCCCAAAGCACTCTCTGGTAATTAAGGCTGAATGGCTGTCAGGAGGCAACAGGGCCCCTTGTAGCCACACTCCCAAATATCCATCACTTTTGCTGCTAGTGAGCAAGAATTGATTGGTGAAGGAGTGATTTCAGCTGCAGAGATTTTGGGGTTATCCTGATAAAGGACAGCAGTGCCAGGGTAGGATTTGGGTGAGGAGATGTCTGTCACCAGAACATTTTTTGCAGCCATGGTGTGGCTGGGGGCCCTATTGCCGAGCTCAGCTCTGTGTGACTTGAAAGCTCCCCAGCTCTGCTGCATTTTGGGCCAGCTGAGGTGCTCGAGGGTATGAAGACATCCCCATGGGGGTGGTGACATGACAAGGGACCTCAGGAGAGCTGTGACCCTTTGACACAGAAGGATGGGATGGATATAATGGGATAGAACTTTCTCAGACTTTTCTAAGGGCACTGACCCCTATATCTGATCTGTGCATCCCCTGTTTCACAGCATCAGCAGCCTCCCCTCCCAAAATATCTCAAAGTGTTGCAGCCAGCCTTACACCTCACCAGAGCACCCTACACCTGGCAGAGCCAGCCCCCAGGAACTAATTCTCTTGTTGCTACGGTTATCTCCTTTTTCTGCTCTCCATAAACACGTGGGCAGCACCAGTTTTCCAAAATCTGCTTGATTCCCTGCTTCAGCTGCACCCTCACCTCTCAGTTTTGGGGGAAAGGAGGTGGACATTCCTATGAGCATTATAACACTGCCCAGTTGTGTTTCCCCAGTACCACTGGATATTATATTGCTGTTAAACCTATGATCTCCACACAGTAAATCCTCTGGGGCTCTGCATTTTCCACAGGCTTTCCAAGGTGGGCTCCTGGGATCAGAGCTTTGCCCAGCAGAGCTGAGGAACACGCAGCTCCAGCCAGGCACTTGGATGGTGAGAGGGAAAGGAGGCACAGGAGAGGCACACATGCCCTGACCATGTGCTGCCAGCTCCTGCCTCCCTCTTATCCTACACAATAAATCATGGCTGAGCAGCACAAGCTGTTCCTGTCAGCAAAACACAGAAAGAAAACTCTGCTCTTGGCACCGGGGACGTGATAATGACCCTGAATTAGAGCTGTGTGTCTCCAGCACCTGATTCTCCTGCTCCTGTGGGTACAGCCTGAGGTTTCTCCTCCTGCCAGTTGTAGGAACAGGTCCAGGACTTGTTTGTGTGGAGGAAGGATTTAAAGGAGCAATGTCCAGCCTGGATTTCAGGGCAGCTTGTGGCCAGAGCTTCCAAGCAGCTGATTCCCTTGGAGAACACAGGGGTCATTGCACAGCTGAGGGCAGAAGCAGGGACAGCCTGTCACTGCTGTCACATCAGGGGACAAACAGGGGATGGCTGGGGGGGTTTGGGTTGTGGCAAGGCATGTGCACACTCCCTAAACTCCTGGTGTGGTCCCAGCAGCAGGAACATCCCCAGTGATTCCCAGCTCTGCTCAGCCCTGGCCAGGGACAGAGGCTGATGAGAAATTGGGACCCCCTGTGACATCCCAACCCCCCTCACACCAAGCACACAGGGTTAGACCCCCAGCCCAGGCATCAGGCACAGAAATACTTCACTTCTCAGCATCCGAGTAATTTCTGGAAGTTGTTTGGGAGGCTCCTTTTGTAAGCTGTCATTTCTCAAAAAATCTTTGACCTTGTGTCTTTTTAATTCCTTATTTTTGAAGGAGAAACTTGAATACAGTCAGGCAAGGTCTCAGGTGCCAGCGAGCTCCTGACATTTGGCTGCTGAGTGTTCTTAGAAGGGACATTCCTGGGACAGAGCACACCCAGGCTCTTTCAGAAGTGTCCCTGTCCATGGCAGGGGGGCTGGAATTAGATGATAACTTTAAGACCCTTTCCAACCCAAACCATTCTGGGATTCTATGGTGTAGCAGCAGAAATCACACATGCTGTCTTAAAAGGAGCAAGAGCCACTCAGCACCATTAAGGGGTGGGAAAAATGAGATTCAGGGTTTTTTAATTTGTCAGAGAAGAGGGGAACTGCCAAACTACTGAGCACCCAGGAGACACTGCCAAGTGCAGTGTAATAAAGTTGGGAGCCAAGAATACAGCCAGGACTTTGCTCCTTCAGAAAACACCCCTGGTTTCATTTTCATTTGCCATAATAAGGAAGATTTAACTGTTTGCAGAGCAAAGCTCTGGGAAACAGGGGTGAAAAGCAGCTCCTGTGTGTCATTGCTTATCTGTGGGTCTGCAAGCAAACACAGAGGGCAGAGTTCAAGGCTGAGACATGGCACGTTATCACTCTTGGCCCAAAAAACTCCTTTAGCAGTCGGTGATAACCGTGTGTGACATTCCCTTGGTTGGCCAATGCCCTCTAGTGGCTTCTGGAGAGGAGAATTGTGCATTCCCCAAAGAGAGAGGATTTTGCTAAAATAGTGCTGTGCCCCAGGTGTGTGCAGGTTTTAGGAGAGATAGGACATAGGTGGTTTAAAATTGTTAAAGAGCTAAATCAAAATCCTTCATCCATAAATGCGCATCTCACACAGCAAAAAGGAGAGAGGGGAGGCTGTGGGATTCCCTGTGTTTTCCAAGAGGATGGTTTTGTAGTTTATAGAATCATAAAATGACTTGGAAGACACCAAAAAGGTCACCTCATTCCTACCCCCTGCCATGGGCAGGGACCCCTGCCACTATCTCAGGTTGCTCCAAGCCCCAGCCAACCTGGCCTTGAACTCTTCCAGGGATGGTTTTGCAGACCATCAAAAGACAAATCTTGCCTTATTGTTCACATACATGTTTTCCTTTGTCTTCCCCCTTCCCCCCCTTTACCAGCTCTGCTGTGTGTTTAATATTTGGAAATATGATTCACTGCAGACAGGCTTGCCCAGCTGACTGAATAAGGGCCTCTGCACACCTAACAGCACAGGGGATTGTTTTACACAGAATTTATTGCTTCCTGCCTAGAAGAACATGCACCAGAAATGCCCTTTTCTATGGACTCAGT
Source organism: Passer domesticus (assembly GCF_036417665.1). Classification (NCBI taxonomy): domain Eukaryota; kingdom Metazoa; phylum Chordata; class Aves; order Passeriformes; family Passeridae; genus Passer; species Passer domesticus. The sequence continues at coordinate 4,408,097 of NC_087474.1, forward strand.
CTTAAAAAATCATCCTGCACAGAGTGAATTTAAGAACAAGCTGGATGGATTGTGCTTTCCATGGGTTCAGTTTGCCAATACACTTGAGGAAAGTGCTCTCTTTAGGAGTATCTTTATGACTGAAGCTGTTTGGGAATATGAAGAGAACCCAGTTCTGCAAGCAAAACCTCTGCTGGCTGCTGTGAGAACAGGTCAGGACAGGAGCATTTTACTGGTGCCAGCAGCATCACACACTGCTCTGCTCCCACTGACCTGGAGCACTGAGCTGACCACCCCTGCCTCTGGTGTGGTTATCCCTATGGAACTCCTGGCTTGGTTTGCAAAGACAGGTGTCTGCTAAGGAAGGCAGGAACCTCCATTGAAATGGAAAATGTAAACCTCATGCCTCTGAATTATTATAATTTTGAAATTAAGGGGCTCTCAGGCAAAGATATGGCAGCAGGAATAACAGTTATTTACTAGGGAAGAAAAAATAAAAATAAAAATAAAAATAAAAATAAAAATAAAAATAAAAATAAAAATAAAAATAAAAATAAAAATAAAAATAAAAATAAAAATAAAAATGTAGTAATACAGAACACCACTGCCAGAGTCAGAGCAGGAGCTGAGCCCTGTGTGTCAGGGTGGTGGCACAGTCCCATCCCATGGGGGCTCAGCCCTCCTGCAGTGCCAGCTGTGCTTCTGCTGGAGCAGGGATCCTGCACAAGGCTGCAGTTTTCCTCTGCAGCTCCAGGGCTGCTGCAGATGGGCCTGCTCTTCCTCTGGGAATGCAGGGCAGGAGAAAGCTGCTCCTCTGGGAATGCAGTGGGCAAAGGCTGCTGTGCTGTTCCAGGCTCAGATTGTATCCAGGTAGGAATGCTTGGCTCCTGCCCTGGGCAGAGCATCTCCCCATGGGATGCTGGAATTTGATCAGCCCTGCAGGGACACTCAGTGGCCATGGACAGCAGAGATCTCCTGGAGGGAGGATTGGCAGTGGGAGAGATAAAGAAAACTGCCCCATGAACAGAGGAGAACTGCCCCAGCTCTGACAGATGGGAATAGAACGCACACACCCATTTCCAACCTAAGGCAGCCCCTCAAGGAGAACAATCCATCATGACAATTTTCTGCAGGTTTGGTGCCAAAATGACAGCCCCAGGTTAAGGGCACTGTCACACGCTGGGAATTCCCTGAGCCTCCTTCCCTGCTGACAGGGTTGGACCTGGAGCCTAAGGCAGAGCAAACACACCAACATGTCACTGGCTGCACTCACTGAGACTTTATTACACCAATATTAGCCAAATCTTGCTGTTAATAGCCCACAGAGTGCAGAAGGGATGAAAGGAGGGTTAAAGAGCACAGGTACTTAATTTTATTTCATGTATTCATGCACCAAGTGATCCTTCTCTAGAAACCTCCATTGTTCTGCATTGCCTGGAAATCAAAAAAGCAGATTAACTCAGCAGAGAGGCAGAATAAGGCATGTCTCCATCCCAGGGAATGGTCTGAAGAGGGGTTTGTTCCCAGATGAGCCAGAGGAATGCTCTAACAACCTATTCCCACCCAAAAAGGTTTATGGACAACAGTGGCCTCCCTCTACCCCACACTGATTTAAAATACCTCTCCCCACTTTTCTTTCCAGCAGAACCCACAATTTACAGAGGCTTTTCCACAAAACCATCCCCTGTGCCTGGGAAAAGGCTGCTCCTTGTGCCAGTCATTATTTACGGAGAAAAGAACTCGTTGTTCATTCCCAAATGTAAAGCTGAGTGTGGATAGTGCAGCACTGCAGGATTTGCACTTTCAGAGATGCTTTATGTTTGCTGCATTTCCCATCCAGCTAATTCCTCCCATGGCTTCCTGCAGCAAGGTTTTGTCTGGGTGAATGGTGATGATAATTTTTTGGACATGGAGCCCAGTTCCTGCCTGGTTTGAATTTTGTCTGTGGCCCTCAGCAGAGCATTTCAGCTCTGAGGCAGCAGCTGCTCCCTTAAAATTGTTTGACTACACCAAAAGCAGCATCAAATATCCTGGTTTTAGACTTCCCCAGATCTCCCTGTTCCACTTCTAATGGTTTAATAAACAAAAAAATATTACCCTGAATGAAAAATAAATGAAAAATTCCTCTGGCCAACTCCTTGCTTTCAGGGGGGATGCACAGGCATGAAGCAACTCATGTTGCAGGTCCAGTCCATGTAGGCTGACACGTGTGGAAACTGTGGGCTTCTGGTAGGTGTTAAAGTAGGGAACTAACCCAAAACTCACCATCCCTTGGACTTCCCAGTGACCATCCCTGTAGCAGTGGAGAGGACCCCCAGAGTCTCCCTGGACTGGAGGAAGGAAAGGAAATATTCAGCCAAATTATCTGGATAGGATTAAGGAGCACTAGAGACTTAAAATATGTGAGAAGATAAAGGCTCTTCCTGGGCTCACAACCTGCCACACACACACAAAAAATTACACTGAACATCTACAGACCTATAATTATCTGTAACTGCATTAGGTATAATTGTACAACCTGCTTTATTTCTATATGTTTCTATATTATATTCCTATATTTACATAATCATATATAATATATTTTCCCACAATTTTTAAGGGTTTTGCCTGGCTTTTATTAGAAGCCACCTTTGCAGTGAAGGGAATACAGGAAGAGGTAACAAGTATTTCTTGACTTCACGTGCCAAACCCCCTTGCCTTGATGCTGAGGCCACCTGGATCCTCTGGGATAATGGAAACCTCACAATATCTTCTTTTTCCCCCTAAGCTGGGCCAGAGGGAGGTGTGGGATGTAGCCCAAACTTGCAGCTAGCTCAGCTGTAAACAGAGTGGATGGAAAGGAGCAGGGTGACAAGCAGGAGGCAGCAAAGCCTGGCTCGGGTGCAGCAGCACAGCAGCATTGGAAGAGAGGACAAACCCCCTTGTAGCTTCACCCTTTGGGTCAGGACAGAGGCAAGTGCCAAAGTTTCACCCTTGTCCCCAGGATCTGGTCCTTGGGACATGCTGCTGAGAGAGGGCCAATCTACTCTCCAAAATCAGAGGGGAGGGGTGCATCCTGAGGGTCTGGAGGTTTTTCTCTCTGCTCGATGGTCTCTGGAGGAATGTGGAGAAGGCCTGGTTCAGAAGATATTCAGCAGAAAGCAGCAAAGGGGCCAGGATTTGCAGGAGAGCTATTGCAGGTGGAGAAATGGCAAAACCAGAACTCCAATTCTGGTTTTCTTCTGGTTTTCAAAACCAGAACTTCAGTTCTGGCAAAACCAGAACATGAGGCACAGCAAGGTGAGAGAGAAAGGAAAAAGAAAGAGGGCAGCTTGAAACCCCTCTGATTATAAGAGCTCTTACACTGCATCCTGCCCTCACACCATCTCCACCCGCACAGAGCACGGTGTCCTCTGCCTGGATCCCCTCCTGGGAGCAGATCTTGTGGTCCAACACTGGCAGCATCCCCTCCTGCAGCTTGTGCTGTGCCACTCCTGCATAGGAGAGGGGACACGAGAGAGGGGCACACTTTGGCCCAGCAGCTCCAGGGACTGAGTGTGGCATCCACATTCTCTGAACGTGATTCCTTTGCCCTTTTTGCTCCTGGGAAGCTGAAAGGCAGTGAGAGACCTCAGAGGAAAGGAAACCAATTCTTATTTCATTTGCTTCTCCTGTGTTTTGCTCATCTGGAATGTGTTTGGAGATTGTTTACCCACAGGTGATTGTTTCATTGGATTCTGGTGTGAGTTTTTTTCACTCTTTGGCCAATCAGTGCCAAGCTGTGTGGGGACTCTGGAAAGAGTCACGAGTTTTCATTATTATCTTTTTAGCCTTCTGTAATTATCTTTGCTGTATTCTTTAGTATAGTATAGCACTCTTTAATATAATACAGTATTATAAAGTAATAAATTAGCCTTCTGTGTACATGGAGTCAGATTCATCCTTCCTCTCTGCCACAGGGGTCACCCCCAAATGCAATAGTGCCACCCCCCTCCAGGAGGTTGTGCTCACCCAGAGCCACCTGGTAGGATGCTCCTGGGGGCCTGGAAATGAATCACAGAGTAATTGGTGCAAAATCTACTCCCCACTGAGTGCTTTGCAGTGCAATTCCTGCACAACGCAGACCTTCCACCAGTGTCGTAATTTCCAAAGCACCCTCCACCACAGGATTTTCAGTACACTGTAGCCAAATTTGCTGTGAGTGGGTCTGGAGAAGGGCAAGGAAGCTGGTGAATTAGCAGCTGAGGGAGCTGGGGGTGTTTACCCTGGAAAAAAAGAGGCTCAGAGGGGACCTTGTTGCTCTCTGCAACTGCACGAAAAGAGAGTTCTAGCAAGGCAGGAGTTGGTCTCTTCTCCCAGGTAACAAGCACAGAATGAGAGGAAATGGCCAATGGGTATTGGGAAAAATTTCTTCACTGAAAGGGTGGTCAGGCATTGGAACAGGCTGTCCAGGGCAGTGGTGGAGGCACCACCCCTGGAGGTGTTTAAAAGATGTGTACATGTGGCAATTGGGGACAGGGTTTACTGGTGGGCTTGGCAGTGCTAGGTAATGACTGGCTCAATAATTTTAGAAGGCTTTTCAAACCTAAATTCTGTTTCTAAGCAGTTTTATGAATCAGGCACATGCTGCCTGCAGTTTGCTGGTGAAGAAACTGAAGGTGCAGCATCAGCTACTGCAGTGCTGAGCTTGGTCTTGAACAGGAAGGTTCATTTTCCATTTCTGCACAATTCTGGAGCAGAGTGTGAAGGACCAGCTAGTTACACTTTATTTTAAGTGCAATCACTAAAGGCAGGAACAATTAAAGGGGAGTGTTGGCTTGCTGGTGTCTGGTGTCAGGGCTTGAGAGCAAGAAAAATCCATCCCTTTTGTTCCATCTTTCCATCTCTGTGCAGGTCTCTCGGGATGCAAACCCATGAGGAATGCTCGCACTCATGCAAATGTCCTCCTCTTATGCAAATCAGCAATCAGCTTGATTTCCACTCCCAGGAAGTCAGCGATTAATATGTAAAATCAAGGCTGAAGCCAGCAGAGTTTTCCAGCTCCCCTGATTAAGTGAGCAGGGAGATGTCCAGCTGTGCAACGCAGGCACCAGTGGGGAGCTCTGAGGAGGAGAAGGGCCTGGCTCCCACCTGCAGCAAGAATGAGGAGCAGAACAGGAATTTGAACAGTTTTTATCCTCCCCACACCGGTGTGTGGGGAGTGCTGCAGTCACGACCCATTTGCTGCTGCTGAGGGTTCCACCACAAATGTGGGTGTAGGACCCCAGCTCGCTGGGGTAGGAAATCTGAAGTGATACCTGGATCAAACAACAACATATTTTACAGCCAAGCCATGCCATGCCTCTGCAGAAACTGTGTGGCTTTGGACAGTGGAAGCTGCTATTTTCTCACTTTTTAAAAATTTTTATTTTAAATGTAAGGCTTGTTTTCAAGTATTAGACTCCAGCATTACCTGCCACTTCCAGCTGTTTGGTTGGGCTCCAGTCACTCACCCTGCCAGCACATCCCTCAGGGCAGTCCCAGAGATTGCCCCTAACACAATAAAGCAAGGAGAGCAGTTTGTTGTGTAGATTCCTAAACAGCAAGAGTTACCACAGACAGCCAGGTTTGGAAGGTGGAATGGTTGAGGCTTGCACATGGTGACACTGTGGCCACTCTCCAACCTGGAGTGAATTTTTCATCCTCCCTGAGTGAAAAAGACCATAAAAGGTCTTCAAGATACAAAGCTCTCATATAAATTGTTTCCCACACTCCAACCGCACCTTTTTGCACCATGCTACATCCCCTTTTCTTTTGGGTTGCAGGTTTTTCTCCCTCAGAAAATTCCCAAACCTTTCCCAGGGAGATAATGCTCCCACAATAGAGGAAAACCCTTCCACATTAGGCTTTGGCCTAGCACAGAAACTGAAAAGAAAAAAAAATTTGATATGCTCTAATCATCACCACTTAGAGGTTAAGAGGTTCACCCTTTCCCAGCTCAAATAAATTGCAACTTACCCAGGCAACTGAGAAGAACCAGAAACTGAAACATCTTTAATGAAATGGTTGCATTTTTTTCCAAGAAAATGTCTTTTTATACTAAAATATCTGCCAAGAAGCTGTGTCTAAATCTGGGATAGATGGAGTTATCTATACCCATAACTCATAAAACTGATCAAAAATGTTCTCTCAGTGGAAAAAATCCAACTGCTCAATGTAGAGCCCAAGGCTACACAAACACCTCCACACTGTATGGTTCCCACAGAGACACGAGGCAGAAAAATCCTGAGAAATTTGGAGTTCTCTCAGATCAAGTCAAAAACAAGGCAGGGCAGCCCCAGGCTCAAGAGGCTGTGGGTGCATATGTTGTATTATTGTGCACATGTTGTGTCATCTCTCTTGTGAGAGATTTATTTGCCAGTCCAGCTTTCTGCTGCCCCATGTGACATGAACTGATCTTTGTCAGAAACCACAGCTTTTTTTATATCCCCATTAACTGCAGCCCCTTATATTTTTGTGCTTGTGGAATGTCATGATTTATATCCATGGAATGGTTAAAGGTGCAATCAGGGAGCATAGTGGATGCATTAGTTCTGCAGTTAAATATAGATATAAATAGACATAGATACAGATATAGATAATATATAAATATAAACACAGCCCTACTTTTTGTTTCCAGAGAGGAAGGAAACAAGAAATGCCTGCAGCTGATGGAAATCCAGAGACTGGCTTCCATGGGCAAGGGAAATCCTCTTGAGATACAGAGGCCATCAGTGAGTGGGAAGTAAATCTCACCTTGAGCTGCGGTCAGAGAGCAGCTGTCAAGTAAAAAAGGGAGAGTTAAGAAAATGAACTGGAGAAGACAGCAAGTGCTAATGGGATCCACTCTCCATGGGATGCATGATCCAGGACCTTTTCCATATAGTCCCTACAGTCCTCTTTCACAAATCATTTTATTTTAGTGGGAGCCATAAAAAGTTCAGTGTGATATTTCAGCACTGAGACCCCTTTTTTAGTCCTTGAGCCCATTTTCCCCTTACATCACAGGTAATTTTTAGCTCCCAGTCAGTTTTGGTAGGAGGTCAGAAAGTGGCCTCCTACCCAAGCTGTTTCTTCCCTCACCTTCACTGCATTCATCATCTCTTAGGCCTGGCCAACTCACTCATTTCCTACCACTAATCAATTTTTCCAAAGGCTTTATGTGTTCCCTACATGTTGAAGAATGCACTTGTTTATTCTCCTTTTGGACATCAGGCATTTATCTTGAGCAGTTGTTTGTCCATAATCTGTCCTCCACAGCCATGCACACGCCATCCTCGCTGTGCCTTTGATGCTGGGCTGTGTTGTAATGCCCAAAGGAGAAATAAATTACACTGGGGATGATGAATTACAGCTGTTTTCAGAATTCCTCCTCTCCAGGCATTGTTTCAGTGCAGAGGTCTTGAGGGATGTCAGCATTTCCCCCGGGACCCCCAGCGATCATCGCGTCCAGCTCCAACACCACAAAACCAACTCAAGCAGCCCTGTTTGTGTCCATATGGCAAAACCCTTTTATCTCTGCAACAGAAAGGTCTCATCCATGTTGCCTCTGGGCCCTTGTCCATACTGGCTTTCCAAACCATGTGTAAAAGTTGCTATGAGGAGCACGGGCTGGTGCAAACCTGTGTTATGCCAGTGTGTTAACAGTTTTCTGTCCAGAAAAAGCAGAATATCTGAGCTGGTGCTCTAACACTGCTTAGTTAATTGGAGCTCTGGAATTGTTTCAATAATTAATGATCTAGCACTCTTTAATTACTATACAGCCTTTTGTCCTTATTCACAGAGGATCAGGATTAAATATTTTGATGACAGAATCATTTCCTAGGTGAGCAGATTATTTTAGGAGGGATAGGAAACATAAGGGGGTTGTGGGGGATAGGAAGGGTTGTGGGGAAAGATTCCAGGACTGTACAAGCAAATGAGGATATTTGGGTGGACTTGATGAGATCCAGTGCGAGTCATTGAGCACAGAAATAACAATGAAATCATCCTTCAGGGAGGCCTTAAAGCACAAACTGAATTCCAGATATAAATATAAATATATATTCACTTTAATGTTTAAAACATTTATCAGATTTAAAGTTGCTCTCAGGAAATACAGACACCTAATCCATATTTACTGCTGTTGCACAAGGTGATGTCTGATGGAGAGGGCAATCGGCTGAGTAACATCCCACTTCAGCACACCCTGGGCACACACATTCATGAGAAATGCCCCCTGATCAATTTATTGGGCAGCTGAGGTTCAGAACTGCTGCCTGATAAATTTATAGGGCAGCTCAGGTGCAGAGAAGTTTTAATGCACACAGACACTGCTCTGAGAGTGATTTTTTGAGGGACAGACTTTTGAAGACAATGGGACATGAAGTGTCTGACTCAATAAAGTTAAAAGATCAAGGGATTTTTAGTTCACACAAGTAAAAGGGAAAGGGATAAACAAAACACAGGGATACAGGTCTGACAGACAAGGAATGAACAGGGTGAGGATGAAGAACAAGTGTCTAAAAAAGCACTGATGGGCCATTAAAGAACTAACTACAGGCAGAGCTTTTTTGGAGGGAGCTAATTGGGAAGGTGCAACTGATAACAAGGAAAAAAGAAAGTGAACTTGAGGATTTGGGGTACTCAAGGGGGCTATGCAGGACAGATGGTTGGACTTGGGGATCTTAGAGATCTTTTCCAACCTTAATAATTCCTTGATTCTGTGACTTGGAGGCAAGGAGAGATCACCCAGCAGGTGTTCTGGTGTTCCCACTGGGGGTTCCAGCAGCTGGGCAGGAGAAATCCCAGGTTCTGGAGGTTGCTGGAGGTGTCAGGCCTTATAGAATGTTCTTAACACAGACTGCTGCAGAGTTACTGGTTTTATTTAAAGCCTTTGTGCACCATTCTGGGGATTTGGTGGATTCAGGACTGCTCTGGCACATGTTCTACTCAGAAAGTAAACCAGTGCCTAAGGCTCAGTGAGTGGGGAGATGAATAACAACAAACACCCCACTTTTTCATCAGCAGCATCTGACAATACCCAGTTTACTTTTGCTAATTGTTTGAGTTGAATTCTGGCCTTGGAACTGTGTTTTAAGTATCACACAGACTTGGGTCACTGTGAAAATAATTGGAATGTTTTCTTTGCAAAAAAAAGAGCAGCTTAGAGCACCTTCCAGCACCTAATGGAGCTGCAAGTGAGCTGGAGAGGGACTTCTGACAAGGGCATGGGGAAATGGCTTCAAACTGACAGAGGGGAGGTTTGGATTAGATATTTAGAAAGAAATTCTTCCCCCTGAGGGTGGTAAGGCAGTGGCCCAGCTGTGCACCTGAATTCCTACAGACAGAATCTCATAAAAATGAATTTATATATTAAATATAAAAGCTACATATTAAATCTTTATATTAGGGGAACATATTATTACTGGCAAACTAGATGGAATAGATGAATCAAACGTTCTTATCATTAAAACCCCACAAAAGATTTCAGCTTTTCTGAGAGTAGAAGATACACAAAGAAAACTGTCTCCCCTGGTACAGGCAATGATACAATTTCCAGGAATAACATTTTCAGCTGGGTGCTGTATGAAGAATTAGGATGGTTAGACTCTTAATTATCCAAAACACTGCTCATCAAATCAAGGTCAAAGGGCTCCTTTAGGCAGCAAAACTTGCTACCTGCTTTAATATATTTAATGATTGATGATTAATTTTGAGCATTCATAAAGCTCCATTGAAGTCATTAACTGTTCATTTGCAGCTCGTAATGAAATGTTTTGTTGGGTCAGACCAAAGTGCTCAGTTAGTTGTAATTTCACACTGTTATTTCTCAATATCGATTTGATTGCATTGAAAATTCTAAGGAGAGAAGCAAAACATCAATAATTCAAATTGTTTAAGCACCACACAGTACTGAAAAGTCTTGAGAAATAATGTCTTATTTATTTACTTCTAATAGCAGAGTAGCTTGCTCCAAATTCTGCAGAACCTTCAGTGTATAACTCAATCTCCTATTCCAGTATTTAAGTAACCATTGCACTAGAAAGTAGTTTATTGAAATCCACAGTTTTCATAACCCTTAAGAGTTATGGGTGTGATTTTTCTACAAGCAAATAAATTGTATGCTTTAGAAAAATTAGTCTGTGGAACATTATAAACACTCCTAACTCCACTGAAATTAAAGGAAAAGTTTAGTATTTATGACATCAGAATCTCACCCACTGTGCTTACTGGAAAAGCTCACTTTCACTTTAAGTAAAGAGGAAAAAGTACAAGATAAACAGCTTACTGAGTCCTTACTCAACATGGAAAAAGCAGTAAAAACATTCATATATAGTATTTCAATATGCTTTTTAATTTAAGTGGTTTTTGTTTAAAGTGAAAAAGAATACGTTATTCACTGTGAATTAAAAAAGGTGGAAAAGCAAATCAGGATCTTATGTGCAATTTGTAAAAGGAACGAATGTACATGAAAAGATCTAAAGACTATTTTAACTAATTTTTAAAAAAAATTCTACAAGTAGACCGAGAGCTTTTTCAACATCTCCTCTGTCTGTAGTAGCCATTACATAATATTCCTGTAATGTCTTTAGATGATATGAGCCCTCTTGCAAACAAGGACAAAACTCCTTTAATCACTTTTCTCTTACACCCTGCTGCTCCTCTTCTTTCTATTTGTCTCAATTACAACAACATTAAATTCACACTGGCATTTCCCAGTTTCTCAAATAGTGACTAATATAAAGCAAAATGCATTTTTTTGTCTATAAATCCTGACTTCCCCATGTGTAAACAAGGTGGTTACTCATTTACTTTTCTAATCATCTCATAAATCACACCTTGCCCCAGACTAGAAATTCATCACCTTAAACTGCTACAACCTGCTCTGTAGCTGATGCCTTCCTACTCTTGCAGCATGGAGGTTTTTAGAAATTCTGCAATTTCATTTTTTTAATGAAAAGGTGTTTAAAAAAAGAATGTCTAGAAATTAATATTCTGTATCTAAGTGGGTTGTCAGTATGTACATTTGTGCTTTTCCTGAGTGTGTATTCATGCACTCAAGACTGACAAATTTTTATCTCAGTTGTATGCTCAGGGAATAGCATCAAGGCACCTTTCTCTTCCCTCCTTTCGTCTTTCTGACATCACATTTGCTGGTGTAAAAAAGAAAGGCACAATATCACCGTCATATTTTCTGAAAAACCTCTTTGCCCAGGGTTCTTCTCCTGGGAAGCTGAGAAGCCTCAGAGAAAAATGAAAACAATAATTATCTGATTTGCTTCTCCTGTGTTTTGCTACTTTGGAATATGTTTGGACATTGTTTACCAACAGGTGATTGTTTCATTGGTTTCTGCTGTGAATTGTTTTGACTCAATGGCCAATTACAGCCAAGCTGTGTCAAGGCTTTGGAAAATTACACAAGTTTTCTTTAGTATCTTTTAGCCTTCTGTAAGTATCCTTTCTGTATTCTTTAGTATAGTTTAGTTTAGTATTCTTTAATATAATATAGATCATAAAATAATAAATTAGCCTTCTGAGAACATGGAGTCAGATGTATCATTCCTTCCTGCCACGGGGCACCTCACAAATACAAGAGCACATGCTCTGCCATACCCATTCTTCTCAACATCAGAATTTCTGGAAAAAAACCAAACCAACTTGTGGCCTCAAAGCAATGGGTGGATGCAGGAATATACTCACAAAAACATATCTGAGACAACAGGATTTCAGCCAATAACAGGAAGCTCAACATAAAGAGCAGAAAAAAGCTGAGTGCTTCCACACGTGGATGTGACTCTGTTGTCTCTGGCTGGAGTAGTTTATCTGCAGCTTCTCTATATTTGCAGTGCCACATTTCCAGCCAAACTAACAAGAGTCCCTGAGAAGACTGCAGCTGAAGAACACGTGTACCTGGATGCACAGTAAAGTTATTTTTGCCTGAGGATCAAGATTTCCCTTGCTAGGAATTCACAGAATTACCAGGTTGGAAGAGACTTAAAGATCATCAAGTCCAACCCAGCCCCAACACCTCAACTAAATCCTGGCACCCAGTGCCACATCCAGGCTTTGTTAAACACAGCCAGGGATGGTGACTGCACCACCTCCCTGGGCAGCCATTCCAGAATGTTTTCACTGCAGGTCCCCAGCTGGGTAATAATTAGCACTGACTCCATCATTCCAGAAGGTTGATCAATCACTTTATTACACTATACTTATTAAAAAAACCATTGCCCTTACCAACAGTCACAATACAGACCAATTGGTCCTTCAATCTAATCACCATCACCACTGGCCAATTAAGAAACCACCCTTTGGTAAACAAATCTCCATAACACATTCCACATGTGCACAACAACAGGTGCAGCAAGTGAAGATAAGAATTATTTATCATTCTTTTCTCTGTTCTTACAGCCTTCCCCAGGGCAATGCCTGGGAAATTTGTGTGTTGCTCTCTGTGACCAGAGAGCTGCTGCCACAGAACTTTATCACTCTTTCTGTGAAAAACTTTTTCCTAATATCCAAACTAAACTTCCCTGGGTGCAGCTGGAGGCTGTGTGCTCTGGTTGTGTCAGTGCTGCTGGAGAAAGAGCCCAGCCCCAGCTGAGCACAGGCACCTTTCAGGAGCTGTGCAGAGTGATGAGGACAGCCCTGAGTCTCCTTTTCTCCAGGCTGAGCACCCCCAGCTCCCTCAGGGGTTCCTCTCAGGGTTTGTGTTCCCAGCCCCTCTTCAGCCTTGTTGCCCCCTCTGGATGTGCTCAAGGAGGGAAGTTGCAGAGGTGCTCTTATCCAGCAGGAAAACCAACATCAGGGATGGCAGAGCCAGGGATGGCAGGCCTGGCCTGAAATGAGTACAAGAAGGGCTGGAAGGAAGGACAGGACTCTTGGACTGACTGGGTACCTCCAAACCAGGAAATCCTTGGCCAGACTAGGACCAGCTGAATCCCTGGGGGTAAACCCCACTTGGCAAGGGGTGTGTTTGCACCAGCCAGTGCTGCAGCCCTGCCCTCCCAGCCCTGGGCACTCAGCTGTCTGTGCTCAGGGCCAGCTCTGGTACAGTGGAGCTGAGAGCTTGGGTCAAGCTGCTCTGGAAACTGCTCAGTTGGAGGAAATGCTAAGTGAGAAGGAAAAGCACCTGAGAAGCCTCATCTGGGGATGTACCCTGGGAGAGCTGCTCTGGTCCTTGCACTTGGTCCTGCTTGAGCTGTGTTGTTTAGGGTGCAGGTCCTCATTCCTTCTTCCCCCACTCCCCATTTCATGGCCAGCACTTTAATTCAACACTTTCACTGGTGTGTTTGGAGCTCGTGGAAAATGAGTTCCTTGCTGTTAAACTTGATGGTAAGTGCTTGCTGGCAAAGGAGATGGGAACCTTGCAGTATCTTATCTGTTGATGTCACAGCCATGGAATTCCCTGTTACTGTGTGGAGTTGATGGATTTTGTCTATGTAGGCCCTTGGGATATTCCCAAACATGACAAACTTTGAACTTTCAGATCACTGAAAGGGATGAGCCTTCCAACCAGGCAGAGAGGCAAACCTGACTGTTAACTAGAGCAGCAAAGATAACATGAAAGGCATCCTGATAGATCCTTTCTCCGTGTTTGCCATGGAGAAGTAAAAGCCCAGGACTTGGTACAAAGAGGGATATTCATGCTGATGAACTGATGAAGTGCTCAGGAGAGTTGGTGCACTGACCAACTCCATGCTCAGCATTTTCAACATCACCAATCCCAAACCAAAGGTTTAATCCAGAGGTTCAGTTGGCTCCAAGGAAACTTTTCCACACATATCTTCAGACTCAGATCTCTTTCTACATTGAGAACTAAACTGCACCAGAGCCCAAGGCTTGACATTTCCTTCTGCTGCCTCTTGTGAAACTGTTTGCACAGTTCCTGGTGTGGTTTTGCCCCATGTCAGCCACCACAGTCCCAGACAATACTTGGTCACATTTTAGAGCATAATATGGGCTAGGAATTATTCCAGTGGGCAACTGGGCTGCCCACACTCTTGTTTAGAGATAAAAGAGTTTAACCACATGGACGTGAGATGTCTGTTGCCAGCTGGACTCAGGAATAAATAACGTGTGTCACCCATTTGGTTACTAATAGACTCATAATTATTTATTCATCAGCTGAAACCCTGTTCAGATGCCTCCTTTGTAAGCCTGACGCTGATGCAAAGTGTTGCAATTAATCTTTTCACCCTCAAGTGTGTGATGAGCAATATCACATTTTAAAAAAATCTGGATGCTGCAAAGCAGTTGAGCAACAGAGTTCTCTACTCATGGTCATGGTTCTGCCCCATGGTAAACAACATAATTCAACCTGACTGAGGCCAGAAGACAGTAAACCAATATCCTAATGAAGATTTTCAATGGCAAACTTTAATAACAGTGTTTGAATTACTGTGTTCAAGTTCCTCAAACCCTCAGTGGTTTCCCAGCTCCTTTATTCTTTAATAGTAGCAAACAGCTATGAGGAATTCTGCCCTTGAAATATTTTTAGATGGGTTTTGGTGTTTTAGGGTAAGTTGTTCACCTGCAGCAGTGGCAGGTCCTGACTGGGATCTCCTTCCTGCCCTGAGAAATCCAAGGAAAAGGATTGCAGGAGAACTGAGCTGTGCAACTCCAGGGTAGGATGCTGAACACTTATGGCTCTGGGGTAACAGAGCTGACAGCTTTGCGCTGAACATCTGCTGATGCACAAAGGTGGGAATGGAAAGGAAAGAGAAAATGGCTTTGACACTTGGAACACAAACTCCAAATGCCTGTTTTGGTGTTAAAGGCCACGCCAAGGTCCTCAAGCACAAAGCACGGGGTACTGTCAGTACTGCCAGGTTCATGCTGTTCTTGAAGAGCTCACAGTGACTGAAGCAGAGAACATTGTGAGTTTAAAGCAGCTGAGGACACCGTGGCACATTGTTCTCTCCCTGGAGAATAACAGATAACTCCTTGGAAGTAGTGAACCAAATTAGTCCTTTTCAAAGGGTCAGAACTTGCTTCAAGCACTGAAAAAGGACTGGACAAATTAGTTCTGCACTTGAGAGTTAAATGAAAATGCACAGAAAAACTTCAGGATAGAAGCCAACCTTCCTTATAGACAGCCCTGCATGTACAAATGTTGGATTTGATAGAGGCAAAGCTTGGGAATGGAGCCTTATCCCAAACAATGGAAGGAGTGGTGAAGTTCACCAGAGCAGAAAAATCACTTCCAGAAGTTATAAACAATCTGTCAGAGAAGCTGTGGTCCTGTTCCACATGAAGAGCCAAAGCCCCAGAGGATCTGGACAAATCTGAAGCACACTGTTCATAGCTCTCTGTCCTTTCCAGCTTCCCCAAATTATCCCAGAGCTTGATTAGATTGTCCATGAGCCTATCTGGAAAAAAACAGAGGCTGACCAATCTTCTCAACATGAAGTTTCCATATTTATCTATATAAAGCACCATGAAATAGAAAAGTTATTTTACAAAAAAAAAGAGAATTTGGAAATATTTGCAGTAAGCATAGATCTGCACATAAATTTTTAAACAATAAGTGCATGGTTTTCTTTCAGATAGATGTCTAACTTTTTACAATATATTGATGAATGTACAGGTTTTCTCATACATATGCCATCCTTCACATGCCATTTATAGCTTCACAGTTCTTACAGTTTTACAGATCATGTGCTTGCCAGTTCTGATGCACAGATTAATGGAAAATCAACCACTTAAAAAAGAGACAAATCAGGCACTAAGCATATAAACTCTGCCAAGGAAGAAGTCAGCCTCGGAGGAAAATTAGTTTGTTTACTTTTCCCCAAGTACCACAACTCTTCCATTGAATCATGACAGCTTAAGTACCTTGTTTCTGATTATATGCTCAGACAAGGAGTGCTTCTGCAATTAATGAAGTACTGCTGTCAGGCACTAAATAAATTTAAACTCTGTCAATGGCATGTGTTGCTGGAAAGCTGCCAATCCAAATCTCTCCCTGGGACACAGATGCCTGCATTTCTCCAAACTTCTCCCTTGAATCTCTGAGCTGATGCTCCCACTCTCACCCTGAAATCACAGCACACCCCTGCACTCTGCTAAGTGCACAAAGCCCCCTTTGTTGAGCATGGGATTTTATGGGTTAACTGAGCTGTTTAACACCATCCACAAAGAGACACCTGCACGGCTGTGATGATGACAAACAAAATCCAGCTCGGTGTTAATAAAGAACCACATTTCCTTTAACGACTGGAAGGAGCAATCCCACGAAGCAGCTGGGGAGGATAATTTATTTATCAGAGGATCTTTAGGGCAGTGGCTCGTGGCTCTCCATTTCCAGGTACTGACACAGCTCACAAGTGATGATCAGCTGTGCCAGGGGTGATGTTACAGGCACGGCTGAGCTCCTCCAACAGCTTGTTGCTGCAAAAAGGAGTGACTTGTTATCACTCTATTCCTGCAGCAGATCCCTCACTTGCCTTGAGCTCTAGAACCTTTCCTCTCAGGGGGTGAAAGGATTTGATTCACTAAGCCAGGGAAAACGTATTTCTGTTTTTGCTGGTTGTTTTAGAAAGCTGAATCAGGTGCAGAATTAGAGGCAGGTGAGAACCTGTGAGAGAATTAAGGCTGGAGGAGGAGCAGGAACTCCCCATTTCAGCACAGCAAGTTCTTGAGGGGCTTTTTTTTGGACATCAATGTTTACAGAAGTAAAAAAGATGTACATCTAAATAATGAACATTTTACTGTGCTTTTCATCCAGCGCTGCCAGTCCCATGCAGGATAAAAGATCTGTGCCATCCACTCTCACACAAATCCCAGCCTGTAGGGAGCTACCCTGGGCAAACACGAGGAAATCACTAAAGATGGGAAGAGATTCCAGTTACAGTCTGGGTTAGAAACTGCGCCTTAGAGCCATCACACAAACTGCACAGAGGTGTAGCTCTGAAAATCCCAAATCCACAAACATTCCCTCACATGCCTTACCAGCAGTAGAGTCCTTTGAAGTAGTTATAGCCAGATTCCAAAATTTATTTTTTCTTCAACATTCCAAAGCTTTAAAAAAAAAAAGTAATTATTTTCTAGTTTTATTAAGGTTACTACTTCTCAGACAATTTAATATTTTCAGGGCTGAAAAGTTACCTAAAAATTATAAGGCATTAAAGCACATTTTATTGCTACCTTACAAAAACTCAGATTATATCAGATCTGAAAAAACTTAAATATTGACTTAAATCATGCAGACTTAATTTTGTTTTGTTTTGTGTCTGTAACTAATCAGATAGAGCAATACTTCTTTTCTCTTGGGAAAACAGTAAGGTTTTTAAAAGAAATAATGGCAGAGCTACAGAGCCAAGAGGAATTTAAATGCTGCTGACATCTCCAGCTCCTAGAAGTAGAAAGCTCTTCCAAAACTGTCAAATCTATTAATTCTCCATGTCACACTACAGAAAGCCTGTGAAATCCTGGATTTTACCCAGAAACGAAAAGATTTTTAGGTGAAATTAAGAAAAAAGAGTTTTTATCTTTTCATACGTTTTTGGGCTTTTTTTTAACTTGGAGTGTAAATCTGACTAAAATAACAATCTTCAAGCTTATTTAATGTTATATATTTATCATTTCTATACAACTTTCTGGTAAAGGATTATTGCCTGTTCGTATTTCTGTTTCTTAAACATGAGATCTCTCCTCATCTAGAATACAAAAACTTGTGAAAAGGAAAGGAGATGAACAAATATAAAGCCCTAAGCATGCATTGCCATTAAACAATATTCCAAATTTGTTTACTTTAAATTCTACCAGAATAGATAATAAATGAACTAATATTACCATCCCAAAAAGTGTGTAGGACATTTCCCCTCTTTTGGAAGAGTTCCAAACCCATCTCAGGTGTCACACTGTAATGGATGGATGGATCAGTGTCACCACTTTGGTGGCAATAACCTGCAAAACCCAAAATTTCTTCTCTTTTTAGATGTGTGTATTGAGTGAATATATTTTCTGTCCTACAGAGACAGTATTTAGGGGATGCAGATCTCTTATTTTCATAATTTTATTTCTTTACTCCTTTTCTATGACTTTCTCTGGAAAAAAAATTAGTGATGCAAACCAATCTCATGGAGCAATTTCCTGCTTGGTGCTTTTATGTAAAAACAGTGAGCTGGTGTGTAGACTGGAGAAACAGTTATTGCATCTTGACAATCAATCACCCAAATTAAAAATAAGCCAACTTCATTATTGTCTGAGAAAATAAGAAGTAATTAAAAATGAAGTATTTAGATAACAATTGTAATAAGTATCAAGAGCCTCTTATTTTCTCTCTATTGAGTTCTATCATAAAAGACAGAAACAGAGCAGATCAATTTTTTTCCAAAACAATTTCAATCTAGTTTTATAATTAAATCAAAGATAGATTTCCCCATTAGCACAACTATTGCAGTATCAGAGTAATTATGAATAATCAGCCAAGGGTATTTTTTACTGATTTTCCTTGTGCATCATTAATTATCTGAAGTGACAGGCCTAACATAATTTCTATCATGAATAAACAAGTAGAGGAAACACAGAGGAAGTCAAGTACAAATAACAAGGAGATGGCCTCTCTTTGAAAATCAGAGCAATCCTGCAAAATGTTAATGGCTGTTCTATTTAAATGAAGCTGCAAGACATTAAAGCTTGTGATGTGTTGCATATCATTAATTCTCAGTAAAAGTGTAGATGGAATTCATACTTAATTCAATGCAATTTTCTGCCAGTTAATGGCCCTGAGAATCAAACATTCACAAATGTAAATGGGAGTTGTTCCATACCAATACTTTATGGGCTTTAAGAACTGGCTTTTACTGTGAGTAGAAAACTATACCCGAGCAATTTTCCCTTTTCTTGAGTGTGACCTGATTTTTATATTTGTAATATGATGCTCTCTTCTGATGATTTATTGTATTACATGTGAAGTTTAAAGTATTTTTCAATTTGATACATTTTATTTAATGGATAAATAAGTACAAAAATTGCTAACATGGCTAGATTTCCTTTTTAAATTCTTGTCCCTTTTTGGTTGTTATTCCATTTTAATGCCAGAAATACCATTTAAGAATGACCTCATGATAATTCCATGGTTTTGAAAAAATTAGGCAGTATTTCCTTTTTTATATTTTTGAGGCTGTGACACCAAAAGAACAATTTCTCTCACCTTGTATAGTGAGATAATTATTGAGATTTTAAAAAATACTTTCTTTACTATCTGTTGGAGTAGAGATTTATGTATCTTTATAACTTTCAGCAGCTTGTACTCAGTCCTGGTGCTGATGGTGCTGGACATTAATCAGTGTTGCCAAATTCTGGTGGAAAAAAAATGGTCCAGGCTGCTTTGAAGGTCAGGGTTCTGTGTCCTCTGCTGTGTCTCAAAAACCTGCAGTAATGATGAAAAGTGCAAGAAAATGAAGCAACAACCACAAAAATTCCTGGAAGTTTTTCAGAGCAGTTTCACTTGTGTCTATGTGAAAGGAAGAATACTTCGAAATCTCCTTTTCCTGGTCCAAACCAGAGCACTCAATTCAACAACTCAAAACTTCACGTTCACTCCCAAAGCTCTGAGGTGACTTCTCCCAAAATCCCAGTTATCCCAGTGTGCTGATGGCTGCTTTACTGACTGCTGCCAACCCAGCTGAGCAGCTCCTGCATCCATCTTAAATGCTGGAACATTTCCAAGGGCTCTGTTTGCTCAGGAAATACCTTTGCCTACCAACCCAAGCAGCTCTGATAGCACCAGGACAGTAAAGGAGACTAAAGAATAAGCTGGGGAGTCTCTGCAAGGCTTTGCCATGAGAAAAATCAGATGTTAAACTCATATAATGCTCTGTACAACTGTAATGAATACAACTGCTCTGCATTTGGAAGAACCACAGCTTCCTTTACCATCAACACCTTATCTCTGTGAAATGGAAATTCTCTTTTGTGAATACAAGAGGGAGCTTGAAACACACCAGAACAACAAAATCCACAAAACTGGACCTTGCCTCTGCCTGGCAACTCTTAAATGTAGAATTATCTTTCTTTATGCTTCTCCAAGGTTAAAAGATTCAATGCTTTACAGGTTCTGAAGAGGAGATATTGTTAACGAGGTGATATTGTTAACAAGGTGATGATGATTTAAATTCTTTATGTATGATGCATATATGAAAATGTTGTCTAATCACTGTCAGAATTCCCATTTATGAGCATCCTGTGCATGCCTTCCAAGAGGTATAACTAAGTGTCATTGAAGATCGTGACAGATTTATTAAAAATATTTGCCAGTGAAGTGGATAACTCCATCAGATACATAATTGTTCAGGACAAAATTCACTTGTTCACATGATAAAGGTTCTGCAAAACATCTGCACAAGTGGAAGATGAAATAAATCTCCTTAAGAAAATTCAGTTTAAACTGGTTTGATCTACAAAGTGCTCTTCCTTTTAATTTTAAATAATGACTTCCTGTAAACACTATTGTCCTCTGTCACGTTGAGTTCTTAGTCCCAAGTATTTTGACCACAACATTGCTTAGGGTCAACTTATTTCATAATCCTAAAATTTATTATAGGTGTATTACTGCATAAATATTTTGCATAGATAATGAAGAACTAATATTTTATTAATATTTTTCATCATTCTTAACTAATGAAACTCATTCACAGAAGTTTCTCTGCATTGCAAGCTTACTTCTGAAGCTTACTGTTTTTAGTATATATTTGAAAATATTTGAAAACATGAATCCTTTGAGATTTTGAGTGTTATTCCTTTATAATTTCTCATGAGTTCTATAGTAAAACATTTCTGAAAGAAGCCAAAATCTTTCTACTACACAATCCTTCAGCCATACTGAAAAATTACTTGCACAACAGGCTTGAGAAATCTTTAATAACAGCTACAGTCAAGAATTGCCTGTTTTTCTCCACTGACTGAAAAAAGAAACCTAGCTCAGTTGCAGTTTTTTATACTGTATCTACAGATCTAAATGTAGAGCAGTCAGCACACATCTCACATTTACACAGGAACCTTTAGAAAAGATTGATATTGCAGGCAAGCTGTAAGTGCCAAGCACACAAAGAGCTTTGGAAAATAAGCATTTGAAGTGTACAGTTCTCTGCAGGATCTGCCAGCTCTGTGTGACATTGTTTTAGTTCCACTGCCATGAATGATAAATGACATTTCTTTCAAAATTCAAATCTGCAAAAGCAAAGACCTGATGTAGATATCATTGTGTGGAAATGCCACAACACTGAAGTATTTGTAGTGGCTTAAAGCCCTGTAACAACCACAGTATATTTTTGACTTCCTGCCAGTTGTTATGGATTTAACCTCTCATTATCAATTACCTGGTTTTTTATCATGGACTGATTTTATTATAAAAGGAAAATCTTCTGTGGACAAACTGTTTTGGAGAATGCCTAAAATATTAATCTTAGCTATTTATTACCAATAATACAATCCTATTTTCACTGTCTAATACACAATTAACAGAATAAAAATTTTAAAATTTGAATTTCAAAAAGAGTTTGCTAAGAAATTTGATAATTTTTACCCACCAGTTAAGGATTTACCAGTTTTTATGACATGAATATGCCACTTTGTTCAGTGTCACATGGGACCAAAAAATCTCCTTTGCCTGTTTTCAGAAACTCTTTTAGATGCAAAAACTTGAGCAGACTGTTACCTGTACAAGACAACCAATGAGGAAAAAATAATTACACACCAAAAAAAGAAAAAAAACCCCACCAAAACAACAACAACAACAAAACACAGGGAGAAGTGGAAAATCTTAAAGTCCTTATACCTTTTTGTCATTAGGTCAGGATTTGCCTCTTAGTGGAACACTCAGTAAAACCTGCTCAGAAAGCTCTTTAATTCCAGCTTCCTTGCCTCTGGCATATAATTACATCAAAGTAATTCCAAATTTACAACCACATGTAAGTAGACATGATGAAACAGTGTTACACCCAACCATTATTTTATTTTCCTCTGTAGAAACAAATAAACTTTATTCCCTGTCTGAAAAAGTTTTGGAATAATATAGAAATATCTATTATAAAAAAAATTATCCCAGATTTCATAGTAAACAAGAAATGTAATCTAGATAATTACAAACTAAGGTACAGTATACATTAGATTTTGCATATTAACACTTATTCATATTGGGCTAAAAGTCTAATGATCTCATTTTATTTTTTAAATAGTGAGACCTTCTGCCTTGCTATGGGTGAAATACCATTGATACACTCCCTCCCTCAAGATCCAGGAGACATTTTCAGCCTTCTGTCAATTCCTTCATCATTTTTATCCATTAGCTATAAAAGCATTCTTGTATAATATAATTAATTATCCCACATTCTTCCCGTTTCTTTGATTCCCCACCTCTAAGCCAGCCTCAAAATCTAAAAACTGAAATATTCAAATTCCAAGACTAAACCAAAAATTTGCTAAATGTGTACAATTATTAAAAGTGATGAAACAGCAACAACACTCAAACAAAGAAAGAAAATCCTCCTAATGCTTGAAACACACGTGCAAGGCTTTTCAGATTCTGGTGCTGAAAGCAAAATTGTTCATCATTTTCCAGATGGGAAAGTAAAGCAGTAAGTTTTCTCCTTTAGAAAGTATATTTTTAAAAAATTAAATATTTTTTGCAAAAAAAGTCACACCAAATATACAACATATATATTCACACACATATTATATATATAATTCTCCACTGACAGATCTTTGTTTTCCTAAAATTTCTTATTTCTAATTGAATAAATAACTTTCTTCTCTAGTGTCTGAAACACTCTTGTGCTGATGTTCCAGAAACACCCATGCAGCCATTTAAATTAAATCCTTAGTGCAGCACAGAATCATCCTTGAGGGAGCCACATGAAAATAAAACTTGATTTTTCTCTGTGAGAAGACACAATGTGTCAGTAGAAATCCTGCTATGCAATGTTGCTCTTTAATAATTTATTGGAGTCTCTGGGCCCTGGCTAAGCTGACAAATTTAATATGCTCAAGTGTTGAATAAACATGAGCTAAAGTATTTTTCCAAACAAACAAAACTGCTGCAAAAGAGTGGCATGGGGCAGATTAGGGTTTTCTTCAGTAATTTTTTTACAGCAGCACTATTTTTGGTGCTAGTTTCTTTAGTAAATT
Source organism: Passer domesticus (assembly GCF_036417665.1). Taxonomy (NCBI): domain Eukaryota; kingdom Metazoa; phylum Chordata; class Aves; order Passeriformes; family Passeridae; genus Passer; species Passer domesticus. Next base: position 4,431,188 of record NC_087474.1, read on the forward strand.
AGATAAAACACTATTTAAAACATGCCTACATTTACCAAATCACCCTCAGATTTCTTTTGTTCTACAGCTCCACATTTAACCTGCAGAGGTGGATGAAACACTGGGCTAATGGATCATCAAATTTCAGACTGCTGGAACTTGTGACAAGAAAAATCTAAAAGCAGAAGTTAAAAAAAAGACAAGCATATCCATATTTTTGCACCTTTTGTCATCTCAGTGTGTATCTCTCTTTCCAGGCTTTTAGATTATGAGGAAAAACAGTGTTTGGGTTTTTGATAATGCTTTTTCTTTCAGTGATCATTCACTCTCATAATCTATTTATCTTTTAGCCACTCATTGATATAACTCAAAGCATTCCTGCTTAGTTTTCTTAAAAAAACTTTGGTAAAGCTTTGATGAGGGAGTTTTTCAAATGAAAGCCAGCAGATTGTTCCTTTCTGTGTATTTCCAGATGTGTGAGACAGGGAATTCCTTTATCAGAGCCATGTTGGCTCTTCCCAAGAATTTAATACTCAAGTACCCACTTAAAATATTAATTATTGGAGTTTCTCTTACTTTATTAAGGCTTGCAGACCTCCCCTTCAGATCTCTGCTAGAATTCCTGGTGTTTTAGGTTGGAAATGGGTGTGTGTGTTCAATTCCTGTCTGATGGGGCAGTTCTCTGCTGTTCATGGGGCAGTTTTCTTCATCTCTCCCACAGCCAATCCTCCCTCCAGGAGATCTCTGCTGTCCACGGCCACTGAGTGTCCCTGCAGGGCTGATCAAATTCCAGCATCCCATGGGGAGATGCTCCGCCCAGGGCAGGAGCCAAGCATTCCTACCTGGATACAATCTGAGCCTGGAACAGCACAGCAGCCTTTGCCCACTGCATTCCCAGAGGAGCAGCTTTCTCCTGCCCTGCATTGCCAGAGGAAGAGCAGGCCCATCTGCAGCAGCCCTGGAGCTGCAGAGGAAAACTGCAGCCTTGTGCAGGATCCCTGCTCCAGCAGAAGCACAGCTGGCACTGCAGGAGGGCTGAGCCCCCATGGGATGGGACTGTGCCACCATCCTGACACACAGGGGGACAGCTCCTGCTCTGACTCTGGCTGTGGTGTTCTGTATCACTGCATTTTTTAAAAATGTATTTTCTTCCCTAGTAAAGAACTGTTATTCCTGCTCCCATACCTTTGCCTGAGAGCCCCTTAATTTCAAAATTACAATAATTCAGAGGGAGGGGGTTTACATTTTCCATTTTAAGGGAGGCTCCTGCCTTCCTTAGCAGACACCTGGCTTTCCAAACCAGGACACCTTGTTAAAAATTTGGATGTTTAGCACTTCCCAGTCCCCTGCAGCCCTTGTAGTAAGCAGTACAAAACATCTGCTTGTGGTGTGCCAGCTCATTCCCCTGCTCCTCCAGAAAGATGGGATAAGTGCTACCTATTCTTGAAAATTTCCTGCTTATTTTCTCCCTTCATGGGCTCTTTCACCTCCACCTAAAACACAAGACAATGCAAAGAAAGGCTGGGGATGGGAACATCTTCACTGCCTTCCGTGATAAACACAAATGCAAAGAATTCCTATTGTCTTTTTTTTTTCTTTTTTTTTCTTCTTCTTTTTTTTTTTTTTTTTTTTTTTTTTGTGATGGTCTTTTATCTCCTAAATACTAATTTAGTGCTGGAATCAGACTCTCTCCTCTGGCATCTCCTTTTGGTAAGTCTGAATAAATGTTTCTCATTTCTCTTTGTAAAAATGCAATTACACGGCCAACACTGCAGCTCCTCATTGGCTCACCTGTTACAAAAGACACTGAAATAAAGCAGTTTAATACAAAATACAGCCATGAGATAAGGTTCCCAAATATACACAGCATAAAAATCCCACAGATAAACATTTGGCATAATTTTTTTTCTCAATACTTTTATTTCCCATCTGCTCAGTGAATGTGATGCACAGATCTGCAGCCACAGCTTAGAGACAACTCCAGAGAAAAGTGACTTTAAAAGGCCCCTAAGAATATCCTGTGCTTTCTTTGGATAAATATGAACCAAAGTGTGTGGATTTTCAAGCATAAATAGCTCCTGAGGTGACAGGGAATGTAAGATTTCACTTGGAAGCAAAGGCACAGAATGGAAAAAGCAGCTCTTTTCTTTATCCTTTTTTTCTGTTTTTATGCATCAGACTTGAACCACTGAGATTATGTGGATGGGTCCTTTGAAAAATGAGATCTTGGAGGTGACAGCAGTACTAGCAAGGAGTTTTAATGAAATTAGTACTTTTATACTGAAATGAAAATGTTCATGCAGGAAATACGACTAACATTTTAACAATATTAATAAAAAAACACTTCCAATTAATTCTGCTACTTTGAAAGTGTTCAGAACTTTTCCATTCATGAGTTAAAGGCGGAATCAGAAGGATCCATCCTAAGTAGAACACAGTGGGGCAGACATGAAATTTCAGAGGGGTGGAAATACCAGAACCTCTTAGAAATAGAAATACCTACCTACTTAGAAATACCACAGCCTACCACTCATAAAACAGCAATAAAACTATTGATTTAGTAGTATTAATTAATGCTAAAAGTTGTCTCAGCTGGTAGAAACACTGTTCTTGAGCATAATTCTCTGTTGAGGGAAAGGAATAGAAACACAATATGGGTAAAAAATTAGCAATAATCTGTTTTTGGATTATATTAACAGGATGATTTTTAAAGACTGTTAGAATGGGAACAGCAGTGGGCGAGTTTGGGATTTTTTTCACAGTCTTAAGCCATGCCAGGGGAGGTTTAGGTTGGACATCAGGAGGAATTCCTTCCCAGAAAGGGCTGCCCAGGGAGGCAGTGGAGCCTCCATCCCTGGAGGTGCTTGAGGGAAGATGGAACTGCCATGGGCTGTCCCCACAGTGGTGTTCATTGACAGGTTGGATTCAATGACCTCAGAGCTTTTTCCCAACCTAAAAAAATTCCGTAATTCCGCGATTTCGTGACTCTGGGACTCCAGCGCTGGGCAAGGCCCTCAGCAATAGCCACGCCCCTCAGCACAGACCCCGCCCCTCAGCAATAGCCACGCCCCTCAGCACAGACCCCGCCCCTCATCAATAGCCACGCCCCTCAGCACAAGCCACGCCTCTCCACGATAGCCACGCCCCCGCCCCCCGCAGCAACGCCTCGCTTCTCCCGCCCCGCCTCCGTCGCTAGGGGGCGTTCCCCGCCCGTCACGCGCCAGGGCGCCGAGTCGAGCCGCTCTCCCGCATCGCTCCGCCGTGTCCCGGCGCTGCGCTCGGCGCTCGGCTGCGCGGGCCTGCGGGCGCTGCTCGGGGCCGCGGCCGCCTGAGGGCCGGCTCCGCTCGGCTCCGCTCGGCTCCCGGCGCGGCGGGGCCGCCATGGGGCTGGGCTCCAGCTCCGAGGGCCCCGGCGGCGGCGCCGAGGGCTTCCATGTGCACGGGGTGAGGCGGCCGCGGGGGGACGCGGGGAGCGAGCTTGGGAGGGCCGCGAGGGGCCGCGGGCGCCGGGGTCGCGCTGCCGCTGCCCGCCCGGCCCGGCCCGGCCCGGCTCGGCTCGCAGCCGGCGGCTCCTGCCCGGAGCTGCCACGCCGGCAGGGGCGGGGCGGGCGCGCTGCTCCCGGTGCCTGCGGGTGCCCGACCCGGCGGGACTTGGGTGCCGAGCAGCTTCGGGGAGCCCGTGCGGCTGCAAGTAGCTCGAAAATACAACAGCGCTTCTGCCCTCGCTGTTCCCCTCCTTTTCTCCCGACTCCTCTCCCTGTTCCTCTCCTTTTCTCCCGGCTCCCCTCCCTGTTTCCCTTCTCTTCCTGCTCCCCTCCATCTCTCTCTGTTCTTCTCTCTCCCTCTTCCTTCCTTTCCCCGCTCCCTGCCCTGTGGATCTCCACAGCGCCCTGTTAATTAAAGGGTTAATCCCCTTTCCAGCCGTGTTTCCCCCGGGTCTGCCTCTCCCAGGTGCGAGTTCTGCTGTAACTCCTCTCTTCAGCAGACTGTTCGCACCTACAGCGGTGTGAATGCCTATCAGGAAGTTTAAGGATGGGCAGGCAGCAGCTGTTTGCATGAGTTATCGTTTCTTTTAGTGGCATTTTCCCTCCCTGCAATAAGAATGGCAGCGTTGCTGCCACGTGCTGTTTCCACTTCATCTGCATTCTGTGTTTCTCAGCAGCATTATAAAGCTGCCCGTTTGCTTTTGATGCAGTTCAGGGCTGTGATAAAAGTTAATGCTTCGACTCCAGCTGTGGTTACAGTGCTCAGTCTTGACTATTTAAAAATAAAGCATGATTTTTATTCTTATTCTTGCTTTAGAAGCTTTTACTGAAGTAAGTGTGCTATTAAATATATTTTTATAACTTTTATAGACAGTTCTGCCAGCAAAAGCCCCAATACCAATACAACTTTATCTATTAAAAAAAGAGTAAAAAGATGTATCCAGCATTTTGGTAACACCAGGCTAAATATAAGATTTAACTTTCCTAGCAATGAACTTCTCAGTTTAGGTGATGCCTGGGTTTTTATTTTGTGCTTAAATTGTGAGGTGGCCCTCAGGAGTCAGATATATCAGAAGTCAAGAGCAAACTCAGTAGGTCTGCAGTGATTCCTTAACACCATCTTGCTTTGTCAGTGCACCTTGAAGTGGGTGGATTTAATGTAGTTGCAGACTTTTGGAGGGGTTTTTCCTGGTATGAATGTGTTTTATGAGCATTCTCTCTAGTGATGGCATCTCTTCTATGACAGCTTCGGTTCTGATGAAATTGAGATGTCCCAGCTCTTACTTCTTAGGAATCTTTTGTAAGTGCTGGCAGTTTTCTTGACCAGAACTTGTGGGCAGGTGTGTGCTTGTGTAAATATTCCTGTTCCAATGGGGTGGAAATGTGGGAAGCTGTCACTTGTGTTCATGGAAAAATGGCTCTGGTGCAAGCGGGGACTCTCACTGTGCTCAGGTTGTTAGAACCATAGCAGAAAATCCTGCAGCAGCACGTTGAAAACCAAGCCTTTCTGCAAAGTATTCAGTATTTAATAATTGCAGGCTGTGCACTCTGAATTAGAACATTTGTGTCTTGTATGGAGGTCAAAACCAGCTTTTTACAGCTTGGTTTGGATATCTGTTCATAGTCACATAAAAGTAAGAGCCTAATTATGCACTGCTGCTTGAGGGTGGTCATTTGGTGCCTTATCTCTGGCTCACCTCAAAAGTAAATATTGAATCAAGTGTAAACATTAACACTTTCACTTATGTAACTGGAAATGTAGAATAACAATGAAATCTGTGTTCTGCAGGTTCAGGAGAACTCCCCAGCCCAACAAGGAGGACTGGAGCCTTTCTTTGATTTCATCATTGCCATAGGACACACGAGGCTCGTAAGTCTCAGATGATTTCAGTGTTGTTTTCCACCCTGCATGAACTGTGGGTGATGATGAAAGGTAAAACCATAAACTGTCACAAGCAGAGAAACTTTTCACATTGGACATTAAAAGTAAAGTAAAACTTGCAGGGGTTCCAAGTCTCTTTGGCTAGATCCAGGTTTGAAGGTGAAGTTTTGTTTATACCTTTATTCACCTTGACTTCTTAGCAGGTTAACACAATGTTTTTGTTATTGCTCATTTGTACATATTTACCACAAGGTGAATACTGAACTGGTGAGTCAGTAGTCAGAGCTCAACATTTGTTTAAACAAACATGTTTCAACATTTGATAAAACGTGGAAAAGAATCAGTGTGTCTACTTCTGAGACCAAGAACACAGTTTCTGTGTGTTATGAGAGAAGAGTTGAGTTTTGGTTTGATGGCTTTTTTTGGGTTTTGATTGAGGTTTTCTTAGTTTACTTAAAAGGCTCAAAGCTTTGCCTTGTATGCTCCACTCTAACCACATTCAAGCCGAAATAATTAAGTTTGACTTGGATTTATGAGAGGAGATGTCTTTTTTGTAAGTGATCATTATAAGGGCAGATTTTGGGGGAAGATCATTAATCTTCTAACATGACAGAAATGAAACTATTCTTTCCCAGTCAGTGTGCAGTGACTTTGAAGGGCTGTTGAAGAGGGATGGGGCTCAGAGACATGAAGTGAAATATTGCTGCTCATTGTAGACCACAGTTGGCATCTGATACTGCTGGTATTATTTAATAGCAGTTGTGAAGGACAGGAATGCCAGTGATGAAATGGACTAACAGGAAGTACTTATGTAAAGGGATGTGTGTTGACAGTACTGACTGCCTTCTAGTAAAAGAAAATTGAATTGGAAATTGCTGGGATTGTTTGTGAGCCATGGAGCCTGCACTTAGATAGTTTTGGTTCTTTGTATTCAAATTCTGCCACATATGTTACAGGTGCAACTGGAAATAATGTTAATCTTGCATCTGCTTTACAGAACAAGGAAAACAATATGTTGAAAGACCTGCTGAAGGCAAATGCTGAGAAAGCAGTGAAGCTGGAGGTGTACAACATCAAAACAATGAAAATCCGAGAGGTGGAGGTGATCCCCAGTAACATGTGGGGAGGACAAGGCCTCCTTGGAGCCAGCGTGAGGTTCTGCAGCTTCCAGGGAGCCAACGAGCACGTCTGGCACGTTCTGGTGAGCAGCAGCTCTGCCTGGCTCGTTCTTGGCTGTGTAACCTTGTTTTACTGTGTGGTGTTTAGCAGAAATGTGAAATGTAGTGATGCAGCCACACAGAGGAAGGGAACACGGTCTTGAAGGTTTGTCTGAGCTGAGGAGGGACAAGGAGTGGGTGGCTGTCAGGGCTCCCAGTGACAAAAATAACTCCATCCCAACCAGACCAAACAGTATAGATGGAAAGGGTTTTTTTCCTTTTATGTTGAAGAATCAATGGCAAAAGTAAAAAGATTCTGGCCTGACTGGTGTCTCTGTGTTGGCTAAGCTACACTGAAGTAACATTAATGTTATAAAAGGCACCAACAATTTATTTTAAAATTAAGAGGAAGAGCTGAAAGAGTAGAACTGAATAGGAAAGAACGTTTATCTTTCTGGTTGTTAAAGTAAATGCAATTTCTCAGCATCTTCAGAAGATGTAATTTTAAAGTGGTAACATTTTCTTACTCATCACGTTCTACATCTTTCTTACTCAGCATGCTTTACAGCATGTCACAGGTAGACATAGACTATTCGAGAACTTTTTTTACCCCATGAACAAATTGTTAACTCCTTGCTCTGGGAGTTAGTTCTTTTTGCTCTTGGGAGTTTGTCCTGCTGGGGGTGCAGATGACTCTGTCATTGTCTCACAGGACGTGGAGCCTTCGTCTCCCGCGGCTCTGGCCGGTCTGCAGCCGTACACTGACTACGTCGTTGGATCTGATCAGATTCTGCAGGAGGTGGGGTGCACGTTCCTCCCAGCAGGCACTGATTGTCTTTGTGCCTGCCAGGTGTTAATTGTAGGATTTGGGTTTGGTATAAATCTCATCAAACACATGGGGGGTGGCATTGAGGGATTTTGGAGGGTTGATGTTTATGACAGAAGCTTTATTGTTAAGGTAAATGTTATGTTTCTTTTAATCTGACAATAAAGAGAATTTGCCACTAAAGATCAAATTGGTGATTTTTCTCTCTCTCAGTGTTTAATATCTCACACTGAGTAACTATGTAAAATGTTGACTTGCACATATGGGTTTATTAACTACTACTTTCTATATTTTCTTTTCCTAGTCAGAGGATTTCTTTTCCCTGATTGAATCCCACGAGGGGAAGCCACTGAAGCTGATGGTTTATAACACTGAGGCAGATTCCATCCGAGAGGTAGTTGTGACTCCCAATGGAGCTTGGGGTGGAGAAGGAAGGTACTGATCTCTCTTGATGACAGGTTTTACACTTGCTGTAAATGAACTCATGTTAGGAGTATTACTGCTATCAGTTATTGGTGCTTCCAAGTTAAGCCCTGTTTCCTCACACTTGTCACCCAAAACTGTTAATCTTTATGTTAAAAAAACCAGCTTAGAACTAGGAACTGGGCACATTCAAGATCTAATCCTGCTCAAGTTGAATCAAATGGCAGAACTGTCTTGAGTTCCCCACTAGCAGATCCATTATCTGCATTCTCATAGTCAAAACATTCAGCTAAAGCAAGAACAAAACCCACATCAGGTCAGATTAAATATTTTATAAAGATATGAAATAATTCACTGAAAGCTAAGCTGTCAGCATTTCTTAAAGCTGATTGCAGAGTGTTCCTTGAGTACTCTTTAAGTGAAATTCTTGCAGGTAGGTATTTCCTGGTATAGATAAAAGACATAAACTATTCTTGTTTTTAAAAGTCAAAATTTAAAATATTAGCTTTCTTAAGAGCACCTTTTTTGTGTCTTGATTTTTTCCTCTTGTACAGTTTAGGATGTGGTATTGGATATGGCTATTTGCACAGAATTCCAACACAGTCCATGACATCAAAGAAAAAGCCAGAAAACAAATCACCTTCACCCTCACCAGAAGCTGGAACTCCTGTGCCATCCACTAATGGTTACACAGAGGTAGGGAAAAAAAAATTCCAATCTCTGCCACGTTCTCTGGAGTTTCAAAAATTTCTGCTGTTTGGGACAGTGGTAATACAGAATGTTTGAGTACAGCATTCAATTTTGCTGAATGAAATGGAGTTGGGTGAAGGGAAGGGGAGGAGCTGATGCTGCTGAGCAGGTGCAACATCACCAGTGTCAGCTGATACAAATTCTTGCCAGGTATTTTCTCCCTATTTTCAAGTCTTGCATCCTACAGCTGTGCCAGGCAATGAGGATCATGTTGGAACACCTTCTTCACTAGGAGAAAGATACACCTCCAAGAACCAAGTTCTGAGAACAGACTGGCTTTAAAAGGCTGAGCTGGAACATGGCCTAAGTGTATTTGTCTTTCAGTTTCAGCACCACAGCTTCTCTCTGAACTGGTGCATGTGGAGACAGGCAGGATGCTTTCATGGGAGGTTTGGCTAAAGGTGAAGCTTTTGATGTAAAACAATGTTTTTACTTCTTGCTGTCTTATTCCAGACTCCATTGTTGGCACCTACGTCTCAGAATGACAGCTCTGAAACAGTTATGAACTTGGATCATTCCACAGAGCAGGAAATGAGTGGTTACTCACCAGAAAGCTCCCTGTCTCCTCCTCCCCCTCTCCAGAGGGTTATGGATCCAGGTATGTTTTCTTGGGTGCTTTTTTTCACCAATCCTTTTAGAGTACATTTAAATAAACTAATACGGTCTTAAACAAGCTAGAGGTTTAAATTCAGAACTGTGAGCACTGGTGGTGCTTTCCCTTGAGGTTTTTTACTTTCCTGGATTTCAGAGCTGTAGAATTTGGGTACCAGGGAAATTAAATTCTATTGCATTTAGTAGGAAGGGGATTTCACTGACTTCAGTCTGGATAGAGCATGTCCTTTTGAATCTAGAATTTTGTGTTGCATCTAACTAATGCTTGCTTTCTCCTTCAGGATTTCTAGATATGTCTGGAATTTCAGTTTCTGAGTTCACAAGCTTAACAGAAGTGTCCAGCCTGCCCCCATCTGCCTCCTTCAACGTGCCAGCAGCAGGGGCTCCTGGAGGCTCTGAAACAATGCCAAATAGTGAAGCCTCTGCTTATTTTGGTAAGTGCAGTCAAGATTTCCTTTGGGTCTTATTTCTGGAATGGCACCAACTCATGCTCACTTAACATCATCACAGTTTTTGGAAATAGGCAAATTTTAATACAAATCAGAAAGAATGGCAAAAATGGGATGGAAAAAGTAGCAGAAATCAGGTTTAGAAATGGAAAATCTAATGTGCTTTTCCTTAAGTTTATAGCATGTGGGTCTCTTTAAACAGAAATGCTGAGGCACTGTCTGTTACCTGATCTGTTTTGTTTTTTTACAAACTCTCAATTTCCCAGAAAATGCCTCAGCTTTGGACCCTGAAGGTTTAACCCCATATCCCGAAGGATCAGGCAAGCAGCCCACACTGGATGACCTCCTGCCATCAATTCCATCTTTACCTTCTCTTGATCTTCCTCATGACATTTCTTCAAAACCAACACTAGGAACTGATGCTGATACCCAGGAGTCCTAGCTGCTTGTGAGCAGCATTGAGGGCTCATTAACCACTGCTCCAGAGACCCCAGAGCACAAAGCAGCAAGTGAGCAGAAAGGAGAAGCAGCTGCACAAGATCCTGAGTGAAATGGACCCTGCTGCTGTTTACAGACTGCTGAATGCTGCAGTGCTACAGCTTGGAATATTTTTCTGATCTTGAAAGAATTACAGTTACTCTATTTTGTTAGTGTAGACAATACTAGAAAAGAAATCAGATGAAGTACACATCCTGTTGTCTTTTCCAATCACTGTTTAATGGATTGATCTATGCTCAGAATTTGAATGCTGTCCAAAATCACCCAATCAATACAGAAATTGATGCAGAAACAAGTTGGACACTGGCAGAATGTCAAGTTCTGGAATTCACATTTGCCTAGAAGTGCTTCTGAATGTATTTACAAAGGCACTGTGCTTGAACAGTGAGACTTAGTGATGATTTTTATCAGTATGTTTGATGGCATTAAAAAATATTTATAGTTTTGAATTGTTAGAAAGCTTTTCTAATGGTACACCTTGGTTAGACTGTTCTTGTGACTTGCAAGGCATTTCTTACACTAAGATACTTTTACTTACTGCTCCAGTACTCTTACTAGACTCTTATTTTTCTTGGTTTAATTCCCTTCTCTGCAACAGTCCTTTATGTACCTTCTTTAGGAAAGAAATACAATGGGGCTTGAAATTGCAGCCTCAGATGGGACAAAGCCATGGTGGTGGGTCCTGTCATTCTCTTCTGCTCTTGAGTGGACCAGGTGCTGGACTTGCAGTTAAATAACCAGTGAGGGGGGAGGGAATGATGGTAGTTACATGAAATAAGCTGAAGATGATTTTAAAGTAGGGGTGATGAATCTTTTTGGTGAAGATTGAATGTCCTGGCTCCTGTAGTGACCAAGAAATAGTTTGCCTTTGCTTGTGCTTTTCTATTTACTCATTACTATTTTTATATAAATTGTTTTAAGTATAAAACAGGACTGTTGTGCAGCACCAGCAACTGGTTTTTGTAGCTTATTTTTGTTTGCATTTGTCTCCAAATCACTTCTGAATGTAATGGAAAGCATGACATAAACAATGGAAGACATGGATGGTTTTACAATCCTCAGGGCAGTGATTTATCATGGAGTTTCAAAGCTGCTGATAGGCAATAATAGAGCTACTGCAGTGAAAACCCTTTGTAAGTGAAGAGAATGGAGTACAAGGTTATAAACTAAAGTTCACTTATTTAGCACAATATTGCCTGATTTCCTTTGCCCTGGCTCCTGCTCTGTTTGTGCACTGTCACTGCATTTTCAGCTGACTGGGCTGAAATCTGGTACTGATGCAGGGGGGACTCAGGCTCCCACAGGTCTGCCTGTGACAGCTCAGCTTCAGCCAAAGGGTGCAGGCAAAGTCACAGCACGTGAGGGCTTCAGATGAGTCCACCCTGACAAAGAAACCTGTCCTTGATCTGTTGTTAGTCTGAAATACTGCAAGTACAGTAGTTCTGAACAGGACTGTCAAAGCACCCGTTGCTTTAAAGAATGTACCAAGCTTTAACTAAAGGCAGTAGAATTGACTGGATTCTAGTCTGCTAAAGGCTCTGTTAATTGTGGGCCTGTTTTATTTCCTATGTTGCTAAAATAAATTTCCTATTTTGTTCCCCCAGCTGACTGTTACAAGGGAGAACAGCCAAACACTAAAACTAAATGTAATTTAAACTTCCTAGGTTTGTTTGATCTTGGAGTCTGATGCCTGAAGACACCTAGGTAGTGTTTTATTCATGTTGTTTATTTAAGACTGTTTCTAGTCCTTTACCTTTCTCAAAAATGGCCATGAGAGGGTAATTTAAGTGACTCTGTACCATAAACACCTTTTAGAAATCTAAGAGCAGGGAATGTCAAAACTCATGTTAGATTTCAAATGTCACCATAATAAATGGGTTAAACTTCCTTCAGTCTGTGTCCAGCCTGTGTGTTATGTTAACTGGCTCTGGGAAGGGGTTTGGAAAGCCAAGTACTTAAACCTTGAGCCAGAGAATGTGTTCTCCAAACCTGAAACCTGATCATTCAAATGCTAAATGAGGTGAAGAGTTGGACCTCCTCATCAAATTTCCTTTCTCTTACCAACTTGGATACTCCCTCACAGCTGCAGCCCAGCAAGTGGGGAGTACTCCTGTTTGTGGGTGCAAAGTGAGAAAAATGACTGAAATTTTAATTTCAAAATAAAATCTAAATAGAGTAGGAGAAGCACCTGAGGGTGGCTGGATTCAGAGCCAATACCAAACAGCCACTCAGCCTGCTGCTGTCCCAAACATGTTTCCAGGTAAGCAGCAGCTGGATGTGACCTTTCTCCACTCTCTAAACCTGAGAGCAGCAGACACAAGCAGGATTATCTGGGCAGCATCAGGAGAAGGGCAGAGGAAAGGCAGGAGGAGAAGGAGGTCACCTCAGACATTACAGCAGCAGGGTGATTTGTATGGCCAGACACAACAGGATGAGCTGCCAGAGCTGAGCTGCTCCCTAGAATTACCAGTTGAGCCTGAGGACACAGTCTGGCAGACTTTCAATCCACAGAGGCTCCCAGCAGCTCAAGCTTTAGAGTGAGGATTGGGCAAAGCCCATCTGCACTGAGCCCTGCTCCTGCCAAGGCCACAGCACCCAGGGCTGATGGGGCTGAGCCAGGAGAGCCCTCTGAGCCACGGGGTGCTCAAACCTCAGCTCAACAAAGGCCACAGAAAGGTGGCCAAGCCCTGCCCCAAGTGAGGCTAATTTGATCCATGGGAACCTTCCATACAGCATAACCCTGTACTGGGAATGATGGTAAACCCCCAAGATCATGATAAGGAAATAGAGATAAACATGCAAATCTCATTATTAACAGCAATATGGATGCTGAACTTATTCTGGCTGAACTTGAGTGAGTGAATATGGATGTATTTATTGTCTTTAAGCTGAGCACCTACTAGTAGAACTATTCTAACACCAAATTCAGGCATTGATTATTTAATTTTCCCTCTTAAACTTCCACAGCAGGTCTACTGAAGCTCCTGCTGTACTGCTCTAGGCTCTGTGCAGAGGCTGCTCAGCAACACTTAGCTGCAGAAATGCTGCAGGAAAGTGGATCTCTGCTGAGCAGAGATCACATCACTCACACATACTGGTAAAATCATGTACTTCCACATGCATTCTCCATCTTCTCCCAAAACTGGACAAGTGTTTTCACCTCCAAGCAGTAACACAAGAACAGGCTCTTAAGAGAAAGCAGCTACAGATTACTAATTGCATTGATTAGCATGCTCCATTTCCTGAGCACTGCCCACACAACCTCCTTCTTGGCTTTTGCCTTAATGAAACACTCAACTGGCATTGCTTCTGCTGTAGCAAAATTTCAACTGTTTGCTCAAAGTTACATTTCTAAGCTACAATATGTAATTAATATGTCATTATTACATATTACATACATATTACATGTGTAATATATAATTAAACATTCAGAGTCCCCTGAAAAATACATTTGGAATAGTGTCACAATGTCCTCAGAGAGAGATCAGACACGTCCCACCCAGGCTCCAGTCAGCACCTCTGCTCTGCTGGTGTTTGCACAGCTCTACAGAAAAACCTCCATGTAGTACAGGGCACTCTTTCAATCAAGCACTTTCCTGTTAAGTGTGTGTGTGCTCCCAACAGCTCTGTTATCCAGCTGGGAGGGGACTCTACCTGGCTCTGTTCAGGAGCCAGCACCACATCCACAGTGCAAGATTATGTGCTTAAAGATTGATTCTAAATGTCAAGTTCAATACATTTCTAGGGATAAAGTTGGAATCAAACAGGACCTCTGTGAAAGGAAAAATCTTAGCTTGGTGTAATGTCTGTATACCAGTAACTGCCCTGCCAGCCCCTGGCTGCCCCTCTCCTCGGGAATACCTGGACAATCCAACTCATAAATCCCAAGACCAAGAGGTAGAATCACACTAAGGTCCCTTCCAACCCAAACCATTTATTATTCTGTAATAAAGCTCATCCAGTTCCAATCCCCTGCCATGGGCAGGGACACTTTCCACTAGAACAGGATGCTCAGAGCCCCATGTAGCCTGGCCTAGAACATTTCCAGGGAAGGTGAGTCCACAACCTTTCTGCCTAGAGCTTATTTTGAATATTTTTTAAGTGTTTCTTAAAGTAACTGGTAAGTCCTTCAAGCAGTTCTCCTCATCCTAAAATGATACTTACACTTCAGCTACAAGTTCTGAGCCAAGCTCTCCTGTTCTCAGCCCCACCCCATCTACAGAGGATAAAAAATTACCTGTCATACAAAATTTAAATGCTTTTCTGGAAGACAGGCTGCACTACTAAACACTAGATTTACAACTCCTTCCCATTATGAACTTTAAAATTAAATAACTTTTGCAAACCTGCTGCCTTCTCTATGATTCTGGCAATCTTAAACTCTCTGCTCACAACATTCCCAGGTTATGTGACTCTCAAATTAACTCAAAGCTCTCCTCCTTCTGCCTTCAGGACTCTTACAGAAAGCACAACTCCAGAAAAGGTGACAGAATTTAAAAGGTAGTAGCAAAAAAATCCTTCTCTCCCTTTATACACCAAGTAAGTCAGAGCTGGGAATGTGGGAGCACACCTGGGCACTGAATTATACTGTGTGCCCAGAGAGAGCAGCTCAGCTCACAATTCCCATTGCAAAAGCTCTGAGCATTCTGTCCTGGCATTTTCAACATCAGGAAACCCAGCTTGGTTTCCCATGTGCCTCTTACAACCTTTCCACACCCAGACAGCTCAGAAGCAACTGGCACAAGTCACTTGTTAGCACAAAATACTTTCATGGTACAAAAGCAGCACTGCCCATGTGACATTCTCGCCTCAACAGGACTCAGAGCTCACATCTGAAGGTCTGCTCACCTCAGAAATTCTTACATCCAACCACATTACAAGATTATCTTCACAGGTTTCTGCTAAGGCATTGCCATTTCTTCAGCCATTGCATTACTTGAGGCTTCAAAGCACTCTGAAGCCCTTTGTTAAATTCAAGCTCCAAAACTGCACAATTTGTCTAGTACACAAAACAACTTGAAAATATTTTAACTAAAGCCTTTTATTCTATACAACTGTGAAACATCATTTACCCTTCTGGCATTGCAGACTCTTCCATTAATCTTTCCTGTTACTGTGTTTTGGGATGGTTAGAAAGAAAAAACAGAAGGAAAGTTACAACCTTGGGCTGATTTCAAACAAAAAATTACTGTGAGCAACTCCAATGTATACAATAGGACAGGAAGACAACCAGGAAACAAAACATAACCCAAACAGTGCCTATTGGAACAGACAAAGACCCTTGCTAGTAATAAATACAAGTCAGGACAGATTACCAATAAAAGTTACAGTTCTGTTTAACCATTTAATTCACAAACAGCACTAAAAATGTGCAGTTAAAGCACAATTGTGTCAAATGAAGCATACACAGAAATGGGGATAGAAAACTGAACCTGATTCTCAAAAGATGGGAAAAGACATGCTAGCTGAATTTTGAACCATGGTTTTGTCTAAGCAATGAACTTGTTTTGCTGGGTTTAAAGTGCAGAAGGGAATGACTATTTTGACTATATTTTGACTATTTTTTCAAATAAAACATGATGAAAAATACTTTACTTTTTGTCTGACCAATACAATCCCAGTAATATAATTTATTGGGACTTTCCTTAGGCCTCAACCTAAATCTTGATCACAAGATACAGGAAGGGCTGTGTCCTGAAGAAACTCCAATAATATACTGCCCCTTGAAGGCACTTGTGCTTCTGCTTCAGACAAGAGTAATTTTTAAACCATTTCTCTACGAGGATTCCTAATTTGCTCTGGCTACAAATGGTTTTCTGGGATATCCCCACATTTTCCTCACAAAAAGCTGAAAGGCCCTTACCCTCCCTCCCCCCAATAAGTTAAACTTCTATAAAAGATTACCATGAGCCTAGGACAGTCACAGATTTTTAGAAATAGCAGTGAAAACAAGATCTGCATAAATCTCTAACAAAAGAACAATTGCATATAAAACCTCAGAAAAGAAGAATCAGTATTTTTATGCCATGAATATGAAATCTGCTGAGAAGTTTAAGTTTAACATTAAACATATGAAGTTATAATCAGAATGGTTTGAAGTTTTAACAAAATGTCACATACTTTTGGAGCACAGTTACCAAAAATTAGACTGGTGTGTCTTTAGAACACCTAGGACACAGTGCAGGAAGAAGTTATATATATTTAGAAAAAAAATCTTTAAGTTGCTGCAAAGCACGTTCACTCTATTATGATGCACAGCATCACTGGACTCACATTGCTCTGATATCTTTCTAGTGTTCTGTTCTTGCATGTCAACAGCTCTCTAAAGCAATTAAAACAATTCTCATGTTAACCCTTGGTTTGCAATTAAATGGGCCCATTGATTCAAGTATTCAATAACTATTTTCTGGTGTTTTCTTTTCCAAATTTCTTTTAGTGGTAGAAATGCTTGAGTAATCTGTGAGAAATCATTGCTGGAACTTTATGAATGGAATGTACTAAAAATACCTTGTGTGCAGTTCTTAATTACATTGTGAACAGTGACTAATACGGCCAAACCTGTTTGATACCGAGCATGAGCAGATGAGGGGATTATGTTCTGGAAAAAAAACCAAAAGCAAAAAGGAGGAAGCAAAAGTCTGCACTGGGTTATCATCCACTCTCTGTACACCTCACACAACACAAACCACTCAGGGACCTCCCATCTCATTGACTGAGACTAGGACAGACTTTAGTTTAAGTCATATAGATTTTTTTTTTCCTCTATATTACAGGTCTATTAGTCACTTCAATTAAATGTTTGCTTCCTGTCCATACTGAGGCATTAGAAGTCTCATTCTACCTTAGGGGTTTCAGGGCTGCTCTAGAACTACTCTTGGAACCAGCACAGCAAGGTCAAGTCAGTAGTGACCGCTCTGGGTCCGCGCTGCCCTCACGTCGATTTCTGGCGGTAGTGAAGCGTCAGGTCCCCGCCACTCTTCCAGATGAAGTGCTTTACAGTTCGAAGGTCCATGTTGGGGTCCAAAACCTACACAGCAAAAAGGCAGCTTTTACTCCACAAGTCTGCTGACAGAAATTTAAAAAAACCAAACTGAAAACTGATACCAAGAGGAGCCATGCAAAGGCTCAGATTTTTCGATTAGCAACTGAGCTCAATGCATTACTGAAAGATTTTAGCAGAGTAACATGTAACTTCAGATTATGACCACCTCCTCAGTGGTAGAGCCTAATCTCAGTTACACTTACTAGGCAATTAATGGTTTTGGACCAATTTTGAAACCAAAAATGCAGAAGTCAAAACATTCCAAAAGTGCTAAAAATACAACTCTGTATTAAGCCCATTTGTTGACTATGAGCAAGTGACCCTGTAAGGGCCCCATGCCAGACCAAATTAAACAGGTTTATTATGAAAATTCCTTCATCTGCTTATCTGCAACTGTCAAACTTGTGTCAGCACTAAGTTAACAATGTCAAAACATTTACTTAGTTTTAAAGGTAACAGATAATCTATGGCATATTTGAAGCTCAGAAGTCAAAAATTCACAACTAATTCACTGCTAGAGCCTGGTTTTGATCACAGAGAACTTACCTGGTCCTGGCACAGAAGTTCAATCTTCTCCTCTGCTAGCACAGCAATGTCCTCCTCCTTTTCTTGTTCTCCTGCTTTCTCATTGTTGGAGGAGCTCGTTGTCTGAGACTCATTGTCCAAGTTGATGATTTTCTCATACACGTGTTCCATCACCTTCCTCACCTGAAGCATGTCACTGGCTGACAGCCGGTCTCTACAGGAGTTAGAGAAGTTTATCAGGAAAAACTTCAGAAACAAACTGCATTTCTTATCTTCACACCACCTTCCTTAGCTGTAGTAAACTATGCAACTACACAGAGATCATCTCTATATTGTCTAGTAGTAAATTATCAGGACCATCCAGAATGCCATGATCACAACAGCAATTTATCCAAAGAGTCACTCAGCAAAAAAAACTCAGAAAATAAGCTGAGATATTCAAAAGACCAGATAAAAATCTACATTGATTTCTAACCAACCCAGCTCCCAGTTACAGCTCATGTGACTGGCAAATTAATTTGCATTCCCTACTTATCCCTTTTCCTTTCAAAAAGCAATTATTCATCTCAGCTGGCAACAGGAAACAAAGCTGTGGTTCTGAACAGAGTAACAATCTATAAATTAATCTGCTTTCTGATTAAATAGCACAAAAGACAAAGTCCCATTTCACTAGTTAGTTCTTAGACATTTCTTAGCATAAACTTGTACAACTGTCTGTTGAACCCACATCCACAGTTCTTTTAAGTATTCTGATATAACTTGTTGTTTCAGAGCAATGCTACTAAATAACTATGAGCTTCTACAAATTCATCAAGCACAGAAAAATTCTCTGGAAAAATCAGTGAATTGCTTTGTTGGGGTTTTTTTTGGTTATTGGTTTTTCTTCCTTAAGTTTGCAGGTTTTTTCCTGCAATTTGGATATTTAATGTTGATAGTCATATTTGCATTACTTACTTTTTTAGAGTTTTTGCCCCTGATGATGAATGAGGTTGGAGGTAGAAGGGAATCTTATTGAACTTGGGCATATTTTTCTAGAAGAAAACAAGTTTCAGAAGTGTTAATTTAGGATGAACCATTATCAGCTCCTATTTGCAGCAGCTGCTATGTGAAGTATATTCAGCTCCTAATTATCAAAACTCATGAGAGATTCCTAATCAGCATTCCCACCACAGCCAACTTCCAAATTACTCATACTCCTGAGACACTTCAATTTACATGATGCACAGATCATCTAGCTTTTGAATATAAATTATCATTTATTTCAAAGGCAATTAGATAGTATCAAAAGACAGCAGCAATATGAAGTGTATTCTCTATTCCTGAGTTCCTCACTAGGAAAGGATATCAATTATGCACAGGACTTTGAATTCTTTATCTAAGACAGTCTGTCAAAAGAAATTGAGCAAGAAGTATTTTAACTAGACACATCAAAAATGATGCATCTCAAAGGGTCTTGATTACAGACCTTGAAACCACTTATTTTAAATACAAACACAGCAAAAATTTAAAATGTAATTTCAGATACTGTGAAGTTAATTGTAGTACATCTTAAAAAAAACTTTAAAAAAAGGCCAAACTTATACACCCAATACTCACATCCACAGTGATGTCAATTACCCATTGTGGCACAGTTTCATTAAGAAGCATGGATTCAGTTTCACCACCTGAATCCCGACACAACAACCTGAAACACAAAGAAATAACCTTTATTGTAATAACAGTTATTGCCATTTGCATTAAAAAGCTTTCAAGGGAAGTTTTAATGGGCAGGGAGCCTGCACTGTTAGATAATCTCTTTCCCAGTAAGTTCATGATCCTATTTTCTGTAAAGAGCAGAAGGAGCTGTAGGAAGACAGATCCCAGAAACAGCGAGTAGGATCTCAGACTACAGCTTTGACACAGAAAATATATAAAGTGCTTTGCTCTGGATTGTGTTATGTCTGTGTTGAAATACAGAACTGTCAGGAGAAGGGGAAAGGCACCTGGCATAAAGCAATTCTCTCCTTGACAAAAGTGAGCTCTGCATGTAAAGCATCTGCTAAGCCCTCACTTGAAGAAAAGAATAAAACCAGTTTTAGGAAATGTGCCCATGCAGTGATGCAAAAAAGCCACATTTCATTTTATAAATTGCAATGAGGTATTTTGTCAGAGTCCTGCAAGCCACCTTTTAGATCCCACAAACATGGCTTGCTCCCTTCAATGGGGTCTCTCCAGTGTTCTCTTGGGGAGCAGCAGCATAAGAGGGAAGATGCACCAGAACAGAATGCAGGCAAATATTAAGCCCCAGGTACAACATAAATACTGTAGGAGAAAAAGTCAATTTTCCAAGCAGAAAATGGTTTCCTGTTTCACTGACCAAAAGTTACAGCATTTTGGGGCCTGTTCAGCCTGGAGAACAAAACCAACAAATCAAACATGTCCCACACCTTAAATTTAAAATCCACTATGTCAGTAAATATCAAACAATTCAGTGTTTGCAAGCTCAGCACCTGTTTTGCAGCACTATTAAACTGTCTCTGATGTATCACATATTACAGTTGGGTTTTTCAATGTAGCAGAAGACATAGAAGGGTAACCATTACACACGTTGCAATACAGAACCTTATGGCAGGGATTAGGACCTTCTACTGGATTTATCAACTAATTCTGGGAGCAGAAGCCAATTCTCTAGTGAGTAGCAGCTATTGAGTAATTCATCCGCAGAGGTCAGCACAACACACAAGAGTCTGAAGCAGCACAATTTCATTTTAGAACAGTTTAATTTATCAGTTTGCAGAAAGAGGGCATCCAGAAATTTCACACACAACTAAGGACTATACACAATTCCTACTGCTTTAAAACCCCACACCTTGCTGATGCTCAAACTCACATGCTCAGTTGGACAAATCATCATAAAATCATCATCAACAGCTGCTTATTTTGCCTTTCAAGGGCATGTCTTAAACGCACAGAACAGATCCAAAGAACATTTCTAATAACATTCCTGCTTGCACTAAGAAAAGGATTGTTCAGCCACTGTGGTTGTATTTTTAAGTTTTTATACCTGAACAAAGTGCGTCCTCCAGCCTCACCAAAAATAACTGGTGTATGTGGTGGCACTTGGAAGTATCCATTTCCTTTCTGCACTCTGTTCTCCTGCTCTCCATTCACTGTTGGAAAAAAACACATAAAACAGTGGTGAATCTGCACTAGGCCTTAAAAGTGGGCACCCATTCCATCTACAGCAGATACATTTTGTAAATTAATAAGATCACAAGCTTCATGAAGACGAAGAAAATCCCCCATTCCAAGATACAGCAAGTATATAAAAAACCACTGGAGAGTAACAAGATCAATACAGGTTTGTGGAGGGACTATTTCAAAAGCCTGTGAAAAACAGAAAATAAAGCCCAGGAGTCAAAACCCAATTATGAGTTTTATTCCCCATTTCTTTTGTCAAACTGAGCAATACTAAAATTAGGAATCAACTAAAGAGAGACTCTGCAGAGACAAGACTATTCTTCCCTCTAGAGTGACAGTACAGAACTCTGAAGGGTTGTTTGCACTGCTCTTCTACCTGGATTTGCCAGATGTCAAAACAATGTACTAGGAAAGCTCAGACTCACAGTGCCTTGAACTTCCTTTGTTACAAATTCATTTTATTATAGCTAATTACAGCAGTATGGTCTTCAAAGGCTGAAGAACCTGATTCCATATAGCATAAGATTAAAGAAAAATCAGCATTATTTATACACCTCTTGAACAGTGCAGCTTCTAATCAGTAGGTGTCTTGAAACAATGTAGAATTTGGATGCCTGACTTGCACTTGGGAAAAATCATCTCCATTACACTGTAGTACCTCATTACTGTGTTTGAAGAGATGTTGAATTCAAGCAACATTAAGAAATTGAAATGGCACAGACTGATGAGATGAATGATTGCTCAGCTTTCTAACCAGAAACATATGTAGGCAAAGAAAGGTCAGAAATTGTAGCAAGCAAAGAAACAAAAGAAAGAAAATCTATATTGCAAGGGTAAACATGATACTAAAGTTAGGGCAAGTGAAAAATCCTGTAGCTTGAAACATTTTTTCCTAACACTTCTCTGAACAATTGAAAGGAACAACACTGCACATAGCTTGTGTTTATTTAAATTTGTATCTCTACAAAAATGCCAGTGTCCAACAGCTACATTCCACCTTCTCAAGTCACTGCTCAGTGCCAGTCTCCTGATTTTTTACTTTTAGAAGGGCAATGAAAACATTCTGTTGGGAGTACCCCAAACATTTCACTAATCCACAACTCTACACAGGAATAAGGAGTGTAGCATCAACAATCCAACAGCACAGAAGCTGTGAGTGACACTTCTCAAGCCTTGTCTGGCTCTAAGCTGCAAACTGCCAATGCACAACAGTCTGAGAATCAGCAGCTGGATCCAGAAAAGTCTGCCAAGAGCTCTGAACCTCCTTGGAGGCCAGTTTTGAAAGAAGAAAGCAACTAGTTCTTGCCACAGTCCTGTCACAAAGCAGTGAGATATGCTGAATGCACAGTTTTCTTAATTGCATCATCTAGCTATAGAAAGTAATTTCTTAATCACCAAAAATGAGACTTCAGTTAACTGACCTGGGTTGAATTGATTTCCAACTCGGGATTAGAGTCTCTTATTTTGCCAAATTCAGCCTCTACCTTGTATTTTACATGGCTTTCATCTAAAGCCTGATTAGACTTAGCATTATTACCTTAAACACCACTTTAAGGAGTTTTTCTAAGGTGCTACTTCATGTATTATTGCACTGACTGTATTTTTTCCAATAAAGCTTTTATTTTGTTCACAATACCTAGAAGGAAACTGGAATTATGTCAAGAGAATACTTGCTAGTGTTGGATAACTGAATTATTGCTATTTGCTGTCATTATCTAGTGTTTCTTTTCCAAGTCAAGCCTCAGTTTGCCAGGAATTGTGTTTCATCATTATTTTTCATCATATTTCTGTAACTTCAGAATAATTTATTCACCTACTTTTTTTACAGACAGACCTAAGATTTTTGTTGATACTTTTGGAAGTACAACACACTTCCTGGTGCAAAGCAAATTTAGGAGTGCTAGAAAACATGAAGTCTATAATGCACAAAAAGATAGGTGTAAGGCAACAAATGTATCTGTTTAAGAAACATATAAACAAACCATGCATGGACAAGTAAAGAAAAGGAAAATATTAAAATACTAACCATGGTTTATCTCATTTTCTTCTTCATCCATTGGATTGATATGTGTTCTAGGCCAATACTCCAGAAGTGCTTGCAGCAGAAGCCCTCCAAGGTTTACTGTCAACACACAGTGAGGCAGAACTTCAATCACACAAAAAAAATGGGCAATGTAATATTGTCCATTTGATCCACAGCTGAAAATTCCCCATGAGTTTGAGCAGGTCTGTTCCAAAAGCAAACTATTTATGGGCACAGAAATCTGCTTGTCACAATCTGAGAGCTGCATGTTTCCATCTTTCAGGAAAAGCTGATTTTAGAATCCCTGCTGTTGGATCACTCTTGTGCTTTAGAATTCTCTACATTAGGTTATAATTACTTATTCACTTTTTCATCTTAAAGGTTTAAAACAAAATTAAATGTAAACCCTGAACATGGCTGTTTCAGAAAAAAAAGGAAATCTTTTATTTGGAAAAATGCTACAGAATTTAGTATTAAGAAAATAAGCCTCAAAATCCAACCAGATACTGACATAGGTGGCAATGGAATACTTCAAAACATCTATAATGCAATTTACTCTGATTTCTTTGTTACAATAAAACACTTTTATTAGTTAAAACTTACATTTTGGATCAGAACCATCAGGACTGCTAAATCCAGCATCCTTTGCTGAAACCCAGGCTGCAAAGCAGTCACTTTCATCCAAAGTAATTGTCAACATCTGTTGGCAAAAGACCACAAGGAATGTAATAGTTATTTGGGATTAACTAAGTCCATAAATTTCTACGTAATAAATTCTACATTCTAAATTTGCTCCTACAAATCAAAGAATTTCTGAAAGCATGACAGCACACTTTCTTTACCAAACTGTATTAATTCATAATTGGTATTGGTGGACTATACCTCAAGTAAAAAAATAATTTAAAAATCTGTTATTCCGATTATTAAAAAGAGGTAAAATTTGCTGTTTTAATTGAAAATAAATTTAATCCACTAAATAAGCAATGAATGTTCTTCTGAGGTTAACAAACTAAACCTTTTTTGAACAAACAATATATGAAAAAATATGAAATATGACATTAATGCAACAGATGTAGGAGCTGTATCTCACCCCGGTTTTCAAGTCCACTGAGAACCAGTTTGGCACATAAACCATTTTAAATCTCTTCTTAATTTCTTCTTCAAAATCTACTTTCCCAAGGTCTTCAACTTTACACGCCTGTTCACCAAAGAAAATGCACAAGTACTGAGTCATATCAACACCTCAAGACTTTCTTGATTTTCATACACACTTGAAAATGATTGTGACTGATGATCTCTCCCTGAGCATTGCAGTCCAAAAACCTCCAAGTTAAAGGTTAAATCTTTTTTAAAAAGTCAAACAGTGATTTATATGGTAAGTAATTCTTATTCTTCATTTATCTCTGAGGTAGTGGCATCAAGCCAATAGAGAAGTCTGGAAATATTACTTCAGACTGCTGGAAAATATTTTCCCTACACAGAGTAGACTGCTGTCTTCTAATAGCCCCTGTCATTTCTCTCCCCATCAGCACCAATATTCAGTACTCCATCAAACACCAGTATTTCCAGCACATCAAGCAACAAATTCAGTTCAGCTACTGCAATGGGAACAGCAGTGAGTGAATTTCTGTGCAGATGCTTTATTTCTGGTTTTTTCATACTTTTACTTTAAAAGTCCTTTAAGTAATTCTGTTAAAATCCAAATTATTATAATCCACTTGCAGAGTCATTCTGAAATACTTGTTTTAGGCAAACACTAAGGACTGCATTTTTTCCCTCAAAATCCAGGAAAAGATACAGGAAGCAAAGACTGAAGGGTGCAGCTTCAGGAAAACCTTCCTCAAGTCTTCCAGCATCTTCAATAAAGTCTCAGCTTTCAAGTGCAGGGAGCAACACTCTGACCTGACAAAGCATCTCACCCCTCTACAGTGAGTATGTATTTAAACATATATCAAGTGACACTTCTCACAGCCTTACTAAGGGAAAAAAAAACCTGAATGAAAGTAAAAATTACCATTAGCATTTGACTTTGGTCCTGAGATCTAACATTGCACACTTAAATACAGACTGAAATAAAGAAAACTCTTCCAAAAATAATCTAGATAATTTTTAGTATAAATCTACATCCTCCAACTTAATTTATTTATTGCTTCATTCAACAACTCAGTAAGTTGGCTGAGCATGCTTTACCTCATTACTGATCTTGGCTGCTGCACTCCATAGCTCAAGAAGAAAATATTTAGAATTTAACAGGCTTTTGCCAGAGAAGAAATTGCTGATTATCTCACTGATGTGGGATTTGAGTCCTTTCTCTCTGCACTCTTTCCCCACTCCTCAGAACAATCATTGGGTAAACCAACATAAAGAAATGTCACACCAAGTCTCCCCAGGCAACACCAGGCAGGAGCCAGGCTTCCTTCTGTTCCTTTTCCTGCCTTCCTGAGTTACCAGCAAACACAAACCCTCTTTGCAACAAAACCCCATCAAAACACACATTACTATTTCCTGGAAAAAATTCAAGGGTGTGAACATCAGGAGAATGCAGATGTCAATACTGGATTGAATTCAGGTGAATGCAGATATCAACCTCACATCAGGGAAAGCTACAGAACAGCTCAGAAATGCCCCCTCCTTTTTCTAAAGGCAAACCTTGCATCATATCCTGAGACACAGAGATGACTGACTTTCTACCACAGAAATCTCAAACATTAAAAATTTATATATATAAAAAAGTGGCACAAAATAATTAATCATCCAACAGTAGAAAATCTGAAATTACATCCTTACCTTCAAGACATCCCAGTATGCCACATTATTATTTGTGTCTTTGGTTAATATGTGCCTCTTGTCATTAAGAATGTGGCACTGAATAATACTAGCACCCCCTGGAAAACAAACAAGAATTAGGGTTACTACTGTAATTTTTTTCCAATATCATATGAAATTAAAGTGCAGGACATGACATATGCTATTCTTTGGTTTCACTTTTTTGTGTAAACCTTGGATACCATTAAGGTTTAAACATTATTTTAACTGTAATCAACAGTGGATAGACAATAACCACATTGTTCTGGTTGAAATCATAGTATCAAGTTTTTAAAAAAACAGAGTCAATCTTAAAGCTCCATCACTTGTGCTAAAGATAACAGGTTTTACAAGGTCCTCTGCAAAACAGCTGTTTACCTTTTATAACTTGGTCAGGCTGTGTACACAGGGGTGGTATGGGATTGGTACAATCATTATCATAATCTCCTGATGCTCTAAAATTATGGATTCCCTTCAAAGTCTAAAGAAAGAAAAATGACACATTCATAATTATCTATAAACTTTGCTTTTATCTGTGAGTAACAACTGCCAGCCCATGCTGCTATTTAGATGTTAACTATCCAGCTCCAAGGAATATAATTTCTAAATGCATCATAAATACAGAGCAAAGACTGTAATTCAAAGCTTCACACATTTTGAGCAAATTTAATATTAGTATTTTATGATTTATTCTAAAGAAAGCTTACAAATCACAGCACATCCCAGTCAAATTGAAAGCAACAGCCCAACAGTTCCCACAAAGACTGCAAGTCCCATGACTACTCAATTGTATTCACAGACTGTAAAATGTATCACTTACCCATTTATTCACAGAGGATTTAGTTGTTGCTACCCAAAGTGCTGGAGGAGGATCAGCTGATCTATCCAGTTCCATCTAAATAATGAAACAAAATTTCAGTCATGCTTAACTTAGTTTCCCTTTGATAATTAGTGTTGTCTTGTACAGATCTATTCCTATCATGGCAAGTCTCTCAGAAACAGCACTAATTTCAGTTTACTGTAGAATCACAAAGTTTAAACAAAAAGTAGCTAAGATGAAACTTCCAAAAATCCAGAGGAATTATTACAAATATTCAACAAATGAATTCTAGGCATGGGCAATAATAGATGCAGTGTGTATTAACACAGAGTTACTTCCAGCATGATGCAATCTTGCCTAATGGACAGTTTCCCAAGTACACTATTTTCTCAATTACTTTGTATTCAGACACTTCCTATGGTTAATAGGAAAATGTAAGAAGTTCTATACTAATGAAAAAGCAGAATTCTATACATTTGGCTCTGACATTACATTTCTCAGATCAATGTAGCCAAGATTAGAAGCTCCTCCTGACCTCTGTACAGCTGACCAGCATGTTAATTTTCTATTTTGAACTGAAATCTCACATCCTGACTTTTCCAGAACTAAATTAACATATCCAGGATTTTATCTTAACACTCTAAGCTAGAATTCACTCCTAAGGAAAACCAGACTGCTCATATCTATTTGTATATGTTTCAATTGCACACTCTTTACACACCTGCAGGTTCCAAAGTCATGTCATTAGAGACAGCAAAAACATTCAAAAACAGCCTCTCAGAAAGAGTCAGACTTGTGCATACAAATATCATGTTTATATGTTCAAAAAAAACCCACGACAACTTTACTCCTGGTTCCCATGAGTATGTAAATATTCTAAAACAGTCCTGTGCACATATGCTGCTGCTAAGAAAAATCCACTTTTGCACAAAACCTTGGCAACGCCAGCTCAATTTCTTAAAAATGTACTAGAGCCTGATAAACCCAACTTCCTGCGTGTAAAGCATTTTCAATTTCAGTAATATTCCAATCTGCACATTTTCAGTAGCTGCCAGGCATCCATCTTCTTCAGGCAATTAAACCTAAATGTAATTTATGAGACAGAGCCAATCTGCTGAAGGTGTGGTACCGTAAACACTTGTTAGCCAAATGTGAATTCTTTAATCAATTAATACCTCAAGCCACCGTTTCATGAGAAAACATAAAATTATCCTTTTATACTGTGAGGGTGACAGAACACTGGCACAAGTTGTAGATTCTCTATTATTGGAGACACTCAAAACCCATCTTGATGTAGGTTCCAAGTTCCAGTGCTCTTGGGCAAGGGAGAGGAGTGGACCAGATGATCTTCAGCCATCATTCCTAACCCCAGAATTGTATGAATCTCTGAATTAAACTCAATTACCTTAAGAACTGGTGCCTTTTCTTCACAGATCAGCACCCGGATATCCGGATTTCGTAGATCTGTACAATAAATCTTCCTGTCTCTCCCTCCTGAATAAACATGAGTGAAGGCTTCATTGACCTGCAGAGCCCAAACACCCTCATCGTGGACTCTGTACGTGGCTATGCACCTCTGCTGGCCCAGGGACCACAGGCGGATCGTCCCGTCAGAGCTGCCTGAAAGACACTGAGCAACGACCAGCACACTTCAATCAACAGCTACTGAAGTATTTCAAAGTATTTTTCCCCATAAAAAAGATTTATATATTTATATTTTTCCTCTAAAATGGTACTAAATGGGTAACAACTCTAGTCATGATTGCCAGTATTTTATGTAAACCTACTGCGCACCTAGATGAACGTGTAATTAAAACTTTCACCCATCAGCCTCCCCCCCTTAACCACTAAATATCTATAATCTATGACATTAAATAATTACATTGAAACAGATTGAAATTTCTGCTCTCTGTAAACTGCCTTTCAGGTTAAAGCACATACCTGGGTGCCATCTCTGTTCAACAACAAAGCTTTGACATTGTCTGTGTGCCCTTTGAGTTTCATCAGTTTTGCACAAGTCCTTGGATCCCACACCCTTAGAACCTATGGAAACAGACAGTGGATAAATGACATTAACAGCAGTCTTCCCACCAATGTGCTACCTCCGCAGAAATTAAGGCTTTCCAAATTAATCAGCCCTTATTCCAAACATTTGGACAATCATCACTGAAAATATATTTTTGAACAAGACAGATATAACTATATCTCATCTCATGCAGCTCTAATATACAGATGTGATCTTCTCCTGATTTTAATTGAATTTGCTCTGGCTTCTCCTGTCTTAAAGAAATTAAAGGATGGAAGTGACTGGAAACAGGACAGTGTGATGTGGGCATAAAATGTGCTTCTGAGAGTCCTCTCAGATGCTTCATTGGTGTATCCTGTTTTCTGGTTTACATTGTCTTGGAAATAAAATTCTCTCAAGGTCAGATTAGACAAAAGAAACTAACTCAGAGACTTAAGCCTGTTTTAACTTCCTTAACAAAGAGCAAGGGCTGTCTCTTGGGAGCACTTGAGCTTCATTAGCTCACTTCATTTCCCACCTCCTGCAGGCATCTTGCAAATTGCTAGCACCTTCTCTCCTACCTGCAGCAACTGCTTCAGTTTTGATAATCATCTGAGTCATGTGCCCTCACAATCAGAGCTCTTGTGGGGAAATGTAATGATCCCTGACAAAGGGGTTACACAAGATGATCTGATTGTCTCCCCTATGTATTCAAGCTCTATGGATACATCACATCTTCAGTCTGAGGCAGGATTTGTATCCTACACTTACACTCCCACTTAAGAGAAGTGTCTGCCCTCACTATTGAAAACACAAAAGCTGCTACAGACATGACATTGAAAATGAATAAAATTGTCTCTTTATACTGAAATCAAACTGAAGTGAAATGAACCCCTCCAAATTTTGCTTACCTTTTCAGTGGACCCTGATACAATAACTGTTCCCATTTGATTCATTGCAAGGCTGTAGATTGAGTCTTTGTTCCCACTCAGGGAAGAAGCTATTTCAAAATAAAATTCACATTTTTAATTTTAATGCTGTTATTTGAAAAACATACTTATGGACTCAAAACTGGTATTTTAATACTCTTTGACTCATGAAAATAGTGCCACTCTGCCCCATATATAGAATTGCTTTAAGAAAGGCTATAGTCAGCGTAGTGCTGGGAAAACCCCATTCCAATTCTTAATCTACTGCTGCATAAAAACAAAGTAACCCCTCAGATTTATGGTGATTACAATTTTAGTGACCATTGGCACCACAGTTCTGTGCCAGGGCCATCAAACTACTCTTGCTCAACTGCGTCACTGGAATATGACACTTCTTTGTGATCTTGTAACAGACAGCATTTGGATTTAAGTGTAGATTTTTTCCAAACTGAGTAACAGTAAAATTCTACATTTTGTATTAAAGGCTCTTCTAGCTCAGCAGAAGTGCAGAGAAGTTACACTGCAGCACTGAAATGTGTTACTTGAGCAGGGATGCTACCTCTGCACTTGAGAAAACCATATGGCAGCTCCTTAGCATCACACCTACCATCAGAGCTGAGGAATTCTATACCAACCAGCCTAACCCTCTTTTGGAGATTGAAGTACCAGTCCCTCAACTCAGAAAAGCACAGACACAGCAAATGAAAATAATTTATTTGGAGAGCTCAATTGGGCATTTCATCAAGCCTCAAATCCATACCATCAGTATGCCAAGAAAGCTGAGAATAGCAACAAACTGCATGGCCAGTAAAAATGTGAAACTTCACACAATGATTTATTTCTATGATGGAGCTAAGTTTCCAACACAGGATTTGTAATCTAATACCATAATTTAATACCATATTTTGTCACAATGGAGAAACCTGTGTCAGGGTGGTTTAGGCTGAAAATCATGAAGAGGTTCTTCCCCCAGAGGGTGGTGGGACACTGAACCCCAGGGCTTTGTCATGGTCCCACGGCTGCCAAAGCCCCAGGAGCATTTGGACAACAGTCTCAGGCACAGGGTGACATTTTTGGGATTGTCCAAAATGTAGGGCTAGGAATTGGGACTCAATAATCCTTGAGGGTCCCTTACAATTCAGGATATTCTTCAACCCTGTTATAGAATTATGCAGCTTTACTTCAGAGTCCTCTTAGCCACTGGTTATAGCATCCAAATGTAAACTGTCAAATTAAATCTATTATTTGGAGCTAAAATACAGTGAGTTTTCCACTGTCCCTAGAGAACAGCTGAAAGCAAGATACAGAACTGAAAACTCTTGAAGGTTGGCACACTGTTCAACAATCATAACTTAGGAAAGGATAATATACAAAGTTATCAGAAGCTGGATAGCAGGAATAGGAGAGTCTTAAATGTACAGAAGCAGAATTTATGCCAGAAGAAAAACAAAGCTCAACTCCACTGCCTTCTGGGAGGGACTACCTCTCAAAAGCTAAATCTCCCCTTAATTTAAATTACATCTCTGCTGACTGAGAGACTCTTTAGAAATAGGCTTCCTATTAATGCTGGTTTGTGTAGGTAGGTAATCAGATAGAAAACTAATGCACAGGCACAATATTCATTTGTACTCTGAAAAATCCATACTGCTTGAAAGGACTCAGGAAAATAGGTTCTGTGAGGACATTGTGTTCTTTCCAACAGAAACAGTTACTGGAGAGCACTAAAATGAAAGAAAAAAACTCCTCTGCTTCCTCTTCCTCTCCCTTACGAAATATTTGTGCTCCTACTCCAGAAATGCAAATTTCTCGCTGTCACCTTAGAGGCAATATCTCCACTTCCATTTAATCCTGGGTTCAAAACAAGCACCAGCTCCTCAGTACTCCCCATTTCTGATTCACTCCAACCATTTAGGTTCTGTATCACTGTTACAGTGTATAAGAAATGTTTTTATGTTTCTTTATTACCACACAACTCAGTTTTCCTGTGAGCTCACAAATAAACTCTTCCTTCAAAAACACTTTGTTGAAGTAGAAGACAGCTAAACTTACAGTTATCAGCAAAGTTTGGCTATAAAATAATTCTATTTTCAGTAAAAAAGGAAGAAATAGAAGGATTTTATATTTCTGGGAAATATAAAGTAGATCTCTTTAGTCATGTGCTATCCCAATAGGATTCTGCAGTGCAACACAGCTCTCTAAAGCCATGTCTCCTCCAAAACTACTCAGACATGTCAGCACAAGGCTATGCTTGAATTAAAAAGTTCTTTAGACAACAAATGAAAAACTGACAGTTCTGCTCAGCAGATGCACCTCTGGCTTCAGAAGCTACCAAATCTATAAAATTAAACACACCTTTGGAAATCAGCCCAATACAGCAAATAAAAACCCCCACACCAACTGCTTCTTACTTACAGAATTACATATTCCTGAAATGTCTTAGGAATATGTGTGTCAATTCCAAGTTTTAGCTTTGCAGATTTTCCTGGAGTCATTACTAACCCACGACTGAGGAAGCAATAGGCTTATTTAGGAAATTGAAGTGTGGCAGTGTGCAAAATGGTTCTGTTCTTTCCCAGTGTTGTTGTTTAAATGTCCATTAAACTAACTAAAAAATGAAAGATGAATCACTGGGAACACAATTTTTCCAACCTACCTAACAGGCAGCAATGTACACTGTGGTCACACTGGATTTTTCTCAAAAAATCAACTGTAAAACAGCCAATACAAACCAGGATGCCACAACCCATATCTATTTTATTCACTTAAACCCAACTGAACCTAAAGACTGGTGTGACAATTCCCAGAAGAGCAACTTAACCAGCTCTACCCTGACCAGTCTAAACAAGGCAGTGTTGGAATTGCTGTATAAAGGAAAGATCTCACAATTTATGTAATGCATTTCTGGGAGAGAGAAGCAGGACGGGTGACTTCCTAAAAGATGTGGGTGACATTGAGAATTAATCTCCAGTTTCTCCTTGCCTTCCAATCTCTAGTCAGTCAGATCTCAGTCTGTTATCCTCATGTGTAATCAGTGCTTTGTGTTTCTCTGTGTGCTTTTTAGTCTAGCTTATCTAGTAACTATTCTTCTCACAGATTTGACAAATGTATCAAATCCTGCTTTAGGAGCTGTACTTCCTGTTTTTTTCAGCATCTATACAAACAAAAAACCAACCCCAAATCACAGAAAATGTAGGAACAAACAAGCTAACAGAACATTTCGATAAAAGGCTGGTTTAGAGGTTAAAATCTTCTCAAGTTAAAGTTCTGTCAAGTTTCAGAGAAACCAGTATGTCACAGTTCAGGAGGAACAGTTCAAAAGAGACTTGTCCTCTATCCTAAATGCCATGACTGTTGGCTGCTCTAGATTTCCAGCTATTACATAACACAACAAATAGACTGAATGCATACAAACCCCCCCTTCAAATTTCTTGTCCATTTTTTATGTACAGATAGAAAAAGGCATCCCTAGTTTTAAACCGACCTCACAGATTATGCTACTCAATAAAATGCATTGCATTTGCCTCCCCTCCCCAGGTACCTACTTGTGACAGTATTATTTGAGGCAGTCAGTGCTGTGAGAGTATTTACATCCCAGAGGAATATCTGTCTGTCCAGCCCAGCAGATGCTACCAGCTCCTTATCTTTTGCATATGCTAAGGCTTTCACATAGTCCTACAATAAAATAAAAGTAACAATATGAATCAATGTTATGCTTTTGAAGTCCACATCTTAATAATTTTAAGAAGGGCACTGATCACACACAGTATTTACAGATAATGTTTTTCACCTTATGCGTCCTTAGTGTTGACATGCAAAATCCCTTATGTGCATTCCACACTTTAACAGTAGTATCTGAAGAAGCAGATATCACTAAATTGGAAAGAATAAAGACTAAATTTTAATGGCTTATATATTACTTTAGAGCATATTTGTACTACTCTAATTTGTTTTTCAAAAGAGATTAAAACAATTTATATAACATTTCAATTTTCATTAAAACAGCTGCTTACACTATTTACCAAAATTAAAATATACATCACAAATTAATTTTACACGCTAAGAAAAGATGCAAAATAATTAGAGCAGCAGATAATTTACTTCTATGCAGTTTCTGAATACTGCAGTTCTGAAACTTTTAAGTACTTACATGTTTTGCCATTGCAGCAGAGCACAATGTCATTTACCCAATCTGTGTGATGTTCCATAGATGCTATATAAGGGTCTTGCTGCAAATTAAGAAAAAATAAGCTCATCACCAATAGAGAAGATTGTGACTATCACGTCCTGTCGTGGTACCTTCTTTAACCTGCATATGGATTCAAAGTTTCCTAGTGCAGAGTTGTTTGAAATCACTCCCCCAGAACCCTTTTTGTGAGAACCACACAGTTATGTACAATTAATGTATTTGCAGAGATCCCCATGGCAGGGAGGAATGATGCAAATGACTCCATGTCCTCAGGCTAATTTATTACTTTATAATACTATATTATATTAAAGAACACTATACTAAATTATACTAAAGAACACAGAAAGGGTACTTACTGAAGGCTAAAAAGATAATAATGAAACTCATGACTCTTTCCAGAGTCCTGACACAGCTTGGCCCTGACTGGCCAAAGAGTCAAAACAACTCACACCAGAACCCAACGAAACAATCACCTGTGGGTAAACAATCTCCAAACATATTCCAGACGAGCAAAATACAGAAGAAGCAAATGAGATAAGAAATATTTTCCTTTTCTCTGAGGCTTCTCAGCTTCCCAGGAGAAAAATCCTGGGTGAAGGAATTTTTCAGGGAATGTGAATGCCACATACAATACCACAGTACAAGCAACATCAAAAGGATTCTGTGATCACAATAATTGGCACCTGTTAAAAAACAGCATCAGGTACAACTCTGTAGGCAGCTTACCAGCAGGATAACTTGGAAAAAAAGTAGGTTTAGAGCCAGGAAGGCTGTGCTGACTGACCTTGTGCTGATTGACACTCCATATCCGTATGATGGAGTCCCGCCCTGCTGTGAAGAGTCTGTTTAATGCTGGGTCCAGCTGAAGTGCATTTACCCCGTTCCGGTTGTACTTCTCCACTTCATCTCTAATCACATAGGAAACCTGAAACACATTTGCATAAATCCAATTATGGTATTAAGATATTGACATGGCCATAAAATCTGAACATCTAATTTCATCTTTGTATGGTTCTTGAGTAGAAAATATGAAGAGTTTTACAAGCATTGTTTTTTCAGTTGAGAGTTATCAGCACCACCAAAGTCATTTTTGTCCCCAAAAATGGGGAAGAGTCGCAGAGAAGATTCAGCAGTGATAGAACTGGAGCCCAGAAAATTCTTTCAATCATTGCAACTTAAGCTGAGTTAGACCCAGAGAATCCTCAGTTCAACTCCCTGCTGTGTGTGCACATTCTGGGTGATCTTAGAACACACTGAGTCTGTGTGTCACTTCCCGAGTGGGTTCCACAGTTTCCATAGCTGCAATGCCAGCACTTCCCAGCCTCACAAAGGAGAGGATATGTTCACCATGGCTTACAAAGTACTGACAGACTGCAGATTCAAATTCAACAGGTGTCACTATTATTTTTAAACCAATTTTTTAAGAACTACCTACCTACCAATATAATAAGAAACTCAAACTCTTAGTGCTCTTTCAGATAAATTATTCCACTAGTTTCTTTCCTTCCACGTTTGACAGCAGTGTGTGTAAAGGTTATTTCATGTATTTGTTCAGAACAACTAAAAGGAAATTTCAGGAGACCCTGAAAGGCTATGGCAGTCCCCACTACTGGTGTTCAGTAAATACAATTCTAAGACACTGCAGTTTCTTCAGATCTACTGCACTGACTTTCCTGATCTCTGGATTTACACACTACTCTGAGGAAAGCCCTCAGAAAAAAAAGCTCAAAGCTGAGGAAAAAGTAGGGAAAGATGCTAGATATGCAGCTTCCCAGATTCTATAAAATATAATCAGAACAAGGTAAAATTTCATGCTTGGTGTAATCAAAGCTGCTCAAAACAGGAATCTTCTGGATACACAAGCACCCGTGTTTTGAAAATGCTTATAAGGAATAGTCTTGGTCTAGAGATCTGAAAGCTATTTTTCACCCCAGTAACTGTGTTAAAGAAAATGTTTTCCAGATCAGATCTCAGTGACACAAAATAGATCCAACAAATTGAGATGCTCAGTGGTCCTTATCACAGTAGTAGTATTTGACACAAGTATATTTACAGCTCAGATTTTGTACCATGAGAGCTGCAAGGTCCATTTGTGAACGTGGGAAACACCTCCATCAAATTATCCCATCCTCAGGCAGCACTGAGGAGCCAGAGCACTGCTGCATCCAGAAAACACATGTCCAGTGCCATTCTCTGGTTGAGAAACAGCTGCAGCAGCTCTACAGACCAACACTGAAGGATCACAATTAAGAGCCTCCTGAAGCTTTGTCTCAACACTCTCCATTATCATTCCACAAGTCCTTCACTACAATTATTAATGTGATGTACATAATACATAATTATATATCTACAATACATTTACAAAAGTGTATTATTATATCCCAAATGCTCTTAAGACCTTCTGTCAGCCACTCTCAGCCCTTTTACTACCACAGCTCTTCCTCCCAGTTTTAGATTGCCCTCATTTCCAATGCTTTCAGCTTCTCTCACCCATTCCAGACTCATCCATAGCATTCTCACTATCCATGCTCAAGTTTCCACCTACACACAGCTCCAGAGACGCTGCTGAAAGGAGACACCATCAACCACGCAGAAGTGTCATGTTAAAGCACTTCAAGCATTATTTCTTTATGAGATGCTGGGAGCAAGATCCATGAACCACTCTTTACCTGGCCTTAATCATATCATGGCTGTATTGCTGAAAGACCCACACAGGTTATGTGTACAAAAGTTAAGGTTTAAAATTATTCAAACACAAGGCAAAGGGATGCCCATCAAATTCACATTGCTGTCAAACTCTCTGAATAAAACCAATGAAAGCACTCAGTTAAAAATATTAAATGTGAGCAGCTAAGACACAAACCTAGACATCAGTAGATCAAATTGAATGTTATTCATTAGAGAGAACAGTATTTTCCTGGTACAGTATCAGGCTCAAGATCAGCAGGGCATTTCACCTGTTTTCCCAAATGCTACCAGGATATTCTTTGAGAAATCCTCAATTTTTGGATTTGTTCCTCCTCTGTCAGTCACCTCCCATATTTGTTATATTTTCAGGTATAATTTGAGAGTTCTTCATTCCACTCATAAGTTAGAATGTCAAACTATGTTAGTCACCTAAGCATGATAATGCTGATGCTTTTTGCACATAATGATGTTACTTCTTTTTAGTTTAAAGGAAGTCAAGAAAAACACAGCCATAAATATTTAAAAGTGCAAAAAAATCCCCAAATGATGGCTTACTTTAGTAAATAAGGTACTTGTCATATATGATTAAAACTTTCACAGGACTTTGGAAATTGAGTCATAATTCTACATTAATCTTGATGAAATTAAAGTCAGCTCAACCAAATGCTGTTTTTCCCTCACAAAAAGAATCAGAGGAGACTGACAATCATTTCTCATTATTACCAGTATTGAAATAGTCAAAGTTAATTTGTCCTCCATTGCCTTTAATGACTTCCACATGTTAATTTAGTCAAACATCTCTTGGCAAGTATTGTTTTTATTTTAAAAAAACTGGGATAAAGAGAGGGGTTATATTGTTCCAGTGTTATTGTTCCCTGGTAGATCTGAACCAGATCTCAGCAGAAGTTGAGCAGAAAACCCAACATCATCCTTCTTTCTCCCTGTGACAAACTAGAGAAAATAACTGCTGTAACAACTGAATCAAACAAGATAAAAATCTTGTGTTCCTCTTCGTGGTGTAAATACAGGAGATCTTTGATGTAAAAAAATATGACAAAACAACAAAAAGAGCTTGATACAAAATTTCCCATCAGTGACTGCTACTGTGGACAGAATTCAACAAACTATTTTTGACTCTCCTCAGAATTTTACAAAGTGTTATTTACTGTCCAGAGAAGGAATAGTATACTAGTCCTGATAAACTGTCTTAAAAATTGAAGGAGTAGCAGTAAGAAGAAAAAGAAATCCTTATTTTATTAGGTAATAGTAACTTCCTCCATGTGACATGGAGAAACTGTGACAGATATTTTTCAATCATAAAAGTAATTCTAGTCCAAATTAAACATGGACTCTTTAGTTAATTTTTTAAAGATTTCTAATACTATAAGGACAGACAAAGAAAATCAAAATGAGGGAAAATTATTCTGTGGTCAGCAAGTTGATGGAACACAACATCAGCACTCCAAATGAACACTGCAATTTGAGCAGCTGGCTAAGGACAAAGAAAACCATCTGTCCTGAAAACAGTGTGAGCTGAAAAGGGCTACAGCAAAAAATGGACTCTCCAACTCATTTTGGAGATCTAATGATATCCAACTAACTGTCAGCTGTTTACACTGAAAATACTTAATAAATTTATTTGCTCAGCCAAAAAAGAAATATTCAATGGTCCACTCCTGCTAACCAGTCACTGAGGCTGAAATAAACATCTTGCATATTAACAAAACTAGAACAAGACACACAGCACATGTGGCTGAACTAAAAACAACCCCATGAGACATTTGCTGCACACCACATGGAACCCTCTGGAAAGGGAGGTGTAACACCAGAAGCATCCAGGCTTGTACTTAAATGTGTTTATTCCATACTAACATAGAGGGAAAAATTAAGGGCTCCACAAAATCTATTTGTTGAAAGTCAGCTGAAATGCATGGGGAATTTGAAGTGTATCAATAAAAGCAACAGCAAGTTGGGTAAAAGAGCTGAAGTTTGTGTAAGAGTGGTGGACATGCAGCCAAGCCCACAAAACCAAAACATTCACTAATAAGAACAGAGGAAGATTGCTGAGAACCCACACGTGTTTCTCCATTATGTTCTTATTTGGGGAGAAAAAATTGAGAAAGTGCTTTGTTTGGTTGGGTTTTTGAGTGACACTTAGCATAGACTGAAGAAATATTAGAAGATT
The DNA here is from genome assembly GCF_036417665.1 of Passer domesticus. Taxonomy (NCBI): domain Eukaryota; kingdom Metazoa; phylum Chordata; class Aves; order Passeriformes; family Passeridae; genus Passer; species Passer domesticus. The sequence continues at coordinate 4,469,637 of NC_087474.1, forward strand.
TAGTAAGTATACAAAACAAAAATAAAAACAAAGAATATTTTCAAGCCTGTGTGTACACAAACATAACTAAACAATATAAATGCAGAGAAATTGTGGTTGAGGAGAAACTGCTGTGATAAAATTCACCTCTGCTCCTGAAGCACACAGGCCTTATCACTGAAGATAAAGCACTGGGTTCTGCCTGGAAAGGGGTGTGCAGACCCCCAGAAGCGAGGGCTCTGCCACCTCAGTGCCATCTGCTCCGTGCAGGACAGGCTGGAGCACATCCCTGCTGTGCCCCCTCCAGCAGAGCACTGAGCCAGGGCAAAGCACAGACACAAAAACTGGGATATAGATCAGCGTGGCTTTATGCCACATGGGCTGGGAGGAGCAGGGCTTGTGGCATGTGAAATATTCTAGTGACAACCAAAGCTTTGCCATCGACACTGCTGCAGCTTTTATAAGCTCCCAGAATAAGAATCTTCCACAGCAGCAGTGGAACAGCACAAACAACCACTCATTATAAGGAGTTTATGGGATTCAGGAGCCTAAATGGATCAGGAGTAATCATTTTAATGACTACCTAAGAGCTCCAGACATAAAGCTACTGCCCACAGATATATTTTGGCACACAAAGCCAAATGAATTTCTTGCAGGACTTACACTTATCCATGCAGGAAACACTTGTATCAGTTGACATGGGATCACGTTACCCTTGTTATATTACATGCATTATAACAGACTTTATCTTCACAGATGGGTAAAATCTGCTTTTAAAACAGCCCACCAAACCACACGGAGGAAATAGTAACCAGCTGAGCTCTGAGAACACTCATTCCTTGTTTCTAAGTGAGCAATTAAAAAAAAATATTTCTCAAAATCATGGAAGGGTTCTATGAGATCTGGATTGCATCAAGAATGAGATAAGCAGCAGTGAAATACCAAGAAAAAAAAAACCAACATTGCTTTACTATCTTGGCAGAGCACATGTATCCCTAAAACATGGCTTTTAATTAAGAAGACTATTTGAATTTTTATGAAGGCTCCAGAACAAAAGTAATGGAAGGCATTAAGAAGCTCATTTTATCCTTTTACAGTGGAATCAACATACTGGCTACTTGTTTGCTTAAACATTATATATGAAATAAATATATTTGTAATGATAATTTTTACATTTATTATATATAAAATATAAAATTAACAAAGGTATCACATCTAGTAAGGTGCAAAAATTAGTGCACAAATATGACAAATCAGTTCAAAAAGATCACAATGGTTTGGGTTGGAAGGGACCATCTCATTCCAACCACTGCCACAGGCAGGGACACCTTCCACTAGACCAAGGTGCCCAAACCCCCATCCAGCCTGGCCTTGAACACTCCCAGGGATGGAGAATGAGATTCTTGTTCTGTACAAGACTTAAAGATAAAAAGTGCTTAAAATTCATGCAATCGTATAAGGATGCTGATCCTTACACGGCAAAGTTTTCATGTGTTTTTTGAGTTTGGGGGTAAATTTATTCTGGCCAGGGAGCAAGTTTGGGAGAGCAGTTACAATGCAACCCCTGCAAGGCAGCTCCTCCAAGGGCCCTGCTGGGAATGCTTCACCTTGACCTGACTGCCAGGACAACATCTGAAAGCTGCAGCACACGGCCAACAGAAGCGTCTGACACACCCCTGCATCCTCCCTCCTTCCCAATTCAGGGTCTGACACACCCCTGCATCCTCACTGCCTCCCCAGATCAGTGTCTGACACACCTCTGCATCCTCCCTCCTTCCCAAATCAGTGTCTGACACACCTCTGCATCCTCACTGCCTCCCCAAATCAGGGTCTGACACACCCCTGCATCCTCCCTCCTCCCCAAATCAGTGTCTGACACACCCCTGCATCCTCCCTCCTTCCCAAATCAGGGTCTGACACACCCCTGCATCCTCCCTCCTTCCCAAATCAGTGTCTGACACACCCCTGCATCCTCCCTCCTCCCCAAATCAGTGTCTGACACACCTCTGCATCCTCCCTCCTTCCCAAATCAGGGTCTGACACACCTCTGCATCCTCACTGCCTCCCCAAATCAGTGTCTGACACACCCCTGCATCCTCCCTCCTTCCCAATTCAGGATCTGACACACCCCTGCATCCTCACTGCCTCCCCAAATCAGGGTGTGACACACCCCTGCATCCTCACTGCCCCCCCAAATCACTCAACCTCACTCCTGCAACCTTCAGAAAGGCAGGGCTAAGCTTCACAAACATGAGCCACTGAACACTTCAAATGCCTGACTCCCATTTAAAGAATTTAAATTCCTTTCTTTTTCTATTCATAGAATTTATTTTGAGGCCCAAAACCCTGATTAAACCATTAGAAACTAAAATTATATGCAGAAGCACCTAAACTGACTATTTTGGACGGCTTTGCTTACCAGCAGAACAGGTGCATCCAAGCTCATAATAGTTCTGATTTCCATAAACTTCAACCAGCTCTCCTGCCATGTAAGGAATCAAGTTCCTTCATGCCTGAGAAGTGTCTTTTGTAAAACCCTCTCCTTCCATCCTCAGAGGTTTGGAACAAATTCTCCTCTGTCTCTCTCAAAAACTCTCTGTAAATGCACCCTAAATGCTCAGCCAGGGAATGAAAATAAATCATGAGTGGTTTTATTTTTCCATTTGCAGCTGATGGATGAAACAGCCACTTAAAACTCCTTTACCTGAACAAAGTCCTGTCACTAACCAAGCAGGTGAAATAATAAGAGTCAAAAAAAAAAAATCCAGCTTCTAGTCAAACTTTATAAATGTTTATCATGGAATGGTTTGGGTGGGAGGGGACCTTACAGATGCTCTCATTCCACCCCCTGCAATGGGCAGGGACATCTCTCACAATGCCAGGCTGCTCCAAGCCCCATCCAAGCTGGTCTTGAACACTTCCAGGGCTGGGAGCTTCTCTGGGAACACAACCAGTCTGGATCTGAACTCACAGAGCACTGCTGAGACACAGAGCAGTGTCGTGTACATCACAGGTCATTAGTACACGAGGTGAAAAAGTACCCCACAGCACAAGGAGAACAGACAAAACATGAAAAACCAGCACAAAACCACCTGCAGAAACAAACTTTTGAGCTAAGCAATGCTTGGAGAACAAAAAGTAGTAGTGACAAAAGGAAACTGGGAGCTCTTTGATGCATGCTGCTGCCAGGGAAACAGTTCATAAATAGGAGTGCATCAAACAAATATGAAGGTATAATAAAATCCCCCTCCTTAGGGGTGTAACCTGCAAAAACTTGTTCACAGCATTGGCATTCTTTATATTTTAAAGTATATTCAATTTTTTTTCTGTCAAGACAAGGGAATTCTTTATACAGAATTGAAAGAGTGCTTCCCTTAACCACAGAAAACACTAAATGCTCTGTAAGATGCCCATTTCCTCTGCATGATAAACAATGCATCCAAAAACCAAACCCACCTCTGTTTTTAAAGCTCCTAATGCTATTTCAAACCTAATCAATATTTAATTTGATCCCAGTGGATAGGTACAGCTGAAACTGGCACTTGCCACTTGCTTTGCACATTGATAAAGCACTAAATCTTTTCCATAGTGAAAGCTGTAAAAACATCTAAAGGGCAGGCAGTATCACAAATTAAAAAAGCATTGAGAACCATAAAATAAAACCATTTTTATGAGTTTAACTGTTAGAGTCTTGACATTTTATACGTACTTTGGTAACTCCAGTCTCCACCAATGCTACAACAATCCACTTGCAGGTACACGTGAGCCCAAACCACAGGGTTTAATTAATTTAATTCTTCCTCAAGTGTGCTGAGAAAGTCTACACCCATTTGCCTGTGCCATGGGTTTCCTTCAACAAATGCTGCCTGGAGATGGCAAGGAACCCTTCTGAAATCTGAGAAGAAAAAACCCTGCTCCTTGCTCTGTGCAAAGGCACAGAGTGTTTTACAGAAACTGAGCAGAAATACGATGCAAAGCAGATCACAGAACCGTGGAATGGTTTGGGTTGGAAGGGACCTTGAACACCACCCAGTTCCAACCTTCCAGCTTCCTCTGGACCAGGTTCTCAGAGCCCAGTCCAACCCGGCCTTGAAATCAATTCCAGGGATGGAGCACCCACAGCTTCACTGGGAAAACGATTTCAGCGTCTCACCACGCTCGCAGCAAAGAATCTCTTCCCAATATCTAATCTGGCAGCGGGCACAGCCGAGACAGGAGCCCGCAGCCCTGGCTGGCCATTCCCGCTCCCCCGCTCTCGGCTCACCTCCCGCCGCGTTCGCTCCGAGCTGCTCCCGCGGGCGGCAGACCCCGGCCCCGTTCGGCAGCGGGGGCAGCTCAGCCCCGGCTGCCTCAGGCGGCCGCTCGCCCCCGCCACGGCGGCCAGCGGGGCCGGGAGAGACCCCGGGGGCGCGCGGCGCTGTCTCCCCTCAGCGCGGCGACGGCGCTGCCATAGAAACCCCCAAAGGCCGACACCCTGCGGCCGCTGGCGCGGCCCGCGAGGCTCCGGGCGCCCCTCGAGCCGTGCCGGCCCCGCCGCGCCCTCACCTGCACTTTCCGCCGCCCCGCCGTGTTCTGCCGGTGATGCGCCGCCATCTTGCATGTTGACACTGTGGCGTCATGTCCGACCGGAAGTGCCGGCCCCTCACCCGGCCCGCGCGAGGCTTTTATAGGCGAGCGGCGGGGTGGGCGTGGCCAAAGGGGGCGCGGCCAATGGGGGCGTGGCCGCCGTGCCCGCCCTCACGCCGTGCCCGCCATGTTGCCGCCTCATGAGGCGCCGCCTCAGCCCGGCCCCGGGGCGGGTCGGGTGTGTCCCCTTCCCCTTCCCCTTCCCCTTCCCCTTCCCCTTCCCCTTCCCCTTCCCCTTCCCCTTCCCCTTCCCCTTCCCCTTCTTCGTCCCTGTTCGCCTCCTGGTGCTCCTGCGGTGTGTTCGTCCTGCTTTGCTTCGTTTCGAGTGGTGGTGAAAGGATTACGTTGAAATAAAGGGCCCAACCAAATAAACAAAATCAGCGGTTTTAGCTGCCAGTAATAATCAGACGGTTCTGTACTTCATTAATAATTAATTAATAATAGCCAGAGATTTCTCAGTGTGGGATATTCTTGTCGATTAAGAAGTGGGGGTGCTGGTTAGAGCATGGTGCTGATAACTTGCCATGGGTTTGATCCCCATGTGGGGCACCCTTAAAAGCTGAACTCGATCATCCTTGTGGGTCTCTGCCAGCTCAGAATATTTTGTATCTCCTTCTGTATCTTCTGGGTGAGGAGCTGTGTGCAAGACTATTCTCAGCACACTGGCACTACAGGACACAAAAAAAACCATGACACGAACACGCTGCTGTTCTCAAGGTAAAAAGGGACGTTTATTTTCTGACTCCAACATTTATAGATTTCCAAAAGTGACAGTGGATTGGAGGGTGACAGTGCCACCTCTCCAATGACACTGGACAGACCAACAGTCCATCAAATTTCTCCTCCTCCAGAAAAGAATGCAAAACAAGAAGTTATTCACAGAAAGTGTGTGAGAAAGTTTGCTACAAGAATGTAAACATCAGAAGGCTTAGAAAATCTTAAAAAATCAGGGCGACAGCACACCATTTCTTAGACTTCTTAGATTACTTCTTTGTGGTAGATCAGTAAAGGTCTAATAGTTAATCAGTGAAAAAAGAATGCTGTGAGAGATGAAATATAAGGGTTAGGGAGGAAATTATGCATTCAGGTGTTCCTATTCTTCAGTGCTGGCTGCAAGGCTAAGTAGAATATAAGGGTATTTATTTCTTCTGCTGATTGAAGCTTTGCTTCTTTTGATACAGATCAGTTTTTCTAGCAGTGAAGAACTGCATGTCCTCATCGCAGCTGCAGGTGGAGTTTGTGAAATGAGATCTGCCTTGGCCAAAACCCTTCCTTCACTGCAGTGTTTCACAGAATAATGGAATGGTTTGGGTTGGAAAAGACCTTAAAGCTCATCCAGCTTTAAGGGTGCTCCAAGCCCCATCCAGCCTGACCTTGGACAATTCCAGGGATCCAGGAGCAGCCACAGCTTCTCCAGGCACCTTGTGCCAGGGCCTCACCATCCTCACAGGGAAGAATTTATTCCTAATAACCGAACTAGAATCCAGTGTTTACTGGTTAGGTTAAGTTAAATTTAAGACAAAATTAATGCTGCAATAGTAATTTATCTCCTTTAATCCAGCAGCAAGAGTTGCAGTTACAGACACACCACTTCCAGAGAACCACTGCAAACATTGGGCTCATTGTACATTGTCATGTTAATGTATTTTTGTGGCTTTTACAGCAGATTTTGGACATGATGGAGTCTAAAACTGTGGAGTTTTTTACTCGAATGCCTTGCTTATGCAGACGTAGAATATGATATCTCAGGAGATTTTAGTCACACAAAACATTTAGATTGTATTTTAGATCACCAAGTTTCACATCCCATAAAGCACAGCCTAAATACAGTATTTTCAAACAGTTGCATCTGAGTCATGCCATAAATTATATATAACCTACAACGCTTTTGGTTTCAAGCTATGTAGAATCTACCATTCCTTTGGGTAATTTTTCCATGATTATCTGATCTTAAAATGCATGTCTTTATATCTTGAATTTGTGTAGCTCTTATCCCAAGTAGAGAACCTATTACAGCTTTTCCTGGAGGATTTGAGAGGCCTTTTTTTATACAAAACATTTTCTACTTGTAGTTGTATAATTATATCTTTTAAAAATGTATTTGGGAGTAATGTCCTAAAACCAGTTAGTTCATTTATTCCAAAACAGCATCAACCCCACTGATGTAATTCCTGGAGATATCTGTTTAGTCCCTAGTTGCAACAGATGGTGATTCCAATACCTTCATCTGCGACATATTCTATTCCTTCACTGTTCTCACTGCCAAAATAGGGTTTTCTTGTGCTTCATCTGAATTTCCTGAGCTGCAGACTCAGCCTGTTACTGCTTGGTTCACTCCTCGTGGACATGAAGATGAGTTTGTTCCATATTTCTTCTTAACTATTTGTCATGCTGTCGTGTTTCCTTCCATCTTTTCTCCACTGGACAAAATAATACTTCTCAGGCTCCAAATCATTCTTACAGTCTATTTCTAAAATTTTTTAACATTTTAGTTCTGTGACTGTCAAGCCTTATGAGAGAGAATGCAGCAGCACACAGAGGAAGCTGGGAAATTCCACAGCATTCTAGAAGTCACTATTATTAAGGAAATCTAATCTCTCCACTCTTACTTACGTTACTTGCTCTTCATTACAAGGTTTGTTCACTCAATGCTTACATTCTGGGCATTTCCATTCTTCCTTCTCTCCCTATCTCAACATCCTGGCTTCACTCCTGAGACCTGTTTGGCTCTTCACCACTTCCTTTTTGACTCAGCAGCAGTTTGCTCACTGCTGTGTTCTCAGAAATTCACAATCTGGCTTAAGAAGATCAGATTTTCACGGAAATCGAAAAATAATCCCTAGACTCATATAAACATCATATTCTTTCTCTTCCAAAACCTAAAGCAAACAGTTAATGTTATAGACCAGCTCATCTTGCCACTTTCCTACTAGGAAATGACACAAACATGATGAAAGGCTGGAAGGTTTCCTGCATAACAAAAAAATCATTACCCACCATGTTTTTTATATAACATTGCCTTTAGTTCAGGTTTGGTAAAAATACACAAGAGAAACCAGAAAATTACCACTATTATGATATTTATATTTTTAGCTACCCTTAGTAAATGTGATCTTTGTTGGACCAGGCAATCTCCAGAGATTTCCTCTGACCACAATGGTTCTGTGATACAAAGGCATCACTGTACATTTTTTTCACCTTAAATTTAATGGCCTGACAAGTTGAACAAACACTGCATTATATGCACTAATAGCAGCCACAATATACTTAAAAAGAAACCCCATTTTTAAATTGCATAGAAATGTAAAAATCAAACTTCTCTGTCTATAAACAAAGTCAATTTCAAATCAAATGTACAAAAGATGCTGACTGCTCTTAAAGACACAGTGTTATCTTTATTAAATGAATAATCCGTTGGTGATTATGGATAATGAAATTATGGTTGGGGTTTATGAATTCAATTAGTGCTTCATTTCTTCAAAGAACAGCACAAAATTAACATCAGAATTTCACTACCTCTAAGACAAGACTAAAAGTCACTCAAGTGTATGCATGAAAATGACTGTTATGAGAAGAAATAATCTGCTTCTTAATGGGCTAATGTATAGTGAAATGTAGTCAGGCACTTTGCTCAGTATTTACTTACAGGGAAAACTTCACTTTGCTTCATTCTTTTCCAACCCAGAATCCAATTAATCTCCATACTTTGTGCATGAGAAGCATCTGAAACACTTTGGCAATTACCATTAGCCTGAACCCAGCACGTCTAAACTGAAAAAAACCAAGCCTTCATTTTATATTAAAAAAAGCCAAAAAACAATAAATACAATATTTAATATTTGTCTTAGGAGATAGCTTAAATCATAATCTTCCCACTGCTGTAACAAAAATGCTTCCCAGAGTGAGTAACAATCAGATTCATGACACCTGAATGTATGTAACTCTAAGGGAACTGATGGGATACATCCCAAAGCCTGAGGGATCTGTCTGTAGTTGCCAAGCCTCTCTCTAAGTATTTGAAAAGTCCTGGCAGTCAGGGCAAGTCCCCGGTAACTGGGACAAGGGAAGCATTTTTGCCCATCTTTAATGATGGTGGAGAGTGCTGGAACTCCCACCCTGTCAGCCTTCCCTCTGTGCCTGGGAGATCACAGAACAGATCCTCCTGGAAGCTGCAATGAGGCACACAGAGGACAGGGAGGTGACACAGGACAGCCAGCACGGCTCCACCAAGGGCAAGTTCTGCCTGAACACCCCAGTGGCTTTCTGTGATGGAGTGACCAAGGGAAGGGTTCTGGATGTCATTTCTGTAAAGCCCTTGACATGGTCCTCACAACATCCTTCTCTCTGGTATGCCTCAGGTTTTAGCTTTTTTATTTTTCAGATTCTGTGCTGCTTTAGTGTGTAGTTCTGAGCCTCGTATTAGGGGATGGTGAGCTCTCTGCACAGAGCAGGGAGACAAAACAATTCCTTCTCTAACTGGGCACCAAGGACAAATGATCCAAATTTCAGGCCCAAGAGCATAAACAACGTGGGCTGAAGAGAGAAAAACAAGAAGGATGGGACTTGATGGGCTACAGCTGTAACTGGACAATTAACTCCAATATGCAAATGGACCAGAACTTATAAAAGTGAGAGATCCCGTGAGTGGTCATCCATTTTGTGACCATTTTGGTTCCTCTTGGGTGTAGGCCTGGCTGGGCTCTTGCACTGCCCAAGGTGGATCCATGGAGGCCTCCTAATAAATCCCTGCTTTATTCTTTAGCTCCATCTAGCCTCTGTTCGAGGTCAGCCTTCTCAAGGCATCATCTGAACTGGAGAGAGATGGATTCAGTGGGTGGAGTGTTTGGTGAATAAGGAATTGTGGTTTTCACCCCAGCCAGCTCCCAAAGCCCCTCAGAGCTACTCATTCACTCCCCCACCAGTGGGATCAGGGAGAGAATCAGAAGGGTAAAAGCTGGAAAACTCTGGGGTTGAGTTAAAGACAGTCTAACAGGGAAAGCAAAAGCCATGCACACAAGCAAGGAAAACCAAAGGATTAATTCCCTGCTTCCCATGGTTGGGCAGTTGTTCAGCCATCTCCAAGAGAGAGGGGCCCCATCACGTGGAACAGTGACTTGGGAGGACAAATGCCACCACTCCAAATGTCCCCCGCTTCCTCCTTCTTCCCTCTGCTTTTTCCTGATCGTGATGTCACATGGTCTGGAGTATCCCTTTGGTCAGTTTGGGTCACCTGTCCTGGCTGTGTCTCCTCCCAACCTCCTGTGCACCCCCAGCCTCTTTGGCCAGTGTGGCAGCAGGACGAGCAGGCTCAGTGTAAGCCTTGCACAGCAATCACAAAAACATCTCCATATTAGTTTCTTTACAAGTTGCATTCTTGACATGTTGAGGTTTAGACTTAAATCATCAGGGAGGTACAGTAAGAAATAGGTGTGAAATCAAATATCTCAGCCTTTGCTGGGCTCTTGGCATTTCTCATTTCATGGCTGTGTTTGGAGGCCCATACCATGGAAGGGGAGCCTTCATAAACTGTGTTAACGAGACTGCATCAGAAATGCTGGAAACCTTTCAGAGGTTGTAACAGCAGTATTTTGCTCTTAGCATCTGACTCTGGAGAAATGTAAAATGTTTCAAAGATACTAATACTGTTTTTCAGAACACTAAGAAGAAACGGAATAACTTGAACTTCAGGCACTGAGATAATTTTCAGGCTTCTTCAGTGTACATTAGGTCATTAGGCAGAAAGCTATTTTGTGTAACAATGCCTTTAATGTCTACTTACCATAAAAGCTATTTCCTGTTGTTCTGTAAAGTCAATTAGCTATTTACCAAATACCAAATTTCATGTCTGTCAATTTCTTATTTCATTGTGCAGTATGAAAAAAGGGAAATGGCAATCATGCAAATTATTGTCTTGATAAATACAGCATGTCCTTTACACTCTTAAATTCTTTTCTAAAAAAGACTGAGTTGCACATTTTGTTTATCTCACAGATAATTTGCCAAAGCCCCTCCTTTTTTCCAGACTTGTGCCTTTGGAGATTTTGTATATTACTTTCTCTATGTATTGTTTTGTTTTACTGTGTATGTAATATTTAGTTATTCTGTATTCAAGTGTAACAAAGCAAATGTATTTCTGTATTTTCCCACCCCCTTTTGTTTCTTTCTTGATGTCCCCTCTCACTTTTGTTCTTGTTTCAGGGTTATGATGTTTTATAAGATATTCCAGGAACCTCCTTTATGTCTTGCAATTAGTCACCCTCGAAATTAGGGGGAATCCTGAAGCTTCTGGCCAGCAGCTGAATTAGTTCAGCCCATGAAGGATGCATTTGAGTTTGCATTGTAATAAATGTGTGGGCATTACTTAGAGATCACTCTTAATGTGATATTTCAGTGGTTATAGTGCTTCCCAAATTGTGGACACTGCATTCCCTGTGTGCCAGTTTTGGCTACAGACAGGAAGGAGGATTGCAAATTCTCTGAAGCTGCAGCCAGAGTAAACAGAAATCTCTGCAGATAATTTTCATTGCAAGTATCTCCAATGCACTCTCTCTTTCATATTCCTTGAATTACCAAGGAGTATGAAATTTTATTGCTGAGCAGTGAAGGACCTTTCAAATATAAATTTGTAAGAAATATAATTTATGAGCTGTTAGCATCAGAGTTAGCAACTGTTGCACTTGATGCCTAAAGAGGCTACCTAGAACAGAGGCTAGACAGAGCTAAAGGAATAAAGTAGAGATTTATTAAAAGGCCTTCAAAGGATACACCTTGCGCAGTACAAGAGCCAGGCCATGGCTCTCTCCAGGATGTACCCAAGATGGACTCTGAGTCACGAATTTTTACACTTTCATAAATTTTGGTCCATTTTTATATTGGGGTTAATTGTCCAATTATGGCTTCAGGTTATGCAGTCCCATCCTCCCAGTTTGCTCTTCTCAATTCACTGCTGTTTGTACTTTTTGGGCCTGTTTGTACTTTTTTGGTTCTGGGGCTGGAAAAGGGTTGTTTTGTCTGACTATCTGTGAGGAGAACTTGTTAACACTTTATATGAAGTTCAGAGTTATATACTAATGCAGTACAGAATCTGGAAAATATGAAAGCTAAAACTTAAGGTATCACACTGCTCAAGATCTGTGTTATAATGAATTATTGCCCTACGAAAATCTGCTGTGAATTCCTTGTGTACATAAAGCAAGGTGGGGATGCAAAAACAAAGGTCTACTGCCACTATGAGACACCAATGATTTTGAGTATTTGAGAAGGCCACAGGTGCTTACAAGCTGTTTCGATAGAGAATGATCCATGCAGTTAAATACTGGTGCCATTCTATTGGTCTACATTTGGCTAATTTGAATTTCAACTTGAAGAGCCATCCTGTATTAAAGCTCTCATTCATCTGCAAGTCTTTATGGTTTTATGTTGAAAAATTCTGTCTGTCATGCAATCACGTGTTCAGGTTTACAACGTTTAAACGGTTCCTCCTCATTAGTGGAACTTTCTGAATTTTACCTCTAAAGTTACTTGGTAACATTTTTTCCATGCATTTTTAAGGAGACAAAAATAATATCTGATTTTTCTTAATAAAAGCTTTTTGCTATGATTTGATTTGTGTTTGTTTTTATTACGTCCAAAAGAGACAACCTCTGTTCCTGTGGTGGATCTATCTTTAACAAAACTCAAAACCTGCCTGTGCTCCCTCTGACATGATTTCCATTCCCTGCTCTCCAGAGTCTGAGATTTTGCTTTCAGGAGACAATTCTGGTGTCTGTGTTCACATCTCTTTGCTGTTATGTGCACAGCTGAAATTTTTGTGTTTTTGGGGTTTTCTGTGTGAAGGATGATTTGCATTTGCTGGTTCTAATGGAGATCATTGGCATTGTTGTGTTTGTCTCAGACTCACTTGTGGTTGGTTCTGGCTAATGGACAATGAACCATAACTATAAACTCTGTAATTAACAGTCGTGATTTGCCTCTGTGAGAATCTTGACCTAAATTAAAACACTCAAAATGATACTTTATATCAAATTCAATAGCATTCTTTTCAGTGGATGAAATGATCTAGTTACAGATTGTATGATTTTGTTCTGCAGGAGCCATTTCTTGAAAATTTGAAATATCTTTCTCAGGCTCAAGTAATTTTCCTTCCAACTGTTATGGTCAAAGTTACTGGATGTTTTTAACTTGTAAGTAAAAGAATGTTGATTTCTCCATTAAATTTTTGGTAAATATATTTCTTTTGTCTCTGTAACACACTTTACTCAAACTTTCTGTGCTTGTATGAATCATACAGAGAGACTATTGGAGAGGTCAGTGCACAAATTTCAGGACTGGATTTACAGATACATCAACTGATGGTAATGACTTGTTTGTTTGAAATTCTTGTTCCATTCCCTCTTGTATCCATTTGGGATCTTGTGTCCAGCTTGTGATTTTAGCCAGTTTGAGACACAGCATCTTAATAATACAGAAGTATCTTGGAGGATAATGTTGTGAGAAAGAGATTTTTTTACAATCTTAATTTCAGGTGTCCCACAGCAGGGGTTCCATGGTTGGCAAGTTACTGAGGGAAAGTCTCAGTCACACAGGAAAAGGATGGAAGTGACTGGATGGAACCTGAGGATGAGAGGGTCACGCAGTGTGCATGAAATCTTGAAAATCTTTCATGACTGCATTTCTGATCCATAATTTAAAGTAGCAACTAATGTTTAGAGTTATGGCACAGTTACAAGATACATTTAATTATGCAAAAATCTGGTTTTTTCAGCTCTTGACATCTGTACACTCTTAGTCATTAAGCTAATGGTGGTGTGCTAATGCTACCAACAAGAAATATTTGTCTTGTGCTCTGGCAATAAAAAGGAAAAAGAAAAGTGCTGTACTTTGCAGTTAATGGAGGAAACAGATCCACGTCAAGAGCATGGTGAATAAATTAACAGTAATTTCTGTAATGAATTTAATTTTAGTAACTTATATAAAAAACATTATCCTTTTCTTGTTAAACGTCAGCTTTTTTATTTCCTCAATTTTCCTCCTCCTATTTCCACAGGAATAATGAATGAAAAAGGGAAGAAGAGAGTGTTGTTACTCTGAGGCTGGTTTTCTGTCCCCTTCCCGCTGTAAGAAACTGTCTTCCTAATGGGAGAAAGGAAATTTTCCACCGTAGCACAAGAGAAGTAACTTGTGTGAGTGTTTTGTGGTTAGCTGCAAGTCCTAAGCCGCTGCAGATAAAAAACCTTGTTCTCTGAGCTCTAGCTTTTTGGATTTTAAACATTACAGTGTCCAGAAGGAGTGCAATTCTTTTTTTTTCTGTGTTGATCCCCTGTGTCCCATTTTTCACAGGGGCAGATGGATGGAGAAGACACAGCAGAATAAATACATGCAGGTAGGGATTTTTATTGCATTTAATGGTATTAGCTGGTACAGCATTGTAAATGTAGCAGCTATAGTGCCTTTATAGAGTGATGCTTGAGTGATCTTTCAAATTCTGCTCTCTTAATTGAACTTGTCTTGAGAACATAATCTTGCTTTCTAGAAAAATAACTTACACTGGATCTTAATATTCCTTTTGCTGCTTGCACCACAGAACACTTAGCGTTTTATTTCTTTTAAAACCATCTGCAGTTGTACCTAGCCAGAAAAATGTTTAATCACTGTTTGTTTCTTTGTGTGCATTAGTGCTGCCTGGCTTTTAAGGACAGCGTAGTTCCTTCAGTAGAATCCTTCCAGCAAAACCCAGAGTAACTCCCTTATCATCAGGAAAGATGATAGGAAAGGTTTCTATGCTACTTAATAAAGAAGAAAATAAATTTCAGACAGTAATGGGTTCTGTTGATGTAATTAAGATAAATAAGTGTACTTACCATTAGGGCTTACCATGAATGTGGGTGTGTGTTAGTGTGCAGTACCTGTTGCTAGCAGGCTTTATACATCACTTCTAAAAAAAATAAGTAATTTCAGATATGAGAATAAATGCTGTGATTTTAATTTTGCTCAAACAAGGTTTGTATGTTTTATTGAAGGTTATGACATGACATTGAATGTATTTTGGGCTCTGGTCTTGTGTATGACAGATAGTATATTTGAATTTCAGATTTTGTCTGCATAAAATATAATGAACGTACATCAGAGCCTGGGAATAATAAAAAGCGGAAATTAACGAATGAAAAATAGTAATATATGCTCTAATTTCTAACCAAAAGCTTTTAATGAAAGGCAAATTTTGTGCCAATATTTAATGCATGTCTGCATGGTCAAAAGCATGGAAGGAAATGTGAAATAGGAAACCTTTTGCTTTCTTACCATTTTACAGATACATTTTCTATTTATTGAACAAAAAAAAATCTTTGCTTTTAATAAATGTAGTTATGATTTCAGCAGAAATAAAATAATTGATTAATATTTAGGTGATTATTCTTCAAAAGTATCACCCAAGCACTTTTCCCTTTCTTACAGTATTGTCAGTGAGAGCACAAAATTTCATTTACTGTTTTCAGAAATGCAACCAAGCTCCTCCCTCCATCCCTCCCACAGGCATCCCACTACAAAGAAAACTTTCTGGATGGGAGCTGGCTCAGGAGAAATGATGTTGTTGGGAATGGAAAGGTGAAGGTGAGAAAAGCAAGACTTTCTGTCTCTTTGGAGATAACAACCAGCCAGCTTTACCCTCAGAAATCTGTGTGAAGGCTTTTATATTTGGAAGGGGATATTGTAAGTATTTTGGTTTTGCTAAATATTTGTGTACTAGAGAAAACTCAATTGCTGATTATCTTAATTTAATTCTATGTCTATTCGATCAAAATATTTGGGGATATATGTATACAAGTGTGTGTGTCTGTATATGAATAAAATATGTGCAGACATGTTTACAAGTATTAGGTGTGCTTTTATTTAGGTACAGGGAGCATCTATGTAAGAAAATCATTTATTTAAAACCACTAATTGCTGTAAACATGTAGCTCTTCCTATAATTTACATGTGTCAGTGAAACATTTTACTGAACATTTATATATTTGTCATATTAATTACTATTAATTATTGACCTATTAATTATTATCATTTTAATTACTGTTTTGTTATATCATCTCATGCAGAGTATTCCTCAAATTTGCTTTAGTATTATCTAATCTTAGTTACACTGAACTTGACATATTAAAATTTCTTTACCTACACAAGTCTGGAATGTTTCTCTCACAAAAATACTGGTGAGTGATTTTTTTCAGGATGTTTAAGTAATGCACAGTCTAGCCCATTGCATAGATTTCTGAATTTTGAAGTAATGAGTGACTATATGAATTATATTATATTGATATTGTGAATAACTTCGTCTATTACATACGTTAAAAAATCAAACCAAACATCACCAAATAAAAACCAAATAAATCCCAAAAAAACCCAAAACAAAACAAAACAAAAAAAAACCACTGAAAAACTGCACTGGTAGGAAAACAAACCCCCAGAAAACTGCTACTGGTAGATATTTATGCAACCCATCCAACACAAACTTTTCCTTGAGCAAAGTGAGAAGTGGAAAATGGGGGACAAAGTGCTGGGGGAAAGAAATGGCCTTGTATTTTAGAAACAGCAGTAGTCCTCTAAAATGTCCAAACTGGATTTTACTAAGGACTAAAATCTGTTAGATCTGTTCACCATCACTGGCAGTTGAAGAAGAAAATGGTGATCACAAACAGAAATATTTTCTGCTTATTGAAACTGAGTAAGTGATAGCAGAAGCTTTTGGCAAGGTACAGAACAGAAAACAGGGAATTCCTGTCCTGTCTCATAACGTGTTGCTGTGAGCTGCTTTCTCTCTTTTTTTTTTTTTCTTGTTTCAGATAAAGAGGTGAACACATGTTTATTCTTTATTCCCGTGTGAAAGGCTATAGTAAATGCACACTAAAACCAAACTACAGTTAGTTTACCCTTTATTTTTTTCCAGATCCAAGTGCTCACAGGAAATATTCAGTTGGTGGCCCTTGACAGGGAGTTGATATGAGTAATTTGGCACTCAGAATTGTTATAATCAATGCTGAAACTAGATTGAAACACAAATAAGGATATTTTTATATTTACATTCCTACTAGTTTTCCTATTTTGAGAAACATCTCGTAAATGCTCCTTACTAACTTTTATAGTATTTTACTGAGCAGTTTTATCAGTTTCAATTCTACTTTTGTGGACTGTTGATATCTTATGGTCAATAGTTTGATGGCTGCATTTAAAAGGAGCTCTGTGCTTTTAGGGAGCTGGAAAGAGTTCTGAAATTCATACAAATGGAGCCAAATCAAAGAGTTGTATAAAAGGCTTGAATTTGTATTTTGCTTTTCTGTCCAAAAGTCTAAATTAGTTAGTTATCATCTCTACTGACTAGTCAGTACCCCAGCAAGCTCTTTGTAATTTATGTGTCTGAAACATTTTATTAATAGACTCATTTTTTTGGCATTGCTTTGCTATTCTAGAAAAGCCCTTTATCTTAAGAAATTTTAGTAGCAAATTGTTTTCTAGTAATGCCCAGTGTCTGTTTCACTTAATGACTCTTTGTTCATCCCCTTCTAGTACCTTGCAGGTCATTTGTTCAGTAAATTTCATCAGTGTATCTGGAATTCCTTGGGTTTTGACATGAAAATATTCTGTGTCATTTTTGCAGCACCTTTAAGCCAATGAGACTAACCTCAAACAATGCCTAGCTTTGTACACTGAATGCAGTTCCTCTCAAGATGAGAAAACCAAGTCATTTCCACTTTAATTGAAAAGAAAAATGTGTTAATGCATCCCTGATCCTGTGAGTTAATGCATCCCTGATCCTGTAGAAAGTGGTACTTTAGCAACTGAAGGTACCAGTGCATTTGTATCTGTTGCTGATGGACTGGTCTCTACTGCAGGAGCAGAGATATCAAAACCTGTTGTAGGATTTCCAACTCTTAATTTAATTTAAATGCAAATTTCTTTCATTTGCTATACTGGAAATCAACAGATCTGTAGTCTTGGATCTGCCTCAGCAGCATATTAGCATAGTGCATATTGACCTACAATTTCTTTGCACTAACTTGTAGTCACACACACAAATTTCTTCTCTCAGTTTCTAGAATAAATCTTGTGCTTAGCCTACTACTAAGAAAACTTGTTCTGTATCTTCCCTCCCAGAACTGGTTACTGGGGAAGCTTTCGTGTCCCATGCAAAAATTGAAATTATTTCTCAGAATAACACTTTACCTCAGTGTCTTGCCTTAAAAATTCGATTAATTCAGCAGTATATGGTAGGTGGCTGAGTTTAGCTGACCTTCAGGAATTCCAAGTAGTCACTCTGTCTTTTTAATATAATTTTAGTCCTTTGTATTAGAAGGATTTTTCAGTCACATGTTCTTAGCTTCCTTTTTCCTAACCCAAGTCACAATCCAGAAATACTTGGCAGTTGATCAAAGGCCAGGAAGTCTGTTGTTCCATGTGAGCACAGTGCATTTCTGGTACAGGTCTGCTGAAGAAATCCTCTCAGAAATATCCATGAAAGTTTGTCCAATTATGACTTCTGGTCACAGTTGCTGAAAGGAATGTGTTGCATCTTTTTGCTCTTGATCTCTTGATCAATGCTTCTGTCTCATTCTTTTTTTTTTTTTAATTCAGCTCTGAAATCCTTAATACAAAAATGATATTTGTATTTGCTAAAACCATTTTCTTTGCTTGATTTATTTCAGTTGATGTAGTTCCCTAAAAGCTGAGTTTCTCCGTTGTCCTTAAAACTGCTTTGAAGATAAAATTGATCTTCTTAGAATTATTGCAAATTAAAAAAAAATATTGATTTTCAATTTATCTTTTGAGCTTTTGATTGGAAATGGGTCTGTGTGGTTTGGCAAAGTAACAGTTCTTTGGTTATATACTTGCATTTTGTTACCATGGTAAATTCTGTTCTCTGAGTTGCGGTTCCTGATCCAGATCCTCAACATCCTTGGAAAGTCCCAGAGGAGGGAAAAAACTGCTCCCAAGTCCCATATACCCCAATAAAATCATTGCACAATCATTCTTGCTTTCATATTCTTTTAAAATAAATATATTTGCATCTAAAGATGACAGCTGTAATTGCAAGAGAGTATTGATTCTCCAACATGGTCCATATGTGAGCTCACAAGAAGCATAGATGGACCTCAGCAATCAAAAATGCAGAGTGTTTTAAAGACTTGGCAGTGACCAAAATGGTTTAATAAATGGAAGTAATTGGTTTTGATGTAAGTTACAAAGGACAAATCATTCTGTAATGGGTCAGAATGTTCTTCATCTGTGGATGAGGACTGGTGTCATGTAAATTGCTGTCATCTACAGTAGTGTGGTAAATTTGGGCATTAGTAACTGAATACTTGCAGTATTTGCCTTGTCACCTCAGTGCTTCTCATTGCCACCCTTCCTCTTTGTCAGGGATTTAAACCTCAAGCAGAATAATTGAAAATGCAACTGGACGAAGCCTTGAACTGAATTTGGTGTTGGCCTTACTGTGTGGAGGGCATGGATCTGATGAGCCTTAGAGATGGGACATGTGGAACTAAGTTCTGTTTTCAGGAAGTACAGAGGAGCAGTAGCTGAGGCGCAAGGCTGCTGATAATTTAATGTACAGTGAGAAACAATTAGGTGATTGTCAGGGTTGTGATAGAGCTGTGATTTTGATGCTTCCAAGCTTGAAAGGCAAAGGAAGAAAGTATTTCTTCTGTAACCTGAATCACACAGGGTAGATCCAGATTAAGTAGTTGATTTTATTTGGTCTTTTTTTCATTACTCATTCTTCTAAATCGATGTACTTCTACTTGGTTTTGCCTTACATCCTGTGTGCCTCAAACACAGCAGGACCAGCTGGTCAGAAGAGGTGATTGTCCTGCTGTGTCCACTGTTGGTGTGGCTTCATCTGGAGCACTGTGGGCAGTTCTGGGCCCTTCAATTTAGGTAGGATGAGAAGGTCCTTGAGTGTGTCCAGAGGAGGGCACCAAAGCTGGTGGAAGGGCTGGAAGGAAAGCCCTGACAGGAGCTGCTGAGGGCTTTGTGCTTCTCTGCTTTTGGGAAAAGGAGGCTGAGGGGTGACCTCATGGCTGTCAGTGACCTCATCTACAGCTTCCTGAGGAGGAGAAGTGGAGAATTAGGTGCTGAGCTCTTCTGCCTGGGATCCAGTGATAGGACATGTGGGAATGGTCCAGAGCCACACTGCAGGAGGTTTACATGGGACATGAAGAGACATTTCTTTGCCAAAAGGGTGGTCAAACACTGGAACAGGCTTCCTAGATGGATGGTTGATGCCCCAAGCTTGTCAGTGTTTAAGAGGCACTTGGGCAGTGCCCAAGGCCTTACAATGGTCAGCCCTGAACTAGTCAGGCAGTTGGGCTGCATGGTCATTGTAGATTCTTTTCAGTTGAAATAGTCTGTTCATATTCTACTCTATTTTATTCTGTTTTATTCTATTTTGACACAGAGTTTCAGAGAAGTAAAAAATTATATATCTAATATATATGAATGCTGTGTGTAATTTCTGGTATTCTGTAATTGTCAAGAACTTTCTTTCTTAGGTTACCTGTAGTACTGGAAATAAACACTCAGAAGGAAAAATGGATCCCTTGTTTTGGCCATCAGAAGCTCACAGATTTCGACGATTCACCCCCGAGTCCCTGGCAGCAATCGAGGAAAGGATTGCCAACAAAAAAAAGGAGCAAGTCAAAGTTAAAGAGAACAAAGGAGTTAAAAAGAACAAAGTTAAGGAACAAGGAGCTGAAGAAGATAAACTTACTCCTCAGCTTGACCTGAAAATCTGCAAAACGTTGCCATCTCTGTATGGGGACATTCCTGAAGAGCTGGTTGGGGAACCCCTGGAGGATTTTGATCCGTACTACAGTGATCACAAGGTTTAAACTTCCCAAACCTTTTTTTTTTTTTTTAAATTTTTGCCTGCTGAGCTCTTAAGGGATAGTAAAAACTCTATTCAGGAGGTGCTGGGGTTTGATTGCTCTGTAGATAGAATTTTAACATTATTGACAACTTTTGTGGGGGAGTTCTAAGGTATGCTCTTCATTATAGAATGAAGAGGTATTTTAAGTTCTGTCAAGAATCAAAATTAATTATGAAAACATGATATGTGTTTTGTGCACTTTATTAGTAAATACATTCTGGGATGAGTGATGCTTTGTTTTCCAGAGCAGTTTCTCTGATGGCTGTGGGGCTGAGCTCCCTGTTGCATAAACAGTGCCTGCCCAACAGTCGGTTATGCTGGAATTGCAGATGCTTTCACTGAAATACAAATACTATACAAATTAAGGGAGGCAATTTAGATATTTGCATTACTTTGTGTAGCAAACCTAGTTATTTTCATTGTCTTAAATTAATTTTCTGTAACTTTATGTCTCACTGGCTTTTTTTATTATTTCATATTTATATTGCACATACATCATGCTATTCCAAAGTGGTTGGTGATGCTGACTATAACAGTGTATAAAGTAGATAGTCTAGGAATCCCTTATAAATTAAATACTTAAATTAAATTATTACTACTGTCGAGGAAGACTTGATCTGAAGAGCAGAAGGTTCCATCCAGTCCTTGTTGCTGTTTCAATGTGTGGTATTGGAATTTAATAATTTTATCAGAGAGCGTGCTTTAGACTTTGATCTTCCAGATACTTTTTTCTCAAAGTAATCAAAGTGATACTATTGAGTAGAACTGAGGTTGATTGAGTTGAAAAAATTTATATTAAAGTCAGGAAACTGTGTTTTTCATTCAAGAGATTTCATTTTTTACTATATGGCAAATGTGCTGAGCTGCATGGACCTTAAGGTAGCTTAGAGGGAATTTACAGTGTTATGTGACAACATAGAGATATTTCAAAATTAAAATTTTTGCTTTGACTGTCCAGGATTTTGGCAGTGCTACACAATCTGCATCTTGTAAATAATCTCTTGTAGCCTGTAACACTGTCTAAGAGTAAGGTATTAAGACCATTGTTACAGTCCCAGAGTAGTAATTTAATTACTTTGACCAAATGAATATGATTACTTGCTCTTCATATTCATTCCCATTATGGCTTCTTCCTCTCAGGCAATAATGAACTTCAGTAGAGCTGCTTTCCTTCAAAATGTGTATAATCAGGTCACAGCTCCAAGTAAGAATAAAGGAAAGCTGTGCTCCTAACTGCAGTTACATACAGCTCTAGATGCAGACTTGAAAAACTGAACATGTAATTTTTAATTCATTTAAATGTTTCATGTACTATGAATCTTTTTTTTTTAATAGACTTTTATGGTGTTAAATAAAAGGAGGACTATTTTCCGGTTTACTGCCACACCTGCCTTGTTTATATTTGGTCCTTTTAATCCAGTCAGAAAAAAAGCAATTAAAATTCTGATCCATTCATATCCTTTCATTGGTTTCATGATGTGAATCTTAAAATATTCTGTGCCATTTTCTGTCATTCTGTTCCTCTGTTTCTGCTATTTTTTTACTTTTATTTGGAATTATTAATTAGTGGAAATTGGTCTTTTAAGGTGAACACATCTGAACATGTCAAATATGTTATGTCCCACTAGAGTCCTAACTTCCAAAACGATCTTCACATGCAGAGAATTAATTTTTATATTTAAAACATGAATTTTACCCAGCTGAGAAGGTCTGATCTTGATGGGGGATTCTTGGGATGGTCCTGTGGATAGGAATTGGATTTTGGTGATCCTTGTGGGTCCCTTCCAACTCAGGAAAATTTGTGATTCTGTTATAAGTTTCTTTAGAAAACACATCATAAGTTCTGAGCATATTCAAATGAAAAGTTATTATTTGCATGCTTGTGAGGTTTTTGTGTGTGAAAATCAGCAGCTTGCATGAACCTCATTTTGTACAATACAGAGGTTTTTTCCTTGACTTACTATTCACAGTTTTTCTTGGCATTATTACATGCACTGTGCTACTCAATTGTATGGCCATGACTATCCCTCACCTTCTTGTAAAAGCCGGCTGGACTGAGTAAGTACCTCACTATTTTTCCAAGGATACTAACATGCAGGACTGAAAAATTTAAATAAATTATGTGGTGGTCTAATTCTGGGGCTTGAAAATTCTCAGATAGACCCCTGAGGAAGGCTGAGGATTGTTATTATATCAGCCAGTCTTTTGTGGAGATTCAGTGCCTTTTCTTAGAGGCTCTCACCATGTGCCCTTTTTTCTGTCTTGCCTAATTTTGCCATCTGGTGTAACAGAGGAGCCCATTTTTCCTTTTGAGGATTAAATCTTTTTGAGAGACTGTGCATCAAGATTTTAACTTAATATCTCTCATTCTACAGTAATAACTTGAATGTTGCCTCATGTAAAAGCTATAAAGGAGTAAATATTCATTCTGTGCTTTCCTCTGTTTCCTGGCGACTCTCCTAAGTCAGTTGTTCCCACCAAGAAGCCAATTATTTGCAATGTCTTGCTTCTTTTGGTACTTGTGCACTGTATCCAGTGTAACTTGAGTACATATTCCAGAATTAAATCTGGAAAATGTGCCTGGAGCCTCAGAAGTTCTGTAATTTTAATTCCTTTTATTTTGGGGTAAGCATGGTGATAACTTAATTTTCTGTAGGATTTCTTTCAGTTCTAGTGTATTTGTCAGAATAAATTTATAAAATGTGCAAATTTTACAGGCTGAAATAAATCTTTGTTGTTCTTGTTCTGCCAGAATGGTGAGGCTTTGAAATTTCCTAGCCTGCTTTAGAACATAAACACAGTCTTGAAAATGTTTCCTAAGGAAATGTTAGCTATCTTTCATCCAGAAATAGCATCATATGCTTATGTGAGTGTTTGTGTTTGTAGATATAGATGGAAAATTTACTAAAATTCAGGAGGACATCTTGTCCCCACGATGCTTCTGAAAGTAATGCAACCTGTCCTATTTTGCTTCACATTTTCCACCTTTATCTCCATGCAGGGACTAAGAGAAAAGATAAAAATGTGCCTGAATGTGTATCAGTCTCATTGGTATTTTTATTTCTGTAACTTTAATATATACTTTCCTTCTCAGACATGTTTTCACTGCTGTATATACTGCTGAAATATTGATTAAAGTAGTAGCAAGAGGATTTGTTTGGAATGAATTTACTTTTCTTCGAGATCCATGGAACTGCTTGGATTTTTCTATTATTATTGTAATGTAAGTAAAATTCAGTTTTTCTTTTACACTCAGGGGACAAATAAGAGAAAATAACATTTGGTGTTGCTGAAAGTCCTTACAGTTGTTGGCATCCTCCCTGCTAAACTGTGCTTGAATCACATTTTGCATGTCTGCAATGAGAAAAACATACTTTAAAATAAGGCCTAAATTAAAAACTCATCTTAGAACTGTGTGATTGTTCTCAATTTAGTCTTTATTTGAATTTTGTCAAGAGGTAATTGCATAAACAGCCCAAGCCAAGCCTGCCTCTTTACGTTGTCTTAGCTGTACTCTGGATCAGATGAAATTAATTTGAGAAGGGTCCAAAATGGGTCACAAGGTGTTGAATTACTTGGTAAATAGCTGATGAAATTCCAGGCTCAAATGATGCTCAAATGATGCTCAAGGAAGAACACACCTTGCTTTAACAAATTCATGGGCTCTGGAATAGCCTCCACTTGTTGGGAAGATGCTGTTTGAGTTTAAACAGATTGTTTTGTAAAAACACCACTCCAGCATGCAGTCATGCTTAGAGAAGGAGGTAGAAAATGAAGACATTGTGGGTAAGAAGTAAAGAAGCAGAACATACATTATTTCTCTGTGTAGTCTGTGTTTAAATTCAGGACTTTGTGTAGTTTTGCACCTCACATGTCAAAATATGTCAGAATTAAAAAAGCTACAGTGAATATGTATATCTGTAATTCCACATATCAAAAAACTACATAGAGAAAATCTCGCATGAAAAGACAATTGCAGAGCAGGAGCACAGTTGAAGTGTACAGCACAGAGACAAAAAGAGAATAACTAATATTTTTCTTCCTACAATGAGAGCTAAAGGCACCAAATGAAGTTGTCAGGTGGCAGAATAAAAAAGAAGGGAGCAGTTTCTAACACTACATGTAGGTTTTTCTTCATTTGTAAATAATAGGCTATATGTACACAGATGTCATCACACACATCTATATGTATATGAACAATTATTCTTATGGGTAACAATGACCTACTAAGGAGCTTGAATACTGTTGAGCATCAGCATCTATCACCAGATAGTTACTGATACTTACAACTATCACAAGACAGTCCAAGAGCTGCATGAAAAAATTAATTTATGGTCCTTTTTCCCTATCTGCACCCCTAATTAATTAATGGTCAGCTTTACAATATAGTACCTCTATCTGTTTTTTTCCATGTCTTATAGTGGAACAAAGAAAACTATTTAGAAATTAGCTCAACTGCTAACTCAAGTGTAGTTACTGCTTAGGGTACTTGATAATTATTCAGTCTTTCAGACTAGGCAAAGCCAATGTGCTCTGATCTGCTGCTGACAAAGTCATACTTTGAGGGGGAGGTTGCCTTTTCAACCATTGTTGTCTTAGATTTTTTTTTTATTGAGACTACTTTTTAAGGAATTCTGTTACCAGTTATGAGCTTGTCATGAGGTGAGTCACAATTCATGTCCTTTCTCACATGAAAGAAGTCTTAGAAAATTTGAGGTAATCTGTTAAAATCTGTATAGACTATGCAATGCTTTAAAATACTAATTTGATGAAATTTTCTAATTGTTGAAATGTTAAAATTGAAACAAGTTGCAATGCTCAAGTTCCCACTGACTGTTTAAGGTTAGGAAGACCCATGTGGTGCAGAATAATCACATTATAAATCTACTGTTGCTCAGCTTCCTTCTCCTGAAGTGTGTATTTTGTTTTGAGATAGCAGCAACATGTACTTTCACGAGAGAAGTCTCAGTGTAAGAGTATGGTTATGACATTGGCAGCTTTATACTTATTTGACATTTTGATGGATAAACTCTTCCAAAGTTAAAGCCTCCAAATCCACACTAAGTAGGAGCTTCCTGTATTTCTTTTCAGAGGCACTGCTCCAAAGCCCCTTTACATTATATCCATACCTAGAAATGGACTTAAATTCCTAATTTTAGGCATGTATCTTAGGATATATTTTCTGCAGTGCATTCATTACTGCCTGCTCCATAAGCAAATGCTTTGAAAAGCTCCATCTTTGTCATTCAGTTGAGTGTGGGTTAATTTTGCAGGTACATTACTGCATTTCATAGTGTTGGCAATGTTTCAGTTCTTCGAACTTTCAGAGTACTGAGGACTTTGAAGGCTATTTCAGTAATACCAGGTAAGGAACAACACATCTTACTGATTTTCTCTCTGCTTCACCAGAATGTAAATTCTAATTCCACTCCTGTTCTTGTCTTCCAGTCCTCTGGTCACTTTTTTTCTGTGATCCCAAGGTGTGACTGTTTTGCACCCTCAGCAGCACCACCCTAACACAAATTTTAAAAATCATCTTTCCTTCAAATGCTTTTGACAAAAGCAAATTTATAATATGCAATTTTTTTTTTGGTCGCATCACTAACATACATTTTTATTTAGCCCAGTGCCTTTGTCTCTTTAATTTGTCTTCCTGGAAGAGCCCACTGTCTGTAGTATGTTTTCTTAACATAATATATCTAAACCACCATATTTCTGGTTTCATGTTCTACCTCATTAGCTAATCCTTGTCTGGTTTATTTCCCAGAATGCTGATTTCACAATTTGAGAGACTTCCATTTGTTTCCTTACTGACCACAGCCACTGTCTGGATTGTGTGTAACACTTTCAACAGTATGTTGCACATACCATCCAGATATTCAATATTTTTGTAAGTTGTGTCCTTAATTAGGGTACCAAAGAATGATTTCAGAGTCCAGCTGCAAAAATTGACTTGAAAATCTATAAATTACTATGTATCTCTTGGTTATAATATATATTAAGTTTATAATTTCCATCTAATTGCAAATATATTTTGATCTTTTGATGAAATTATAGCATTAATGAAACATTGAAGGTGTTTAATTTTAGTGTAAAAGCCACACATCAATACTTTTCCTTTGTCTTTAACAAACTTGCAGCTGTCATATCTTGTCATAGAGGAACATCATTACGTTCCTTTTCTCACTTTCCATGTTATTGGATCTTATTTTCCTAGGTCTGAAAGTCATTGTAAATTCTCTTGTTGAGTCTGTGAAGAAGCTCTTGGATGTGCTGATCCTGACTGTGTTTTGCTTGAGTGTATTTGCACTAATAGGCCTCCAGCTCTTTATGGGCAACTTAAAATCCAAATGTGTCCTCAACAAAACTATGTACAGTGACTCATTATGTAAGGATCCCAAGATATATGTACCAAATGAGGAAGGTAAATGTTTTTCTTTTCTCCCTTTACGTAATCTGTGTGTCTTCCTATGTATGTATTAATTTTTCACAGGGATATTAATGTATAGTTGCATGTATTTCTGCCAAGAAAGTTTGTCCCTCCATTTGCACAAGTAGTAGTATGAAGTCTCTGGGACAACTCAATATGAGATTAGAGAATCTTGGATATGGAGAAAGATCAGCAATCTGTGAGATAGAAAGGACTGAGTTTTCTATAAGCATTTTCTTCTTTATCTCTGCATTGCACAGGGATACTAATTTTAGGGGTACTGCAGAGGGAATGACTTTTTTCCATCACTTACTCTGTGTTACATGGATTTTGTCTATTCCTCATACAGATTCTTATTTTCATTAAAGATCAAATAAAATCTTACATAGTTAGTTAGTTAGTTAGTTAGTTAGTTAGTTAGTTAGTTAGTTAGTGGCTGCATTGTTAGTGCAGCAAATTGTTACTATTTATTTTAAATTGCCAGAGAGAGAGATCTGCTGAGCATCAGTCCTGTATGCCCTTTGTTGGGAAAGGATCTTTCACAGAGGTTTGATCCATCAGAGTATTTATAAAGTGCAGTAATGTTTGGTTTACTGACAGAAAGCTATAGAAAATGAAAACTTCTGATTTTATGATTATTTGATTTTTTTTTCATTAGAGCAATGCTACAGATTGAAAGACTCTTCTGAAATATTGCTGTGTGGGTACACTGCAGATCCCAAGTAAGTGGACAAAGCAGTTTTAGCAGTTTCTTAATTTTTTCCTCCAGATGAACTGTGGTTTTATTTCTGGTCTAAAGGAATGGTGATGATTATTCAGGAGGGAGAAATGGATCTGTGGGTGTGTTATTAAATTAAAAACCACAAATTTCACACCAGAAAAGGAATGAAGTACAAGAATGCAGCCAATTTTATTTGTACTTTGTTGCTAATTACTGGGAGTATAATGATAAGGTAGAATGATATAAATGAGAAGGGGAACAGATTACTAAAGACTTTTTAGACATTAATAAATTCTCCTCTCCTCATCCTGGTGAATTATTTAAAAGTAAAGGTGTTTCCGTTTTTCCCCACTCTGTTAAGACATATCCTACACCAGTGAGAGTTTTTGTCTCATCTCAAACTAAGGTTTCTGTCTAGTTTTGTTTACTAGACAAATGGTTTTCTGGAATGATGAGATATGAATCAGCCCTTCTGGCAGGAATGTTTTTGTGAATAATGAAACCTCTTTTCAGACAAACTGAATGAATCTTTATTTGTCACTGTGTATTGGATGCTTTCAGATTCAATTGAATCTCCACATAAATATTGTTTAACATTTCTTTTATGGTTTGAAGTGAGTGCCCAGAAAACTACACCTGTGAGAAGATTGGGAACAATCCTGATTTTGGTTACACAAGTTTTGATCATTTTGGCTGGGCCTTCCTCTCTGTGTTCCGGCTGATGACCCAGGACAGCTGGGAGCGTCTCTACAGACAAGTGGGTACTTTTTTACCTGCTGGAATGACTTCAGATGTGCAATTCAGAGCTTTATGTCCAATGGAAAAGTCTGTATTAGTTTTAACATTATTGACATCAATTTTCTTCTAAAATTAATGTAAATATTAAGGAAGTAGAGTCAAGTGACTGAGCTGTAGCACCTTCTGCAAAGTGATGTTGGGTGGGAGCAACCCTGCTGTGGATGCTCATAGTTTTATTGGAGAACACACTCAGGTCAGTGGTTAAGAGCTAAATAAGAGTTAAATTTGTATGTAACCACCCAAGGACTGGGATATGGAGCTCTCTGCTACTGCAGGGAATGTGAGGATTTGTCACATTCTCTGTTCATCTTCCTTTTAAATGCTGACACCTCACCAAACCTTTTGGCTCAATGTACATTTTTGACAACATGGTGAAAAAAAATTGGGGACTTTATGTTTTGATTCTGAGAGTTGAATGTAACTTCTCAATTCTGTGATTTTTTTTGAAATATGATGAAAAAATACCTGTGGAGAACTTCCTGGATCCCTTACATCTATACAGTGCCTTTGCCAGACAGGAACAATATTCTCTGCTTTTTTATGTACCTTTCATATTGGCCCATTTTAAATCTTTTTTCCATCAGCCTTTATTAACTGTGACTTTTTTAAATGGAGGCAACGTCTTGTGACATTTGAACATCACGTGACTTTTAGTTTTAATGTCTCAGAGTTTAATTTTGAACCATCTCTTCTGCTACCTTTTAAAAAAATAAAAGAAAAAGATGATCAGTCTAAATGTTGTCTCTGATTCTGTAATTAAAACATCTTTCATAATTGTATAGATAATCCTAGCTTTCATCTTTATAGTTGAGTTTGATTAATTTAATCCACCTGTTATGTCTTTGCAGATGAATTTGTCTTTTCATAGCTTAAACTCTGATGATCATTTGCCTGATTTGCTGGAAGACATTTGATTTATTTAAGAATGTATTTGTTAATTCTTTTCTGCAGTACATGACATTATTATGTATAACTTAGACCAGAAGCAGATCCTGCTGTTGTTCATTGAAAACACTGCAGTGTATTAACCTTTTGTATTGCATAAAAAAATAAATTGTTTAATGTTATTTTGAAATTGCTTTGTAAATATGAGTTTGTTTGGAATTTATTACCACTTTTACCTTTTCCTCACAGACCATCCGTACCTCTGGAGTGTCCTGCATCTTTTTTTTTATGGCAGTCATCTTCTTCTGCTCATTTTATCTCTTCAATCTGATCTTGGCTGTGGTAACTATGGCATATGAAGAGGAAAACAGAGCAACCCGTGCTGAAACAGAGGCAAAGGAAAAACTGCTTCGGGATGCCAGACAAATTATAGAGAAGGAACAGGTTTGTAAATTATCATATATTATCTGTAGTTCCTTTTGTTTTCTGCTGTTTGTGAATTAGGGAAATAATGTTTGGAATTAAACACGGGCTTCTTACAATACTTTCTGACATTTCATTTCTCTTTATGTCTTTACAAATGCACATATGCATGTATATATATGTTTACATACATAAAGATTCCTATGATACAAAAACTCATCATGAATCCAAGTTAAAATATACGAAGTTTTAGGATCTGCAGACCTGACACTGTACAGGAATGGCTTTCTGGCAAGAAAGTAACTTTCATGGCATTGTATGAATGCTGCACTCCATAGTTTGCCCTGTTCTTGTACAGTACCATTATTACTGTGCCCAAAAATTCCTTTCTCTGGGTATCCCTTCCTGATATTACTGCAGGAAGGAAGCATGAGTGGATACATTTTATCTTCTACATTAAATAAAAAATATCTCTGATTTACTGCTACCAGTCAGAAAAGTCAGACTTGTAAGAAGACAAACAAATTCTCTAGCAACTGTCAAATTTCATCTTTAAAGTGTTATCCATCACCATTTTACCAAGTTCCTCCTCTACAGTTGTTGACAGCTCTGTAATATTTCTGTGCCTGACATTCCACCTAGCCAGGCTTTGCTTAGGATTTTCTTACTTCTGTTTTTCTTTTTTCTTCTTTCTATTTTTCTTTCAAAAGGATTAGGATTTAGGAGAATTTAACATTTTAGGATTTAATTTTGGGCCTTAGTCTACTGCTGTCTTGGACTCAATGTCCTTTTCAAATCAAGAAAAAGAAAGTGAAAGGATAAGCCATAATACTTTGTAAATCAGATATAAAATGCAATATTTAAAGTGACAAGGGCAGACTTTAGTTAGAGTAGCTCACAGGTAACCCTTCTTTGTCTTTCAGAATTATGAATAGCATTTTGTACTCCTGTCTTCTGATGGCAGTTTAACATTTGAAACCTAGGAATTGTCAGTGCAAATAATTCAGATAGCATAATAATTACCTGTATATGATCCTAGTCCATGCATTGGTATTTGCCTTGAACTAACAGACAGATGTTCTGCTTTTCCCGTTACAGATGTTGGCTGTGGAAGAAAGCACTAAGGCCTTGCATGCTAGATCTGAAATGTCAGTTGCTGACTTGAAAAATTCAGAAGGCAAAGAAAGTAATAAAGAAACACCTACTTCAAGGCAAAACTTAATTTCAGATGACCAGGAAAATGAGGAGCAAATATTTCGTTCCCAGCCTGATCGCTGCCACAAGAAGCTTGTAAGTGTTTGAAATAAAAAATACATTCATTAGATTTGCAGGTGATATGACAATTCAAGGATGAGATTTTGGGAGCAGAGGGAGCCAGCATTACCTGCACCTGAAAGGGAAGGTGGAAGTGGCTGTCAGTGGTACACTTATGGCACCTCACAGACCTGTGCTCTGAGGGCTGTGGTAAGATTTGTCAACATCTCTGTACAGCAGAAATAAATGTATAAAATTCTTATGTTTAAGAGTTTTCCTAAAGACTTAACTATTTTTTTTAATTTTATTTTTTAATTATTATTCTTTTCTACACACAGCTCACTCTCTGACCTAAATAGTTAGGCTAGGGTCTAGGCCAGTTTACATGCTCTTGCACATGGTGGATGTTCTAGATATCTCTGATACCTGTGGCATACCTTCCAGCACTTAGTGGATATCTCATAAACCTTACAGCACCTCAAATATTGCTAAATTCCTACATTTAGGCAACTAGATTGTGTCCAGGGTTTGAATTTTTGGGATTTTTAAAGTTTCTGCATGTGGTTTAGGTTCTAAACTCCCAGAGTCAAATGGAGATTTAATTTTTTAGGTCACAAATTGATACTTAGAGACATTAGAGCTTTTCCAGTGTCTTGGCTTTCACCTCCTCTATGGAAGGGCACAGATGTTACGTGCCATGTCTGCCACTGTGGATGTCTCAACTACCAAATGTCTCAATAGACCATCTCAAATGGTTTCAGAAACATTTATTTATGTGAATCAAACTTATCAGAAACATATATCTCCCATATACCGGGATTTTAAATGCATTGCAAAGATGGATAAATTAAACATGGATATCTAAAACGTTAGGCTGAATCACACACATATTGTTTCACATCTTCTTTACTGCAGTGATTTCTGGCTCCTCTGCTCACCACTCATTTTTAAGTCCATTAATAAACTTCTATTAAGACTCATTATTCATTCTTTGCTTTTGGAGATTTTTTTTCCACAGTACCTTTGGCACTGACAAAATACTGTATCTTCTAGAAGACCATCCCAACTTGATTCTTTCTCTGGCTCTTTGTCAACATCTTCATTTAGATACCTATATTTAGATATTTTAACCTTGAGCTGAATCTTCTTTCAAAATAATTCTCAGGCAATTATCCATATTGCTTAATTATTTTCAACAATATCTAAAAAGAAAGCTTCTCATGCTCTTATACTGGTTTCATCCTGTGACAGATTCTCTTTTGCTTCTGAGAGAACACCAGAATTGTTCCACCCATCTCACTGAAAATGAAAATTTTCCCATACAGAACTAAGAGAAATAATGTTCCAACTTCCATCTGTTTGAAAAGTATCCTTGAAGGGGAGTCTTTCTCAGACACATAATCCTAGCTAAAATTGATTCAATTCTCATTCTGACAGTCATCATGGTCAGATTTTCTTCTAAATTCCATAATCCTAGCTATAATAAATTCTATATTTGAGCTGAAGGAATCCAAATCACCCACTTGGCAGCCACCTGTCATCTCCTTTAGTAAAGCATTTGCTTCTTGTAGAGTCAGTAATGTTTCCCCTGCTGTGTTAAGAATATAATTCAATTTTGTGACCTAGTTTGGTTCTGCTGCACTTAAAGGAAATGTTGTGTCACAGCCCATGGTAGTGTTTTATTGCACCTATTCAGGAAAAAAAAGTATTTTCATAATAGGTGTCATATCTTCAGTAAGTATAAAAATAATTTTTTATGGCTGTTTATTCCTATTTAACTTTATTCTTCTAAGTCTGTGACTGTGCTGCAGAAGATGTATGAGACAGGAGATAAATTTGGATTATTTGCTAGACCTTACTTCTGCAAGGCTACAAAGTCTGCACTGGTGGGTGCCAAATGTAATGGATTTTTATATCTCAGAAATAACATCTTCAGACCTTTCCAAGGCCCCTTCCCCTCTCTGTGTCCAGGGAATGACAAAGTTCTGAAGATCTCTAGGACAACCTAAAGCATGATCCAAGCAGTGTGAGCTTCTCCAATGCAGATTTTTGCCTTTAGTCAAATAAGAATAATCTGCAGCAAATGTAGCCGTTTATTCCATGTTCTGACAACTACTGGCAGTACAAACTCTGCTGTTTGAGGACTCCCCAAACAATGTCCTCTCTACTTTCATCACAAAAAGAGGCTAAAGGTGCTAAGTCAAAGAGAAAAGCATATTGTGTAGAAGCATTTTGGTAGGACAGAATGAGTTTATAAACATTATTTCTCTAGTGTACATCCCTATTTTAAATCCCAGTTTGTCAGAGGACTTCTCATGCCCAGTTATTTCCTTCAGCTGAAGATCAATGAGCAGCAGTGACCAGTTCAGGGTGGGTCAATGTCCTTGTCCTTTCCAGAAACAACACTGAAGGTTCCCCAACAGCTGTGAATTTCAGCAAGAAGTCTGAGAGCTTTAGTCAGGCTGGAACGCAAATTATTCAGGGTTTTCTGAAACACCAGATCTTAGAATAAAAGAATTAAGGGTGACTTGACTTACACTGGCCATGAGTACAAGAGTCTTTGGAGCCTTTTGGATTCAGAAAAAAAACAGAGGGGAAAATGAGCATTTTAGCACTGTAGTATCAATTCATTTTATAGGTTTGTTCTCTGACAGCTCTATCAGTTAAGTTTTGCTTAGATTTTCATTAAAATATCAGAGTGACAAAGAGAAATAATTGTTATTAAACTTTTAAGGACAAGGATTATCAGTTTCATTCCCTGAATAACAGTTTTACAGAGTAAGTTTGTAAAAATCATAATATCGTAAGAGTTTGAGGTAACATTATGATATATTTTTATTCATTTATCCTTCCCAAAAAAGAAAATTATGCAAATTCAGTTGTGCTGAGAGGGAATACTAAAGTACAGTGCATTATGATGTGGTCAGTCTGTCCACTCCCAGTCTGTCAGGTTCCTTGTCATCTGGTAGTTCTAATGAAAACAAAAGTAGTCTCATTCCTGGTTTTAGGCAGTTCAATATTAGTTAGATCTTGATAGGATTAATAGAGATAAAAATCCCAATGATTTGTATTAACTCTGTGACTATTTTTCATATTAATACATGATTATTTATTAATAATTAGGAATTCATAGTTAAATAGCCAATAGTTTATTCAAATGGATGGTCAGTGTTCTTTTTATCTATTGTTTTTATTATTCACTAGAAAGACAGATTGATTCATTTCACTTGCCCCCTGTTAATGTTTCTATCATTCTTTTATAAGGGAAAAATTATTGCTAATTAAATATCTTCAGAAAGAAAAAAAATTCTTGAAATATTGTAATGATTTTGATGAAATGTTCTCTTCAAACACCTGATTTTTTTTGTTTGTTTGTTTGTTTTATGTTCTCTCAGCAAGTTAAATCTGCACTAAAATGTATATTTGAAAAGGCATTATTTATTTCATGCTGGATATAATTTTTGTACTGCAAGTATTGTAATATTTGTATTGCAATCATTATATCTTCATGTTCCCCTGTTATATTATCTTCTGTCTTTCTAACCAAAGAGGCAGATCCTGCTGGACTATGAGGTCTCAATGGATGCTATCAATGATCCTGTCCGAAGACAGAGGTTAATGAGTGCAGCCACAATTCTAACAGACAATTCAAGTAAGCCATTCTTTCCTCTTTTTCCTGTGGTGATTGTGTGACTCAGTCTGAGAGATCAAACTGTCACAAGCACCATTACTTTAATAGGGGAAATTATGCTGCCAAATGTAAATTTCAGTAAAATAAATATTCTCATATCTCCTGTAACTCGCAATTACCAAGGGTAAATTTTGCCTGACCTTTATTAGTCTGTGATTAGTTTGTGCAGAATGAGCTAAACAATTTTTTTCAATGATGCCATTCTGCTCATGTGAGATTGCCTTTTCAATCTTTTCAATGAATTATTGTCTTTTTCTTCATTCTGTGATATTCTGCAAAGGATTATTCATATGTCACGTTCCCTCTTTGTCTGACAGAGTCAAAAGTGAACTGCCCTACATTTTGGAAAAATTTCCCTCAGAAGTATCTAATTTGGAATTGTTGTCCATTCTGGAGAGCAGTCAAAGAGAAGATGAAATTGGTAATTTTGAATCCATTTGTTGATCTCCTGATCATGGTTTGCATTATCTTGAATACCTTGTTCCTGGCTATGGAGTACCCTGGCATGGATCCAGTATACCAACGACTGATTTCTCGAAGTGACCAGGTAAGTTAAGCCTATATTAGATTAAAAATTGAGTTATAACCCTGTATTTATACTGGGGCACTTCCATAGGGAGACAGACTTTTTCAGTGACATTTTTTCTGAATTTCATGTTTATCTTTCCAGGTCTTCACCCTGATTTTTACTGTAGAAATGATCTTGAAAATCATTGCTCTAGATCCTTACTACTATTTCCAGGAAAAGTGGAACATTTTTGATAGCTTGGTTGTTTTGATTGGCCTAGCGAGCTTTGGAACAAATCTGTCACCTTTCAGGCTGGTAATTATTTATTAAAATAAAAAAATAATTTATTTTTTTAAAAGTGCATGTGTTGTACAGTGAAAGACCCTCATATGATTTTACTGATGAATATGTTAAATCTGTTATCTTTATTGATAAGTAGTAAAACAACATGAGCTTTTAATTGGAGTGATTTTAATTGCATCAAAACAATTAAAAGGCTTTCTTTGGGGAAAAAATAGTGATACTACTGTAGTAAAGACATCATGGTAAATGTGGGGTCTGGCTTTCTTGTGTGCTGTGCTATCTGGGCTGTTTTAACTTTCTTTTTTCCTTGTGTTTTATTTACAGCTCAGGATCTTCAAATTGGCAAAGTCCTGGCCAGCCTTAAATACTCTTATGAAAATAATTCTACATTCTTTTGGTGCACTGAGTAACCTCACCCTGGTTTTGGCAATCACTGTGTTTATTTTTGCTGTAGTAGGAATGCAGATTTTGGGCGGTGATTATACTACAAATTCCACTAAAATAAGCCCCACTGGCAAATTACGCTGGCATATGAAAGATTTTAGTCATTCAATCCTCATTATATTCCGAATATTATGTGGAGAATGGATTGAAACTATGTGGGAATGCATGGAAGTGGCTGGAAAAAGGAAATGTCTCACCATTTTCTTGCTCGTCCTGGTGCTAGGAAACCTGGTGGTGAGTTTCAAGTCAATTTTCAGTCCCTACTGAATGCATCCAGCTACTTTTTTCTTAGGAGGAAAACTCAACTGTTTGAAAAGTATTCACTTTATTCTCTTTTCTGGGTGTCACTTGACATACGACTTTGTTCTGTCTCCTTTTTTCCCTTTTCCCTTTTCTTTCCCTTTCTCACACAAGACACGGAAGCAAAATAAAATTATTCCTTCTATCCAGAGTATAGAAGTGCAGAGCTTATAATAATTTGGTGTCAGATGTCTTAATCTTTTGTATTGATGGGATCAAATCACCAAACTGTTGAGTGCTTTTAATGCTTAACACATTGCCCCTATATTATCAAAAGTTTACAGATCCCAGATTTGTGGGTTTATATTAGATCTAATGTAAATTTACTGTCAGACAAGTATTTTTGATCTGCTTGGTTTGTTGGTCTATACCAGATCCTTTTTGATGGTGACGTAATTAAAATTCATCTTTGCATACTGTTTTTCTACATGTCTGCCTCCTCATACAGTATGGACATCAAAGCATATGAAAATATATTTGGTATACCCAAACTCTCACCTCCCTCCTTTATTCTCCTGCCAATCCTTATAGAAGGAGCCATATCATGCCACAACAATATTCCAGAGTAATAGTAAAGAATTTCATTATTTATTAGTGGTTAATGAAAGCAAGTTTGAGGCTCTCTGAAGTGTCTCTTCTGTTAGCAATAGTGTCTCCAACTTGCTCTGTTTTAAGGTGCTCAACCTGTTCATTGCTTTGCTGCTGAGTTCATTCAACATTGATGGCCCAGAGGGACAAGAGGAGCCTCGAGAAGGGACTAAATACCAGATTGCCATTGCACAGATTCACAAGAGCCTGAAGGCTGTGAAAGACAGAATTTGGGATCACTGCTGCAAAAGAATGAGGGGAAGCCTCAGAAGAACAGACAAAAAGAAGACTTTGGAAGAAGTTTCTGGGAAGGGCATAGAGGTTACTAATTATGCCATGACAGATGTCAGGAAATACATAGACAACAGCTCCTTTGATATAGAGTGCTGCCATATGGAAGAGAACTCCTCCCTAGCAAGGAAATATGAAGACATTTTGACCAGCCACAGTACCTGTGTTCCCATTACAGCAGCAGAGGCTTACCCCAAGGAAGGTGATGATGGGCACATTTTGCACACAGCTGTAGAATACAGGAAACAGGTAAGGAATACTGATATTTGAAAAATGATTGTGACTTGCATCTGTAAATGCAATCTCAAAGACTCAACAGTAAATATTATCCTTTCTGTCATTTCTCCTATTTTACTTTCTTCTTCTAGTACAAGGGCTACCAAATATTCTTGGTTATTCAGTGTTGAATATATGTTGAATATTCACTTTTTCATCATTCTCCTCAATGACAGCCAAAATTCTGCTTCTGATTGTTTTGTTTCCATTTATTTCTGTCAATTGATAAAGTTCAATCAAGACATTCTTTCTTTCTGTCTCCTTTGCCTTACACCTGGATTTTTTGTAAGGCAGGCCTCTTGTGTTGATTATATGTTGCTTCTCAATTGCATGGAACCCAAAGGGAATGTAAACAAAAGCTATATCTTAAAAAATAAATTCTTAGTATTTTGGGGCTGGGTTTTAATCACATGTTCACCTCCATGGTACTTTTGACTCCTCTTTACTTTTGATTCCACAATATCTCTTGATTTTGTTGTGTTAGGCAAGATAAAACTTAAGTCTTTCTGCATGTGAGTGAGATAAAGCTCAAGTCTTTCTGCTCAAGTCTTTCTGCCATGACAGCTGTACAGAGGCATTTAGGGATACTGGAGATATTTCAGGTGTCTGTCACATCCACTCAGGATTGTCATATACGGAGCAGGAGCTATAGGAACTCTTTTCACAGAATCACAGAATTGTTAGGGTTGGA
This sequence comes from Passer domesticus, assembly GCF_036417665.1. NCBI lineage: Eukaryota > Metazoa > Chordata > Aves > Passeriformes > Passeridae > Passer > Passer domesticus. The sequence continues at coordinate 4,507,758 of NC_087474.1, forward strand.
GGGATCTTTTTTTGGATGGATCAGCACATGGTCAGTGTCTAGGTGGACAGCCAGGATCCATTTTGTATGGTTTTGGTCATAGTAGGAAGCATTATCAGTGCAGTCTCTTAGGACCTATTCTCAAAGAAACAGAAATTGCTGATCACCTTAGATTTATCTGTGGCTGTTTCAAATGTCTTGCCCATAAGCATTTGATGTCAGAAATTCATTCCCTGCTGCAGTGGAATCTGGTATTTCTAGGAATTTGTAGTGTCAGAAGGACTGAGAACTGATTCTGATCACTTAGACCTTCTGCCTATAACTGGAAGCATAAATCTTTTACAAGCATTTTAGGAAAACTATTTAATTATTTGTAAAAAGCAAAACTTGCTAGTGAAAGATGTCTTCTCATTGAACCTACATGATGTTTAAGGCCCCTTCCAAACCAAACACCCAAATAATTCTGTGATTATATGAGTCTAAACTTCATGGATGTTTTACAATCTGTTAAATCATTTTGCCTTTCAAGAATGACTGTCAGGAAAAAAAAAAAAAAGGAAAATCAACTGATTTGCATAATTTCATGCAGGGAGACAAATTAAGACACAGAGAACAGTGGCGGAATTCAAACAGCTTCAATCAGAGTTCTGGGACTTCTGAAACTGCAAATGCTTTCACAGTAACACACCCAAAGAAAGATGAAAAAGAGGTAATTATAACTTTTATCATTTTGTATTAATATGCTGGGCCTTCCTTCCCCTCTTCAAGACTTTTGAGACATGATTTGTATCTCTAAAAATGGACTGGCCTGAAGAAATCAGAGTTTTCTCTAAAACTGCGTTGTAATATAATCCTTTATTAACAGTTCCCTTCCTTCATGTCCACTGTAGATAACTGAAAGAAATCAAGAAACTTGTTAAAATAAAGTGATGGAAACAAAAATCCATTGGATTGGCTATTTCTAGTATTTATAATTTATTTTGGTAGTTCAGCAACAAAAAGATAATTTATATACTGCAAAAAGAGGGGGAGGGAGAGGAGATGATAATTTTAATTTATTTTAGGTTTGTTAACTCTACTAATGAAAAGCAAATAAATTCTTTTCTTAAATTCCTAAATTCTTTAATACTTAAATTCTTCTCCTTTGCAGAAATATCATTCTGTTCGTAGCTTTTCTGAAGCCAGCACTGTGGATCCAGTGGTTCTTCTGGAGATGTTTTCCCAGACTAAAAACTCCCAGCTGCCTAAGGACTGCTTTGTAGAAAGTAGGAATCCTTTTTTTTTTTTGGTATTGCACTAATGCCAAATGAACCAGTGTTCAAAAATATCCATTTGGAGCATGTCCAGATTAGCAGGAACTGTTTGCCTGCGCATTCCAGTTTGGATATCTGCCTTTGATCACCTCAACTTCTCCTTAGACTCTGTTGGTTCAATCTTGCTGCCTTTCCAGATTAATAAAGAGTGTTTCTGGCACAGGGCAGTAAACAGAGTCCAGATACAATGTCTCTGCAGTGCAATAAAGTGAAATAATTAGTAAAAATAATTTACTGACCTCTAGTAAGGCAACATCTCTTTTCAAAATTAAAAAGAAAAGATTAAAAAATGCAGAAAACAAACACATTTTTAGATAGAAGTAAAGGCTTATTTTGTGCCCACAAGCCTTTCTGCAGAAGGACATAAAAAGATGTTATTCCATCTTTTATAAGTTATAAAAGTCTGTTATTCCAGTTATGTGTTGCTTTTTTAAAAGAGATTTTTTGGCATAAAAACCTTTCTTTAGCTTCAGATCATTTCAATAACAGCATCACTTCATAGATAAAAGAGCACATTCTTCCTATAATATGCAAAAGGCCTTTTTTAGATGTTTCATACTTTTAAAATCCATATCTCAACATTTTCCATTGAGCCAAAATGCTGTTCTCTCTCTTTTCAGGTTGTGTTGAGTGTTTCCCATGTTGTGTAGTGAATATCACAAAGTTTCCAGGCAGAACTTGGTGGAACTTTAGAAAAACCTGCTACAGAATTGTGAACCATAGCGGGTTTGAATATTTTATGGTTTTTATGATTGTATTGAGCAGCGCAGCACTGGTAAATTTCATTTCATTTCTCCATTTTTGAATTAATTGTTGTTAGTAAAGGAATAGTATTGAATTGATTTCTTCTGCTCTGACATTCCTTTCCCCAGGGAGAGACAAGAGTGTAATAAATATAACCTCTAGAAATTATAATGCTGTCCTCCACTTGGATAAAATATTTAAATAGATGGATTTAAGCATATGGAATCACAGTTCTTCATTGAAAATAGTTCTTTATACTTTTGTGTTAATTACAAAGCTAAACCAGAGTCTGATATTACTTGGGAAAGCTTGAAAAAAAATAGCACTTCTAAATTTGTAAAGCAAACTAGCTGCTCAGTAAAAATGTAGATTGAAAATCATCCAAACATTATGATCAGAAGCTAAAAGTGAAGGTGGATGTAAATTGGTAGGTGAGGTAATATTTCATTGTTACTCTGATCATATTCAATTTCTACTGAAGACTAAGGGAAGAATTATTTTATTTGAAAGTATATTCACTGTCTACTGAGAGTAACTTGTTAAATAAAATATTATATAATGCAGAAAGAACATAACCAAATAGTCTGAAGGTGATCTATGTGGCAGATGTCAGAATTGCCAACTAAACTCAGTTCTCTGTACTTTACATTCAGGTTGTTCCCTGAACTGTAGATTTTAACTGTATGCTTTAAAATTCTCCTGACAAAACCTCCAGGGGAACTCCCTGGTGCCTTGGTTTGCAAAGACAGGTGTGTTTGGTAAGGAAGGCAGGAGCCTCCCTTGAAATGGAAAATGTAAAACCCCTCCCTTCAAATTATTATAAATTTTGAAATTAAGGGGCTCTCAGGCAAAGAGATGGGGATAGGAATAACAGTTCTTTATTAGGAAAATTAAAATAAAAATGCAGTGATACAGAACACCACTGCCAGAGTCAGAGCATGCCCTGTCCCCCTGTGGGTCAGGTTGGTGGCACAGCCCCATCCCATGGGGGCTCAGCCCTCCTGCAGTGCCAGCTGTGCTTCTGCTGGAGCAGGGATCCTGCACAAGGCTGCAGTTTTCCTCTGCAGCTCCAGGGCTGCTGGAGATGGGCCTGCTCTTCCTCTGGGAATGCAGGGCAGGAGAAAGCTGCTCCTCTGGGAATGCAGTGGGCAAAGGCTGCTGTGCTGTTCCGGGCTCAGATTGTATCCACGTAGGAATGCTTGGCTCCTGCCCTGGGCGGAGCATCTCCCCATGGGATGCTGGAATTTGATCAGCCCTGCAGGGACACTCAGTGGCCATGGACAGCAGAGATCTCCTGGAGGGAGGATTGGCTGTGGGAGAGATGAAGAAAAAGCTGGCCCATGAACAGAGGAGAACTGCCCCAGCTCTGACAGATGGTGATAGAATAAAAACCCCAGCCACATCTTCTAACCTAAGACACCTGGGATTCCAATGAGGGCTCCTGTGTGTTCATGGGGAGCTGGAAGGAAGGAAGGAAGGAAGGAAGGAAGGAAGGAAGGAAGGAAGGAAGGAAGGAAGGAAGGAAGGAAGGAAGGAAGGAAGGAAGGAAGGAAGGAAGGAAGGAAGGAAGGAAGGAAGGAAGGAAGGAAGGAAGGAAGGAAGGAAGGAAGGAAGGAAGGAAGGAAGGAAGGAAGGAAGGAAGGAAGGAAGGAAGGAAGGAAGGAAGGAAGGAAGGAAGGAAGGAAGGAAGGAAGGAAGGAAGGAAGGAAGGAAGGAAGGAAGGAAGGAAGGAAGGAAGGAAGGAAAACTGAGTTATTTTTAATGTTGAAAAAAAAGTTAGTTGGTACCCAGGTGCAATATAACAAAACAATAACAATTTCTTGCCATCAAAGATGATTTGCAGTGTTGAGAACTTTCCCATTTCTAAGATATGCTTGTTCTCTTGCAAAAAGGGACTTGTCCATTTTTTGCTTGTTTATAAAGTTTACTGATATGAAATTTTCTGAATGAGTATGAATGAGCACCAGACCACCACACATGTCTACGGCTTGTAATGAAATTAAATGTGATGGTGATCACAGAAAATGCTCAGAAAAGCAAGAGAGAAGTGTCTGAAAGTAAATTGCAGACCTTGCCAAAGGTTAGGTGAGAAAATAATGCAAGGTATTAAAAGCAATTGGGGATAGATTGGAAACATGATAAAATGTAAAATAAATTAGCAAGGCAGCAAATACTTTAAACATGAACAAACACTGATGTGAATGACAGCAATCAGAGAAACATTTCTCTAAAACCTCAAGGTCAAGGTTTAGCTGAAAAACTTCAGGAATGAGCAGTTCCAGATGAGGTGTTTGTCACATTTTTCCATGTCTATATTACAACTCTGCAGTATGACTCAAGAAGACTCATTTGGAAGGTCAGAGTCTGACAGACACTGGTTAATTCTTAATTCCCTGGTTAATGTATTCAATTCAGGATTTTTTGTGAAGAATTTTTGATCAACCCCTTCAAAACTGTCAACTACCTTGGGAAGCCAAAACTTTTTAGCCACAACTGACCCTGGTCAGACATTTTTTGAAGTGTTGAACATAAAAACTTGAAAGTATGAGATTTTTCAATCAGTGTGAAAATGAGATTGTACTTATTTTACATTTTACCTTTTTACTTTTAAGTGTAAAAATAAGTGGTGGTCATCCATAATTTAATATGGAGTGGTTATAACAAGCCAAACTATTTATTCTTGTGCAATTCAAAAATAACCTTCTGTAAAACTATTGACCTGTTTTAAAACTGAATTCTGAAATTTCAGGCATTTGAAGATGTTCACCTGCAGAAGAGGGAAAAAGTGAAAATTATCCTAGATTATGCTGATATCATATTTACCTACACCTTTTTTACGGAGATGCTTCTGAAATGGGTAGCTTTTGGTCTGCACAGTTATTTCACAAATTCTTGGTGTTTGCTTGACTTCATCATTGTGTGTGTAAGTATTATACTCAGCTTGTCATACATTTAAATTTTTGGTATTTTTTATATGGAGAAATACCTGTAAATTGTGATTATGAATTGATACAAGTCTTAAAGACAGTTTCCAAAAGCTAAAAAAACTTCAATCCAAAAGTGCCTAGGACTTTAAATGGAAATTGTCACCAATAATCAAGAAGTTGGTGATGGAAATTTTATTAGGTATCACCATCATTGAGGACCATGATGGTTCTAAAACCTTTTTCAGTTGTAGAGACAGAGTTCAATTAGGGATCAGAAATAAAATTAAAATAAATTGATTAGGACAGTAGAAAATGTGAAGCTACTGGCAATTCTGGACTAGGTGATCTTAAAGGCTCCTTCCAACCCAAACTAAATCTGTGATTTTGGCATTTAGAAAGAGAAAAAAATAAAGAGTTCCTCCCTTGAAGGAGAAGAAATTTAAAGACAGTTGAAAAGCATGGTTGGAAAAATCAGAGAATTTAATTTACCAGGGAATTAAAGGTATCTTTTGCTTTGCACAGCATTAAAGAGAAATGCTGGAATCACCAGGAGTGAGATAAGTGCAGTGTTCAATACATATACATTTGCTCTGAATGTAGAAAATGTTAAATATTATAAACTTGCTGTGTAAAAATGAAATATTTTTCTTGTCAACATCACACTGGGACTATTCTGAAACTAAATATTTTAAAATAAGGATGTCTAAACTGCTGACTTGTGACATCAGAGTAGCTTTTGATAGACTCAGGATAGTCAGCATTGAAAGTCATGAAGCACTAGGAAATTTCAACAGAAAGATCTAATATTGTGACTATTTGTGAAGAATACTTGAGCTGTTACAGTTTTGTAATGTAAATAGCTGTCCAAACCAGAGGATAAGCTTGGAAATATCCAATGGCTGAACAATGAGGCAGCAAATTCAAACAAGAAGGAAGAGACAAATCATGAACAGTGAAAAAACCTAATTATTTAAATTATCTAAAATGAACCAGATGGACATTCCCATCCTCAGTTATGATAACAAATTCCTGTATACACTTTTGAGAATAACTATGTAGAAAATGGGAGTATTTAATCTGAATAAACCTTTCTGGTCTGGTACTATATGGAAGTATCATAGTTACCAATTTGATTGTTATACCAACATTAAACAAAATTATATGGACTGTTTAAAAAATCAAATTAGAATTAATTCCATTTTTTCATATGTTAGAAAAGAATGAGGTAAAATTATATTGTGATAACTTTAAATGTGTATTTTCTTCATTTGACTTAGTGGTGAAATATACTGTAACTTTCATCTTAGGATTGTCTACTAATATAGATAAAATAAAATTTTGTATGCCATTTAATGATCCCAGTTCCAATTCAATGAACACAGCTGTCCTTTGTTTCCTGGGGACAAAATTCTGTTTCTGAAGATTCCTCACCTTGTTCCTCTGGGACCAGCCTGAAATCTCTCAGGACTTTCAGAGCACTGCGGCCTCTACGAGCTTTGTCAAGATTTGAAGGGATAAAGGTAAAGATATAGGGAGGGTTTTTATATGGGTGAGAGATTTCAATAGAAGAAGAAGTAAAAATCAGTGCCTTTCTGGAAAAAGTGATCTATTGAATTCAATTAATGAATTATTTTCATTAATTTCATTCAGGTTGTTGTGAATGCACTCTTTGGAGCCATCCCCTCCATCTTCAACGTTCTACTCGTCTGCGTTGTCTTTTGGCTCCTCTTTAATGTTCTAGGAGTCAAATGGCTTGGAAGCAGATTTTGGAAATGCACACTCAAAAAAAATAGCACTGATTTCATTAGTGGCAAAAATGATTGTATTTCCAACAATGGGACATGGACAAATAGTGTTGTAAATTTTGACAATGTTGGCATGGGATACTTGGCTCTTCTCCAAGTGGTAAGTTCTATAAAAACATGCTCATTTTTGTTTTTCTCAAGAATGGGTTGAGCAGCCCAACCAAGGCACACCACTATGCTTCTGTTTATCTCACTGAAACTGGGGATTTTTTAGCTTCCATTAATATTTTCCTCATCTAAGAGCTGCTCACCTCCTCCTAAAGAACACTTGGGCACATGCAGCCTTCTGTTAAAATCAAGAACTCTTTCACAGCTTTTCAATTTTGTTTTAGGTTTCACTTCTGTTTTAATTTTGATTAAAAAACTAAGCCTGAAATAGTCTGCCTGTTACTGTATTTAAATTTATTCTTGTTTTTTCAGAGTGGATAAGAAAGAATACTCGTGGACCAATTTATTTAGAATTCTGTGTCTTCTTTTGTTATAAAAATCCTGAAGTGTTGGGGTGCTAATTCACTGAGCTCCCTAGTACCACAACAAAGCAGAGAAAGGCATTTTTAAAAAGTCTCCATTATCCCTGTATATTTTCTAGATGTTCTTTGCTCTGGATCCTCCAGAATGTTCTATGATAAAAATTGCAGGATCAAGCCATCTGCTGTTTTTTTAGAAATTGGTTTTTTTTTTCCTTTTAAGTTGTATTTGCCAGTTAAGCTGAAACTTTTAGTGTTCTTTTGTTTTTACAAAAATTTCAAGTTAACAGGAGTTAGCATTAAAGCATTTGACATGAATCATGACATTTGTTTTCTTTTCAGGAAAATTTATTCTCTGTAATAAACTCCAGTGAATCATACTTCCAAGCATGTCTTAGAATTGATGCATATTTTTATAGCACACTTCTCATTTTTTTCACAACTATTAACACATTTATATTAGCAATAGCTATTTTTTCTCTTAGTTGTAACAAATAATGCATTTTCTTTCAGGCAACTTTTAAAGGTTGGATGGATATTATGTATGCAGCAGTAGATTCACGTGAGGTATGTCACTGAAATGAAATTTCCCCTTTCCTTCTTCCCTTTTTTATCTATAAAGTTAATTTTTCAGCTTTGTTTGCAACACCAGGTCAAAAATGCAAGTGGATGAGTGCATCCAGCTATAAGCTCAAACAATAATCCTTGGAGTACCAAGTATCTGAAACTTAGATAAAAGAAACTGGTCACAATAGAGTGATACCACACAAAAAGAGGGCAAGCTAATATATAATTTTGTACAAGTCTGATTTGGAAACTGAATATGGCTGTGCCTCTGAAGCAAATTCTCTTCCTTTTTGAACACGTGCAGAAGAACTGAAACAGCCTGCAGCTTTATCAGTGATTTGAGAAAGTTTTTCTTCCCTACATTTGACACCCTCAGTATTTCTTGCCCATTTGCATGTCATGTTTCTCATTCTCATACTAGCAGTGAGTTTTAACTTTTCTGTATTTAGTAGACTTTGCATTTTTTTTTTTTGCTCATTCCCTCACTGTACTCTTGACTGTAGTTATATAGCTGCTAAATAACAATATTATTCCTTGTATGGATGGCTTAAATTGCTTCTTGCCTGGGATAGCATCCCGAAGGAGGGAATTCACCATTAGGTTTAATCTGAGCTGTTTTTCTAATCAGGGCATTCATAGGATCCCTTCTAATTGGACCTGTTTATTTGTTACTAAAAAAATTGCTAGAGCAGGATTTGGCTTTGTTTTTCATTATCTTTACAAACAGTAACAAGATAGAGCAAGACAGTTCTACTTGTACATCTACATTATAAATGTGCAGAAATCATTTATCCCTCCTGACAATAAAAATATCTGCTATAATAAATTGGAAATGCTGAAGCTGAGATTATCTCATTTTTACCAATATTATTTTTCTGGTTTGATTTTTTTTTTTAACAGATTGATCAACAGCCCGAGTTTGAAGCACGCTTACGCATGTATGCGTTCTTTGTGGTTTTCATTATTTTTGGATCTTTCTTCATGCTGAACCTTTTCATTGGAGTGGTTATCAGCAATTTTAACCAGCAAAGGAAAAAGATAAGTACTAAATGAGCTAACCCATGGTCTCCTGTATTCCCAATTTGATTAAGTGAATGCTGGTTTGACATCTAGAGGTCTGACATTTTGAAATAAGTGTTTGACTAGATAAATTTAAAATAATAACATTTCAAACCAAGTTTTGAAAACAGGAATCCCCTCTTCCTTAAGGTTTTTACCTGTGAATTCTATTTTCCTGAGTCCTGAATTTGCTCTGAGTAGAGGACGAGGAAGAAGGAGTGAGTAGCATTAGAAATGAGAAGTCAAAAAAGTTACCTAGACTTTGCTACAGGAGAGTGGAATTCTTTTCTTCTGCTTTGAAGATTTGCTTTGGGTAACAGAAAAACCCTTTTTGCTGAGAGTAAACACCTCACAAATGTGAGCAGGGTAATCAATCATGGAAGAAACAGGGAATCATGGAAGAAGTCACCTCTGCTTTCCTGGTAAAGAACCTTGAAAAGGTCTTGTCAACAGAACTTCTAAAACTAGCTGCACTTTAAAAAGTCAGTCATCTACAAAATAAACCTACAGATTAATTTAGTGAGGTTTTAAAAAAATTCTGCACTGGGATCCAGGCCATGACCCCAGGAGGAAGCTGTGTAGAAATTTAAAGGCTGCTTAAAGCCCATGAAGCAATGACTGCTTCCACTTTTCTCCTCCTAGTTGTTATATTCCCTGTTCTTGTTATTCAGTAAGAACTGGAAGGCAAAATCTTAGAATGGAAAATGCAGCAAAGAAAAGCAACAGTCATCCCTCCCTGGAATACTTCACCTTCCTGGTGCCAAGCTTGTTTATCAATTGAGTTCTTTCCTGATTCATTTAAGGGTTTAAAGTGTCCAGAATAAAGAGGGAAATTGGGTCAATTAATCCACTTGGAAGTCTTACAACAAATAAGCATCTTGCTCATTGAAAAAATACCAGAAAAGCAGACCCCAACAGGAGGTTTAAAATGTCAAGGCTCCCATTGGAAGACAGAATTTCTACTGTCATTTATTTATTTGTCATTATTTCCATAGGCTGACTTATAAACCAAGTGTCAAGCATTACTGCCTTTGGTAGAGAAAAATAGAAATAAAATCCGTAAGAAATTCTTCTGTTCTCTGAATTTGGACAGAGAAAGGATGTGTAGGGATTGAGGAACAGCAGTCCAACTTCACTGTAAGAATTTTCTTTTATAACAAAGTCCCAGTTACAATAATCCCAATAGATAAAATGGTTAAGTAGTTTATAAGTTTTAACATTTGATAGAAGTTTATGTGGATGTAACACTTTTTTACTTTTCTTAGTACATGCTGTAACTGATATTTTTTCTTTTTCATTTTTCTCTTTCATTTCTTTTTTGCTTCTTTGGGTATTTCACTGAGATTCCATGTAGTCAAGTTAAGCAGAATTTTGAGAGGTTTTGCTGCAGTGATTCCAGTTGCAGATGCCCTGCTGAACATTGTTATTTATTTGTTGTACAAAATGCTGATCACTCAGTGCTTTTATGATGAGTGATTTCTGATTACTGGGTTCCAAGTGATTGCTCAATAATACAGGTGGTGTGGATGATAATAAGAAATTCATTGCCAGGAACTTCCCATAGAACTTGGTCCCAAAATTCTTATTCATCATCCTCTATTTACTTGCTTGTCCAGCAATCTACTTCTGCTTCTGCCTTTCCCAAAAACATAAAATATTCTACTTCTTGATGAATCTTATGTAATTTTAAAAATAGGAAATAGATTTGCAAAACTTTGAAAAGGCTCTCACACTTGAGGGAACTGACTTGGGATCACTGCCTCGACTTGACTTCCATGATCAACCCAGATCAGATTAAAGATCAAGGGGAAAAGGAGAAATGGTGAAGACACATTTGGTCTCTGTGCTCTCTTAGGTCCCACTGATGACAACTGTCACTCGCTGTCTTTAACATAAATTTGTTGGTATTTGTTTGGCTTCATCTGAACAACATTTTTTTCTCTTTACTTAGGTGGGAAAGATCTATTTTTGACTGAGGAACAGAAAAAGTACTATAATGCCCTAAAAAAACTGGGATCCAAGAAACCTCAAAAACCCATCCCAAGACCATCGGTGAGACCACCTTAAGAAGAATATGACAGAGGATATAAAGAGCATTATATTTAAACTCAGTAGCCAGGAATTGAGAAATAAGCTTTGCATTAGAGCTCCTCATCTTCCTCAGTCAATACAGTATTTAGATTTTACTCTCTTTTATTTAAAATTTCCATCCAACACAGTCATCTTTGAGGGTGTTAATTAAGGAAATTTACCACTTATTTATCACCTACTCAAATGTACAAACTTTTTAAACCAGTTCATATTAAAGTATTTGATATTCATAACATGATCTTGGTTATTTAATTTGCATGATGTTGCTTCTGCAGCTAGATTGGATTATTGCAGGTTAGAATGAATAGAGAGCAGTACATGCCCCATGGCTGTTATTTGCTTTTAAATAATCTTGTGCTTTATTTCTTACATTTTCTTAAATTAAATTCCAGGCCTGTCTTTGCACAGTAACTACTCAGAGTTTTTCCTGCTTATGACATTTTAATTAGAATTGCTTATACTGAAATATCTGCTTCAATAAGTATTTCTATTAAAAGAGCAATCACAATGTACTCTGAATGTTTTCCTGCTGTATACTTTTTTCTAAGCCAATGTGCTTGCACAATGCCTGAAAATACTGAAAATATGGTGAGTTTTCTTTGAGAGTCTAAAGAAATCACCAAAAAATGCTTCTAGTAGCTTGTTGTTAATTTATGTTATCTTAAATTTCTTTTCTAAGTACAAATTACTGATTAATATTTTAATGCAGGCTGGATCCCAGAAATGGCATTAAGTAGTTCTTCTTGTCTCCACAGAATGCATTCCTAGGATTGCTGTTTGACATCGTATCTCACAAAGCTTTTGACATCACCATTGTGATTTTCATCTGTCTAAATATGATTGTTATGATGGCAGAAAGCAACGACAAAGGCACCAAGAATGTTCTTAATAAAATCAACTATTTTTTTGTGGCTGTATTCACTGCAGAATGTGTCTTAAAAATACTGGCCTTAAGGCACTACTACTTTGGAAGTGGCTGGAACGTGTTTGATTTCAGTGTTGTGATCCTTTCAATAGTGAGTAAGTATCAATCACTAGGTCAAGTAATGTGTCTTACCAATATTAAGCCAAATTCCAGTTTGAAGTAACCACCTACATATGTTTGATAAACAAATTCCAGATCCATTTTACTATTTCAGACTATCTGCTAAGTGATTCCTTCTAAAAGGATGCATTTTTGTTTTCCTTTATATTTTTGCAGAGTACTAAAAGGTAAACAGAGTTTTCGAATTTTTAAGTATGATTTTCATTGAGGAATTAACAAAATATTAATTTAATTCATTAACATCTTTCTAAAGTTATTGTGCTTAAACTCTTGTCTAACATTTTATGCTTTCAATTTATATGTTGTCATGTTAGCTGTTGTTTTCACAGGAAAAGAAAATTCAGGTTAAAAATACATTTGCCTCAAAAATGGGGATTAATTTGATTTTCCAGGACTTCCCCTTAAGAAGGCAGAGCCCAGTTGCAGATTTGGAAAGCTCAGGAAAATTTAGTTGCTCAACACCATACTAAACCTGGACCACTATTTGTGACTGAGAAAAATTATTAAAACTGGCTTGTATTTTTTTGGCTCTTTAAATAAGACCAGATACTTATCATTTACTCTGCAAAGAGTCATATACAGCTCTAGTTTCTTGTAAAGTTTATTTTGTCTGTTCTTCCTACTCAGGCTCAGGTCATATCATATAATAAAGGATGGGAAAGAAAAACTGCTGAGTTCTCTGCTTCTTGCCTAAGCATGGCAGCCTTTTTCCATCCTGTACAACCCAGAAAAATTATGACTTCTTAACTCTTCTGTTTGTAATAGTTTTCATTGTTACTGTGTCATTGCTGTGATAGCAAGGTCATAGAATGAGGTGCTATGGGGGATACACACTGAGAGACAATTTTCCTTATTTTCTTCTTGCTCTTCTCTGATCTCATTTGAGTGCCAAGCATGAGTCAAAGTCTCACATTTAGGCTTTAGCCTAAAGAAGAAGCAGCACTCAGACAGTGGCTCAGAGGCAGTCCCAGAGCTTCCAGCACAAGATCTGAATGGATTTTAAAGGATTTTTTAGGTACTTGGGCAATGAATGCATAAATTCACTCCCCAAATTAGAAAAACTTGGAAGAATGCAGCTTCCAAGCTATGCAGAAGTCTTGATATTAAAATATTTACAATTTTATCTTGAAATATATTACAATCTTTCTTTCTTTACCTCAGCTTTTACCTGAGCAGTTTCAGAATTGATGACGTTTATATTGAGACCAGTGTAATGTGATCAGCGTTACTGCCGACACCTAAACACAGAATGTAACAAAACAGACATTAATTTGACTAACTTGACCTGACAGCACTATGTTTTCTTTTTCCTTTCCAAGGCCTTGGAGTTTCTGAAGCGTTTAAGTCTTTCTTCTCCCCCACGGTTTTGAGAACCCTTCGTTTGGCGCGGGTTGGCCGAATCCTGAGAATAGTTCGCAGAGCCAAAGGGATTCGAACTCTTCTTTTTGCACTGCTGATGTCCCTTCCTGCCCTGGTCAACATTGGCCTCTTGCTTTTCCTCATTATGTTCATTTATGCCATCGTGGGCATGGCAAACTTTGCCTGTCTCCCCTCAGAGGGTGGGATTGATGATATTTTCAACTTCCAAACATTTTTTGGTAGCATTCTCTGCCTCTTCCAGATTACCACATCAGCTGGCTGGGATGCTCTTCTGGCCCCTGTGCTAAAGGAATCTGATAAATGTGCTCTCCAATTAAATGGAACAGTGACAGACAAAAAAAGTTGTGTAAATAAGGGCTTTGGTATTTTATATTTTGTAAGCTATGTCATCATATCATTTCTCATTGTTGTAAATATGTACATAGCAGTCATTTTAGAGAACTTCAGTGTTGCCACTGAGGAGAGCACAGATCCTCTTTGTGAGGATGACTTTGATATGTTTTATGAGACATGGGCAAAGTTTGACCCTCTGGCGACGCAGTTTATAGATTATTCTGCTCTCTCAGACTTTGCAGATGCTCTGGCAGACCCCTTGCGCATCCCAAAGCCCAACAAAATCCAGCTCATAGCCATGGACATCCCTATAGTCAGTGGAGATAAGATCCACTGCTTGGATATCTTGCTGGCTTTCACTAAAAGGGTCTTGGGAGAATCTGGAGATCTGGAGAGTCTTGAATTAAACATGGAAGAAAAGATTGCAGCTGAAAATCCATCTAAAAGTTCTTACAGCCCAATTTCTTCTACCCTTAAAAGAAAACAAGAGGAAGTGTCAGCTTCTGTTATTCAAAGGGCCTTCAGGAGGTACTTGAGACAACGTTCTCTTCAAAATATGTCCTTATACCATTGTAAACATAACAGTGCTGTCTTTGAACGGGAAATACAGGACAAGCAAAGTCTTCTTGAATCACTGCTGAACGAAAATCATGGCAGGAAGGCAGATAAATTACGTCCTGCTTCTTCCATATCTCTCCCTTTATGTTATGATGGCTTTGCTGAGACAAACAGCAATAAGCAATGACATGAGGTCACCCCTGGCTGCAGCATTTCCAATTAAACCAGTGTCACTTATTTTCAGATGGAGACCATATTTTGATCCCACAAATACTCTACATTTAGGATAATACTAGCAGCCTTCAAGTATTGTAATTGTTCAGATTTGCAAATGCTCCTTAAAGCACTTAAACCTTGAACAACTATGTCATAAATATTAGAGGAAAATCTCAAACCACAGGAATTTTTTTCCTCACCTACTGGATCTGGTGAGTTATTTTTTTCAGCTGTCATTTTTATATTAGTTCATGTGCTTACAGAAGAAGTCTGTAAAAGATCAGTTGTAAGCACTTATTTATAAATGCACAAGGATATAGAATAAGGTATATGTTTTTAGGGAAAACCAATTTTTCCAAAAAGGCTTTATTGTAGCAAAATTAAGTAAGAATTGCACTTCTGTGAAAGAGCTCACTCAAGACACTTGGGCATAATCAGCCTCCAATTTTGATGGTTTTGGTACCATCCTCTTCCTTATATCTTTGAATGGATTTGTTTATTTCTAAGAATTTTTGAGGTGTCTTTACACAAACACCTTAAGGGATTTAACAGATCATCCTCAGTTGCCTGTGCCTGAAAGTTGTACATGATTTGTTCTTTGTATCATTCAGTGTATGAAAATTGTTGTAATCGCAATTAAAATCAAAGAGCATTGTGCAGGAGATATTGTTTTCAGAAAGGAATAATTGTACATAAACTTCCATCATTATACTTTATCCCTAGAAAGCACTACTTACTAATCTGAAAAGAAGTTCATGGTGTATCTTGTGAGGTAGCATTTATTAAATTTAGAGAAAGCATTTATTTCATTGATTCTGAAAAAAAAAAAGTATGAACAATGTGTAATAATATTTTACTGGGTTTTTTTTCAATTTGGAATATGACCGGTTTAGATTCTCCAATAAAGACTTCAGATGCTTAACATGTTTTTGTCTATTTTCTAAGAAGTATCTTCAATTTCATTTATTACAAGATAACCTATTATTGAGGGGTAGAACAACAGTAATATAATTTCCCCAAAGTAGCCACCTATTAGCACAAGAAAACTGAAAATATTTTGCTGTTCACAGGGAGGCAGAAAAGATTTATCATTTTCAGGCCAAGAATATAAAGAACAATAAGACAATGAATTTTTGCTGTCATTTAGCTTCTTAAATACTCCTAAAATAGGACAGATTTAGTCATAATGAAGCTATTTTTGGGACAAATAAAGGCACAGGCAAGCTAAGAGTTAAAGAGCTCAGATATAGTATAACCTGAACTAGATTTATTATGGTCCAATATTGGAACAGCCTTCCTAGAAAAGTGGTCAAGTCCCTGTCCCTGGAAGAGCTCAAAAAATGAGTGAATGTGGCACGTGGCGGGCATGGAGGTGTTCAATCAAAGGGTGGACTTGATGATCTTGGGGGTCTTTTCCAACCTTAATGATTCTGTGGTTGCTTTCAGAACCAGCTTCTGTTCATAAAAAAAAATAAAATCTGCAGAGATCTCAGGAGAACTGGGGGCTCAGTGGGATGCAGGGACACCAGGAGGGTCTGTCTCCTGTCCCGCCTGGATTGTTCCATGCACAGTGATGCTGGTCAGGTGAAACTATAAATTTTATTCAGTGTGAGCTGGAGTGAGCTCTGGAATGAGCCAACAGCTTTTGTTCAGTGATCAGGCTCCATTAGATGGCAGCATTTACTGTGGTTTGGGATGTGGCCACTCTTCAGTGGAGCAGGTGAAACTCGCCCACGTCAGCACACAGGTACTACATTAATTCCAAATTGTTCAGAAGAAAAGTGTCACAAGTCTTTTTTTCCCGTCCTGGGCTTTCAAGTTAGCCAGAGGTCTCAGTAAGTGGTTGTTTGCTGACTGTTCTGGTGTCTGATAGACCTTAATTGTTGTGGGGGAAAAAAAAAATATATATATTGTTCTTCTGTGCTTGGAGTTTCCAGAGGGGTAGTTCAAGCATTTCTCTATAGCACTGTAAAATGAAATGTTTTTTAGAGAAGAGGTAAGACTGCTTTGTTCTTGCAAAATAAAATATACTGGAATAGAATAATTAGAAATAGGGTAAAAATAAAAATATATAATAATAATAAATATATTAATAATAATAATAAAATATATTGGAAAGGAAGGAAAGACTGGAAAAGCCATGTAAGAGAATTTTAAACGTTAATCACTCTGATCTTTGCAATTAAAAATCTTTGAACGCAACACCGGGTTCTCTGTCCATACCTAGAAATACTTCAAAGATGAACACTTAATTTCTCTTGCAGAGGCAGACATTTTGGCAAAATCACACCTGGCCTGAACACATCCTTAGTGATTATGTCACCTCAGCAACATACAAAACCACCTGAATTCTCCATGGGGATAATTTAAAAGTCTGACTAATTCTTTAGTATTGCTTAAGGATTAAAATTGCCTTAGCAGGCTGTTGCAGGGTTGGAGGGAGAATGGTGACATCCATCTGCTGCAGCTTCTTCCTGCTGGATTTGTCCAAAAGCCAGTTCAGCTCCTGAGGGAATGCAGAGTTCCTTTAATAAGTCTGTAAATGGTGATGAGTTAAAGCAGTGAACAGGTGGGAGCTTTTAACAATTCTGTTAATCTGGAACTGTGAATTCCTCCAGGTAAAACTGCCTGGATTTCTGTGAACTCTGTGAGAAATTCAGGAATGCTTGGAACACAGAGGAAGAATATTCCTTTCTGTCTGTGAAGTCTGATACTTAAATCAGAGAACAGCAGAAACAAAGGAATGTTGGATCTGTCCAGTGGGCAAATACTGTGAATGTGGAGCTCCCAGGGAATTTCTGAGGGTCAGCTGTAGAGTACAAACCAGCACTGCCTCCTTAGTGCTGGTGCAGATCTCTGTTTTACATCTCCATGTGTCACTGTCCCTGTGTGGAAACAGAATGAAACAAACCCCTGGGAAATAAGAGTTTTTTCCACTTTTGTGGTAGCACTGTATCCCTCAGAGCAGGTTCCCCCCAAGGTTTTGTGGAAATTGTCCTTTTACTTTCTGTAGTTCCTCATGACTGCTCACCTTGCAATGTTTGCACTACCCACTGTTTCCTCAGGGCTCAAAAGAGACCCCATGTGTAAATAAATAAGTTATTTGAAAATAAATAACCTCGAATGGAAGGTTCCCTGCAGGGAGGTGGGAACTAGATGATCTTTAAAGTCCCTTTCAACCCAAATCATTCTGTGATTCTATGAAAGGTACCAGAAAGAGAATCTCATATTTCATCTTATCCCTGAACCTACCAGAGGTTATTGTGCTTGACAAGTGTGTCATCTGCAATGTCACTGCCCAAAGCCATCAGGGAGCTGAACATTCTCTCTCAACATGAGAAATCCTCACAACTTAGGTGGTGCAGGAAGACATCCCAAAATATGCTTTTATAATTCATGTTTAGAGTGAATATTCCCATAAGAAGAGCACACCAAACAACCTGAGAGCTATAGGCAGAGGTCAGGGTCATGGCTAGACGTGGATCTGTTGTGTTGGAAGTAAAACAAATTATTCAATACTTATGATAAAAGTTTCAAAGATGCAGGAACTGTATTTAAATACTTTCATCAGCTACCACCAGCTAAAAGCAAGCTTGACAGCAGCCAGATGCTTTTCAAACTTAAATAGACACTTTAATTAACAACCTGGGAGTCCATAAATTGATACTATTTGGACATGCACTTGTATTCTCTAGTCTATGGCAAATTACCAAGAGATTTCTCACCTGCCCACCCCTGGAAACTAAATTATGAGTCTTTGTGACATCTACAACGTATCAGATTTCTTTCTGCAAGTTTCTTCAGTACCCTCATCCATTAAATATATTTGGATGAAGGTACTGAGCAGTGTCAGAGCCGAATGTGGTGGCACAAGTTGTGACTCTTTTCTCTGCCAGTTCCAGGGAAAATGTGTGAAGGCATCAACTTAGTAAGTGGTTTTATTGATCTTCAGAGACTTTTGAAAGAGCAATAGAGATGTTTTGGCAACTCCTCAGGAAAAAATAGCTGTTTGGGCAAATCTGTTGCAGTTATCTGCTTTGTGGTTCCATGGAGTTAAGGTAAGGCAGGCCAAGCTGATTTTAATGACAGTCCTTACCTTAATGCAGAGCTGTTCTAGTTCTGGGCAGACTGAGAGCAATTGCAGTTTCCTCTCCAGTTTCCAGGGAAGTTGGGTTTGCGAAGGAGCATTCCAAAGTTAGATATCCATAGGTTAGATTACAGACAACAGCCACCCTATCTTGCTGCCCAGACATTGGGTAGAATTTGTCCTTTGGGATAATTTAAAGTGGTCACCAGAAAGAGCAGCTCTTTTCTAAGTTTTCCTTTATATATTCATACCTTTCTTGAAATGCAGAGGGAAGAACTGGAGGCAGTGTTTTAGTAATGCTACCAGTCTCAGTAGTCTCTGCAGAATTCAGCAGCAAAGATTTCATACCCTAACTCAAATTATCTATTTTTTGTGCTTGTGGCTGAAGTAATAACACAGACACGATGAGGCAAATAAAAAGCCATCCCTGTGTTCTTCACCTGGGATATTTTTTGCTGTTGCTACCAGTGAAGCCTGTAACTGCTGCAGCCAGAAATCTGTGTTTGCATGAGAAGACAGTTTCTCCAACATCTGTGCACAGAAATTCACCAAAATATTTCCAGCTGTTCCTTCCCTCCAATCCCATCCTGAACGGAGAGTACAGAAAACTTCTCCCCCTTTCAATGAGGTAACAGTAAGCTTCAATAAAAACAGCAGCAACAGGATTTCACCACAGCATCTTCAGAGAATGACATTTCCTTCCTGAACATGCCTGGTGCCCATCACTCATTTCTCAGGCTCTCTGACATCCCATTCAATAAAACACTTGTGCTTATGTCCATTATGTCCATTGCACTTATCTTCAGCTTCCTTCTATGAATTGTTTTGTCTTTCAGCTCTGCACAAGACAAATCCCATGGCTGCCAGAATATTAAATATGATAGGTAGTAGTTAATGTTCCTTACTCTCCTGATTGGGGGCTTACCCCTTAACAAGTAGCCAATAATACAGACCCCCAAAAATCTGGATAGGAAAGAGAGAACTGGGTAAAGATTGAGTAAAATTTGGCACAAGATTGGGTAAAATCAGTGAAAGCTGCACTTTCTAATACACCTGGGAATCTACCAACAAAGGGGCAATGGAGCTCACACAGGTATTGTGACTGAAGTCTTATGTTGCTGTATTTTGCTAAGTGTAACCTTATATTTGCACTGTGATTTTGCCATAAATGAGTGTTTTAGGCTGCTCAAAGAATCACTGGCAAAAGCAGGTTCAATATGAAAGTGAAAGCATGATGAAGTTCATTAGCAAGGTTCTCTCTACTACTTAGGAGGTGGTTAAAGCACACAGAGAAAAATAAGGCTAAAATCTAAAATCAAGCAGTCTAAAACTAAAATCAGTCTAAAATGACCAGTGTGAAGGCTGGGGATGGAAGAGAGTAAGGCTGGGAAAGCATAAGGATAAAAAGGAATAAGGGAAATCCTCCCACTGAGTCACAAGGTTCATAATGGCTCATCCTGCCAAACTCAGCCCAGGACTTGACCAACAGTTTAGTCCTAAAGGTTTCAACAATATTTGAATTTAGCAGGGTTTAGCTGATAACCTAATTTAAACAATTTAACAAAAGATTATAGAATTTTCTCTAAGCACAAGAGTAACTCATTTATGGGCCTACTCAGGACTACATGGATCCAAGAGAGCTCCATTCCTGGCACATTTGTGTATCATATTCACAATCACACACACACAAACCTAAAGGAGTCTGTACAAGCTGAAAATTCCCACTCTGGTTCAGTGAAGTGCTCAGGGCAGAAGCCTTTGCATCTTCTCAGAGGATGAATTGTTGAGCCTTGAGGAGTGGGAGTGTCAGCCCAGGCTCCATCATCAGCTTTCAGCAGTGATCCTCTGAGCACAGCAACCTTGAGAGTTCACAAGCTCCAGGGGGAGATCCTGGGCACAGCCCTCTGTGACCAGGAGAGCCCAAAGGGTCTCACTTAGAGGGATGCAAGAGTTTTGCCTTCAGTCATAATGATTTTCTGTCCTGGACAAAATTGGGTTGGTAACTTTCTTGGAAAGTTCAAGAGCAAACATGTTGTTCCACTTGGGCTGTTATCCAGGCAAGGTAAATAAGTTTCCAAGGCTGTTGGTTAAAAAGCAGGAGCTCATTAGACAGCCCAAGTTCTGGGAGCCCAACAGTGTTCCTGACAAGCTCAGCCCAGGAGCTCTTCATCAAGGCTGAGCCCTAATGAGCATTTCTGAGATCTCAGTGCAGCCTGAGGAGTGGGAGGGGAACAGATTTCAGCATATTATGTATCATTCAGGTGAATCAAAATCCCAAGTAAAATCAAATATATTGAAATAAATCAATTTGACATTAAACATCTCATGCTCCTTGCTTGGAACAGCTGAAAGAATCTGTTTGGATTATTGGACTCTGAGAACCAGGCATGGCTGTTCTTCTTTCTGAAATTATCCAGGGTCAAGAGTACAAATGAGCAAACATTTAGAGGAAAGCTTTTCCATTTGTTAAAGACAGGGCGATGGTAAAAGCAGAAATTATTATTTTAGAACCTATTTCCTCATCTCAATGCTTATAGAAACAGTGACAACAATCATTTAAGATTTTAAATTTTGCATGTTTACTTATGTACACAGAAACAGGTATTTTAATTGCAGTGCAATTAAATTAACTCCATAACATTTCATAGCACACCATGAATAATAGATAAGAAGTAAATTGAAACCTGTCTCCATATTTCCAGGTTTGGTGATGAGAATTAATGGATTTGAATGCCACACTCAGCTGTATTAAAGGGGAAACAGTGGGCTGGGTCGGCTGAGGCTTTCATTTCCTGGTGCCACCTCATTGCCCCACTCCTCTCATGCCAGTGCTCAGTGCCCAGTGGAAAATGCACATTTTCAAACCTGGCTTTGTGGCCACAGTGCCCATCTCTCCTGGGTTAAAGCAGAGGATGGCTGTAAATGGTAAGTGAGGAGTAAAAGCCATTTTCTCACAAAACACTTTCTGGATTTCTGAAGCTGATTTAGAAAACCTGCTTCTCTGCATAATCAAGTGTTATTCCATCCTGCTTGTAAGGCTTTTGTCTAATTCCATCTTTCTATGGTGTGGAAGAGTATAGAGGAATTTACTGGGTTTGTAAGGCTGGTGGCCTTTTTCTAGGGCCAGTTCTCCTAAATTCAAAGTTGAATTTTCATGTCCTTTACCCCAGTAGAGAGGAAAGGCTTTGAATGGCCTCAGACTCCAGGCAGCAAAGTAAATCCCCAGGAATCTTGTCAAGTCTGTCCTTCCCAAACACTTAGGAATCACACGATTATATATCATGTACCCCAAAAAACGAATAAAGAGAGTCCTTAAGTTGCCCAGCACTGTAAGTGAAAGGTGGGAGCATGCTTGCATGTTCCCATAAATCCCAATAATTTTGAGATTTTTGCATGTGATCAAACCCAGCTATTAAGACCATACCTTTAGCTTTTGCTTGAATTTTAAACCAAAGATTTTTGATGGCCTCAACATCTCACAAATAAAAGTTTTTATCTACTGAGATAACATTGCTGTAAGGATTCCTATGGACCCTTTGTGTGTGTGTATGAAAACCGTGGGATTTTACTACCTTAAAAAGTAAACCCTGATGCACCAGCTCTGGCATTGTGAACTGATGATATTTTGCAAAGGAAAAGATCCTTTATATCAAAAGTCAACCTCACACTCAGAGAAAAAGAAACTGAATCTAGTTTTAGCAGAATTGAGTAGGGTCAGTAACTGAGTGGGATGTTGTACGAAGCTTGTGGATAAATATAGGCATTTCCTTCCCTTTCCCTTTCCCTTTCCCCTCACCTTTTTCCATATTTTCCCTTTTACCAACCTTAATTTCTTTATATTTTATGTGTTGCAAGAAATTTTATGATGAAAACCTGATGGACAATATATGAGAATTAAACCAACCTCTACAAATCTTTTGTTGAATGTGTTTCATTTCTGGCACCCTTGCTTGCATTCTTGTATGTATATAAGAATAAAAATACTAATAACATAAAAGTATGCTCACAGCTACACAGCCTTTGATTTATTTGGGAAGAAAAAACCCAGTTTTGGCATTTATAGGTGTAAATAGGCTCATGTGTCCATAGTATGTTATACCGGGTACTGACAACAGGAGCCTTGATCTTTCTCTTCTGTAGGACAGTGAGGTTCAAATCTTGGAAGAAATGTTAGGATGACTTACACAGCTGAGGCACTGATGCTATTTCAGATTATTGCTTCCTCCTGCTTTTATATTATTTTGACACAAAATCACTTGTGGCAGGTGATTTGAACATTACATATTTCATAGCAGGAGAAAATCCCTTTGACCCTCAAGCTGTGTCTTCCTGTTGCCACAAACTCAAAGCTCCAGTTTCAGCTTGAAAAGGTGAGAGTGAGATGAGTGATGAAACAAATTCCAGACATTTTTTCCCACTCTGTTTGCTGAATCTGATAGACTTTTAAAGCCTGGCTTCTGAGAGGCAATTTCAGACACTTCTCTTAGCATCATCCAATTATGCATTGGCTGCAGCTCACTGCATCTATCAAAGTGTCACAGATGCTTTCATGTAGGCAATATATTGCTTTTTCAGACCCAAGAGAGGGGAAAAATCAGGCACCCCAGCATCTTCTCCTTAAGTAGGTGTTGAGCAAATTAGCCCCATTACAATCCAGCCTGCATTAGTCCATTAAAGAGCTGGAGGAAGATTCCTTTGTGCAAATGACTGGATGGTTTCACTGTATATTTGTATTAGTCATTTCCTGCTGTTCTTTAAAGAAAGTTCTTGATCACTGATGTTTAAAAGGTCTTAATTTCCACATAAGCATAACTTCAAAAAAAGAAAAACAAAGACAGGAAACATTCTCATATATTTTAAAAGGTAATTAATTATTTTTAATATAGCAAATTAAACTTTGTGGCTCAAAGGACATAACAGTTTGCAGATACCCAGAGAATTATCCTTTGATTAGGGTGTCTTCTTGTACACAAAACTTTTCTCCTTTCCCAAAGCATTTATGCTGCTGTTCCCAGATTTAATGGTAGATTATGCACAGCAGGTATTTGGGCTCTCATTTAGAGGATTTACACATCCCACCTGGAATGAACCTGCTGAATTCAACCCAGCAGCACTGGCTGGGGCTCTTCAGCTGTTTTGAGACACTGGAAAGATTTGTGGTAATGAACTGATGCCTTGAACATGAATTTGACCTCTTTTCACACTCCTGTTACACAAGAAGTTTAAAGACAGACTGAAAATGTACAAAAATTGAAAAAATACTTTAAAAAAATATATACACTCACTTCTGTTCTACCACAGACTACAAGAGCCAGCAAGGTCACAATTGGACAAGAAACCACAAAACCAGAGGTGGAGAAGCTGAAAAAAAAGGCCTCACAGAAACACGTCATAGGTGCAGAATTACAATATCAAGATTACTAAGAAAAAAGTGAAAATTCCTGCAGAAAACTGTTGAAAAGAGCAGGCAGGGAGAAACTCTTCTGTTCCGGGTAAGGTGGAAAGAATAAAGGGTGATCTGTTGGGGGTTGTGCAGTTTAGATTTTCCTTTACAATTATTCTGTGTTGTAAAAGAGGAGACCTCTGTTCTAGACAGTGCTTGACACTCAGGTTTTTTTCAGCTCTTCCTGTCTGATAAATAATACAGTCTCTGAAAAACCACACTCTGCCAAACAGATGCTTTAGTCCATCATCTTATTATGTATTAAATAGCTCATCCACTGTACTCTGTGTTTAGGTCCTTAAAATCTGCCTCTCCTGAAGGCTGTGGTTTATTCTCACCCATCTGGACCTTAATTCCAGGGTGTGATGTCTTCAAGTACCTAAAGCTGCCTCTGGTTTACCTCAGATAATCAAATTTTTGTGTTTTGCTTCTTCATTCAAAAAAAAAAAAGGATGTATTAGGTATAAAAAAAGAAGGTTTTTCAACATGTGAATATCCAGTGTCTGGGACATTGAGGGAAATTTCCAGAGACACCTAATGCTCCTTGATGAAGCAATATTAGGAATATTAATATTACAACTTTATTTCCTTCACTACTCTAATTCTCTTAGTATTATTCTGATAGGCCACTGAGGAGAGAGAGAAGAGCAATCCATATTTTTCCATCTGAGTAGGTGATAAGCAAATTTCCCTGATGGAAACGTGCATCGGACCATTTAGCAAGCTGGAGATTACTGTGTGTAACAGAATGATTTTAATACACACTTACAGAGAAAGCAATTTCCTGTTACTCTGTAATAACAATTATCCATACAAAAGAGTCTGAATTTTACATCATCGTGAATTTTTTTTTAAATATAATTTCATCCTCTGACAAAAGGAAATGAGATTCCTTTATCCTAGGTCTTTTATTTTGACAAAAATGCCAATTAGCTACTTTATACCATTTAAGACTTCACTATTATGTGGGTCAGAAAATGGCTTCAGCTATTCTTTTGAAGCAAAATAGCAGTGTAATGTATGATAAAAGCTATTCTAATCTCTGTGCAGTAAACAGCCTCCATAAATCACTGGAAGCTCCATGCAGCATCATTCCCTCAGTTCTCACTGGGCCACAAATCCCACATATGTTAATACTCATCCCATAAACAGCAATTTATGGGGATTTCCCCTCTTGGCCAGGAGGTCTCAGTTTCTCTTGTGCTATTAAAAAAATCTCAAAAGATGGAAAAGCTTCAACAAGCACAGGTGAACATAACTCCTGAGCTGACAGGCAGCATTTGGGAATTGAGTTTTCATACCATGATTTCATTAACCAAATAAAATCAACAATACATCTCCAAAAAATGGAAAATTTATCATAAAAACCTCATCCTAGTAAGGGGGAAAAAAAGCATAAGGTGATCATTACTGTGTCAGTTAAGCAATTCTAAATTTCCCATAATTTTTATACTGAAATATTACTTGCACCAAAGTTGCAAAATAATTTGTTCCAGTCTGTGCTGGTTGGCACTGGAAATTACAATGCTTTCAATTAAAAAGCTATAATTTATTATTTTAGTTAGAAGGACACTGTTCAGAATGGGAAAGATTCCTCTTGATTATGGACTATGTAATTCTACATTGAATATCCCAAATAGCCAAAAGGGAAGGCAGGACATCACAACACTGATATTTTTCCTTTTCCAGATGATCTGAATTCAGGCCTGTTTTTACAAACTAGACATTAACATTTCCTATTTTGTTTTCATCTTCTTTCTCCCACATCATGCAGTTGAAATGGCTCTGATTGATGAATCCTTATGCCATGAAAAATGAGGGTCACTTACCAAACAAAACCCCACACTGTATCCTTAAAAGAAGGGGAATGTGAAATGTAAAAGGATTTTACAGCTGAGATTTCCAAATCATGTCTAACTTCTCAGGAAAAACCAGAAATTAATCTTTACCAAATCTGGTGATGTTGTGAGTTCAGAAATATATTAAATATATATCACTCATAAAACTTCTCCCCTTTCTCCCAATTAAAGCTCCTATTGTAGTCACCATTGTGTTTCTGTTACTATAGTGATGAAATCTCTGTAGAAACCTGGAGAGATACTGATTGCTTCTTTTCATGTATAATTTTTCACAATCTACCTTCCATTCCTTACTTCCTAAATGTCCATAAAACAGCACCATTTATCATAACAGATGGGTGTGTACACACATATCAATTACAGCATCGTCAGGAATCACACAGAAATAAACTGGTAGTTATTTTTAAAAGAACCAAGAAATGAAATTATTTTGTGTTGGTTTCAAGTAACCATTCCCTACCTCAAAGTTATTGCTAAGCTGTGGAGGGTAAAACTGAAGGAAAATTTGACTCTCACTTGAAGCTGAGCAGCTTTATTTTAGTTTAAACTTCTTTACACTTCATGAATATTCTTTTCTAATAGCAAGCACACACCACATGAATATTTCACTTGTCTTTAAGTATTATTTTTCTTAAGTTCAAATATCCATTATCAAATATTTGCCCTCTTCCATTAAGCCATTTCTGTATCATTTGTGAATGCAGATATCTCTCAGCTCTGTAAATACCTCTCCATATTTTCCCTCTAAGCACCTTATTTTTTAATGGACTATTTCCATATTTATTCTTCACAAATGGGGAATGCATTTTGGTTTTCTTCTTCATTTAGCAAGGTTTAGATTTTGTGATGGCAGCATTCACATTTCTACTTTTTAAAGTTTCTTTTAGCTTGAGGTTTATTTTCCTCCAGCTGCTCTCTGGACTTGAATTTGCTGGGGGTGGAGATTCTTCACTTTTCCTATTAATGGGGTAGAGGGGACTCAAACAGCTTTGCCCTGAGTCCAGTGGGAAAAAAATAAGGATTTAATTTTGGACAGGGAAGGAAAAGTCAATGCCAAAGTTTCCTCACCCTTCCCTGTCCAGCAGGGATTGTCTCTTTTCTCCCCACACATTTAAGAGGAGATGGACACTTCTAAATTCCAGTTTATTCCCAAGGCAGATTGCATCAGCACAGCCAGGGGAGCCCAGAATTCTGCTTCTCTCACCTTCCACTAAATTTTTTTCAGCTCCTGCAGTTCAACAACTCTGCATTTTTCATGCATTTGCTGCCTTTTGCAGGGAGCTGTGACCCAGAGCTACTTTACCTGACAGAGAACACAAAAACCCTGTTTTCCAGGCAGCCCCTGGGATAAACCAGGCAGAGAGGATTTAGTGACCTCCTCACCACGAGCAGTCAGTGGGCTTGGACAGCTCAGTGCACACAAGGATGTACCTGTAAAGGAACCTGAAAAAGAAAGTTCAGTTCACAAACACCCTGGGATGTTTTTAATTACTGAGAGCTAATCTTATCCCTGATTCAGTCTGGGCCATCTCGAGGTTAGCACAAGGACCTGGGGAAGCCAGAGATAAACATGAGAAGCCCTCCTGCTTTCTTCACCCATGGGTGACAATAATTATTTCTTGCCTCTTGACAGTGCAGGTTCTGTTTCCCCCTCAAGTACAGGAGATTAACTCACAGGGAGGAGGCCAAGTCCAGCTGCTGCTTCAAGTATGCTATTCATCTCTAACTTTGGGTGAAATGTAAGGAGCTTTGGGTGAAATCTCTAAACTTATGCTAAATGTAATTTGAAATTAGCACTGGAGACGGATAGGAAAGCTGTCTATGTAACTGGGGCTAGAGACACTTTATGGTCTCATTCTCAAAAGTGTTTAGGAGCTTAAGTCACATTGATTGCAATGCCATCCTCACTGAAAATCCAGTTTGGCATCTATGTATTTCTTTGGGCGGCATAAATATATTTTAAAATCTACCCTTATTGTCTGTTCTTTCCTATGAATGGTGCAGATATTTGTACAATGGAGGTGAACTTAACCCACCTTCATTGATACCTAAGCTTCAAGCAGCTCACACTTCATAAAATTAATGTCAGATGGTTTAAAAGCTATATTAGAGCTATGACAGACAGCTTGGAGGGAACAAGAGATGATATGAATTGAATTTGTTCTGTACCTGATATCCCACTTTGAAGTGGGGTAGTGGTGCCAATTTGGAAGTCAGCAGGATTAGTAAGTGTTTTATCTCTTTAACCTGCCCTGAAATTTCCTAATTTCATTTGTGGATAGTCTTCCTCACCATCTCACACGTGCATCTTCCAATGAAATCAAACTTTCTGTGCAGTGCCCTGCCCAAAGCCTCCTAAACAGAGTTTAACTTTCTACAGCAACACTCATTAAATTTAGAGCCTAATGAAGCAAAGCTCTGCACAAAAGACAGCAATTTTCCACAGCACATTAAAGGTAGAGATCTGGTGTTTCACCATGAGTTCTTTCCCCCCTTCCTCACAGCCCTGGGTGTTTTGAAATAAGGTAACTTTAAAGATTCAGCAACAAGCCAAAATTCAACAGAAAAAAAATAGAATTTTTCTCAGGATATTGCAGGACTACTTCTTCCTCTGAAAGTTTCTCTTCTACCTCAGCCTTTACTTCAAAGCTGCCAAGTATTAAATAAGAAAGAATTAACAAATTATTTTATTGATCCTGAGAGTGTTTGTTATAGGGAAGGATCCAGCACCATGACCTTCTTTTTCAGAACTGTGCTCACTCTTTTAATGCATTCTCTTGCTGGAGAGGCAGCATCACAAATTCCACCCAGAGGTCAGCTGGCTTTCCTTGGATTCACCTCATTTTAACTAGTGCTGACATCCTGAAAGGGAAGTACTGTCTGTAATGATTGTATCATTCTTAGCTTCTCTCTGTAGTGTCTAATAATTAATCCTTTTCTTGTGCAGCCAATGCTTAATGCAGAGACGACATCTTTCTGTCTCAAAAGTTCATCAGCCAGGGTAATTCAGAAATACTGATCCTTTGGACCAGACTAATCATGAGATCACACTCTCTGTCCCTAAGCAAACCACATGGAGAAAAAAAAAGAGAAACCCTGGTTCTCTTGCAGGAGAGGGAGACCCTCTAAAATTGCTGGAGTTCCTCCTTAGAGAGGTGGGCTCTTGCTTTCCCTCCCTGTTTTTGAAGGATAAGAAAACTTACTTTTATGGGCAGGAATTTACTGTGCTATTAACTCCAGGGCCAGGGCATGAGCCCTGTCCCATTTTTCTAGGAGAGCAGGCACAGCTGTAAAGACAAAGATCTCTCCCATCCTACCCAACAGGGGCTTCATCCAGGGAGGAGTTGCAGGTCTCAGGAGTGAGTGAATTTTCCCAGGCTTCTGTCCTACACATTGTTAAAATCCTCATATGTATAAAATTAACATGAATCTCAGAATCATAGTATGGTTTAGCCAGGTTGCTCAGAGCCCCATCCAGCTGGCCTTGAACACTTCCAGGGATGGGGCAGCCACAGCTTCTCTGGATAATCTGTTCAGGCTCCTTATCACCCTCACAGTAAAGAATTTCATCCTTATATCTCACCTAAACCTGCCCCTTCTCAGTGTGAAGCCATTTCCCCTTGTCCCATCTCTCCGTTCCCTTGTTCCAAATCCCTCTCCAGCTCTCTTTAAGCACTGGGAGAGGCTCTAAATCTTCCTGGAGTCTTCTCTTCTCCAGGCTGAGCAACCCCAGAACAACCATATACACCCTGAACAACCCATATATATAAATCCTACATATACACTGACATTTCCTTTATACATGTGTAAATGTTCATGCACACACACATAAATTTACACACACACACACAGAGAAAGGTAACAGCACCAGGTTTCCCAGTCTTCCACTCCAGCTTCAGTCATAGTTGTTTAATCCACTTTAGAGATCCACCCTTGTATATTTTTGGACTAAAGCAGAGAATTGAAACAGAGATAATCAAAGAAAGTATTAAGGCCAACACCTTTAACAGACAGTGTTAGAGTGCAGACATCTCCCACTGTGAGGCTGACAAACACATCCTCCTCCGTGTTTCCCACCCACTTTGTCCAGCCTCACTGCTGATTTTCTGCGAAAGACTCTCAGAAACCCAGGGATGAAACCAGAGCACAGAGAAATGCTCAGCCTGGAGCCTCCCCAGCTGAGGCTTCTGCCTCTCCCAGGAGACCCTGTGCAATCACTCCAGCTCCTTCCCTGGCTCACACAGACACCTCCCTCAACACCCCCATGTACAAATAGCAGAGTTCCTGGAGGAGCAGCATCTCCAGAGTGGTGAGGGATCACTACAAGGGGATGGCAAAGCCAGTGGGGAGGTTTTTCCAGCTGGGCTGAGATCATGCTCCTCTTGCACAGAAAGAAGTGACTCCTTGAACCTTCACTTAGAGGGATGGAAAATAATGTAAGTCCTGTGGTTTACTGCACTTTCTCTTCGTAGGAAAAAAAAAAAGGTGGTTTGTGGTAGGCTCTTCTATAGGATTCAGTCACCTTTTACTTGCCTAAAAATCATTTAAAAACCTGAGCAGCAAATTTTTCTTCCTGAGTGGCATGAAAAAAAGTGGAACTGGGGAGGAGTGAGTATTTATTTATTCCTTTGCACAGGAGTTTCCCCAGTGTTTTTGACTTGTTATTTTGCTATAATAAGTTAACTAAGGTAAAAAACAGAATCCTACAAAAGTGAATAGGCATATAAGAAAGATTTTTTTCTGAGCATGAAAATTGCAGACATGTATATTTAATCTACAAACATCAGATCTTCTAGTTATAATATTTATTTCAAAGCAAAGACAGAAAAATTTCAATAACCTTAAGTTTTATAACATTATTCTCTCTTACATAGGTTTATGCTTAGTAATATTGTTCTGATACAAACTAACATTTGGGTTTTTGAGACTTAAGAATGAGAGACTGATTTTCAGACTTTTTGAGACTTATTTTAAATAGATTTGTGTGTGTGTGTGAATAAGGCAGAATTGCATCTGTTTTATTTGTGGAATATGCTGTACTGTGCCTTGTGAATGCTTTTATCATGATAAACTGTGGGGCAAAATAAACTAATAAGTGAGACCTGGGAAAACTAGATGCTCTGGAGGTTCCTCCTGTGGTACAGGTGCTGCTCCTCTTCCATGTCTCAAAGGTTTTAATTTTATGTTGTGTTACATTTTGGGTTTCTTTGTAATCATTTGACTTGATCTCAGATTATTTTCAATATCCACAAAACAATAAAATTTGAAATTCAAGTTTTCAAAATTTGAAAAGGACAAATAGTGAATTTAATAAGGAAAAGTGAGGAACTGAGTGACATTATGTATGTCCTTATTAAGTGACACTATTAAATGACACACCTAATGCAAATGGTTTGTTCAGAACTTACTTCTGATTAGATGCTTTTTTAATATATTTAGAAAACTGTCAGACAAAAGACCATGTAATTTGAATATTTCATTAAATTATGGAACTACTAAACCTTTGTCAATCCAAGTTAGAATTGAGATTGTGCATTCAAAATAACTGTTTTCAAAACTTATAGTTAAAAGCATTTTTTCCACTGTGTTTTTGTGATGGATGAGGGATTTTCTTTCAGATTTTCTTTCATGGACCAGCTAAATTTTGTTATGGTCTTGGGAGAAATATTTCTCTTGCACTTGTTCCTAAGTTTTTTCCTCGATATATTTAGCTGCTGAGAGACCTTTCTATATGAAAATTTACACAATTAAAGGAATCTTCAAAATGACAAAATGGCAAGTCTGTGATACTTCTGGTGCATTTACCACTTTCTGTTAATGGTAACAGACCAAAATCAAACCATGACTTTATATAACTTTTGTTTGTAGTAATCAAGTCATCTTAATATGAGTTATAAGTTTATAGAACCATTAATCACTTTTGAAACACTGCTTACATGTGGAAACACAAAAAAATCTGACTTATTGTCAGCCCGACCTATAAAAACCTAAATCTCAAAAGCAAAAAACCCTTAAGTTAACATCTGCAGTTCCCACATGGATGTGCTTTAGCTCATGGATGTCAGAGGCAGCAAGAGCATAGCTCTCATTCCTTAGAGGTGAAGACAACTCAGAGTCCCCCTGTTTGCTTCAAAGCTTGGGTATCCATAAAATCTGCAGATGATTCAGTAGAAAATATATGGTTGAAAACCAGAGCTTGCCCCTCTCCTGGCAGCCAAGTGTAACCTGCAGCACGTTCTCCTTCCTCCCACTGTCATCCTTGGGCAGGACCCTGCCTGCCAAGCTTGGTGAAATGAATGAATTTCCCTTTCTCCTTTTCCTGCTCCTCTTCCCCACTTCAGAGTGATGAAAGCGAGTGATTCACACTGTCTGGTCACACTTCTCAAATCAATATATATTCTATTTCTTATTCAAGTTAAGAGAGGGCTGGGTCCTGACTTGTTTCTTCACTTTGTTCTGTAAAACCTCACACCTGAGGTTTACTTCCCTGCCATCTCACCAGCACCTGACCAGTTTCCTTGATAACAGCAGAGGAAAGAGACTATCTCAATTAACCTCAATAAGAGATTATCTCAATTCTTTGTGCAGTTGCCACCATATAAAGCTAGAGTGTGGAGGATGTGTGGATTCAGATATTATCACATTTTAACCACAAATACATGAAATTTTATAAATTAACTTTCCTGTAGGACAGCTCCAGCCATAGCCCTGAGCTGTGGGGATTCCTTGGGTTCTTCTCCACTCCCCGGGCTCCTCAGAGGTTGGAGAGATAATTCCAAATCCTGATGTTGGCTCATGGACTTTCCAACCAATCTTTCCTTGTCTTCTGGTTACAACCCCTATCCTTAGGGACAGGGATGGGCAGGGAATGCCTGGATGATGATGACTCAGTGCAAATCACATTGCCACATTTGCTGTTGGCTTTTACAGTTTTGTTCTGGTCACTTTTGGAGGCTTTTGTGCTTCTCGATGACCAACAGATTGTTTCCATGCTTTGGTTATTTCCTTGGGGACACCAAGGCTACCAGTTAGAGTTCATGGGCTGATGTTAATGGCCAGGTGATTATACCTAACTCATCCTAACTCCAGCAGCAATGGACTCACCCATGGTCATTAACAGCTTTTCAGCTCTTTTCTCTCAGGTTCACTCCTGTCCTGCCACTGAGTTTCTCTGCTTCCTCAGTGCTTGCAACTGGCCATTTGACAACTTGTCAATTGACTGCTCAAGCACTTACAGAAAGTGATCTCTGCACAGATTTAAATTATTTATGATGGCAAAGTAGCTGAAAATTAGTGCCCCCTTACCAGGCAAAAGAAAATGTGACTTAACGCTTCACTAATTGCTAAGAAGGCTTGTGCTGGAAGTAATCATTAATGAGACAATTCAATATTAGGCAATCATAGAATTTTTATGTGTTCACAGTGTGCTGGTGACTAATGATGTTTGCCCAGTCCCACCACTGACTGTAGAATCACCAATCTTTGGAAGTTTAGCAGGTGTCCATTAGTAGGGGCAGTGAGAAGAGTAGGTGTAATGGATGCAAAGACTTTAATTTATCTCGTCTCACTTGAGACATCTCAGGTCATCAGTTGTAGTCAACTGGCATTTCTTTCCTGAAATAAATGTGAAAAGGGGTCTCAGCAGGCAGCGTGGGAGCTCGTGGAGCTGTAGCTGTGTAACTCCAAGATGTCTGCACTGAGGTGAAATGAATCCCACCCAGAGGGGCTTTCTGGATGAATGCTAACTGGCTTTACCAGGTGAATTATTCTGTGAATCTCCACACTGTTTGCTACCTTCATTCCCCAGCCCAGAACAGTAAACTGTAAATCCCAGTTTGAAGAGTGGGGATTTATCTCACACTAGCGAGAAAAATCTGCTTCATTTATTTTTGATATTCTCGATGTGTCTATGTTAGCCTCTGTGTTTAGTCACCATTAGCTGCTCTGCATTCACAGTTTTGCTGATCTCAAGGAGGGTGTAGGGTCTGCCTCCCTTGGCAATCTCAGTGGAGCTGCATAGGGTGGTGGAAATCAGAGCTGGGAGAAGTTCCTTGAAGGCTGCAATGGAGGAGTAACTAAATGGGCTGAAGAAGGGGTAATGTGTACTGTCCTTATGGCATTTTGGGGGGTGCCTTTTACCTTTCAAATAAGAGACAGACTGAGAGAGCTGAGGCTGCTCAGCCTGGAGAAGAGAAGGCTCCAGGGAGACCTTAGAGCTCCTTCCAGCGCCTAAAGGGGCTCCAGGAGAGCTGGAGAGGGGCTGGGGACTAGAGAATGGAGTGACAGGACAATGGATTTAAACTGAAAGTGATTTAAACTGGATATTAGGGAAAAATTCTTCCCTGTGAGGGTGGTGAGGCCCTGGCACAGGGTGCCCAGAGCAGCTGTGGCTGCCCCTGGATCCCTAGCAGTGTCCAAGGCCAGGCTGGATGGGGCTTGGAGCAATCTGGGATAGTGGAAGGTGTCCCTGCCCATGGCAGGGGATTGGAACTGGATGATCTTAAGGATCCCTTCCAACCCAAACCATTCAGTTTTTCTATGAATACAGTATTTTCTTTCCTTTTTATTGTGACAGTTTTGTGTAGTGGGAAGACAAGAGGCAAGAGGCATAAATCAAAACAAGGGGGATCCAAATCCGTTGGGACAGTCAAGTATTGGAACAGGTTACTCAGAGAGGTTGTGCCAACTCTGTTCCTGGAGATTTGTCTGGGTAAAGCCCTGACCTCATGATTTACCCATTTGGAGGAACCTCCTAAGTTCCTTTT
Organism: Passer domesticus; assembly: GCF_036417665.1. Lineage (NCBI taxonomy): Eukaryota > Metazoa > Chordata > Aves > Passeriformes > Passeridae > Passer > Passer domesticus. Next base: position 4,542,396 of record NC_087474.1, read on the forward strand.
CAACTCAAATTATTCTCTGATTAAAAAGTTACACCTGTTAAGATACAAGTGTATTTTAATACATATCTTAAAAGCCATTAAGAAAATGTCAGCTTGGTTTGATTAAATCATCTGCCTCAAAACACAGAAACGTTTTTGGGGAAAGAGTAGAACAGTTCTACAGAAACATTTTTTATTTATTTAGTTCTAGAAAAATTTGACTTCTCCTCTAGAAATTTAGGTGTAGAAAGAATGCAACACAGCCCAAGTGAAGCATAGTAACAATCTGCCAAGTGAAAAAACCAACCAAACAAAAAGAAATAAGGTAATCCTGGCCACTCTGATCATACTAATTATTTTGGTCATTCTGAACACAGGAATAATCAACATTTTTCACCTCTTTTTGTAACAGATGATGAAGCCAAAAAAGCAAGTAATTGAGAACAATTTTGTTCATTAACTAGGATTGAATTGGGGTGATTGTTATCACAATTAAAGGAGAGAAAACGTCTTTGACAGTAACCATGTTTCCCAGTCTATTCACAAAGAGTATTCCTAAAGAGGAAAACAAATTTGGAAGAAGGCATCTTTATTTACTTTGGAAATATAACCAGCTACATATTTTGGTATTTAAGAAATAATGAATAGAAAGTATGTTTGACAGCTGATAGAAAAAATAATGAAAGGGTTTTTTGTTTGTTTCTTTGGTTTTTTTTTTTTAATTTAAATAATTATTCTTTGATCATGGTGATTTCATTATTGGTGTTTGGTCTTCAGGAATTCCAAGGATAAGAAAAATTTTCATTTTCAAGAGATATTAAATGTCACACTGTTTTGTAGGTATTTCAAGTCTTGAGAAAAGGCCAAAATGGTACTTTGTTTCCTCTGTGACATGAAGGAGAAAAATGGTTTTGAATTAACATTTTTTTCTACTTTAGGTCAAATTGCTCCATTGACACCTGCTCACATAAAAATTAAACACATCTCAACTGTCTTTTGTGTGCCACCCTCCCTGAGACTATGTGGAACAGAAATTATTTTGGGGATATTTTTAAAGATGCTTGAATGAATCAGGGACATTTTTTTCCCCCAATTACTCAATTTCTAACAATTGTTAGATTTTATTCAGCATTAGGCTGATTTATTCAGAATTGCCCATGGATGAAAAGTGTAGTTTTAGCCTTTTGCTCCATGGCTTGCAGCTGTTCTCATGGAAATTTTGCTGCTGACATGTGAGACAACAAGCTCAAGGCTTGGTTTCTTTCCCATAATGTTTGAAAAATTAATTTTTCCATAATTGTTTGAAGCAATTTATAAAACCACCGGGAAAGATCTCCCTGCCTGCTCTCCAGCTCTGGCAAAGGACTCCAGGCTCTATGTGCCCTTGTGCTTCCTTCTAATTTCCCATCCTTAGCCAGCAACCTCTTGTTTTCCTAGAATCTCCTCTGCCCAGAAATGGTCTTGAGGGAAAATGGTGGGAGAATCAAAGTTTATTTTCTGGAAGGTTACAAGATGGTTTCTTGGAAGGGAAGACATAAAACCACAATGAAATCTGCAACAAACACAGAATTTTAATGGTCAACTTTTGAGATCAGGTAAACTTTTGTGGAAGTGGAGGGATGGGTATGTTTGGAAAATTTGGCACAAAGCCTAATAAAGTAATTATTGTATTCCCTCTGTGCATTGCACAGAAATTGCATCTTTTCATGCATCATTCACAGCTCCCATTACTGATACCACAACATCTGAATTACTCTGAACATCAACAAAACAAACACTGCTTTGTCCAGATGAAGGCTTGAAATCTTGTCAGTTGTAGTTTTTGTTGTTTTGTAGTTTTGTTTTGATGTTGTAGTTTTTGCTTTTGCTGTAACACTACACACAGCTTCCAGACTGTTAACCTGATATTGAAAAGTATGGAATAATGAATATTCTTGCCTGACTGTCCTATTTCTCTTCCAGAAATGATGTTAATTTGTGCTGGGAGCAAGGGTTACTTCTCATATTCATAATTTCTTGTGCTGCTTTAATGGGAGAGGCAGGCAGACTGCAAAAATGGAGCAATTTCACTGCAGTTAGTTTGTCACTGGCCTCCAGCTGTTGTTCTCACAGCAATGGTTTCCTACAGCTCAGCAATGGGAGGTCAACTGAAATCATGTTGTATCTGGGGAGAAATGAAAAGGCATTGCATGACAGGGGAAGATACAGGAAGTCAGCACATACAGAACAATTGTTTACAAAGTAAAACAAAGCCTCTTGGTTCAGGCTGTGTTTTTCTGGGGTGTTCCATGTAGTGATGGAAAGGAAAGGTGGAAGAACAGGTTGTCTGGCAGGAGGACTTAAATTTCAAGATTAAGCTCTCACTGCTGTTCTGGAGGGAAATTTGAAGCACACTTGAAGGGGTGGTGGCAGCTTCTGAATGAAAAATTCTGACTGTGCCTCTAAGGTGATCTTCTGTGCCTGCTCAGCACAGGGAGAGCCCTTGACCAGGTGGGATCTTTGCACAGGGTGCAGGTGGGGCTGCACTGGCTCAGGAGTTCCCTGACCCCTTACTGAATTAACAATGTCCTCCCAGAGGTCATAATCAAAGAAAATATTTTGGAGAAATCTCCTTGCAGAGCATGCACTCATGTTGTGTTTAGTGGATGAATTCTATCCAAAACCTGGCCAGATTTCTCAATCAAAAATGCAAAGTGTTTTTCTAGCTTATTCTCAATATTTTTGTTCTGAGAGGAAGGCATAAAATATAAACTCTGTCAGATCAAGCATTTCTGTGCTCCATGCTCTGTGGGTCACAAATTAAATCCTCTTGGATGCTGCTTGTTCCTGTGCTGGCTCCACCAGGATGGACTTTCTGTCTGAGTATTCCCATCTGCATTATTTAATTCAATGCTTGATCCTCCTGTTGCTGACAACTTCCCCACGTTTGATGTTGCAGTTGGATGAATTTTACTGTCCCATTTCCAAATATTGGGCTGAACCAGAAGAGTAGGGTTTTGTTGGCTTTTTTTTTTTTTTTTTCCCTGAGCAGCTGAAGAGCATTTAGGATAATGTGTATCCTACATTAAGTGCTCCAAATACCCTCTTAAGTTTATAGAGGTTTGCTCACATCCTATCTGTGCATATAATTCAAAAAAATACGGAGACGACATCTCACTGAAAAAAGTATTTATCATGTATTTTCTTATTTTTAATTTTTTTAAAAATTTATTTTTGTAGAAGCTGATGGTTTAGAAAGTTGATGTTCTTAGCCATGCTTGAGCTAAGAATTGTTCCATTTCCATAACTTGTCTGTTTTGGAGTAACTTGACTTCCTTCCTACTTGTTTCTATTGTTTGGACAGAATCAGTGACAGGAAGAGAAGAATGAAAAAATGGCTGAATTCTTGCTACCTGGAACCAACAACTTCCACAGGTTCACTCAGGAATCCTTGGCAGCAATCAAAAAGAGAATTGCTGCCAAAAAGAAATGTCAAAAAAATACCACAGAGCAGAAACCTGAGGAGAAGACACGTCCCCAGCTTGACCTAAAAGCTTTCCAGAAGCTGCCAGCTCTCTATGGAAATCCTCCTCCAGAGCTCATTGGGGAACCACTGGAGGATCTCGACCCCTACTACAAAGATCACAAGGTTAGAGCCAACCAAGATACTTGGATTTTATTTTCAATTTAAATTAATTAATTTATTGCATTGCCGAAAGTTTCTGTGGGCAATCTGACAAAGAGTTTTGCTTCCATCCCTTTATACAAACCCTCATCCCTTTCTAGGTTAAACAATGCATGCAGTTGGCACACCTGTAATCTTTTGTGCTGTAATCTTTTTTAAAAAAGCTTAACTTTAAATTTTAATAATGAATCATATGAAATCAATTAAGATTTGAAGCAGAATAGAAGCAGAAAAATAAACTGGATAAAGGAAGAAAGGGGGAGTTTAGAAAGAAATTATAATAATTAGGAGTTATAGTAATTTTGTACATTTTCGTAAATTCCACACTTTTGAACGTGTTTCACTCCATCTCAATGCTTATGTTCCACTTACATATACAATAAATGATACTTAAGTATAAAGATTATTTTAAAATGGTTGTTGATGAATCCTTACAATTTTCTAACTCAAGCTCCATATTCCAGTTGTGACATATTGAAGAATATGATTTTCAATAACAAACAGAGAAATGGAAACTAATCCATTGGGAATTAAGCTTTTTTGCTTGAGAGGAGGTTAGACATGGAACTAATTTCTACAGCCTAAGAGCTAGAGGATCACTGTCAACAACAGCAAATAAAGGAAAAGGCTGCAGTTCTTCCTTGCACCTCTTGTATATCTTGACTCAATGAGGGGTTTGTTCTATTTTAAGAGAATAATCATAGGCAAGATTAGTAATGTGCACAGCTCTTTGCAAATCACAGGGTTGAAAAAAGAAGTTTGTTCTAAGGAATATTTTGCAGCCTGAGAGTTAAACTTTCTGATGAAAGGATAGAAAATTTATTCAGCCTTTCCAGTTAACCAGGCTAAAGTGAAATTCAAGCTCTTGCTTATGACTGATGCAATAGGATATAGCACAAAAATAAGTTTTGTGTTCAACTTCCTGATAAATTCTTGTTTATTTTTAAAAGGTTTTCATAGTGCTAAACAAGCAGAAAACAATCTACAGATTTACTGCTACACGTGCCCTGTGGATCTTCAGTCCCTTCCACCCAATACGAAGAAGAGCAATTAAAATTTTGGTACATTCATATCCTTTTATCAGCTTTATTCACTCTTTTTGATTATAAAACCCTACATAATCCTGTGTTTTTGTATTTTATAGCTTTGAGTTAGTCTGGTCTTTTCTTCACTACAGAGAGATTCTAATTATGAATCACCTTAGATATTATTAGTGTTTTGGTGCTCTTGTGATATTTGGAAATAAGTTTTGTGAGTATTTTGCTTATTAAGCCTGATTTTCTACAGGTTTGTATTTTGAGCTCTGATATTGATTTCTTGATGTGTCATAAACAAGTATCTCATTCTGATGCCTCTCCCAAGCAAGAAGATTGCTAAGATTTCCATCCTCTTTTTCATCTTCTGCTTAGCCAAATGTGGGAATTAAATTCAGCTCATGTGCCAAAGCTGATCAACCATTGGCCAGTTTTGAGAGAAAAGGTTGAGATAGGCAAGCACACACAGGAAAACACATAGAAAGAAACTCATGTAAACTTAGTTTCTCTGGGAAATAAGATTCAAAAAGTATACATGAGGTATATGAAAGTAAATCTTTCCAGGAATTCTGTTGCAGGGAATGCCTTGGGAATATAAAGGTAATATAGATCCCACATCATATATCAAATTTAGGGGGTGGGAATCACAAGTGTATTACTCCAGTTTGGCACTGGGGAAGGACACCTGAGCTGTGGCTTCAGACTGAATCAGATCCAGAGTGGAGTCTGTAATGTCCCGGTGTGGATTTCAGATTTCCAGCCATCTCCTGGCTCTGTGGTGTGAGGTAACTTCAATGGCTCGAGGTTGTCATCACAGCAGTGTGCAGACATCCCTGGAACAGCAATGCCTCTCATCTGGGGCTTTCTCTGGGCAGAATTTGGCTGACATTGGCATTTCCATGAGTGGCTCAGCTCCTTCTAACAGCTGGACCGTGCCTACAGCTAAAGCCAGGATTTATTTTTTTTTTGTGAGGATGGAGATGATGGATAATGGCAAGGATGGATGTCTTTCCCAAACTCCTCTACCCTATGGATTGCCCACATGTGTGGTACAACAAGGCATGAGATCCAGCTCCAGAGTCCATGTGCTTGAGCTCTGGAGTCATCACATGAGGTAGCTGCCCAAGCTCCTCTTCTCTGGGCCAGCAGGTCCCAGGCAGCACACGGGAAGCCCCTAGAGTTGGCTAAACATGGGCATCACAATATAAAAACCCCATTAATCTGTCAGAGAGCATCCAAAGGAGGGCTGTGCAGTTGGTGAAAGGTCTGGAGGGGAAAGCACATGAGGAGTGGCTGAGGGCACTTGGTCTGTTCAGCCTGGAGAGGAGGAGATTGATGGGACACTCACTGTGGTCTTCAGCTTCATTGTGAGGCACAGTGGAGGGGCAGGCCCTGATCCCTTTGCTTTGGTGACCAGTGACATGACTTGAGGAAGCAGCTGGAGCCAAGCCAGAGGAGGTTTAGGCTGGATATCAGGAAAAGGTTCTTCACCCAGGGGTGGCTGGGCACTGCACAGGCTCCCCAAGAGAGTAGTCACAGCACCAGCCTGAAGCAATGCTCTCCAGCACATGATGTGACGTTTGGGATGTCCTGAAAAGGGCCAGGAGCTGGCCTTGATGATCCTGATGGGTCCCCTCAAACTCAGCATATCCCGTGATTCTATGATCTGGAGTTGTTTGAGACTCCTGCAATCACTTTGTCAGATTTTGTGCTGTCCTTTGGAAGAGAAGAGCTTTGCCAGGTCTGAGGTAGGTTTGGGCTCCACCTGTGTGATTGGGCAAGTGTTTAACTTGTAAGCCATAAAATGAAACCAAAATTTCATCCTTCCACCCAATCCTAAAGTGGTTGAGGGGATTTTTTCCAGGCTGGAAACACTTAGAGCAGCAGATCTGTAATCAATACAGAAATCCCTGAATAACAGCAGTAGTGTGTTGTCACCTAGCATGGCTCAAAATCACTGAATACCTGTGCATGCTGTTCTTGCATGTGCTTTAAACAAAAAGCCAGATACTGTCAGCCAGTGACTGATGCAATATTTAGTTACATTTCTGAATCCATGTCATATTCTTTGCCTTCACTCCCATGCCTTACATTGTTCACCTGGTTTATCATGTGCACCATTATAACTAATTGTGTATTCATGGCCCTGAGTGAGTCATCCAAGTCTTCATCGCCTTCATGGAACACATATGTTGAGTAAGTATCTGTGGGTATGTATATTTTTTTTTATTTATGTAGTTGTATTGAGTTATTGAGACTTGCCTCTTTCACTTGAGATAATTTGTGGGAGATTAAAAAGGAAAGTTCCTGGTCTTAAGGGTTTTTTTTAAATTTAGATTTTATTTGAGGAAGTTTTGTCTTTAAGCCCAATATATACAATAATTTTGATGTTATAGGAGAGAGTAAGTGCAGATTAAATTCCACTGTTGAACTGGCTTCATGTCTGTTCTGCTGCTCCAGTTTTCCCACTTTCTGAAGTTATTCAGTAATTATTAACTCTCTATCAAGATGTATTTCCTGTTGTTACTGATGCTGATTTAGCACATGGGAGTTGCTGTCTTTCAAAATTCTGGCTAATTATATTGAAATGCTGAGTTTTGCTCTAATAAAATGTTCTGTCAGAAGCACTTGGCCTGCAGAGTGCTGTTAGAATGGAAAGCTTTTATCTTCAGTGCTGCCAACACCTGCAATGTTAAATCACAATAAATCCATGTTTTGCAGTCAGTCTTGAAACATATAATGCCATGGGTTTGTTGGTTTGGGGTTTTTTAAAGAGACTATTTCATCTGTCACTTTTTCACTTTGGCAAAAACATTAGAATATGAATACTGATAATTCTAACACGTAACACAAAGGAGAAGATTCCTAAACACTGAGTATTAAAAACAGGTTTAAAAGTACTTTTTACTATATAATGTTAAATGGCACCGAAACAGCTTGGAATGGCAAAGTGTCATGCAAGCAGGAACAAGACTCTGCACGGTATAAAACACCAGAAGATGCTGAGGAGCTTCTCTACCTATGAGAGAGTTAAAGGCTGGATCAGAGCTGTATCTGCTGTTGACATCAGCTACCATTCAAATGCATTTCAAGAATAATTTCAGAATACTTCTTTCCAAATAAAAAGGGAAGCATTACATCCATATAATTTCTTAGTGCATTTGCTGACTACCAAATGAAAGCCTTTTGAATTCTGTAGGGATATCGCTGCCTCCTTGAAATTATAAGTGCACTCAGTTAAGTCCAGAAGAGCTTTTACTGATAATTTCCCACTAATAAGAACAATTGCCATCTTGAATTGAAAACCCTCTACTCTTGTATTCCTCTAAGTGTTTTAAATATTCTACACAGAAATGGTTGCTGTGTGCTCAAAGGAAATAACACAACACATCACACATTCACTAGGCCAGTTGAAACTGGAGGAAGATAGAAATTTGGATCTTTATTTTAGCTAGTAACTGGGAGTCTGGTGTTTCTGAAATTATGGGGTCTCACATGAAAGAATTGGGAAAAAATTGTTGTATGCCAAAAAGTGTGTCATGGGTTGCACATTAATAGCCATGTCCAGGTTGCAGTCAGCTGCCTTCTCCAGCTTCATGTGTATACTGATGGAATACACTGAAATCCAGCAGAAATTTGTTCTCTCCAGCATTGTCTCAGTTTGCTGGCCCAGACATTAAATAGTCTGACTGTGCCTCTTCTGTTGAGTGCTAATATTGCTCTTTGGCTCTTTTCTCCCCTCCTCAGATTTACTTTCACTGGCATTTACACTTTTGAATCATTGATAAAAATACTGGCAACAGGATTCTGTCTAAATGAATTCACTTTCCTTCGGGATCCCTGGAACTGGTTGGATTTCACCGTTATCGTCATGGCGTAAGTGGGAGCAAATAAAATATGGATTACCTGCCTCCTTTCTCTGTGCTAGAAATTCTCATTGCTGTGGTGCAAAAGGCTGTCTGTGGTTTAAAAACCAGCCCATGGCTCCTAACTGCACCTGAAACTATCTAGAACATTGACTTTTCCCCTCGTTTAGCACTCCCTGTATTACGATAATGTTTTAGTCTTTCAAGAAGGGAACAGAGCTGTGCAGAGCAAGATATTCCCAGTGGTGTGTATCTGTGAATGGATGTGTTGAGACTGGTGAAATGTAAGAGCTGGGTGTAAAGACAGACCTGCTGACCCCATGAATGAAAGTATAATTTTGCAGTAAGGGTGATGAGTATAGACACCGGAAGAGTGGATTAAAATCCACCTCCATCTCCAAAAATTGTAGTTAAAGCCTGATTTTCTGGTAATTAGCAAGTTTCTATATACTGGTTAAATGCAGCTACAGAAGGGAGATCAAAACAGCTCAGCCAGCATTTGTAAATTCATAATATTGAGTGGTACCTTAGTATTTTAAATGAATGTTGTTTAAAGATGCTCACAGAAAAGCAGCTGTGCACAAGCCAGGAGCCACCTCAGAGGGAAACTCTAATCATGAAGAAATGCATTTCTATTTTATTCAGACAAATCCTTGATATGTATCTTTTTAATACTTGGAAAGACTGACATCCAAGAATGACCACTGGAAATAACTGCCCTGTTAACTCTGTCCAAGCACTTGGTGTTTCACATCTGCTCTTTACAGGTATGTGGGAGCATTCAGTGACTTGGGGAGTGTGTCAGTCCTCCGGACTTTCAGGGTTCTCAGGGCTCTGAAAACCATTTCAGTAGTCCCAGGTGAGAAATCTTACTTGCTGAGTACGTTCTCCTACTTACAACTCATTCTTTGCTTCATTCAAAAAGGCTTTTGCCTTTTTTTCCCCCTGTGTCTTTCACAAGTTGCAGGCACAGCTGAATTTGTGCACACAAAAAGTGTCTCAGTTCATCTGTCCCAGTCAGAATGAATCAAGTGTTAGAAAGAATATTGAATATAGTTTGTTTTTATTGTGCTTTCCAAGATACTTCAGAGTTTATAATGTCAGTTTTACAGAGTGTGCTTTTAGCTGATGTGTGTGTTACGGGTCCACAGAAAGAATTCTGGATATTCAAAGGACCTTACCACCACTAATGATTTTACATCATCAATCCCTGCCAGGAGAGGTTCAGATTGGATATTATCTTCACAAACAAGTGCTGGAAGTATCATTATGGAATTATGCATGGATAAAGAAAACTAGACTATCTCTGGTTTGTCACCTTTGCATGAATGTTTTTCAGAGATTAAAATTAATTAAAACTGTAGGGTCAAAGAAAGGAGGAAAAATATTTCTCTCATATTAGTCACCCTCACCCTAAATATACTTGTAATACAAATATATTTGGCACATATCCCAAAATTCTTATACTCACTTATCTCATAATTCTTACACTTTGGCTTCTACACATTGTTTTAACTCTAATCAAGTGTGATATTTGAATCTCAGTTTTTCATCTTGTTTTTCCTTTTTATATTGTCTTTTTAGGGCTCAAGATCATTGTAGGGGCCCTTATCCAGTCTGTTAAGAAGCTTGCTGATGTGATGATCCTGACTGTTTTCTGCCTGAGTGTTTTTGCCCTCATAGGCCTCCAGCTTTTTAAGGGCAATCTCAGGCAAAAGTGTATCAGGAACACTACAGAGTTTTGTAATAAAACATGGGAAAGTTATGAAAAGTTTATTAATGATTCAGGTAATTTTTTTCTTAATAATTCTTCTTTAGATGATGCAATAGACACCCATTCACACATGTATAACCACTGCTGTGAATTAGGATGTTTTGATTTATGTTTTGATGAGTAACTACCTGACAATGGCCTTCTGATTGCCAGAGCAGCTCACAGGCATCCAGGAATGCCCTCCTTCCCTTCATTATAAGAAAAAGCACTCCCAAATTTTCCAGTAACATCCAGATCTGTTTCCCTGAATGATATGACAATAACTGAAACATGCATTAGCTCGTTCTCTGTTGTAATTCCCCAAAGTTCACCTTTTACTACAGGCTGAAGAGCCCATGCATCTTCATTTTCCTGCTCAGTGAGAACTGCTCCTCAGCTTAAAGCAGAGGAATTTTTTGAAAAGACAAATTACTTACTTCTTGACATCAAATATATCTTATTTTATGTCTTATATTGAGATATCTGCAGTACATGTTTCATGTTTACACCTTGGCTCAGACTGGTGATGGAACCATGGAGCAGAGATCTGAAAATGCATCAAAGCATTCTCAGAGGAACAACTGTAAGATGCAGTTCAGAATAGCAAAGCAAACCCTTGTGTTAAAGGAGAAGACTCAATATATGTGAAAAAAACAGACTCAAAATAATCAATGTCTGAGCCAGAAATATGAAGAAAGCTTCATCACTGAAGAAAATCTCTCCCACTGAGTTCAGAAACACAGCAGTTGCACAGGGAGAGAAGAATTTTCCCAGGGGAACTCTAGAAATACATGAAAAGTCACCCAGAATTGCTGTTTGTCCACACTCTGTGCTGGAGATTTGTTCAGACAGGATTTCTTCAACAACTTCACGGTCCAGGGGAAGAAAGTACAGAAAAGATTTTTGAGTAAAACCTTTTTTTTTTTCCTTGTTCCTACCAAAAGGCTACAAATAAAAACCAAATAATTTACATGTACGGAATGCTGTAAAAATTGTAATTGAAAGCAAACTTGAACAGGAATAAATCAGTGACTAGAACACCATAGCAGAGACCATGGATAAGACAAAGCTGGGCTAAAAATCCCGATTTTCTGTGCTGAAGAACAAGAACCAAAAGGATCTATATTTAGTATATGCAAAACATTGAAGCTGTACAAAGGAAATGATACGGAGAAAACAGAGAAATATAAAATCTGTGCTGCTTCACAACCTTTGTGTTGTTCAAATCCTATGCCAAAATAACGGGAGAGCCCAGACAGGTTTAATGCTTGGTAGATGACTTTCTTATAGGATTTAGGATGTGCAGCCCTGTAAGCTCAGTTTTCTATAAAACTATTTTAATATAGTTTTATGGACTACTTTCTTCCTGATTTTGTGGGAAGTTCCCATCTCCCACATGGAGAACTATATGTTATTGTGATTCTCTGAACTTCAATCACTGAATCTTTTTTAAAAACCTTTTTTTTTCAGTTTTCAGGAGTGGAGCTGAGCAAAATTCCAGTGGAAAGTAGCTCAGATAGGATTAATTGGTTTATGGGGTATTTACATGGTATGGCAGAGCTGATATCAAAGGTTCCTGGTGCCTCTGAATCATGCTGACTTATCTGATGAGCACAGGAGAGGCTTGAGAAGCATCAGGGAGATGTGAGACCTCCCTTACATCTGGGATAATAAATCCAGACCTTAATGGAGATAATTAGCTATTAGCTAAAGCTTTTACTTTGATTCTGCTGATAACAGAGTAACTAATGCTAAGAGAAATAGGAGAAGAGTTCAGAAAGGGCACAGCTCCAGCAACCTAATGGATAAATCTGCATTTCTCAGCTAGGTGGGGTTAGGCCCAGCAGTGGTGGATATTCACACAACCAAATACTCTTTCTTCCCCCTCAGAACTGGACTTTTTTATTGCTCATTGGAAACAGAACTGGTCTATTCTACTCCTAGCAATGTTTGCACACATTCAGAGGGGTAATTGTATGGGCCAGAACTCTGCCAGTTTGTGCCAACATTTTAAAATATTGGAAAATATTTTAACAAATATTGGATTGGTTTAACATTTCTATTAGATATTAGGGAGAAATTCTCTATTCAGAGAGTGGGGAGGCCCTGGCTCAGGTGTCCAGAGAAGCTGTGGCTGCCCCTGGATCCCTGGAAGTGTCTCAGGCCAGGCTGGATGGGGCTTGGGGCAACCTGGGATAGTGGAAGGTGTCCCTGTCCATGGCAGGGGGTGGACTGAGATGAGTTTTACAGTCCCTTCCAACCTGAACCACTCTGGGGTTCCGTGACTCTCTTTGAGCCACAGAATTCTTAATTTCCTTTACAGAGACGTAGCCAAAGTGATAATAGCTGTAAAAATTCATCATTAAAGGAGTGCCTTCAGTCTGAAATTCATGCATACACATATGCATGTTTATAAATGAGGCCAGGGCATCCTGCAATCTGGTGCAGTTAATGTGAGCATGGGAAACCTGTGCACTTGCTCTTACAGGTCACTGGTTACTCATCACTACTAATATTAAATGATAGAGGATTCAGGCTAGAAAGTGCTCTGGGTTTAATTTCCCCCCCCCCTTTTTTTTTTAATAGATGACTTTGCTAGGAAAAATGGTACTGTGGACATTTTGCTGTGTGGTCCTGGTGCTGGGTGAGTGACTTAAGATTATTCTTTCCTTGGAAGTTTTCTCTGCCTCAGTGCTCTTGTATTTGCTCAGTCATGTGAGGCAAAAGCAGAAATTCCAAGCTTTCCTTGAATGCAGAAACAGGAACACAGAAAACAAAGTATAGCAAACAGTCAGATAATTTAAGTTTTGTAGGAAATGAAGTATGAACTTGCAGCTGGCTTATTCAGATCTAGTCTTTTAGACTTCCCTGAAGTGTTGTCTTCCTTTTCTCTGTGGATGTATGAGAGAACAGAAAATGTGAAAGATCTGGGGTATAGCACAGGACAGACACTCCTCTCTGTGAGGGCTCATGAACATTAAACTGAAAAAACAAAACAGGGATTTTGGAGGGCAGGTTTGGGCAAGGAGGGAGATGTGGCTGCTTTCCATGAGGGGCAGGGGATGAAGATTGGTGATGAGGGGGCTGTCCTGGGATGGTGGTCCACTCCAGCCTGTCTTGTTCCTTTGTATATTTTTTTTCTGCATTCTGGATTATGGGTGCTGCTTTTTCCATCTCTCCTTCCAGCCAGTACTATCAGGAGTAGAAAATTTTTTGCACTCTAATGAACTGCAGACCTGAAACATAATCAGAACTCCTACATAAAGCTGAAGTTTTCCTTGAAATCTGCACATTTATAAGAGCTCCACTTTTTATTATTAATTCTAGGGACTGTCCTCCTGGCTATAAATGCTGTAAAATTGGGCCAAATCCTGATTATGGTTTCACCAGTTTTGATACATTTGGCTGGGCTTTTCTCTCCTTATTTCGCCTGATGACCCAGGACTACTGGGAGCGTCTGTACCAACAGGTACCAGTTTTGTGCATGGCTCAGAACTCATCTTCATTAGTTGAAGCAGAAAATGTGTAGAGAGAACAAGAAACATCAAATAAAAGCAATAGCTGCAAGTCATTGAGCCCACATCTTCCCTTCTGCCCGTGACTCCTGGAAAAAACAATGCTGAAGTGCTTCCCAGCTCTTTTGCTCTTGGAAAAAAGTCCTAGAAGGGTTTTGTACTGTCCTTCTAAAATGTAAAAACGTCAGCTTGATTGTCTTATGGGATGTACAATCAATGATTCATCTGTGAGGGCGTTGGTGGACAAAACCTCGTTGCCAGTGGCGGGCACAATCCCAGGACCGGGTTGGCTGGGAGCATGGCAGTAACTAAAACAGGGACAGGTACAACAGGAGTGCTAGAAAATAAAAGTTTAATAAAGGAAAATAAAAGGTGCACTGACAATAAATGCACGACAAAAACATAAGCTGTACGCTGTAGAGAGCTACTCCAGAAGACCACAAAATGAGGCAAACACAAATTTATTTAGAGGGCAGGGAACCAAAGAACAAAGAGAAACAGAAACCATACCTTATATCGAACACAAGAGTAACCAATCAGAAAGTAGGATTCATAACAGCACCTTATATGGAATAACCTAATCTGCATAGCTGCTCCCATCATTCCTTTCTTCTCACTCTAACTTCGGAATGTCCAAAACCTATGGTGTACTCTTCCAGGGCATGGTCCTGGTAGGCTCACGTGCCTTCCTTCTGCCTGTAACTCCTGGAAAAGGGATGCTGAAGTGTTTCCCAGCTCTTTCACCCTACTCTTGGAAAAAAGTCCTAAAAGGGTTCTGTATTGTCCTTCAAAAATGTAAAAATGCCTCCTCCACTGTCTTCATAGGATTTACAATTTGAGGGTATCGGAGGAGGGAGGAAAACTGGGAAGAATAGCAAAGAAATTTATAATTCCATTTAAGCTTCCTGAAGCATTGGGTGTAGGAAACTCAGTGCTTTTGAGGAATTTCAGAGACACATTGAAAGCCTACCTGGTGCTTTTTGTGGTAATGTTTATCTCTGGGGTGTGTTGCTTGCAGACCCTCAGAGCTTCTGGGAAGGTGTATGTAGTCTTCTTCATGATGGTCATCTTTCTGGGCTCATTTTATCTAGTCAACTTGATTCTGGCTGTAGTAACAATGGCATACGAGGACCAGAACAAGGCCACCATTGCTGAAACCGAGGCAAAGGAAAGGAAATTTCGGGAAGCTATGGAATTACTGCAGAAGGAACAAGAGGTATGTAAATTATTCACTTGCAAGTGTTTGTCTCATTGTTCTGTTTTTGGTCAGGTTTAGGATGGAAGGGCAGGTTTAGGTTTGGAGGACACAGTCTCAAGCTGCACCGAGGGAAATATAGGTTGGATATTAGGAAAAAGTTTTTCCCAGAAAGGGTGATAAAGTTCTGGAATGGCTGCCCAGGGAGGTGGTGCAGTCCCCATCCCTGGGTGTGTTTAACAAAGCCTGGATGTGGCACTGGGTGCCAGGGTTGAGTTGAGCTGTTGGGGCTGGGTTGGACTCAATGACCTTGAAGGTCTCTTCCAACCTGGTCATTCTGGGAATTTTGTGAATTCTGTGGAAGGGACCTTAAAGTTCATCTCACTCCAAGCCCCTGCCATGGGCAGTGACACCTTCCACTAGACCAGGTTGCTCAGAGCCCCATCCAGACAAGAAAAAGCATTGCTCCCTGTGTACGGCTGTATATAAAAACCACTCATGGAAACAGGACCAAGTGATAACTTATTGAAATTAGTGATTCCTGGAGCAGCAGAACAACTCCTTGTTCAGCTGTGAACAATATTTCCTGTGAAACAATGACTCTTATTCTGGATAAAAAGCATTAGAGATTGATGTTACTTTAAGAAAAGCAGTATTTTTAAATCTGGAAAACATAAAATTTCTTCAACCAGCAGCTTCCAAAAGAAAATTTAGCTTTTTTTAAAATTAATTTTTATTCTATTTTGTCATTTGGGCTGCTGATCAAAGAAACATACAGTAATTCTGCTGCATTAACATCTGAGCCAAAAGCTATTGTAGTTGAATGAAAAGTCTCTTGGTAACTTAAATGGCATAGAAGCTTCTGGAACAAGATACTCCTCTGTTTTAAAAATATCACCCTAAATTCAGCATTGGAAGGAAAATCCTCCACACTGTGAATAGAGTCCCAAGGATCCCCAGTGAAAAGAAAGCCTTTTATTACAGTTTGAACATTTCTTTTGGGGCAAGGAAATAGTCCACTGCATTATTTTCAAACTGAGCATTTTTATTGTAAGCAAATTTGCCATATGGAGGAGTAGGAGCTATAATGTGATTATTTTGCCTCTGGCAGGCCCAATACTTGTAATCATATAACACACTACAAATAGCAAATTGTTCAGTGCTCCATATGTTGGGGAAATTCTCTCCTCTTTCTTTTAGCATTATCACGTATTTGAAGATTTTTAACGAGTTTTGTGAAAGACAAATTGTTATCAGGAAATAATAATATAGAGCATAGAAGAGTTTTCTTTCTGCTTTTACTCAAAGCACCCAGCAAAATTATTATCCATGTTTGTTTTTTTTTTTTTAATTTCAGTCACTGGGTATTAAAGGGATTGATATCCTGTCACTTAGCTCCTTTGAAGCCTCTTCTCTGTCACCCAAAGAAATCAAAGAAAGGAGCAATAGGAAAAAGAGAAATAAGTCATTGGGGAGAGAAGAAAATGAAGAAGAAGAACTTCCCAAGTCACAGCTCCCAGACAGTCAACGAAAGTTGGTAATCTATTATCTGAATCTGAGATCCTTACATCTTTTCTAATTTTGATTTAAAATTAATGGCTTGAAAGCATAAACAAAATCCCATTACAAACACAGATCACTCTTAAGTCTTTAAAATAAACAAATGTTGAGATAAAGAAGAATTAGATGAAAAAATTAATTTGAAAACGAAGTGTTATAAATGAAGGATGAAAGCAAAGTTAAGATAGTTGAATAAATTTTCTATAACAAAAAGAAATAAAAAGAAGTGAAAGACTACCAGAACTTAGCTTTTATGCCGTCATTCTCTGTGAAAAAAATATTTAAAATGTAAGTATAAAATTTCATACTTAAAATGTAAGTACAAAATATAAGTATTATCTCAAAAATACTTACATAAATACATACTTTATGAGCTGTACCAGCAATCTCAAAAATAGCTGGTACAGCTCATAAAGTTTTATCATCTGCCGTTGAGAATCTAAACATAATCCTTCCCAGAAAATCTAAATCAATTAGGAGTTTTGGACTTGCAGTGGTCGACAGTAAACGTTGTGAAGCTCTAATAATTTACAGCTCCCCCAGATTTTCTCTACGATGTTACTCTGCTCTCTCTGTTTTGCTTTTCCTGGGCTTCCAGTCTCTCCTGGGCCTGGTGTACGGCCCCAGCTCCAGCCAGGCCAAGCGCCGGCTGAGCCACGGGAGCGTCTTCAACTTCCAAACGCCCGCGGTGGAGGTGGCCTCCAGAGCGGATCTGGGCGACGAGGACACCCCGGGAGCTGGGGGACGCAAACCCCGCTGCCGGTCCCTGTCGGGGGTGCAGATGGGACGGCGGCCCAGCCTGCAAAGCCAACGGGGCCACAGCTCCCACCCCGCCACCCCAAACTGCGCGCGAAGCGGCAAGGGGGGCAGCCTGGACGACCACCTTGGGCTGGGAGGAGGGAGCAGCAGGGTGCACAGCCAAGATCCTGTGTCCTCTGAAGGAGCCGTGCTTCCACCAGTCATGGAAGATGCGGGAAAGGGGAATCTGGTGAGGAAAAATATAATATTTTAAATATATGCTTTATACGGTGCTTTGTCGATCAGCGGCAGGGTTGGGTTTTTTTGTTGTTTTAAGGGTTTTTAAACAGTGATGTGAACTCAAACATGCTGACGTGGGAATTTTTCAATTGTCTGTAGAAACTGGTTTTTAATTAGTCTGATGCTTCCTGAAAATTAGACTTTGGTCTTCCTGTTGTAAACCTTGTTTCTGCTATTCATTAATTGCAGTAACATAGTTTGAAAGGTTCCTAGTGCTGAAATTACAAGTCACCCTTTTCATCCCAAATGCTGCTCAGGGGTGTAATTTTCAATAATACCCATGATTTTAAATATTTTTTTTTTGTTCATAGCCCCTTTAGCATCATGCAGCAGCTTTGCCTGTAAGTTCCCAAATTTCCTTTATTTATCCTTCACTGCTCTCCTATTCCATTAGTTTTTTGAATGATTCTTAGGCCTATTTCCCCTCATACATTCATTTCCAAGGCTGTGCTTGCCCCATGTCACATGCTTGCAGGATCCATTCACTGCAGCCCCATAAGAGAGCAGGGCCTTCAATCTCACCATCTATTACATCTTGTAAAAATGTACATTTATTTGGCTGCCTGTCATTGTTCCTATTAACTCTCACAGTTACCCATCATCACATCCTGGCTCATTTCACCCCTGTGGTATCTCCCTAATCGTGTTTACTTCTCTGAGCAGCCAGCTGTGCATGATGAGAGCAGCATGATGCATTTACCTCCTCATCTGTCAGTGGAGTACTTTAATGAGGCTCTTCAGAGACAAAGGGCAGCAAGTGTAGTCAGCATAATTACCAGTGTCTTGGAGGGTAAGTGGTTCCTCATTAAGTTTATTTCAACCCTAAAGTAAGTCTGCCGTGAAAGAAAAAAACATATTTCTTAAAGGTTAGCAGAGATTTGTAGGTGTGTAGTTAGGAATTTCATTGTTAATTTGGACTTCTTTTAGAAAAAAAGGTGTTACACAGTCTCTGTGTTTGGAACATGTTCTTTACCTATTGTAAAAGCTCATTTTGTAGGACAGAGAGTGAAGAGGGTTGGGGTGAGAATGGGTGGAAGATATTTCTGATCGTCTGACCTGCAGGACTGGGACACTTTTTTTCTGATTTCTGATGTGTCAGTGGCAGAATTCAGAGGATTCACAGGCATGCAGAATTCAACAATTAATAAGATTATGCAACTAAAATTAGTTGTGGCAGTTCTTGTATTGAATACCTTTAATTTACCTTCCCAAGGAAATTTTTGGTGGGAGTTAATCAGTGACAATTATTTTGATGACTGGTAGTTTTGTTGCAGATCTTGCTGAAAAATTTCAGTCCAAGTTACTCAGGATGAGTAACTTTTGTTTTCTTTTGGCTCTTTTGAGGAGCTCTACCACCAGTTCTTGGACACAAGTGTGGGATTGAACAGGGAGGTATCTGTGACAGGAAGGTCCCCTTCCTTAATTTTTTTAAAATATTTTTTTCCTAGGAGAATCACAGTTGCAACACATCCAGTTGAGCTTTGCCTTGCAGTGTAATTCATCAAAGATCTGGGTTTTGTTGCACAGTTTCAGCTGTGAACTGAGGGGGAACAGCACTTGTAGCTCTAGTGGAAGACAAGAGCTAGGCCTGGAGTGAGGATTGAGTCAAAGTGATCACTCTGGACTAAGTGGTGTGGGGTGCAGATGTAGGTATTGAGCCTTGGGGAGTAGAAATGAAAATTAAACAGAGGGAAGAAATAAGGGCAGGTCCAATTAAGAAAAGGATATGAGTCAGACCCAGCTCATCTATTTCTGAAAAGCTTCCAGGTCCCTGAAAACCAGATGAGTAATTCCTACTACGCTCGTATTTAAAGCTAGTTCCAGGTAGTCAATGAATTTGCACAGGAATTAAGCTGGGTCAAAAGTATTTTGAAGGGCTAATTAATTATTAATGGTGAAGAAAGAAAAGCTATGAGATTTAGATTTGATTAAAAAGATGAGAATGACAAAGACAAAACAGCTTCTGTCCCAAGTTCTACTTGAGGAAAATGGAGATATGTTGAACTTTCATCAGCTGGGAAGTGGTGGGTGTGACCTTTCCCACAGAAAAGGCCAAAGGCCAAACTTCAGGAAATTTGGATTTGCCAGAGTCAGAATTCTCATATCTACCATTGATTCTTTAAACTGCCTTGAGGGTCAAGGGAGACCAAAAGTTGTTGGTTGTGACACAGCTGTTGTCCCAGACACCCATGTGAGGACAAGGTGGGAAGTGCTGTAGCTGCTCTGTTGTCCTGCAGGAGCATGAGAAGCTCTTGGTGAGGCCCCTGCATCACAAATATCTGCGTTGCCAGATGGTTGTAGTACCAATCTAAGACAAATAAAACCCTTTCCGAAGGCTTCTGAAGGAAGTGCTCACAAAAGAATTTGGCATTTTCTCTGAGTTTTTATTTTCACGTTTATCAGCTGATGTTAGAACCACATGAATGGTAAAAAGTGCAGGGAGGCTCTATGAGAGATGAGAGATTTCCTTTGCTGGTCTTTTGAATGCTTGAAGTTGTTATTTCACCATCTTGTTCAGTGATAAGTAATAACAGAAGGATTTTCTTTTTCATTTAGAACATGAAGAAGCTCAGCAGAAATGCCCACCACGCCTGAAGAACTTTGCTTTAAAGTATCTGATTTGGGACTGTTGCCCACTTTGGTTGAGAATCAAGGAGAAAGTGGCTGCTTTCATAAAGGATCCTTTTTTTGATCTCACCATCACAGTTTGCATTGTGATGAACACTCTGTTCATGGCACTGGAGCATAACAATATGTCACCTACTTTTAAATTCATGCTTAAAATAGGAAACTTGGTAAGCAAATTCTCAGCTATGTGGCTTTTTATAGGATTAATTAATTGGCTGGTGTGTGTTTTCATTTGAAACATAAAAAGTAACAGTAAAAATTAAAAATGGCTAACCCTGCATTTATAAACTTTGTTTCTAATACAAACAATTCCCAGATTTTTTTAATACACTTTGTTATGCTTCTGAAAAGGAAGAAAATAATCCTTCCATTTAAATTAAAAGTGCACCAGGACTTTATAAACATGGGTTTTATGAACCTGTCTATGAATGGTATTTGAGGGAAGGTGACCTAGAGATAAGATAAATTCTTGGCTACTTTCAGGCTGATGCTACTGTTTCCTTGTCACAGGTTTTTACAGGAATCTTCACTGCAGAAATGATCTTAAAAATCATCGCTCTAGATCCCTATTACTATTTTCAGCAGCCCTGGAATATTTTTGACAGTGTCATTGTCACACTGAGTTTAATTGAACTGAGTTTCCCCAAACACAAAAGCAAGAAAGAAAGGAGAAAAGGAGGAACCCTGTCAGTTTTACGATCCTTCAGACTGGTAATGCTTCACGCATGCTCAGTTGTATGAAACTTTATCTTGTGAATTTCATAGAGAATACTTCTGCAGTTAGGAGGCAAGAAATGATTTTTTTTTTAGCCCAATTATTTTTACTGCCTCGTCTTGGCTTTAAGAAACACACTCAAACTCCTAGTGATGCTAGAGTCAGAGTTTAAGAAGTGTATTTCTTTTGAATTCACTGAGAAATATTCAAAGGAAAAAATATTCCAGAATGGAGATGTTATAAAACTGATGCAAATAATTAAAAACTCGTACAGGAGATTGGGAAAAAAAGTGTTGGAGTACAACAGAAATAAACAGTATTTAAAGAGAGATGTGAAATTATACTAAGGTATCCACTTCATATACCAGGGACTGATTTAAATTGCTTTTTCAAAATATAGACTCTTTTCATAGTGCTATGGCAGCAGTCCCTGAGCTTTTGGTCCTTTGTTTTACATTAAAACATGTAGGCACCATAATCTACATCAAGAGAATTGCATGGACACCTGCCTGCATTTATCAGGGTCTCAAGTTAGTTTGGTCCTCTGTGAGGTGATTCGTTTATGTGTGCAGTGTTGCCAGCCAAGACAAAAAAAAATCTATAAATATTTTAAAAAGTATTAATGTGCCACAAATGTTGCAATGATGGAATAATTCAGAATATCAGTAATTTGGTTGTTGTAGGATCTGCATGGTGCAAAGATGAGTTATCTCTACCAATGTCTAACACTATGTTTTATGTTGCTACGCAGCTGAGGGTCTTCAAACTGGCAAAGTCCTGGCCAACTTTAAACACTCTAATTAAAATAATTTGTAACTCCCTGGGAGCACTGAGTAATCTGACCCTCGTCCTGGCAATCATCATTTTCATTTTTGCTATAGTAGGGGTGCAACTTTTTGGGAGAAGTTATGTGCTCAACTGCACTAAAATAAGCAAAGACTGCACGCCACGCTGGCACATGAAGGACTTTTTCCATTCCTTCCTCGTCATTTTCCGAATTCTGTGTGGAGAATGGATTGAGACCATGTGGGACTGCATGGTGGTTGCTGAACCATCACTGTGCCTTGTTGTCTTTCTGCTGGTCATGGTGATAGGAAATCTAGTGGTAAGTTGCACAATGTGCTCTTCTCTTCACCCTGTCTGTGGTGGACTCCAGTTAATGGCTGTTCTGACAACAAAAGGTAGCTCCCCTAAAAACAGGTGGGAAAGTTACCTGTGTATGTTACAGTCTGTGACATCCTCTTTTTCCTTTCACCTTTGAGCCATTGTCTGCATTTCCCCATTTTGTGAGCTTCGCTCACAGCACCACTTGACCTTTCCATGTGACAATGTGACAAGAAACACCTTTGCAGTAAATACACCACAGCTAAGTGGTGTATTAGCTTTGCAGTAAATACACAGCTAAGTTCCTCCACGTCTTGGGATTTGGATGTAAATAATCAGTGAGGCTTATGGCTTACCTGCCTGAATTAATTAATAAGTGCTTAAGTCCCTCTCTAAATCAATTTTATTTGTTTTATTAAGACCTCATGCATGTACTGAATTCTTTGTTAGCAAATGGCAGAATCCACAGTGCTACCACAAAAATCAGGATTATTTTTAGGCATCTCAAAGTACATTTATATCCAAGAGCTAGATCTTGCAATGGCATAACCTACAGAGCCTCAACACACTATGCTGGGACACAAGGGACAGCCTGCCTTCCTTGGTCCTGTGCTGTCCTTTCTTGATGCCCAAATCATAAATATCTTCTTTTAGAACTTTGTTCCTCATGTCCTTCATTCATATGCCAAGCTCCTCTTAATTGTAAAAAAATTCTGAACATATTAAACTCTAGGCAGACCTTTGTGGGAAATCTCTGCTCTGTGGCTGAATCCTAAAATGTATTTAATGTCCTGTCTGTTCCACACTGCAAGGATTGATGACAGTGATGAAATGCTGTGAGGGAGATTCATATTGCAATTTAATGTTAACTGTCAAGCAATGAAGTGTTTAGCCCCCACTTTTTGTCCAGGCTTTCTTATGGTCCAAGGAAGCAGAGAGAGGTATCTGGGACTGAGATTTATTCCAGCCTGAAATCAATAACTAAGACAGATGGGATGAATTGATCTCTGGAGAGCTGATATTCTCCACTGTCTGTGGTCCTTGGATGGCTTGGGGGTGTTATCTGCCCAGTTCTGCCATGACAAAAATTAAGATACACAGATCCCATTAGTAACCCAAATACTAGTGAAAAAATTGAATTCTCACATTGCCTTAAAAGCAAGCAACAACAAAGGAAAAAAAAAAAGGAGATTTAAAAACTCCTTTATTTGAAGGTATTTAAAAATGAAAAATTTGAGGTTCTCTTGGTTTTGATTTTTGTGATCATGTGGCAGATTTGAGGAAATTTCTGGGCCTGAATCTGATCTCACAGAATTTTGGAAGTAGCTCCACAGAGGCCTGATTTAATTCTAATTTGAAGAATGATGAGACAATTACAAAACTGACAGGACATGAGTCAATGTTACTGCTTTAACCTTTGAAAAGTTGCTTCAACAAATAATGCATTGGGCACACAGTTCTGTTTTCTCTTGTAGATTAAATTACATTTTTTTTTGAGAAGAGAGGAATGGGAACATTGAAATTTCTGGTAGAGAAGTTGGTTTCACCAACCACAATGTGATCAGTCGCTGTCATTTCCTTATCACCTTGTTTTGGTTTGCTCAGGAGAGACAGAACTTTGGTAGCATTTGTATTCTTCAAAGCTAGAATTCAGAATTTCCAATGCTAGTCTCCGGACTTTAATTTTTTTAACATTATTATTTCAATTGCTTTCAGGTTCTCAACCTTTTCATTGCACTGCTGCTGAGTTCTTTCAGTGCTGACAGTCTCCAGACAACAGAGGATGATGGAGAGATGAACAATCTCCGGATTGCCTTCGCTCGGATCCGCAAGGGATTCCGCTTTGTCAGGAGCGTGACGTGGGACGCCTGCTGTAGGAAGCTCAGGCAGATAAAGAAAGTGCACAAGAAGAAAATCAAACTGACTGCACAGAACTCACTTGGGTTCAAGAGTGAAGAGCCAAAAACTCGTAAAGAGAATTACAATAATGAATGGATTGAGAGAAACGGGGACAAGTGCCCAGGTCTTGAAGATTTTGTTAGAAGTCCCAATGTGTTTGTCTGTGTCCCTATTGCTGAGGCAGAGAATACAAGTGAGGGCTTTGAGGATGATGATAAACTGAGCACATTTACTGACACAGAATGCAGCAAGCAGGTAATGGATTTCTTCATTTGTGTTGGAGCAGTAGAATTGTGGAGAAAGATGAGGGGAGGGGGAGGGATGGGTGGGAGAAGTGTTTCTACCAGAACAATGTGGGAGATGTTGATCCACTTCCAGCATTACAAAGTTTTGAACTAGAGCCAAAAGTAAAAATATTTACAGCAAGGGTAAATCCTTGGAGCCTTTTCAAATCAAGATTCTTTCATAGTTTTAAAAGAAGATTTTTGCAGGATTTCTAGCTGATGTGCTGTGGTGCACACACAGGTAATTGTGGCAGTCCTTGGTGAACTTGTATTTTTAAATGTAAATATTTATGCATAATGTCAACTGTTTTGGTATTATTTGCACAAAAGAGCAAAAATACTGTGTTCTGCATATCATGGATTCAGAATATGAATTGATAGCTCTGATCCTTACTTTGTATTTTTCCTTGCTGTGTGTAGTATGTAGTAATTATTATAAGTACATGGGATTAAGTATGGAGTGGCTCTACTAAGGACATATTTTTGATACTACATCATATCTTTACCCTATTTCTTTGTGCTCTATGAATTTTTCAGTTCTGTTTCAATAACAATTGTCATTCTGGTATTACAATTTCCCACATTAAATTTCCCTCTTAATTCCTATGTAAGAATTCTCATTTAAGTTTTGAATGGATGACTAAAATGCATTCATTTGCTCTGTTGGGGAAAAATTATATCTGTAGGTAAAATCAGAGACTCAGAATGATCCTTACAACTCTTGTCTGAAGATTGCCACTTTAAATGAAATTTATAGCTTGTTGGTTTTTCACCTCTGACTTGTGCATTCCCTTAAAATCAAGAGAAAGCCCCTCTAATCCAAAGATTAATTTCAGGATGAAAATCACCTGAGACAAAGGGGAGACAGAGGAAAAAATTCAGGCAGCTCGAGTAAAGGATCGGGATTTTCCTCTGAAGAATTCAGTGTGCTTTTTCTTGGAAAGGACAGGAAGAGTGAACTCTCGTCACCAGAAGAAAAAGAGGTAACATTTTTTTTTTTTTTTTAATGATGTTAATTTTCCAATACTGGTCAAAAACAGGCACATTTCTGTTCAGGGATTTACCAGAGAGAAGTTTAGTGCCAGAAGCAGCTCTGAACTTGCAGTACCTGGTCTGACAGAACAAGAGCCAATACTGGAGCTGGAATTCTTTGAGCAAAATCAAAGGTTTTTTAGGTATTTATTTTAAAGAAAAAAAAATATATAGTATAGGAAAGAGAACATGTAGAAATGGGAAAAAACTATTATGTAACTTTGGTAGTAATAATGAATAATTTATAAAATACTCTCTGATATGTTCCATGTATTAAATTCTGACTCCATGAAAAAGGAAAATTAAAAAAAAAAAAAAGAATAATTAGGAGAGATAAGCTTCCATGTGGGAAATTCCATCAAGTCTGCTTGTGTCCTAAGTATCTTGGATTCAAGAAACATAATGCTTGAAATTAGTTTCTATGTCATTAAAGATTGTTGTTACCAGTTTACAGTGATTTTAAAATAATGTTGAATGTAGAATACATTCAAAGAAGTAAAAAGCAGCATTATGGAACCATGAAAGAACAAAAGCATAGAGTAAGTAATTGCTAACAAACAGCTGACTCATAACATTGTCTTTGGTTTAATGGGCGGGGGCAAAAAGCTTTGTAACTGAAGAATACAGGGTATGATTCCAATTTCTACTTCCTAAATACTGTCATGGGTGCTCAGTTCCTGGCATGATAATGGATTTATTTATCTGGGTCTCCTGTGCAAATGCATCTTTCCATAAATCCCTTGATTTCTTTGAAGTAGGATGTTTCATGGTTTTAACCCAAGTAATGTCTCCTGCTCTGAGAGCTACATTCACTAATATGCAATTTAAAAGCTCTTCAGTTTCCCAGCTGATTAGGCAGTTACATCTGGTTCATGTAGATAGATATTGTAATTATAGAGCTTTGGCCTCTATTTGAATGCACCCATTGGTACTTCTAAGCTTATATATTTTAAAATTAAAAGTTTTATTCCATTACCAACAATACTTGTAGTATTAGTGCGTACCAAAGCTTTAATTTTGAGTTTTATTTTTTCATGGATTAATTTATTCATTTGGACCCAAGTTAGAAAGAATCAATAACTGATATTACTGTGCTTGCTAGATGGATGGTGTCAGCTCTTCTGAAGTCAGTACAGTGGATCTGATGAATCCTGAAGATCTTTTAAAACAGATTCCAGAATTTTCTGAAGACTTCAAGACTCCAGAACAGTGTTTTCCAGAAGGTAAGACTCTAATGGAAATGAGATCAGTGAAAACTCATCTTGTTTCTCTAGTGATGCTGAGCCAATAGGGTCAGATTATTTTCAATTAATTTTAGTTATCTGAAAAAAAGCTAAATAGTTGTCCCTATCTAGTCAACACAGAGACTGAGACACCTGAAAAATGAAACCCTTTCCTCTAAAAGCCAGTTGCTTCCAAGTGAGATATGGGCAGTGGCATAGACCCCATTCTGAAAAATAGTATTGTATTGAGATGAATTTCACTCAGTTTGACACAACCAAGCCACTCTGGGGGTTTGACATAAGAGAAGGGTGTGGGATCACCTCTCACGTGCCAATGGTCACCTGGCATATCAGATTTATTAATACTTTGCAGCAGTAAAAGTATTCCTTGAATAACATTTCATAAGCAATCTAAAACAAAGGAGTGAAATAAGCAAAAGAAGCTGCTAAGATGAATTGAATTTCTGTAGGGTGGTGATTAGAGGGAATCATAGAATGACTTGGGTTGGAAAGGACCTTAAATATCATCCAATAATCTGAGGACTCTTTTCAAATTGTCCAACAATATCTAGCTTTGCAAGTTTTCTAGGGTGTGTTCAGTGCTTATAGAATTTCTTCCTACCCTAATATGTAACAACACTGGCTTTTGTATCAATCCTGACAAATTTGGTGGCTTTCTATGCTGGGGTTACAGCATCTCATCTCATGAGCACCTCAGCTCATACAGCATTTCCAAAGAGTGTGCAGAAATTGAGAAGGACTTTTGTGTCATCAAAACTTTTTCCCATGGCCTTGAAGTTTTGTGTGACCCAACAGCAGGCCAGTGAGAGCCTATCCACTGTCTCAGAAATGTCTTGAAATAATGGAAAGTTGTCCAAAGGGGCTCTACCTACTGTGTATATAAACAGGAGCTGCAAGGCAAATTAAACTAGAGGTATCCCAATTTTTTTTTTGTCTCGGTAAAACAGGGAAAACCAACAATAAGGATGCAATAACTGTCACCATTGACTTTTTCCTATCCCCAGAAATTTCCTGGCCATGCCTTCACATTCTCCTGCCTTCCTTCCCTGCACTCATTGCTGTCTCTCACTTTCAGGCTGTGCTCGGTACTTCCAGTGTTGCCTGTGTGGTGCTGCAAAGTTTGGAGGAGAAACCTGGTGGGATCTGAGGAAAACCTGCTACCAGATTGTGGAACATTCTTGGTTTGAATCCTTTATCGTGTTCATGATTCTTCTGAGCAGTGGAGCCCTGGTTGGTGTAGCACAGTTTCATGTGTTCATGAAGGAATTTTTTGCTTTAATTTGCACCCAGAGAAGTTGTTTTTACCAACAAACAAACTGAATATCTTTCAACTCATAAAGAGGGAAGAGTTTTCAAATAGCAGTTGTTTATTCACCATTTTAATGATTGCAAATCTATTATTGATATTATTAAAAATTATAAGAGAGCATAAGCTAAGCTAAGAATACATGAATCTCAAAAGCTGTTTCTCTTCTGGTTGTATACTAGATTTTTCTCAGGAAGTTATGTCACAATTGTGAAATATTAAGGAGATTTTATATCATTAAAACAAACACATGACTTTT
Source organism: Passer domesticus (assembly GCF_036417665.1). Classification (NCBI taxonomy): domain Eukaryota; kingdom Metazoa; phylum Chordata; class Aves; order Passeriformes; family Passeridae; genus Passer; species Passer domesticus. Next base: position 4,570,471 of record NC_087474.1, read on the forward strand.
AATACTTGGGGAAAAAATACTTAGTTCTGTTCAATATATAAACTTTATTATATACTTTTCTAAAAATACGTATATATTTTTATCCTATCCTGCCAGGATTTCATTGTGCAGGAAGGATGCATCCACAGGGCTGTATTATATAGAGAAAAAGAAAGAGAAGGCACAGGGAGAATTACACTTTCATCAGCTGGCATAGATTTGAGTAACAAATGCTGTTCAGATCTGTATTAAAACAAACTTAATGATGAAGGGGTCTCAGTGTTGCTTGACTTTAAATGTGCAAGATTAATTTCTTGGTTTTGCTATTTTTCTATATCTATTATGGTTTCAGGCATTTGAAGATATCCATATACACAAGAGAGAAAGAATTCAAGCGATATTGGCATTTCTCGACAAAATGTTCACTTTCATCTTTGTTCTGGAGATGCTCCTGAAGTGGGTGGCTTATGGCTTCAAGAAGTATTTCACCAATGCCTGGTGCTGGCTGGATTTCCTTATTGTAGATGTGAGTTTTGCCCTTGCTCTTCCTACACAGCATTAGCACAGAATCCCTGATTATTTCCTGGATTTAGATTTCCGACCTTAACCCCTGTAGCAACGGTGTCAGGATGTTGTACTCCTGGCACAGAAACCATGGTTTTGTTTGTTGGTTGGGGTTTACTTTTAACAGAAATAAAGGAAACGGATGACAGGATGTTGTTAATACATTTCCTTTGTCTCCCCACTCAGGTCTCTCTGATAAACCTCTTTGGCAGCACCTTTGGCCCCATGAAATCTCTCAGGACTCTGCGAGCTCTGAGACCCTTGAGAGCGCTGTCAAGGTTTGAGGGAATGAGGGTAAGACTGCAAAGCAAAGCTTGTCAGAACTGATGAGCACATAACAGGTTTGACTCATCATTGTGTCTTTATGAAGTTCACATGTTCACCCTGAGTTCAGCTTAGGAACTATAAAATAAATTTTTAAAGAGACCCTTGGTTGTGCTCTTCTGTATTTGGGCATTTCTTATAGACTTTCCTGGAGTGATTGATCCAAGTACTGTTGAAATTAAATCTGGTCTAGGTGGAAATTTGTTCCATTGCTGCTCAGACATTCTTGTGTTCCTGTCTTACTGAGGTAGGCAAAAATAAAGTAGAGAATAAGAACTGTGAGCACAATTATAATTTTTGAAATCTGATAGCAAGCTAACTCAGAGGAAAGAGTCACTTCAATTTTGAAAGATTTTACTGGATTTACAAAAACTGTAGCCTATTAAAGAGTACTTTGCTCAAATTATTGTTTCAAATAGAGTTCCTTCAGAAAACAAAAGTGTTTGTCTGTAGAACATTAGATTTTCTTTTCCCATCAAAAGAACACATTTATTTATTATTTTTTATTCTGCAAGTGAGACTGAAAACTCTGTGGTTGCAATCCTGACACTGTGAAGACAGAGAGAAATGTCATTAAATTAATTAGCAGAATGTATCAAAATTTCCATGTCTGGAGTAAATTTTTATATTGAAACAGGTAATGTCATATTTTCTGTCTTGCTATGAAGAATGTGTGTGGCACAGTCTTAAAAAAGTCTTCACAAAGCCTTTTAATTTTTCTGCTGGTCCATCAAGTTTTTCTTTGCTACCTCACAGATGAGTTCACTGCCTTCACTATTAAACTCAAAAGAAATGTTTCCACCATTCCCTTCCCCAGTTTTTTCAAAGCAATCTTCTATGTCTTAGCATGCATTTACAATCTGCATGGACCACTTTTCTGTGGTTGCACAGGAAATGCACCTGGCTTATGCTTATAGACCCCAAACACAAGCATAATCCACTCAAAATAAATGAGGCAAATTACTAGTGGAGAATTATTACTGGTCCATTTAAGAACTACTTTTGACAGTCTTAAAAATAGTCCTCTGCACAAGTGCTCATGGATTAATACTTCAGAAGTTTTATGTTAATAAAATCAAAAACAAAGAGACAAATGGACTCTGTCCTATTCCAAAAATAAGCGAAATAATAATAAAAAAGGGTGGACTTACATTTTAATAGTGGTAGGGTCTCACAGCAGACCAAGAAATATCAACTATTGCTTTGAAAGCCTAATAGATACTAAAGATACTGTTCAAGGTCCCCCTGCCAGCTGTGACTATTGTGACTGTGACTATTTACATAGAAAACATCAGGTTTTTGTTTGCAGAGATGACTAAGTGGCTGCTTACAGATACCTGGTCTCATCCTTTTTCTGAAGCATATTTTTCCTCTCCCATTTCATCACAGGTTGTTGTCAATGCCCTCCTGGGAGCCATCCCCTCCATCATGAATGTTCTGCTGGTCTGCCTCATCTTCTGGCTCATCTTCAGCATCATGGGAGTGAACCTCTTTGCTGGGAAGTTTGGAAAATGTGTCAATATGACAGATGAAAATGCCGTACTAGATAACAACATCAAGAACAAAACAGACTGTGGCATGTATAACAACACTGGAAAAATATTCTGGGTCAATGTTAAAGTCAATTTTGATAATGTTGGCTCTGGCTACCTGGCCCTTCTTCAGGTGGTAAGTGCTGCTTGTCCTCAGTAGCCAGCTCTTATCAGATGGGCTTGACCTTTTGTTAATTCCTAACTCATCTCTGAGGGTGATGCAAAGAGTGAAATATCCTGCAGCTTGCTCTCCCCTTGTACTGTAAATCAGGGCAACCCCGACCAAGGGGAGAAATGACCAGGTGGACTCCATTGATATCGGAAGGCTAATTAATTACTTTATTATGCTATATTATTCTATACTATATTACACTGAATCTGCACAAGCACCCAACTCAACTGCACAGAATCTCGTGACTGTCAGCCAACAATCCTGACACTCACACAAGTGGATTCAATTGGTCAATGAATCAAAACACTCACACCAGAATCCAATTACCAATTCCCTTCAGGTAAACCATCTTCCACAATTCATTCCACTTGTGAACAACAAGAGGTGCAGCAGATAAGAGTTGTTTTTTCTTTCTCTGAGGTTCAGAGAATGTGAATCCCATAAAAACCTTGGCAAGTTGTGCCTTGCTTTTCTCTGTGAAGAGAAATGCAGCCACACTTGTAGCTGGCTGTTCATGCACACAAATGGGGAAAGGGGGACAGATGAGACCCTGCCATGACTTTCCAGGTGATAAAGGAACATCTGGTGGGCAAGTGCCGTAGCAGGCTCCAGCAGTTTCATAATTCTGAGAGCTTCCATCTCAGAAGGAATTCTGGGGCAAATAGTGACCTTTTCTGTCAAAATGTGGATGTATTCAGACATGAGGGTTGTATGGCCTTTAGTGCCATGCTGGTGAAGGTTTGCTCTGTCAGAATCCTAGGATAAAGCGTTCTGTCTCCCCCTTGGAGAGCTTTCATATCCTAATGAGGTTGAGAATGCCACACACAGCAGCAGCCGGAGCTGGGTGCTTTGTGCCTGTGAACATAGCAAAGGCTCTTGATCCAGTCACTGTCATTTGGATTAGCAAATTATGTGAAGACTTTTAAGGTCGAAGTTCAACACATTTTCCATAATCTCTCATTCCAGGCAACATTTAAGGGTTGGATGGACATCATGTATGCAGCAGTAGATTCACGAGAGGTCAGTCATTTAATTCAAACCATATTTTTTGGGAATGCTGCTGCTTCCTGCAAATGCAGTATTCATTTTGCACTTTCACATCTGTTTGTCAGTGCTAAATACTGCCAGTAATTATTTTTTGTCAGATGATGTAAACATTTAATCTGCAAATGACTCATCGTATCCTAAATCTCATCTGTTGCAATGGGGAAAAGTGTTTCAGCTCTAGATCCACCCACTTAAACAGAACAAAGTGGTATGACTTAGTAAGGAAAGAAATTGAAATGTAGAGGATGTCTTCATTTCATCAGGAGTTCAAAGGAATAAAAGAATTTTAAAAGTATTTTAATATTATAATATTAGCAATATTATATTTGAAAATAGAAATAATATATTAAAATATGAAAATACTAATAATAGTATTTTCATATATTGATTTTTTTATATGTGTGTTTTAATGTTTTTCTGCTTTGTTCTTCAATTTGAAAAGTTATTTTTTCCTCTTCCAATTTTGTTTTTATTCATAATAGCCATCATAGAAGTTTTTTGCTAAGAAGAGAAAAAAGACAACAAGTCTAGGCCAGGAATTTTAATGGCAAGAGCTTGGAATTTGACTTCTAAGTAGTGTGTTTGATTTTTCATGTACTGAAAAATTTACAGCTCCTGTCCTTATTGGAAGGAACTGAACTAGTGCTTCTGCAATGGCTGTGGAAGTCATGTCAAGAATATTCAAACAAAATAGTGTTACGCACTATTGGTAGTTTTAGATTTAATTAATTTAATTTTGTGGCAATTAGCAGTAAGGCTGTAAATCTTAGTTCCTCCTGGAATCCATTCTTGAGAGGAGCTTCAATATGAAGATTATTCTCGATTGGGCCCATGTTGCTGTATTGTTTTTTCTTAAGTTGCTTCTCTTTCTTTCAGAAAGATGATCAGCCAGAGATGGAGAACAATCTCTACATGTATCTGTACTTTGTGAACTTCATCATCTTTGGGTCTTTTTTCACCCTGAACCTCTTTGTTGGTGTAATCATTGACAACTTCAACCAGCAAAAGAAAAAGATAAGTGTATTGGTTGTGCTTTGGAGAACAAGGTCCTATACAGGGAATCTAAAACTTCAGTTGGCATTTACCAGAGTTTTAATAATTAAGTTACAAGAAATAACTTTCTCCTTTCTTTTCCTTGTAACCTGAATGCCTAGATCTTCCCCAAACATTTCAAAGCCTCCTAAAATTTCAGTCCTTTTGGGGAACTCAGCATGACAGGAGGCTCCTTATTTAGAAAGCGGTCTGCTATGTGATTTGGATATTCAGCAAGCCCAGCACAAAAGCCCATGGAAAGATTTGGATATTCAGCAAGCCCAGGGAAAGATTTGATCCTGTCCATGATTTTTGTTTGCATGCCTTTTGAGTGAGCTGAGTTTCACACCAAGACTTATACTCTGTGAATGGCTGGTTTGTGCCACTGATTTTGTGGACACAGTTACATGATATGAAATAAGAGCCAGTAACAGCAAAGTGTAAAAAAGGAAGGAATGTCAGTTTCCAGAATTTTAGACATTTTCAGTACAGTAGTTTTGCTCTTCACCAAATAACAGTGACATTTCTTTGTATACTTAGGTGGGGAAGATATCTTTATGACAGAAGAACAGAAAAAATATTACAATGCAATGAAAAAGTTGGGATCCAAGAAACCTCAAAAACCCATTCCAAGACCCTTGGTAAACTGAATTCTTCACTGGAAAAATGCATTGCAAAAATGAAATTTAATTCACTGGAAAGTGTATATATTTATATATTGCATATAAAATATTCTTATTGGCTTTACATTGATACTCACACGGTGCTCTAAAGTCAGTTCCACACCAAAAAGATGACTGAATTATTTTACAGGTTAAATATTTATTGAGTTCTCTGCCTAAATGTTATTGGGTTTTATATTCCCTTTGGAACTGATAACACTTCAGGATAGGAATGGATTTTTAATGTCATTTTTGTATTCTGCCTTTCTCCAATTTCTCCCACATCATTGTAGCTGAGTGACTTTGCAATGTAAGAATTGGAAATGTTGGAAGCATGTATGGATGAGTACTCCTTATTTTCATAACTGATGTCAGAAGTTTTTTTTTCCCCCTCTAGAACAGATACCAAGGTTTCCTTTTCAACATTGTAACATCCCAGATGTTTGATGTTGTCATCATGGGTCTCATCTGCCTCAACATGGTCACAATGATGGTGGAAACCTATGAGCAAAGTGAAACGAAGACAAACATCCTCAGCAAAATCAATATACTCTTTGTTACCATCTTTACTGCAGAATGTGTGCTGAAATTGCTGGCTCTGAGGCAGTACTATTTCTCAAATGCCTGGAACATATTTGATTTAGTTGTTGTTATTATGTCACTTGTTGGTAAGTAAAATTGTCTTGAAAATTCTTTACTATATAAATTATTATTTTTTGAAACAAAAAGATAGTTAAATTTTGTTAACTGCAAATAGTCATTGAAATGTAAGTCATAATACTGTGAAGTCTTAAGGAAAAAATAAGCAAGTCCCCTCAAGATTATATTAAATAATATTAAATGAGATTCAAGACAATTCCTTTAGTAAAAGTGTGTATATATTTATAACGGTTCTTTAGGTTTTTTTTCTTCATCTGAAATACAGAATAAATAACTCATCATAGCAGTATCATATTACATGATAATTTCCATTGTCACAGATTTAGTACCAACTAAGAAATATTCAATCAGATCAGTTGTTGGGTTTTGTCATCTGTGGTTTTTATAGATGACTGAAATATATAGAAAAATAGGAATACTGGAATATGTATAAAGTAGGAAGACTGGAATTAGATTGTAGCCTGTAGAATTCAGGCATTGCTGACTGACAATAAGGGTTCTCACTTTGTAACACAATAGAAAAGATCACCAAAAATGTATCAGTTTTTAGTTGAAAGGATTGCAGTGGAAGAATGGGGTAAAGAGGTTGCAAATTTGAGCTTCCTGCCAATTTAACTATTCCCAGGGCTAGTACTGCCCCAGCAACAGGCATTTAGGGCAAGAAGGATATTTCAGTTCTTTACTATGACTTGTGCCTAGAGTAAGTAAGATTTCAGTAAAACTATGGCTCTTCCTTGAGAAATTACATTTCTGGATTGTAAATACAGAAAAATTTATCCAAAGCAGCTGCACTTAGAAGAGACAAGCCTCTTCTAGTGCTATTAGGTGTCATTTATTTCATTGAAACAAAGAAAAGATAACATCCATGTGTAGCTCTGTCCCTGAATGAACCACAGGCCATTGTAGAGTGGCATGCACATCTTCTATGTTCATCACTCTGTTTGCTTCCACATGTCATGCCTTTATTACCTAAATGATAACCATGACATTGCATTATAATTTGTTTTCTTAGTTTAGCTTTGTAGTGTATTTGAAGACAAATGTAGAAGATAACTTGAATTAGCTGAAATATTCATCCAACCAGAGTCAAAGAAAACCATCAGTCATCAAGTGTCAACTGATACAGATATTTGAAGTTGTGCCCAGAAAGTTCCTTGTCATCTTTTGTGCAACAGGGACTGTCCTCTGATGGCTGAAGAAAGTAGTTCATAATTGCTGATTTCAACAACTGTTATTTCAATTCAGCTTCTCCTAAAAGTTATTCTGGTAGGGCTTAGTAAACACACATCAGATATTTTTGAGCTGTGAATATGTTATCATTCCAGCCTCTTTACTAGTTAAGGAAAAATATGATGTTCTAATGAGTTGTTATCCTCTCCTTTTCAGCCTTACTGCTTTCCAGCATTGGCAAAGCCTTTGAACATTTTTTACCACCCACACTCTTCAGGGTCATCCGCTTGGCCCGGATTGGCAGGATCCTGAGACTCATCCGGGGAGCCAAAGGAATTCGAACACTGCTCTTTGCCTTAATGATGTCCCTTCCTGCTCTGTTCAACATTGGCCTCTTGCTGTTTCTTGTCATGTTCATTTATGCCATTTTTGGCATGGCTAATTTTGCCTATGTGAAGATGGAAGGTGGCATTGATGATATGTTCAACTTCCAAACCTTTGCTAACAGCATGCTCTGTCTCTTCCAAATCACCACGTCAGCTGGCTGGGATGGTCTTCTCAGTCCTATTTTAAACACTGGGCCACCATTCTGTGATCCAAACATAAATGGTACAGTGGGTGAATGTGGTAAACCTGCCATAGGTATTATTTATTTTGTAAGTTACATCATTATATCATTTCTCATTGTTGTAAACATGTACATAGCAGTTATTCTGGAGAACTTCAATGCTGCCACTGAGGAAAGTGCAGAGCCTTTAGGGGAAGATGACTTTGATATCTTTTATGAAATCTGGGAGAAGTTTGATCCTGAGGCAACTCAGTTCATAACTTTCTCTGCACTTTCAGACTTTGCAGATGCTCTGCCCAAGCCTTTGTGTGTACCAAAACCAAACAAAGTTGAACTCACAGCAATGGACCTGCCTCTAGTCAGTGGGGACAAGATACACTGCTTGGATATCTTGTTTGCTTTCACCAAGAGGGTGTTGGGAGATTCTGGGGAGCTGGATACTCTGAAAGTACAAATGGAGGAGAAATTCATGGCTGCCAATCCATCAAAACAATCCTATGAGCCAATATCCACTACGCTCAGCCACAGGCAAGAGGAAGCATCAGCCATGGTGATCCAGCGTGCCTACAGGAGCCACCTGCTGCAGCGCTCTGTCAGACAGGCTTCCTACCTGTACCAGCACAGAACTGGGAGCTCGGACACTCTGGGAGATGCTGCTCCAGAAAAAGAAGGACTCATTGCATCTATGCTGCGTGCAAATTATGGTAGGAGTCCTAACAGGTCTGAAACATCGTCCTCGGTGTCCATCCCTCCGTCGTATGACAGTGTCACAGGAGAGAGTAGTGGCAATCTCATGGTTGAGAATGGAGAAATGGACAATCAAAAATCTCCAGACATTAAGTAGTTAATTGGTGACAGAGCTGTTAAGAATATTTTTAAATTTTCACAGAAGATGATATTGTAAATACTTGTCAGCAGAGGCAGCTTCCCTATGAAACCAGGTCCGTTGATTATGGCAGCTGAGAGTCGTGGCCCTTGGCTCTGCTGTGCTCAGTTTTCTTCAATATTTTCCTAATCAGAGAAAGGTTTTGGATCTGTTTGATCGATGCAAAGTGGGTCCCGGAGTACCTGGGTGCTGTGACATGTTCACAGCAGTGACAGGCAACCTCAGCTGATATTTCCTCTGTACAGGAAGCAGAGAAAAGTCCAAGCACCAATGGATCTTCTGGAGAACAGAAAGTGAATGTCAATATGAGTATAAATTGAGGAATGGAAAAGTGCTAAGATTTATTCCATTCCGAATTGCTACTATCATTATAAACCTGTTTAGCAAATCACTGATGATTTTTTAAATTTTTTTTTTAATGTTTGGGGACAGATGTACCACAAACATAGACCCTGCATGATCCACAGATATTCCACAGTGTAGTGGACTTCTTCCCATATGATCGAATTACAGAATAAACCATGGCATGTATGTTATCATAGTTGTGTTACTGAGGTTTAATTAAATAACAATACAACTCTTAGTATTACAGAAATCATACTGAGCAGAGAAAAACCTTGCTTTATGTTTTGCCTGTGAGGATTATTTTTTTTTAACCCGATTTCCTCTGGCAGTGAGGTGAAGGCAGCTGTACCATCAATCACCCCATAAAAATTTGTGTTTATCTCATAATTTCCTCAAACTTCTCCTAAAGATTGAGTTTTGTTCAAGTTCATTCTTGACAATGTGGCAGAGAAGAGAAACACAAATAACATTGGCTGGAAATTGGTAATATTACTTCAGCCACTCCCTTAGACACCAGAAACCAAGGCCAGGGAGCTCCACATGGGACCCACCATGTCCTTGGTCACGGTGATGAACATCACCCATGACCATGGATGTGTCCCTTTGGATGTAGGAGACTTTCTCCCTCCTGCCTGTGTTTCTCTGATGGAGAACCAGCTTTCTCTCTCCTGCAAAGCTCAGAAGAAACCAAATTATGAGTAATGTAGGCAATTAGGGAATCTGGGTTGAAGTACTTGGGTCTGGGGTTAATGTAAGCCTAAGGATGTAATGAAAAATTCCACTTCTCATGGAACTACATGTGTAGATGGGCTCTCATGGTTTCTCATCTCACCACATTTTCCTTATGAAGTATTTTATCTTCATGTCTTTATACTTCTCAGAAAAACACACTCCCAAACACTACTTACTCTTTTGTCCTCTGTACATTTACTTTGGAGTTATGTCCAGCTGATGAACTTTACTGTCTAAGGACTGTTGTGTTTCCCTTTGTCATGTACTAATGTAGTCACAAATTACCCCTGACATTTTAATTTCTTATGTACACTAATATCTTTAAGGTTTACGATGCTTTTTATTTTTCATAGTTGCAAGGTTGCAGCTCTGTGATCACTGTTGGGTTTGGCAGGTTCTGGCAAGGCTCAGGTGAGCTTTTCCCTCCACACTGATTTCAGCCAGAAAAGTACCCAGTGATTGATTGGGACCTGCTGTGCACTTGTTTGCAACCTGCAGCAAGTTTTCTTCTCTCTTGAATGCCCCTTCTCCCTGGCAGCAGTTATATTCTTATGTCTTGCATTGCTTTCTCTTGTCTTTTCCACCTCTTCAGATTGTGAGCTTTTTGGACAGAAATTCTCTTTTACTATGGATGGTAAATTACACTGAGACTTTGTTTTGAGTTAATATTGTCTGAAGACTGATGCAAATAAATATTTATAGTACCTTTTAGTTTCATCTGTGGTATTCCCTTAACTTCTCCCTAGCCATTCCTGAAATGGTAGCACCTTTAATTAGTTTTGACTAATACTCCCTCAGATTTTAATGTGAAACTGTGTTATACCAGAGAAGTCAACAGCTCTGTGCCTTTAGGACCCAGGGGCTGTATTCCTTCAAATAAAAAATAAATCTAACAACTATAAAAGAATTAATGAAAATAAATGGATTTATTTGGCTAAAATTATTTTTAACCACTTTCACAGCATATGAACAACCACAGCTGAGGAGCTGACTACATGGCACTGGTGGGATGGTGTTTCCCAGCTCCAGCCTGTTCAGTGTGAGCTTCCCAAGATGTGCAGGATGCATTGAGGAGCAGTAATGAGCCACATGCATCATTCTCATGGATTTGGGTGTGCACTGAACAGCCCTGGTATCACATCCTCCCAGGAGATTGCATTAAACACATCCATACCTAAATGTGGTGTGACTCATTTTTGCCAGTTTGTGTGCCAGGAGAAGTATTTTTTTTTATTGTAAGAGCAGTTAATTGTTGGTCAGATATACACAAGCATCACTGATGTCCTTCTCTCTGGAAAGGCCACCCTGAAACGGAGCCAGAGTTCCACCAATGCAGGAGATCAGATGCCAAAGTTCATTTGGTACCCTAAGTGAATTGTTTGCTGGTGTAGGACATGATAAGTACCCTCTAGGATGAATTTTACCTTCTGCAGAAACTCTGAGTAAAGCTGATCCTATTTTAGGGAAGACAGTTCCCTTGCCATGTTCTTTAGTCACAGAATCAAGGAATGGGTTGGGTTGGAAGGGACTTGAAGACCATTCAGTTCCACCCCTTGCCAAGGGCAGAACATCTTTCACTATCCCAGTTTGCTCCAAGCCCTGTCCAACCTGCTCTTGGGCACTTCCAGGAATGGGGCAGCCACAGCTTCTCCCGGCACCCTGTGCCAGGGCATCACCATCCTTTTAGCAAAAATATCTTATGTCAAAGATGAACCTACCCTCTTTAGTCTAAAACCCTGATAAAAAGTCTCCCTCCATCTTTCTCATAAACCCTCTTCATGTAAAGAAGGGCCACAAGAAAATTTTCCAGGCTACAAAGAGGTCCCAACCATTTGGGAGATAAAATTCTGAATATAAGCATGGCAGTTAGAAAATGTGCCCTTGGAAACAAATAAGAGAACCTTCTGGTTCTCCTCTGAGCCTCCTAATTTTGGATTCTGCTGATGTCCTTACAAACATCATGCTTTTCTGCAGTGGCAGTGTGATATACTTATTTCCAGATGAATTGCTTTCATTGTTTGGTCATTCAGAGCAATATTTCATTTGATTTTAGTCATTATTTAATCCAGGCTGCATTAACAGCCTGATCTCTTTAACAGTTACATCTTCCATAAACTATATATCACTTAAAATTTTTACCCCAAATTATTGCATTTCTAAAGAGGTGATTAATTAATAAAGACAAAAAAAAATAATTTGAGGGCTGAGAGCTTTTCCCTCTGCCAGCCCATGAGAAACATGAGCTCAACAACATGTTTGTTCTTTTAATAGTGACGTAGAACAATAAATGTATGAATGAATGACATGAGCATTCCAGAATATCTGTACCTCTCTGTAATGGGCTTCATTTTACCACCTAAACCACACACATTTTCATAGGAAATCAAAGTAATAGAAAATCCTTTAATAATTGCAAACTGGTCAAAAGTGTTAAAGGGGGTAGGGGAAAAAAAGAAAGAAACTAATGAATAAGAAGCTATTCTCTTCAGCAATATTTTCTTCAGGACCTGTAGCATAAGCTAAACTGACTTTACCATTGAGACTATCATTAATTGAACCATGTGAATAATTTAGATCAGTGTTTCTCAGCTCTTGGGCAAATTGACAGAGCTGCATGAAACTCCACTTGTGCTTGAAAGAAAGGCAACATTTTTTCCTCCTGTTCACCAGGGATCTTTGCAATTCTACAGTTGTGAATTAAAACTAGATCATGCGCTGGGAAGCAATGCTAGGATGAATAATAATGTGTGATATGAGAAGAGATTCAAATTTAGTGTTTTCAGAATAAATAACAGCTGAGAGGATGCATCGTAACTCCCAGTAAAAAGGCAGGTGGGAAAATATGAGGAAAGGAGAAAAATGTTTAAACGACAAATAGAACAGTCGGGGGAAATTAACTTGTAAATTAGAGGTGGTTTCTGTTCTTCAGAGGATGGAGTCACAAAACTGATTTTAGCAGGAGCAGAGAAGCCAGTTTGACTGGAAGTTAAACAGTTACAGATATTTTCAAGGTGCCACAGCACTTTCAAGGGGATCTGTGATCCAGCAGGCCCCTTAGTTCCTGCTCAAAACTATCTCAATTTAATAAAATTAAGACTGGGATCTACATCTGGACAGGGAAACTTGTTGAATGCTTCCTCCTAGTGGTTTTTGATCAAAATGACATTTTCAATGTAAAAAAAAAAAAATAAATTGGGACATCTCTCTCAAGTACAGAGAGTGAATCCTGAACAGATAAAAAAATGCTAATACTGAAAAAGCATTAGCAGGAAGTAGAGAGCTGGGGAGGGGTGAGAGTGGGGAGGAGGGTTGTGCTTAAAGAAAGCTGCAGTTTAAAGGTCAGAAAACAAAATGAGTGAGAATTTCCAGTGTAAAAGAGAATGACACCATGAATAGAAAGTTGAAACAGTAATAAGTAAATCATTTGCTATATAAGAAATAAGAAGAAAAAGTAAAGAAGATATAAGCTTGGTTTAAAATGAGGCAGGGATTAGGGTTTGGATAGCTTTAAAGTTTATCCATCTATATATAAAATAAATATCAGGTAAATAATCTCCTTAATTTTTGGTGAAGACTATTGTCAATATGGAATTATATTTTCCTTGGCAAACAAGAAGTGTTTGAATGGAAATGTGAGTAAATCCATGGATGCACACAGAAGGGAATTAAAACAATGGAGCTGGTTTTCCAGAACAACCCCTTTGCAAAAATCCTTTGAGAACTGGCACATGGACCTGCAGATCTTTCTCTAAGGATTTTGTGAGAACCTGTCAAATCAGGAAAGATTGCAGGAGAGAAAAAAATCCACAAAATCCAACCTAAATGTAATACTCACATTAGAAAAGGAGGTAACAAGCAGCTCAAGCAGAGACTTGCTGATCTGAACTCAGTATATTGCACGGCTGTGGGGCACATTTTGGAGGGGAAACAATCAAAGATTTGAAGGAAAGTGGAAAATTGAATTAAAAAAGTTTGAAATGTATTTTCTAAGAAATAAGAATGTGGCAAATCTTATCCCCTTGTATCCTGAGAAAATATAAGGGAACAGAGCATGAAGTGCTCTACTGTGGGCCAAATGGGGGCAGTGTGCTTTTAGGGGATGGGAACAGCAGATCCCTGTGGAGACCTGGATCAGAAGGGCTGGGATGTGTAACGTGGTGCAATCCTGAAACACAGAAATGGAAGTGAAGCTCTGTCAGCTGAGACACAGCCCGTGGGGGACAGATGGTGCTGAGGCAAAGAGGAGGCACTGGTGAGGCTGCACCTCTGCACACGCTGGTATGAGATGCTCAAGGAAGATTCATATGAACCAAACAATATTTAAAGGTCTTCTACAACAGACAGGAAGTTAGAAAGCCTTTGGAAAGAAAATTGGAATCCTGGATTCTTCAAGCCTGCAAACTGAAAGTCAAGAAATGTGATTGCTCCTGAGAGGGGTATTGGTGCAGAGGGGAATAAATGTGAGGGTTAAACCAGAATATTGAGCAAGGCTTATTTTGAACAGGCTGCACCCTCCCTTCAAAATCTACAAGAGGGTGCAGTTTGCAGTTTTCCTGTGGTGAGTTTTCTCTGTGGAAGTTTGCCATGGTCCCATGGCCATGGACCAGGCCTCTTGCACACAGGAAGATGCACATGGAAAATGTGTCATTTGTACCCTGTTGGTTGAAAAGCACAAGTTTCCCCACAACTGCAAGATCCAATACTCCAATATGTGTTTTCTTATCCCATCAAGTTGATTGACATGGTCCTTAACTGACACTTTATATATTTCTATGTTTTGGGAGAGTAACACCAGAAAGTGGAAAGGTATTTTCTGTGTTTTCACTGAAAGGAACTGGAAAGGCAGGTCAGTGCTGAAAAATATATTAAAGGTGGGCTTGTCTTTTTTTGACTAAAGTAATTTGTTCTGCTGGGGTTCCAGCTCTTGACCTGAGGACATCAAGGAGAATGTTTTCCACCTGGTAATTTGTTTCTCAGTTAATTAGCCTCACAGTTAAAATCACAAGCTTACCTCTTCATTTAAATTAGCTTGACTTTAGTGCCAAGTCACTGGTTCTTGATACACCTTTAATGCTACCATGAAGGCTACAATGTACCTTCAATGAAAATGTGATTCACTATCACCTCTGTATTTATTATTTTCATGTGAATGGAAGGAGCTCTTAAAACCTCTCACTCATGCATTTTCTCAACAATCAAACAACATTTTGGCTCTTGTCAACGTCTTCCTAATCTGACAAGCCAATAACACAGCTGAGTTTGGCATGGTTGTTATGGCCAGGATGGTGTGCAGCCAATATTCACCTCCTTGGGTGGAGCTGAAGAACAGGAGCCAACAGCTGGGAGCTTTTTTGGATGTGCCAAGGAAAGGGGTAACGTGCTCATCCATCAGGCAACAGCTGAAAGGGATAAACAATCAGGAAACAAACTGTTTATAAGGCAGGAGAGGAGGGGGTAGGTTAGGTGCATTTGAGTGGTGTTTTATTTTTTGTTTGAGGGTCTTTGTTTGGTTTTTTGTTTTGGGGGAGGTTGGTGGGATTTTTGGGGTGTTTTTGTAGGGTTTTTTGATGTTTTGTTTTTGGGCTGATTGGTTTGTTTTTTGGGGTGGTTCTTTTGTTGTTTGCTTGTTTTTTATTTTTTGGGGGAGAGAAGGTTGTTGTGTTTTGTTTGGTTGGTTGTTGTTAGAGTAAGGATTAGAGTTTGTTGGTACCTGTGCTGTAAACCAGTAGTGGCATTCATATCTAACAATGTAGCAGTGCAGATATAGATATATTTCTTTATTTTTAGGGAAACTTTTACTGTGCTTGTTGAAAGCTAGGCTTTCCATGTCTGTGAGCTTGAAGAATTTATCCTTGCATCTTTATTTTTTTTCCAAAAGAATATCTGCATTCGTTTGCCTGTTTGTTTTATGGGATCGGTTTTGTTGTTGTACTTTTCTTTATCTTTAGTATTCTGTTTGTGGTGTGAAAGGACCCATTTGGAGTTGTGGTATGGTTTTGGGGTGGGACTGACAGGAGTGATTTACCTGTTTCATTTTTACTAGAAAAGTAGTTGAATATTTACCCCATATGTAAAAGAAAATGGGGCCCATTGTCACTGCATTCAGAAGTTCCTGCCTGTGTTTTACCTATGTTTGCTCTTCAACTTTTCTTTTAATTTAAACAATGTGGAAATTAGCTTCTGTTTGTCCTTTTTTTTTTTCTATATGAACATGAATACAGAAAGAGCTAAGCAGTGAAAATCAGTCAGAAAAAGTAATATGTGAGAATTAAAAGGTGGTGAGAAGTTTTTTCCAGCTTGCATTCTTGCTGTTGGGCTTCACAATGCCCTGAAAAGAGGGGGCCGTTGCAGTCTCCCAACTCTTTTGGAGACCAGAGTCAAATGTTAAGAGTTTTGTGTTATTTTCTGTGGATGGCTGTGTTTGTACTGAGTAGAGCAATTCCCCCCAAAAATCTGGCAGAAGCCCCAGTCCTGTCCCATTTGCAGCCACCCCCTAAATCAATGCTTGCAAATAGACAAAAGAGTAAATAAAATAAACTCTCTCTCTGAGATATTGCAGAGGAGAAAAAAAAAATTGGACTTTGCTTGATGCGGAGGAGCATACTCAACACCCCGTCAGGGTCTGACCCTGCACTCACAGGGATCAGCTTGGAAAAGCAAGATGTGGTGGCTCAGTGTGGCATTGATGTGCTTTAATGGGACACTTCCAGTCAAGGGCATCTGGTTCTTTAGGGCTGTGTTTGTCAGAGGAAGGATATTGCATTAAAGATGAAATATGAACAGCTGATGGCCTTCAGTAGTTATAGCCTTGTATAAAATCTTCTCCAAAGAAGCAAAACAAATATTTGAAAGACTCAACTTTTAACAGGTTGAATTTCTGGATGCTTGGAGAACCTGGTGACTTCAATGTAATTTTTCTCAGGAGGAAACTGGGCCTGCTGCATTAGCTGCCAGATTTAGCCTAGTCTAAAACTACTTTCCACAGAGAGATGAGGGAGAAATTGGTGGTGGGATGTGATGGAAATATAAAAATAGGAGTTGGGAGTAAGCAGGACAGGGTGAGGGGTTTGCAGGTTGCTGGCAAAGAGAGAAGCAGAAAGCCCAAAGATGTGATTGCTAATGTTTGACTCTTCACTTCTCAGACAGAAGATGTAGCTGGTGAATTGTGCTGATTTTTGTTTGGGGTGAGTTAATTTTCTTCACAGTAACTAGTATGGGACTCGGTTTTAGATTTAGTTTTAGATATGCTGAACACAGTGTTGGCAATCTAGAGATGTTTTGGATATTACTGAGCAGCACCTGCACAGCACCAAGGCTTTCTCTGCTTCTTGTACTGCCACACTGCTGAGGGGTCTGGGGGTGCTTGACAAGTTGGGAGGAGACACAGCTGGGACATCTGACCCCAAGTGACCAAAGCAATATTCTAAACCATATGATATTATGCTCGCTAAATAAAATGGGGTGATGGCATTTGTCTTCCCAAGTCACCAATATGTGTGATGGGGCCTTGATCTCCTGAAGATGGCTGAGCACCTGCCTGCCCATGGAAGTGTTGAATGAATTCCTTGTTTTGTTTATGTGTGTGGCTTTTGCTTTACCTTTTAAGCTGTCTTTATCTCCACCCATGAGTTTTTGCACTTTTTGTCTTCTGATTCTCCCCCTGATCCTCTGGTGGGGACTGAGTAGCTGCCTGGGATTAAACCACAACAGGCTTTTTGTCATGCTCAGTGTGCAGCTTGAAGGGTTAGAGACCATGAGAGATTTGATTGAAATGTGCTAGATTGTTTTAATAGCTGTTATTGCCATTTAGCTATTAATTGGCAGGCTCCTGTGCTTGCTGTGGGGCTCACTTGTCTGGCTGTGTACTAGAGCCTCATTAGTGGCTCCTTTTTGCAATTGCTGGTCAAGGTACTCTGCTGTGCCTGGGCACATATTGATAAGAGCCCTGGTGATGATAACAGCCCTGCCTGGGTTGGCAGATGGCCAGGGCATCACTGATGTGTCTGTGCTGCTGAGCTGGACAGGCTGGGACTCCAAGTGTGAGCTCCAGCCAAAGGAACTGTGAACTGGATGAGCCCATGCTGGAGCAGGTTAATGCCTGGAGGAGGCTGTGATCCTGTGGAGAACATCACACTTGTGAAGAACTGCAGCCTGTGGGAAGAATCCTTCCTGGGGGAAGGATCTTTGTTGGAGAAGTTTGTGGGGAGCTGTTTCCCATGAGTGGAACACCATTCTGGAGGTGGGGAAGCAGAGATGCCCCTGAAATCTGTGGTGAAGATGATGGTGAGGAACAGTTCTGTGCAGCCACAGGGGACTATGCATGTTACAGGAATCACTGTACCAGGAGCCAGGTGGACCAGTGGAGGAAAAGCATTAAACAAGCAGTGAAAGAGCAGAGTGACCTGGCCTGAGGTGGATTTGGTGCCCAGTAACTCAGCTCAACACACCATTCCTCCTGTCCTGAGTGACCACTGTGACTGACAGAGCCCAAGGTTGAGGACTAAATGAAAACAAAGAACCTTTTTGTGCAGACCTTGTTAAGAAAACTACTCTGACCATTGATAAGACTCTCTGGCTCACATTCCCGCTTTTACTGCTGGGACTGAAGTCTCTTCACAGCAGAGGGCTCCAGTGAGATGACGGGGGCTCTGCTTGGCTCCCCACACATCCTGCTCATGTGCATTCAGACCAGGTTTCATGCCCTTTGTGTGAAGAATTGGAAGTTCATGTCCTCTTGTCTTAGGGTCTGGTCATTCAGATACCTCATCTGTTTATTGCTTTAAAGGATGGGAAGGGAAGTCAAGGTTAATTGTGTTGAGTATTTTATCAGCTGACCATGATGCAAATGATATGGAACAAGGGGTGGAATGTGCTGTTAGCCTGGGGTAAATTTTCTTCATGGTAAATAGTATGGGACTATTTGGATTTGTGCTGGAAACAGGTTTTGTGATATGGAGGTGTTTTTGTTATTGCTGAGCAGGGCTTGCACAGACCCAAGGCCTTTTCTGCTTCTCACAGTGCCTTGCTGGTGGGGGAGTGGGAAAACTGGGAGGTGACACAGCCAGGACAGTTGACCCTAACTAACCAAGGGGTTCCAGAACATATGGCATCATGCTCAGTGTATAAAGTAGGGGGGAATAAAGAATGATGGAGGGGGGAGGGATAGTGAATGGGATAGTTTTTGTCTTCACAAGTGAATTGTGTGCGATGGAGCCCTGCTTTCCTGGGAACCACTGAACACCTACCTGCCCATGGGGAGTGTAGAATTAATTCCTTGTTTTGCTTTGCTTGTGTGTGTGGCTCTTGCTTTCTGTATTAAACTGTCTTTATCTCAACCCATGAACTTTCTCACTTCTGTTCTTCCAATTCTCTCCCTGATGCCACTGTTAGGGGAGTGAGCAAGTGATTGTGTGATGCTTACTTGCTCCCTCCCTCTCCTCTCCCTGATAACAAGCACAAGAGCAAATGGCCTCAACTTTCATCAGGGTAGGTTTAGATTGGATATATGGAGAAATTCCTTTACAAAATGGGCATTCGGACATTGGAACACATTGTCCAGAGAAGTGGTGAAGTCACCATCATTTGGAAGGGTTTGCAAAATATGTGGGTATGGCATGTGGCGACAGGGTTTAGTGGTGGCCCTGGCAGTATTAGGTTAATGGCTGCTGGGCTTGATGATCCTGGAGGTCTTTTCCTACCTAAATGATTCTTCAGTATCAGGCTAAGAGTTTCAGAGCTAAAACAGCTCAAGGGCAGGCCTCATGTCCACCTGGAGCTCCTTAGGCTGATCAACTTAAAGATGCTGAAAAAAATAATAATGATAATCCCTGAATTCAGTCATAGAATCGCAGAACCATTAATGCTGGAAAAGCCCTCTAAGATCATGGGAGTCCAACTGTTAACCTAGTGTGGTCATTTTCCTGGCTGTCCTCACACTCTCCTCTTTTCAGAAGAAAATAGTGCCACATCTTTATGCTCTGTGGGCACTTGTGCAAATGAAATAACATGGATATGCAGCTGAGTAGACTACAAACCCTGGATTTAAAACTTAAGGATGAAGGGACCAATGAGGAGCACCAGAGAAAGATTTCTATATCATCTTTGTCCTGCAGTGTCCTTACAGGAAACTCTACAAGAAAAGGAGCAGGAGAAGAGCACAGTTTAATTTGCCTCAGATTGGTCGAGTTTCTTCAGAAATTCTGAGTCACTAAACCACTTGTGACCACAATTTGCCCAAGATCTGACCTATGTGAGCATCAAGAGGCCTAGAGCAGTCCCAAGGAAATCCCCAGGACTTTTTCTGCACTGGAAAACATTGTGGTCATTATTGCTGAGGTCTTTGTACTTTAAGCACTTCCCAGAAGCTGAAACGGTGGAGTCTGAATACAAACTAATAGGCATTGAAATTAATAAGGAGATTCAAATTAAAGAATAAAAAGGAAATGGTTCATGACTCATGTAAAATATTAAGTAAATGTAGTGGAAGGAAGTTTGCCTTTAATTAGTGTTAAAATGGAGCAGGGAGGGCATGATGGACTGCAGGGAAAAAAACAGGGTTCATGGTATTAAATGCAGAAAACTATCACTTTGAATTTCCCTGCAGTCCTTGTGGGGATTTTCTTGTTAGCTGTGCCTCAAAGATGCTTCTCAAGGCTTGTTTCTAACTACAGGTTGCAGGTGTTTGAAACCAATCAATCAACCAGCTTACTCTGACTCTGTCAGAGGTGGTTTTAGTTCTAATGCTCCCTTAGAGAGGTGGAAGGGGTAAAAAGATTTGTCTTGAAGTCATGCTTTTGGCACAAAAAGGAATAAATTTTGACTTTGCACTTTGCAAAGGCTCAGAGTGTGACCATCCCCTTTTAGGAGGCTTTATCTGGTGTAGAGAAAGGGGATGCTTGGATATCTTTTCTTCCTCCAAAAAGCACAGAAAGTGTTTCTGGAAAGCCAAGCTCTGCCTTTCTGACCCTGCTAATCAGGAAACTCCATGTAAATGCTTTTCCCTTCTTAGTGAAGCTGTGTTCCTCTGCTCTCTGAACTGCCTAATCACCAAATATTTGTGCTGGCCACAGGTGGGAAAAGCACAGTAATGGGTCATAATTCAGCTCAGCATAACCTTCTTTCCCCTGTAAATTAAGATGCAGCTGTCTTCTGATTAGACATAAAGTGGCCTAATTTTGGAGGGATTGAGAGGTGAGCCATTTCAGGGAGAGGAAAATTAATTTTATTTTAATGATGTGAGCTGTTATGTCTATCAGAGCACTGAATGCTTTCTTTACACTTGGACACAGTCGTTGACAGAGGCACTGCCAGCCTGTAAAATTCTTTTCCCCCCATTAAATTAGATAAGCTCACTTTAGGGTTATATTTTTGAGTCTGATTGAACAAATGTAGCAATTTATCCAGGCGTTACAGGATTTCCCCGTGGATGCTTGATGAGAGCTGCTCCATGAGGATGATACACTTAATTAAAAAGCAGAAGCTGAAGACTGATACAGATGTATCCTGACACAGCAGCTGGGTTTCTTTGCTTATTGGAAGTGAAGTGGGGGGGATGAGGAGGAATCAGGGCTCTCATTAGAGGGAGGAATAAACCCAGATCCCAGAGTGTGTAATACAATGAAGTTTTAACATCATCCCTGCTGTGATCCACACTGGGTCTTTGGCATAGTGGGTTGACCTTGTTTATTCCTTAGCATGTTGTTGTGGGGTTATGGGGGGTCCCAGCCCTGCTGGTTTGTTTATTCCCTCTCAGTGGGGCTGGGAAACCATCAGTGAAAGGAATTTCTGGGTGACCTTGAAGAAAAATCAATATGGGGCGTCCAAGCCTTTTTTGCTTGGGAAATAAAAGAGCAATGTATTGGTGATTGCCCTTTTTTCATCCCACGTGCCCCCAAATCTCTCATCTTTGGGCAGAAAACCCCCTTGATACCATGGTCTCTCCCTTTATTTCAAAAGGAATTAAAACAAATGACAGTATTTTTCTTTCCCAGTAGAGGGAAGTGTTGGCTAAACTGAATTTTATGCGCTACAGCCTCATGGCACCTCGTGCTAAAGGAGCTTCTCACAGCACTTATCCCAGGTAGTAAAAGGGTTTATAAAAGTCGAGGTCTGTGGAAAGCAAAAGCACTTCACTGAGTGCTAGCAAGGTGGGAGGGCATGGAAAAACTTTTCAAATTGTGAAGGAAAATACTTTTTTCCCCAAATTGAATTTTGCAAGAAAAAGGGACTTTTAACCTTTTTTTTTTTTGCTTAAGAAAAAAAAAAAAAAGAATGTTTTAAACTTTTTCCCAAGCTCAGGCTTTCATGAACTGCATATTTTTCAGACTCTTTCCTTTAAAAGGCAGTGACAAATGTCACTGAGTGAAAATAAAGGCTCTACGAGCATCTTTGGGAGAACAAATGGATTTTTGCAACCAGCAGTGCTGTCTATAAACTCTTTAAGAATGCAGTACTCACTTTGGGGGGAAAAAGGTATATTTTTTTTTGGAGAGAAGTGAAGAGAAAGGGGACACCAACTGATCTCCCACAGTATTTTTTTGCTGCTGGTACTTGCTCCCACCTGGCATGCACATTTATTAGGTTTCAGCTGACTTGCCTGAACTTTTTCAGGCATTCAGTGAGCCAGCATTACTTGACTGCTTCTTGCAGAGAGGAAGATATTGGCAAGGCAGCATGGTTTTAATAAACTTTCTGTCTCTGCTCAGCCTGTCTATGGGGGTCCAATTAGCATGGCTACTTCATGATTAGTGTTTGCAGCAGGAGGTCTCCTGTGCCAAGGGTGTTCCCCACTTGCTGTGGGACTTGGAGATGCTGCTGTCATTGTGGGCTCCTGGGTTACATTTCTGTGTCTTCTGAAGGGAGCAATTTAAAAAAAAGGAACCCAAAGAGACATAAATGCTTGAAAAGTTGGGGAAAGGATTGTTTTTTTGGGGGGTAGAAAACAAGGGAACCGTAGCAGTCCTGCTCCTGCCATGGAAGAAATTTTAAAGGTAGCTTTCCTTCTCTTATACTTCTTCCTACCTTTTATTAATCTGATTTATTCCCTTTGTAAATATTGCTGTTTTTTTTTTTTTTCTATAAGCTGAATTCAGACTGAGCTGATTTCATTATCACAGGATTGAGGATTTGCTAGTATTATAAGTAATTTCTGTGTTTGTAAAGACACATGAAACAGATCGGTCATCCTGGTGCTTCAACAAGGTTTTAACAGTGTTTCCTTCCTCTGTAAAAAAAGCAGTAGAGTTAAATATTTACAGAATTCTCTTATGGACTGCAAAAGAAATTTTTCAGAACCAGTGGATGGGACATTAGGTGGAATTTTGTGGCTTTTCCCTCCTTTCCCTGGCGGTGTTGCTAGATCTGTGACACTGAGATGCTGCTTGCTCTTCACCTTGAGACCTCTGCTATTGCAGCTCTGAAGGAAGAAGGGAGGACAGAGGATTGAGTGAAGTAAGAATGGGATGGAAGAGACTATAAAAAATGTCCATATATAATAGTATAAATTTTTTATTATATATAAAATATATGTTACATAAAATATATCTTCATATATAATATAAAAATATATATTTATATTTTCATATAAAATAAAAATTCCCTCAGACTTTCTATTCACCCCCAAAACACACACCAACACCTGTTGTGTCATCAGCACAGAGCACTGTGCTGCAGTCTATGAATCATAGAATCACTGAGGCTGGAAAAGAGCTCCAAGAAAATTGAGTCCAGCCATTAAATTTACTCCTCCTTCATAGGAAGCAGGAGTAGGTTCATGTGTCTTCTCTCTGTATAAGCCTAAATATACAATTATAATAATTTTTAGCTGTATGGGGCAAGAAATGCTATTTTTTGACATCATGGCTCTGTGTTTCTGAAGGTCTGAATATCCCCCACCAGGGATGCTGGTTCTGTTGCCCAAGAACTGGAAATGTTTCTGGGTGCAGAGAGCACTGATGGGGTGGGACCATACTGTGACCATCCCAGTGTGGAGGATTTCCAGCAGAGCTCTGCAGCTGGGATGAGCGGTGGGACCCCAGCACTCATCCTTGCACAGCTTTCTCACTCTGGTGTGAGTTCTTTCTTTGATTGAATTTAAATAAGATGTTGGAAATCTACTAAATATCACTGAAAATATGTTGTTTCTCTTGTAATTTAGAGGTGTCCTGCGGAGATGTGTTGGCACAGTAGCTGAGATGCCAAGAACTCAGCATTTGCCTTCATGGGGTTGAAGATGTGCCCACCCCGTAATCTCTTTGGGTCCTCGTGAGAACCTGCTTCCCTTTGAGCAGCCACTCTTCAGCCTCATGTTGAGAGGTTAACATTTGAGGATTTGTCTTCCTTTGTCTTCTGTCTCTCACATCTTTCTGTGCTGCTCTAAGCTTTCACGGGCTCTGTTCCCCAGGTCCATCTTTTTCTGCCTTTTTTGGTCTTCATTCCCCTCTGTCTCCAATTGTTTGTAGTCTTTTTCCAGTCTTTGACCTCCACTCCCTCTTCTCAGCTCCTTCTCTCTTCTTCCTCACCCAGGTCTTCCCTATGATCCACTCCATCATTTCCTGCATTTCCAGAATTTTTGCATATTTTGAATCCTTCAGTCAACAGTTCCCTTGAGCATGAGCTTGTCCTTGAGTGGACACCTGCTCTTCCTCAGTTGTCCACTCTTCTTGAGTGAACAATTGCCTTCCCAGAGCCACTGCAGCCCCTCAGTTTTTTCCCTCAATGATCTGCTCTTTTCCCACCCTGAGCTGCTGTCACCTGAGTATGTCTTACAGCTGCACACTCTCCAGGGTGGCAGCAGACACTTCCCAAAACATCGCTGAGGCTGTAAAGCAATGCCAGCCTCCTGCTTGTCCTATTTTACCTCAGTAATTTGAGGGGTTTTTCAGAAGTTTCTTTCACTTTTACTGCCATGAATACTTCACGTGGCTGGAAAATCCTTGTACTCTCTTCATCTATGTCTATCCATTCATGATCTTCCCTGTCACTGCTGGGCAGCTTATTTTGGGTGAAAGCTGCTGTTCTCACTCACCAGAATTGCAGTGCTGTAGCCATGATCCTGGGCACTGTTCCTTGAGGCTGGGGGCTCTGGGTCACTCCCAGCTGATGTGCACATTTATTAGGTTTTGGGAGGATCGGGGTTTGGTTGGGGGTGATCAGAAAGTCCAGCTTTGGCACTGTTCACACCTCCCTGTGTGTGCTGAAGTGCCCCTTGCTGTGTTCTGCTGCCAGTGGCTCTCCTCCATCCCCTCAGCCCTGATTAAACCTTCTCTTTCTCCAAGGTCCTCATGGCACTGTAGCTTCCACTGCAGCTTCCCCCTCTCCTTCCCCATCCCACCTTTCTTCTCCCCAGTTGTGTTCATCCCACCTCGCTCCCTACACCATGGCACCACATGTGACACTTGGGGACAAGGCTTCGTGGCGGTCTTGGCCATGCTGGTTTAAGAGTTGAACTTGATGCTCTTGGAGGTATTTTCCAAACTAAACGAGTCTATGTTAACATTGCTCCCTCACCGCCCTTCCCGCTGCCAAACTGAGCAAGCCTATGCCTCTAGCAGTCCATCATCCCGCTTCACGGTGCCATTTCTCATCCCCTTCTCATCCTTCCTTCCTCCCCGCCATTCCTCTGCCATCATTCCTCCTTCCTCGCCGCTAACCCCTGCCTGTCCCCCAGCCTTGCTCCGCTTCCCGGCCTGCTCCCGCTGCCTGCCCGCCATTTCCCCTCACGCCCTGCCCCCACCGGCGCCAGGGGGCGCTGCGGGGCCGCCCCGGCCGCGCTCGGCGGGGCGGGCGGCGCCTCCCTCCGTGCCTCCATCCCCTCCCGCCTTCCATGCCTCTATCCCTCCCTCCATCCCTCCCCGCTCCCCCCCGCCGCCCGCCCGCCCGGCCGGGGCTGCGCTGGCTCCGCTCCGCTCCCGCGGCAGCCGCACAGACGGCGCGGCGGCTCCGAGCCATGCGCGCTCGGCGGCGGGCGGGCAGCGCGCTCCGCGCACGGCAGCCGGGCCCTTCCTCCCCGCGGGACGGGACCGCTCGCGGACTAAAACTCTGTGGATACAATGAAGTGGCTCTGGGACTCTTGGTTTAGCAGGAAAAATTAAATAAACCAATGTAAGTTGCTCTCTTTTTATCTTGTTCGTTTGTTGGTTTGCTCGGTAATAAAACGATAATAAAAAAAAGGAAGAAACGGAAAGGATGCCCGCTTCGGAGCGTGTCGCGGAGGAGGAATGAGTAGTGCCGGGGTTTTCCCGAACCCAAAGTTTCCCTGGAGGCGGCACCGGCACCGCGACCGTCCCGTCCGAGCCGGGCGGCAGAGAGGGACCGGGCTGGAGCGGAGGGAAGTTAGCTCAGCAAAGCTTGCGCTGGGCTGTGGAAGCAGAGAATATAGAATCATGTAGGTATAGATACTGCTAGATATCATATAATATAGATATTGCTGTTTAAAGGTAATTCTGGCAGAGATTCGGTTTACTTTCCGCCTTGCTCCCGCAGCCAGAAGTGCCGGGAAGAACAAACAGCGCAGAAAATACTCTGCAATTGTTCAGTGGATGTTATCTGGTGTCAGATGTGTTGGAGTGGGAATCTAGTGGCAGGTGTTGAAGGGAAGAAATGAACTGGACTGGTCATTTCTGTGGTGGCAGGGAAAATGTATCGTTCTTCTGTATGGCAAGGGTGTTACTGGTATTACTTGTTGTAAGAACTGGTATATTTTAAATGTCTTTCCGTTTGTAGAACACATTGGCTTAAAAAATTTGGAGTTTTATCTGGCACAGATTAAAACTTGACTTGGCTCCTGTAAATAAAAGTGAATCGGGGAGAGCTCTGCTGCACTCCAGCAAGGTGATCATGATTTTATCAAGGCAGCCCTGAGGGGAACAGTGACATACTGGGAGCACCGTGAGAGAGAACAAAAGCTAAATTAAAGCAAAACTTACGCAACCGAAGTGTGGCTGCAATGGGAATAAATCAGACCTTTCCATTTTATTTTTTTCTTGGAGATTTGGGTGAGGAGGTGGAGATGAGCTTCTGAAAAGTGAATAAGCACACGAGCCAGGCACATCTATGGCAACAGGTCTCGTTTTGCCATGCAAAGGCTGAGCTGAGCCTTGCGAGTGCTTGAGCCAAGCTTTCCCAGTCACAGCCGGGGCTGCTCCTGCAGACGAGCCTTGGATCTGGAGTTGGTGGCCCCGATTTCTCCCGGGCTGGCGAGCAGCTCTTCCCAAAACACAGGGTGGATGGTGGAATAAACACGGTGATTCAAAGAGGATTTGTCAATACTAAAAATAAACAGGCCCGCAGATGTGTCCTAGAGGGTCATGTCCAGGCACAGCATTTTCGGGGCCAATGAGCCGATTTCGGCGATTTTCCGTCTGTGTGTCCTGTCCAAGGTGCTGAAGTTCATTTTGCTGCAATTTCCCGGGATTTCGGGGTTTGGCAGAAGTGGTCTCGGAGGCTTCCTGTCGTCTTAAGCCGCAGAGGGGGTTCCCCCCCGGGTGGCATGAAGAAAAAGCAGGGATGTGTTTTCAGACACGTATATTTGATCCGTGCTTTTGGCGTGGGGAAGCAGACCAGGTGGAGACGCAGATGGATCCGGCAGATCCCATAAGCTTGTGGTGGCAGAGAATTGGAAAGGTCAGAGCTGTGAGGCAGTGAGGAGTGAAGGCCTCTTATTCCAATGGACCGAGAAAGTGGTGGTTTTGGAAGCGTTACTTCTGCTGGTTTGGGTGCATTGCCTTGATGAGACACAGTTCCAAAAAAGTTGAGGGGAGCCCAGCATCAGGATGGGATGGGAATGATACAGCTGGAATTGGAGTGATGTCCACTGGTTTTGTTAATATTTTTTAATCTGGTGTAGCCTTTTCTAGTGGCAAATGTGGTTGACAGAGAGCTTCAGAGACAGAAGATCCTTAATAAAAAATATTGTGTCTTTTTGTGGCGAATGTCTCAACATGTAGGCAATGGAAGTTGTGGTATTTTTAGATTAATGTGCCAAAAGCTCTCAGCCTTGAGTAGTGTTTATGTAACTTTGGTAGGGGGCAGATCACAATATTGCCAGAAATAATCACAGATTAATATTTTACTGAACTTGCTCATGACTGGAGTTGGATGTTGTAACGTGGTTTTTCTCAGCTCTTGCCGCTCACTCTGAATCATCCATAGAGCAGCTTTGCTCTTCTGTCTGAGGCTCTTAGGGTTTTACAAGCATGAAGGGTCAGCTTCTAAAGCCAGACTTCTCACACAGAAGTGGTTTGTGCTGCAAGGAGCCCTGCAGATTTAAAGCATGCCAGGGCTCTGTACAGTGTGGCAGAACGGATCCTGTTTCATGTCCTCAATCATTCGTCAGAGGTCACAAAGGTATTCAGTTGCATCATTGGGTATGTAGCCTAAATACCTTGACCATGAAGGGGGTATGTAGACCACGAGACTTTGTGACTCTGAATGACAGCCCATGGGTACAGACTTTAAAACTGCAACTGAGTTGAGAGCATTTCATTCCTGGCTTGAACCAGAAAGTGGCCTCGGTTCTTGCTGTGATGGACTAACACCTGTGGCACCAGCTACCACCTCCCGGGACCTTTACATGTGACAGGAAAAGGTTGAGTAGTTGCTGTGTTATTGATCTAAACATGTTGTCAAAATTATGTTTAAAAATTTACTGATAGGAAATGTCATCCTGACTGGGAGATTAATGAAATACAGCTACTTTTAATTTCTTTAAATATCCTATTTATGATGTTAGATAGGGATTGATTTAACTTCTCCTTACCTTTTTCTGCTCTTGAAGGAATCCTTTTTGCATGTACGGGAGTAAAGAGCATATTGGGTGGCATATTAAACCATGTTGGTGGTCATTTGGAAATCCTAGTTCTGCTTTTCAGAAGGAACTTCTTGTCATCTGTTATCACCTTTAGTGCCTTAGTTTTTGAAAGCTCAACTTGAAAAACATAAAAGGGACCTGTTGTTTTCAGAGGGTGGGTGCTCAGTTCTTCCTGAAAATTACTACCTCATAAATTGTCTCTGATGATTTACTCTGGAAAATTATAGCCCTGATTGTTAAAAGGTGACAACAACTAATTTCTCAGTTCTCTTAAATAGAACTTTGGTAACTCACAAGCAGTATCACTCTTAAATATCCACTTGAATTTCTGCTTTGTGTTTACACATTGTCTTGAGGTAGGGCCTTAATCATGGTATAAAGCAATTTACAGTTGGAGTTCTGTCATTGCTTCTCCCTTTCACCATCTAACCTGGAGCAAAACACATGAAGTATGTTGGGTATATTTCTGTTTGCTTGTAGTGAATATCTCTTCCATGGTGCCATGGATGATTGCAATCAGTTCAGATAAACATGCGTTTATTTCTCCTTCAAATAGGATTGTCCTTATGAACACCTACCCAAAGGAAACCCTGGCTATATTTCCATTGATCTTGGTTTATTATTTACTCTGCAGACCAAACTGAGAAGCCCACTTTGACCTGGCTCCGTCTCTTTGGGTTTCTCTTGCAAAGTGACAGTTTCTAAATCAGGAAAGAAATCAGGTCACATTTCTAGCTCTACAGGATTTATCTCATTGCTCTTCTTTCAAAGTAATTAGAGTTACTAATAATGAGGAAAAGAAAACTTTTCCAGAACTGGAATGTCCCTAACTCCTCTCTCCTTCTGGCAGTTTTTGTGTCACTGAAGAGACCCAGGTAGTTCAGAAACTTTGTTGTGTAGGATCCTTCTGCTCTGTTACACACACAGTGTCTTCCTTTCAATGCAGCTGCAGGTGATCTGCTCACCTTTATAAATGTATCTTCTTTCCCTTAGCTTGTGTTTCCTTATTTATTTCCCAATAATTTTGGAGCTGGTGTTACTAGCTCCGGGCTGTCCACTTGTAGTGAGTGAGATCCCAGATTTCAGCTTGGGAGAAGAATAAGAACACATTTATTACAGTTATCCCCTGTCCCAGTCCCTCAGCTGGCTCAGGACAGAGTGATTTTGTTAAATTCATGCAGTACCAGCTGTCACAACCACTGCTTGTACTCCTCCTTTTCTGGTTTCCAATCAGTCTGATTTCACAGAGGCAACTTCCCATGAAAGATGGCAAAAGAACCACAAAAAATTCTCTCTCTTCTCACACTCCCACCTTTGAGGAGGTGTAGCTCAGCCTTCCACCAGGAGGTCACCTTGTGAGTCATTAAAGTGCAAAATTTTGTCAAAAGATCCCTTATCTTTCATGGCAAAAACATGCCTCGCTGCTCTTTGTATTGAACAAAGCCGTTGTTAATCACTGTTCTGCATAGCAAGAATGGCCTGAGTTTTATTTTTATCATCATATTGCAAGAGCTTTTTGAATGTAGAGATTTGGCACATCAAATAATACTGTTGTATATTTTTCTGTCAAAACAACAGAAAAAATTAAAAATGCTGCTAAGCTCCAAGTTTTCCCTTTACCCTTTTTTATTTAATTATAAAATTAAAAGTTTACTTTTATGTCATGGAAGAAATAAGTCCATACTTCACTGGACTGTTTATTTCATCTCTCATCTTGAATTGAGTTTTCCCAGTTTGCTAAACTTTTGTTTTTTTCCTGCAATGCTGAGAGCCCTGCCAACAGGTTGTAGATTCTTTTTAAAGCTTTCTGGATTCCTAAGGCACTAAAACTGCTCTGCCTCCAAGTTACTGTTTGAAAGATATCTGCAACTTGTACTTTATTAGTTTTTAATCCAACTCTAGTATTAAATATCTAAAAAAGTTTTACTGATTTTATTTTCAAGTGTACAAAAGTTAGGTGACTGAATGCAGACCATGGGCACAATTAAGGTTTGTTGGAAGAAATGAGTTCTTTTTCAATATTCATGGCACTTGAAGGCTGACTGTGAACACTAAGCCAGGTTTTAGGGTTTTCAAGGAGTCTTGGGAGGTGGGAACTGGGCCTGAAGTTTTTTTCCTTGCTGATTTTAAGTGTTTAGAGGAAATGAAAAAAAATCTGTGTCATACAAAGCTATAGAAAAACTTGTTCATGGGCAATTTTTTTTAAGATCGAATAGCTGAAGATAGAGACTAACTTTTTAAGCTAAAATCCATTCTTAAAGACTCTATTAGTTCTAAAGGGATTT
This sequence comes from Passer domesticus, assembly GCF_036417665.1. Classification (NCBI taxonomy): domain Eukaryota; kingdom Metazoa; phylum Chordata; class Aves; order Passeriformes; family Passeridae; genus Passer; species Passer domesticus. The sequence goes on from NC_087474.1 coordinate 4,601,237, forward strand.
TTCTATGTTTCTTTTCCTTATCATAATGAAATGGTAACTTTTACCCCCTAAAATGGACAGTTTAGTTAGAGGCTGAATACGCCACTGGTGCTCCTGGCTGGCTTGCAGCAAGTTGGGTCTAACAAGCTTTGCTTCAGGTTTAACAGAACTTGGTCTTGGGAAACCAAAACAGGACAGCACAGAGGGATCAGTTCTGGTTATTTCCTGAGAAAAAATCCCCCCCTCTAGGAACCAGCTCCGATTTTGTGCCCCACTGCCAGCCCATTCCAGCCCTCCGAGGAGCATCCCTGCTGCAAGGTCAGACACTGGGAAACGAACTTTAAAGAAAGTGATGATAAAGAACAAAAAAAAAAAAGGCAAAAAAAAAAAGCCCTGTTTCCATGGTGTAAAGCTCATAAAGAGGAGCAACTCTGTTAAGAAGTTTTTGTTTTAACCAGTCATGCAGCCAGCAGAAGTGGGCAGAGGTTTAGGGAGAGCAATGTTAGCGGGAGGCTTTGGGGAGAGGAGAGAGGAGCATCATTAAAGTGTTACAGCCTGACCTGTAGACAGGCACTTAGTGTTGTCTGAGGCCTGACACGCTGCTAGCGCGTTACATAATGCACAATTATAAAATCACACTAAAGCCTCTTTAAAATACCTGCCTGATTATACCAGGGTAATTATGCCGCGTTTAATAGAGCTGAGTGCTGCGGGGAAGGGACCCCCCTGCACCAAACTCGTTCCTGCTCCTTCCACCCGGGATGCATCCCCGGTGCCATCCCCTTGGAAGCCCCAGACCCTCCCAAAGCCCCTCGGGTGTGTGCCTGTGCCCCGGTTCGCTCTCGTGTTACAGGGCTCGTCCTTTCCTTCCGGACGCATTGCTGGCTCTCGCTGCTCCCCATATTAGTCCAGCCAGCGCGGCGTGACGCGGCCGCCCTCTCTCTCTCTCCCTCCCCGGGGCCGAGCACATCGCCTCCGGTGCATTCCCCAGCTCGGTCCCCAGCCTCCGACACGGCACATCGCCTCGGCTGCGTCCCCAGCCCTGTCCCCAGCCCTGTCCCCAGCCGGGTGCCAGCCTCCGCCGCCGCGCTGTGCCCCGCAGCTGCCGGAGGGGCAAAGGCCAGCCGTGTCTGCAGCGAGAGGGTCTGCACAGCACTGCAAGTATCTTGACAACTTTTTAATTTATTTTTTTCCCCCCCTCCTCTTTATCTGTTCTCAGCACGTCGGGGGGCCTGGTGCGGCTCGGTGCCCGCTGGAGTTCCCATTCAGCCGTGGGTCCCTCGGGAGATCGCCCCGAGTTCCCCGGCTCTGCCGAGGCTCTCGCAGCTCTTCCCTTGCCGTCGTCCGTCGAACGGAGGGATGAGTCCTCTCCTCGGCTCTGCCGGCGTAAATCCAGATCGATTTGTTCGACTTCAGCAGAGCTAATCCAGATTTGCACAGCCCTTTCCCCGAGGACTTCCCCCGTTTTTCGCTCCGGGTGACCGTCAGTGGGCCAATGTCAAAATACATCTGATCTAGGCAGATTCCCTGTCTAGAGATATTAATTATTCCCTAGCAAAAGTTTCTGAGGAAGAGCAGTTGGATTTGAAAACAATATACAAATTCTGTTGCTAATTTTAGAAAGTAAGGGGGATTTTTCCCCCTCCTGTTGAAACTAAATATAATTTGAAAGATAATGTACAAAGTCTTAAATATAGCCTGCAATTATACATGGCATATGAATAGTTTCTCTTGGTTTTAACATGTTTGGTTCATTTTTCCATCTTTCTTAGCAGACAGCTGTTAGATAAAGGGAGAAAAGTAAATAGTTGTTATGAAACCATACGTCATAGCTACAAGGAATAATTAAGAAAAAGGAATTATCATAATTATAAGGGAAGATAAAGACTAAACAAATCCTTTCTGTGCTTCATCCTCTTGCTCCATCATTTTATGACACCTCTGTAGTAGTACTTCAGCTAAAGAAGTACTTGAGAGCTTCTAGAACAAATTTCCTGTAGGTCCATCATGTTCCTGTACCTGCTGGATTCAGGCAGTTTTGAACTGGATCCTCCTTCATGGGAAGATGAAATTGGGGTAGAAACTTTCCTAGGAAAATCCCTGGGTTCTTGAGTTCCCTTGCCCGTGGTGGAAATTTTGCCTGAGCAATACTGAGTTTGCTTTTCTATGAATTTGCTCAACTTGACTACCTCCAAAAGTTTTGTGGCGTCCGCACGGTGCCTGAGCAAGCACCTGCAAGGTGTACGGATGTCCTGGCGTGAACAACTTGCTTTTTCTGGCAGTTGTGAAACACAGCTCTGCTCCTCAAGTGCTGTTACATCTGGAAAAATTTGTTCTTTTGGTTAAAAGTTTCTTGGGTTTTTCTCTGTCTTGGGAAACCTGAGCAGTGCTGGGCTGGTGGCTTTTGCTCTGAGTGTTGTGTGCTCAGTAGTCAGGACCCAGTAAAGCTTTTTAGCTGCCTCTAAGGACAGGCCAGAAAGAACCTGGGAACACTGCACTGGGTCACACATCACCTTTTTTTACACAGGTATGGAGAATGGCATAAAAGACTTTCAAAATAATAATAACAGTACTTAAAAGACACCCCAAAATGATGGTTGTAGGCTCCTGGGAACAAGGCAAGTGGCTGCGTACGAGGCTGTGATCCAAAAACATTGAAATATTCTGGGCTGTGGTTTTCTTTTATTAATTAGTCTAAGTGATGTTCAGAACCTGAAACCAAGGCTTTTAGACACATCTCTGGTGCCTAATTCTGCTCAGTGTCTCATAACAGGGTGAATCAGGAGGCTGTTTATTGAAGTCAGTGATGCAGTGTCGATGTAAAAGCGACAGAAGGGAGATGGAGGATTTGTTTACGAGCAGAAAAGTCCCCTGGACAGTTTAACACTAACAGAGAAAATTACTGAATAGCTGCAAAGCACAGAGCTTAAATGTAGCTGAAATAAGTCTTCTGGAGAATTTCCAGAACTATTTTAAGGGTCTGATCCAGAGCCTGATGAAGCCAAAGGTAAAGCTCTTTTTGACTTCTTCAGATCCAACGTTACATTTCAAAACATCATTCCCTCTCTGGAATTCTCTAAAGCTGTCTCCTAGGTGGTTTTTAATTAACTATTATGCCAGATGTAATGTCTTGTGTATCCCTTTAGTACTTGGATTTATTAACTATAAGAAATGATAGTATAATGCCTTTGTTGCACTGGAAATTATGATTTTCTATGTAGTCATTAGTTGCACAAGCCATTTAAACTCATCTTTTGTTGCTTGGCTTGTCCATTGGTTTACCAGTGTGTATCTGTCTTGTCTGTAGCTTTTGAACCCACTGGACAAGTTGATTCAGAGGTTCAGGACTAAGGGATGTTGTCTTTTGCAAGTGCTGTTAAAGAATATTGCTGGGTTGAGAGTAGAGAGGCTCAAAGGAGCATCACATGTCAGAAAGTGACTGTGTGGTGACCCAGCCACATACATTACAGAGTTTTTATTGTGTTATTCCATATTATATTCTATTTTATGTTTAGTGTCCCATTGTTAGGTCAGTGGCTGCTTCACCTCCACCACTTAGGTCTGTGAGAACAGGTAATTCCAGGTGTAGGCTGTAATTGCATTGTTTTAAAGGGAGCTTGCAAACAAAGCCCTGGAGTCTCAGTGCATTTTGGAATAATCTGAAAACGCTTCATCATGTGGGTTCAGCACTGGATCCAAACCTGCTCTAAACCCTCATTGGCTTCAGGAGGTTGTGGATAGGTCTTTGTGTCTGAGGAGGAGTGGGTTTCAGGGGTCGGGCACCAAGGGTGCCTTGAGCTGTGAGAGAGCCTGGTCCTATTGAAAGACTGGAGGAGGTGACAGAGGGACAAAGGTGATGTCTCCTCCTTTAATTCTGCCCCACGGCTTTGCAGCTGAGCCTTCCTCTGTGCAGGGAGGATGTTTGACTGTATTGGCACTGCATCAGATAGGGATTAATAACTATATGTAAAAGACAACTTTTATTTTTCTTTTATATTATAAAAAATATAATATAAAATTATATCTTTAAAAAATCAGGAATAGAGGAAGGATATTGAAAATGCAATTTCCAGCTCCATCAGTGGCATACTCCCCATTTTTGGCCTGTTGTGGTGTCAGATGGGACATGTGTGCCCAGCTATTGCAAGAAGCTGGTGCAAACCAGAACGAGAGGCAGCAGGGATCTCTCTGAGGATCCCCTGCCTCGTGTGCACTGAGGCTGTGGCTGTTTCTCCCCCAGCCCTTGCCCTGCCCATCGCTGCGAGGAAGGGAAAATGGAGGGTGTCCCTGACCCCGGTAATCTCCAGCTGCCACCGAGCCTCCCGGGAGGCACCCATGGCCAGCACAGATTAACACAGCCCACAGCAGGGACTGGCCTGCAGCCAGCATGGCCCTGGGATCAAAGGAGCATGGAGGTGGCTGAGAGCCACCTTCGGGCCCCTCCTCCTCGCCTCGCTCTGCAGCAGCTTTTGCCTTCCCTGCTGAACCAAACCCACCCTCTGCAGATCAAAGTGCTTCTTTCCCTGCGTCTTGCGCAGGGTGTTGGTGTCCCAGGTGTGGTTTCAGAGCTGACAATTGCATGAAGTCTGCAGGCTCTTGCTTGGGGAGTGCCATGGATGTATGCTGCCTTTTTTCTTGATGGGCAGAAATGGGGTGATCTGACCCCAAAGGATGAAGGATGGTGCAAAGCTGGGAACAATCATGAGGGTGTCACAGGCAGACCCAGTGCAGAGGCTTGGAACCATCATGAGGGAGGGTGTCACAGGCAGACCCAGTGCAGAGGACTGGAACCATCATGAGGGTGTCACAGGCAGACCCAGTGCAGAGGACTGGAACCATCATGAGGGAGGGTGTCACAGGCAGACCCAGTGCAGAGGCTTGGAACCATCATGAGGGTGTCACAGGCAGACCCAGTGCAGAGGCTTGGAACCATCGTGAGGATATTACAGGCAGACCCTGTGCAGAGCATAATGAGCTGTGCTCAGTTCTCTGCAGTGTCCTTGCTGGCCCAGCGGCCTCTAGGAGGAAAGGAGCAGGAGGGAACTTCTGCAGCGTTATTTTAGAGTTTCAAAGGTGACAAGGAGCCAGGGAAAACACAGAAGCTGGCATCACAGCACTGAAAATGGTGTATTTGAATGGCAAGCTGGCACCTTGGTTTGGTTTGTAGTGGATGCTCTAAGTAAGAAGCTTTATTTCTGTTAGAGACCTTATTTTTGAGGGCTGTTTGTTTGCTAGGATCGGGAAGAAGGTAGTTTAAAACACATTTTAGAGGGATTATCAGTGCTGTTCCCATCAGTTTCAGCAGCCCTCATGCCCCAAAACACAGAGGCTATTTCATGGCTGAGCCCTTTCAGGGAGGTCCTTCATCCCATGCACTCCCTTTGGACACTCTGATTTTCAGCTTCTCATCCCTGGGCCGATAGCAACTCTGTGCTGACCAGCACTGCACAGCCACGCAGCTGCCTACAACCAGCCCTGGGCTTGAGAGGTTTGTTTTCCAAGGTGGGGCTGGTGCCAGCTGCACTGTTTCTGTGGTGTGATGGTCCCTGGGGGTGGCCAGGGATCAACCCTGCCTTAACTTCTGTGCACCTGTTGTGTTACCCCTTCCCAACAGTAGCCCAAAGTCCTGCTCAGGCAGGAAACAACCTGAGCAACAACCTGGAGGAATGCAAGGGAATTTTCTCCTCTCGCTTCAGTGGTCCGGGGTCCCACCCTGAATGCAGAGCATGATCACTTCATGCTCATTTTAAATTGTGCCAGCTGAACATGCATGCTGGTTTGCAGGAGCATGTAGCCCAGGGCAGGACTCAAAAAGCAGCATCTCACACATTTGGGTCTGTGGGATGTCAAATAGGTTGAATATTTTTTTCCCAATGCCAGTTTGAAAGTTTGTTTTATAGTCACAGCTAGCATTGCAAATATTTGAGTGGTTGCCTGGTACATGATTATGATTTCTTCCAGGAGGCTCCTACAACTTTAATGAATGTGAAAGTTGTGAATAGCATGGGAGGTCATTGCTTATAGCAGCTACAGCATGTATTAGGCTGTCCATCAGTCTTGCTGTTAGAGCACTCTGCAGAATTCAATAAGCAATGTTATTTACTCTGTTGTCTTTAGGAGCTTAGAAACTTCCCAAAATGTCTTATAATCCAGGAGAAAGCTTTGTTGCAAAGCAACTTCGCTTCATTGATGGTATTTCTTCACTTTGGTTACTGAATGGCAGGCTAAAAATAGATTAAAAAAAACCAAACCAGTATTGAGATCAATCGCTAATTGATTTTGACTTGTCATATCCAGTTAAAAGCAGAACCAATGCTTTCTGAAATGTTGCTGATGTTCTGGAGCTTTGTAAAGCTGCATATGAGAGAATGCATCAATAACAGAGTGTAAGATGTCTTAATTTGGGCTTCATACAGAGTTTTAGGCATGTAAATGTCAGACTAAAGTTCTAGGGTTCATCAAAGTCCTGTGAGGATCTCCAGTGTCAATGAAATTCCTTTTAAAAACTGCCCTGTGAGGCTTTGCTGCCTGCAAGTGCTGGTTTCTTGAAACAAAAGTTGCATGGATTGTTGAAGAAAAGGCCTTCACAGGGTAAAGGGGTGGCTGAAGAGAGTTTCTGAGCAGGAAACAATGAAAGAGCTGCTGTGGGATCTGCCACAAGAGCCAAGCTGAGCTGCTCTGCTCCAGCAGTGAGTCGGCTGGGAACACCATCCTGGAGTGCAGGGACAGTCTGTGTGGCTCTGTCCCCACACCTCCAGTGGGACCTGGGGCTTGGGTTGTACCTCCAGTGCTAGAGATGCTGGAAATCACTCTTGGCAGAAGCAGGAGGGCAGGCAGGGACCAGCCCCCTGTGCTGTGCTTGGCATCACCCTGACAGCTCCCCATCCTCACCCTCCCTCTCCAGAAGCACCTCCCTGAGGCTGCCGCTTTTCTGGATGGTTTTCCCTGGACTGCCAGCCTTGTGCCTTTGAGGGGGGATGGAGGGAGGGGAGAGCCAAAACAGGGGACAGCCTATTTTTAGGCTGACTATCTCCCACTCCCTGGAAGGCCGGGTGCCAATTAGGTGGTGTGGCGGGGTGACGCTCGCCTGTCTGTAATGCAGCCTGCTGGCAGAAAGGGAGCAGAGCTCTGAGACATCTTTCTGTACCAAGGGACCCCGAGCCTGTCTAGATTTTTGCAGTGATGTTTATTTTGTGCTGTTGCATCTGCTCGTTTTTGTCTGGATGGCTTCCTCCTCCCTCCCATCACAGTTTATAGCAGAGCTCCGTGCACATCGTGTTGTGCGGTGTTTTGAAGCCCAAGTACATGGTTTTGGAAAAGACTGGAAAATTTAGGCTCAATTCCATAATTTAGAGATTATAAAGCCATGAAATAAAACTGTGATCATCTACTCTGTCTCCAGAATAGCAGAGGGCTCCTCATAATTAGTATTTTTTCAGCTACAGCATGTACTGTCAAGAAAAGAGGAATTGAGCAGGATGGATTTTTCATCCTTCAGTCTTTGGTAGGTTATTAGTCTCTGGTAAAGCATAGTTAAATGATTTTCTTTAAAGTGTGCACATTACACCTAATTAATATTTCTTTTGTTCCAGTTCTTGACCACTGGATTTCTCCTATATTATTCTGACAGAGTGCAAAGTACTCTGTAATAAGCAGAGGAGTAGTAATGTTTTAGCTGTGTTTGTCCAAGGGTGCTGGTACTACTGTGATTAATTAATCTTTTTCCATTTCCTTTGGTGTGATCAAGCTCTTTGCAGCGTTTACTATGAGCCTGATTTCCAGTCCATAATTGTCTTTAATGATACTTCCTTAAACCTTTCTAATTTATCAGCACAACCCTTGTGCTTTGGACATCAGAACCAAAATGGGGTAATGTTCCCATCAGTTTCTATCACTGTCCCCTGAGCCCTGATTAACCAAACCCTGCATCAGCTCTTCTGTTTTTTCCCTCAGAAAGCAGAAATGTTTTCTGTCCCTCGCATCTTTCTGTTTATCCACATAAAACACTGCCACAATTGTGGTTTTCTTCTGGTGCTTCACCACAGCATCCCAGCAGCACTGACATTCAGAGTACATGTTGGCCAAATCTGTAGGAACTCTTGGGTTCAATTATCATAACTTGTTGATATAGAAAGTCTGGCTAAAGAAACCAGGGTATTTGAGACTCCTTTTGTACATCTTTATCAGTCTTAAATGCAAAATGTCATTCTCAGCATATTATTGCTCCATTACATGGATTTTTCCCCAGTACAGAACAGAAATAGGTATTGAACATTTCTGCCCTTTCTGTACTGTTGTGTCTGACGGTACTTAAGGGATACATTTTGTTCCTTATGTGTTTGAAAAGTTCCTTTTTGCCCTTAAAAAGGCCAGCATTTTTTCTAGCTGCAGTTTTGCCACTGATTCTTTCTATTCTAACACAAGCGCCTGTGTTACGTGTTATCATATTATTCTTGACTTCCTTTCTTTTTTTAAGAAAGCATTTTGCACTCTGGAGTGTGTGCAGCGTTTTGGTTGTCATGGGATAGGAGGTAAAAACTTTTCTGAGCTCTTTCAGTGTCCAGGAAGAGTGCACAGGCTCTGCACAACATGGCCAGCACAGGATTGGAAGGATGAAGCTGATATTTGGAGAGAACTGGGGAAATAAGAAAGGGGAAATTCCCCTGCATCTCATTAAGGGTGAAATTCTTTCTCTGCAGAAAGCCTCAGCAAAACAGATCTGCTTCACATCACCCAAGCTCGAAGCATCCCTTTTATTAAGGGACAGACTAAAGGGGTTATAAACCTCCCGATATTGATACAAGACAGTTGATACATGTTCCCACAAAATATCATGATGGCAACCACAAATACCCTCTTTTCCTCCCCCCAAAATGTGTATGTGATATCATGCCACCTTCTTCTGTGTTTCTGCTGGCAGCCCACACATAACTGGGGCTTAGAGAAATGAAACCAGGGTCCAAACCAGAATCATCATCCTACAGCCACTGTCCTTCTGCAGCTGAGCAGTGAAATGCTCCTCTTTGTCTTCATCCTTAGCTGGAGACTGCAACAAAACAGCACCATTGGGGCACTCTGTCCTCAGCACACTCTTGCTGGGCTGAAACACTCAGGACTTTGGGAGAAGTTCTCTGCTCTGTGGGAAAACCCAGGCTGGGAGGTGAGCTACAGCCCTGGATCACTGAGCTGGGCACCAAGGTCTGTGAGGAGGAAGGATAACTTCCCAACTCACAGCTGAAGCCCTGCAAAACAGTGAGGTTTTCTTTAATTTGCTGGAAGTATGAGAATTCAGTCTTTCAGACCTCCTGATGCTGGAGTCCATTAGCAAGACACACAAGTCTTGGCTGTGACTGAACATGAACTCTGGGCTGATGCATATTTATTTATTAATATTTTCTGTTTCGTGCTGCTGATTGTCCCAGATGCAGGGGAGGGAAATGACTTTCAAATGAGAAGATTTTTCTTAAGCCTAGAGCATAGCTGTACTTGGAATGCAAACTTTAATCAGTTGCTTGATGGAGAAATATGTAATAAAAGTGCAATCTCTGCTGGGTTCCCTTTCATCCCAGTATCAGCTGTAGGGTTGTGCCCCTTGGAAGAAATACGGATTGTGTGCAAAATAATTTAGGCTCTTTGTAACAATCTTCTTGCAGAGATCATATGCCTTTCTTGTGTGCTTATTTATCTTATTTATCACTGCAGTGATAAATAATAATAATAGTGATAAACGTGTCTTGGTGGGGAAGCTGTGCTTCACTGACTTTTTTTTTGGGAAGCTGAGTATTTATAGTTTGGAGATTTTCTGAGTCTTACTCTTGGATTCAAGTTCAGCTGGGTTCCTGGGTTCTCAGACACAGGAGTGTCCTTAACCCCAAGGAGGCATCACTTCTTCCAGCAGCCCAAATCCTCTTGCCCCATGCACTTTGCAGGCAGTCACAACCCAGGCATGAGGAATCTCCACTGAAGAGCAGTGGTAACTCTCTGTGGCTGATTTCATGAGCTGTCGAGGGTCCATATCATCCTTCCCATCCCACTGTACCCACGGGGCAGCCCAAACCCTGAGAGCTTTTGCTTTGCACCTAAAAAAGAATCCTGGGTGCTCCTGTAAATGGTTGCAGCAAAGAGCTACTGGAGGAGGCTATTTTTTTTTCAGGGCAAAACCAGAGAGGCTACTTAGCATAGTTTTACATGCTGCTAATGTGGTTTTATTGCTTCTAGGACCTGACCTACTATCGTTATGTGCTGCTGTGGATGCTTTTACTCATTTGGAGCTGGTCCAGGGATCTCTAATGGGGCTGTGCACTGCATGACCTAGGTGTGCTCAGCATGACACCATCCCCTGCACTGGGAGAGCTGGTTTATCACACTGCTGAGGACTGGGAGGACTGGGAAATTGGGCCAGCAGCATGCTCTGCCTTGTGCTGGAGTCTGGATCCTGTGGAGTGCTGGGTGATGGAGGCAGGGACACCCCTGTTGTCCCCATCACCACACAGGCCATGGGTTTATTAATGCTCTGTTGTGGACTTGCTCTGTGCACACAGAGCACTTCAAGCACTGGTGTGCAGGGGATGTGGTGAGCTGTGAGTCATCCCCCACTGCTCCTAATGAGAAATCCAACAGATTCCAAGTTAGAAATGGACAAAGAATGGTTTTTGGGATTCACCTCTCCCTGCGCTGCTGAGCCTGGGAGTACTGCAGCCAAAATAATGAGTCTTAACAATATCCCTTTAGCCCTATAAGCATTTCCCTCAGTGGTATATTTAGCAACATAAATTATGTTTTGTGTGTGTTTGGTGCTCCTCGTTTTGGCCTTCCTTCCCACTCTACAGCCTCAAATTGCTGAAGTGATTGTGTGCTGTTTGTTGTGCTTTACAAGGTTTCTTGACAGCTATCAGCATTTTACATTTAGTAGAGCTTTCTACTTTCCCCCCCCCTCCATGTATATAATGCTGATCCAGGCAATAACATCTTGGCTGCAAGGCCAGTTTCTTTCTGAAATGCTTAAATACAGACTGAGAAAATCTTATTCTGATGAGCAGTGACTTCTATGCCTGAATAACTCATAGAGACCTAGTCTGTATTTTGAAAATCTGAATGTCTCTCCTTTGTTACCAAAGTAGTAATTCTATATTGGAATTGGCAAAAAAATTTGTATCACAGAGGTGAAATCTTTGGATGACAATGTGATTTTACTTCTGGGTTCTGTGACCACCAGCACATGTGTTTAGATTTAGGCTAAAGGAGAGGATCACACCTTGTGTTGCTTGCCATGATTTTTAAGTGATATTTTTTAGGGGCAGGTCGTTGATTGTCCAGACACTGCTCCTGGGTTTTATTGTCTGTGAGACTTCACTTGTTTCTCCAGGAGGAAGAAATGGGTGAAGGCAGAACAGAGTGACCACAGGGCTGGAGTGAGGGTCAGACAGAGCTCCTTGGAGACTGATCCACTTGGGCTGGGAAGCTCTGCAGTTCCTCCCAGTTCAACCAGCCTTGAGGAAGCTTGGGCTGGCCTGAGATAACCTCCAAAGGAAGGGCTGCAGCAGCTGAGGCAAAGGGAATAAGAATTTTGGAGGAGAGGAATAGCAATCCAGGGAGGAGAGCCTGTGTCTTCTGGAGAATGGGAGATCACCCTGAGAGTTGTTGGGTACTCTTGAGTTGTCTGAGTGAGGTACCTGGGCTTTCAATGACACTGCCAAACTGGGCTGCAAAAAGGAGGCACTGGATTTCAAAGAAGAGAAAATGAGATAGTTGGAAAGAGAAAACCCAAACCAACCAAGCAAAACAAACAAAAAAAAACCCTCACCAAAAGGTATTTAATTGGACAGAAATAATTGAAGCATCCTTTCACCACACAGGGCACAGTTTTTGTTACTTTACAGGGGCAAAACTGAGGGCAAATTGCTTGCCCAAAGTGTTGTAGGAATGACACAGCCAGAGTGTTGTCCCTACACCATGCATTTAATAATGTAAATAAATTTTTTGTCCATTTCTTCAAATCTCTACTGAGAGCTCCGGAAAGCCACTTCCAGTCCCAGGGACCCAATGAAGGATCTTTCCACCCATATCTTTCCGGAACTTCTCTCTTCACCACCATTCAGTTATTTTTCCCAAATCCTTCCCACTCCTGCCTCGAATTCTGCTTAGGTGAGCATTCCCCATCGCCTTGCTTTTGCTTCCCTCCAAGCAGAAGCACCTCCCACCCCAAGAGACAGCACTGGATTCATTGTTTTCATGGTCAGGAGCAGTGTGAGCATTCCTCACATGGTTAATCAGGTGTAGAGAAAGAGCACAGCGTGTGTGGCCTTGTGTGACCCCAGACATAGCCAGGAGGTGCCTCTGCATTGGTGCTGTGTGAACTTGGAGCATCTGTGCTCTCAGCATGTGCTTTGCTGAGGCAGGATGGCTAAAATGTGCTGCTTAGGTGATGAAACACAGAAAAGCTTTTGTCTTCTGAGGTCTGCACTGATCTCCAGCCCTCAGAATGTACCTCTCCTGGGGTCTGCCCAGCATTTTTTCTGCATGGAGTTTGCTGTGCACGTCAAGACTGTGCTGTAGGAACATGAGGGCATTCAAAGCATGTTGGTATGAGTGGTTCTAACCGTGATCCTACCCCCATATAGGCTCTGAAAATGCACGCTCAGCGAAACTGCTGAAAATGTGCCGGAGAACTTAGCCACAAGAGTGCATCTGTGAAATATTTAAAAAGTAGTCAAAGAGGGGGAAAAGTGAAGACCAAATGGAGGAGAAAGTGTGCTGCTAGTTCAGCAGAAAAGACAATTGTACCTGCTGGTAGCAAGAACAACTTCATCATCTGACGCATGGAACTCTTCCAGCTTGTCACAACCAATACTGCACACCCAAGGCTATTTGTTGCATTAGCAATGAACCTGAGAGTGCAGGGAGCTGCAGCTCCTCTTGGCACATAGGCTGGGCACCAGCTCCTGCCTGTGCAGGTGCTGCTCTGCTTGGACAGGAGAGGAAAAAGTGAAGATGTGAAATACCATCATGGCTGTGTTTCCCACCTCCTCTGAACTGGGTGTTGATCAAGCCCATGTGCAAAGTCAAGCCTCAAGTATTATCTGCTATTTTTGTGACGAGGATTTAAAAGACACCTATCACCCTGCAGCTGAGGTTTGTTTTGCTGTGGCTAAGAGAGGACCAGTTTTTATTTTTTGGCAGGGGAGGACACAGGAGCAGCTGCCTCCAGATCTCAAATGGCAGCTCAAAAGTTGAGCTAAGGAGAAATCTGCATTCAGCTGTAAATGAATAGAAAGACATCAATTATCCTACTCTGAATTCAGCCAAGATTGAGGGGAGATATTTTTCACAGTATGTGTGAATTCCAGAGGCAGGGCCTGTCTTAGGGGCAAAGCTCAGCTCATGACAGAGAGCTGCATCAGTACTGTTATAGCTGATGCTAAAATCTTTCTTGGAGTTTGTTGCTAAGGACTTTCCTGCTGAATGATGCACAGGAGTGAATCAGCAGTGAGATGTGTATTTCATGTGTAATGTGTTCAAGTGGTGTGATTTGTTCAGAAGGCAGATTGCCTCACTATATTTTTGACAAAAGAGTTTTGAAAGTTGGAGTTCTGTTGAGTGTGTTGCAATAATGCAGCCTTGCAGTGCCGGAGACCTGAATGAACTTGGTGTGTGATCTCCATTTCATATCTTCTGTATACCTGAAAGAAACTCCTCTAGAGGCAGAAATAATCCTCCAGGTCACAATTGACCCACAGGACTCATGCCAGTCAAGATGACAAAGAAAAAAGCCCACAAAACTTTTGTTTAAATCACATGGAGGTAGCTCTGTGCTGGACTTCAGTCTGTTTTATCTTATTGGAGGTAAAATAATCTGATTTTCCTCAAGGTTCCTGTCAGTTCCAGGAGAGACAAGCAAGCTGCACCTTCTGGAAAAGGATTGCAAAGTAGTCATTGGCTTTCATGGTGGAACTACATAACCAACCATACCGGACTTTGCAATCCAGATTTTTCTCAGCATCTTGACCTGAACAGATCTGTTCACAGGATGAAGGAATACAGAAGTGACAGTAATGAGGGAAGAGCAAATAGGTGAACTCTCCTGTGGGAAAAAGTTTGTACTAACTTGCCTCCTGACAGCAGCCCTGGGGCTGCCTTCAAGACAAGACTTGCAGGAAATGCAGACAGTAAATCCTGAATCTTAGAGATGGCTGAGCATATGTGACATTGAAAATCACAAGCTGGTTAATAATTATGGAGTTTTTGTTGTGTATACAGGCTGCATGGAAGTGCTCATGAGGGCAGGAGAGAGAAATAGAGCACAAGGTTCCCAGAGATCATGGAGGCTGACCTTTCACATCTGCACTTACCAACCCAGAAAAAGCAATTCCAAGTGTGTTTTGGCCTTCCTGACACCTGAAGCCTTGTCCTTCCAATTTTCAAAGCCAGCAGCTTGAGTTTGCCTGTCAGGTGGTGATTTTGAGGTGAGAGCTGCCTCCAGAATCAGAGCTGGCTGATGGGAAAGCAGCTTGGCTCTGGAGCAGGGAGATGATCTGCCATTGTGGGCATAATTGCTGCATTCCTTAACTGGGAGAGGAGTGGAGCAAGCCTGCCTCGCTAGGACTTACATGGAAATGGCATTTTTAGGGGAATGTTTGAAATGCATCTTACAGGCACCCAGTTAAACACTCCTCTCAGCCTGGCCACAGGCCAGTTTAGAGTCCTTTGAACTTCTTGCCCTCCAGGCAGAGCCCAGGGCTGAGTTTTCCTACCACTTCCAGGATGCCAGGTCATTGCTATCCCCAGAGAACAGAGCCCAGCTGCCTAAAGTCTCACCCCCAGCTCTGTTTGTCTTGTTGGCCCTGATCGTGGTTTCTCAGGCTCATCCAAAGGCAGGCATTGTTTTCTGCAGCTTCTGTGGCACTGTGTCCACTGGCAGACCTCTGTTTTTAGCAGGGTTAGGAGTCAGACCACAGCTGGTAGCCAGGCAGTCTGCCAGTGTGCTGGGCACATCAGCCATTTCTCATGATATAGAGCAGCTGAGCTAGATTTTTTATTTTTTTTGGTGTGTGTGTGTAAGCTTTGAAACATGTTGAGCTTGCCATGTGGGAAAAAGTTCTGTTAGTCCCGTGCTTGCCTGCATCCAATTGTGGCAAGGGCACAAGGGTTTGGGAGCATATTTCTGCTCCTGGCTTACAACTTGCTCTCATCATATCGTGCCTGCATGCACAGAACCTCCTGGTGAGGCACCAAGGTCCTGTTTCTAGCTGCAGATCCTCGGTGTGTAGGCAGGGAAATAAAACTAAAAGTGTGGGTAAATTCAGAGGCTGCTTCTGCAGCTCTCGTGCACCATATGCTGCTCTCGGGAGAGCAGGATTTCAACCCAACCATCAGGCTCCTGTGGGAGTGTTTCACTGCTCTTTGCTGCCCTGGACAGAAGCTTTGCAGGAAGTTATTGCCCCTGAACCAAAAGCAGAGCTGAGTGGCTTTGATGGTCTTGTTATTCTGCTTGGCCCTGCTTTAAGGGATTGGTTCATGTTATCTGTGGTGGTTTCCTCCTCTTCCTTCAGGAAAACTTCCTTCAGTTTTACTTTTCACTCTTTCAAGGCAGAAAAGGATGAGAGAGGAAGCCACAGTGTTAATCTCTGCACAGACACACTGGTTCTGCTTTTCTGAGGTTATTATCCTTAAACAGGAAAAATAAAACTCCCATTGCTTTGAGAGTGGCAAAACTAATTTAACATGATTTCCTATGGGTCTAGTTCATTTACCTTTAACTCACCCTTCCAAGCCCATGGTTTCTTCCTGACCACTTGTGGGGCTAAATGGCAATGTGTGCAATGGCTTTTGAAGATTCCTTTGCATTCCTAAACTATGGACATGCTGACTTCCAGCTCTCAGAATGGATAAGGGGTTGGAGGCACAAGCTCCCACTGATTTATATTACTTAGCTCTCCCTTTCTATACCATCAGTTTAGTATGTCTGAAATAACTACATCTGTCTCAAGTGTGGTTGAAATTGGCCAATGGATTCAAAAGTTATTAGAGGGGATTAAAAGACAGACAGCATGACCAGATAAGCCTTTTTTTCCTCAGGAAACTAGGCTAAAAAGGGAAAAAAACCAAACAACTAGTGCAAGGACTCCTGTGATGTCCTCTCTTCATCCTGTTTTTTTTCACTGTCTGGGGTAGTTAATACTAAAAGCTCTGAGTATTTACAGAGGATTGGTGCAGCATAAAAAGAAATGATGCTCTCCTTTCCTCTGACTGTTTATTTACATTACACCTGCAATGCTGAATGTCATCAGTCCACTGATGTGAGCCTTCCCACTGAGTCCCCTGTCTCAGCTGAAATCTGGTGTGTGTGAGAAGTGGCTTGGAGTTACCCACACCTGACCACCCTGCCCAAAACAGGATTGAGCTTCCAGGAGACAAGCCCCATGGATTTGTCCCCTGGGAGACAAGGCAAGCCATTTTTTATCCTTGAGCAGGAGATGAAGACTCCGCTGCATCTTCTCAGTTAAGATGTGAACATGGAAATATTTCAGTTGTGTAGATAAAATAGGCTGTGCCTATCTCAGCCTCAAATACACCCTTGACTGGCACCTTCCACAATGGACAGCATTTTGCAGCCTAGAATTTGCCAGTGGGTGCAGACCATGGGAGCTGGGGAAGCCCACGAGGTGCTTGGCTCTGGGGAAGAGGATGCCACTCTGCATGCACAGCAAATCTGATGACCCTTTGATCCCTGTGCACATCTCAGAGCAAACTCAGTGGCTTGTGATCCCATGATCCCAGAGGAGTGCTGGGAAGGGGTTGGATTTGGTGGAGCCTTTAATCTGAGAGAAGAGGGCTGGGAAAATATTTAGCATCAGTTGCAAGAAGAAAAAGAGTTAAAGCCTGTGCAGGTATTAAGACTTGGAATTTAATTTCAAGCTAAAGATAGGTTTGTTCCTGGAGATGGATCTTGAAATGTGAAGAAAAGGTATGAAGTTAGGATTTGGGGTTCTGGTTATCGTGGCATTTCTAGCCCAATTTTCTGTGTTCTGGTTATATAGCACAGCTGGTACAGCCCTTCAAACAGACACAGAAATCCAAAAGTTAAAGGAATAGCTATCTGTGAACCTGCCACCCCCATACACAAATCCAGTGAGGCAGCTGGGCTCTAATGTTCCTCCCCCCTTCCTGCTCCTGTGACATCCCTGTTGTCCCAGGATGTCCTTCAAAGCATTGCTGGGGCCCACGAGGTGGCTTTGAAGAGCAGGATGGGGAATGACCTCCAGCTGGCAGCCTGGAGAGACTGTCCTGTCCCCCTGCACCAGCAGGGCTGGGGTTCCAGTATTTTCTGAGCATTCTCAAGGACCAGAGGTTTGATGGCTCAGAATCAGTGCTTTGAACTCTTATTTGGAGGAATCTGGGTGAGGTGGTGAGTGAAGGGGTTGCTTGAGGTGATGGACACTAGATTAAGTTCACACCTGCCAAGGAAAAGGTTTCACCTGGTGCTGTTTGGGCTTTCAGACCTTCTGAGTGTGTCCCACCCCAGCTCAGGGTGCAGCTGCACTTTCTGTATTGGGAGGCAGAGGATGATGGGCTGCAGGGAAAAAGCTTTGGAAAGATGGGAAGCCTTCATCTCACTGATGGAAGAGGTAAAAAACCTCACGCTTTTCTGCCTTTTGTCAATCCACAGCATGTTTGTCCAGTGCAAAATTATTTCATCTGGTGCTACTGTCAAAAAACAAAAAATAGCAACAGGAATTTTTGGGGCTGGCTTCAATTTAGAGGCTCAAAATGTTTGTACAGGATTGGAAATCCTTTCTTGCCCTTCCCCCTCAGCTGGGCACTTAACATGGTGAAGGAATGCGTGATACCCTGCCTGCTCCTCGGGATTAGTAATTTACTTTGTTGTCTCTGTTAATCTAAAGCCCTGACGATGCAGCAGAACTTCAGCCAAGTTCCTCCTTGTGGAGTTTGGGAGGAGGGAATTTATGTGGTGTGTGAAACAAAGCTCTGTGTTAAAAAGGGCCATTTTCTGTCACCCTGCTGTCCTGCAGGGACCAAGCTGCCCTTACCCTGCTCCATCAGGTGTGCAGCTGGGGGGAACCCCCTGTCCCCCTGCAGCCAGGAAAAGCTCTGAGAGCAGCTCCATGGCAAAGAGCAGCTTCCCAGCTGAAATCTGGCATTCCCTCTGCTCCTGGGGCCTGCAGAGCTGCTGCCTTTTGGTGACTTGCTCTCCAGAGGCTGAGAAGAGAGACTTTCTGCCCCTGCCTGTGCTGGTTGTGGGAGATGTGGGTGCATGGTCTGTGCTCCAGGAGCGGCTCATCCCCACGCCTGAAGATTGCAGGGTCCCTTACAAGGCATGCCTTTACCCAGGCCCTCATCCCTTGGCAATGTTTATCCTGTTCAAGGTTCTGCCAAGCTCTTCTCCCACCCCAACCCCCTGCTAGAACAGGCTCACACCCCTTGTTTTCCTTTGCTGCTGATTTGTGGTGTTTTATTTTTCTTCCTGTGCCACAAGAGGTACTGCCTGACATAACCTAACCCTGACAGACTCCTGAGAGCAGCTCCCTCCCACCCTCCTCATTCCCGTTCATCTTGTGGCTCATTTTGAAATTGCCATTATTTCATCCCTCTGGGGCACCAGCTAAGGCTACCCTGATGATGGATGCTGCCAGACCAGATGCATAAATATTAAGAAAGCGGAAAGAGCCAGACCTGCAATTTCTTTGTGCAGAGCAGCGATGAGGATGCTGTCCTTACAGCTGACCAGCACAACTGCAGTCTGAGCTCCAGGTTTAGAAAGCTGTAGATGCTGGTTAAAATGAAGATTTAACTGTGGTCAGGCAGAGAAGCAAGGATGCTGGTTATACTGGAAAGTTTTACTGTTGGGTTTGTCCAGCACACTGGGCTGGTCTAAATGTATATTGTACCTTGTCTGAATTTTGATGCTGGTAGTGGAAGACACTTTTGTGGCTAGATGATTTTTTCACAGTTTTCTGGATTTTGACATGAAAATAGCAGATCCTAGGAATTTTTATTCTATCAGTCTGGTGTGTAATGCTTGTAGTGCAGTGTCACAACTCACTTGCCTGCGTGCTCCCCCTTAATAAATCAGTATGGGTTTGCCTGGAATTGCCAGAGGTTTGGTGCTATCAGAAATATTCAGATACTGCAAGAAAAGAAAATAAATTCTTGATTAATGCTGAGTTAGCTGTCTCCCCTCTAATGCTGTTTCTAGTTCAATGGATGTCTTGATAATGGTGTTTGATCTGAAGGCCACAGACTTATTGATGGTCACAGATCAAAATACCATCCCTCCTAATAAATTATGCTTCTCTCTTCTGCTAAGAAGCACAGCAAGGAAGAACATCTATAAAAGCAGGGGGAAAATCTGAGCACTCCCAACAAAGACTCATAGCAGCACTACTCAGGGTAAGAGCCAACACAATTGAAGTGCATTTCCAGAGGAGAAATTTGGGAAATGCAAATTGGATGCTGGTGCTGCATCTTTATTTTGGACCCCACAGCACAGCAAGGCTCATGGTGTTTCTTTTCCTTCCTGTCCACATCCTTCTGCCCATCTATCCCACCTTAGGTCAGATATAGCTTTGGGAATTTGAGGATATATAGCTCAGAAATAGTGTTGAAAAGACACAGGATATTCTTCTTATGGCTCAGGGCTGCACCTAACAGTGCAAAGAGTTTTTGATTGACTAGCACCAGCTTAATGTTTACAGTCTCCAAAATATCATCTCTTTGTTATTATCTATGAGCACAGAGAGCAAGGGCTGTTGGTGTGGTCACAGAAAGATCTCAGCAATCCTGCACCCAATCCCAACTGAGAAAGCTGGCATTTTGTAAAATCAGGGACTGTCGATGCAAAATAATCCTCATCTTGCTAGAGGTGATCTCTCAAGATTTGCATGGAGTATCTTGGTGATGTTGCTATGCTTCCGAGGGTCTCACTTTGTCACCTCTCATGCTCATCAGGAAATAAAGAAGTTCATCAGTTTAACATTTTCCAAGACAATTAACTTTCACTTACAAAAAATGTGCAAATTACCTTCCTCTATTTAAAACTAGCAATCAGGACCCATTATATTCCTGTAGCAGGAAGACTGAAAGACATCACATTCCAGACCATACAAAAAACAGTCTGAAATTCCAAATTTCCTCACTTCAGTCTACACACACCACCAAATCCCAGCATCCAGCTGTTTGTAGAGCTCACGTGTTTCCTGAAGGTGAAAACTTTTGCTTTGTGGCAACTTTTGAGCATCCATTAAAGCTCAGATGGTGGCTCAGAGCAGATTGTGTGGTGCTGCCCATCTGCCCATCGGATGCCCGGGCTCACTTTTTAATAAGAGCAAGGAGCTGGTTGTAATGTCATGCAGTCATAATTCTTGGCAGTTGCTATAGTTCATATGTTTATTGGAAGCTGAAGCTTTGGAGCATTTTTCAGATATCTTTACTTCCTGCTTCAGTGCTTGGGTTTTTTTTTTTTTTTCCTCAGCTGAGCTGTCAGGGTCCCAAAGCCCTGTTTATTAGGGAAGGAACCACGTGTCCAGTGCAGTGTTTCATGGAGAGAATGACTATACTGAAAAAAAGCTGAGCACGTCCAAGAGCACCTGCCTGGGCAGTGCATGTTTGTAAACTTTGAGGGTTTTTTTATGTTTTGAAAAGGCAGGGAAATAACTTTTCCTGTAAAAGAGCTGGGTGTGGAATTTTGGGGCCAATCTGAGAGATGATGGAGTCTCCCTTAGAGAGAAGGTGAGTTGTGTCAGACTGACCTGGGAGAAGGCAGCACTTTGCTGTCTGAAGTGGACTGCAATTAAATGATCTCTCAGGCATTTAGGGGTTGCACTGAGGCTTGGAAGCACAGTTTGAAACAGAGTAAATTATAGGGCAGCTGGAGTCAGGGGAGAGTTTCTAGATCCACAACATTTCCTTGTACCACATGGTGTCTCAGCCACAGGGATACCTTAGGAGAAGATCCAGAAGTTCTGAAGGAAGTATGTCCTTCCCCAGTCCTGTTCTCCACCCTCTGTACACCGGGTGTTCTGCACCCCTGTTCACCTCAGTCAGGCTGGCATGTGCTCCCAGCCATGAAATGAGGGCAGTGATGAGGGAGAGGAGATGCTCCTGGGGCTTCACATCCCATGGTGTGGGCTTTGGAACCTGCAGGGAGGATGATTTCCAGGCTTTTCTGGGGCAGCCCTGAAATGCAAGAGACAAGATTCACAAGCTTCCCTCATGTTTTGTTTTCCCATTGCTTGCATCTCAATTTAGGATGCAGGAGAGCAATCAGAGAGGGTGCTTGGAATCCCCACTCTCACAGCCCCAGCCTCCTGAATAAGCAGAGTAACGCTGGAGTTTCCCCTCAGGAAGGTGACATGGTATAAAATTTCTTCTAGGACAAAATTCCTTCTCTTAATAAGACCCCCATTTAAATAATCAAAGTCCCAGAGCTGAGATGCAGCTGGCCCATGTGCCCAGGAGAGCATTTCAGAATACTTTTACCCAACAGTTGGTCTGAGATCAAACAGACTTGGCATTGCGCTGTTTCCTGGATAACACGCCGTCATTATTTATTCATCTGAATCAAAGTGCTTGATGTTTTCATGCTATCAGTTAGACAGAGCCATATCGTCTGCCTCTCCTTTTTTTTTATTAATTTGTTGTGTTTCAAGAAAGTTTTGAAGCTGTTGCAGTGGGAAATCCATAGCTTAAGTGGCAGCTTGCTCATCTTTTATTTATTTTTGTAATAATCCTGTTGTTACTCATTCAAAGCTCCAAAAGATCCTTGTCCTCAATCAAAAGTTTCATGTTTGGATGAGGCTGTAATGATGTCTTCTAGAAGAAAAGCATGTTTTCCTGGCTTTGAATAGGTACTGTCATTTTTTTTTGCTTTGTGATTTAAAGAGATATAATGTGTTTGTTGAAAAGCAAGTAATTTTAAAATTGATTTTTATATTTGGATTATGATGACTATGTAAAATTCCCAATTTTTTCATATATTTAAAAAACACAAACACAGGAATGTCAAGCCAGTGGGTGAACCAGCAATGGGATGTGATTAGGGTGATTTCTGGCCTGTTTCCCATCATTCTTGGAGAGAAAGTGGGTTTTTTCCCCCCTATGAAAAATGGTGATTTTCCTCTGATAAATCTGTTCCCTTTTCAGTTTGGAGGCTTCTTTGTTGCAGAAAGAAATTTGTAACTCAAAGTAGATGCTCTTTACTTAAACGCTGCTCTATTGGAAAAGCATTTTTCCATAGAAATAGAGTTTCAATAGGAAATTTGCAGTCAGCTGTTCCACACGGCAGGCAATGCTGCTCCCCCTTCCCCTCCAAAGGGTGGTTTCATACAGAACCTTCACTTCTGCATATCCATACCAGTGCTGTGGTTTTATAAGCACATTTCCCTATTTTGAAATGTTTTCCTGTCTCCTGTTTTTGTGTAAAACATCCTCACAAAGAGGGAGGATGATTAATTGGAAACTACAGAGGAAACTACAAAATCAATTGCACTCAAAGAACTGTCTAATGCAGAAACTAAACAAATAAAAACCCCTAGAGGATTATATGGCTTTTTCCCCCTTCCTTATTCAGTCATCAGGCTCTTAACTGTTACTTGGAAGATTTTTTTCTGACACTAAACTATAACCTTTGATATTTCACCTTGTTGGTGCTCAGCTGCACATTATCTGTGAACACAACAAACAATATTACAAAAATAGCTGAAAACTGTCTTGATGGATTGCAGAGCTATTGGGACCCTTTACACCAAAAGGAGTTCTGATCCCCAAACTCATTGTGCTTCTTTATAAAATTAATCCATAAGATTTTCTGCTCATAAATAACTGTGAAATGACTGAACTTTAAAACATAAGACATCTTATGTGCTAAACCTCACAGAAGAATAATCTCTTGATAAATTTAGTTTTAAAGTAACGGAAGCATAGATGATTGCAATTCTATTTTCAGACATGCATGGTAAAACTTTTCTATTTTGTTTGTAGCAAAGCCAGTTTAAGCCAGGGCCTCCAAATGAAGATGGAAGTGTGAGAATAAGCAGGGTCAGTGTGGTGTACAGCCCTGGCCCTGGGTTTGGAGGCAGTTTTGTGAAGAAGAACTCAGATTGTGTGAGATTAAACATGAGATTTGAGCTGGTTGGTGCTGATGGCATCACCAGTCATGTCACAAAGCCTGGAAGAGCAGGGCCTGT
Source organism: Passer domesticus (assembly GCF_036417665.1). Lineage (NCBI taxonomy): Eukaryota > Metazoa > Chordata > Aves > Passeriformes > Passeridae > Passer > Passer domesticus. Next base: position 4,624,417 of record NC_087474.1, read on the forward strand.
GTCTCTGCTCTCCATCTGAGCCACCAGAAGCAGAGCACTCTGAAACCATCAGATCTGGGATCATTCTGTGTGCACTGAGGCAGTGATGTCTGTCCTACCCAGGCAATACCTAAATAACATATACAAGTAGGCCAGGCACTGAGATGTGCTTTGGGTATGTAAGGAGAAAGGAGTTAAGATAAATCAGCAGAACTCTTTTTTAGCCACTGTGAGGCTAAATGTGAAGCATGTGAACTGGGATTTCCCATTACTTTGTTAATGTGAGTATTCAATTTAATTTCAATTCATCTGGGAGAATCATAAATTGTAAGAATTGAGAGGATCAGTAATGCTTTTAATGGTCTGATCTTTCAGGCTTGATGTTCTTCTTGCTTGGGCCTCAGGGCTGGCTTCCAGGCTCTCCTGGGAGTTTTGTGATGGTGTTTTGCACAGCTCCCTTTGCCAGCAACATCCCCACAGGGGACAAAAAGGTGAGGCAGAAGTCAGACTCGGTGACCTCAGGGGTCTTTTCCAGCCTAAATGGTTCTGTGATTCTAAGTCATGCTGAAGCCCAGGGCTGCAGTGCAAAGCTCCAATCTGCTCTGCTGTGACTGTGTCTTCCAGGACATCCTTCAACTTCTTTGCAGCTCAGTGACTCGGAGAAAAGGGAGAGGCACAATTTCCATAAAGGATGGTGTGGACTGACCTTGTCTGGCTGCCAGGTGCCCACCAAGCTGCTCTCTGACTCCATCCTCCTCAGACTGGATCAACCCACCACAGATGGCTATTAAGCAATTTAATACACAAAAGATGGTTAATAGGCCCTTGGAGGGTGTGAAATATATCCTGGAGACAGGGACAAGGGGAATCTGTGAAATGCCATGCAAATTTGTTTTTTTCCTGTTTCCTCCACTTCATTTCTCTATTCTTTGTCTGACAGTAGAGATAGGCTGGAGAGAGCTGGGGTCTAGAGACAGCTCTTCTATTCAGAGTTAGAAGTTTTGCGAATAATTGTGGAAGGAAGGTAGAGACAGGGAAGAGTATTTTGGAACCAGGCTAAACATTTATGTGGGGAGAGAGGAACAGTGCCACCCCACTTGTTCTGCTTTTAAAATCATGATATGTTTTGTTACAATCTATAAGACAAGCCCAAGACTGGAATAGGAAAGTGGCTGTGAGCTAGGACAAACGTGCACTTTCAGCTCTGTTTTGAATTGGTTTTTTGTGATCCCCCAGGAGTCAAGGGTGCCACTAGGCCACATTTTACTCTACTTTTAAAAAATATTACCTCAAAACCACTTCTGCTCATGTAGCTGCACAGTCCAGACCTCAAACACCCCTTTTATTTGTAGAAACACAATGTAAGACATTAAATATTTTCTAGATTTGTGAGTCTGTGGTGAGTCTGAGAGTATCAGGATAACCTGTGTGACCCCGTTTCTGGGAACAACGTGGTTGTCATTGACTACTTAAATGTATCCCATTTGTTAAAATTGAAGATCTGTATTGTGTTCTAAAGTAATTGTGTGCCCTGGAAAGTTGTTGCAGAAGTGTTGGGGTTTGCCACACACTGGAATGGAACAGCCCCTTGGTCCATTCCTTTGCCATCATGTGGCTGGAGGTGGCTGGTCTATATTTTTGAAGAGTCAAGGCAGAATTAAAACTACCTTGCATCATATTCCACAGTGGTCTGAATTTTGGGGGGAGACATCTCTCAGTCCAGGTGCCCCTGCTGTGTCAGAGAAAAGCAAACAGGCAAATGTAGACACAGAGTTCACAGGTACCTACAGGCACATATCAACACCAGAATTTTGGCGTCACAATAAACAAATTGAATCACCAGAAGCTTTGCTAGGGTCTAAAGCATAGTTTATCTCTCTGAAGTAGACATTGGAAACAGGAGAGATGACTCATGCCCTAGCAGTGCCTATTTCTCCCTGAATGTGTAACATCCTGAGCTTCTTTGGTTTGGCTAATCTATTCCAATCCATCAGGGAAGCTAAATTTTAGTTGATTCATTCTATTCTGAGAATATGAGGCTATTTCACAAGAGTTGCATGATATATATATATATATTTAGTAAAAAATATCTAGAATACATTATTTGCCCTGTCTAAGCTTAGGAACTAAACTTTAGGATGGATGACGATGGATGTAGAGAGGAGCAGGCAGTACTTGAATCATTAGACTCATACATGGCAGATTAAAAATTAACAGATCTGATCAAAATCTTCCACTGCCTTGTGAAATTTGTATTTTTAGTTGAAATTGTCTTGAATAAACAAAAAGAAAATCCAAATGTACAAACAGTACATTCTGCAACATTTCAGGACCCTGTCAGGGTAGGTGATGGTATAACTCATAATGTCATCTGGAGACTCTTAGCCCCAGTATTTATATGTATGTAGGAAGAGGTTAGGTCAAAATATTGGATGATCTCTCAGTGGAATTGCTGTTTATCACTGCAATTAGTAATCACACAATCATATCACAGAATGGCTTGATTTGGAAGGGACCTTAAGGATGATTTTTTTCCAAACCCCCTGCCATGGGCTGTGACATCTTCCGTTAAACCAGGTTGTTCAAATCCTGTCCAACCTGGCCTTGAACACTTCCAGGGATGGAGTTTCCAGACTGTGCCAGGGCCTGCTCACCCTCACAGGGAAGAATTTCTTCCTAATATAAAATCTAAGCCTACTCATTTTTCCTTTAAATCCAATCCTCCTTGTTCTACCTCTACATGTGCTTGTCTAAAGCCACTCTCCAGCTTTCTGGGAGCAGCTTCAGGCACTGGGAGGTTCTGTCAGTTCTCCCTGGAGCCTTCTCTTCTCTTAGCCAGCTATTGCAGCCTGTTTTCATAACAGAAGTGCTTCAGTTCTCTGACCATCTTTGTGGCTCTCCTTTGGACGTGCTCCAACAGGTTCAAGTTTTTCCTGTGTTGGGGGTCCCAGATGTGGATGCAGCACTCCAGGTGGGGTCCCACCAGAGCTGAGCATCTTCTTCCACTTGCTGGTCACACTTCTCATGATACAGCCCAGGACATGTTTGGCTTTCTGGGCCAACCAAGTAATGAAAAAGGTATTTTTAGGAATAATGTTCTTTGGGTTGTTTTGGGTTTTTTCTTACAGGAAGTGCAAGCAAGTTCCCAAAATATGGAGCTAGTGCATTTTCCATTTAGAAAACACTGTGCATTGATACCATCATCAGATACTTCCCTTTCACAGGCCACTTGATGTATTATTTTCTGGTTTGCTCATTGACTGTTTGGTCCCATAAGCTAAATTAAGCAAGGAGCCACAGCAGGGTTTGCAATACTGGGCCTCTATTGTATCCTTCCAGTGCATTGTGCCTCAGGCCCAGCTGAGAATTACCAACCACTCGAGCATGCACCGGTGACACATAAATGCATGTTTGGATGTAGCCTGTTAGTAAATGCAATGTCCCCAGCAGTTTTGTTTGGATGATTATATTATTGCTAATTAACAGAAAATGTCATGACTTTTGGAATAGAATTGTTTGTGCAGCAAGTTATTTACTCTGAAAGAATCTTCCCATGTGAAAAGATGAGGAAATTGTACAAGGGAGAATGGGAGGGATGCTTGGGATTGCCACGGGGTTCTCAGAAGTGTGAGTCTCATTGGCATCAGTGGGACATAGCCAAAACCACTCCTGGTAATGTGACTCACTCAAATACCTCTAAAATCATCCACATTTACCACTCTTTAAATGCTCCTCATCATTTGCTCAGATGCACTTTGGGTTTTGGTTAGTGTCAGGAGAAATAAAGTTTAATTCAGCTAACCTACCAGCAAAATGTGGTAGCTGGAAGGCGGCAGTCTTGGTGATAACATTAAAAGGCTACTAGATATTTAAAAAAAAAACAATGAAAAATCCCTGGCTGCTCTGCCTCCATGTTTCTGTCAGACTAATTTACATAATGGTTTAGAACATTATGTAATTCAAATCAAATCACTGTCAGTCAGCACCAGCATCCATTGCATCTTTTCCATGGAGCTACACCGAGTGGCTGAAGTAAACTTCTTTGAAAGGAACGGCAGAAGACAAATAACTCAGCCTCTCTGATGCCAGGGGTCTGACCCACTGCCTACTGCAGCCACACCAAATGTTCCCCTGGACTGACATGAGCTGAGGATTGCACCCCCAGAACCCATGTAAGCTCTTAACTCTGATTCCTAAACTTGGCAAACAAACCCAGGCGGTTTTCAATCGCAAACAGGCAGAATATCCCTCCCCTCTGGACAGCAATAATCCCTCTCTGTCTCTCGGGGGGGGAAAGGGGGTCGAAATCTCTTCCATCACAGTAGAAGAGCCACCAGCTTTATCCAAATAGTATTGTCAAATTTACAGTGCACTGAATAATGAATCAAATCTTCAATATATTCCAGGAAGCATCAACTCCCTGATAGATTCTGTTATCCTTCCTGAGTCTCCATCACCATTACCTAAAGAGATAATTTTGCCAGTGCACTTCTAAATCTGTGCCTTTTTATTTTTTTCTCTTTTGTATTGTGTTGCCAAAGCAGTGAAAATGTTTGCCAGTAGCTGGGGCTCCATTAATACTGAAAATTATCCAAAAAAACACAGACAGAGACCCAGCATCCTTTTCCAGGGTCATCCACCATCACAGAGATGCTTTGCATGGAACAAAGAGGAGAATAAAGTAGTAGTGACAAAATCTCACAGAACCAGTGTGAATGTCACTCGAGAGTTATTGCTGTGGGCAAGGACAGGTTTGTGAAAAGGTTATGTTTGTCTGCAATAAAGTAGGTGGGAGGAGGAGAGAATTTTCTTGGCTAAGGCATAGGAAAAGGATAGAGGATAGAAGGATGGGAAGCTGGGTATGTTGGAGGTGTATGGATAGGGTGGAGTTTAGTGCAGGAAGTGGTTTTGGAGCAAAGTGCTGATGCAGACTGGCAGGACCTGTGGTTTCACCTCATATCAGCCAGAGGCAGGAGGGGCACCTGCCACCTCCCACAGCTTAACTTTGTGTGGTTTGGGTCTGTCTCCCCCAGCCTTTCACATCCAATTTTTTCTTGACCCTTCACCACAGCCTCTTTTTGTTGCTGTCCCTTGAAAGAAGGAAAACCTAAATCGCTCTATTCACTATTAGAAATGAAATTTAGTTGTTATGTCATGTTTGTCTCTTAATTCAGTGCTACCATTGTGAAAGAGGCCCTGGCTTTGCTTACAGAGTTTCATCCATCTCTCTTAATGTAAACATGTCAGTTCTGATGATTGGCTTTTATGAGTCTGTTTGTTTTCTGCTGATGAAATGTGTCTCCATAACTTAGATGGGAGGGGATCAGGAAAGCCTTACCTATAACTGTGGTAATACATCAGACAGCTCTCCAGACGTGGCTCCTTCTTCCCTAGAAGCATGCAGCCAAGATTTTGCTGTCTAGCCTAAAGCTGCCTTCTTTCTCTGACATAACCATCCCATAATGGCACCAGAATATATTTTAATAGCTGTTTTACAGCTTCCTCTATCCGTCTTTATGTCTTTACAAAACACTCTGTGAATAAAATGGACCAGATTTGATATATTTTATTAATGTGAGCATTCAAAGCACCTAGTGGTGTGAGCACTGTGTATTATGTTTGGCACAACATGGAATTTTCCTGTAGATTTCTTATTTCTTGTTCAAAAGGTAGTGACTGCATTCTGAGCTGAAAGAATCCCTCTTTCTTGGTAACTCTTTCCAAGCTCTGTTGGTTCAGAGTAGCACAGGAGAAATCTTTCCCTGGATATGAAGGCTGTATAGTTCGTAGTAAAATAACTCTGAGGCCAATTTCTAGTTAATTAAAATAGACATGAAAACCTATTGGGTGCAAAGAATTAATAATTCTCAGCAAAATATAGAGATCTGCATTGGTAACTATAATGTGCTGTTTCCCTCTTGCTTATTTATGTCATTTGGTTGCAAAGTAATTCGAAATAAAGACACCTGCAAAGAAAGCAGAATATTTTTAGCTCACTAAAAATATTTATTTTATCATAAGGGAAGACTTAGTGCCAGCATTTAATTCTTGGCAAAAAAATTTATCATCCCCAAATACCCTTTCAATATCAGGATGAAATATTCTGAATTCATTTCCTTTAGCACATGTTGGCTTTCTGCAGACTTTATTTTTTCAGTAAGTCATTGGCAATGTCAGAATGCCATGATTCTGATGAGTGAGCAGCCAGCAAAACCCATTAAACTGGATTTAAAAGAAGATACTGCCTAGGCAGGGCTGGTTGTGACAAAAGGCCCCGTGGGTCTGTGACTCTGAAGTTTTGTTTTGGACATTTTGTGCTGTTTTGGTTTGGATTTTCCCTACGATTTGAATGCAGTGAGTTCTCTTACGTATTTATTTCTGCCCCTGGTCAGCATCCACGGTGAACAAGAGGGCTTGTTTTGGGAAATGTGTTACACAATGTCACATCAACCTGCAGGTTTGCCTTGTGACACGGCAGCAAGAGGAGCTCTGGCTCACATCTCCTCCTGTGTCAGCTTGGACAGGTGTCAACACTGTGCTTTGCCTAGGAGAGCCCTAAGAGCTGAACACCTCAGCCATTTCTATCAGATTTTTGTGGAATACCGTCGTTTTCCCCTGCAGACCAGCCATGGGAGTCCCCACCAGGCACTGGATTCTCCAGCTGCCCTTTTTGCACCTCCACCTTGGAGCTCACCCAACAAAATGTTTCTGGATGGACAAGCATTTGCAGATTGCTTTCACAGGGTGCAAAAAGCTCAGGGTTTTCCAGCAAGCTTGGTTACCTTCTAGGCCATTAGTTTAATACCTCAATTACACACTATCTGGTTTTCATGCTCTGGTGTGAAGGTGCTCTTTTTAAAGGAAACATTTCTAGCCAAATGGTCTGGGTCCTAAGAGATCAGTTCCCCAGGTGTGACTTCCCTGGGCAGAGCTGTGCTGATCTACAGCAGCTGGAGATGTGGATATGTGTTAAGAACAAGTGCTGCAAAAACAAGCATTGTTTGTGGTCTTGAAAAAATTGTGCCTGTTGGAGGAAAAATAAACAAACCAAATATCAGCTTAAGCAGAAGTAACGAGTGTGCTGTGTAAAATTTTGAGGACTGCCTTGATGTGAGCACACAGGCCCCCAAAGTGTGTGCTAACAGCAAATGAAATTTTTCAGTTAAAAGAGAATTTCCCATGACACCTCCTCACTGTGGAATGTGAACTATGATATAACTGTAAGTGAATTAAGTCTCAAAAGGTTGTTTGTTTGTTTGTTTGTTGTCAGTAAAATTATGAAGTGTGCCTCAGTCACCTAGACTCCTTTAGCTTCTTGATCTTTTTGCAAAACTTCTTTATTTGATCTGAATTAAAAACAGTTCTCCATGAAGCTATTACTTCTTGGCTGGAATAAAACTTCCATGCGATCCCATATCAACTTGTCATCTTTTTAAATCTGATTAGGTGTTTGAGTTTATGTGTAAATTTATGCATGTGAATTTATTAATCTAGACCAGTGACATTACATTAGATGTGTCATTGCTCTGTTCTTTATTTCCCTAGCCTACTATTCTCATGTTTTGCTGTGCTCTGCAGGTCAAAGAAAAATGCCAAAGAGATTATCTGGAAAAGGAGTGTGTGGGGGGAAAAGATGACTGTGCTCCATGTAGTCTCAGACAGAAAGAAAACCCATCCACGTGACTGTTCTTGTTACCACAGCAGTTAGCAATGCAAAATCATTATTTAATCACAAACATTTCTTCAACAAAAGGAGAATTTAGGGCTCTGGGATTAGTATTTTGTAAGAGTTTGGGCTAGCAGAACTGCAGTGCAAACACTCCTCTCCCCAGCCCGTGGTCTGCAGTGGCTCCCTGAGTGGCATCACAGAAATCAGCAGATGGGGACAGTCCTGCTCAAAATGAGCATGTCTGATGCCTTTAGCCTTTAAAAGACACTTTCACAACCCTGATCTTCCAGTTTGGTTCCTTTATTACCATTGCCAAGGGCCTGAAATATAAGCTCATGAGTCCTTGATACAACAGAGGGACTTTCAGGGCATGCAAGTGATGTTCTGAGAACCTGAAAGAGATTTTGAATTGGAGTGGCTGAAGCCCGTGACACTAAGGTCAAAACTGCAATGGAAATCAGCATTTTTCTTTCTGAATAAATACAGGTGCTAGCAATGCCTAATTTGTTTGCTCTCACTTCTTGCCACACCAAAGAAAGAATTCTTCTTGGGGCTTTATTTTCATATGCATGTTTTGTTTACATAACCAGTGCATTTTATCAGCAGCAACCGATGCTAACTGACCAAGCAAGAGGGAAATTTTCATTCTGTGCGTGGTGATATCACAGAAACAATGTGTTTGAAGCCTTGTACTTCAAAAATGTGCCTGTGAGGAATGGAAAAATCCAGGCTCATATTGTAAACACGTGAATCACAGCAGCTATTATCTCTTAAGAAATGGCATTCCAGCTCTTTGATTCAGTCATTGATGATTTCCCTTTTTAACTTGTGGTGCTTTCTTACCCTTTTAAGAAACATCTGGGCTAACCCCGGCTATTTGTAGAAATGTTTGCAATTCACAGATTAAAACAAATTAGACATAGAAAGGACCCATGAAATTATCTTGTCCATTTCCTGAAAGGATATGAAATTGAAAAAGAATTGTGCTAAATATATATATATTAAAATGTGGAACTTTAGCTTATATACAATATGAAGACAAAACATGTCATAAATTTTCAGTTGTAAGGGTGCTGAAACATACGTTTTTAGAAAGAAAAATTAAATAGATGACTAGCAAAAACACTAATGAAGTTTGTGTGGGATTTTCCAGTTCTTTCTAGGCAGCCACCTTTCTGGAAATTGTAGATAAAATTGAAAAGATCTGGTTTTGACCAGTTTGAATTTGATTCAATTTTCTAATGAGAGAGAGCTTTAAGCAAAAATAATTCCCTTTAGAAAAAATAATTAAAACTTCTGATGCCAATTAGGTTTTTTGGGCTGCTTTATCTCCTTCACCATCCCCAATCTGTTTGTTTCTCTTTTGAGGAAAAAATTGAGTAGTTCTGTTGCCAGAATGGCTTCTCTTGGAAGTCTTTAAGGAAGTCTGAGACTGTGTGGACAAAGCACACATTTAGGTTTCTTTAGACTGGGAAGAGTGTTAAGATAGGACAAGCATAAGTAGCTTTTCTTGCTTGCACCCAAGTTCCTGAGTCAGAGGCAGCAACTTGTGTGTAAAATCATTTATGGACCTTTTGCCACTGCTCTGTGATTTCATTTGAAGTTTTTCCGGTTTCATATTATTAGGAAAAGCAAACAGCTATTCCCCATTCACTCCCTTGACAGAGCTCATGATCATCTGGACCTCAGCTAGCAGCCCACAACATTCTCATCTCCAGCTTAGAGACCTCCTCTCTGCCCTTCCAGCAGTCCTGATCAGCCACTGGCTTTTGTTGTCCCCTTCAGCACTGAGACAGGTTTCATTCTGGAGAAACAAAAATGGAAAGGACAAAAAAAAAATCTCAGAGGATTCTCTGGCCACCTGTATTGATGTCATTTATAGGAAGTGAAATTCTATTTGCTGAGTCACAAAGTGTTGGGTGTAGGAAACTCGATTTGTGGGAAATCTTCTGGTTTCCTGTTTTTCAGGAGGAAGGGGGTAAAACAAATGACATGGAGGGGACGGAGAAAGGAAAAAGAAGAATAAATCTAACAAAAAAAGAATGTCAGAATACTCCAAACTCCAGGAAGGATAATTTATTTTAGCCCTGCTTGTTCAAACCAGCTGTAATTCAGAGCATAATGTACAAGCTTCAGTAAATCATTCCTGTGCGATAGACTGTGATCAATGACAATTTAATGAATTCATTTTAAAATGAAGTCAGAACAGGAGAGACAGTAGTTATTTGAAAGCGTCCTTTACTCAGAGAAATTGAGTCAATAAATATGCTATTTGTCATGCAGAGTCCAGTTAGAGTCTTGTTTGCTAACAAAAATGCTGTCATCACAGAGCCTAATAGACGCAAACTATCTGGAACTATCCATTGTAAATAGACAAATTCCATCTGAAAGCAGAAAACAAACGTTGTGGCTGAACAAAGAGTGGGATCCTGCACACGTTGCTGAATGAAAGAGGGTAGCCCACCTCAAAATCTACTATTTTGTGTGTCACCAGAGTGTATTCTGATTGAGTATGAATGGCCTGGTGGTGGCAAAAGTACAAGGTCTGTGTTTCGTCTGTGAAATGAGTTTTAATTGTTGTGGAGTGAGGGCTTCTCTCACTGGAAAAACATGCCTCTAAAGTGACTTTAAATTGCAATATGCGGCTTCAGTGAACTTGGATGGATTTGTGCAGGCTGCTAGAACAGGGATAAGCTTCATCCTTTTTCAAACAGTAGTTTTACATTAATTTTCACAGCTATCCGTGTTGTTTAGTGCAGATACAAGAAGGCTTTTTGTTCGGCTGTGCTTTTCACGCTTGGTTTTATTCATGTAAGTTGAAGAGATGGGAAAACTCTTACTTGTTTTCATTCAGGCAGAGACTGGAAGTGTTAACATTGAAGTACCATCAGGACAAGATGATCAAACTTTACAGGTTTGGGTTAGAATCATAGAATAAAAGAATATCCTGAGCTGGAAAGCACAAGGATCATCGAGTCCAACTCCTGGATATTCAAATTGATCTTGGATTAAAGGAGCATGGTTTTCAGATATGACAAGCTGGCAGCAGCGGCTGTTCAGCATCTTGGAAGCTTGATGTGCTTTCATGAAGGTCCCAGAGCTTTGCCAGGCACATCTGAGCTTCCATCATCCTTCAGATTTCAGGGTGTGGAGGAAAAGAAAATGCTCAAAAGTCCTGAGGAGGTATCTTGAAGATGGTATTTCCTATCCCAAAGGAAAATTAAAATTATGTTACAGAAGCCTAAGACAGAGATTGTGAAGATTTTTTTATGGGATTTAAAAATCTAAACTTGACCCTTCACTCTTTAAATTTGGAATAGAACAGCTGGGGCATTTTTAGATTTTGCATCATGTGGCCAGACATTGGCTGATTTAGATCTGCCTTGCAGTCATCTTAGGAACATTGTTCATCCACTCCCAGAGCTGAATTTTCAAAAATGAGTTAGGAGTCTGAATCTCTGTGTCCTTCAATGAAATTTAAGCCCGTGTGAATCGAAGTTACTTCTTAGTTTGGATTTAGGATCCCAAATGACTGATGAACTGAAGAATATTACAGTCTATATATGAAGTCTGTTTAGATTTGATCATATGTGATTTCTTATTGAAATTACAATTTTGGTAATTTTTGTTTTCCTTGATGTTCTATTAACCACATAAAAACAGATGAAGAGCTTCCTGATAATATATAACGAGTTACCTGGGTGTTGAGTCTGGTGGGGTTTTTTTCATTCTGCTGGCTTTGTTCTTCTTGCTTTCCTTGCGCCGCTAACTTTTGATAACTTTTTTTTTTTTTTTAATTTCAGCTGTTTCCACTACTAGGAGTAAAGACCAGTAAAGACAAAGCAGGATGAAAAGATGGCTGACTTCTTGTTACCACCGGGTACTAACAGCTTCCACCGGTTCACGCCCGAGTCCTTGGCTGCCATCGAGAAGCGAATTGCAGAGAAGCTCGCCAGGAATGCCAAGCAGGAATACAGGGAGCAGCTGGGCGAGGAAGAGAAACCTCAGCCTCAGTTTGACTTGCAAGCTTGCAAGAAGCTGCCTGATATCTATGGGACTGTTTCTCCAGAGCTCATTGGGGAGCCCTTGGAGGACATCGACCCTTTCTACAATGATCGTAAGGTGAGCACCAGCCTGCTCCTCTGCCTTTGCTGAAGTGTGACCTCTGCTTTGAGTGCTCTGCTTGTTATCTTTCTGCAAAAAGTAAAAATAATTCTTTCCCAGATTAAGGATCAGAATGTTGGCATGGGCAGGGCTCCCGGAAAACATCTAAGCAGGAAGGCAAAGAGGGATAAAAAGCATGATTTAAACTTGTGTGTTTTCAGATAACCCTGAGAATGAATTTACAATATCTGAAATGAGCAGAGCAGTAGCTGAGTTAATTTAAGCCAGAGGTTTTTATCTGCCCTATCTTGCCTTCTGCATGAGCTGTGACTTCACAGGTCTGTTGTTTATCACTTAAGCCCCTTAATGTTAAGGGCTGCTGGGTGACTTGAGCCTTGTGTGAGCACTCTGCACAAGAGCAGGAGGCACCTTTGCAGCCATTCCTGGAGAGCAGCGGCTCTGCTCCTGCTGAGGAAGAGCAAAACTCCCTTTCAGATGACCAAAACAGAGCAGGAGGGAGGTGTGAGCAGCATGTGCAGTGCTGGCGCTTTGCAGAATGGTGAACTTTGTCCCAAAGTGAGCATCACCTGATGAGGGATCACGTGCAGGCTGGACCAAAGCCACAGCAGTGCAAACAGCTTCTGTCAAAAGGCTGTTGACAGCAGAGCTGGGCTGGTTGCTTACTACAGTTCATTCCCCTTTCCAAGCATTTCACAAAACAGAGGACAAAATAAAGCTTGGAAGCCCTTTGTATTTTTAGGCAGCTTCCAGTTTTTTCAGGTACTGCTGTTCCTGATTTTGGACTATGCTATTTCCTGTAAACAATGAATTAAGATGACCATAATGGTACTTCAATTAAAACAGTGTAGATGTAGGTGCTAGAGCTACAGAATAAAAGTTAAATGGATAAAGGCAAACAGATTACTTACCTGGAAGGAGCAGAATTAATTTACCTTTTAATTTGCCTGCTATCCCTGGGCATAAGCAACAGGATATAGATTTGCAGTTTTAGTGCCATGAAGTTTTTAGACTCAAGGTGTGTGAATTGCTTAGATTTTATATATTGGGTTTCTCAATTCTCTGTCTCTGAGTGAATATTAGTTCCTCTGTGCCTGGTGGGGCATCTTCAGAACTCTGCAAATTGGGTCAGCATCCATTTCACTTTTATTTGGGTTTAAGATAACTCAGAGACTTGTTTTTCTCTGGCCATATTAACCTGAGCACAATGAGAGTGCTTCAGTGCCAAGGTCAGATCCTAGTGTGGAAAGGTGCCTCCTACAACTTTTGGCTTGGTGAGACAGAATTGAGAGCAATAAAGTGTTCAAAGTAGAGAAGTTGGATCAACAACACAGTGAGATCTGCAGCACCTGGGAAGAAGAGCATCACATAATTTCTTCCCCCACATTTTAGTCTCCATGTAATTTTCTTGTTTTTAAAGGTGATTCTGCTCTCTTCCCAGCCCTATGGTGGAGGTGATGGCACAGGATCCACTAAGGGTTGAAGAAAGAAAAAATACTTGGGATATTGCAACAGGACAGTCAGTTCTGTAGGGAAGGCCTTGGACAAAACTTTTCACCAAGTGAGAAGGATTTTGGGGGTCTTGGGAGATGGGGGGAAATATGAGATGCTGGCAGGAATTTCCCAGTGAGATGTGGGCTGGAAAAGCTGAGCATAAATGCAAATACTGAATGTTCTCATTTTCTGTTTTGTTTTCCAGACATTTATAGTACTGAACAAAGGGAAGACAATCTTTCGATTTAGTGCCACTCCTGCCTTGTACATACTTAGTCCTTTCCATCCAATCAGAAGAGCAGCAATTAAAATTTTGGTACATTCATATCCTTTCTGTTGATTTTCCTCCTCATGTATTTTATATGGGTTTTAAACACAGATGGATGGAAGTCAGAAACCATTTTATTTCATTAAGCTGTTTTAAATCTTCTGGCTGAATTTGCATGCACAAGCAGAAATGCACTTGGATTTTCGGTTTGTTTTATTTTATATTGTTATGTGAGCTATAAAAGTGACTGTGTCATACTGCTGGAATCATATAATGTGAACTGCACTGGAGAGTCTGGTGAGTTTACTCAGGATTAAAAGATGGGAAGGGACTGATCATCATTACTGAAGGGAAAGTGGGTGTAGTACCTCAGAAAGGAAGGCAACCAGGGGAAATCTGCATTGATGGAGAGCTTTCCTACCAAGCATTTCAGCAATCCCTCCCAGAGGTAAAACTCTGTGACACTGTCTGCAGACATGATTTAATTTTGAACTGGTTCAGATCTGATTTTTTTTTCTCCTGAAACAGAACATTTCAAAAATGGTTTTGTTGATTCTTTTTTAGTTTGTTTATTTGGATGTTTTATCCAACAAAGATAAAAGGCACAGGCTGTCCTGTTGGACCTTCCAATGAAAGGGCAATGCCTGATTTCCTGTAGTTCTGGTTCTGAAGTCATGCAAAACAGGCTGCAGTGGTTGGTTTTGGCTTGTTTTTTTCACACAACCCCAGAAACATTATATTCTGACACAGTCACATTTCTCTGGAAGGCCAAACTGACCCAAATGTTCAGCTTTGTGTGAACATTACTAAAAACACACCTTTTTTCATGACTTGGCTGCTCTCTCTAGGGTGCACGTGGGAGACCAGGCAGTGATAATTCAAAGACTTCACATGCTGCTCTGATCATTCCAGGATGCTTTAGTGATGGAAATCCCTCATCTGCTCTGTCCACCACAGAGAGTTAATAAATATTAATTAGGCAGCATCTTAGAAACATTGGTTAATTATCAAATTTCAGGGAAAACAAACAGGGAAATAAATTAGATTTCCACTCCATACAGGGAGGAGGAAAAAAAAGGTGATACTATAGATCCACTATCAAAAGGAAAAAAACAGGTGAAGCTTCTGATTGCAATAAATCTGTGCAAAAATGAATATGTGTTATCAGCCAAGATATTATGGTTACTAAGAATACACTGCAGAATTCTGCAGAGAGATGAGCTGGTGGATCAGATTATGTGTGCACACAATGCAGCACATGCTGCTGCATACCTAGAGCTCAAGCAAGCTTTTTGGGCACAGTTATTTCAGCATTGCTGAAGTTAATCAAGGTCAATGCATTTGCCCAGGTATGGCTAAGGGAAGAATCTGAAAAACTGAGCTTCTTAGAAAGAAGTTGAGAGTATTGCCTCCAGCTTTGGTGGCTTATTCTGTCTTTTCCTCCATTTTTTTCTACACTGTCTGGTGAAGCCAAGAGGTCACAGGAATGTGTAGCAGAGGAGCTACATGCCCTTGGTAGCAGTCACACAGAAGATAAATAAGCAAGAAATCCTTACCACATTACTTCCAAGGATAAAGACCACAGAGGAAGGCATTAAAATATCTGTCAGGAAAGGAATATGGTCAGATAAGGAGTGTAAGAGTTTGGGAGTGGCAGGTCTCAATGCAAACATAAGTTTAGCTCCAGAAAGACAGAAATCATCACCTTGAGTTGATAATTTTGAGAGATCCAGCAGCTGAATCTTTGGCAGGCACAGGCAGGAAACAACAACTCCAGTCCCAGTGAGAACGGAGATCCTGCATTAGGCACTGATTTGTTTTCTGTCAATAAAGCCCTTTTGTATCAACCTGAAATACAAAGGCCAAGTGGCTGAGCAGGCAGTCAATATCCCAGGCAGAAAGGAGCCCAAACCCACAAGTACTGAAGCAGATAATATCCCAGACATGGACCTGGGAACCA
This sequence comes from Passer domesticus, assembly GCF_036417665.1. Classification (NCBI taxonomy): domain Eukaryota; kingdom Metazoa; phylum Chordata; class Aves; order Passeriformes; family Passeridae; genus Passer; species Passer domesticus. The sequence goes on from NC_087474.1 coordinate 4,639,909, forward strand.
GATCTGTCCTTTTGCGTGACTGTAATCAAGCAATCTTTATTTTCCCCAGGGCAAAAGCCTAAAAGGAGCATTAGCAAATGGTGCCCTGTCACGTAAATATCTGTAGCAGCTTCTTTAGTGGATGCCATATTTCAATTTCCAGCCATTGAGTTCACCACGAACGCCAACAGTGGAACAGAATAGAGAGGACAGAGTAAAATCACCCTATAAAGAAGCTGGGGAGGGGTCACATTTCCTGGTTAAGTAGCTGTATGTGGAGTTCTTCCTCTGAGATGTCTGGGAGGATAGATGCTTTGTGTTCACTGCTCATCCAGCCAAGACTGAGAAGTCCAGTCTTTCAAAAATACACCCTTCCAAGGGGAGAAACTCCCACAGCCTCCTAGTAATGTTTATTACAACTAATAATGAATCTTTAAAGCCCTTCTAGGTATTTCTCCTCTTATTCAGAGTCAGTGAGGCCTCGTGGATGGTTCAGGGCCCACATGGCTGCCCAGAAGGTGGCCCTACTCCATTCCTGTCCCAGAGGACATGGGGAGTGCAGGATTGGATCCCCAATGGGATGAGCACTTTTTGCCTTTGCATCATTATTAGCTGTTATTAACATCTTTATTAACTATCTCCACCTTTTAATGAGATTAAAACACTGGTAACATTACTTTGATGCCCTCTGTTTAAAAGACTCCTCTTAGTTCTTCTTGTCTGCAAGCCAAGGACCATTCTGTGGTGTTTGCTAGCCTGTATAAAATCTGTAGCAATTCTAATTTCTAGTTTTTCTAGGTTTTATAGCTAGTTTTTGTCACTTTACCACTGAACCGGGCTGGGAGTTTGGCAAAAATTACTTCCTTGGTGCTAGAATTATGGATTCTGATACATCAGAAAAAGAAAAAAAATCTTCTTACAGAATTTCCAATCTTTGTCCATATTTTCTGCTTGCAGCTTTCCTCCCATCTTATTTTGCACACTTTCCATAAGGCAAAATGAGATCTTGTGAAGCACCAATTATACATTCTATTCATTGGGACTAACCTTTGCTTGCACATATTATATGTAATTTGGCAATGATCACCTAAAGAGCCTCTAGTATTCAGTCTGCTAATTAACAATTATCCATCATAATGAAGTCTAGAATAGAAGTATGCTGCGTTTGACTCAATATCTTTGTGCTAGGAGATAAAATGTATAACTTTTAGAATTGGTTTGTGCAAAGGCTATTCTGTAACCTCAAATTGGAAATAATAGGTTTAATTTATTGCAGAAAGGATCCTGATGAGTAGCTTAGTATATTTAGTTTGTAGGCTTTGGAAAATTTGATTTAATAGCAGTTCTAAGATAGGGAATAGACAATGCTGCTAATACAGCTTATCTCAGTTTTATCTTCTTTGCTTTGTCCTTTTTGAGTAGATCATCATCGTGGACTTTTTCTAATGCAAACAATTGCATTTGATTTCAGGTAGAAATGCTAATTTTCATTCCGTGGGGATTTCTGTTTTCTCTTTCTAATTTTAACACAGACCACTAACTTTGGTGCATAACCAGCTGAAATGTTTCATTCTTTCATGTTCTTTGTAGTTTTCAGATTGATGGTGAAACCCAGATTGAATTTGTAGTGTGTTTGTTGTCCCAGAGCTGACCCTTACGTTTTCAACCTGTGTTCTCTGATTTGTTCTCTTTGGTGCTTGAATAAGGAGGTGATGACACCTGCCTGCAAGTGAGCATTTGGGAAAGCTGCTAGATTCAGTTTGTATCACAAGGAAACAGGCATAAAGAGATCAAACCAGTGGCCCTAAATTCCACTAGTGGAGTTTATTTGCTTGGAATTGAAATATGCTATTTTTTTTACTTGGTCTGAAGATAGCTGTCTGGTTTCCTGTGCTTCATCCACAGCATTTCACTGGAGTTGAAAAAGTAATCCAGTGTTTTCTAGGCTACTGGAACTTAATAATTATGTTAACAAGAATGACAAAACTTACAGAAATAGATCTGAAGCTGATGTGAGCAAATATGAGTGGGTATCAGGCATCCCTCCCAGCCCTTCAGTAGGAGGTGTTGGCCCAGAAGTGGAAGATGTTTGTGAGATGAGCAGTCCCTGTGAGTTCAATTACTGCCTTCAGTGGTGGCCCTGGGGAATCCTCAGGTTGGTTACGACCAATTTAACCTTGCAGTTGCTTATGTGGCCCATTGGAAAACGTTCCACTCTGTATTCAGCAGAGATTTTGGCTCTGCATGAGGATAAATTTAATGCAAACATTTCAGGACGTAGGTTTGAAACTAAACCCTTCAATCACTATTCTCAAACAAAAAGTACCACAAGCAGAATCAACTACGGAGGTGAAAAAACCCAAACCAAACCAAACTTTTTTTTAAAATCATTTTAAAAAAAAAGAAAAATAAATTTATTTTTGGGTTTTACTTATATTGCCTGGGAAGGGTCCCTGCCTGTTGACTGAGTTGCAGGCTGTTTGCCTTTGCCTTATCTTCTATATTTACATTTTCCCAGTTGCATGGGACCAGTTATTGATGCAGGAGAATCTCATCAGATTGTGTAATTTTTTTTACAGAAAGTGGCATGTGCTTTTAGAAGAGCCATCCAGTGAATTATGTTTTCAATTTCAGGAATTTGATTTAGGGTGCTTTTTATGTTTATGGTTTCAGCTTAGCAGCAAAGTGTGTGAACTGGGAGGATTGTTTTAGGCTCCAAGTAGGGAATCTGGTCCCTCAGCAGAGGCAGAGAGCCCTGCAGACCAAGGCTGCCTATTTGCCCAGCAGGTTTGCAGACCAAGCCTTAAAATTAGTGCTCTGAAACTCATACTTGCTTTTGGTGAAACTTTATACTGAAAGCGAGACCTCAAGCCCATTAAAGAGATTAGAAAGACCAGATTTGTGACTTTCCCCTACTGCCTGAGAAATGTTTCAGGATAAAAAATGAAGTGGGAATTTGCAGACACAGGTTTTTCTGTGGATACTTAAATGAGACTAATCCTTCTTTTCATACAAAGTTGTGCACCTCTGCACATTGTCATCTGACCAACACAGCTGTAAATTTGGGGTATTGTGCTTTCAAAGGACTGCAGAGTCAGTACATTTGTTTACTGTATAAAGTATGTTTAAAAGATGTAGGTAAAGAAAAAAAAAAAACAGGGAAGCCTCCCTCATTTTTCTATGTTTATATAATTATTTGTCTCCAAATGCACTTGCAAACAAATGCTTATTGTTCTTGAAGCAACTTGCAAATTGTGAGTGAACTGTCACATCTTGTGTAAAAAGACAAAAATTTATGAAGTCTTGTATCAAATGCATTATTTTCCTTAATTTGCCTCTTTACATTGTTCAGTATGTTTATTATGTGCACTATTTTAACTAATTGTGTGTTCATGGCACAATCAGAGACTCCATCGTGGAATAAATATGTTGAGTAAGTATCCTTTACAGCTGACCCATCCTCACCTCATCCTTCCTCTTCCTTTTGTTGTGTTCTTATTTGCATCTTGTTTGCTGTTGTCTCATTTTTTCCAGTAGTACTGACTGTGGTGTCTGCCCTCTCAAAATGTTTTTCCAGGTAGTTGTTCCAGCCTGTGAAAACTCCCTTAGTAAGCAAACTAAACATTTTCAGTCCATGAATCTCATGCTTATTGCCAAAGGCACCTTTTATGCTACATCTGGATGAAATCAAATGTTGAGGACAACCCTGTTTGAAATTTGTCAGCCTTCCACAGTTCCCATGCAAGAGATTTGGTGCTTGGACACATCAGAATAGGTTGATGGAGCTTAAGTTGGATTATTTCAGAGAATAGTTCCTGAACTGAGTTCTGTCCTTGATCTGAAACTTAGTGAAAGAAAAAAAGTTTCTTTTGGACTGAGCACAGGATGAGAAGTGTTCCCCTGTAATCATTGGCAGGAATACTTTATGAGCGTCAAATTATCTGGGAATACCTCTATGAGAATTCCTGTCTTTTAGCTTGATAAGCCTTCAGGAAAAATATCAAAGGTGCTGCTTGAAGGGGGTTATTTTTTGTTGTTTTGGGTTTTTAAATTAATTTTAAAAGAGGTTAAGGGACTTCAGTGAAAAGAAAACCCACTTGATTTCTTTAAGATGCTTATAAATATTCCTTTTAGAAACAGATACCAGATGCACAAGCTAATCAACCTACAGTGCATTAAACAATTATTTTGGCTCATTGAACCAATCAGAACACACTTTTTATTTTTGACTGACATATGATAAATGCCATCTGCTGCTTCATAGCCTGGTGGTTGGTCTACTCAGGGCTGTAAGAAAAGACAGTAAAATGCCCTTATTTAGGTTCCATAAAATCATGCAGGACACATCTTCTAGGCCATAAATTACTAATTATAGGCAGCACTGAACCAAATATTTCATCCCATCACAACAACATCCTAATCCCAGGATGTTTCATGTGTAGTGTGGTACCTTCAAGTATGTCTGTGGCTGTCCTTTCCCCTGATGTTGTCCTTCTCCTATTGAAAACTTTCATAACCATTGCCATGATGTTTTCTGCTGAATCACAGACATCTCATCCACATGATGATCTCATCAAAATTTGGCCAGTTGGTGTACAGCTGGAAATTCAAACATTCTGGAGGGAAATACTATAAATTATAATATTCTCTTCTGCAAGCACGAGAATGTGGATGATTTTATCAATGCATCAAGCAGAGCATGCAGAAAACATAGAGCAGAAATGCAGACAGACCCATGCAGCATGGAGTGAATCCTTCTATGTTTCCTCTTCCCCCGTGTCCCCTCATATCTCTCAGCTTTTCCTCCTCAAGTGCATGGAATGAAATCAAAGTCAAGTACTTTGGAGGAGCAAAATAACCCAATGAACTGTAATTCAAATTGATTAATATTGGATTTGGAGAAGATACATTTAATCCATTTTGTTCTGCTGTTTCAGAGACTCACAAGGGATAGAAGAATAACCTTGTTCAAATATGTGTCCTAGATCTTCCTTTAAAGCATTTTCCTTACCATTTTGAAAAAAAAAAATAATCAATTCAACTTTCCCCCACTAAAATTTTTTTTAAGAATGCTGACTTTTGTTGTTAAAGAAGCTGTTCAATTGCTGGAGGACTTTGCCCCATCCATTTAGAATTAGACGATGATTATACAATCAATTAAACCCATCTGACATGCTGAATAAATACAAGTGCTTTATCATTTTAATGAGCTTATGTACTGTTAAGTATTTTTTTTAGTTATTTGCATGTGTTTTCTGTGTGTATTACTAAATACACATGCTTAAAGAGACTGTCACATGGGTGACCTATATTCGAAATACCAGAGCAAAGATAAATAAGAGCTGTGAAAAAGTTGGGTACAGGATAATGCTCAGGTACATGGTCAGAGAGGAGCTGTGAGATACATTTAATGCCTACTACTGCACCCAAACTGTCCTGTTAATCCCTATTTTAAGATGAAACACACTGAGATTTTATAACACGTGAGTAGCACTACTGTGTGACATGATGGCAGGAGATCATGAGATTTGCCACTATCTGTGTGTTTGACCAGTTGCAGTTCAGTGAAATACAGCTGAATATATTTTATGAACAATGTTCTTCCTTATATTGCCACCTTCAGTCACTCACACCTTTTTACTACCAAACAGGAATCTGAACTGTTACAATTTTTTTTTAATGTGTGATGGCACCAACTGATGTTTAGGCACTGAACAGAAAACACAAGCCAGTGTTTCCAGTGACAGCCCTTCACATCATGACTTATGAGATTTGTGTTTTAGTGGATTTGAGATGTTTGAAGTTTTTTAATAGGCTTTGGTGTCATCTGCATCTTCATTAGGAGAAAAGGGGTAGGGAATGCCCATGGTAGACACTAGACATTTATTTATTTTGTTAAGATATGGCTTAGAGTATCCAGTCCATTGGGTTAGATGTCTTGGGCAGCAACATTAAAAAAGAGCTGTTGTATGCCCTGAACTCTGTCTCTGATGGCAGGTAGAACCCTAGGTGAGCACAGATCTGAAAGCTACAAATCAGAGGCATTACTGTCCTCCACAGAGATTTGGCTAAATTTTATTACAAGTGTCATCTTTATTATGAAAGGTAAGATCTGTGTTCTAGCCCAGATTGCCACAGTCAAGAGGCTGTTGGTAATAACTTAATTTACCAGGGGGAAAAAAAAAACTAGCCTCGTGTCTCCTTTACAGTCAGGCAGGTAAAAATGACTACATACAGTAGTCAGGTGGGAGTTTTTCAATTCTTTTTCAGTGAGGGCATTTTGTTGTTTAATTCTTAAGGCTGGTGCGATTTGCCAGGGATAGTGAAACACAAGGGAAGTTGAAGGAGAATTACCCTTTCTAGCTGATAAAAACACATGGTGACATTTTTTTAATCTCCAAAATATCTTGAGCAGGAAGAGATGAGAGGTATGAATGAAACAACCACTCTCCTTCCAATTGGAAAAGCAAGGAGTGTGGCATAATGTTGCCCAGAGAGCTTGTGGACTTCCCATCCCTGGGAGTGCTCAAGAGCAGATTGGATGGGTCTCTGATCAGCCTGGTCTAGTGGAAGGTTTCCTGCTCATGGCAAGGGGGTTGGAAGGAGATGATTTTTAATATCTCTTCCCACCCAAACCATTCCATGATTCCCTAATCCACTCTTGGTCCACTGGAGATGGCAGAGGTTCAGAAGTGACATTGCCCAGCTTTGTAGCGTGGTGTCCATGCTTGACTTAATGAGTGAGGATTCATCAAGGGACACCCTGTGCTGGAAATTATCTTCATTCTGAGACCGTCCCCAGTATTTTGTTGTTCCTTACCTGTTCCTTGGTCCACACATAAGGCTGTTCATGCACAGCCCAGTGCTGCAGCTGTGACTCACATGAGCAACCCCAGAGTTGTGCCCCTGCAGTTTCAGCCGTCTGCTGCTTGCTAATTCTCTTTCTTCCTTGGCCACTCTCTTCTCCAGGTACACTTTCACTGGCATTTACACTTTTGAGTCTTTGATAAAAATATTGGCAAGAGGATTTTGCATGACAGAATTCACCTTCCTTCGGGATCCATGGAACTGGCTGGATTTCAGTGTTATTGTTATGGCGTAAGTAGCGCTCCTTTATATCTTTCAAGAGAGTTATATGCAATAGAACTTTTTAAATGGTTGTCTGGATGGGGTTTTTTTGCTTCACTCAAATTTTACTGAAAATGAGAAAAGGCTGAAGTGTATTAGGAAGGAGGATTTTTATCCTGAGTGGTTTCAGAGGAAGAAGTCAGTGGGAATTCTCAGTTCTGTTCTCTGAATTTACTACACAATTTCAGAGAAATTATTTACTCTCTCACTGCTCCACAGAGAGAGCTGTTTGTAAAATATCTGTAATAATATCTGCCTATCTAATGTAGTTTTGGGAAGCTCCAGACCCCTGAATAGAAAGTGTTGTAAGTGTGACTGAATACCCACGTATTTAAATCCCTATTTATACTCTATCTATCCATCACATCATCAGGGCTGTTTTCACGTCCCTCTTTTCACAAACCCTTTTCACCTGGAAAGTAATTATTATTTTACTATAGAGAATTAATTTGTAGTACTCTGAAACTTATCTATCTTGGAAATAGAAATTTGGCCCCACCATTATATTCCCCTTCAGCTGTATGCTTCTGCCTAGATTGTTAGAGTTCATTGAGGACATGTGGGGTTCTGCTGCTGTGAAGAAGGTGATGGATTTGTAACATCCAGACAGCTAAAAATACACAGGGGTAGAGAAGCAGTCAGCCAGCACTCACAGGGGACTTAGGGTCAGCCCCAGCTCTAGCCAAAGGCAGAGGTCTGACACTGTCAGTACTCCAGCTAGGACAGAAATCCAGATTTCTTCATAGTCACAAAATAAAATTGTGCAAAGAACACAAGAGTGCCATCTTGAACTGAAAGCTCATAGAAGTGCCTGAAAGGCTCCACTTCCTAAACACAGAAGGATCTGATCTGATCACTCTGGTTTTTATTTCTGCTTAATGATACCTGTATTCAGTTCTGGGTTTAGGTTAGCTCTTGCTGCCATCTTTAACTCCCATAATTCACATCATTAACTGAGATTCAAGTGTGTTAACACCACCATCTGAGCTGAACTCCAGGGACTGTGAAATTTGAATGGAACCAAAATCAGGAAAGAATATTCAACCAAAGTTAGCTAAAACGCTGAAGTTGAAAGCACAACTCCATTAGGGCACAGGGATCAAGATCAGTATTCAAGGAGACTCTGGATGATGCTCTTTGTCATTGTTTAGTTTTAGGTAGTCCTGTGAGGGGCAGGAATTGCACTCTTGATCCTTATAGATCCCTTCCCATAGCTTGAGATATTTTATAATTCTGTCGTTCGTAGCAGCAGAAGCATGAAGGTGTGTAAAACCTAAGTGAACTTCCTCAGGAACACTCCCGGTTATTTCAGTAGGCTTTGGATCTAAGCCAGCCCTAGGCCAGGTCCTGGTATCTGTTGCTGCATTCCTATGGATTTGGCTGAACTGACATCTGGCCACTATGATAAGCCTTTAAAAAAACAAATCAGTGCAGATGGAGAGAATCTTTTGGAGGTCAGCACACACTGGATATTTTTTGCAGCTAAACTTTTTCCTCAAGCATTGCTGAGTGCCATTCTCCTGCAACTTTTAGTTGACACCACAGAGTCACCATCCTGCTCTCCTGTCTCCTGTCCATCAGGCAGGTGGAAAAAGCAGGATATAATCATCCATCTGTTTGTGAGTTAGGATGTGAGTTCATTTGTAGGTCTTAGAATTCAGCACAACGTGGAGAACTTCTGTGCACAGGTTCTCACTTTTCTAGAAGGAAGGAGGTTTCTGACAGTAAGGTAGAAAGGAGCAAAGGACAAAAGGAGCCACAGCTTCCAGCTTTGATCATGAATCTGCTCCACCTCATCTTGTCAACTTGGGCAGACGTTGGGCATCTCAGACTGAAATTCAGTTCTGAACAGTCAGTGGGGGACACGGCCTGAATACCCCTTAAATTGTCTCTACATCATCTCTGGATGTTTGGGACGTAGGGAGCAGGAAAGATGAGAAGGTTTGCACAGTCCTTGAGGTGGACAGTAACCCACAGGGGAATTTTTTACTCTGTTGGTAGAAACCAGGATTTGGTGCCCACAGATTGTGGGTTTATCCCTCTCTATTTCTAGTCTTCGATGGCTACTCAGTGCTCCAGCCCAAGGATCATGAAAAATCCTTAAATCCTTTTCTTATGAGAGGCTTGGGATTCTGTGGTTTTTTTCCTAACTATCTTTTGATTTTCTTTCCAAATGATATTTCACATCTTAGTTAGAACATCCCTAAAACATGGGAACCTACAGCTGTGAACTATCAAACTTCTTAATATCAAACTATTTTCTTAGTACCAAACTATCTCTTCAGAACCAGAATCCATTCCTATTGTTTCTTACTTTAAGGTATATTATACTAAGCCTTTAAGAATGGAAAATAAATAGCATTCTAGAATAAAAAAAAGAAATGGAAAAGTGTTTCCTTGAGCCCATGGCAGCAGTGAGAGAGTTAAAAGTGGCTGCAATATGATATTCCTGTGTACAGTGAAACCTCCTTCCCAAGTATGCAAGCAGCAGATAGTACAGAGACTTGGATAATGGAATCTATTCTGATACGATTTAGCCTTCATACAAATCCAATTTGCAAGTAATTTAAAGTAAGATGGATCACACAGGTAACTCTGGTGTTGTCTTTGCTTGTAGCCTGTGTGCTGCCAGAGGTATTTCTGTATCTGCAGACAAAGATGGGCTGGGAGTTCAAAATGGAGGAGCCTGATAAGGGACCGTGAGGTTCAGATGGACCGAGGGTTTTGAGCTAACAGAAAATGTGATTATTTCACTCATAGGTGTTACAGTGGGAGGGCCATAATTTGCTTTAGAGTTGTTGCAGAATAGCTTCTTGTCTTGTCTTTTGGGCAGAAACAGCATAGGTTGGGCCACAGAGAGTCATTTTAAATTGCACACTGGAGAATAAGAAGTGCTGCAGGTCCTTGGGGCTTTTCTGCTGTCAGCCATGGCTTGTGACCCTCTCTCGGGTCAGGGGTGGGTTCAAAGGAAATTGTGAAACTGCCCTTGTTTAGATCCCTCTCTCCCAGACTAGTGAGTTCCTCTTTCTAGGACACGTGAGGGAGAAGCAGCTGTAGCTCTGGGTTGGGAAGTGCCCTGTCAAAATCTTAAAGACAATAAGCAATCCCATGGCTAATGGGAAAATTCAAGATAGGAATTCCAGTTACTTCTCACTCCCTGGTATAGAACTGATCAACAGCATTTTAATTGAAAAAATGACCTAAATAAATCCTAATTGACTATTACAAACAGCAGTATTATCTGCTTCATATGCTTGATCAAATATTTCTAATGTGTTTTTACAACTCTCTGGTCAGCAAAGCCGTATTTCCATCCTAGTGCTTCTCCCCAAATTATTTTTTTTTCCTCCATCTTTCATGCTGAAGAAGTATTTGGGAGAGAAGCACAGGGTAAAGCTGGGGAAGGAACAGGTGAATCGTTGCCCAGACTCCCCTGTGAGATTATGAAGAGAAGCAATGTTGTTCTTCCAGGCTATAATCTGGAATTAGTAGATATGGAGAGGCTGCTTTGTCCTCCCCAGGGGCCTTTGGACAAAGGCCACTTAAGCAGGGTTTTTAAAATAACCAGGTGAGTTTTTTTCTGTAACATTTAGAAACAAAGGCCCCAAATAAGTAGGGCAGTTGAATGAAATTTGGTAGAATTTTAGAAGTAAAATTCAAGGGTCCAAGATCTCTTTTGTTCTGAAGATGCAGTGGTGACTATGGTTTTTCTGCATTCTGACTGGGAGGAAATAATTTTGTACAACACTGATTAAATGAAGCTCATTCCATGACTGGAATGCTCCCTCCTGGGAGCATTTAGCATGGATGTGATGAGTCTCCAGGATGACCAAAAGAGGCAAGGCAGGGAACAGCTGGGACTGGTATTTTAATAATAAAGAGTTTTTAGTAGGATGGTGGTTATATTCATTTAGACTCCATCTTCCCACAGCCAAAGGGCATGAAATTGAAATATAAAACAAAATAGAATTTAAAGCATCTCTTGAAACCAAAATTTGCTTACCACAGAACTACAGCATCTTAAACTAAATAACCCAATCGAAATGTTTGAACTATTTTGCTATGTTGTCCTATATGTAGTTTTCAGAAGCTATTATGTGAAAATTGCTTAAATATTTGAAGCAGCAAAATAACTCTTAATATTTCCAATAATGTAAAGAATTTTATTTTTTGTTCAACTACATGATGGTAAAATCTTTAAAGTATTTATGGCTGAACAGCACAATAACAGAGTTCACCCAGTTGTTTTAAAGCACGGATGCCTAATAGAAGAGTTTAATAGTTCAAGTAGCATTTGAAATGATGTGCACTAATAAAAACCCGGGGCAAATGGCATCAAAGAAACAGCCTGAAAAGTGGATGCACCTCTCATTTGGCTGCGTTCACTCCCACTGTGTATGAATGCTTTCTACATTCAGACAAGTCTCATACTCTATTGTATAATTCCAAATAACTGTGACTTAATTCTACAGGTATGTAGGAGAATTTGTGAATGTAGGCAGTGTTTCACCTCTTCGGACTTTCAGGGTATTGAGAGCTTTAAAAACTATTTCAGTAATCCCAGGTAAGACGCCCTGATCCTTATGTTTTGGCTCTCAGCTACAAGTGATTCTTTCTCTGTCTCTCTTTGTCCCTTTGATTGTTGTTTTTTTGGCTGGTGTTTTGTCATTGTCTGTGTGTGACTTTCCCTTGTTACAGATACATAACTGAATTTGTGGACCTGGGCAATGTCTCAGCCTTACGAACGTTCAGAGTACTGCGGGCGCTGAAAACAATCTCAGTCATTTCAGGTGAAAATCAGGTTAAACACTCGGGCTGCAGTTAAAGCCTACATGCCATTTCCAGTAGTAAACACTGTAATTACCAAAGACTTAACCATAGATACTGATCAGGAAATGGAGGAATGTAGGGAATGTGACCTGTCAATAGAATACACTTTTTCTTGCGTGTTTTTTTCCAAAATGGTTTTTGTGGGCAGAAGGAATGAGTGTGCCTCCAAAATTGCGGAGCTCACAAGTGCTGCAGTAAGAACAGTGGCTCATGAATCACATACATAAAGTGCTCATCTGTGAACCCTATGAAGATGGCAATCTTTTAAAACCTTTGGATATCGATTTTCAGAAATGGAAGGTTAATGACCTCAAAATGCATATTCATGTTTAAGAGCACATCGATAGAGGAATCTAAATCTGTGCTATGAGCTGAGGTTTCAAGACTGCAGGCACAGATAGCCTAATTTGTCATGGTGTTTATCCATTTGCATGTGATAGAAACACTGCTGAAATTTTGGGCCTTGAAGAGATTGGAAAACATTTCAGTGTTTATTTTGGTAGGTTCAGCATTTCCTCAACTGATGTTTTCTCATATTTTCAAGGATATGATTTCTCCCCTCTTCCCCCCTCAGAAAAAAAGAAGAAAAATCAGTTTTACTACACATCTGGTAGTGAAAGAAGCTCTTTATATAATCTCTTACTATTAAAACAAAAATATTATTAAGTAATTTATGCGGAGTTGAGTCCACTGAGGACTAACCATGTAACAAAACTTTCTTGCTGAGCATTATCTATGGACAGGTCTCATTCAGCCTCAGTGTTTAACATCTCCAACCTGCATGACAAGGTAGAGAAGATAGCAAAAACCATGCATGGTAGATCCTATCTGTGATAATCCTGAACAGATGTTGGCAATTACTTGTTAAAAATATTCAAAACATTGAGAGAACTCCTCAGATTCTCACTCACAGATCTTTAAGGTTAGAAAGGCTTTTCCACCCACTCTATTATACACACTATAGTATCAATCTAAACAAATTGTGTGTAGTAAACTTACAGGGATATGTATTAAAGCTCATTACCACATGGAGCTAGAAATGGGAATTCAGGAATGGAAGTGTTAAGAAAAAAATATATATCTGGGTCTAGAGTTTGGTTCCTCATTCCAATATCACAGTAATGAAAAATAGGGAAATTACTGGGAAAGCAAGGTACTTTTCATTGGAGGTGATCAGATTTTAAACAGATTCATTATGTACGAAACCAGTACCTGTCTTAATTTTTGTCTTTAAATTATAAAGAACAATTTATTAGCAGAGATTTTTGGGGATTTTTAAGTTCGTTGTAAAAGGGTTTCCGTTGAGATAGGATTTTTATTTTCATTTGGAAACAGGGCTGAGCACAGCTTTACAGGTCCTGTGAGATGACAGTGGCTACTCAGAGAGAAAGGCAGAGTTTATTTTCTGGATTCCTCTGATAGCAATTTGAAGACTTGACTTGGAGGGACATCTGTCTCCAGGGGACACCTTTCACCTTACATCTTGTCTCAGGCTTGAGCCTCCTCAGAGCAGAGCCTGTCAATTTTTCTGAGTTATATATGTAACAATTTTCTGCTGTCCTATATCAGAGGAGGAGATGAAACTTGTTTTACATCAAATGATAAGATATGACTTAGTGGGGGAAAAAATTGAGTGCTGAGATTCAAAATATTCAAATACACCAAACCCCTTCAGTGATATTAAACACTGAGTTGTTCCATTTGTTGGTTAATAGAAAAAAAAAAAAAAGAGGAGTGTTATTTATTAAAGTAATGCATAATAACTCACATTCTCTTTTTTCATTCTGACTGAATATTTGATTAGTTTTTTTGATAACTGCATTTTTATGTACAAGTTCCTGAATTATTTGGTGACATAACTGCATGTAGATATGCTAATAGAATATCTGGCCTTTGATTTTATCATCAAGATTACCTGTGTCCTGACTATTAAATTACAAATGTGGAGAGCTACAAATTGCCATAGCTGCCAGTGAAAAACAGACAAGGTGGGTTTTTTTAATATTAACAGATAATTTCAGAGGAGTCACTTCATTTTACAGTTAGGCATATATATTGTAAAAGATATATTGGACATGATGCTGTGGTTTCTCTGGAGATCAGTCTGAGTTTTTAATGATAACATAGGCTTATGCTGAGGTGAAATATTTTCTCCCAGCAGGCTTAAAAATGAAAAGATGATGAGCATTAACATCTTTCATGAGATTTTGGGGTTAATTGTTATAGAGAGGAGAAGGTGCTTGTTATTTTTGCTTCCTCTTTCACGTCTCGGGTGAAAAACACCAAGTTGTGTTCTCCTTTGGAAATATCTTTGCCTCAATAAAATTGATCACTTTTCCATCAGGTACTTCTATTTGCACAAACATGCTTGGACTTGTCGTGCTCAGTGAAATTGTTTACAGAAAGCCACGGGCCAAGTCCTCGGTGGTGCGAGGCTTCTGTCCAGCAAAGCACTTAGAGGCTGCTTTTCAAAGGCATTCTGCTTCACTTGGAATCAATGAGTTTCTCTATTGACTCCAGAGGGAGTCAGTAAAGCTGACAATTAGTGCTTTTAAAAATCTCACCTACCTTTAATGTCTGGCTCTAAGTGCTCAGGCAGGCACAGGGATCTTTAGGGGGACATGGGCTCAGAGGGCTGAAAAAGATCTCCTAAATTCAGAGTCCATTCCCCTGGCCTAAGGCTGCATTTAGCACAGCTCAAGCATGGCTTGGTATTTATTGCCTGACTTCTTTGAGCAGCCCTTCAAAGGTGGAGGTCTCAGGGTCTTCCTGAGAAGTCCAGGAACTGTTCCAGTGACTCACTGTTTTTGTTATTAGAAGATTTGTCCCAGGTGGATGGTTCAGATCCAGACCCAACAACACAAACGTTGGCATCTACCAGCCAGCTTCCCTCTCACTGGAGGGCTGGGGCTCAGTTTGGGTGCCAGACTGCCAATATCTCCTGCTCCAAATGTGCATAGACCTGCAGGTCCTGTCTCTGAATGCAGCTTCCCTGTTTCTTGCTTTATCAGATCTCTCTTTTTTCCCCTGGAGCTGTGTAAGACATCAGGTCAGTGCCTTACCTCCTGTGGCAGCCCTTAAAGTGCCAGAGGACCTTCATGGAACCCCTCCATTTCCCCTTTCCTGCCCTGAACACACCCATTTCTTCCTGTTTTCCAGTTGCCCATGATATCGAGAGGAAAACAAGCTTTGTACAGGTTCAGGTGCTTAGAAATAGGTAACATTTTCTCTATGGGAGCATTTTAAAACCTTTAACTCTCAGTGATTTGATTTACTAATTGGCGTCTTGCGTGTTCCCATGGCAACTGGATTCATTTGTTTTTCTAGCCAGATAGGAACCATGGTCAGCAACAGAACAACCCACTGAAGCCATTCATTTGTCTCCCATTAGCATCCCATTACCAGAGCATCCAAATCCCAGTGGGCTCAATAGAAACAACAGCAGAGGGTCTTGAATCATATTTCATCCTCATGGAAATCACCAATGTTTTTGATAAGTACTAATTGAGATAAACCCTGAGGTACACACTCTTCATCAAAAGACCACAAAAAGCAGTCCATCATCATCATCATCATCATCCTCATCATCATCCCCAGGATTCTGAGCACTGCCTGTGTGCAGCTGTATCCAGGGAAGCTCCCCTGCTCTTTCTGGAGCAGGCGCGTACACCGCGGACATCTCACACAAAACGACAGGGTACCAGGGAAAGGTGACCTCATAGAAAATTGGGCCAAGGCACTTTGGGGCCTGATCCAGCTCCCATTTAAGTTAGTGTGAGACTAAAGGCTATAAATAGTGCTGTGAATGTTATCCAGTGCCTCTGTGATAGCCAGAACAGAGCTTGGAGAACAAGAATTAAGACTGTGTGGAGGAGACTGACCCCTGTTCACTGCTTCAGTCTCACTGAAATCCTGCTGCAGGGAGATAAATGTCACCCTTTTGGTGGGTAAATCACTTAACTCAAGAAGTAGCTATCCCAGAGGTGAGAACATATGGCATATTTGTGTTTTTCTTGGAGACTGGCCTGTCAGTCACTTTTCCACGCTAAGCCAGCCTGCAGGAATGCTGACACCAATTCAAGTTTGCCAACACGTTCTTAAACTCTTTGCTGCCCCATGTCTCAGTAAGTAATGAGAAAATACACTCATCAAGAGTGAGCCCTTCTCTCCCTACATGCCTGTGACTCGTGCAGACATTTACAGGACACAGATGTATCCTCAGGGAAAGGAATGGGCTCGATAAGGACAACCCTGCTGCAATTCTCACTCTTTTTTTTTTTTTTTTGTGTTTTTTTTTTTTTTTACTTTTCTTCTTCTTCCCGCTTGTTTCCAGACTATGCATGAACGTGTCTGATGTTCTGTAGGTGATTGCCAACATCTGGTATGGATGTCATACTGAATTATGCTAATACTTCCTCACATCTCACATAAGGAATGGATGGTGTTTTGGGATCTTGCCATTTCTCATTGTTTGGTGTTGCTTGCATTTTCTATGGTTTCTGATTTGCATTTGAAAAACGATTATTTGATTAACCTCTGAATGTGATAATTTCTACCTGCCTTAACAGGAACATTTGGGCCAAATTCTCCTTGCTCTCTGCGGATGTCAGGCTGCCTACACAGCCCTCATTCCTCTGATTTTGGATCTCGTGGTTTTTTTCATGTCATGCAAGCAGGATTTGGCCCAGAGGTGTGGAAAGAAGTCAGTGATTCAGAAAAAGCCTGTTATTGATTTACTCCACAGGGAGTAATCTATAGACCCATTGTCATTAACAGCTGTAGATGTTACTCAGTTTTGGATCAGATCCTCAGGTTTTTTCCTGCATGCTGCCTGGTTTGATGTTTGACTTGCAAGAATTAAGTAAATGCCTTTAATGCCCCATAAATAATATCTTCTATTAAGCTATATTGCAGTGCTCTCATTGGCACTATTTCAAAGAAGGATTATTTCTCCAGAAGATTTAACTGTGCTCTAAATTTGAATACATCTAGCATTGCTTTTACAAAACATGGGATTGATTCAGAGATGCAGAGCACCTGCAAGAAGTCCTGAGTGTCCTTAATTCCCCTCAGCCCTTCTGTTTTAGAGGCACAGATAGTTTAAATGAGCAATGAATTAAATATTTTCCTTAGCCTTGGCACTTAGTTGTGTCAACCAAATTGATGGATGCTACTTAATTTTCTGAGAAAATTTTGGTTTTAAAGGGTGAGAAAAAACAGTTCAGCTGTAAGTATAACACTCTCCAAATTGTTTTCCTGGAAAGTTTTAACAAAGGTACAGGAGGCAGAGTACAAGTTATTTTTAAATGGTCTTTAATTACAGAAATTGTATTACTAAAGTATCATCTTCTTAAATTGTTCAGAAGCTTGTAAGCTATGGGGAGGGGGAAAAAAAACAAAACGGGAATAAAGCAGAAAACCCATTCAATAAAGAAATTATTTGATACCTGCACGGAATGAACTTGTAAAATGAAGAATATAGAATTGCTATTCTATTTAAAACTCCAGTAAGTAATCTGGGAAAAACATGTTTTATGAAATGACCTTGAAACTGGCAATACTGAGGCCTGATTTTGAAAACAGAATGTCTTTATTCGTGACTAGAATTTTGTAGGGTTTTTTCTCTAATATTATCCTTATTCATATTAGGACTCCCATTGCCCTTGCCCATATGAGTAAGATCAATTAGTGCCCTTAGATGCTACAAATACAGACTCCAAGTTTGTATTTGTATTACAAACAAATAAATGTTCTGCAGGGATTTCATAGCGAGTATGACAGTAAAAGAATTTATAGGTTTTTTTTTCTTTAAGACTCAGTTTGCATTTGAATTTCCCAAGTTTAACCAACTTCAGTGAAGAAACATCTGTGCATTCAAAGGACAAACAATGATAAGAATCACTGAAAATATTTCAGAATATTAGATTAAAAAAATTTAAAATTCTAGTTTATTTACACCTCACTACTTGTGTAAGACCTAGCTGTCCTAAAGGTCTTACAATGCTGGGCAAGGGTGACACCACAGAAGTCCTTTCAGAATTGGGCTATATATAAAATTATTTCCTGTTCAGGTAAAAAAATTTACTCAAGGCTGGATTAGCAGAAGAGGTTTCATTTTTATTTAGGCATGAAAACAGACAGCCAAGCCTACAGATGGGTTAAAAAAATTAAAAGTCAGCCTTTTTCTAAGTATCTGAGTAGAACTGACCTCATTTGTAAAACCTTTTTCTGCGTTTTGCCTGATGTTTGTCCTGCAACAATTTATGCTTTATTTTTGAGCAGAGCAGGGAGCTGTCTAACCTCATCCTCTTTACCATGCCACAAACTAATTTTGGAGAGGCAAGCAAAGAATTTAGTGGGGAGAGCAGCAACTGACAGAACCAGAGGACACAGTCTGAAGCTGCACTGAGGGAAATATAGACTGGAAATCAGGAAAAAGTTGTTTTTTTTTTAAATCACAGAAAGAGTGATAAAGTTCTGGCATGGCTGCCTGGGGAGGTGGTGCAGTCCCCATCCCTGGTGTGTTTAACAAAGCCTGGATGTGGCACTGGGTGCCAGGGTTGAGTTGAGCTGTTGGGGCTGGGTTGGACTCGATGAGCTTGAAGGTCTCTTCCAACCCAGACATTCTGGGAATTCTGTGGGCTCCCCACACCTGATGGGTCGGTGCCTTTTGGTTAAACAGGCCATTTTACAGATGTTAATATCATTCACAGATTAGCAGTATCCTGTGCCGGAGTGGAGTATTTTAGGGATTACTGCACCTGTTGGCCATTCCAGCAGCTCATCCTCATCTGAGAAACCCTGGTTTCCCCTCAATCTAACCAGGGATTTTTAAGCAAAGCCAAAAGCTAATTTTGCTTTTCTATGAGTCCTGAAATACATTTTCACATTATTTCCAATTACACAGCACTGGCTCAGCCTTTGTGGCTGCCAAACTCTTGGGGTGGAATTCCAAGGAGCTGAGATTTAATGTGTATGTTCATATTCAGTGAACAAATCAATGTGCTTCTGAATATTGCCCAGGAGAATTCCTCCTGTTTCCTCTTTGCATTTTCTTTTTTTCTATTTAACTAAATTTTTCTTATTGCTGCCATACTGGTGACACAGATTATCAGAAGCATTTATTACTACTTGCCAGAATTAATTAAATATAAATAGGAAAGAAATTACAAAATTGCCACCAATGCGCAGCTGATATTAATGTCCAGCTGCAGCACACCAGTTTAGAGGAGAAGGGTCTTTTTTTAAAAAGGAATGGGGTTTTCTGTTGGAGTCATGTAATATTCAATCAGCTCAAACAGTGCTGATCTCCAGGAACACTTCAAAAGCAAGAACTGTCACTTGAGAAAATTGTATCATTATTTTTATCTGAATATTTATGGAAGAATAAACTGAATCTGGTGTTACAGGGTGAAATAATAAAAGAGAAGCTAATTTGTGTGACCCAAGCCTTTGGTGTTATGCAATGGGATTATTTATCTACTTTGGCAGCATACTATAAAACGATTGACTTTGCCCAGGTAGTGTTGGAGCCTCAGGTTGTTTTACTCAAATAATTTCCACTGCATTTATTTGATTGCCTGTATTTGGCTTTTTTTCTAATCCCAAATTCTTGTTGTCTTAAGCAAATGAATTGAAGGCAGAGGAATTATTCATATGAGGACAGCATGTTGGATTTGGCATTAAAATATGTAAAATAATCAGGGAATAAACAGCATTTCCATACCTCTTCATCTGTTTATGTGAGGGATAAAGTTATCAGAATCACCTGAGAGATTTAAAAGCAATTCACGTTCTCAAAATTCAATGGGATTTAGGCTTTACCGCCTTTACTGCAGCTCCATGAAAGTGTAAAACATTCCGTATTTTTTTTATCCATGGATAGTTTCACATCTCACTGTCCCTCCATCCAGTTCTTCCCCTCCATTTTTAAACCAGTGTTTGTGCAATTCCAGGACTTTTGTCCAAAAGCAGGCCAAACTAGACATTCATAGTGATCACTTGTCTCTCGTTTCTGACGTCCAGTTGCAAACACTTACTCAAAGCCCTTCAGATTTCCCTTTCCATGGAGATTTTCATCATGAAAAGCAGCTGTTTGCAGACACATTTCAGTCTCTCAGTCTATAAACTTTCGGCTTTTATCTCCCTAGGGCTGAAGACCATTGTAGGGGCACTTATCCAGTCTGTTAAGAAACTTGCAGATGTGATGATCCTGACCGTTTTCTGCTTGAGTGTCTTTGCCCTCATAGGCCTCCAGCTCTTCATGGGCAACCTGAGACACAAATGTGTCAGGGATTTCACCATGTTTAACTTCACCAATGGCTCCTTTTACTTGGATGGTAGGATGTGGAACAACTCAGAGGAATTTCTTAATGATCCAGGTAAGCTTGTCTTTGGCCTGTAATCCAGTTTCTAGTCATTTGAGGTTTGGGGATTTTTGTTTGTTTGTTTTGGGTTGGGGTTTTTTTTGTTGTTGTTGGGGTTTTTTTTGTTTGTTTGTTTGGTTTGTGTTTTTTTTCTTTTAAATTATATTGATGAAGATCTGTACGTGAATCAGCAAAATGTGACTACTGGCTCATCATGATGTCAATGTGGTTTTGAAAGCCCGAGGTACCTTTCTTGAATCTCTATGGTGCCTTCACAGTTCATGCTGAAAATAGTTTTGCTGCTTTTTTATGAAGTCCTAACTGCCTCAATGATGATTTTCACAGTTTTAGGGGGTCTTATATATTTTTAAACTCTGTTTTCTAGAATTGAGCATTCACATGAAAATTTCAACTTTGCATGTGTTGGTCTGGTTTGCATGCTGTTTCTCTGAAGACAATTTATAGCTGTTGCATTTTCTAGAAAAACTTCAACATTTGAGTTAATGGCCTTAAAAAAAAATTAAAAAGGTAAAACAAATCAATTCAGTCTTTATTACTCTGAAAAATCCCCAAATAAATAAATTTTTAAGGAAATCTTTTCCTCACCATGGGTGTCTTTAAGGCATGATGTGGTCCATGCAGCATTAAGGAAGGACAGGTCACAAAGCTCTGCCTGAGTGAGGGCTGTTTTTGGAACTGGCCCTGACCATCAGGCTGTGTGTCTTCTTCATGCTCCTGTATCAGAGCCTTATCAGCTGAAAGGGGAAAGAGCTCTTGGAATTCTGCTGGATGGTGTGGAACCTGCTGAAGTGTCATCCCATCCATGCTACCCCTGCTTCCAGTGAGGAGCTCATAAAGATATTTTTGCACCTGTGCTGGATTAAGGCACTTCAGGGCTCCTCTACCCAGAGATAGCTGAGACCTGTGTGAGGAGCTGCTTTCCCTCTCTCACAGAGGCATTGAGGGATAAACAGTGATGGCTGGAAGCATAAAGCCCTGCAATAAAGGTGAAAGGAAGAAATGGAGCTGTGAAGATAGTCTGGCTCTCTGGAAATGGAGATGGGGTAAATGTGATACAGGATAGTCTGTTAAAATACAGATAATGTCAGGGCCAGCTGCAGCATTGCTTTAAATGTGGGGAATTGTACAGCTGCTCCAGCTCATAAATGCTCATACCATGAGCAAGTTTATTTATGTAGTCCTGCTGTGGGGAGGAGGGCAGACACTCCCAGAAATCCATATAGGAAATCCAGTAATGGGTAAGAGGGTCATGCAAATATACTTGCTGTCACTAGAAGACATTTGCCTATTACAAAGACAACCAACTTGGAGAGATAATGGATTAAAGTGAATTAAATTTTGACCATGTTGTATTACTAGGAAGTAATTATAATAATATTAATTAGTATTTTCATAATATCTGAAAATGAAGACATGGTCCATTATGGCAAACAGTTGTCACTTACTTTGGATAGACAGAAATTTTTAAAATTGTGAAAGTGTTGAGGCAATGCAGCAGGCCCCTGAAGACCTAGAAGAATAGTATTTTTATAAGAGAAAAAAGTAGTGGGCTCTGAATAAGTACAAAGAAAGTCTTCCTCAAAATGCTCAAAAGGAGGCTTAGCTATTAGGCAAGAGAGAAAAATATTAAGTAGGATTTTCATTTAACATCCCCTATTGCACTAAAGTGATTCAGAAATGGAAGGACTGGCTCATTTTGTGACTAGATGGGATAGTGCTTTGTGTTTCATTTTGCATAAGTATTATGGTGAAATGAAGTGACCGTTTAAAGGAGAGGCACTGACCACAATTTAATAACAGTCCGAATTTCAAGTACTGCAGGGAATTAAGCAATACATACAGTTAGATTAAAGTGTAGGCAGACCAAATTAGATAAAAAGAGGAATATATTAAGAAATAGAATCATGTCAGTGTTTGTTCTGAAGAAGAACTAGAGAAGAAAATTGGCCAACGTGTTGAGATAGTAGAGTTCACTCAAAGGGAGCACAGACAATTACAAGAGCTCTTTGGAGATTTCCAAACCAATGTGGCTGAGTCATTTAGTTTGGAGCAGGGATACTAATCTAAAAAACCCAGAAAACAGAAACCTGAAGGACTGTCAGAGATCCATAATAGTACTTTATAGAAAAAGGGGGATGTAAAGATATAAAGGAATGCAAACCACTGAAAATTAAATTGGAGAAATTCTTAATTCTGTTTGTCAGAACACCAAAATGGAGAATTAAAATGGGCTGATATGATAGTTCTGCTCTTCTTGAAAAGCAAAAATTTGCTTTGGATTCTTTAAGAACATTTTAATATTTTAAAGCATAGCAGGGAACCTCTGAAATGGCATCAGCCTCCTCCTGTGCCTTATAACTGTTTTTGCATGAATGAAAAACAGAAATCAGTGAAACCCCTTAAAAGGGTAATGGAAAGAAGAATTGCTTGGTGCTGCAGAGGAAATAGTTGAGAGATTTTGTCATGAGGTGTGAAGGAAGATAAAAACTTGGTTTTGAGTCTTTCAAAGGCATTTTTAGTTTGAGATAATTGTGTGCTGTGGGCACTTGCTACAGAGGACATTTTGGTTGTGTCTCTGGGATGGCTTGGGATAGCTCCAGGTCTGCTTTTTTATTCAAAACTTACTTCATATCTGGACAAAGTTCTGTAATCTTTCCTTATCAGCTTTCAGCCTCCAGGCAGGAATTTTTTTTTCTCACCTCTCTTCTCGATCCTCTCATTTTGGTTTTATATACGGGGGAAAAAAACTCAGTTTATAAACTTTGTGTCATCACTGGCTTAACCACAGTTATGTGGTAGCTCTTGATTTTTGGTTTATCCCTGAGGAAATAACAACCACAACCCTAGATTTCTGGAACTCCTTCCCTTGACTCCATACTCAAGACCTACAGGTCTTTTCCTGTTCTACCAGTGTGCTCAAGGAAAGTCTTTTTTTTCTATAAATCTTGTCAATCCTGCATTGCAAGGTTGCTGATGTTTTTGAGAATTGTTGGGTTTCCCCCTCCATCTGCCATGAGATGATCACACACCAAATCCCATAAGGAATTCCTGCCTGTCAGCCCAGCATTTTGTTTGTTCTTGCCATCATTTCAGTGGCTTCTGCAGCTGGAGGAAGTGCCAGGTAACTTGGTAAGAAAGAGGCAAAATTGTAAGCATGGAGATCCAGTGGGAAAATTCAAACTGGCTCCTCTTTATGTTCACTAAACACTAGACATACAAAGTCCTAGAATATAAAAGTGTGAGCAAATATTCCGGATTAGAGTATCAAGAAAGGAAGTGTCCAGGCATTGTCATTAACAGCTTAACTCTCTGGAAGAAACTTCTGCTAAGTTACTGTAGGTGCTTCTGGTGTCTCAGTTTAATTACTGGGCACAGCAGTCATGGTAAGATGAGACAAAATTTTAGTCTTTCCTCAATTCACAGTGGAGATTCAGGTCTAAAATCTGCCTTTTGCTGGGCACCTCTCTTTGGGATGAACAAGAGAACTTTTATATTCTTTCTACCCATTTAAATGACTCAAAATTTAAACAGGAACTTCTAAGAGGAAGGCTTATCAGAAAAATTATTCCATTCTGTCTTTGTCTCCAATGAGTAATGCTTACCACTGCAAACCTAGAGAGGGGGGAAAATGAAGATTAAGGGAGAAGTAGCTCATCAGGTCTCCCAGTTCCCTCTGTGCAACTACTCTTTGAATGAATGGATTGTGGGATGAGAGACAGCTGAGCATCAGATAAAATCAGGCTAAAAAATTCTTCATGTCAAGTGCCAGTGGTAAAATTACAATCATTCATCTGGGAAAATGGTGACTACTGATAGGTAATTATTTTCCTACCTGCAGTTCTAGATTTGGTAAGAGATTGTGATCAATAAGCCCAAGGAGGATTATTTTTAGACATTAATAATAACAAACCTGGAAGACTGGAGTTTTATATGCAGCAGTGATTGTATATAAAAAATGAAATAGATGGGGAAAAAAAGGTTGAAAATAATGATAGTTTACATCCACAGCATTATGAAAATTATGAGATCGATATATCAATATCAAAGTCATTAGGCTGTTGGTTATCATTAGGAGAGTTAATAGTTTAGAAATACCAGCTGACTAAAAAACCATAAGCCTAATTTCAATACTTGTAAAGATTTCTAGGAAAGCAGCTCCAAATACCAGTCTTAAAAGCCTGTCTTGGATTGTGGTGTTTTAATTAAAGACGTTTTTGATGAAGTGAAGCTTCATGAACATGGGAGTTAGAACGGATTAAAAGCTATGAGATGTCAGATGTGTCACTGACTTAGAGAAGTACCAATGGACTGGGTGTAGTTGGTTCATGTAGCTGGTGATTTTAGAATCTTTAACGTCATTTATGTATTCCATTATGAAAATGGATTATTGACTAGTCAGTAAGTAGAAATCTGAGTCCTTTTGTTGAGCAGGGTTTAATGTAAGGGCTGAAAGCATAAGAAAAAATGCTTTAAAACTATAATTAAATTATATAAAGTCACTTATAGAATGATAGTCTTAAAGCCCAGCATTTTCTTTTTCTTTAGACTAAATACATTGTTTAAGACACTCTGAAAGAGGCTTGTTTTCAAATTGTTCTATATACGTTTTCCTCTCAAAATCGGAGTCTTTTAAGGTAAAAAAGAGCAACCCTGTAATTTCCGTTAGATAGTCTTGTCCAAGCAATTGACATTAAAAAAGATTAACAAGTAAAATAAATGAATGTTCAACCTTTATGAGCCTTTTAGTGGGAGGAATCAGCTACTATTTTTATAGCTTAAAAGAGGTATTTCAGGGTTGTTATTTTTTTCTTCTCGAGTAGTTTCTGGCATTCATTTCATGGCAGTGATTTTTCTCTTCTCCTGGAGTCAAATTGTGTGATTAACAGCGATCTGGTGGAAAAAACAAAACAACTTTTCAAAGAAGAAATCCAGATCAAGATTAATGTAATATTTTTTGTCACCTCCAGTTAGACACAGAAGACTTAGGGTTGCTTCAGGCTCTGTATTTAGGAAGATGTATAGAGTATGTGAAGTTTTGGGAATACACATCCAAATCATGGTCTTCTTGGGCACTTGAGAAGGGACCAAAGGCTTGTATGGAACAGATGCTGAGGCATAGATGTGTAAATATATAGAAATGTACATCTGCATGTAGATGAGGCTGTGGGTATCTTCTCTAAGCTCTGTTCCTCATTGTTATCTCTACCTGATGGAATCATTTTTGTTTCCAGAACCACTGAAATGGAGCTCTATGAACAGGTACTTTGAATCTGTATAGGAACTGTAAAGAAAAGAGTTTTGTCCAAGTCATATAATAAATATGGCCAGCTTGGGGAGAGCTGGAGTGTTTGAGGCGTTGTCTGAGGTGGTAATAGAAGACAGCGAGTGTTTGATGAATAATTATGGAGGTGAGAGGAAAGAGAGAAGCAATAAATCAAGTTGGGACTGGAATAGGTGTTTTTTTTATGTATGATTGTGAATGAACCAGTGATTAAAACAAGGAACCTCTCTGGGCTTTCAGATGGTGCTTGTCAGCATGGAATCTATTGACATTACTCTAACTGTAAATATTGTGGCTTTGTTCAAGTACTGTGGGTCTATTGATAAATAGCTTCATCAATGCTCAAAACTTAACGCTCTGATGCGTTATTAACATGGGCATTGTACCTGTGTACTTTAATTTTTTAAGCTAAATAGAAAAATAAAACCCCATCAGAAGTGCAAGGATCAGAAAAACATAGGAATTGATAATGCTGAATCCAATACTGTCTCTTCCTGACCATCCACGAAGATTTTTTTCAGCCTTGTGGTGAAAGATGATGCTCTTATATTGTAAATATTTGAAATATTTTGTGAAACAAGAGGATTCCTACCTCATTTACACCTTTTGTTCTCATCATTGCTAATAGAAAGAGCTACTTGAAGAAAGGTCTGCCATGGGAAATTCAGACTAAACATTTTCAGTTTTCCTGCACCTTCAAATTGTTCATAAACTACAGAATTAAAACACCACCTGGCTTGAACAGTGATGTGCATTTAAAAGGACTTTCTATGTGCCCATTAAGGCCTGTCCATGCTCCAGGGTCAGCAATAAAGTGCATTGCAAAGGCAAGAGCATCTTCTGCTTTTACCTCTGAGCACACAGCCCAGGTGCTCCATGAGCAGAGAATAATTTGTATTGCTGCTTACTCTTCTTGCATTGGTTTTAAGGAATAAATAAAATATATTTTCTCCTGATAATTTCCATCAGTGCTGAACTCCCTCGAGTGTGAGATAAAATATGGGAATTCCCAGGCTCAATCTGGCCTTGGCATACCTAGAGCAGCATCTCTCTCTGCGACTGAACAGTCCCATTTGCTCCAGCAAATGATTAGTAGAGCTCAAAGTATAGATATTTTTCTCATTTTCTATTAACAATAACTGTTGTAACTCAGGATATCCTTATCTACACAGGCAACAAATCTTCCTTTGAATGTTTTGTCCACAGGGGCAGCCTGCAGCAGCAACCTCAGCAGTTCAAATGGGAAATATAGTGAAAAATATTTCCTTTATCTTTAGTTTTGAAAATTCTTCTTTTCTTTTCCCCCTTCCATTTTCTTAAGGCAAAAAACATTGTTATCATGTTCTTGTCACTAGGAGCACACAAAGCTCCCTGTTCTCTTTTTCCAGAATACATGCTATTTTTCACTGTGATAGTCACCTTTTTTTCTAGGATAAAAGATGCCCATTTTTTCAATTGCTGCTCTTCCTAAATTTTCCCAGTCATTCTCATTACTTCTCAATACTTTCCAGTCTGGCAGGTGCCCTATTGAAAGCATTAAAAGTGGTCTTTCTTAAGATCATCAAGACCAATCATTACCCCAGCACTGCCAAATCCGCCAATAAACCCTGTCCCCAAGTGTCACATCCACACATCTTTTAAACACCTGCAGGGGTGGTGACTCCACCACCTCCCTGGCCTGGTAACCCTTCCCATGAGAAAATATTTCCTAATATCCAATCCAAATGTCCTCATGTACAACCTGAGGTGGTTTCCCCCAGTCCTGTCATCACTTGCTCCCTGGGAGAAGACTGAGCCTGACCTGGCTGCACCCCTGTCAGGGAGTTGTAGAGAGTGAGAAGCCTTTCCTGCCCTCCAGGAGATCAACATTCCCACCCAGCTTGGTGTCATCTGCAAATTGGCTGAGCTTGATCCCCTTGTCCATATTACTTCATCCTTGCCCTCCTGTATATCAGTATTACACATTTTTCTCTCATCATAGCTTCATATTATATAAAAGTGTTGAGTAAGAAACCCTACCAAAAAAAGAATCCATCTCTCTTATCTGAACTTTTACAGGAAATTTAAGGGCTGGCAAGGTTATGAATAGGTGAGATTTTCTCCTTCTCTGCTTTACTTCACTTTCTGACAGCTTAATATTCCATTTTGCATTTCTCTGCTCTTTTTTTTAGTGGAGTAGGTGTCTCTAGTGCTCCTCATTCAGTCCATGCCTTAGACTTTATTTACCTGGAAAATACTGTGTATGGGAGATGTTTTTACCTCTCTGCTCACCTTCTCTTTCCCTTGTTCTTATAAATGTAACAAAGAAGTGCAGGTGCAGCCCTCTGTTAGCCCACAGAGATCCTGCACACTGACTTTTTGTCTCAACCTATGTTTTCTATCTCCCAGTCATTTTTTGATCCAATTTATTTGTTTTCTTTATCACAGTAAATGCAGAAGTCGGGGGGTTTTTTTCTACTTTTCCATCATCTGTCTGGAATCACAAATGCATTTGACCTTTGTAGCAGCTTTTGATTTTAATTCTTTTGTGTGGAACATACGAAAAAAATTCCACAAAACAGAAAACCTCTACGAAACTTCCAGAGAGCACACTTCAGCACTTTTCTGCCTATTCATGTGGAGCATATGTCTAAACAAGTGGTACTAAATATGCTTTTAGTTACTATGCACCCTACAGCCCTAAGAGTGGGGGTCTGAGTGACTGGTGAGGCACAGAGGCATAGAAGGAGATTATCTGAAGATGTTTAAAAGCCAGCATGTGTGTTTATTGCTAGTCATTGTCTCCTGCCTTGTCTTCCTGGGGATGCTCCTAGGCTTGGCAAGGTCCCCAAGCCAATTTGAGAGCA